>NC_064649.1:45597962-46832216 GCF_023864345.2 Schistocerca serialis cubense | reverse complement strand
CTGCGTTTTTTACTACGAATTACCACTTCTCGATTTTTCTCGTGTAATGTGGCTGCCAGAGTTCGGTTCATGCAAAATCTTAAGGTCCTAGGTCAACTACAAGGTAGCAAAAGCAGCCAAAAACTGAATTTTCAAAAACTAAAACTTGAATTTCTGTGCCTCTTTCTTGGTGACTGCAACAACTTAGAAGCTTCTACTTCGTACAGAGTGGTGCGACCGCAAACGTCATCACGCTGCATCAGTTGCCAGACGATAAATGTAAACGTTTCTGAGAGCAATGCGTCCAATGTGAAGATTTTCAGTTAGGTCGATACGAAAACAAATGTTGAAAACGTTATGTTTTCTGCGGTTTTTACTACGAATTACCACTTCTCGCTTTTTCTTGTGTAATGTGGCTGCCAGAGTTCGGTTCATGCAAAATCTTAAGGTCCTAGGTCAACTACAAGGCAGCAAAAGCAGCCAAAAACTGAATTATCAAAAACTAAAACTTGAATTTCTGTGCCTCTTTCTTGGTGACTGCAACAACTTAGAAACTTCCACTTCGCACAGAGTGGTGCGACCGCAAACGTCATCACGCTGCATTAGTTGCCAGACGATAAATGTAAACGTTTCTGAGAGTAATGCGTCCAATGTGAAGATTTTCAGTTACGTCATTTCGAAAACAAATGTAGAAAACGTTATGTTTTCTGCGTTTTTTACTACGAATTACCACTTCTCGCTTTTTCTCGTGTAATGGGGCTGCCAGAGTTCGGTTCATGCAAAATCTTAAGGTCCTAGGTCAACTTCAAGGCAGCAAAAGCAGCCAAAAACTGAATTTTCAAAAACTAAAACTTGAATTTCTGTGCCTCTTTCTTGGTGACTGCAACAACTTAGAAGCTTCTACTTCGTACAGAGTGGTGCGACCGCAAACGTCATCACGCTGCATTAGTTGCCAGACGATAAATGTAAACGTTTCTGAGAGTAATGCGTCCAATGTGAAGATTTTCAGTTACGTCGATACGAAAACAAATGTTGAAAACGTTATGTTTTCGGCGGTTTTTACTACGAATTACCACTTCTCGCTTTTTCTTGTGTAATGTGGCTGCCAGAGTTCGGTTCATGCAAAATCTTAAGGTCCTAGGTCAACTACAAGGCAGAAAAAGCAGCCAAAAACTGAATTATCAAAAACTGAAACTTGAATTTCTGTGCCTCTTTCTTGGTGACTGCAACAACTTAGAAGCTTCTACTTCGCACAGAGTGGTGCGACCGCAAACGTCATCACGCTGCATTAGTTGCCAGACGATAAATGTAAACGTTTCTGAGAGTAATGCGTCCAATGTGAAGATTTTCAGTTACGTCGATACGGAAACAATGTAGAAAACGTTATAATTTCTGCGGTTTTTACTACGAATTACCACTTCTCGCTTTTTCTCGTGTAATGTGGCTGCCAGGGTTCGGTTCATGCAAAATCTTAAGGTCCTAGGTCAACTACAAGGCAGCAAAAGCAGCCAAAAACTGAATTTTCAAAAACTAAAACTTGAATTTCTGTGCCTCTTTCTTGGTGACTGCAACAACTTAGAAGCTTCTACTTCGTACAGAGTGGTGCGACCGCAAACGTCATCACGCGGAATTAGTTGCCAGACGACAAATGTAAACGTTTCTGAGAGTAATGCGTCCAATGTGAAGATTTTCAGTTACGTCATTTCGAAAACAAATGTTGAAACCGTTATGGTTTCTGCGTTTTTTACTACGAATTACCACTTCTCGCTTTTTCTCGTGTAATGCGGCTGCCAGAGTTCGGTTCATGCAAAATCTTAAGGTCCTAGGTCAACTACAAGGCAGCAAAAGCAGCCAAAAACTCAATTTTCAAAAACTAAAACTTGAATTTCTGTGCCTCTTTCTTGGTGACTGCAACAACTTAGAAGCTTCTACTTCGTACAGAGTGGTGCGACCGCAAATGTCATCACGCTGCATTAGTTGCCAGACGACAAATGTAAACGTTTCTGAGAGCAATGCGTCCAATGTGAAGATTTTCAGTTAGGTCGATACGAAAACAAATGTTGAAAACGTTATGTTTTCTGCGGTTTTTACTACGAATTACCACTTCTCGCTTTTTCTTGTGTAATGTGGCTGCCAGAGTTGGGTTCATGCAAAATCTTAAGGTCCTAGGTCAACTACAAGGCAGCAAAAGCAGCCAAAAACTGAATTATCAAAAACTAAAACTTGAATTTCTGTGCCTCTTTCTTGGTGACTGCAACAACTTAGAAACTTCCACTTCGCACAGTGTGGTGCGACCGCAAACGTCATCACGCTGCATTAGTTGCCAGACGATAAATGTAAACGTTTCTGAGAGTAAAGCGTCCAATGTGAAGATTTTCAGTTACGTCATTTCGAAAACAATGTAGAAAACGTTATAATTTCTGCGGTTTTTACTACGAATTACCACTTCTCGCTTTTTCTCGTGTAATGTGGCTGCCAGAGTTCGGTTCATGCAAAATCTTAAGGTCCTAGGTCAACTACAAGGTAGCAAAAGCAGCCAAAAACTGAATTTTCAAAAACTAAAACTTGAATTTCTGTGCCTCTTTCTTGGTGACTGCAACAACTTAGAAGCTTCTACTTCGTACAGAGTGGTGCGACCGCAAACGTCATCACGCGGCATTAGTTGCCAGACGAGAAATGTAAACGTTTCTGAGAGTAATGCGTCCAATGTGAAGATTTTCAGTTACGTCATTTCGAAAACAAATGTTGAAAACGTTATGTTTTCTGCGGTTTTTACTAAGAATTACCACTTCTCGCTTTTTCTCGTGTAATGTGGCTGCCAGAGTTCGGTTCACGCAAAATCTTAAGGTCCTAGGTCAACTACAAGGCAGCAAAAGCAGCCAAAAACTGAATTTTCAAAAACTAAAACTTGAATTTCTGTGCCTCTTTCTTGGTGACTGCAACAACTTAGAAGCTTCTACTTCGTACAGAGTGGTGCGACCGCAAACGTCATCACGCTGCATTAGTTGCCAGACGATAAATGTAAACGTTTCTGAGAGTAATGCGTCCAATGTGAAGATTTTCAGTTACGTCGATACGGAAACAATGTAGAAAACGTTATGTTTTCTGCGGTTTTTACTACGAATTACCACTTCTCGCTTTTTCTCGTGTAATGTGGCTTCCAGATTTCGGTTCATGCAAAATCTTAAGGTCCTAGGTCAACTACAAGGCAGCAAAAGCAGCCAAAAACTGAATTTTCAAAAACTAAAACTTGAATTTCTGTGCCTCTTTCTTGGTGACTGCAACAACTTAGAAGCTTCTACTTCGTACAGAGTGGTGCGACCGCAAACGTCATCACGCTGCATTAGTTGCCAGACGATAAATGTAAACGTTTCTGAGAGTAATGCGTCCAATGTGAAGATTTTCAGTTACGTCGATACGAAAACAAATGTTGAAAACGTTATGTTTTCTGCGGTTTTTACTACGAATTACCACTTCTCGCTTTTTCTCGTGTAATGTGGCTGCCAGAGTTCGGTTCATGCAAAATCTTAAGGTCCTAGGTCAACTACAAGGCAGCAAAATCAGCCAAAAACTGAATTTTCAAAAACTAAAACTTGAATTTCTGTGCCTCTTTCTTGGTGACTGCAACAACTTAGAAGCTTCTACTTCGTACAGAGTGGTGCGACTGCAAACATCATCACGCTGCATTAGTTGCCAGACGATAAATGTAAACGTTTCTGAGAGTAATGCGTCCAATGTGAAGATTTTCAGTTACGTCATTTCGAAAACAAATGTTGAAAACGTTATGTTTTCTGCGGTTTTTACTACGAGTTATCACTTCTCACTTTTTCTCGTGTAATGTGGCTGCCAGAGTTCGGTTCATGCAAAATCTTAAGGTCCTAGGTCAACTACAAGGCAGCAAAAGCAGCCAAAAACTGAATTTTCAAAAACTAAAACTTGAATTTCTGTGCCTCTTTCTTGGTGACTGCAACAACTTAGAAGCTTCTACTTCGCACAGAGTGGTGCGACCGCAAACGTCAGCACGCGGCGATAGTTGCCAGACGATAAATGTAAACGTTTCTGAGAGTAATGCGTCCAATGTGAAGATTTTCAGTTACGTCATTTCGAAAACAAATGTTGAAAACGTTATGTTTTCTGCGGTTCTTACTACGAATTTCCACTTCTCGCTTTTTCTCGTGTAATGTGGCTGCCAGAGTTCGGTTCATGCAAAATCTTAAGGTCCTAGGTCAACTACAAGGTAGCAAAAGCAGCCAAAAACTGAATTTTCAAAAACTAAAACTTGAATTTCTGTGCCTCTTTCTTGGTGACTGCAACAACTTAGAAGCTTCTACTTCGTACAGAGTGGTGCGACCGCAAACGTCATCACGCTGCATTAGTTGCCAGACGATAAATGTAAACGTTTCTGAGAGTAATGCGTCCAATGTGAAGATTTTCAGTTGCGTCATTTCGAAAACAAATGTTGAAAACGTTATGTTTTCTGCGGTTTTTACTACGAATTACCACTTCTCGCTTTTTCTCGTGTAATGTGGCTGCCACAGTTCGGTTCATGCAAAATCTTAAGGTCCTAGGTCAACTACAAGGCAGCAAAAGCAGCCAAAAACTGAATTTTCAAAAACTAAAACTTGAATTTTTGTGCCTCTTTCTTGGTGACTGCAACAACTTAGAAGCTTCTACTTCGTACAGAGTGGTGCGACCGCAAACGTCATCACGCTGCATTAGTTGCCAGACGATAAATGTAAACGTTTCTGAGAGTAATGCGTCCAATGTGAAGATTTTCAGTTACGTCATTTCGAAAACAAATGTTGAAAACGTTATGTTTTCTGCGGTTTTTACTACGAATTACCACTTCTCGCTTTTTCTCGTGTAATGTGGCTGCCAGAGTTCGGTTCATGCAAAATCTTAAGGTCCTAGGTCAACTACAAGGCAGCAAAAGCAGCCAAAAACTGAATTTTCAAAAACTAAAACTTGAATTTCTGTGCCACTTTCTTGGTGACTGCAACAACTTAGAAGCTTCTACTTCGTACAGAGTGGTGCGACCGCAAACTTCATCACGCTGCATTAGTTGCCAGACGATAAATGTAAACGTTTCTGAGAGTAATGCGTCCAATGTGAAGATTTTCAGGTACGTCATTTCGAAAACAATGTAGAAAACGTTATGTTTTCTGCGGTTTTTACTACGAATTACCACTTCTCGCTTTTTCTCGTGTAATGTGGCTGCCAGAGTTCGGTTCATGCAAAATCTTAAGGTCCTAGGTCAACCACAAGGCAGCAAAAGCAGCCAAAAACTGAATTTTCAAAAACTAAAACTTGAATTTCTGTGCCTCTTTCTTGGTGACTGCAACAACTTAGAAGCTTCTACTTCGTACAGAGTGGTGCGACCGCAAACGTCATCACGCTGCATTAGTTGCCAGACGATAAATGTAAACGTTTCTGAGAGTAATGCGTCCAATGTGAAGATTTTCAGTTACGTCATTTCGAAAACAAATGTTGAAAACGTTATGTTTTCTGCGGTTTTTACTACGAATTACCACTTCTCGCTTTTTCTCGTGTAATGTGGCTGCCAGAGTTCGGTTCATGCAAAATCTTAAGGTCCTAGGTCATCTACAAGGCAGCAAAAGCAGCCAAAAACTGAATTTTCAAAAACTAAAACTTGAATTTCTGTGCCTCTTTCTTGGTGACTGCAACAACTTAGAAGCTTCTACTTCGTACAGAGTGGTGCGACCGCAAACATCATCACGCTGCATTAGGTGCCAGACGATAAATGTAAACGTTTCTGAGACTAATGCGTCCAATGTGAAGATTTTAGTTACGTCATTTCGAAAACAAATGTTGAAAACGTTATGTTTTCTGCGGTTTTTACTTCGAATTACCACTTCTCGCTTTTTCTCGTGTAATGTGGCTGCCAGAGTTCGGTTCATGCAAAATCTTAAGGTTCTAGGTCAACTACAAGGCAGCAAAAGCAGCCAAAAACTGAATTTTTAAAAACTAAAACTTGAATTTCTGTGCCTCTTTCTTGGTGACTGCAACAACTTAGAAGTTTCTACTTCGTACAGAGTGGTGCGACCGCAAACGTCATCACGCTGCATTAGTTGCCAGACGATAAATGTAAACGTTTCTGAGAGTAATGTGTCCAATGTGAAGATTTTCAGTTACGTGGATACGAAAACAATGTAGAAAACGTTATGTTTTCTGCGGTTTTTACTACGAATTACCACTACTCGCTTTTTCTCGTGTAATGTGGCTGCCAGAGTTCGGTTCATGCATAATCTTAGGGTCCTAGGTCAACTACAAGGCAGCAAAAGCAGCCAAAAACTGAATTTTCAAAAACTAAAACTTGAATTTCTGTGCCTCTTTCTTGGTGACTGCAACTACTTAGAAGCTTCTACTTCGTACAGAGTGGTGCGACCGCAAACGTGATCACGCGGCATTAGTTGCCAGACGATAAATGTAAACGTTTCTTGGAGTAATGCGTCCAATGTGAAGATTTTCAGTTACGTCGATACGAAAACAATGTAGAAAACGTTATGTTTTCTGCGGTTTTTACTACGAATTACCACTGCTCGCTTTTTCTCGTGTAATGTGGCTGCCAGAGTTCGGTTCATGGAAAATATTAAGGTCCTAGGTCAACTACAAGGCAGCAAAAGCAGCCAAAAATTGAATTTTCAAAAACTAAAACTTGAATTTCTGTGCCTCTTTCTTGGTGGCTGCAACAACTTAGAAGCTTCTACTTCGTACAGAGTGGTGCGACCGCAAACGTCATCACGCTGCATTAGTTGCCAGACGATAAATGTAAACGTTTCTGAGAGTAATGCGTCCAATGTGAAGATTTTCAGTTACGTCATTTCGAAAACAAATGTTGAAAACGTTATGTTTTCTGCGGTTTTTACTGCGAATTACCACTTCTCGCTATTTCTCGTGTAATGTGGCTGCCAGAGTTCGCTTCATGCAAAATCTTAAGGTCCTAGATCAACTACAAGGCAGCAAAAGCAGCCAAAAACTGAATTTTCAAAAACTAAAACTTGAATTTCTGTGCCTCTTTCTTGGTGACTGCAACAACTTAGAAGCTTCTACTTCGTACAGAGTGGTGCGACCGCAAACGTCATCACGCTGCATTAGTTGAGAGACGATAAATGTAAACGTTTCTGAGAGTAATGCGTCCAATGTGAAGATTTTCAGTTACGTCATTTCGAAAACAATGTAGAAAACGTTATGTTTTCTGCGGTTTTTACTACGAATTACCACTTCTCGCTTTTTCTCGTGTAATGTGGCTGCCAGAGTTCGGTTCATGCAAAATCTTAAGGTCCTAGGTCAACTACAAGGCAGCAAAAGCAGCCAAAAACTGAATTTTCAAAAACTAAAACTTGAATTTCTGTGCCTCTTTCTTGCTGACTGCAACAACTTAGAAGCTTCTACTTCGTATAGAGTGGTGCGACCGCAAACGTCATCACGCTGCATTAGTTGCCAGACGATAAATGTAAACGTTTCTGAGAGTAATGCGTCCAATGTGAAGATTTACAGTTACGTCGATACGAAAACAATGTAGAAAACGTTATGTTTTCTGCGGTTTTTACTACGAACTACCACTTCTCGCTTTTTCTCGTGTAATGTGGTTGCCAGAGTTCGGTTCATGCAAAATATTAAGGTCCTAGGTCAACTACAAGGCAGCAAAAGCAGCCAAAAACTGAATTTTCAAAAACTAAAACTTGAATTTCTGTGCCTCTTTCTTGGTGACTGCAACAACTTAGAAGCTTCTACTTCGTACAGAGTGGTGCGACCGCAAACGTCATCACGCTGCATTAGTTGCCAGACGATAAATGTAAACGTTTCTGAGAGTAATGCGTCCAATGTGAAGATTTTCAGTTACGTGGATACGAAAACAATGTAGAAAACGTTATGTTTTCTGCGGTTTTTACTACGAATTACCACTACTCGCTTTTTCTCGTGTAATGTGGCTGCCAGAGTTCGGTTCATGCATAATCTTAGTGTCCTAGGTCAACTACAAGGCAGCAAAAGCAGCCAAAACTGAATTTTCAAAAACTAAAACTTGAATTTCTGTGCCTCTTTCTTGGTGACTGCAACTACTTAGAAGCTTCTACTTCGTACAGAGTGGTGCGACCGCAAACGTGATCACGCGGCATTAGTCGCCAGACGATAAATGTAAACGTTTCTGGGAGTAATGCGTCCAATGTGAAAATTTTCAGTTACGTCGATACGAAAACAATGTAGAAAACGTTATGTTTTCTGCGGTTTTTACTACGAATTACCACTTCTCGCTTTTTCTCGTGTAATGTGGCTGCCAGAGTTCGGTTCATGCAAAATCTTAAGGTCCTAGGTCAACTACAAGGCAGCAAAAGCAGCCAAAAACTGAATTTTCAAAAACTAAAACTTGAGTTTCTGTGCCTGTTTCTTGGTGACTGCAACAACTTAGAAGCTTCTACCTCGTACAGAGTGGTGCGACCGCAAACGTGATAACGCTGCATTAGTTGCCAGACGATAAATGTAAACGTTTCTGAGAGTAATGCGTCCAATGTGAAGATTTTCAGTTACGTCATTTCGAAAACAAATGTTGAAAACGTTATGTTTTCTGTGGTTTTTACAACGAATTACCACTTCTCGCTTTTTCTTGTGTAATGTGGCTGCCAGAGTTCGGTTCATGCAAAATCTTAAGGTCCTAGGTCAACTACAAGGCAGCAAAAGCAGCCAAAAACTGAATTTTCAAAAACTAAAACTTGAATTTCTGTGCCTCTTTCTTGGTGACTGCAACAACTTAGAAGCTTCTACTTCGTACAGAGTGGTGCGACCGCAAACGTCATCACGCTGCATTAGTTGCCAGACGATAAATGTAAACGTTTCTGAGAGTAATGCGTCCAATGTGAAGATTTTCAGTTACGTCGATACGAAAACAATGTAGAAAACGTTATGTTTTCTGCGGTTTTTACTACGAATTACCACTTCTCGCTTTTTCTCGTGTAATGTGGCTACCAGATTTCGGTTCATGCAAAATCTTAAGGTCCTAGGTCAACTACAAGGCAGCAAAAGCAGCCAAAAACTGAATTATCAAAAACTAAAACTTGAATTTCTGTGCCTCTTTCTTGGTGACTGCAACAACTTAGAAGTTTCTACTTCGTACAGAGTGGTGCGACCGCAAACGTCATCACGCTGCATTAGTTGCCAGACGATAAATGTAAACGTTTCTGAGAGTAATGCGTCCAATGTGAAGATTTTCAGTTACGTCATTTCGAAAACAAATGTTGAAAACGTTATGTTTTCTGCGGTTTTTACTACGAATTACCACTTCTCGCTTTTTCTCGTGTAATGTGGCTGCCAGAGTTCGGTTCATGCAAAATCTTAAGGTCCTAGGTCAACTACAAGGCAGCAAAAGCAGCCAAAAACTGAATTTTCAAAAACTAAAACTTGAATTTCTGTGCCTCTTTCTTGGTGACTGCAACAACTTAGAAGCTTCTACTTCGTACAGAGTGGTGCGACCGCAAACATCATCACGCTGCATTAGTTGCCAGACGATAAATGTAAACGTTTCTGAGACTAATGCGTCCAATGTGAAGATTTTAATTACGTCATTTCGAAAACAAATGTTGAAAACGTTATGTTTTCTGCGGTTTTTACTTCGAATTACCACTTCTCGCTTTTTCTCGTGTAATGTGGCTGCCGGAGTTCGGTTCATGCAAAATCTTAAGGTCCTAGGTCAACTACAAGGCACCAAAAGCAGCCAAAAACTGAATTTTTAAAAACTAAAACTTGAATTTCTGTGCCTCTTTCTTGGTGACTGCAACAACTTAGAAGATTCTACTTCGTACAGAGTGGTGCGACCGCAAACGTCATCACGCTGCATTAGTTGCCAGACGATAAATGTAAACGTTTCTGAGAGTAATGCGTCCAATGTGAAGATTTTCAGTTACGTGGATACGAAAACAATGTAGAAAACGTTATGTTTTCTGCGGTTTTTACTACGAATTACCACTACTCGCTTTTTCTCGTGTAATGTGGCTGCCAGAGTTCGGTTCATGCATAATCTTAGGGTCCTAGGTCAACTACAAGGCAGCAAAAGCAGCCAAAAACTGAATTTTCAAAAACTAAAACTTGAATTTCTGTGCCTCTTTCTTGGTGACTGCAACTACTTAGAAGCTTCTACTTCGTACAGAGTGGTGCGACCGCAAACGTGATCACGCGGCATTAGTTGCCAGACGATAAATGTAAACGTTTCTGGGAGTAATGCGTCCAATGTGAAGATTTTCAGTTACGTCGATACGAAAACAATGTAGAAAACGTTATGTTTTCTGCGGTTTTTACTACGAATTACCACTTCTCGCTTTTTCTCGTGTAATGTGGCTGCAAGAGTTCGGTTCATGCAAAATATTAAGGTCCTAGGTCAACTACAAGGCAGCAAAAGCAGCCAAAAATTGAATTTTCAAAAACTAAAACTTGAATTTCTGTGCCTCTTTCTTGGTGGCTGCAACAACTTAGAAGCTTCTACTTCGTACAGAGTGGTGCGACCGCAAACGTCATCACGCTGCATTAGTTGCCAGACGATAAATGTAAACGTTTCTGAGAGTAATGCGTCCAATGTGAAGATTTTCAGTTACGTCATTTCGAAAACAAATGTTGAAAACGTTATGTTTTCTGCGGTTTTTACTACGAATTACCACTTCTCGCTATTTCTCGTGTAATGTGGCTGCCAGAGTTCGCTTCATGCAAAATCTTAAGGTCCTAGGTCAACTACAAGGCAGCAAAAGCAGCCAAAAACTGAATTTTCAAAAACTAAAACTTGAATTTCTGTGCCTCTTTCTTGGTGACTGCAACAACTTAGAAGCTTCTACTTCGTACAGAGTGGTGCGACCGCAAACGTCATCACGCTGCATTAGTTGAGAGACGATAAATGTAAACGTTTCTGAGAGTAATGCGTCCAATGTGAAGATTTTCAGTTACGTCATTTCGAAAACAATGTAGAAAACGTTATGTTTTCTGCGGTTTTTACTACGAATTACCACTTCTCGCTTTTTCTCGTGTAATGTGGCTGCCAGAGTTCGGTTCATGCATAATCTTAGGGTCCTAGGTCAACAACAAGGCAGCAAAAGCAGCCAAAAACTGAATTTTCAAAAACTAATACTTGAATTTCTGTGCCTCTTTCTTGGTGACTGCAACTACTTAGAAGCTTCTACTTCGTACAGACTGGTGCGACTGCAAACGTCGTCACGCTGCATTAGTTGCCAGACGATAAATGTAAACGTTTCTGAGAGTAATGCGTCCAATGTGAAGATTTTCAGTTACATCGATACGAAAACAATGTAGAAAACGTTATGTTTTCTGCGGTTTTTACTACGAATTACCACTACTCACTTTTTCTCGTGTAATGTGGCTGCCAGAGTTCGGTTCATGCATAATCTTAGGGTCCTAGGTCAACTACAAGGCAGCAAAAGCAGCCAAAAACTGAATTTTCAAAAACTAATACTTGAATTTCTGTGCCTCTTTCTTGGTGACTGCAACTACTTAGAAGCTTCTACTTCGTACAGAGTGGTGCGACCGCAAACGTGATCACGCGGCATTAGTTGCCAGACGATAAATGTAAACGTTTCTGAGAGTAATGCGTCCAATGTGAAGATTTTCAGTTATGTCGATACGAAAACAATGTAGAAAACGTTATGTTTTCTGCGGTTTTTACTACGAATTACCACTTCTCGCTTTTTCTCGTGTAATGTGGCTGCCAGAGTTCGGTTCATGCAAAATATTAAGGTCCTAGGTCAACTACAAGGCAGCAAAATCAGCCAAAAACCGAATTTTCAAAAACTAAAACTTGAATTTCTGTGCCTCTTCCTTGGTGACTGCAACAACTTAGAATCTTCTACTTCGTACAGAGTGGTGCGACTGCAAACGTCATCACGCTGCATTAGTTGAGAGACGATAAATGTAAACGTTTCTGAGAGTAATGCGTCCAATGTGAAGATTTTCAGTTACGTCATTTCGAAAACAAATGTTGAAAACGTTATGTTTTCTGCGGTTTTTACTACGAATTACCACTTCTCGCTTTTTCTCGTGTAATGTGGCTGCCAGAGTTCGGTTCATGCAAAATCGTAAGGTCCTAGGTCAACTACAAGGCAGCAAAAGCAGCCAAAAACTGAATTTTCAAAAACTAAAACTTGAATTTCGGTGCCTCTTTCTTGCTGACTGCAACAACTTAGAAGCTTCTACTTCGTACAGAGTGGTTCGACCGCAAACGTCATCACGCTGCATTAGTTGCCAGACGATAAATGTGAACGTTTCTGAGAGTAATGCGTCCAATGTGAAGATTTTCAGTTACATCGATACGAAAACAATGTAGAAAACGTTATGTTTTCCGCGGTTTTTACTACGAATTACCACTTCTCGCTTTTTCTCGTGTAATGTGGTTGCCAGAGTTCGGTTCATTCAAAATATTAAGGTCCTAGGTCAACTACAAAGCAGCAAAAGCAGCCAAAAACTGAATTTTCAAAAACTAAAACTTGAATTTCTGTGCCTCTTTCTTGGTGACTGCAACAACTTAGAAGCTTCTACTTCGTACAGAGTGGTGCGACCGCAAACGTCATCACGCTGCATTAGTTGCCAGACGATAAATGTAAACGTTTCTGAGAGTAATGCGTCCAATGTGAAGATTTTCAGTTACGTCATTTCGAAAACAAATGTTGAAAACGTTGTGTTTTCTGTGGTTTTTACAACGAATTACCACTTCTCGCTTTTTCTTGTGTAATGTGGCTGCCAGAGTTCGGTTCATGCAAAATCTTAAGGTCCTAGGTCAACTACAAGGCAGCAAAAACAGCCAAAAACTGAATTTTCAAAAACTAAAACTTGAATTTCTGTGCCTCTTTTTTGGTGACTGCAACAACTTAGAAGCTTCTACTTCGTACAGAGTGGTGCGACCGCAAACGTCATCACGCTGCATTAGTTGCCAGACGATAAATGTAAACGTTTCTGAGAGTAATGCGTCCAATGTGAAGATTTTCAGTTACGTCATTTCGAAAACAAATGTTGAAAACGTTATGGTTTCTACGGTTTTTACTACGAATTACCACTTCTCGCTTTTTCTCGTGTAATGTGGCTGCCAGAGTTCGGTTCATGCAAAATCTTAAGGTCCTAGGTCAACTACAAGGCAGCAAAAGCAGCCAAAAACTGAATTTTCAAAAACTAAAACTTGAATTTCTGTGCCTCTTTCTTGGTGACTGCAACAACTTAGAAACTTCCACTTCGCACAGTGTGGTGCGACCGCAAACGTCATCACGCTGCATTAGTTGCCAGACGATAAATGTAAACGTTTCTGAGAGTAAAGCGTCCAATGTGAAGATTTTCAGTTACGTCATTTCGAAAACAATGTAGAAAACGTTATAATTTCTGCGGTTTTTACTACGAATTACCACTTCTCGCTTTTTCTCGTGTAATGTGGCTGCCAGAGTTCGGTTCATGCAAAATCTTAAGGTCCTAGGTCAACTACAAGGCAGCAAAAGCAGCCAAAAACTGAATTATCAAAAACTAAAACTTGAATTTCTGTGCCTCTTCTTGGTGACTGCAACAACTTAGAAGCTTCTACTTCGCACAGAGTGGTGCGACCGCAAACGTCATCACGCTGCATTAGTTGCCAGACGATAAATGTAAACGTTTCTGAGAGTAATGCGTCCGATGTGAAGATTTTCAGTTACGTCATTTCGAAAACAAATTTGGAAAACGTTATGTTTTCTGCGGTTTTTACTACGAATTACCACTTCTCGCTTTTTCTCGTGTAATGTGGCTGCCAGAGTTCGGTTCATGCAAAATCTTAAGGTCCTAGGTCAACTACAAGGCAGCAAAAGCAGCCAAAAACTGAATTTTCAAAAACTAAAACTTGAATTTTTGTGCCACTTTCTTGGTGACTGCAACAACTTAGAAGCTTCTACTTCGTACAGAGTGGTGCGACCGCAAACGTCATCACGCTGCATTAGTTGCCAGACGATAAATGTAAACGTTTCTGAGAGTAATGCGTCCAATGTGAAGATTTTCAGTTACGTCATTTCGAAAACAAATTTGGAAAACGTTATGTTTTCTGCGGTTTTTACTACGAATTACCACTTCTCGCTTTTTCTCGTGTAATGTGGCTGCCAGAGTTCGGTTCATGCAAAATCTTAAGGTCCTAGGTCAACTACAAGGCAGCAAAAGCAGCCAAAAACTGAATTTTCAAAAACTAAAACTTGAATTTCTGTGCCTCTTTCTTGGTGACTGCAACAACTTAGAAGCTTCTACTTCGTACACAGTGGTGCGGCCGCAAACGTCATCACGCTGCATTAGTTGCCAGACGATAAATGTAAACGTTTCTGAGAGTAATGCGTCCAATGTGATGATTTTCAGATACGTCATTTCGAAAACAATGTAGAAAACGTTATGTTTTTTGCGGTTTTTACTACGAATTACCACTTCTCGCTTTTTCTCGTGTAATGTGGCTGCCAGAGTTCGGTTCATGCAAAATCTTAAGGTCCTAGGTCAACTACAAGGCAGCAAAAGCAGCCAAAAACGGAATTTTCAAAAACTAAAACTTGAATTTCTGTGCCTCTTTCTTGGTGACTGCAACAACTTAGAAACTTCCACTTCGCACAGTGTGGTGCGACCGCAAACGTCATCACGCTGCATTAGTTGCCAGACGATAAATGTAAACGTTTCTGAGAGTAAAGCGTCCAATGTGAAGATTTTCAGTTACGTCATTTCGAAAACAATGTAGAAAACGTTATAATTTCTGCGGTTTTTACTACGAATTACCACTTCTCGCTTTTTCTCGTGTAATGTGGCTGCCAGAGTTCGGTTCATGCAAAATCTTAAGGTCCTAGGTCAACTACAAGGCAGCAAAAGCAGCCAAAAACTGAATTATCAAAAACTAAAACTTGAATTTCTGTGCCTCTTCTTGGTGACTGCAACAACTTAGAAGCTTCTACTTCGCACAGAGTGGTGCGACCGCAAACGTCATCACGCTGCATTAGTTGCCAGACGATAAATGTAAACGTTTCTGAGAGTAATGCGTCCAATGTGAAGATTTTCAGTTACGTCATTTCGAAAACAAATTTGGAAAACGTTATGTTTTCTGCGGTTTTTACTACGAATTACCACTTCTCGCTTTTTCTCGTGTAATGTGGCTGCCAGAGTTCGGTTCATGCAAAATCTTAAGGTCCTAGGTCAACTACAAGGCAGCAAAAGCAGCCAAAAACTGAATTTTCAAAAACTAAAACTTGAATTTTTGTGCCACTTTCTTGGTGACTGCAACAACTTAGAAGCTTCTACTTCGTACAGAGTGGTGCGACCGCAAACGTCATCACGCTGCATTAGTTGCCAGACGATAAATGTAAACGTTTCTGAGAGTAATGCGTCCAATGTGAAGATTTTCAGTTACGTCATTTCGAAAACAAATTTGGAAAACGTTATGTTTTCTGCGGTTTTTACTACGAATTACCACTTCTCGCTTTTTCTCGTGTAATGTGGCTGCCAGAGTTCGGTTCATGCAAAATCTTAAGGTCCTAGGTCAACTACAAGGCAGCAAAAGCAGCCAAAAACTGAATTTTCAAAAACTAAAACTTGAATTTCTGTGCCTCTTTCTTGGTGACTGCAACAACTTAGAAGCTTCTACTTCGTACACAGTGGTGCGGCCGCAAACGTCATCACGCTGCATTAGTTGCCAGACGATAAATGTAAACGTTTCTGAGAGTAATGCGTCCAATGTGATGATTTTCAGATACGTCATTTCGAAAACAATGTAGAAAACGTTATGTTTTTTGCGGTTTTTACTACGAATTACCACTTCTCGCTTTTTCTCGTGTAATGTGGCTGCCAGAGTTCGGTTCATGCAAAATCTTAAGGTCCTAGGTCAACTACAAGGCAGCAAAAGCAGCCAAAAACGGAATTTTCAAAAACTAAAACTTGAATTTTTGTGCCACTTTCTTGGTGACTGCAACAACTTAGAAGCTTCTACTTCGTACAGAGTGGTGCGACCGCAAACGTCATCACGCTGCATTAGTTGCCAGACGATAAATGTAAACGTTTCTGAGAGTAATGCGTCCAATGTGAAGATTTTCAGTTACATCGATACGAAAACAATGTAGAAAACGTTATGTTTTCTGCGGTTTTTACTACGAATTACCACTTCTCGCTTTTTCTCGTGTAATGTGGCTGCCAGAGTTCGGTTCATGCAAAATCTTAAGGTCCTAGGTCAACTACAAGGCAGCAAAAGCAGCCAAAACTGAATTTTCAAAAACTTAAACTTGAGTTTCTGTGCCTCTTTCTTGGTGACTGCAACAACTTAGAAGCTTCTACTTCGTACAGAGTGGTGCGACCGCAAACGTCATCACGCTGCATTAGTTGCCAGACGATAAATGTAAACGTTTCTGAGAGTAATGCGTCCAATGTGAAGATTTACAGTTACGTCGATACGAAAACAATGTAGAAAACGTTATGTTTTCTGCGGTTTTTACTACGAATTACCACTTCTCTTTTTCTCGTGTAATGTGGCTGCCAGAGTTCGGTTCATGCAAAATATTAAGGTCCTAGGTCAACTACAAGGCAGCAAAAGCAGCCAAAAACTGAATTTTCAAAAACTAAAACTTGAATTTCTGTGCCTCTTTCTTGGTGACTGCAACAACTTAGAAGCTTCTACTTCGTACAGAGTGGTGCGATCGCAAACGTCATCACGCTGCATTAGTTGCCAGACGATAAATGTAAACGTTTCTAAAAGTAATGCGTCCAATGTGAAGATTTTCAGTTACGTCATTTCGAAAACAAATGTTGAAAACGTTATGTTTTCTGCGGTTTTTACAACGAATTACCACTTCTCGCTTTTTCTTGTGTAATGTGGCTGCCAGAGTTCGGTTCATGCAAAATCTTAAGGTCCTAGGTCAACTACAAGGCAGCAAAAACAGCCAAAAACTGAATTTTCAAAAACTAAAACTTGAATTTCTGTGCCTCTTTTTTGGTGACTGCAACAACTTAGAAGCTTCTTCTTCGTACAGAGTGGTGCGACCGCAACCGTCATCACGCTGCACTAGTTGCCAGACGATAAATGTAAACGTTTCTGAGAGTAATGCGTCCAATGTGAAGATTTTCGGTTACGTCGATACGAAAACAAATGTTGAAAACGTTATGTTTTCTGCGGTTTTTACTACGAATTACCACTTCTCGCTTTTTCTTGTGTAATGTGGCTGCCAGAGTTCGGTTCATGCAAAATCTTAAGGTCCTAGGTCAACTACAAGGCAGCAAAAGCAGCCAAAAACTGAATAATTAATAACTAAAACTTGAATTTCTGTGCCTCTTTCTTGGTGACTGCAACAACTTAGAAGCTTCTACTTCGTACAGAGTGGTGCGACCGCAAACGTCATCACGCTGCATTAGTTGCCAGACGATAAATTTAAACGTTTCTGAGAGTAATGCGTCCAATGTGAAGATTTTCAGTTACGTCATTTCGAAAACAATGTAGAAAACGTTATGTTTTCTGTGGTTTTTACTACGAATTACCACTTCTCTCTTTTTCTCGTGTAATGTGGCTGCCAGAGTTCGGTTCATGCAAAATCTTAAGGTCCTTGGTCAACTACAAGGCAGCAAATGCAGCCAAAAACTGAATTTTCAAAAACTAAAACTTGAATTTCTGTGCCTCTTTCTTGGTGACTGGAACAACTTAGAAGCTTCTACCTCGTACACAGTGGTGCGGCCGCAAACGTCATCACGCTGCATTAGTTGCCAGACGATAAATGTAAACGTTTCTGAGAGTAATGCGTCCAATGTGAAAATTTTCAGTTACGTCATTTCGAAACTAAATGTTGAAATCGTTATGTTTTCTGCGGTTTTTACTACGAATTAGCACTTCTCGCTATTTCTCGTGTAATGTGGCTGCCAGAGTTCGGTTCATGCAAAATCTTAAGGTCCTAGGTCAAATACAAGGCAGCAAAAGCAGCCAAAAACTGAATTTTCAAAAACTAAAACTTGAATTTCTGTGCCTCTTTCTTGGTGACTGCAACAACTTAGAAGCTTCTACTTCGTACAGAGTGGTGCGACCGCAAACGTCATCACGCTGCATTAGTTGCCAGACGATAAATGTAAACGTTTCTGAGAGTAATGCGTCCAATGTGAAGACTTTCAGTTACGTCATTTCGAAAACAAATGTTGAAAACGTTATGTTTTCTGCGGTTTTTACTACGAATTACCACTTCTCGCATTTTCTCGTGTAATGTGGCTGCCAGAGTTCGGTTCATGCAAAATCTTAAGGTCCTAGGTCAACTACAAGGCAGCAAAAGCAGCCAAAAACTGAATTTTCAAAAACTAAAACTTGAATTTCTGTGCCTCTTTCTTGGTGACTGCAACAACTTAGAAGCTTCTACTTCGTACAGAGTGGTGCGACCGCAAACGTCATCACGCTGCATTAGTTGCCAGACGATAAATGTAAACGTTTCTGAGAGTAATGCGTCCAATGTGAAGATTTTCAGTTACATCGATACGAAAACAATGTAGAAAACGTTATGTTTTCTGCGGTTTTTACTACGAATTACCACTTCTCGCTTTTTATCGTGTAATGTGGCTGCCAGAGTTAGGTTCATGCAAAATCTTAAGGTCCTAAGTCAACTACAAGGCAGCAAAAGCAGCCAAAAACTGAATTTTCAAAAACTAAAACTTGAGTTTCTGTGCCTCTTTCTTGGTGACTGCAACAACTTAGAAGCTTCTACTTCGTACACAGTGGTGCGACCGCAAACGTCATCACGCTGCATTAGTTGCCAGACGATAAATGTAAACGTTTCTGAGAGTAATGCGTCCAATGTGAAGATTTTCAGTTACGTCGATACGAAAACAATGTAGAAAACGTTATGTTTTCTGCGGTTTTTACTACGTATTACCACTACTCGCTTTTTCTCGTGTAATGTGGCTGCCAGAGTTCGGTTCATGCAAAATCTTAGGGTCCTAGGTAAACTACAAGGCACCAAAAGCAGCCAAAAACTGAATTTTCAAAAACTAAAACTTGAATTTCTGTGCCTCTTTCTTGGTGACTGCAACAACTTAGAAGCTTCTACTTCGTACAGAGTGGTGCGACCGCAAACGTCATCACGCTGCATTAGTTGCCAGACGATAAATGTAAACGTTTCTGAGAGTAATGCGTCCAATGTGAAGATTTTCAGTTACGTCATTTCGAAAACAAATGTTGAAAACGTTATGTTTTCTGCGGTTTTTACTACGAATTACCACTTCTCGCTTTTTCTCGTGTAATGTGGCTGTCAGAGTTCGGTTCATGCAATATCTTAAGGTCCTAGGTCAGCTACAAGGCAGCAAAAGCAGCCAAAAACTGAATTATCGAAAACTAAAACTTGAATTTCTGTGCCTCTTTCTTGGTGACTGCAACAACTTAGAAGCTTCTACTTCGTACAGAGTGGTGCGACCGCAAACGTCATCACGCTGCATTAGTTGCCAGACGATAAATTTAAACGTTTCTGAGAGTAATGCGTCCAATGTGAAGATTTTCAGTTACGTCATTTCGAAAACAATGTAGAAAACGTTATGTTTTCTGTGGTTTTTACTACGAATTACCACTTCTCTCTTTTTCTCGTGTAATGTGGCTGCCAGAGTTCGGTTCATGCAAAATCTTAAGGTCCTTGGTCAACTACAAGGCAGCAAATGCAGCCCAAAACTGAATTTTCAAAAACTAAAACTTGAATTTCTGTGCCTCTTTCTTGGTGACTGGAACAACTTAGAAGCTTCTACTTCGTACACAGTGGTGCGGCCGCAAACGTCATCACGCTGCATTAGTTGCCAGACGATAAATGTAAACGTTTCTGAGAGTAATGCGTCCAATGTGAAAATTTTCAGTTACGTCATTTCGAAACTAAATGTTGAAATCGTTATGTTTTCTGCGGTTTTTACTACGAATTAGCACTTCTCGCTATTTCTCGTGTAATGTGGCTGCCAGAGTTCGGTTCATGCAAAATCTTAAGGTCCTAGGTCAACTACAAGGCAGCAAAAGCAGCCAAAAACTGAATTTTCAAAAACTAAAACTTGAATTTCTGTGCCTCTTTCTTGGTGACTGCAACAACTTAGAAGCTTCTACTTCGTACAGAGTGGTGCGACCGCAAACGTCATCACGCTGCATTAGTTGCCAGACGATAAATGTAAACGTTTCTGAGAGTAATGCGTCCAATGTGAAGACTTTCAGTTACGTCATTTCGAAAACAAATGTTGAAAACGTTATGTTTTCTGCGGTTTTTACTACGAATTACCACTTCTCGCATTTTCTCGTGTAATGTGGCTGCCAGAGTTCCGTTCATGCAAAATCTTAAGGTCCTAGGTCAACTACAAGGCAGCAAAAGCAGCCAAAAACTGAATTTTCAAAAACTAAAACTTGAATTTCTGTGCCTCTTTCTTGGTGACTGCAACAACTTAGAAGCTTCTACTTCGTACAGAGTGGTGCGACCGCAAACGTCATCACGCTGCATTAGTTGCCAGACGATAAATGTAAACGTTTCTGAGAGTAATGCGTCCAATGTGAAGATTTTCAGTTACATCGATACGAAAACAATGTAGAAAACGTTATGTTTTCTGCGGTTTTTACTACGAATTACCACTTCTCGCTTTTTATCGTGTAATGTGGCTGCCAGAGTTAGGTTCATGCAAAATCTTAAGGTCCTAGGTCAACTACAAGGCAGCAAAAGCAGCCAAAAACTGAATTTTCAAAAACTAAAACTTGAGTTTCTGTGCCTCTTTCTTGGTGACTGCAACAACTTAGAAGCTTCTACTTCGTACACAGTGGTGCGACCGCAAACGTCATCACGCTGCATTAGTTGCCAGACGATAAATGTAAACGTTTCTGAGAGTAATGCGTCCAATGTGAAGATTTTCAGTTACGTCGATACGAAAACAATGTAGAAAACGTTATGTTTTCTGCGGTTTTTACTACGAATTACCACTACTCGCTTTTTCTCGTGTAATGTGGCTGCCAGAGTTCGGTTCATGCAAAATCTTAGGGTCCTAGGTCAACTACAAGGCAGCAAAAGCAGCCAAAAACTGAATTTTCAAAAACTAAAACTTGAATTTCTGTGCCTCTTTCTTGGTGACTGCATCAACTTAGAAGCTTCTACTTCGTACAGAGTGGTGCGACCGCAAACGTCATCACGCTGCATTAGTTGCCAGACGATAAATGTAAACGTTTCTGAGAGTAATGCGTCCAATGTGAAGATTTACAGTTACGTCGATACGAAAACAATGTAGAAAACGTTATGTTTTCTGCGGTTTTTACTACGAATTACCACTTCTCGCTTTTTCTCGTGTAATGTGGCTGCCAGAGTTCGGTTCATGCAAAATCTTAAGGTCCTAGGTCAACTACAAGGCAGCAAAAGCAGCCAAAAACTGAATAATTAAAAACTAAAACTTGAATTTCTGCGCCTCTTTCTTGGTGACTGCAACAACTTAGAATCTTCTACTTCGTACAGAGTGGTGCGATCGCAAACGTCATCACGCTGCATTAGTTGCCAGACGATAAATGTAAACGTTTCTGAGAGTAATGCGTCCAATGTGAAGATTTTCAGTTACGTCATTTCGAAAACAAATGTTGAAAACGTTATGTTTTCTGCGGTTTTTACAACGAATTACCACTTCTCGCCTTTTCTTGTGTAATGTGGCTGCCAGAGTTCGGTTCATGCAAAATCGTAAGGTCCTAGGTCAACTACAAGGCAGCAAAAACAGCCAAAAACTGAATTTTCAAAAACTAAAACTTGAATTTCTGTGGCTCTTTTTTGGTGACTGCAACAACTTAGAAGCTTCTACTTCGTACAGAGTGGTGCGACCGCAAACGTCATCACGCTGCATTAGTTGCCAGACGATAAATGTAAACGTTTCTGAGAGTAATGCGTCCAATGTGAAGATTTTCAGTTACGTCATTGCGAAAACAAATGTTGAAAACGTTATGGTTTCTACGGTTTTTACTACGAATTACCACTTCTCGCTTTTTCTCGTGTAATGTGGCTGCCAGAGTTCGGTTCATGCAAAATCTTAAGGTCCTAGGTCAACTGCAAGGAAGCAAAAGCTGCCAAAAACTGAATTTTCAAAAACTAAAACTTGAATTTCTGTGCCTCTTTCTTGGTGACTGCAACAACTTAGAAGCTTCTACTTCGTACAGAGTGGTGCGACCGCAAACGTCATCACGCTGCATTAGTTGCCAGACGATAAATGTAAACGTTTCTGAGAGTAATGCGTCCAATGTGAAGATTTTCAGTTACGTCATTTCGAAAACAATGTAGAAAACGTTATGTTTTCTGTGGTTTTTACTACGAATTACAACTTCTCTCTTTTTCTCGTGTAATGTGGCTGCCAGAGTTCGGTTCATGCAAAATCTTAAGGTCCTTGGTCAACTACAAGGCAGCAAATGCAGCCAAAAACTGAATTTTCAAAAACTAAAACTTGAATTTCTGTGCCTCTTTCTTGGTGACTGCAACAACTTAGAAGCTTCTACTTCGTACACAGTGGTGCGGCCGCAAACGTCATCACGCTGCATTAGTTGCCAGACGATAAATGTAAACGTTTCTGAGAGTAATGCGTCCAATGTGAAGATTTTCAGTTACGTCATTTCGAAAACAAATGTTGATATCGTTATGTTTTCTGCGGTTTTTACTACGAATTAGCACTTCTCGCTATTTCTCGTGTAATGTGGCTGCCAGAGTTCGGTTCATGCAAAATCTTAAGGTCCTAGGTCAACTACAAGGCAGCAAAAGCAGCCAAAAACTGAGTTTTCAAAAACTAAAACTTGAATTTCTGTGCCTCTTTCTTGGTGACTGCAACAACTTAGAAGCTTCTACTTCGTACAGAGTGGTGCGACCGCAAACGTCATCACGCTGCATTAGTTGCCAGACGATAAATGTAAACGTTTCTGAGAGTAATGCGTCCAATGTGAAGATTTTCAGTTACGTTATTTCGAAAACAAATGTTGAAAACGTATGTTTTCTGCGGTTTTTACTACGAATTACCACTTCTCGCTTTTTCTCGTGTAATGTGGCTGCCAGAGTTCGGTTCATGCAAAATCTTAAGGTCCTAGGTCAACTACAAGGCAGCAAAAGCAGCCAAAAACTGAATTTTCAAAAACTAAAACTTGAATTTCTGTGCCTCTTTCTTGGTGACTGCAACAACTTAGAAGCTTCTACTTCGTACAGAGTGGTGCGACCGCAAACGTCATCACGCTGCATTAGTTGCCAGACGATAAATGTAAACGTTTCTGAGAGTAATGCGTCCAATGTGAAGATTTTCAGTTACGTCATTTCGTAAACAAATGTTGAAAACGTTATGTTTTCTGCGGTTTTTACTACGAATTACCACTTCTCGCTTTTTCTCGTGTAATGTGGCTGCCAGAGTTCGGTTCATGCAAAATCTTAAGGTCCTAGGTCAACTACAAGGCAGCAAAAGCAGCCAAAAACTGAATTTTCAAAAACTAAAGCTTGAATTTCTGTGCCTCTTTCTTGGTGACTGCAACAACTTAGAAGCTTCTACTTCGCACAGAGTGGTGCGACCGCAAACGTCATCACGCTGCATTAGTTGCCAGACGATAAATGTAAACGTTTCTGAGAGTAATGCGTCCAATGTGAAGATTTTCAGTTACGTCATTTCGAAAACAAATGTTGATATCGTTATGTTTTCTGCGGTTTTTACTACGAATTAGCACTTCTCGCTATTTCTCGTGTAATGTGGCTGCCAGAGTTCGGTTCATGCAAAATCTTAAGGTCCTAGGTCAACTACAAGGCAGCAAAAGCAGCCAAAAACTGAATTTTCAAAAACTAAAACTTGAATTTCTGTGCCTCTTTCTTGGCGACTGCAACAACTTAGAAGCTTCTACTTCGTACAGAGTGGTGCGACCGCAAACGTCATCACGCTGCATTAGTTGCCAGACGATAAATGTAAACGTTTCTGAGAGTAATGCGTCCAATGTGAAGATTTTCAGTTACGTCATTTCGAAAACAAATGTTGAAAACGTTATGTTTTCTGCGGTTTTTACTACGAATTACCACTTCTCGCATTTTCTCGTGTAATGTGGCTGCCAGAGTTCGGTTCATGCAAAATCTTAAGGTCCTAGGTCAACTACAAGGCAGCAAAAGCAGCCAAAAACTGAATAATTAAAAACTAAAACTTGAATTTCTGCGCCTCTTTCTTGGTGACTGCAACAACTTAGAATCTTCTACTTCGTACAGAGTGGTGCGATCGCAAACGTCATCACGCTGCATTAGTTGCCAGACGATAAATGTAAACGTTTCTGAGAGTAATGCGTCCAATGTGAAGATTTTCAGTTACGTCATTTCGAAAACAAATGTTGAAAACGTTATGTTTTCTGCGGTTTTTACAACGAATTACCACTTCTCGCTTTTTCTTGTGTAATGTGGCTGCCAGAGTTCGGTTCATGCAAAATCTTAAGGTCCTAGGTCAACTACAAGGCAGCAAAAACAGCCAAAAACTGAATTTTCAAAAACTAAAACTTGAATTTCTGTGGCTCTTTTTTGGTGACTGCAACAACTTAGAAGCTTCTACTTCGTACAGAGTGGTGCGACCGCAAACGTCATCACGCTGCATTAGTTGCCAGACGATAAATGTAAACGTTTCTGAGAGTAATGCGTCCAATGTGAAGATTTTCAGTTACGTCATTGCGAAAACAAATGTTGAAAACGTTATGGTTTCTACGGTTTTTACTACGAATTACCACTTCTCGCTTTTTCTCGTGTAATGTGGCTGCCAGAGTTCGGTTCATGCAAAATCTTAAGGTCCTAGGTCAACTGCAAGGAAGCAAAAGCTGCCAAAAACTGAATTTTCAAAAACTAAAACTTGAATTTCTGTGCCTCTTTCTTGGTGACTGCAACAACTTAGAAGCTTCTACTTCGTACAGAGTGGTGCGACCGCAAACTTCATCACGCTGCACTAGTTGCCAGACGATAAATGTAAACGTTTCTGAGAGTAATGCGTCCAATGTGAAGATTTTCGGTTACGTCGATACGAAAACAAATGTTGAAAACGTTATGTTTTCTGCGGTTTTTACTACGAATTACCACTTCTCGCTTTTTATTGTGTAATGTGGCTGCCAGAGTTCGGTTCGTGCAAAATCTTAAGGTCCTAGGTCAACTACAAGGCAGCAGAAAGCAGCCAAAAACTGAATAACTAAAAACTAAAACTTGAATTTCTGTGCCTCTTTCTTGGTGACTGCTACAACTTAGAAGCTTCTACTTCGCACAGAGTGGTGCGACCGCAAACGTCATCACGCTGCATTAGTTGCCAGACGATAAATGTAAACGTTTCTGAGAGTAATGAGTCCAATGTGAAGATTTTCAGTTACGTCATTTCGAAAACAATGTAGAAAACGTTATGTTTTCTGCGGTTTTTACTACGAATTACCACTTCTCGCTTTTTCTCCTGTAATGTGGCTGCCAGAGTTCGGTTCATGCAAAATCTTAAGGTCCTAGGTCAACTACAAGGCAGCAAAAGCAGCCAAAAACTGAATTTTCAAAAACTAAAACTTGAATTTCTGTGCCTCTTTCTTGGTGACTGCAACAACTTAGAAGCTTCTACTTCGTACAGAGTGGTGCGACCGCAAACGTCATCACGCTGCATTAGTTGCCAGACGATAAATGTAAACGTTTCTGAGAGTAATGCGTCCAATGTGAAGATTTTCAGTTACGTCATTTCGAAAACAAATGTTGAAAACGTTATGTTTTCTGCGGTTTTTACTACGAATTACCACTTCTCGCTTTTTCTCGTGTAATGTGGCTGTCAGAGTTCGGTTCATGCAAAATCTTAAGGTCCTAGGTCAGCTACAAGGCAGCAAAAGCAGCCAAAAACTGAATTATCAAAAACTAAAACTTGAATTTCTGTGCCTCTTTCTTGGTGACTGCAACAACTTAGAAGCTTCTACTTCGTACAGAGTGGTGCGACCGCAAACGTCATCACGCTGCATTAGTTGCCAGACGATAAATGTAAACGTTTCTGAGAGTAATGCGTCCAATGTGAAGATTTTCAGTTACGTCATTTCGAAAACAATGTAGAAAACGTTATGTTTTCTGTGGTTTTTACTACGAATTACCACTTCTCTCTTTTTCTCGTGTAATGTGGCTGCCAGAGTTCGGTTCATGCAAAATCTTAAGGTCCTTGGTCAACTACAAGGCAGCAAATGCAGCCAAAAACTGAATTTTCAAAAACTAAAACTTGAATTTCTGTGCCTCTTTCTTGGTGACTGCAACAACTTAGAAGCTTCTACCTCGTACACAGTGGTGCGGCCGCAAAAGTCATCACGCTGCATTAGTTGCCAGACGATAAATGTAAACGTTTCTGAGAGTAATGCGTCCAATGTGAAGATTTTCAGTTACGTCATTTCGAAAACAAATGTTGATATCGTTATGTTTTCTGCGGTTTTTACTACGAATTAGCACTTCTCGCTATTTCTCGTGTAATGTGGCTGCCAGAGTTCGGTTCATGCAAAATCTTAAGGTCCTAGGTCAACTACAAGGCAGCAAAAGCAGCCAAAAACTGAATTTTCAAAAACTAAAACTTGAATTTCTGTGCCTCTTTCTTGGCGACTGCAACAACTTAGAAGCTTCTACTTCGTACAGAGTGGTGCGACCGCAAACGTCATCACGCTGCATTAGTTGCCAGACGATAAATGTAAACGTTTCTGAGAGTAATGCGTCCAATGTGAAGATTTTCAGTTACGTCATTTCGAAAACAAATGTTGAAAACGTTATGTTTTCTGCGGTTTTTACTACGAATTACCACTTCTCGCATTTTCTCGTGTAATGTGGCTGCCAGAGTTCGGTTCATGCAAAATCTTATGGTCCTAGGTCAACTACAAGGCAGCAAAAGCAGCCGAAAACTGAATTTTCAAAAACTAAAACTTGAATTTCTGTGCCTCTTTCTTGGTGACTGCAACAACTTAGAAGCTTCTACTTCGTACAGAGTGGTGCGACCGCAAACGTCATCACGCTGCATTAGTTGCCAGACGATAAATGTAAACGTTTCTGAGAGTAATGCGTCCAATGTGAAGATTTTCAGTTACGTCATTTCGAAAACAAATGTTGAAAACGTTATGTTTTATGCAGTTTTTACTACGAATTAGCACTTCTCGCTATTTCTCGTGTAATGTGGCTGCCAGAGTTCGGTTCATGCAAAATCTTAAGGTCCTAGGTCAACTACAAGGCAGCAAAAGCAGCCAAAAACTGAATTTTCAAAAACTAAAACTTGAATTTCTGTGCCTCTTTCTTGGTGACTGCAACAACTTAGAAGCTTCTACTTCGTACAGAGTGGTGCGACCGCAAACGTCATCACGCTGCATTAGTTGCCAGACGATAAATGTAAACGTTTCTGAGAGTAATGCGTCCAATGTGAAGATTTTCAGTTACGTCATTTCGAAAACAAATGTTGAAAACGTTATGTTTTCTGCGGTTTTTACTACGAATTACCACTTCTCGCATTTTCTCGTGTAATGTGGCTGCCAGAGTTCGGTTCATGCAAAATCTTATGGTCCTAGGTCAACTACAAGGCAGCAAAAGCTGCCAAAAACTGAATTTTCAAAAACTAAAACTTGAATTTCTGTGCCTCTTTCTTGGTGACTGCAACAACTTAGAAGCTTCTACTTCGTACAGAGTGGTGCGACCGCAAACGTCATCACGCTGCATTAGTTGCCAGACGATAAATGTAAACGTTTCTGAGAGTAATGCGTCCAATGTGAAGATTTTCAGTTACGTCATTTCGAAAACAAATGTTGAAAACGTTATGTTTTATGCAGTTTTTACTACGAATTACCACTTCTCGCTTTTTCTTGTGTAATGTGGCTGCCAGAGTTCGGTTCATGCAAAATCTTAAGGTCCTAGGTCAACTACAAGGCAGCAAAAGCAGCCAAAAACTGAATTATTAAAAACTAAAACTTGATTTTCTGTGCCTCTTTCTTGGTGACTGCAACAACTTAGAAGCTTCTACTTCGTACAGAGTGGTGCGACCGCAAACGTCATCACGCTGCATTAGTTGCCAGACGATAAATGTAAACGTTTCTGAGAGTAATGCGTCCAATGTGAAGATTTTCAGTTACGTCATTTCGAAAACAAATGTTGAAAACGTTATGTTTTCTGCGGTTTTTACTACGAATTACCACTTCTCGCTTTTTCTCGTGTAATGTGGCTGCCAGAGTTCGGTTCATGCAAAATCTTAAGGTCCTAGGTCAACTACAAGGCAGCAAAAGCAGCCAAAAACTGAATTTTCAAAAACTAAAACTTGAATTTCTGTGCCTCTTTCTTGGTGACTGCAACAACTTAGAAGCTTCTACTTCGCACAGAGTGGTGCGACCGCAAACGTCATCACGCTGCATTAGTTGCCAGACGATAAATGTAAACGTTTCTGAGAGTAATGCGTCCAATGTGAAGATTTTCAGTTACGTCATTTCGAAAACAATGTAGAAAACGTTATGTTTTCTGTCGTTTTTACTACGAATTACCACTTCTCGCTTTTTCTCGTGTAATGTGGCTGCCAGAGTTCGGTGCATGCAAAATCTTAAGGTCCTAGGTCAACTACATGGCAGCAAAAGCAGCCAAAAACTGAATTTTCAGAAACTAAAACTTGAATTTCTGTGCCTCTTTCTTGGTGACTGCAACAACTTAGGAGCTTCTACTTCGTACACAGTGGTGCGGCCGCAAACGTCATCACGCTGCATTAGTTGCCAGACGATAAATGTAAACGATTCTGAGAGTAATGCATCCAATGTGAAGATTTTCAGTTACGTCATTTCGAAAACAAGTGTTGAAAACGTTATGTTTTCTGCGGTTTTTACTACGAATTACCACTACTCGCTTTTTCTCGTGTAATGTGGCTGCCAGAGTTCGGTTCATGCAAAATCTTAAGGTCCTAGGTCAACTACAAGGCAGCAAAAGCAGCCAAAAACTGAATTTTCAAAAACTAAAACTTGAATTTCTGTGCCTCTTTCTTGGTGACTGCAACAACTTAGAAGCTTCTACTTCGTACAGAGTGGTGCGACCGCAAACGTCATCACGCTGCATTAGTTGCCAGACGATAAATGTAAACGTTTCTGAGAGTAATGCGTCCAATGTGAAGATTTTCAGTTACGTCATTTCGAAAACAAATGTTGAAAACGTTATGTTTTCTGCGGTTTTTACTACGAATTACCACTTCTCGCTTTTTCTTGTGTAATGTGGCTGCCAGAGTTCGGTTCATTCAAAATCTTAAGGTCCTAGGTCAACTACAAGGCAGCAAAAGCAGCCAAAAACTGAATTATCAAAAACTAAAACTTGAATTTCTGTGCCTCTTTCTTGGTGACTGCAACAACTTAGAAGCTTCTATTCGTACAGAGTGGTGCGACCGCAAACGTCATCACGCTGCATTAGTTGCCAAACGATAAATGTAAACGTTTCTGAGAGTAATGAGCCAATGTGAAGATTTTCAGTTACGTCATTTCGAAAACAAATGTTGAAAACGTTATGTTTTCTGCGGTTTTTACTACGAATTACCACTTCTCGCTTTTTCTCGTGTAATGTGGCTGCCAGAGTTCGGTTCATGCAAAATCTTAAGGTCCTAGGTCAACTACAAGGCAGCAAAAGCAGCCAAAAACTGAATTTTCAAAAACTAAAACTTGAATTTCTGTGCCTCTTTCTTGGTGACTGCAACAACTTAGAAGCTTCTACTTCGCACAGAGTGGTGCGACCGCAAACGTCATCACGCTGCATTAGTTACCAGACGATAAATGTAAACGTTTCTGAGAGTAATGCTTCCAATGTGAAGATTTTCAGTTACGTCATTTCGAAAACAAATGTTGAAAACGTTATGTTTTCTGCGGTTTTTACTACGAATTACCACTTCTCGCTATTTCTCGTGTAATGTGGCTGCCAGAGTTCGGTTCATGCAAAATCTTAAGGTCCTAGGTCAACTACAAGGCAGCAAAAGCAGCCAAAAACTGAGTTTTCAAAAACTAAAACTTGAATTTCTGTGCCTCTTTCTTGGTGACTGCAACAACTTAGAAGCTTCTACTCCGTACAGAGTGGTGCGACCGCAAACGTCATCACGCTGCATTAGTTGCCAGACGATAAATGTAAACGTTTCTGAGAGTAATGCGTCCAATGTGAAGATTTTCAGTTACGTCATTTCGAAAACAAATGTTGAAAACGTATGTTTTCTGCGGTTTTTACTACGAATTACCACTTCTCGCTTTTTCTCGTGTAATGTGGCTGCCAGAGTTCGGTTCATGCAAAATCTTAAGGTCCTAGGTCAACTACAAGGCAGCAAAAGCAGCCAAAAACTGAATTTTCAAAAACTAAAACTTGAATTTCTGTGCCTCTTTCTTGGTGACTGCAACAACTTAGAAGCTTCTACTTCGTACAGAGTGGTGCGACCGCAAACGTCATCACGCTGCATTAGTTGCCAGACGATAAATGTAAACGTTTCTGAGAGTAATGCGTCCAATGTGAAGATTTTCAGTTACGTCATTTCGAAAACAAATGTTGAAAACGTTATGTTTTCTGCGGTTTTTACTACGAATTACCACTTCTCGCTTTTTCTTGTGTAATGTGGCTGCCAGAGTTCGGTTCATGCAAAATCTTAAGGTCCTAGGTCAACTACAAGGCAGCAAAAGCAGCCAAAAACTGAATTATCAAAAACTAAAACTTGATTTTCTGTGCCTCTTTCTTGGTGACTGCAACAACTTAGAAGCTTCTACTTCGTACAGAGTGGTGCGACCGCAAACGTCATCACGCTGCATTAGTTGCCAGACGATAAATGTAAACGTTTCTGAGAGTAATGCGTCCAATGTGAAGATTTTCAGTTACGTCATTTCGTAAACAAATGTTGAAAACGTTATGTTTTCTGCGGTTTTTACTACGAATTACCACTTCTCGCTTTTTCTCGTGTAATGTGGCTGCCAGAGTTCGGTTCATGCAAAATCTTAAGGTCCTAGGTCAACTAAAAGGCAGCAAAAGCAGCCAAAAACTGAATTTTCAAAAACTAAAACTTGAATTTCTGTGCCTCTTTCTTGGTGACTGCAACAACTTAGAAGCTTCTACTTCGCACAGAGTGGTGCGACCGCAAACGTCATCACGCTGCATTAGTTGCCAGACGATAAATGTAAACGTTTCTGAGAGTAATGCGTCCAATGTGAAGATTTTCAGTTACGTCATTTCGAAAACAAATGTTGATATCGTTATGTTTTCTGCGGTTTTTACTACGAATTAGCACTTCTCGCTATTTCTCGTGTAATGTGGCTGCCAGAGTTCGGTTCATGCAAAATCTTAAGGTCCTAGGTCAACTACAAGGCAGCAAAAGCAGCCAAAAACTGAATTTTCAAAAACTTAAACTTGAATTTCTGTGCCTCTTTCTTGGTGACTGCAACAACTTAGAAGCTTCTACTTCGTACAGAGTGGTGCGACCGCAAACGTCATCACGCTGCATTAGTTGCCAGACGATAAATGTAAACGTTTCTGAGAGTAATGCGTCCAATGTGAAGATTTTCAGTTACGTCATTTCGAAAACAAATGTTGAAAACGTTATGTTTTCTGCGGTTTTTACTACGAATTACCACTTCTCGCATTTTCTCGTGTAATGTGGCTGCCAGAGTTCGGTTCATGCAAAATCTTAAGGTCCTAGGTCAACTACAAGGCAGCAAAAGCAGCCAAAAACTGAATTTTCAAAAACTAAAACTTGAATTTCTGTGCCTCTTTCTTGGTGACTGCAACAACTTAGAAGCTTCTACTTCGTACAGAGTGGTGCGACCGCAAACGTCATCACGCTGCATTAGTTGCCAGACGATAAATGTAAACGTTTCTGAGAGTAATGCGTCCAATGTGAAGATTTTCAGTTACGTCATTTCGAAAACAAATGTTGAAAACGTTATGTTTTATGCGGTTTTTACTACGAATTACCACTTCTCGCTTTTTCTTGTGTAATGTGGCTGCCAGAGTTCGGTTCATGCAAAATCTTAAGGTCCTAGGTCAACTACAAGGCAGCAAAAGCAGCCAAAAACTGAATTTTCAAAAACTAAAACTTGAATTTCTGTGCCTCTTTCTTGGTGACTGCAACAACTTAGAAGCTTCTACTTCGCACAGAGTGGTGCGACCGCAAACGTCATCACGCTGCATTAGTTGCCAGACGATAAATGTAAATGTTTCTGAGAGTAATGCGTCCAATGTGAAGATTTTCAGTTACGTCATTTCGAAAACAATGTAGAAAACGTTATGTTTTCTGTCGTTTTTACTACGAATTACCACTTCTCGCTTTTTCTCGTGTAATGTGGCTGCCAGAGTTCGGTTCATGCAAAATCTTAAGGTCCTAGGTCAACTACAAGGCAGCAAAAGCAGCCAAAAACTGAATTTTCAGAAACTAAAACTTGAATTTCTGTGCCTCTTTCTTGGTGACTGCAACAACTTAGGAGCTTCTACTTCGTACACAGTGGTGCGGCCGCAAACGTCATCACGCTGCATTAGTTGCCAGACGATAAATGTAAACGTTTCTGAGAGTAATGCGTCCAATGTGAAGATTTTCAGTTACGTCATTTCGAAAACAAATGTTGAAATCGGTATGTTTTCTGCGGTTTTTACTAGGAATTACCACTTCTCGCTATTTCTCGTGTAATATGGCTGGCAGAGTTCGGTTCATGCAAAATCTTAAGGTCCTAGGTCAACTACAAGGCAGCACAAGCAGCCAAAAACTGAATTTTCAATAACTAAAACTTGAATTTCTGTGCCTCTTTCTTGGTGACTTCAACAACTTAGAAGCTTCTACTTCGTACAGAGTGGTGCGACCGCAAACGTCATCACGCTGCATTAGTTGCCAGACGATAAATGTAAACGATTCTGAGAGTAATGCGTCCAATGTGAAGATTTTCAGTTACGTCATTTCGAAAACAAGTGTTGAAAACGTTATGTTTTCTGCGGTTTTTACTACGAATTACCACTACTCGCTTTTTCTCGTGTAATGTGGCTGCCAGAGTTCGGTTCATGCAAAATCTTAAGGTCCTAGGTCAACTACAAGGCAGCAAAAGCAGCCAAAAACTGAATTTTCAAAAACTAAAACTTGAATTTCTGTGCCTCTTTCTTGGTGACTGCAACAACTTAGAAGCTTCTACTTCGTACAGAGTGGTGCGACCGCAAACGTCATCACGCTGCATTAGTTGCCAGACGATAAATGTAAACGTTTCTGAGAGTAATGCGTCCAATGTGAAGATTTTCAATTACGTCATTTCGAAAACAAATGTTGAAAACGTTATGTTTTCTGCGGTTTTTACTACGAATTACCACTTCTCGCTTTTTCTTGTGTAATGTGGCTGCCAGAGTTCGGTTCATTCAAAATCTTAAGGTCCTAGGTCAACTACAAGGCAGCAAAAGCAGCCAAAAACTGAATTATCAAAAACTAAAACTTGAATTTCTGTGCCTCTTTCTTGGTGACTGCAACAACTTAGAAGCTTCTACTTCGTACACAGTGGTGCGGCCGCAAACGTCATCACGCTGCATTAGTTGCCAGACGATAAATGTAAACGTTTCTGAGAGTAATGCGTCCAATGTGAAGATTTTCAGTTACGTCATTTCGAAAACAAATGTTGAAATCGTTATGTTTTCTGCGGTTTTTACTACGAATTACCACTTCTCGCTAATTCTCGTATAATGTGGCTGCCAGAGTTCGGTTCATGCAAAATCTTAAGGTCCTAGGTCAACTACAAGGCAGCAAAAGCAGCCAAAAACTGAATTTTCAAAAACTAAAACTTGAATTTCTGTGCCTCTTTCTTGGTGACTGCAACAACTTAGAAGCTTCTACTTCGTACAGAGTGGTGCGACCGCAAACGTGATCACGCTGCATTAGTTGCCAGACGATAAATGTAAACGTTTCTGAGAGTAATGCGTCCAATGTGAAGATTTTCAGTTACGTCATTTCGAAAACAAATGTTAAAAACGTTATGTTTTCTGCGGTTTTTACTACGAATTACCACTACTCGCTTTTTCTCGTGTAATGTGGCTGCCAGAGTTCGGTTTATGCAAAATCTTAAGGTCCTAGGTCAACTACAAGGCAGCAAAAGCAGCCAAAAACTGAATTTTCAAAAACTAAAACTTGAATTTCTGTGCCTCTTTCTTGGTGACTGCAACAACTTAGAAGCTTCTACTTCGTACAGAGTGGTGCGACCGCAAACGTCATCACGCTGCATTAGTTGCCAGACGATAAATGTAAACGTTTCTGAGAGTAATGCGTCCAATGTGAAGATTTTCAGTTACGTCATTTCGAAAACAAATGTTGAAAACGTTATGTTTTCTGCGGTTTTTACTACGAATTACCACTTCTCGCTTTTTCTTGTGTAATGTGGCTGCCAGAGTTCGGTTCATTCAAAATCTTAAGGTCCTAGGTCAACTACAAGGCAGCAAAAGCAGCCAAAAACTGAATTATCAAAAACTAAAACTTGAATTTCTGTGCCTCTTTCTTGGTGACTGCAACAACTTAGAAGCTTCTATTCGTACAGAGTGGTGCGACCGCAAACGTCATCACGCTGCATTAGTTGCCAAACGATAAATGTAAACGTTTCTGAGAGTAATGAGCCAATGTGAAGATTTTCAGTTACGTCATTTCGAAAACAAATGTTGAAAACTTTATGTTTTCTGCGGTTTTTACTACGAATTACCACTTCTCGCTTTTTCTCGTGTAATGTGGCTGCCAGAGTTCGGTTCATGCAAAATCTTAAGGTCCTAGGTCAACTACAAGGCAGCAAAAGCAGCCAAAAACTGAATTTTCAAAAACTAAAACTTGAATTTCTGTGCCTCTTTCTTGGTGACTGCAACAACTTAGAAGCTTCTACTTCGCACAGAGTGGTGCGACCGCAAACGTCATCACGCTGCATTAGTTACCAGACGATAAATGTAAACGTTTCTGAGAGTAATGCTTCCAATGTGAAGATTTTCAGTTACGTCATTTCGAAAACAAATGTTGAAAACGTTATGTTTTCTGCGGTTTTTACTACGAATTACCACTTCTCGCTTTTTCTCGTGTAATGTGGCTGTCAGAGTTCGGTTCATGCAAAATCTTAAGGTCCTAGGTCAAATACAAGGCAGCAAAAGCAGCCAAAAACTGAATTATCAAAAACAAAAACTTGAATTTCTGTGCCTCTTTCTTGGTGACTGCAACAACTTAGAAGCTTCTACTTCGTACAGAGTGGTGCGACCGCAAACGTCATCACGCTGCATTAGTTGCCAGACGATAAATGTAAACGTTTCTGAGAGTAATGCGTCCAATGTGAAGATTTTCAGTTACGTCATTTCGAAAACAATGTAGAAAACGTTATGTTTTCTGCGGTTTTTACTACGAATTACCACTTCTCGCTTTTTCTCGTGTAATGTGGCTGCCAGAGTTCGGTTCATGCAAAATCTTAAGGTCCTAGGTCAACTACAAGGCAGCAAAAGCAGCCAAAAACTGTATTTTCAAAAACTAAAACTTGAATTTCTGTGCCTCTTTCTTGGTGACTGCAACAACTTAGAAGCTTCTACTTCGTACACAGTGGTGCGGCCGCAAACGTCATCACGCTGCATTAGTTGCCAGACGATAAATGTAAACGTTTCTGAGAGTAATGCGTCCAATGTGAAGATTTTCAGTTACGTCATTTCGAAAACAAATGTTGAAATCGTTATGTTTTCTGCGGTTTTTACTACGAATTACCACTTCTCGCTAATTCTCGTATAATGTGGCTGCCAGAGTTCGGTTCATGCAAAATCTTAAGGTCCTAGGTCAACTACAAGGCAGCAAAAGCAGCCAAAAACTGAATTTTCAAAAACTAAAACTTGAATTTCTGTGCCTCTTTCTTGGTGACTGCAACAACTTAGAAGCTTCTACTTCGTACAGAGTGGTGCGACCGCAAACGTCATCACGCTGCATTAGTTGCCAGACGATAAATGTAAACGTTTCTGAGAGTAATGCGTCCAATGTGAAGATTTTCAGTTACGTCATCTGGAAAACAAATGTTAAAAACGTTATGTTTTCTGCGGTTTTTACTACGAATTACCACTTCTCGCTTTTTCTCGTGTAATGTGGCTGCCAGAGTTCGGTTCATGCAAAATCTTAAGGTCCTAGGTCAACTACAAGGCAGCAAAAGCAGCCAAAAACTGAATTTTCAAAAACTAAAACTTGAATTTCTGTGCCTCTTTCTTGGTGACTGCAACAACTTAGAAGCTTCTACTTCGTACAGACTGGTGCGACCGCAAACGTCATCAAGCTGCATTAGTTGCCAGATGATAAATGTAATCGTTTCTGAGAGTAATGCGTCCAATGTGAAGATTTTCATTTACGTCATTTCGAAAACAAATGTTGAAAACGTTATGTTTTCTGCGGTTTTTACTACGAATTACCACTTCTCGCTTTTTCTTGTGTAATGTGGCTGCCAGAGTTCGGTTCATGCAAAATCTTAAGGTCCTAGGTCAACTACAAGGCAGCAAAAGCAGCCAAAAACTGAATTATCAAAAACTAAAACTTGAATTTCTGTGCCTCTTTCTTGGTGACTGCAACAACTTAGAAGCTTCTACTTCGTACAGAGTGGTGCGACCGCAAACGTCATCACGCTGCATTAGTTGCCAGACGATAAATGTAAACGTTTCTGAGAGTAATGCGTCCAATGTGAAGATTTTCAGTTACGTCATTTCGAAAACAATGTAGAAAACGTTATGTTTTCTGCGGTTTTTACTATGAATTACCACTTCTCGCTTTTTCTCGTGTAATGTGGCTGCCAGAGTTCGGTTCATGCAAAATCTTAAGGTCCTAGGTCAACTACAAGGCAGCAAAAGCAGCCAAAAACTGAATTTTCAAAAACTAAAACTTGAATTTCTGTGCCTCTTTCTTGGTGATTGCAACAACTTAGAAGCTTCTACTTCGTACAGAGTGGTGCGACCGCAAACGTCATCACGCTGCATTAGTTGCCAGACGATAAATGTAAACGTTTCTGAGAGTAATGCGTCCAATGTGAAGATTTTCAGTTACGTCATTTCGAAAACAAATGTTGAAAACGTTATGTTTTTTGCGGTTTTCACTACGAATTACCACTTCTCGCTTTTTCTCGTGTAATGTGGCTGCCAGAGTTCGGTTCATGCAAAATCTTAAGGTCCTTGGTCAACTACAAGGCAGCAAAAGCAGCCAAAAACTGAATTTTCAAAAAATAAAACTTGAATTTCTGTGCCTCTTGGTGACTGCAACAACTTAGAAGCTTCTACTTCGTACAGAGTGGTGCGACCGCAAACGTCATCACGCTGCATTAGTTGCCAGACGATAAATGTAAACGTTTCTGAGAGTAATGCGTCCAATGTGAAGATTTTCAGTTACGTCATTTCGAAAACAAATGTTGAAAACGTTATGTTTTCTGCGGTTTTTACTACGAATTACCACTTCTCGCTTTTTCTCGTGTAATGTGGCTGCCAGAGTTCGGTTCATGCAAAATCTTAAGGTCCTAGGTCAACTACAAGGCAGCAAAAGCAGCCAAAAACTGAATTTTCAAAAACTAAAACTTGAATTTCTGTGCCTCTTTCTTGGTGACTGCAACAACTTAGAAGCTTCTACTTCGTACAGAGTGGTGCGACCGCAAACCTCAGCACGCGGCATTTGTTGCCAGACAATAAATGTTAACGTTTCTGAGAGTAGTGCGTCCAATGGGAAGATTTTCAGTTACGTCATTTCGAAAACAATGTAGAAAACGTTATGTTTTCTGCGGTTTTTACTACGAATTACCGCTTCTCGCTTTTTCTCGTGTAATGTGGCTGCCAGAGTTCGGTTCATGCAAAATCTTAAGGTCCTAGGTCAACTACAAGGCAGCAAAAGCAGCCAAAAACTGAATTTTCAAAAACTAAAACTTGAATTTCTGTGCCTCTTTCTTGGTGACTGCAACAACTTAGAAGCTTCTACTTCGTACAGAGTGGTGCGACCGCAATCGTCATCACGCTGCATTAGTTGCCAGACGATAAATGTAAACGTTCCTGAGAGTAATGCGTCCAATGTGACGATTTTCAGTTACGTCATTTCGAAAACAAATGTTGAAAACGCTATGTTTTCTGCGGTTTTTACTACGAATTACCACTTCTCGCTTTTTCTCGTGTAATGTGGCTGCCAGAGTTCGGTTCATGCAAAATCTTAAGGTCCTAGGTCAACTACAAGGCAGCAAAAGCAGCCAAAAACTGAATTTTCAAAAACTAAAACTTGAATTTCTGTGCCTCTTTCTTGGTGACTGCAACAACTTAGAAGCTTCTACTTCGTACAGAGTGGTTCGACCGCAAACGTCATCACGCTGCATTAGTTGCCAGACGATAAATGTAAACGTTTCTAAGAGTAATGCGTCCAATGTGAAGATTTTCAGTTACGTCATTTCGAAAACAAATGTTGAAAACGTTATGTTTTCTGCGGTTTTTACTACGAATTACCACTTCTCGCTTTTTCTCGTGTAATGTGGCTGCCAGAATTCGGTTCATGCAAAATCTTAAGGTCCTAGGTCAACTACAAGGCAGCAAAAGCAGCCAAAAACTGAATTTTCAAAAACTAAAACTTGAATTTCTGTGCCTCTTTCTTGGTGACTGCAACAACTTAGAAGCTTCTACTTCGTACAGAGTGGTGCGACCGCAAACGTCATCACGCTGCATTAGTTGCCAGACGATAAATGTAAACGTTTCTGAGGGTAATGCGTCCAATGTGAAGATTTTCAGTTACGTCATTTCGAAAACAAATGTTGAAAACGTTATGTTTTCTGCGGTTTTTACTACGAATTACCACTTCTCGCTTTTTCTCGTGAAATGTGGCTGCCTGAGTTCGGTTGATGCAAAATCTTAAGGTCCTAGGTCAACTACAAGGCAGCAAAAGCAGCCAAAAACTGAATTTTCAAAAACTAAAACTTGAATTTCTGTGCCTCATTCTTAGTGAATGCAACAACTTAGAAGCTTCTACTTCGTACAGAGTGGTGCTACCGCAAACGTCATCACGCTGCATTAGTTGCCAGACGATAAATGTAAACGTTTCTTAGAGTAATGCGTCCAATGTGAAGATTTTCAGTTACGTCATTTCGAAAACTAATGTTGAAAACGTTATGTTTTCTGCGGTTTTTACTACGAATTACCACTTCTCGCTCTTTCTCGTGTAATGTGGCTGCCAGAGTTCGGTTCATGCAAAATCTTAAGGTCCTAGGTCAACTACAAGGCAGCAAAAGCAGCCAAAAACTGAATTTTCAAAAACTAAAACTTGAATTTCTGTGCCTCTTTCTTGGTGACTGCAACAACTTAGAAGCTTCTACTTCGTACAGAGTGGTGCGACCGCAAACGTCATCACGCTGCATTTGTTGCCAGACGATAAATGTAAACGTTTCTGAGAGTAATGCGTCCAATGTGAAGATTTTCAGTTACGTCGATACGAAAACAATGTAGAAAACGTTATGTTTTCTGCGGTTTTTACTACGAATTACCACTTCTCGCTTTTTCTCGTGTAATGTGGCTGCCAGAGTTCGGTTCATGCAAAATCTTAAGCTCCTAGGTCAACTACAAGGCAGCAAAAGCAGCCTAAAACTGAAGTTTGAAAAACTAAAACTTGAATTTCTGTGCCTCTTTCTTGGTGACTGCAACAACTTAGAAGCTTCTACTTCGTACAGAGTGGTGCGACCGCAAACGTCATCACGCTGCATTAGTTGCCAGACGATAAATGTAAACGTTTCTGAGAGTAATGCGTCCAATGTGAAGATTTTCAGTTACGTCATTTCGAAAACAAATGTTGAAAACGTTATGTTTTCTGCGGTTTTTACTACGAATTACCACTTCTCGCTTTTTCTCGTGTAATGTGGCTGCCAGAGTTCGGTTCATGCAAAATCTTAAGGTCCTAGGTCAACTACAAGGCAGCAAAAGCAGCCAAAAACTGAATTTTCAAAAACTAAAACTTGAATTTCTGTGCCTCTTTCTTGGTGACTGCAACAACTTAGAAGCTTCTACTTCGTACAGAGTGGTGCGACCGCAATCGTCATCACGCTGCATTAGTTGCCAGACGATAAATGTAAACGTTCCTTAGAGTAATGCGTCCAATGTGAAGATTTTCAGTTACGTCATTTCGAAAACAAATGTTGAAAACGTTATGTTTTCTGCGGTTTTTACTACGAATTACCACTTCTCGCTTTTTCTCGTGTAATGTGGCTGCCAGAGTTCGGTTCATGCAAAATCTTAAGGTCCTAGGTCAACTACAAGGCAGCAAAAGCAGCCAAAAACTGAATTTTCAAAAACTAAAACTTGAATTTCTGTGCCTCATTCTTGGTGACTGCAACAACTTAGAAGCTTCTACTTCGTACAGAGTGGTTCGACCGCAAACGTCATCACGCTGCATTAGTTGCCAGACGATAAATGTAAACGTTTCTGAGAGTAATGCGTCCAATGTGAAGATTTTCAGTTACGTCATTTCGAAAACAAATGTTGAAAACGTTATGTTTTCTGCGGTTTTTACTACGAATTACCACTTCTCGCTTTTTCTCGTGTAATGTGGCTGCCAGAATTCGGTTCATGCAAAATCTTAAGGTCCTAGGTCAACTACAAGGCAGCAAAAGCAGCCAAAAACTGAATTTTCAAAAACTAAAACTTGAATTTCTGTGCCTCTTTCTTGGTGACTGCAACAACTTAGAAGCTTCTACTGCGTACAGAGTGGTGCGACCGCAAACGTCATCACGCTGCATTAGTTGCCAGACGATAAATGTAAACGTTTCTGAGAGTAATGCGTCCAATGTGAAGATTTTCAGTTACGTCATTTCGAAAACAAATGTTGAAAACATTATGTTTTCTGCGGTTTTTACTACGAATTACCACATATCGCTTTTTCTCGTGAAATGTGGCTCCCAGAGTTCGGTTGATGCAAAATCTTAAGGTCCTAGGTCAACTACAAGGCAGCAAAAGCAGCCAAAAACTGAATTTTCAAAAACTAAAACTTGAATTTCTGTGCCTCTTTCTTGGTGACTGCAACAACTTAGAAGCTTCAACTTCGTACAGAGTGGTGCTACCGCAAACGTCATCACGCTGCATTAGTTGCCAGACGATAAATGTAAACGTTTCTGAGAGTAATGCGTCCAATGTGAAGATTTTCAGTTACGTCATTTCGAAAACAAATGTTGAAAACGTTATGTTTTCTGCGGTTTTTACTACGAATTACCACTTCTCGCTTTTTCTCGTGTAATGTGGCTGCCAGAGTTCGGTTCATGCAAAATCTTAAGGTCCTAGGTCATCTACAAGGCAGCAAAAGCAGCCAAAAACTGAATTTTCAAAAACTAAAACTTGAATTTCTGTGCCTCTTTCTTGGTGACTGCAACAACTTAGAAGCTTCTACTTCGTACAGAGTGGTGCGACCGCAAACGTCATCACGCTGCATTAGTTGCCAGACGATAAATGTAAACGTTTCTGAGAGTAATGCGTCCAATGTGAAGATTTTCAGTTACGTCGATACGAAAACAATGTAGAAAACGTTATGTTTTCTGCGGTTTTTACTACGAATTACCACTTCTCGCTTTTTCTCGTGTAATGTGGCTGCCAGAGTTCGGTTCATGCAAAATCTTAAGGTCCTAGGTCAACTACAAGGCAGCAAAAGCAGCCAAAAACTGAATTTTCAAAAACTAAAACTTGAATTTCTGTGCCTCTTTCTTGGTGACTGGAAGAACTTAGAAGCTTCTACTTCGTACAGAGTGGTGCGACCGCAAACGTCATCACGCTGCATTAGTTGCCAGACGATAAATGTAAACGTTTCTGAGAGTAATGCGTCCAATGTGAAGATTTTCAGTTACGTCATTTCGAAAACAAATGTTGAAAACGTTATGTTTTCTGCGGTTTTTACTACGAATTACCACTTCTCGCTTTTTCTCGTGAAATGTGGCTGCCAGAGTTCGGTTGATGCTAAATCTTAAGGTCCTACGTCAACTACAAGGCAGCAAAAGCAGCCAAAAACTGAATTTTCAAAAACTAAAACTTGAATTTCTGTGCCTCTTTCTTGGTGACTGCAACAACTTAGAAGCTTCTACTTCGCACAGAGTGGTGCTACCGCAAACGGCATCACGCTGCATTAGTTGCCAGACGACAAATGTAAACGTTTCAGAGAGTAATGCGTCCAATGTGAAGATTTTCAGTTACGTCGATACGAAAACAATGTAGAAAACGTTATGTTTTCTGCGGTTTTTACTACGAATTACCACTTCTCGCTTTTTCTCGTGTAATGTGGCTGCCAGAGTTCGGTTCATGCAAAATCTTAAGGTCCTAGGTCAACTACAAGGCAGCAAAAGCAGCCAAAAACTGAATTTTCAAAAACTAAAACTTAAATTTCTGTGCCTCTTTCTTGGTGACTGCAACAACTTAGAAACTTCTACTTCGTACAGAGTGGTGCGACCGCAAACGTCATCACGCTGCATTAGTTGCCAGACGATAAATGTAAACGTTTCTGAGAGTAATGCGTCCAATGTGAAGATTTTCAGTTACGTCATTTCGAAAACAAATGTTGAAAACGTTATGTTTTCTGCGGTTTTTACTACGAATTACCACTTCTCGCTTTTTCTCGTGTAATGTGGCTGCCAGAGTTCGGTTCATGCAAAATCTTAAGGTCCTAGGTGAACTACAAGGCAGCAAAAGCAGCCAAAAACTGAATTTTCAAAAACTAAAACTTGAATTTCTGTGCCTCTTTCTTGGTGACTGCAACAACTTAGAAGCTTCTACTTCGTACAGAGTGGTGCGACCGCAAACCTCAGCACGCGGCATTAGTTCCCAGACAATAAATGTTAACGTTTCTGAGAGTAGTGCGTCCAATGGGAAGATTTTCAGTTACGTCATTTCGAAAACAATGTAGAAAACGTTATGTTTTCTGCGGTTTTTACTACGAATTACCACTTCTCGCTCTTTCTCGTGTAATGTGGCTGCCAGAGTTCGGTTCATGCAAAATCTTAAGGTCCTAGGTGAACTACAAGGCAGCAAAAGCAGCCAAAAACTGAATTTTCAAAAACTAAAACTTGAATTTCTGTGCCTCTTTCTTGGTGACTGCAACAACTTAGAAGGTTCTACTGCGTACAGAGTGGTGCGACCGCAAACGTCATCACGCTGCATTAGTTGCCAGACGATAAATGTAAACGTTTCTGAGAGTAATGCGTCCAATGTGAAGATTTTCAGTTACGTCATTTCGAAAACAAATGTTGAAAACATTATGTTTTCTGCGGTTTTTACTACGAATTACCACATATCGCTTTTTCTCGTGAAATGTGGCTCCCAGAGTTCGGTTGATGCAAAATCTTAAGATCCTAGGTCAACTACAAGGCAGCAAAAGCAGCCAAAAACTGAATTTTCAAAAACTAAAACTTGAATTTCTGTGCCTCTTTCTTGGTGACTGCAACAACTTAGAAGCTTCTACTTCGTACAGAGTGGTGCTACCGCAAACGTCATCACGCTGCATTAGTTGCCAGACGATAAATGTAAACGTTTCTGAGAGTAATGCGTCCAATGTGAAGATTTTCAGTTACGTCATTTCGAAAACAAATGTTGAAAACGTTATGTTTTCTGCGGTTTTTACTACGAATTACCACTTCTCGCTTTTTCTCGTGTAATGTGGCTGCCAGAGTTCGGTTCATGCAAAATCTTAAGGTCCTAGGTCAACTACAAGGCAGCAAAAGCAGCCAAAAACTGAATTTTCAAAAACTAAAACTTGAATTTCTGTGCCTCTTTCTTGGTGACTGCAACAACTTAGAAGCTTCTACTTCGTACAGAGTGGTGCGACCGCAAACGTCATCACGCTGCATTAGTTGCCAGACGATAAATGTAAACGTTTCTGAGAGTAATGCGTCCAATGTGAAGATTTTCAGTTACGTCGATACGAAAACAATGTAGAAAACGTTATGTTTTCTGCGGTTTTTACTACGAATTACCACTTCTCGCTTTTTCTCGTGTAATGTGGCTGCCAGAGTTCGGTTCATGCAAAATCTTAAGGTCCTAGGTCAACTACAAGGCAGCAAAAGCAGCCAAAAACTGAATTTTCAAAAACTAAAACTTGAATTTCTGTGCCTCTTTCTTGGTGACTGGAAGAACTTAGAAGCTTCTACTTCGTACAGAGTGGTGCGACCGCAAACGTCATCACGCTGCATTAGTTGCCAGACGATAAATGTAAACGTTTCTGAGAGTAATGCGTCCAATGTGAAGATTTTCAGTTACGTCATTTCGAAAACAAATGTTGAAAACGTTATGTTTTCTGCGGTTTTTACTACGAATTACCACTTCTCGCTTTTTCTCGTGAAATGTGGCTGCCAGAGTTCGGTTGATGCTAAATCTTAAGGTCCTACGTCAACTACAGGGCAGCAAAAGCAGCCAAAAACTGAATTTTCAAAAACTAAAACTTGAATTTCTGTGCCTCTTTCTTGGTGACTGCAACAACTTAGAAGCTTCTACTTCGCACAGAGTGGTGCTACCGCAAACGTCATCACGCTGCATTAGTTGCCAGACGACAAATGTAAACGTTTCTGAGAGTAATGCGTCCAATGTGAAGATTTTCAGTTACGTCGATACGAAAACAATGTAGAAAACGTTATGTTTTCTGCGGTTTTTACTACGAATTACCACTTCTCGCTTTTTCTCGTGTAATGTGGCTGCCAGAGTTCGGTTCATGCAAAATCTTAAGGTCCTAGGTCAACTACAAGGCAGCAAAAGCAGCCAAAAACTGAATTTTCAAAAACTAAAACTTAAATTTCTGTGATTCTTTCTTGGTGACTGCAACAACTTAGAAACTTCTACTTCGTACAGAGTGGTGCGACCGCAAACGTCATCACGCTGCATTAGTTGCCAGACGATAAATGTAAACGTTTCTGAGAGTAATGCGTCCAATGTGAAGATTTTCAGGTACGTCATTTCGAAAACAATGTAGAAAACGTTATGTTTTCTGCGGTTTTTACTACGAATTACCACTTCTCGCTTTTTCTCGTGTAATGTGGCTGCCAGAGTTCGGTTCATGCAAAATCTTAAGGTCCTAGGTCAACTACAAGGCAGCAAAAGCAGCCAAAAACTGAATTTTCAAAAACTAAAACTTGAATTTCTGTGCCTCTTTCTTGGTGACTGCAACAACTTAGAAGCTTCTACTTCGTACAGAGTGGTGCGACCGCAAACCTCAGCACGCGGCATTAGTTCCCAGACAATAAATGTTAACGTTTCTGAGAGTAGTGCGTCCAATGGGAAGATTTTCAGTTACGTCATTTCGAAAACAATGTAGAAAACGTTATGTTTTCTGCGGTTTTTACTACGAATTACCACTTCTCGCTCTTTCTCGTGTAATGTGGCTGCCAGAGTTCGGTTCATGCAAAATCTTAAGGTCCTAGGTCAACTACAAGGCAGCAAAAGCAGCCAAAAACTGAATTTTCAAAAACTAAAACTTGAATTTCTGTGCCTCTTTCTTGGTGACTGCAACAACTTAGAAACTTCTACTTCGTACAGAGTGGTGCGACCGCAAACGTCATCACGCTGCATTAGTTGCCAGACGATAAATGTAAACGTTACTGAGAGTAATGCGTCCAATGTGAAGATTTTCAGTAATGTCATTTCGAAAACAAATGTTGAAAACGTTATGTTTTCTGCGGTTTTTACTACGAATTACCACTTCTCGCTTTTTCTCGTGTAATGTGGCTGCCAGAATTCTGTTCATGCAAAATCTTAAGGTCCTAGGTCAACTACAAGGCAGCAAAAGCAGCCAAAAACTGAATTTTCAAAAACTAAAACTTGAATTTCTGTGCCTCTTTCTTGGTGACTGCAACAACTTAGAAGCTTCTACTTCGTACAGAGTGGTGCGACCGCAAACGTCATCACGCTGCACTAGTTGCCAGACGATAAATGTAAACGTTTCTGAGAGTAATGCGTCCAATGTGAAGATTTTCAGTTACGTCATTTCGAAAACAAATGTTGAAAACGTTATGTTTTCTGCGGTTTTTACTACGAATTACCACTTCTCGCTTTTTCTCTTGAAATGTGGCTGCCAGAGTTCGGTTGATGCAAAATCTTAAGGTCCTAGGTCAACTACAAGGCAGCAAAAGCAGCCAAAAACTGAATTTTCAAAAACTAAAACTTGAATTTCTGTGCCTCTTTCTTGGTGACTGCAACAACTTAGAAGCTTCTACTTCGTACAGAGTGGTGCTACCGCAAACGTCATCACGCTGCATTAGTTGCCAGACGATAAATGTAAACGTTTCTTAGAGTAATGCGTCCAATGTGAAGATTTTCAGTTACGTCATTTCGAAAACAAATGTTGAAAACGTTATGTTTTCTGCGGTTTTTACTACGAATTACCACTTCTCGCTTTTTCTCGTGTAATGTGGCTGCCAGAGTTCGGTTCATGCAAAATCTTAAGGTCCTAGGTCAACTACAAGGCAGCAAAAGCAGCCAAAAACTGAATTTTCAAAAACTAAAACTTGAATTCCTGTGCCTCTTTCTTGGTGACTGCAACAACTTAGAAGCTTCTACTTCGTACAGAGTGGTGCGACCGCAAACGTCATCACGCTGCATTAGTTGCCAGACGATAAATGTAAACGTTTCTGAGAGTAATGCGTCCAATGTGAAGATTTTCAGTCACGTCGATACGAAAACAATGTAGAAATCGTTATGTTTTCTGCGGTTTTTACTACGAATTACCACTTCTCGCTTTTTCTCGTGTAATGTGGCTGCCAGAGTTCGGTTCATGCAAAATCTTAAGGTCCTAGGTCAACTACAAGGCAGCAAAAGCAGCTAAATACTGAATTTTCAAAAACTAAAACTTGAATTTCTGTGCCTCTTTCTTGGTGACTGCAACAACTTAGAAGCTTCTACTTCGTACAGAGTGGTGCGACCGCAAACCTCAGCACGCGGCATTAGTTGCCAGACAATAAATGTTAACGTTTCTGAGAGTAGTGCGTCCAATGGGAAGATTTTCAGTTACGTCATTTCGAAAACAATGTAGAAAACGTTATGTTTTCTGCGGTTTTTACTACGAATTACCACTTCTCGCTTTTTCTCGTGCAATGTGGCTGCCAGAGTTCGGTTGATGCAAAATCTTAAGGTCCTAGGTCAACTACAAGGCAGCAAAAGCAGCGAAAAACTGAATTTTCAAAAACTAAAACTTGAATTTCTGTGCCTCTTTCTTGGTGACTGCAACAACTTAGAAGCTTCTACTTCGTACAGAGTGGTGCGACCGCAATCGTCATCACCCTGCATTAGTTGCCAGACGATAAATGTAAACGTTCCTGAGAGTAATGCGTCCAATGTGAAGATTTTCAGTTACGTCATTTCGAAAACAAATGTTGAGAACGTTATGTTTTCTGCGGTTTTTACTACGAATTACCACTTCTCGCTTTTTCTCGTGTAATGTGGCTGCCAGAGTTCGGTTCATGCAAAATCTTAAGGTCCTAGGTCAACTACAAGGCAGCAAAAGCAGCCAAAAACTGAATTTTCAAAAACTAAAACTTGAATTTCTGTGCCTCTTTCTTGGTGACTGCAACAACTTAGAAGCTTCTACTTCGTACAGAGTGGTGCGACCGCAAACGTCATCACGCTGCATTAGTTGCCAGACGATAAATGTAAACGTTTCTGAGAGTAATGCGTCCAATGTGAAGATTTTCAGTTACGTCATTTCGAAAACAAATGTTGAAAACGTTATGTTTTCTGCGGTTTTTACTACGAATTACCACTTCTCGCTTTTTCTCGTGTAATGTGGCTGCCAGAGTTCGGTTCATGCAAAATCTTAAGGTCCTACGACAACCACAAGGCAGCAAAAGCAGCCAAAAACTGAATTTTCAAAAACTAAAACTTGAATTTCTGTGCCTCTTTCTTGGTCACTGCAACAACTTAGAAGCTTCTACTTCGTACAGAGTGGTGCGACCGCAAACGTCATCACGCTGCATTAGTTGCCAGACGATAAATGTAAACGTTTCTGAGAGTAATGCGTCCAATGTGAAGATTTTCAGTTACGTAGATACGAAAACAAATGTTGAAAACGTTATGTTTTCTGCGGTTTTTACTACGAATTACCACTTCTCGCTTTTTCTTGTGTAATGTGGCTGCCAGAGTTCGGTTCATGCAAAATCCTAAGGTCCTAGGTCAACTACAAGGCAGCAAAAGCAGCCAAAAACTGAATTTTCAAAAACTAAAACTTGAATTTCTGTGCCTCTTTCTTGGTGACTGCAACAACTTAGAAGCTTCTACTTCGCACAGAGTGGTGCAACCGCAAACGTCATCACGCTGCATTAGTTGCCAGACGATAAATGTAAACGTTTCTGAGAGTAATGCGTTCAATGTGAAGATTTTCAGTTACGTCATTTCGAAAACAAATGTTGAAAACGTTATGTTTTCTGCGGTTTTTACTACGAATTACCACTTCTCGCTTTCTCTCGTGAAATGTGGCTGCCAGAGTTCGGTTGATGCAAAATCTTAAGGTCCTAGGTCAACTACAAGGCAGCAAAAGCAGCCAAAAACTGAATTTTCAAAAACTAAAACTTGAATTTCTGTGCCTCTTTCTTGGTGACTGCAACAACTTAGAAGCTTCTACTTCGTACAGAGTGGTGCTACCGCAAACGTCATCACGCTGCATTAGTTGCCAGACGATAAATGTAAACGTTTCTTAGAGTAATGCGTCCAATGTGAAGATTTTCAGTTACGTCATTTCGAAAACAAATGTTGAAAACGTTATGTTTTCTGCGGTTTTTACTACGAATTACCACTTCTCGCTTTTTCTCGTGTAATGTGGCTGCCAGAGTTCGGTTCATGCTAAATCGTAAGGTCCTAGGTCAACTACAAGGCAGCAAAAGCAGCCAAAAACTGAATTTTCAAAAACTAAAACTTGAATTTCTGTGCCTCTTTCTTGGTGACTGCAACAACTTAGAAGCTTCTACTTCGTACAGAGTGGTGCGACCGCAAACGTCAGCACGCGGCATTAGTTGCCAGACGATAAATGTAAACGTTTCTGAGAGTAATGCGTCCAATGTGAAGATTTTCAGTTACGTCATTTCGAAAACAAATGTGGAAAACGTTATGTTTTCTGCGGTTTTTACTACGAATTACCACTTCTCGCTTTTTCTCGTGTAATGTGGCTGCCAGAGTTCGGTTCATGCAAAATCGTAAGGTCCTAGGTCAACCACAAGGCAGCAAAAGCAGCCAAAAACTGAATTTTCAAAAACTAAAACTTGAATTTCTGTGCCTCTTTCTTGGTGACTGCAACAACTTAGAAGCTTCTACTTCGTACAGAGTGGTGCTACCGCAAACGTCATCACGCTGCATTAGTTGCCAGACGACAAATGTAAACGTGTCTGAGAGTAATGCGTCCAATGTGAAGATTTTCAGTTACGTCGATACGAAAACAATGTAGAAAAAGTTATGTTTTCTGCGGTTTTTACTACGAATTACCACTTCTCGCTTTTTCTCGTGTAATGTGGCTGCCAGAGTTCGGTTCATGCAAAATCTTAAGGTCCTAGGTCAACTACAAGGCAGCAAAAGCAGCCAAAAACTGAATTTTCAAAACTAAAACTTGAATTTCTGTGCCTCTTTCTTGGTGACTGCAACAACTTAGAAACTTCTACTTCGTACAGAGTGGTGCGACCGCAAACGTCATCACGCTGCATTAGTTGCCAGACGATAAATGTAAACGTTTCTGAGAGTAATGCGTCCAATGTGAAGATTTTCAGTTACGTCATTTCGAAAACAAATGTTGAAAACGTTATGTTTTCTGCGGTTTTTACTACGAATTACCACTTCTCGCTTTTTCTCGTGTAATGTGGCTGCCAGGGTTCGGTTCATGCAAAATCTTAAGGTCCTAGGTCAACTACAAGGCAGCAAAAGCAGCCAAAAACTGAATTTTCAAAAACTAAAACTTGAATTTCGGTGCCTCTTTCTTGGTGACTGCAACAACTTAGAAGCTTCTACTTCGTACAGAGTGGTGCGACTGCAAACCTCAGCACGCGGCATTAGTTGCCAGACAATAAATGTTAACGTTTCTGAGAGTAGTGCGTCCAATGGGAAGATTTTCAGTTACGTCATTTCGAAAACAATGTAGAAAACGTTATGTTTTCTGCGGTTTTTACTACGAATTACCACTTCTCGCTTTTTCTCGTGTAATGTGGCTGCCAGAGTTCGGTTCATGCAAAATCTTAAGGTCCTAGGTCAACTACAAGGCAGCAAAAGCAGCCAAAAACTGAATTTTCAAAAACTAAAACTTGAATTTCTGTGCCTCTTTCTTGGTGACTGCAACAACTTAGAAGCTTCTACTTCGTACAGAGTGGTGCGACCGCAAACGTGATCACTCTGCATTAGTTGCCAGACGATAAATGTAAACGTTTCTGAGAGTAATGCGTCCAATGTGAAGATTTTCAGTTACGTCATTTCGAAAACAAATGTTGAAAACAATATGTTTTCTGCGGTTTTTACTACGAATTATCACTTCTCGCTTTTTCTCGTGTAATGTGGCTGCCAGAATTCTGTTCATGCAAAATCTTAAGGTCCTAGGTCAACTACAAGGCAGCAAAAGCAGCCAAAAACTGAATTTTCAAAAACTAAAACTTGAATTTCTGTGCCTCTTTCTTGGTGACTGCAACAACTTAGAAGCTTCTACTTCGTACAGAGTGGTGCGACCGCAAACGTCATCACGCTGCACTAGTTGCCAGACGATAAATGTAAACGTTTCTGAGAGTAATGCGTCCAATGTGAAGATTTTCAGTTACGTCATTTCGAAAACAAATGTTGAAAACGTTATGTTTTCTGCGGTTTTTACTACGAATTACCACTTCTCGCTTTTTCTCTTGAAATGTGGCTGCCAGAGTTCGGTTGATGCAAAATCTTAAGGTCCTAGGTCCACTACAAGGCAGCAAAAGCAGCCAAAAACTGAATTTTCAAAAACTAAAACTTGAATTTCTGTGCCTCTTTCTTGGTGACTGCAACAACTTAGAAGCTTCTACTTCGTACAGAGTGGTGCTACCGCAAACGTCATCACGCTGCATTAGTTGCCAGACGATAAATGTAAACGTTTCTTAGAGTAATGCGTCCAATGTGAAGATTTTCAGTTACGTCATTTCGAAAACAAATGTTGAAAACGTTATGTTTTCTGCGGTTTTTACTACGAATTACCACTTCTCGCTTTTTCTCGTGTAATGTGGTTGCCAGAGTTTGGTTCATGCAAAATCTTAAGGTCCTAGGTCAACTACAAGGCAGCAAAAGCAGCCAAAAACTGAATTTTCAAAAACTAAAACTTGAATTTCTGTGCCTCTTTCTTGGTGACTGCAACAACTTAGAAGCTTCTACTTCGTACAGAGTGGTGCGACCGCAAACGTCATCACGCTGCATTAGTTGCCAGACGATAAATGTAAACGTTTCTGAGAGTAATGCGTCCAATGTGAAGATTTTCAGTTACGTCGATACGAAAACAATGTAGAAAACGTTACGTTTTCTGCGGTTTTTACTACGAATTACCACTTCTCGCTTTTGCTCGTGTAATGTGGCTGCCAGAGTTCGGTTCATGCAAAATCTTAAGGTCTTGGTCAACTACAAGGCAGCAAAAGCAGCCAAATACTGAATTTTCAAAAACTAAAACTTGAATTTCTGTGCCTCTTTCTTGGTGACTGCAACAACTTAGAAGCTTCTACTTCGTACAGAGTGGTGCGACCGCAAACCTCAGCACGCGGCATTAGTTGCCAGACAATAAATGTTAACGTTTCTGAGAGTAGTGCGTCCAATGGGAAGATTTTCAGTTACGTCATTTCGAAAACAATGTAGAAAACGTTATGTTTTCTGCGGTTTTTACTACGAATTACCACTTCTCGCTTTTTCTCGTGCAATGTGGCTGCCAGAGTTCGGTTGATGCAAAATCTTAAGGTCCTAGGTCAACTACAAGGCAGCAAAAGCAGCCAAAAACTGAATTTTCAAAAACTAAAACTTGAATTTCTGTGCCTCTTTCTTGGTGACTGCAACAACTTAGAAGCTTCTACTTCGTACAGAGTGGTGCGACCGCAATCGTCATCACGCTGCATTAGTTGCCAGACGATAAATGTAAACGTTCCTGAGAGTAATGCGTCCAATGTGAAGATTTTCAGTTACGTCATTTCGAAAACAAATGTTGAAAACGTTATGTTTTCTGCGGTTTTTACTACGAATTACCACTTCTCGCTTTTTCTCGTGTAATGTGGCTGCCAGAGTTCGGTTCATGCAAAATCTTAAGGTCCTAGGTCAACTACAAGGCAGCAAAAGTAGCCAAAAACTGAATTTTCAAAAACTAAAACTTGAATTTCTGTGCCTCTTTCTTGGTGACTGCAACAACTTAGAAGCTTCTACTTCGTACAGAGTGGTTCGACCGCAAACGTCATCACGCTGCATTAGTTGCCAGACGATAAATGTAAACGTTTCTGAGAGTAATGCGTCCAATGTGAAGATTTACAGTTACGTCATTTCGAAAACAAATGTTGAAAACGTTATGTTTTCTGCGGTTTCTACTACGAATTACCACTTCTCGCTTTTTCTCTTGAAATGTGGCTGCCAGAGATCGGTTGATGCAAAATCTTAAGGTCCTAGGTCAACTACAAGACAGCAAAAGCAGCCAAAAACTGAATTTTCAAAAACTAAAACTTGAATTTCTGTGCCTCATTCTTGGTGACTGCAACAACTTAGAAGCTTCTACTTCGTACAGAGTGGTGCTACCGCAAACGTCATCACGCTGCATTAGTTGCCAGACGATAAATGTAAACGTTTCTTAGAGTAATTCGTCCAATGTGAAGATTTTCAGTTACGTCATTTCGAAAACAAATGTTGAAAACGTTATGTTTTCTGCGGTTTTTACTACGAATTACCACTTCTCGCTTTTTCTCGTGTAATGTGGCTGCCAGAGTTCGGTTCATGCAAAATCTTAAGGTCCTAGGTCAACTACAAGGCAGCAAAAGCAGCCAAAAACTGAATTTTCAAAAACTACAACTTGAATTTCTGTGCCTCTTTCTTGGTGACTGCAACAACTTAGAAGCTTCTACTCCGTACAGAGTGGTGCGACCGCAAACGTCATCACGCTGCATTAGTTGCCAGACGATAAATGTAAACGTTTCTGAGAGTAATGCGTCCAATGTGAAGATTTTCAGTTACGTCGATACGAAAACAATGTAGAAAACGTTATGTTTTCTGCGGTTTTTACTACGAATTACCACTTCTCGCTTTTTCTCGTGTAATGTGGCTGCCAGAGTTCGGTTCATGCAAAATCTTAAGGTCCTAGGTCAATTACAAGGCAGCAAAAGCAGCCAAAAACTGAATTTTCAAAAACTAAAACTTGAATTTCTGTGCCTCTTTCTTGGTGACTGCAACAACTTAGAAGCTTCTACTTCGTACAGAGTGGTGCGACCGCAAACGTCATCACGCTGCATTAGTTGCCAGACGATAAATGTAAACGTTTCTGAGAGTAATGCGTCCAATGTGAAGATTTTCAGTTACGTCATTTCGAAAACAAATGTTGAAAACGTTATGTTTTCTGCGGTTTTTACTACGAATTACCACTTCTCGCTTTTTCTCGTGTAATGTGGCTGCCAGAGTTCGGTTCATGCTAAATCGTAAGGTCCTAGGTCAACTACAAGGCAGCAAAAGCAGCCAAAAACTGAATTTTCAAAAACTAAAACTTGAATTTCTGTGCCTCTTTCTTGGTGACTGCAACAACTTAGAAGCTTCTACTTCGTACAGACTGGTGCGACCGCAAACGTCAGCACGCGGCATTAGTTGCCAGACGATAAATGTAAACGTTTCTGAGAGTAATGCGTCCAATGTGAAGATTTTCAGTTACGTCATTTCGAAAACAAATGTTGAAAACGTTATGTTTTCTGCGGTTTTTACTACGAATTACCACTTCTCGCTTTTTCTCGTGTAATGTGGCTGTCAGAGTTCGGTTCATGCAAAATCTTAAGGTCCTAGGTCAACCACAAGGCAGCAAAAGCAGCCAAAAACTGAATTTTCAAAAACTAAAACTTGAATTTCTGTGCCTCTTTCTTGGTGACTGCAACAACTTAGAAGCTTCTACTTCGTACAGAGTGGTGCGACCGCAAACGTCATCACGCTGCATTAGTTGCCAGACGATAAATGTAAACGTTTCTGAGAGTAATGCGTCCAATGTGAAGATTTTCAGTTACGTCGATACGAAAACAAATGTTGAAAACGTTATGTTTTCTGCGGTTTTTACTACGAATTACCACTTCTCGCTTTTTCTTGTGTAATGTGGCTGCCACCGTTCGGTTCATGCAAAATCTTAAGGTCCTAGGTCAACTACAAGGCAGCAAAAGCAGCCAAAAACTGAATTTTCAAAAACTTAAACTTGAATTTCTGTACCTCTTTCTTGGTGACTGCAACAACTTAGAAGCTTCTACTTCGTACAGAGTGGTGCGACCGCAAACGTCAGCACGCGGCATTAGTTGCCAGACGATAAATGTAAACGTTTCTGAGAGTAATGCGTCCAATGTGAAGATTTTCAGTTACGTCATTTCGAAAACAAATGTTGAAAACGTTATGTTTTCTGCGGTTTTTACTACGAATTACCACTTCTCGCTTTTTCTCGTGTAATGTGGCTGCCAGAGTTCGGTTCATGCAAAATCGTAAGGTCCTAGGTCAACCACAAGGCAGCAAAAGCAGCCAAAAACTGAATTTTCAAAAACTAAAACTTGAATTTCTGTGCCTCTTTCTTGGTGACTGCAACAACTTAGAAGCTTCTACTTCGTACAGAGTGGTGCGACCGCAAACGTCATCACGCTGCATTAGTTGCCAGACGATAAATGTAAACGTTTTTGAGAGTAATGCGTCCAATGTGAAGATTTTCAGTTACGTCGATACGAAAACAAATGTTGAAAACGTTATGTTTTCTGCGGTTTTTACTACGAATTACCACTTCTCGCTTTTTCTTGTGTAATGTGGCTGCCAGCGTTCGGTTCATGCAAAATCTTAAGGTCCTAGGTCAACTACAAGGCAGCAAAAGCAGCATAAAACTGAATTATCAAAAACTAAAACTTGAATTTCTGTGCCTCTTTCTTGGTGACTGCAACAACTTAGAAGCTTCTACTTCGCACAGAGTGATGCAACCGCAAACGTCATCACGCTGCATTAGTTGCCAGACGATAAATGTAAACGTTTCTGAGAGTAATGCGTCCAATGTGAAGATTTTCAGTTACGTCATTTCGAAAACAATGTAGAAAACGTTATGTTTTCTGCGGGTTTTACTACGAATTACCACTTCTCGCTTTTTCTCGTGTAATGTGGCTGCCAGAGTTCGGTTCATGGAAATTCTTAAGGTACTAGGTCAACTACAAGGCAGCAAAAGCAGCCAAAAACTGAATTTTCAAAAACTAAAATTTGAATTTCTGTTCCTCTTTCTTGGTGACTGCAACAACTTAGAAGCTTCTAATTCGTACAGAGTGGTGCGACCGCAAACGTCATCACGCTACATTAGTTGCCAGACGATAAATGTAAACGTTTCTGAGAGTAATGCGTCCAATGTGAAGATTTCCAGTTACGTCGATACGAAAACAAATGTTGAAAACGTTATGTTTTCTGCGGTTTTTACTACGAATTACCACTTCTCGCTTTTTCTCGTGTAATGTGGCTGCGAGAGTTCGGTTCATGCCAAATCGTAAGGTCCTAGGTCAACTACAAGGCAGCAAAAGCAGCCAAAAACTGAATTTTCAAAAACTAAAACTTGAATTTCTGTGCCTCTTTCTTGGTGACTGCAACAACTTAGAAGCTTCTACTTCGTACAGAGTGGTGCGACCGCAAACGTCAGCACGCGGCATTTGTTGCCAGACGATAAATGTAAACGTTTCTGAGAGTAATGCGTCCAATGTGAAGATTTTCAGTTACGTCATTTCGAAAACAAATGTTGAAAACGTTATGTTTTCTGCGGTTTTTACTACGAATTACCACTTCTCGCTTTTTCTCGTGTAATGTGGCTGCCAGAGTTCGGTTCATGCAAAATCGTAAGGTCCTAGGTCAACCACAAGGCAGCAAAAGCAGCCAAAAACTGAATTTTCAAAAACTAAAACTTGAATTTCTGTGCCTCTTTCTTGGTGACTGCAACAACTTAGAAGCTTCTACTTCGTACAGAGTGGTGCGACCGCAAACGTCATCACGCGGCATTAGTTGCCAGACGATAAATGTAAACGTTTCTGAGAGTAATGCGACCAATGGGAAGATTTTCCGTTACGTCATTTCGAAAACAATGTAGAAAACGTTATGTTTTCTGCGGTTTTTACTACGAATTACCACTTCTCGCTTTTTCTCGTGTAATGTGGCTGCCAGAGTTCAGTTCATGCAAAATCTTAAGGTCGTAGGTCAACTACAAGGCAGCAAAAGCAGCCAAAAACTGAATTTTCAAAAACTAAAACTTGAATTTCTGTGCCTCTTTCTTGGTGACTGCAACAACTTAGAAGCTTCTACTTCGTACAGAGTGGTGCGACCGCAAACGTCAGCACGCGGCATTAGTTGCCAGACGATAAATGTAATAGTTTCTGAGAGTAATGCGTCCAATGTGAAGATTTTCAGTTACGTCATTTCGAAAACAAATGTTGAAAACGTTATGTTTTCTGCGGTTTTTACTACGAATTACCACTTCTCGCTTTTTCTCGTGTAATGTGGCTGCCAGAGTTCGGTTCATGCAAAATCGTAAGGTCCTAGGTCAACCACAAGGCAGCAAAAGCAGCCAAAAACTGAATTTTCAAAAACTAAAACTTGAATTTCTGTGCCTCTTTCTTGGTGACTGCAACAACTTAGAAGCTTCTACTTCGTACAGAGTGGTGCGACCGCAAACGTCATCACGCTGCATTAGTTGCCAGACGATAAATGTAAACGTTTCTGAGAGTAATGCGTCCAATGTCAAGATTTTCAGTTACGTCGATACGAAAACAAATGTTGAAAACGTTATGTTTTCTGCGGTTTTTACTACGAATTACCACTTCTCGCTTTTTCTTGTGTAATGTGGCTGCCAGCGTTCGGTTCATGCAAAATCTTAAGGTCCTAGGTCAACTACAAGGCAGCAAAAGCAGCATAAAACCGAATTATCAAAAACTAAAACTTGAATTTCTGTGCCTATTTCTTGGTGACTGCAACAACTTAGAAGCTTCTACTTCGCACAGAGTGGTGCAACCGCAAACGTCATCACGCTGCATTAGTTGCCAGACGATAAATGTAAACGTTTCTGAGAGTAATGAGTCCAATGTGAAGATTTTCACTTACGTCATTTCGAAAACAATGTAGAAAACGTTATGTTTTCTGCGGTTTTTACTACGAATTACCACTTCTCGCTTTTTCTCGTGTAATGTGGCTGCCAGAGTTCGGTTCATGGAAAATCTTAAGGTCCTAGGTCAACTACAAGGCAGCAAAAGCAGCCAAAAACTGAATTTTCAAAAACTAAAATTTGAAATTCTGTGCCTCTTTATTGGTGACTGCAACAACTTAGAAGCTTCTAATTCGTACAGAGTGGTGCGACCGCAAACGTCATCACGCTACATTAGTTGCCAGACGATAAATGTAAACGTTTCTGAGAGTAATGCGTCCAATGTGAAGATTTCCAGTTACGTCGATACGAAAACAAATGTTGAAAACGTTATGTTTTCTGCAGTTTTTACTACGAATTACCACTTCTCGCTTTTTCTCGTGTAATGTGGCTGCCAGAGTTCGGTTCATGCAAAATCTTAAGGTCCTAGGTCAACTACAAGGCAGCAAAAGCAGCCAAAAACTGAATTTTCAAAAACTAAAACTTGAATTTCTGTGCCTCTTTCTTGGTGACTGCAACAACTTAGAAGCTTCTACTTCGTACAGAGTGGTGCGACCGCAAACGTCATCACGCTGCATTAGTTGCCAGACGATAAATGTAAACGTTTCTGAGAGTAATGCGTCCAATGTGAAGATTTTCAGTTACATCATTTCGAAAACAAACGTTGAAAACGTTATGTTTTCTGCGGTTTTTGCTACGAATTACCACTTCTCGCTTTTTCTCGTGTAATGTGGCTGCCAGAGTTCGGTTGATGCAAAATCTTAAGGTCCTAGGTCAACTACAAGGCCGCAAAAGCAGCCAAAAACTGAATTTTCAAAAACTAAAACTTGAATTTCTGTGCCGCTTTCTTGGTGACTGCAACAACTTAGAAGCTTCTACTTCGTACAGAGTGGTGCGACGGCAAACGTCATCACGCTGCATTAGTTGCCAGACGATAAATGTAAACGTTTCTGAGAGTAATGCGACCAATGGGAAGATTTTCCGTTACGTCATTTCGAAAACAATGTAGAAAACGTTATGTTTTCTGCGGTTTTTACTACGAATTCTCACTTCTCGCTTTTTCTCGTGTAATGTGGCTGCCAGAGTTCAGTTCATGCAAAATCTTAAGGTCGTAGGTCAACTACAAGGCAGCAAAAGCAGCCAAAAACTGAATTCTCAAAAACTAAAACTTGAATTTCTGTGCCTCTTTCTTGGTGACTGCAACAACTTAGAAGCTTCTACTTCGTACAGAGTGGTGCGACCGCAAACGTCATCACGCTGCATTAGTTGCCAGACGATAAATGTAAACGTCCCTGAGAGTAATGCGTCCAATGTGAAGATTTTCAGTTACGTCATTTCGAAAACAAATGTTGAAAACGTTATGTTTTCTGCGGTTTTTACTACGAATTACCACTTCTCGCTTTTTCTCGTGTAATGTGGCTGCCAGAGTTCGGTTCATGCAAAATCTTAAGGTCCTAGGTCAACTACAAGGCAGCAAAAGCAGCCAAAAACTGAATTTTCAAAAACTAAAACTGGAATTTCTGTGCCTCTTTCTTGGTGACTGCAACAACTTAGAAGCTTCTACTTCGTACAGAGTGGTGCGACCGCAAACGTCATCACGCTGCATTAGTTGCCAGACGATAAATGTAAACGTTTCTGAGAGTAATGCGTCCTATGTGAAGATTTTCAGTTACGTCATTTCGAAAACAAATGTTGAAAACGTTATGTTTTCTGCGGTTTTTACTACGAATTACCACTTCTCGCTTTTTCTCGTGTAATGTGGCTGCCAGCGTTCGGTTCATGCAAAATATTAAGGTCCTAGGTCAACTACAAGGCAGCAAAAGCAGCCAAAAACTGAATTTTCAAAAACTAAAACTTGAATTTCTGTGCCTCTTTCTTGGTGACTGCAACAACTTAGAAGCTTCTACTTCGTACAGAGTGGTGCGACCGCAAACGTCATCACGCTGCATTAGTTGCCAGACGATAAATGTAAACGTTTCTGAGAGTAATGCGTCCAATGTGAAGATTTTCAGTTACGTCATTTCGAAAACAAATGTTGAAAACGTTATGTTTTCTGCGGTTTTTACTACGAATTACCACTTCTCGCTTTTTCTCGTGTAATGTGGCTGCCAGAGTTCGGTTCATGCAAAATCTTAAGGTCCTAGGTCAACTACAAGGCAGCAAAAGCAGCCAAAAACTGAATTTTCAAAAACTAAAACTTGAATTTCTGTGCCTCTTTCTTGGTGACTGCAACAACTTAGATGCTTCTACTTCGTACAGAGTGGTGCGACCGCAAACGTCATCACGCTGCATTAGTTGCCAGACGATAAATGTAAACGTTTCTGAGAGTAATGCGTCCAATGTGAAGATTTTCAGTTACGTCATTTCGAAAACAAATGTTGAAAACGTTATGTTTTCTGCGGTTTTTACTACGAATTACCACTTCTCGCTTTTTCTCGTGTAATGTGGCTGCCAGAGTTCGGTTCATGCAAAATCTTAAGGTCCTAGGTCAACTACAAGGCAGCAAAAGCAGCCAAAAACTGAATTTACAAATACTAAAACTTGAATTTCTGTGCCCCTTTCTTGGTGACTGCAACAACTTAGAAGCTTCTACTTCGTACAGAGTGGTGCGACTGCAAACGTCATCACGCTGCATTAGTTGCCAGACGATAAATGTAAACGTTTCTGAGAGCAATGCGTCCAATGTGAAGATTTTCAGTTACGTCAATTCGAAAACAATGTAGAAAACGTTATGTTTTCTGCTGTTTTTAATTCGAATTAACACTTCTCGCTTTTTCTCGTGTAGTGTGGCTGCCAGAGTTCGGTTCATGCAAAATCTTAAGGTCGTAGGTCAACTACAAGGCAGCAAAAGCAGCCAAAAACTGAATTTTCAAAAACTAAAACTTTAATTTCTGTGCCTCTTTCTTGGTGACTGCAACAACTTAGAAGCTTCTACTTCGTACAGAGTGGTGCGACCGCAAACGTCATCACGTTGCATTAGTTGCCAGACGGAAAATGTAAACGTTTCTGAGAGTAATGCGTCCAATGTGAAGATTTTCAGTTACGTCGATACGAAAACAATGTAGAAAACGTTATGTTTTCTGCGGTCTTTACTACGAATTACCACTTCTCGCTTTTTCTCGTGTAATGTGGCTGCCAGAGTTCGGTTCATGCAAAATCTTAAGGTCCTAGGTCAACTACAAGGCAGCAAAAGCAGCCAAAAACTGAATTTTCAAAAACTAAAACTTGAATTTCTGTGCCTCTTTCTTGGTGACTGCAACAACTTAGAAGCTTCTACTTCGTACAGAGTGGTGCGACCGCAAACGTCATCACGCTGCATTAGTTGCCAGACGATAAATGTAAACGTTTCTGAGAGTAATGCGTCCAATGTGAAGATTTTCAGTTACGTCGATACGAAAACAAATGTTGAAAACGTTATGTTTTCTGCGGTTTTTACTACGAATTACCACTTCTCGCTTTTTCTTGTGTAATGTGGCTGCCAGCGTTCGGTTCATGCAAAATCTTAAGGTCCTAGGTCAACTACAAGGCAGCAAAAGCAGCATAAAACCGAATTATCAAAAACTAAAACTTGAATTTCTGTGCCTATTTCTTGGTGACTGCAACAACTTAGAAGCTTCTACTTCGCACAGAGTGGTGCAACCGCAAACGTCATCACGCTGCATTAGTTGCCAGACGATAAATGTAAACGTTTCTGAGAGTAATGAGTCCAATGTGAAGATTTTCACTTACGTCATTTCGAAAACAATGTAGAAAACGTTATGTTTTCTGCGGTTTTTACTACGAATTACCACTTCTCGCTTTTTCTCGTGTAATGTGGCTGCCAGAGTTCGGTTCATGGAAAATCTTAAGGTCCTAGGTCAACTACAAGGCAGCAAAAGCAGCCAAAGCTGAATTTTCAAAAACTAAAATTTGAATTTCTGTGCCTCTTTATTGGTGACTGCAACAACTTAGAAGCTTCTAATTCGTACAGAGTGGTGCGACCGCAAACGTCATCACGCTACATTAGTTGCCAGACGATAAATGTAAACGTTTCTGAGAGTAATGCGTCCAATGTGAAGATTTCCAGTTACGTCGATACGAAAACAAATGTTGAAAACGTTATGTTTTCTGCAGTTTTTACTACGAATTACCACTTCTCGCTTTTTCTCGTGTAATGTGGCTGCCAGAGTTCGGTTCATGCAAAATCTTAAGGTCCTAGGTCAACTACAAGGCAGCAAAAGCAGCCAAAAACTGAATTTTCAAAAACTAAAACTTGAATTTCTGTGCCTCTTTCTTGGTGACTGCAACAACTTAGAAGCTTCTACTTCGTACAGAGTGGTGCGACCGCAAACGTCATCACGCTGCATTAGTTGCCAGACGATAAATGTAAACGTTTCTGAGAGTAATGCGTCCAATGTGAAGATTATCAGTTACATCATTTCGAAAACAAATGTTGAAAACGTTATGTTTTCTGCGGTTTTTGCTACGAATTACCACTTCTCGCTTTTTCTCGTGTAATGTGGCTGCCAGAGTTCGGTTGATGCAAAATATTAAGGTCCTAGGTCAACTACAAGGCCGCAAAAGCAGCCAAAAACTGAATTTTCAAAAACTAAAACTTGAATTTCAGTGCCGCTTTCTTGGTGACTGCAACAACTTAGAAGCTTCTACTTCGTTCAGAGTGGTGCGACGGCAAACGTCATCACGCTGCATTAGTTGCCAGACGATAAATGTAAACGTTTCTGAGAGTAATGCGACCAATGGGAAGATTTTCCGTTACGTCATTTCGAAAACAATGTAGAAAACGTTATGTTTTCTGCGGTTTTTACTACGAATTACCACTTCTCGCTTTTTCTCGTGTAATGTGGCTGCCAGAGTTCAGTTCATGCAAAATCTTAAGGTCGTAGGTCAACTACAAGGCAGCAAAAGCAGCCAAAAACTGAATTCTCAAAAACTAAAACTTGATTTCTGTGCCTCTTTCTTGGTGACTGCAACAACTTAGAAGCTTCTACTTCGTACAGAGTGGTGCGACCGCAAACGTCATCACGCTGCATTAGTTGCCAGACGATAAATGTAAACGTCCCTGAGAGTAATGCGTCCAATGTGAAGATTTTCAGTTACGTCATTTCGAAAACAAATGTTGAAAACGTTATGTTTTCTGCGGTTTTTACTACGAATTACCACTTCTCGCTTTTTCTCGTGTAATGTGGCTGCCAGAGTTCGGTTCATGCAAAATCTTAAGGTCCTAGGTCAACTACAAGGCAGCAAAAGCAGCCAAAAACTGAATTTTCAAAAACTAAAACTGGAATTTCTGTGCCTCTTTCTTGGTGACTGCAACAACTTAGAAGCTTCTACTTCGTACAGAGTGGTGCGACCGCAAACGTCATCACGCTGCATTAGTTGCCAGACGATAAATGTAAACGTTTCTGAGAGTAATGCGTCCTATGTGAAGATTTTCAGTTACGTCATTTCGAAAACAAATGTTGAAAACGTTATGTTTTCTGCGGTTTTTACTACGAATTACCACTTCTCGCTTTTTCTCGTGTAATGTGGCTGCCAGCGTTCGGTTCATGCAAAATCTTAAGGTCCTAGGTCAACTACAAGGCAGCAAAAGCAGCCAAAAACTGAATTTTCAAAAACTAAAACTTGAATTTCTGTGCCTCTTTCTTGGTGACTGCAACAACTTAGAAGCTTCTACTTCGTACAGAGTGGTGCGACCGCAAACGTCATCACGCTGCATTAGTTGCCAGACGATAAATGTAAACGTTTCTGAGAGTAATGCGTCCAATGTGAAGATTTTCAGTTACGTCATTTCGAAAACAAATGTTGAAAACGTTATGTTTTCTGCGGTTTTTACTACGAATTACCACTTCTCGCTTTTTCTCGTGTAATGTGGCCTCCAGAGTTCGGTTCATGCAAAATCTTAAGGTCCTAGGTCAACTACAAGACAGCAAAAGCAGCCTAAAACTGAATTTTCAAAAACTAAAACTTGAATTTCTGTGCCTCTTTCTTGGTGACTGCAACAACTTAGATGCTTCTACTTCGTACAGAGTGGTGCGACCGCAAACGTCATCACGCTGCATTAGTTGCCAGACGATAAATGTAAACGTTTCTGAGAGTAATGCGTCCAATGTGAAGATTTTCAGTTACGTCATTTCGAAAACAAATGTTGAAAACGTTATGTTTTCTGCGGTTTTTACTACGAATTACCACTTCTCGCTTTTTCTCGTGTAATGTGGCTGCCAGAGTTCGGTTCATGCAAAATCTTAAGGTCCTAGGTCAACTACAAGGCAGCAAAAGCAGCCAAAAACTGAATTTTCAAAAACTAAAACTTGAATTTCTGTGCCTCTTTCTTGGTGACTGCAACAACTTAGATGCTTCTACTTCGTACAGAGTGGTGCGACCGCAAACGTCATCACGCTGCATTAGTTGCCAGACGATAAATGTAAACGTTTCTGAGAGTAATGCGTCCAATGTGAAGATTTTCAGTTACGTCATTTCGAAAACAAATGTTGAAAACGTTATGTTTTCTGCGGTTTTTACTACGAATTACCACTTCTCGCTTTTTCTCGTGTAATGTGGCTGCCAGAGTTCGGTTCATGCAAAATCTTAAGGTCCTAGGTCAACTACAAGGCAGCAAAAGCAGCCAAAAAGTGAATTTACAAATACTAAAACTTGAATTTCTGTGCCCCTTTCTTGGTGACTGCAACAACTTAGAAGCTTCTACTTCGTACAGAGTGGTGCGACCGCAAACGTCATCACGCTGCATTAGTTGCCAGACGATAAATGTAAACGTTTCTGAGAGCAATGCGTCCAATGTGAAGATTTTCAGGTACGTCATTTCGAAAACAATGTAGAAAACGTTATGTTTTCTGCTGTTTTTAATTCGAATTAACACTTCTCGCTTTTTCTCGTGTAATGTGGCTGCCAGAGTTCGGTTCATGCAAAATCTTAAGGTCCTAGGTCAACTACAAGGAAGCAAAAGCAGCCAAAAACTGAATTTTCAAAAACTAAAACTTTAATTTCTGTGCCTCTTTCTTGGTGACTGCAACAACTTAGAAGCTTCTACTTCGTACAGAGTGGTGCGACCGCAAACGTCATCACGTTGCATTAGTTGCCAGACGATAAATGTAAACGTTTCTGAGAGCAATGCGTCCAATGTGAAGATTTTCAGTTACGTCATTTCGAAAACAATGTAGAAAACGTTATGTTTTCTGCGGTTTTTACTACGAATTACCACTTCTCGCTTTTTCTCGTGTAATTTGGCTGCCAGAGTTCGGTTCATGCAAAATCTTAAGGTCCTAGGTCTACTACAAGGCAGCAAAAGCAGCCAAAAACTGAATTTTCAAAAACTAAAACTTGAATTTCTGTGCCTCTTTCTTGGTGACTGCAACAACTTAGAAGCTTCTACTTCGTACAGAGTGATGCGACCGCAAACGTCATCACGCTGCATTAGTTGCCAGACGGTAAATGTAAACGTTTCTGAGAGTAATGCGTCCAATGTGACGATTTTCAGTTACGTTATTTCGAAAACAAATGTTGAAAACGTTATGTTTTCTGCGGTTTTTACTACGAATTACCACTTCTCGCTTTCTCTCGTGTACTGTGGCTGCCAGAGTTCGATTCATGCAAAATCTTAAGGTCCTAGGTCAACCACAAGGCAGCAAAAGCAGCCAAAAACTGAATTTTTAAAAACTAAAACTTGAATTTCTGTGCCTCTTTCTTGGTGACTGCAACAATTTAGAAGCTTCTACTTCGTACAGAGTGGTGCGACCGCAAACGTCATCACGCTGCATTAGTTGGCAGACGATAAATGTAAACGTTTCTGAGAGTAATGCGTCCAATGTGAAGATTTTCAGTTACGTCGATACGAAAACAATGTAGAAAACGTTATGTTTTCTGCGGTTTTTACTACGAATTACCACTTTCCGCTATTTCTCGTGTAATGTGGTTGCCAGAGTTCGGTTCATGCAAAATCGTAAGGTCCTAGGTCACCTAGAAGGCAGCAAAAGCAGAAAAAACTGAATTTTCAAAAACTAAAACTTGAATTTCTGTGCCTCTTTCTTGGTGACTGCAACAACTTAGAAGCTTCTACTTCGTACAGAGTGGTGCGATCGCAAACGTCATCACGCTGCATTAGTTGCCAGACGATAAATGTAAACGTTTCTGAGAGTAATGCGTCCAATGTGAAGATTTTCAGTTACGTCATTTCGAAAACAAATGTTGAAATCGTTATGTTTTCTGCGGTTTTTACTACGAATTACCACTTCTCGCTTTTTCTCGTGTAATGTGGCTGCCAGAGTTCGGTTCATGCAAAATCTTAAGGTCCTAGGTCAACTACAAGGCAGCAAAAGCAGCCAAAAACTGAATTTTCAAAACTAAAACTTGAATTTCTGTGCCTCTTTCTTGGTGACTGCAACAACTTAGAAGCTTCTACTTCGTACAGAGTGGTGCGACCGCAAACGTCATCACGCTGCATTAGTTGCCAGACGATAAATGTAAATGTTTCTAAGAGTAATGCGTCCAATATGAAGATTTTCAGTTACGTCGATACGAAAACAATGTAGAAAACGTTATGTTTTCTGCGGTTTTTACTACGAATTACCACTTCTCGCTTTTTCTCGTGTAATGTGGCTGCCAGAGTTCGGTTGATGCAAAATATTAAGGTCCTAGGTCAACTACAAGGCAGCAAAAGCAGCCAAAAACTGAATTTTCAAAAACTAAAACTTGAATTTCTGTGTCTCTTTCTTGGTGACTGCAACAACTTAGAAGCTTCTACTTCGTACAGAGTGGTGCGACCGCAAACGTCATCACGCTGCATTAGTTGCCAGACGATAAATGTAAACGTTTCTGAGAGTAATGCGTCCAATGTGAAGATTTTCAGTTACGTCGATACGAAAACAATGTAGAAAACGTTATGTTTTCTGCGGTTTTTACTACGAATTACCACTTTCCGCTTTTTCTCGTGTAATGTGGCTGGCAGAGTTCGGTTCATGCAAAATCGTAAGGTCCTAGGTCAACTACAAGGCAGCAAAAGCAGCCAAAAACTGAATTTTCAAAAACTAAAACTTGAATTTCTGTGCCTCTATCTTGGTGACTGCAACAACTTAGAAGCTTCTACTTCGTACAGAGTGGTGCGATCGCAAACGTCATCACGCTGCATTAGTTGCCAGACGATAAATGTAAACGTTTCTGAGAGTAATGCGTCCAATGTGAAGATTTTCAGTTACGTCATTTCGAAAACAAATGTTGAAATCGTTATGTTTTCTGCGGTTTTTACTACGAATTACCACTTCTCGCTTTTTCTCGTGTAATGTGGCTGCCAGAGTTCGGTTCATGCAAAATCTTAAGGTCCTAGGTCAACTACAAGGCAGCAAAAGCAGCCAAAAGCTGAATTTTCAAAAACTAAAACTTGAATTTCTGTGCCTCTTTCTTGGTGACTGCAACAACTTAGAAGCTTCTACTTCGTACAGAGTGGTGCGGTGCGACCGCAAACGTCTTCACGCTGCATTAGTTGCCAGACGATAAATGTAAACGTTCCTGAGAGTAATGCGTCCAATGTGAAGATTTTCAGTTACGTCGATACGCAAACAATGTAGAAAACGTTATGTTTTCTGCGGTTTTTACTACGAATTACCACTTCTCGCTTTTTCTCGTGTAATGTAGCTGCCAGAGTTCGGTTCATGCAAAATCTTAAGGTCCTAGGTCAACTACAAGGCAGCAAAAGCAGCCAAAAACTGAATTTTCAAAAACTAAAACTTGAATTTCTGTGCCTCTTTCTTGGTGACTGCAACAACTTAGAAGCTTCTACTTCGTACAGAGTGGTCCGACCGCAAACGTCATCACGCTGCATTAGTTGCCAGACGATAAATGTAAACGTTTCTGAGAGTAATGCGTCCAATGTGAAGATTTTCAGTTACGTCATTTCGAAAACAAATGTAGAAAACGTTATGTTTTCTGCGGTTTTTACTACGAATTACCACTTCTCGCTTTTTCTCGTGTAATGTGGCTGCCAGAGTTCGGTTCATGCAAAATCTTAAGGTCCTAGGTCAACTTCAAGGCAGCAAAAGCAGCCAAAAACTTAATTTTCAAAAACTAAAACTTGAATTTCTGTGCTTCTTTCTTGGTGACTGCAACAACTTAGAAGCTTCTACTTCGTACAGAGTGGTGCGACCGCAAACTTCATCACGCTGCATTAGTTGCCAGACGATAAATGTAAACGTTTCTGAGAGTAATGCGTCCAATGTGAAGATTTTCAGTTACGTCATTTCGAAAACAATGTAGAAAACGTTATGTTTTCTGCGGTTTTTACTACGAATTACCACTTCTCGCTTTCTCTCGTGTAATGTGGCTGCCAGAGTTCGGTTCATGCAAAATCTTAAGGTCGTAGGTCAACTACAAGGCAGCAAAAGCTGCCAAAAACTGAATTTTCAAAAACTAAAACTTGAATTTCTGTGCCTCTTTCTTGGTGACTGCAACAACTTAGAAGCTTCTACTTCGTACAGAGTGGTGCGACCGCAAACGTCATCACGCTGCATTAGTTGCCAGACGATAAATGTAAACGTTTCTGAGAGTAATGCGTCCAATGTGAAGATTTTCAGTTACGTCATTTCGAAAACAAATGTTGAAAACGTTATGTTTTCTGCGGTTTTTACTACGAATTACCACTTCTCGCTTTTTCTCGTGTAATGTGGCTGCCAGAGTTCGGTTCATGCAAAATCTTAAGGTCCTAGGTCAACTACAAGGCAGCAAAAGCAGCCAAAAACTGAATTTTCAAAAACTAAAACTTGAATTTCTGTGCCTCTTTCTTGGTGACTGCAACAACTTAGAAGCTTCTACTTCGTACAGAGTGGTGCGACCGCAAACGTCATCACGCTGCATTAGTTGCCAGACGATAAATGTAAACGTTTCTGAGAGTAATGCGTCCAATGTGAAGATTTTCAGTTACGTCGATACGCAAACAATGTAGAAAACGTTATGTTTTCTGCGGTTTTTACTACGAATTACCACTTCTCGCTTTTTCTCGTGTAATGTGGCTGCCAGAGTTCGGTTCATGCAAAATCTTAAGGTCCTAGGTCAACTACAAGGCAGCAAAAGCAGCCAAAAACTGAATTTTCAAAAACTAAAACTTGAATTTCTGTGCCTCTTTCTTGGTGACTGCAACAACTTAGAAGCTTCTACTTCGTACAGAGTGGTGCGACCGCAAACTTCATCACGCTGCATTAGTTGCCGGACGATAAATGTAAACGTTTCTGAGAGTAATGCGTCCAATGTGAAGATTTTCAGTTACGTCATTTCGAAAACAAAGTAGAAAACGTTATGTTTTCTGCGGTTTTTACTACGAATTACCACTTCTCGCTTTTTCTCGTGTAATGTGGCTGCCAGAGTTCGGTTCATGCAAAATCTTAAGGTCGTAGGTCAACTACAAGGCAGCAAAAGCTGCCAAAAACTGAATTTTCAAAAACTAAAATGAATTTCTGTGCCTCTTTCTTGGTGACTGCAACAACTTAGAAGCTTCTACTTCGTACAGAGTGGTGCGACCGCAAACGTCATCACGCTGCATTAGTTGCCAGACGATAAATGTAAACGTTTCTGAGAGTAATGCGTCCAATGTGAAGATTTTCAGTTACGTCATTTCGAAAACAAATGTTGAAAACGTTATGTTTTCTGCGGTTTTTATTACGAATTACCACTTCTCGCTTTTTCTCGTGTAATGTGGCTGCCAGAGTTCGGTTCATGCAAAATCTTAAGGTCCTAGGTCAACTTCAAGGCAGCAAAAGCAGCCAAAAACTGAATTTTCAAAAACTAAAACTTGAATTTCTGTGCCTCTTTCTTGGTGACTGTAACAACTTAGAAGCTTCTACTTCGTACAGAGTGGTGCGACCGCAAACTTCATCACGCTGCATTAGTTGCCAGACGATAAATGTAAACGTTTCTGAGAGTAATGCGTCCAATGTGAAGATTTTCAGTTACGTCATTTCGAAATCAATGTAGAAAACGTTATGTTTTCTGCGGTTTTTACTACGAATTACCACTTCTCGCTTTCTCTCGTGTAATGTGGCTGCCAGAGTTCGGTTCATGCAAAATCTTAAGGTCCTAGGTCAACTACAAGGCAGCAAAAGCAGCCAAAAACTGTATTTTCAAAAACTAAAACTTGAATTTCTGTGCCTCTTTCTTGGTGACTGCAACAACTTAGAAGCTTCTACTTCGTACAGAGTGTTGCGACCGCAAACGTCATCACGCTGCATTAGTTGCCAGACGATAAATGTAAACGTTTCTGAGAGTAATGCGTCCAATGTGAAGATTTTCAGTTACGTCATTTCGAAAACAAATGTTGAAAACGTTATGTTTTCTGCGGTTTTTACTACGAATTGCCACTTCTCGCTTTTTCTCGTGTAATGTGGCTGCCAGAGTTCGGTTCATGCAAAATCTTAAGGTCCTAGGTCAACTACAAGGCAGCAAAAGCAGCCAAACACTGAATTTTCAAAAACTAAAACTTGAATTTCTGTGCCTCTTTCTTGGTGACTGCAACAACTTAGAAGCTTCTACTTCGTACAGAGTGGTGCGACCGCAAACGTCATCACGCGGCATTAGTTCCCAGACGATAAATGTAAACGTTTCTGAGAGTAACGCGTCCAATGTGAAGATTTTCAGTTACGTCGATACGAAAACAATGTAGAAAACGTTATGTTTTCTGCGATTTTTACTACGAATTACCACTTCTCGCTTTTTCTCGTGTAATGTGGCTGCCAGAGTTCGGTTCATGCAAAATCTTAAGGTCCTAGGTCAACTACAAGGCAGCAAAAGATGCCAAAAACTGAATTTTCAAAAACTTAAACTTGAATTTCTGTGCCTCTTTCTTGGTGACTGCAACAACTTAGAAGCTTCTACTTCGTACAGAGTGGTGCGACCGCAAACGTCATCACGCTGCATTAGTTGCCAGACGATAAATGTAAACGTTTCTGAGAGTAATGCGTCCAATGTGAAGATTTTCAGTTACGTCATTTCGAAAACAAATGTTGAAAACGTTATGTTTTCTGCGGTTTTTACTACGAATTACCACTTCTCGCTTTTTCTCGTGTAATGTGGCTGCCAGAGTTCGGTTCATGCAAAATCTGAAGGTCCTAGGTCAACTACAAGGCAGCAAAAGCAGCCAAAAACTGAATTTTCAAAAACTAAAACTTGAATTTCTGTGCCTCTTTCTTGGTGACTGCAACAACTTAGAAGCTTCTACTTCGTACAGAGTGGTGCGACCGCAAACGTCATCACGCTGCATTAGTTGCCAGACGATAAATGTAAACGTTTCTGAGAGTAATGCGTCCAATGTGAAGATTTTCAGTTACGTCGATACGAAAACAATGTAGAAAACGTTATGTTTTCTGCTGTTTTTACTACGAATTACCACTTCTCGCTTTTTCTCGTCTAATGTGGCTGCCAGAGTTCGGTTCATGCAAAATCTAAAGGTCCTAGATCAACTACAAGGCAGCAAAAGCAGCCAAAAACTGAATTTTCAAAAACTAAAACTTGAATTTCTGTGCCTCTTTCTTGGTGACTGCAACAACTTAGAAGCTTCTACTTCGTACAGTGTGGTGCGACCGCAAACGTCATCACGCTGCATTAGTTGCCAGACGATAAATGTAAACGTTTCTGAGAGTAATGCGTCCAATGTGAAGATTTTCAGTTACGTCATTTCGAAAACAAATGTTGAAAACGTTATGTTTTCTGCGGTTTTTACTACGAATTACCACTTCTCGCTTTTTCTCGTGTAATGTGGCTGCCAGAGTTCGGTTCATGTTAAATCGTAAGGTCCTAGGTCTACTACAAGGCAGCAAAAGCAGCCAAAAACTGAATTTTCAAAAACTAAAACTTGAATTTCTGTGCCTCTTTCTTGGTGACTGCAACAACTTAGAAGCTTCTACTTCGTACAGAGTGGTGCGACCGCAAACGTCATCACGCTGCATTAGTTGCCAGACGATAAATGTAAACGTTTCTGAGAGTAATGCGTCCAATGTGAAGATTTTCAGTTACGTCATTTCGAAAACAAATGTAGGAAACGTTATGTTTTCTGCGGTTTTTACTACGAATTCCCACTTCTCGCTTTTTCTCGTGTAATGTGGCTGCCAGAGTTCGGTTCATGTAAAATCTGAAGGTCCTAGTTCAACTACAATCCAGCAAAAGCAGCCAAAAACTGAATTTTCAAAAACTAAATCTTGAATTTCTGTGCCTCTTTCTTGGTGACTGCAACAACTTAGAAGCTTCTACTTCGTACAGAGTGGTGCGACCGCTAACGTCATCACGCTGCATTAGTTGCCAGACGATAAATGTAAACGTTTCTGAGAGTAATGCGTCCAATGTGAAGATTTTCAGTTACGTCATTTCGAAAACAAATGTTGAAAACGTTATGTTTTCTGCGGTTTTTACTACGAATTACCACTTCTCGCTTTTTCTCGTGTAATGTGGCTGCCAGAGTTCGGTTCATGCTAAATCGTAAGGTCCTAGGTCAACTACAAGGCAGCAAAAGCAGCCAAAAACTGAATTTTCAAAAACTAAAACTTGAATTTCTGTGCCTCTTTCTTGGTGACTGCAACAACTTAGGAGCTTCTACTTCGTACAGAGTGGTGCGACCGGAAACGTTATCACGCTGCATTAGTTGCCAGACGATAAATGTAAACGTTTCTGAGAGTAATGCGCCCAATGTGAAGAATTTCAGTTACGTCATTTCGAAAACAAATGTAGGAAACGTTATGTTTTCTGCGGTTTTTACTACGAATTACCACTTCTCGCTTTTTCTCGTGTAATGTGGCTGCCAGAGTTCGGTTCATGCAAAATCTTAAGGTCCTAGGTCAACTACAAGGCAGCAAAAGCAGCCAAACACTGAATTTTCAAAAACTAAAACTTGAATTTCTGTGCCTCTTTCTTGGTGACTGCAACAACTTAGAAGCTTCTACTTCGTACAGAGTGGTGCGACCGCAAACGTCATCACGCGGCATTAGTTCCCAGACGATAAATGTAAACGTTTCTGAGAGTAACGCGTCCAATGTGAAGATTTTCAGTTACGTCGATACGAAAACAATGTAGAAAACGTTATGTTTTCTGCGATTTTTACTACGAATTACCACTTCTCGCTTTTTCTCGTGTAATGTGGCTGCCAGAGTTCGGTTCATGCAAAATCTTAAGGTCCTAGGTCAACTACAAGGCAGCAAAAGATGCCAAAAACTGAATTTTCAAAAACTAAAACTTGAATTTCTGTGCCTCTTTCTTGGTGACTGCAACAACTTAGAAGCTTCTACTTCGTACAGAGTGGTGCGACCGCAAACGTCATCACGCTGCATTAGTTGCCAGACGATAAATGTAAACGTTTCTGAGAGTAATGCGTCCAATGTGAAGATTTTCAGTTACGTCATTTCGAAAACAAATGTTGAAAACGTTATGTTTTCTGCGGTTTTTACTACGAATTACCACTTCTCGCTTTTTCTCGTGTAATGTGGCTGCCAGAGTTCGGTTCATGCAAAATCTGAAGGTCCTAGGTCAACTACAAGGCAACAAAAGCAGCCAAAAACTGAATTTTCAAAAACTAAAACTTGAATTTCTGTGCCTCTTTCTTGGTGACTGCAACAACTTAGAAGCTTCTACTTCGTACAGAGTGGTGCGACCGCAAACGTCATCACGCTGCATTAGTTGCCAGACGATAAATGTAAACGTTTCTGAGAGTAATGCGTCCAATGTGAAGATTTTCAGTTACGTCGATACGAAAACAATGTAGAAAACGTTATGTTTTCTGCGGTTTTTACTACGAATTACCACTTCTCGCTTTTTCTCGTCTAATGTGGCTGCCAGAGTTCGGTTCATGCAAAATCTAAAGGTCCTAGATCAACTACAAGGCAGCAAAAGCAGCCAAAAACTGAATTTTCTAAAACTAAAACTTGAATTTCTGTGCCTCTTTCTTGGTGACTGCAACAACTTAGAAGCTTCTACTTCGTACAGTGTGGTGCGACCGCAAACGTCATCACGCTGCATTAGTTGCCAGACGATAAATGTAAACGTTTCTGAGAGTAATGCGTCCAATGTGAAGATTTTCAGTTACGTCATTTCGAAAACAAATGTTGAAAACGTTATGTTTTCTGCGGTTTTTACTACGAATTACCACTTCTCGCTTTTTCTCGTGTAATGTGGCTGCCAGAGTTCGGTTCATGCTAAATCTTAAGGTCCTAGGTCAACTACAAGGCAGCAAAAGCAGCCAAAAACTGAATTTTCAAAAACTAAAACTTGAATTTCTGTGCCTCTTTCTTGGTGACTGCAACAACTTAGAAGCTTCTACATCGTACAGAGTGGTGCGACCGCAAACGTCATCACGCTGCATTAGTTGCCAGACGATAAATGTAAACGTTTCTGAGAGTAATGCGTCCAATGTGAAGATTTTCAGTTACGTCGATACGAAAACAATGTAGAAAACGTTATGTTTTCTGTGGTTTTTACTACGAATTACCACTTCTCGCTTTTTCTCGTGTAATGTGGCTGCCAGAGTTCGGTTCATGCAAAATCTTAAGGTCCTAGGTCAACTACAAGGCAGCAAAAGCAGCCAAAAACTGAATTTTCACAAACTAAAACTTGAATTTCTGTGCCTCTTTCTTGGTGACTGCAACAACTTAGAAGCTACTGCTTCGTACAGAGTGGTTCGACCGCAAACGTCATCACGCTGCATTAGTTGCCAGACGATAAATGTAAACGTTTCTGAGAGTAATGCGTCCAATGTGAAGATTTTCAGTTACGTCATTTCGAAAACAAATGTTGAAAACGTTATGTTTTCTGCGGTTTTTACTACGAATTACCACTTCTCGCTTTTTCTCGTGTAATGTGGCTGCCAGAGTTCGGTTCATGCAAAATCTTAAGGTCCTAGGTCAACTACAAGGCAGCAAAAGCAGCCAAACACTGAATTTTCAAAAACTAAAACTTGAATTTCTGTGCCTCTTTCTTGGTGACTGCAACAACTTAGAAGCTTCTACTTCGTACAGAGTGGTGCGACCGCAAACGTCATCACGCGGCATTAGTTGCCAGACGATAAATGTAAACGTTTCTGAGAGTAATGCGTCCAATGTGAAGATTTTCAGTTACGTCGATACGAAAACAATGTAGAAAACGTTATGTTTTCTGCGATTTTTACTACGAATTACCACTTCTCGCTTTTTCTCGTGTAATGTGGCTGCCAGAGTTCGGTTCATGCAAAATCTTAAGGTCCTAGGTCAACTACAAGGCAGCAAAAGATGCCAAAAACTGAATTTTCAAAAACTGAAACTTGAATTTCTGTGCCTCTTTCTTGGTGACTGCAACAACTTAGAAGCTTCTACTTCGTACAGAGTGGTGTGACCGCAAACGTCATCACGCTGCATTAGTTGCCAGACGATAAATGTAAACGTTTCTGAGAGTAATGCGTACAATGTGAAGATTTTCAGTTACGTCATTTCGAAAACAAATGTTGAAAACGTTATGTTTTCTGCGGTTTTTACTACGAATTACCACTTCTCGCTTTTTCTCGTGTAATGTGGCTGCCAGAGTTCGGTTCATGCAAAATCTTAAGGTCCTAGGTCAACTACAAGGCAGCAAAAGCAGCCAAAAACTGAATTTTCAAAAACTAAAACTTGAATTTCTGTGCCTCTTTCTTGGTGACTGCAACAACTTAGAAGCTTCTACTTCGTACAGAGTGGTGCGACCGCAAACGTGATCACGCTGCATTAGTTGCCAGACGATAAATGTAAACGTTTCTGAGAGTAATGCGTCCAATGTGAAGATTTTCAGTTACGTCGATACGAAAACAATGTAGAAAACGTTATGTTTTCTGCGGTTTTTACTACGAATTACCACTTCTCGCTTTTTCTCGTCTAATGTGGCTGCCAGAGTTCGGTTCATGCAAAATCTAAAGGTCCTAGATCAACTACAAGGCAGCAAAAGCAGCCAAAAACTGAATTTTCAAAAACTAAAACTTGAATTTCTGTGCCTCTTTCTTGGTGACTGCAACAACTTAGAAGCTTCTACTTCGTACAGAGTGGTGCGACCGCAAACGTCATCACGCGGCATTAGTTGCCAGACGATAAATGTAAACGTTTCTGAGAGTAATGCGTCCAATGTGAAGATTTTCAGTTACGTCATTTCGAAAACAAATGTTGAAAACGTTATGTTTTCTGCGGTTTTTACTACGAATTACCACTTCTCGCTTTTTCTCGTGTAATGTGGCTGCCAGAGTTCGGTTCATGCAAAATCTTAAGGTCCTAGGTCAACTACAAGGCAGCAAAAGCAGCCAAAAACTGAATTTTCAAAAACTAAAACTTGAATTTCTGTGCCTCTTTCTTGGTGACTGCAACAACTTAGAAGCTTCTACTTCGTACAGAGTGGTGCGACCGCAAACGTCATCACGCTGCATTAGTTGCCAGACGATAAATGTAAACGTTTCTGAGAGTAATGCGTCCAATGTGAAGATTTTCAGTTACGTCGATACGAAAACAATGTAGAAAACGTTATGTTTTCTGCGGTTTTTACTACGAATTACCACTTCTCGCTTTTTCTCGTGTAATGTGGCTGCCAGAGTTCGGTTCATGCAAAATCTAAAGGTCCTAGATCAACTACAAGGCAGCAAAAGCAGCCAAAAACTGAATTTTCAAAAACTAAAACTTGAATTTCTGTGCCTCTTTCTTGGTGACTGCAACAACTTAGAAGCTTCTACTTCGTACAGAGTGGTGCGACCGCAAACGTCATCACGCGGCATTAGTTGCCAGACGATAAATGTATACGTTTCTGAGAGTAATGCGTCCAATGTGAAGATTTTCAGTTACGTCATTTCGAAAACAAATGTTGAAAACGTTATGTTTTCTGCGGTTTTTACTACGAATTACCACTTCTCGCTTTTTCTCGTGTAATGTGGCTGCCAGAGTTCGGTTCATGCTAAATCGTAAGGTCCTAGGTCAACTACAAGGCAGCAAAAGCTGCCAAAAACTGAATTTTCAAAAACTAAAACTTGAATTTCTGTGCCTCTTTCTTGGTGACTGCAACAACTTAGAAGCTTCTACTTCGTACAGAGTGGTGCGACCGCGAACGTCATCACGCTGCATTAGTTGCCAGACGATAAATGTAAACGTTTCTGAGAGTAATGCGTCCAATGTGAAGATTTTCAGTTACGTCGATACGAAAACAAATGTAGGAAACGTTATGTTTTCTGCGGTTTTTACTACGAATTACCACTTCTCGCTTTTTCTCGTGTAATGTGGCTGCCAGAGGTCGGTTCATGCTAAATCGTAAGGTCCTAGGTCAACTACAAGGCAGCAAAGCAGCCAAAAACTGAATTTCCAAAAACTAAAACTTGAATTTCTGTGCCTCTTTCTTGGTGACTGCAACAACTTAGGAGCTTCTACTTCGTATAGAGTGGTGCGACCGCAAACGTTATCACGCTGCATTAGTTGCCAGACGATAAATGTAAACGTTTCTGAGAGTAATGCGCCCAATGTGAAGATTTTCAGTTACGTCATTTCGAAAACAAATGTAGGAAACGTTATGTTTTCTGCGGTTTTTACTACGAATTACCACTTCTCGCTTTTTCTCGTGTAATGTGGCTGCCAGAGTTCGGTTCATGCTAAATCGTAAGGTCCTAGGTCAACTACAAGGCAGCAAAAGCAGCCAAAAACTGAATTTTCAAAAACTAAAACTTGAATTTCTGTGCCTCTTTCTTGGTGACTGCAACAACTTAGAAGCTTCTACATCGTACAGAGTGGTGCGACCGCAAACGTCATCACGCTGCATTAGTTGCCAGACGATAAATGTAAACGTTTCTGAGAGTAATGCGTCCAATGTGAAGATTTTCAGTTACGTCGATACGAAAATAATGTAGAAAACGTTATGTTTTCTGCGGTTTTTACTACGAATTACCACTTCTCGCTTTTTCTCGTGTAATGTGGCTGCCAGAGTTCGGTTCATGCAAAATCTTAAGGTCCTAGGTCAACTACAAGGCAGCAAAAGCAGCCAAAAACTGAATTTTCAAAAACTAAAACTTGAATTTCTGTGCCTCTTTCTTGGTGACTGCAACAACTTAGAAGCTTCTACATCGTACAGAGTGGTGCGACCGCAAACGTCATCACGCTGCATTAGTTGCCAGACGATAAATGTAAACGTTTCTGAGAGTAATGCGTCCAATGTGAAGATTTTCAGTTACGTCATTTCGAAAACAAATGTTGAAAACGTTATGTTTTCTGCGGTTTTTACTACGAATTACCACTTCTCGCTTTTTCTCGTGTAATGTGGCTGCCAGAGTTCGGTTCATGCAAAATCTTAAGGTCCTAGGTCAACTACAAGGCAGCAAAAGCAGCCAAAAACTGAATTTTCAAAAACTAAAACTTGAATTTCTGTGCCTCTTTCTTGGTGACTGCAACAACTTAGAAGCTTCTACTTCGTACAGAGTGGTGCGACCGCAAACGCCATCACGCTGCATTAGTTGCCAGACGACAAATGTAAACGTTTCTGAGAGTAATGCGACCAATGTGAAGATTTTCAGTTACGTCATTTCGAAAACAATGTAGAAAACGTTATGTTTTCTGCGGTTTTTACTACGAATTACCACTTCTCGCTTTTTCTCGTGTAATGTGGCTGCCAGAGTTCGGTTCATGCTAAATCGTAAGGTCCTAGGTCAACTACAAGGCAGCAAAAGCAACCAAAAACTGAATTTTCAAAAACTTAAACTTGAATTTCTGTGCCCCTTTCTTGGTGACTGCAACAACTTAAAAGCTTCTACTTCGTACAGAGTGGTGCGACCGCAATCGTCATCACCCTGCATTAGTTGCCAGACGATAAATGTAAACGTTCCTGAGAGTAATGCGTCCAATGTGAAGATTTTCAGTTACGTCATTTCGAAAACAAATGTTGAGAACGTTATGTTTTCTGCGGTTTTTACTACGAATTACCACTTCTCGCTTTTTCTCGTGTAATGTGGCTGCCAGAGTTCGGTTCATGCTAACTCGTAAGGTCCTAGGTCAACTACAAGGCAGCAAAAGCTGCCAAAAACTGAATTTTCAAAAACTAAAACTTGAATTTCTGTGCCTCTTTCTTGGTGACTGCAACAACTTAGAAGCTTCTACTTCGTACAGAGTGGTGCGACCGCGAACGTCATCACGCTGCATTAGTTGCCAGACGATAAATGTAAACGTTTCTGAGAGTAATGCGTCCAATGTGAAGATTTTCAGTTACGTCGATACGAAAACAAATGTAGGAAACGTTATGTTTTCTGCGGTTTTTACTACGAATTACCACTTCTCGCTTTTTCTCGTGTAATGTGGCTGCCAGAGGTCGGTTCATGCTAAATCGTAAGGTCCTAGGTCAACTACAAGGCAGCAAAGCAGCCAAAAACTGAATTTCCAAAAACTAAAACTTGAATTTCTGTGCCTCTTTCTTGGTGACTGCAACAACTTAGGAGCTTCTACTTCGTATAGAGTGGTGCGACCGCAAACGTTATCACGCTGCATTAGTTGCCAGACGATAAATGTAAACGTTTCTGAGAGTAATGCGCCCAATGTGAAGATTTTCAGTTACGTCATTTCGAAAACAAATGTAGGAAACGTTATGTTTTCTGCGGTTTTTACTACGAATTACCACTTCTCGCTTTTTCTCGTGTAATGTGGCTGCCAGAGTTCGGTTCATGCTAAATCGTAAGGTCCTAGGTCAACTACAAGGCAGCAAAAGCAGCCAAAAACTGAATTTTCAAAAACTAAAACTTGAATTTCTGTGCCTCTTTCTTGGTGACTGCAACAACTTAGAAGCTTCTACATCGTACAGAGTGGTGCGACCGCAAACGTCATCACGCTGCATTAGTTGCCAGACGATAAATGTAAACGTTTCTGAGAGTAATGCGTCCAATGTGAAGATTTTCAGTTACGTCGATACGAAAATAATGTAGAAAACGTTATGTTTTCTGCGGTTTTTACTACGAATTACCACTTCTCGCTTTTTCTCGTGTAATGTGGCTGCCAGAGTTCGGTTCATGCAAAATCTTAAGGTCCTAGGTCAACTACAAGGCAGCAAAAGCAGCCAAAAACTGAATTTTCAAAAACTAAAACTTGAATTTCTGTGCCTCTTTCTTGGTGACTGCAACAACTTAGAAGCTTCTACATCGTACAGAGTGGTGCGACCGCAAACGTCATCACGCTGCATTAGTTGCCAGACGATAAATGTAAACGTTTCTGAGAGTAATGCGTCCAATGTGAAGATTTTCAGTTACGTCATTTCGAAAACAAATGTTGAAAACGTTATGTTTTCTGCGGTTTTTACTACGAATTACCACTTCTCGCTTTTTCTCGTGTAATGTGGCTGCCAGAGTTCGGTTCATGCAAAATCTTAAGGTCCTAGGTCAACTACAAGGCAGCAAAAGCAGCCAAAAACTGAATTTTCAAAAACTAAAACTTGAATTTCTGTGCCTCTTTCTTGGTGACTGCAACAACTTAGAAGCTTCTACTTCGTACAGAGTGGTGCGACCGCAAACGCCATCACGCTGCATTAGTTGCCAGACGACAAATGTAAACGTTTCTGAGAGTAATGCGACCAATGTGAAGATTTTCAGTTACGTCATTTCGAAAACAATGTAGAAAACGTTATGTTTTCTGCGGTTTTTACTACGAATTACCACTTCTCGCTTTTTCTCGTGTAATGTGGCTGCCAGAGTTCGGTTCATGCTAAATCGTAAGGTCCTAGGTCAACTACAAGGCAGCAAAAGCAACCAAAAACTGAATTTTCAAAAACTAAAACTTGAATTTCTGTGCCCCTTTCTTGGTGACTGCAACAACTTAAAAGCTTCTACTTCGTACAGAGTGGTGCGACCGCAAACGTCATCACGCTGCATTAGTTGCCAGACGATAAATGTAAACGTTTCTGAGAGTAATGCGTCCAATGTGAAGATTTTCAGTTACGTCATTTCGAAAACAAATGTTGAAAACGTTATGTTTTCTGCGGTTTTTACTACGAATTACCACTTCTCGCTTTTTCTCGTGTAATGTGGCTGCCAGAGTTCGGTTCATGCAAAATCTTAAGGTCCTAGGTCAACTACAAGGCAGCAAAAGATGCCAAAAACTGAATTTTCAAAAACTGAAACTTGAATTTCTGTGCCTCTTTCTTGGTGACTGCAACAACTTAGAAGCTTCTACTTCGTACAGAGTGGTGTGACCGCAAACGTCATCACGCTGCATTAGTTGCCAGACGATAAATGTAAACGTTTCTGAGAGTAATGCGTACAATGTGAAGATTTTCAGTTACGTCATTTCGAAAACAAATGTTGAAAACGTTATGTTTTCTGCGGTTTTTACTACGAATTACCACTTCTCGCTTTTTCTCGTGTAATGTGGCTGCCAGAGTTCGGTTCATGCAAAATCTTAAGGTCCTAGGTCAACTACAAGGCAGCAAAAGCAGCCAAAAACTGAATTTTCAAAAACTAAAACTTGAATTTCTGTGCCTCTTTCTTGGTGACTGCAACAACTTAGAAGCTTCTACTTCGTACAGAGTGGTGCGACTGCAAACGTCATCACGCTGCATTAGTTGCCAGACGATAAATGTAAACGTTTCTGAGAGTAATGCGTCCAATGTGAAGATTTTCAGTTACGTCGATACGAAAACAATGTAGAAAACGTTATGTTTTCTGCGGTTTTTACTACGAATTACCACTTCTCGCTTTTTCTCGTCTAATGTGGCTGCCAGAGTTCGGTTCATGCAAAATCTAAAGGTCCTAGATCAACTACAAGGCAGCAAAAGCAGCCAAAAACTGAATTTTCAAAAACTAAAACTTGAATTTCTGTGCCTCTTTCTTGGTGACTGCAACAACTTAGAAGCTTCTACTTCGTACAGAGTGGTGCGACCGCAAACGTCATCACGCGGCATTAGTTGCCAGACGATAAATGTAAACGTTTCTGAGAGTAATGCGTCCAATGTGAAGATTTTCAGTTACGTCATTTCGAAAACAAATGTTGAAAACGTTATGTTTTCTGCGGTTTTTACTACGAATTACCACTTCTCGCTTTTTCTCGTGTAATGTGGCTGCCAGAGTTCGGTTCATGCAAAATCTTAAGGTCCTAGGTCAACTACAAGGCAGCAAAAGCAGCCAAAAACTGAATTTTCAAAAACTAAAACTTGAATTTCTGTGCCTCTTTCTTGGTGACTGCAACAACTTAGAAGCTTCTACTTCGTACAGAGTGGTGCGACCGCAAACGTCATCACGCTGCATTAGTTGCCAGACGATAAATGTAAACGTTTCTGAGAGTAATGGGTCCAATGTGAAGATTTTCAGTTACGTCGATACGAAAACAATGTAGAAAACGTTATGTTTTCTGCGGTTTTTACTACGAATTACCACTTCTCGCTTTTTCTCGTGTAATGTGGCTGCCAGAGTTCGGTTCATGCAAAATCTAAAGGTCCTAGATCAACTACAAGGCAGCAAAAGCAGCCAAAAACTGAATTTTCAAAAACTAAAACTTGAATTTCTGTGCCTCTTTCTTGGTGACTGCAACAACTTAGAAGCTTCTACTTCGTACAGAGTGGTGCGACCGCAAACGTCATCACGCGGCATTAGTTGCCAGACGATAAATGTATACGTTTCTGAGAGTAATGCGTCCAATGTGAAGATTTTCAGTTACGTCATTTCGAAAACAAATGTTGAAAACGTTATGTTTTCTGCGGTTTTTACTACGAATTACCACTTCTCGCTTTTTCTCGTGTAATGTGGCTGCCAGAGTTCGGTTCATGCTAAATCGTAAGGTCCTAGGTCAACTACAAGGCAGCAAAAGCTGCCAAAAACTGAATTTTCAAAAACTAAAACTTGAATTTCTGTGCCTCTTTCTTGGTGACTGCAACAACTTAGAAGCTTCTACTTCGTACAGAGTGGTGCGACCGCGAACGTCATCACGCTGCATTAGTTGCCAGACGATAAATGTAAACGTTTCTGAGAGTAATGCGTCCAATGTGAAGATTTTCAGTTACGTCGATACGAAAACAAATGTAGGAAACGTTATGTTTTCTGCGGTTTTTACTACGAATTACCACTTCTCGCTTTTTCTCGTGTAATGTGGCTGCCAGAGGTCGGTTCATGCTAAATCGTAAGGTCCTAGGTCAACTACAAGGCAGCAAAGCAGCCAAAAACTGAATTTCCAAAAACTAAAACTTGAATTTCTGTGCCTCTTTCTTGGTGACTGCAACAACTTAGGAGCTTCTACTTCGTATAGAGTGGTGCGACCGCAAACGTTATCACGCTGCATTAGTTGCCAGACGATAAATGTAAACGTTTCTGAGAGTAATGCGCCCAATGTGAAGATTTTCAGTTACGTCATTTCGAAAACAAATGTAGGAAACGTTATGTTTTCTGCGGTTTTTACTACGAATTACCACTTCTCGCTTTTTCTCGTGTAATGTGGCTGCCAGAGTTCGGTTCATGCTAAATCGTAAGGTCCTAGGTCAACTACAAGGCAGCAAAAGCAGCCAAAAACTGAATTTTCAAAAACTAAAACTTGAATTTCTGTGCCTCTTTCTTGGTGACTGCAACAACTTAGAAGCTTCTACATCGTACAGAGTGGTGCGACCGCAAACGTCATCACGCTGCATTAGTTGCCAGACGATAAATGTAAACGTTTCTGAGAGTAATGCGTCCAATGTGAAGATTTTCAGTTACGTCGATACGAAAATAATGTAGAAAACGTTATGTTTTCTGCGGTTTTTACTACGAATTACCACTTCTCGCTTTTTCTCGTGTAATGTGGCTGCCAGAGTTCGGTTCATGCAAAATCTTAAGGTCCTAGGTCAACTACAAGGCAGCAAAAGCAGCCAAAAACTGAATTTTCAAAAACTAAAACTTGAATTTCTGTGCCTCTTTCTTGGTGACTGCAACAACTTAGAAGCTTCTACATCGTACAGAGTGGTGCGACCGCAAACGTCATCACGCTGCATTAGTTGCCAGACGATAAATGTAAACGTTTCTGAGAGTAATGCGTCCAATGTGAAGATTTTCAGTTACGTCATTTCGAAAACAAATGTTGAAAACGTTATGTTTTCTGCGGTTTTTACTACGAATTACCACTTCTCGCTTTTTCTCGTGTAATGTGGCTGCCAGAGTTCGGTTCATGCAAAATCTTAAGGTCCTAGGTCAACTACAAGGCAGCAAAAGCAGCCAAAAACTGAATTTTCAAAAACTAAAACTTGAATTTCTGTGCCTCTTTCTTGGTGACTGCAACAACTTAGAAGCTTCTACTTCGTACAGAGTGGTGCGACCGCAAACGCCATCACGCTGCATTAGTTGCCAGACGACAAATGTAAACGTTTCTGAGAGTAATGCGACCAATGTGAAGATTTTCAGTTACGTCATTTCGAAAACAATGTAGAAAACGTTATGTTTTCTGCGGTTTTTACTACGAATTACCACTTCTCGCTTTTTCTCGTGTAATGTGGCTGCCAGAGTTCGGTTCATGCTAAATCGTAAGGTCCTAGGTCAACTACAAGGCAGCAAAAGCAACCAAAAACTGAATTTTCAAAAACTAAAACTTGAATTTCTGTGCCCCTTTCTTGGTGACTGCAACAACTTAAAAGCTTCTACTTCGTACAGAGTGGTGCGACCGCAAACGTCATCACGCTGCATTAGTTGCCAGACGATAAATGTAAACGTTTCTGAGAGTAATGCGTCCAATGTGAAGATTTTCAGTTACGTCATTTCGAAAACAAATGTTGAAAACGTTATGTTTTCTGCGGTTTTTACTACGAATTACCACTTCTCGCTTTTTCTCGTGTAATGTGGCTGCCAGAGTTCGAATCATGCAAAATCTTAAGGTCCTAGGTCAACTACAAGGCAGCAAAAGCAGCCAAAAACTGAATTTTCAAAAACTAAAACTTGAATTTCTGTGCCTCTTTCTTGGTGACTGCAACAACTTAGAAGCTTCTACTTCGTACAGAGTGGTGCGACCGCAAACGTGATCACGCTGCATTAGTTGCCAGACGATAAATGTAAACGTTTCTGAGAGTAATGCGTCCAATGTGAAGATTTTCAGTTACGTCATTTCGAAAACAAATGTTGAAAACGTTATGTTTTCTGCGGTTTTTACTACGAATTACCACTTCTCGCTTTTTCTCGTGTAATGTGGCTGCCAGAGTTCGGTTCATGCAAAATCTTAAGGTCCTAGGTCAACTACAAGGCAGCAAAAGCAGCCAAAAACTGAATTTTCAAAAAATTAAACTTGAATTTCTGTGCCTCTTTCTTGGTGACTGCAACAACTTAGAAGCTTCTACTTCGTACAGAGTGGTGCGACCGCAAACGTCATCACGCGGCATTAGTTGCCAGACGATAAATGTAAACGTTTCTGAGAGTAATGCGTCCAATGTGAAGATTTTCAGTTACGTCATTTCGAAAACAAATGTTGAAAACGTTATGTTTTCTGCGGTTTTTACTACGAATTACCACTTCTCGCTTTTTCTCGTGTAATGTGGCTGCCAGAGTTCGGTTCATGCAAAATCTTAAGGTCCTAGGTCAACTACAAGGCAGCAAAAGCAGCCAAAAACTGAATTTTCAAAAACTAAAACTTGAATTTCTGTGCCTCTTTCTTGGTGACTGCAACAACTTAGAAGCTTCTACTTCGTACAGAGTGGTGCGACCGCAAACGTCATCACGCTGCATTAGTTGCCAGACGATAAATGTAAACGTTTCTGAGAGTAATGCGTCCAATGTGAAGATTTTCAGTTACGTCGATACGAAAACAATGTAGAAAACGTTATGTTTTCTGCGGTTTTTACTACGAATTACCACTTCTCGCTTTTTCTCGTGTAATGTGGCTGCCAGAGTTCGGTTCATGCAAAATCTAAAGGTCCTAGATCAACTACAAGGCAGCAAAAGCAGCCAAAAACTGAATTTTCAAAAACTAAAACTTGAATTTCTGTGCCTCTTTCTTGGTGACTGCAACAACTTAGAAGCTTCTAATTTGTACAGAGTGGTGCGACCGCAAACGTCATCACGCGGCATTAGTTGCCAGACGATAAATGTAAACGTTTCTGAGAGTAATGCGTCCAATGTGAAGATTTTCAGTTACGTCATTTCGAAAACAAATGTTGAAAACGTTATGTTTTCTGCGGTTTTTACTACGAATTACCACTTCTCGCTTTTTCTCGTGTAATGTGGCTGCCAGAGTTCGGTTCATGCTAAATCGTAAGGTCCTAGGTCAACTACAAGGCAGCAAAAGCTGCCAAAAACTGAATTTTCAAAAACTAAAACTTGAATTTCTGTGCCTCTTTCTTGGTGACTGCAACAACTTAGAAGCTTCTACTTCGTACAGAGTGGTGCGACCGCGAACGTCATCACGCTGCATTAGTTGCCAGACGATAAATGTAAACGTTTCTGAGAGTAATGCGTCCAATGTGAAGATTTTCAGTTACGTCATTTCGAAAACAAATGTAGGAAACGTTATGTTTTCTGCGGTTTTTACTACGAATTACCACTTCTCGCTTTTTCTCGTGTAATGTGGCTGCCAGAGGTCGGTTCATGCTAAATCGTAAGGTCCTAGGTCAACTACAAGGCAGCAAAGCAGCCAAAAACTGAATTTCCAAAAACTAAAACTTGAATTTCTGTGCCTCTTTCTTGGTGACTGCAACAACTTAGGAGCTTCTACTTCGTATAGAGTGGTGCGACCGCAAACGTTATCACGCTGCATTAGTTGCCAGACGATAAATGTAAACGTTTCTGAGAGTAATGCGCCCAATGTGAAGATTTTCAGTTACGTCATTTCGAAAACAAATGTAGGAAACGTTATGTTTTCTGCGGTTTTTACTACGAATTACCACTTCTCGCTTTTTCTCGTGTAATGTGGCTGCCAGAGTTCGGTTCATGCTAAATCGTAAGGTCCTAGGTCAACTACAAGGCAGCAAAAGCAGCCAAAAACTGAATTTTCAAAAACTAAAACTTGAATTTCTGTGCCTCTTTCTTGGTGACTGCAACAACTTAGAAGCTTCTACATCGTACAGAGTGGTGCGACCGCAAACGTCATCACGCTGCATTAGTTGCCAGACGATAAATGTAAAAGTTTCTGAGAGTAATGCGTCCAATGTGAAGATTTTCAGTTACGTCGATACGAAAATAATGTAGAAAACGTTATGTTTTCTGCGGTTTTTCTACGAATTACCACTTCTCGCTTTTTCTCGTGTAATGTGGCTGCCAGAGTTCGGTTCATGCAAAATCTTAAGGTCCTAGGTCAACTACAAGGCAGCAAAAGCAGCCAAAAACTGAATTTTCAAAAACTAAAACTTGAATTTCTGTGCCTCTTTCTTGGTGACTGCAACAACTTAGAAGCTTCTACTTCGTACAGAGTGGTGCGACCGCAAACGTCATCACGCTGCATTAGTTGCCAGACGATAAATGTAAACGTTTCTGAGAGTAATGCGTCCAATGTGAAGATTTTCAGTTACGTCATTTCGAAAACAAATGTTGAAAACGTTATGTTTTCAGCGGTTTTTACTACGAATTACCACTTCTCGCTTTTTCTCGTGTAATGTGGCTGCCAGAGTTCGGTTCATGCAAAATCTTAAGGTCCTAGGTCAACTACAAGGCAGCAAAAGCAGCCAAAAACTGAATTTTCAAAAACTAAAACTTGAATTTCTGTGCCTCTTTCTTGGTGACTGCAACAACTTAGAAGCTTCTACTTCGTACAGAGTGGTGCGACCGCAAACGCCATCACGCTGCATTAGTTGCCAGACGACAAATGTAAACGTTTCTGAGAGTAATGCGACCAATGTGAAGATTTTCAGTTACGTCATTTCGAAAACAATGTAGAAAACGTTATGTTTTCTGCGGTTTTTACTACGAATTACCACTTCTCGCTTTTTCTCGTGTAATGTGGCTGCCAGAGTTCGGTTCATGCTAAATCGTAAGGTCCTAGGTCAACTACAAGGCAGCAAAAGCAACCAAAAACTGAATTTTCAAAAACTAAAACTTGAATTTCTGTGCCCCTTTCTTGGTGACTGCAACAACTTAAAAGCTTCTACTTCGTACAGAGTGGTGCGACCGCAAACGTCATCACGCTGCATTAGTTGCCAGACGATAAATGTAAACGTTTCTGAGAGTAATGCGTCCAATGTGAAGATTTTCAGTTACGTCATTTCGAAAACAATTGTTGAAAACGTTATGTTTTCTGCGGTTTTTACTACGAATTACCACTTCTCGCTTTTTCTCGTGTAATGTGGCTGCCAGAGTTCGAATCATGCAAAATCTTAAGGTCCTAGGTCAACTACAAGGCAGCAAAAGCAGCCAAAAACTGAATTTTCAAAAACTAAAACTTGAATTTCTGTGCCTCTTTCTTGGTGACTGCAACAACTTAGAAGCTTCTACTTCGTACAGAGTGGTGCGACCGCAAACGTGATCACGCTGCATTAGTTGCCAGACGATAAATGTAAACGTTTCTGAGAGTAATGCGTCCAATGTGAAGATTTTCAGTTACGTCATTTCGAAAACAAATGTTGAAAACGTTATGTTTTCTGCGGTTTTTACTACGAATTACCACTTCTCGCTTTTTCTCGTGTAATGTGGCTGCCAGAGTTCGGTTCATGCAAAATCTTAAGGTCCTAGGTCAACTACAAGGCAGCAAAAGCAACCAAAAACTGAATTTTCAAAAACTAAAACTTGAATTTCTGAGTCCTCTTTCTTGGTGACTGCAACAACTTAGAAGCTTCTACTTCGTACAGAGTGGTGCGACCGCAAACGTCATCACGCTACATTAGTTGCCAGACGATAAATGTAAACGTTTCTGAGAGTAATGCGTCCAATGTGAAGATTTTCAGTTACGTCATTTTGAAAACAAATGTTGAAAACATTATGTTTTCTGCGGTTTTTACTACGAATTACCACTTCTCGCTTTTTCTCGTGTAATGTGGCTGCCAGAGTTCGGTTCATGCTAAATCGTAAGGACCTAGGTCAACTACAAGGAAGCAAAAGCAGTCAAAAACTGAATTTTCAAAAACTAAAACTTGAATTTCTGTGCCTCTTTCTTGGTGACTGCAACAACTTAGAAGCTTCTACTTCGTACAGAGTAGTGCGACCACAAACGTCATCACGCTGCATTAGTTGCCAGACGATAAATGTAAACGTTTCTGAGAGTAATGCGTCCAATGTGAAGATTTTCAGTTACGTCATTTCGAAAACAAATGTAGGAAACGTTATGTTTTCTGCGGTTTTTACTACGAATTAATACTTCTCGCTTTTTCTCGTGTAATGTGGCTGCCAGAGTTCGGTTCATGCAAAATCTTAAGGTCGTAGGTCACCTACAAGGCAGCAAAATCAGCCAAAAACTGAATTTTCAAAAACTAAAACTTGAATTTCTGTGCCTCTTTCTTGGTGACTGCAACAACTTAGAAGCTTCTACTTCGTACAGAGTCGTGCGACCGCAAACGTCATCACGCTGCATTGGTTGCCAGACGATAAATGTAAACGTTTCTGAAAGTAATGCGTCCAATGTGAAGATTTTCAATTACGTCATTTCGAAAACAAATGTTGAAAACGTTATGTTTTCTGCGGTTTTTACTACGAATTACCACTTCTCGCTTTTTCTCGTGTAATGTGGCTGCCAGAGTTCGGTTCATGCTAAATCGTAAGGACCTAGGTCAACTACAAGGAAGCAAAAGCAGCCAAAAACTGAATTTTCAAAAACTAAAACTTGAATTTCTGTGCCTCTTTCTTGGTGACTGCAACAACTTAGAAGCTTCTACTTCGTACAGAGTAGTGCGACCACAAACGTCATCACGCTGCATTAGTTGCCAGACGATAAATGTAAACGTTTCTGAGAGTAATGCGTCCAATGTGAAGATTTTCAGTTACGTCATTTCGAAAACAAATGTAGGAAACGTTATGTTTTCTGCGGTTTTTACTACGAATTACCACTTCTCGCTTTTTCACGTGTAATGTGACTGCCAGAGTTCGGTTCATGCAAAATCTTAAGGTCCTAGGTCAACTACAATCCAGCAAAAGCAGCCAAAAACTGAATTTTCAAAAACTAAAACTTGAATTTCTGTGCCTCTTTCTTGGTGACTGCAACAACTTAGAAGCTTCTACTTCGTACAGAGTGGTGCGACCGCAAACGTCATCACGCGGCATTAGTTGCCAGACGATAAATGTAAACGTTTCTGAGAGTAATGCGTCCAATGTGAAGATTTTCAGTTACGTCATTTCGAAAACAAATGTTGAAAACGTTATGTTTTCTGCGGTTTTTACTACGAATTACCACTTCTCGCTTTTTCTCGTGTAATGTGGCTGCCAGAGTTCGGTTCATGCAAAATCTTAAGGTCCTAGGTCAACTACAAGGCAGCAAAAGCAGCCAAAAACTGAATTTTCAAAAACTAAAACTTGAATTTCTGTGCCTCTTTCTTGGTGACTGCAACAACTTAGAAGCTTCTACTTCGTACAGAGTGGTGCGACCGCAAACGTCATCACGCTGCATTAGTTGCCAGACGATAAATGTAAACGTTTCTGAGAGTAATGCGTCCAATGTGAAGATTTTCAGTTACGTCGATACGAAAACAATGTAGAAAACGTTATGTTTTCTGCGGTTTTTACTACGAATTACCACTTCTCGCTTTTTCTCGTGTAATGCGGCTGCCAGAGTTCGGTTCATGCAAAATCTAAAGGTCCTAGATCAACTACAAGGCAGCAAAAGCAGCCAAAAACTGAATTTTCAAAAACTAAAACTTGAATTTCTGTGCCTCTTTCTTGGTGACTGCAACAACTTAGAAGCTTCTAATTCGTACAGAGTGGTGCGACCGCAAACGTCATCACGCGGCATTAGTTGCCAGACGATAAATGTAAACGTTTCTGAGAGTAATGCGTCCAATGTGAAGATTTTCAGTTACGTCATTTCGAAAACAAATGTTGAAAACGTTATGTTTTCTGCGGTTTTTACTACGAATTACCACTTCTCGCTTTTTCTCGTGTAATGTGGCTGCCAGAGTTCGGTTCATGCTAAATCGTAAGGTCCTAGGTCAACTACAAGGCAGCAAAAGCTGCCAAAAACTGAATTTTCAAAAACTAAAACTTGAATTTCTGTGCCTCTTTCTTGGTGACTGCAACAACTTAGAAGCTTCTACTTCGTACAGAGTGGTGCGACCGCGAACGTCATCACGCTGCATTAGTTGCCAGACGATAAATGTAAACGTTTCTGAGAGTAATGCGTCCAATGTGAAGATTTTCAGTTACGTCATTTCGAAAACAAATGTAGGAAACGTTATGTTTTCTGCGGTTTTTACTACGAATTACCACTTCTCGCTTTTTCTCGTGTAATGTGGCTGCCAGAGGTCGGTTCATGCTACATCGTAAGGTCCTAGGTCAACTACAAGGCAGCAAAGCAGCCAAAAACTGAATTTCCAAAAACTAAAACTTGAATTTCTGTGCCTCTTTCTTGGTGACTGCAACAACTTAGGAGCTTCTACTTCGTATAGAGTGGTGCGACCGCAAACGTTATCACGCTGCATTAGTTGCCAGACGATAAATGTAAACGTTTCTGAGAGTAATGCGCCCAATGTGAAGATTTTCAGTTACGTCATTTCGAAAACAAATGTAGGAAACGTTATGTTTTCTGCGGTTTTTACTACGAATTACCACTTCTCGCTTTTTCTCGTGTAATGTGGCTGCCAGAGTTCGGTTCATGCTAAATCGTAAGGTCCTAGGTCAACTACAAGGCAGCAAAAGCAGCCAAAAACTGAATTTTCAAAAACTAAAACTTGAATTTCTGTGCCTCTTTCTTGGTGACTGCAACAACTTAGAAGCTTCTACATCGTACAGAGTGGTGCGACCGCAAACGTCATCACGCTGCATTAGTTGCCAGACGATAAATGTAAACGTTTCTGAGAGTAATGCGTCCAATGTGAAGATTTTCAGTTACGTCGATACGAAAATAATGTAGAAAACGTTATGTTTTCTGCGGTTTTTCTACGAATTACCACTTCTCGCTTTTTCTCGTGTAATGTGGCTGCCAGAGTTCGGTTCATGCTAAATCTTAAGGTCCTAGGTCAACTACAAGGCAGCAAAAGCAGCCAAAAACTGAATTTTCAAAAACTAAAACTTGAATTTCTGTGCCTCTTTCTTGGTGACTGCAACAACTTAGAAGCTTCTACTTCGTACAGAGTGGTGCGACCGCAAACGTCATCACGCTGCATTAGTTGCCAGACGATAAATGTAAACGTTTCTGAGAGTAATGCGTCCAATGTGAAGATTTTCAGTTACGTCATTTCGAAAACAAATGTTGAAAACGTTATGTTTTCTGCGGTTTTTACTACGAATTACCACTTCTCGCTTTTTCTCGTGTAATGTGGCTGCCAGAGTTCGGTTCATGCAAAATCTTAAGGTCCTAGGTCAACTACAAGGCAGCAAAAGCAGCCAAAAACTGAATTTTCAAAAACTAAAACTTGAATTTCTGTGCCTCTTTCTTGGTGACTGCAACAACTTAGAAGCTTCTACTTCGTACAGAGTGGTGCGACCGCAAACGCCATCACGCTGCATTAGTTGCCAGACGACAAATGTAAACGTTTCTGAGAGTAATGCGACCAATGTGAAGATTTTCAGTTACGTCATTTCGAAAACAATGTAGAAAACGTTATGTTTTCTGCGGTTTTTACTACGAATTACCACTTCTCGCTTTTTCTCGTGTAATGTGGCTGCCAGAGTTCGGTTCATGCTAAATCGTAAGGTCCTAGGTCAACTACAAGGCAGCAAAAGCAACCAAAAACTGAATTTTCAAAAACTAAAACTTGAATTTCTGTGCCCCTTTCTTGGTGACTGCAACAACTTAAAAGCTTCTACTTCGTACAGAGTGGTGCGACCGCAAACGTCATCACGCTGCATTAGTTGCCAGACGATAAATGTAAACGTTTCTGAGAGTAATGCGTCCAATGTGAAGATTTTCAGTTACGTCATTTCGAAAACAAATGTTGAAAACGTTATGTTTTCTGCGGTTTTTACTACGAATTACCACTTCTCGCTTTTTCTCGTGTAATGTGGCTGCCAGAGTTCGAATCATGCAAAATCTTAAGGTCCTAGGTCAACTACAAGGCAGCAAAAGCAGCCAAAAACTGAATTTTCAAAAACTAAAACTTGAATTTCTGTGCCTCTTTCTTGGTGACTGCAACAACTTAGAAGCTTCTACTTCGTACAGAGTGGTGCGACCGCAAACGTGATCACGCTGCATTAGTTGCCAGACGATAAATGTAAACGTTTCTGAGAGTAATGCGTCCAATGTGAAGATTTTCAGTTACGTCATTTCGAAAACAAATGTTGAAAACGTTATGTTTTCTGCGGTTTTTACTACGAATTACCACTTCTCGCTTTTTCTCGTGTAATGTGGCTGCCAGAGTTCGGTTCATGCAAAATCTTAAGGTCCTAGGTCAACTACAAGGCAGCAAAAGCAACCAAAAACTGAATTTTCAAAAACTAAAACTTGAATTTCTGAGTCCTCTTTCTTGGTGACTGCAACAACTTAGAAGCTTCTACTTCGTACAGAGTGGTGCGACCGCAAACGTCATCACGCTACATTAGTTGCCAGACGATAAATGTAAACGTTTCTGAGAGTAATGCGTCCAATGTGAAGATTTTCAGTTACGTCATTTTGAAAACAAATGTTGAAAACATTATGTTTTCTGCGGTTTTTACTACGAATTACCACTTCTCGCTTTTTCTCGTGTAATGTGGCTGCCAGAGTTCGGTTCATGCTAAATCGTAAGGACCTAGGTCAACTACAAGGAAGCAAAAGCAGTCAAAAACTGAATTTTCAAAAACTAAAACTTGAATTTCTGTGCCTCTTTCTTGGTGACTGCAACAACTTAGAAGCTTCTACTTCGTACAGAGTAGTGCGACCACAAACGTCATCACGCTGCATTAGTTGCCAGACGATAAATGTAAACGTTTCTGAGAGTAATGCGTCCAATGTGAAGATTTTCAGTTACGTCATTTCGAAAACAAATGTAGGAAACGTTATGTTTTCTGCGGTTTTTACTACGAATTAATACTTCTCGCTTTTTCTCGTGTAATGTGGCTGCCAGAGTTCGGTTCATGCAAAATCTTAAGGTCGTAGGTCATCTACAAGGCAGCAAAATCAGCCAAAAACTGAATTTTCAAAAACTAAAACTTGAATTTCTGTGCCTCTTTCTTGGTGACTGCAACAACTTAGAAGCTTCTACTTCGTACAGAGTCGTGCGACCGCAAACGTCATCACGCTGCATTGGTTGCCAGACGATAAATGTAAACGTTTCTGAAAGTAATGCGTCCAATGTGAAGATTTTCAATTACGTCATTTCGAAAACAAATGTTGAAAACGTTATGTTTTCTGCGGTTTTTACTACGAATTACCACTTCTCGCTTTTTCTCGTGTAATGTGGCTGCCAGAGTTCGGTTCATGCTAAATCGTAAGGACCTAGGTCAACTACAAGGAAGCAAAAGCAGCCAAAAACTGAATTTTCAAAAACTAAAACTTGAATTTCTGTGCCTCTTTCTTGGTGACTGCAACAACTTAGAAGCTTCTACTTCGTACAGAGTAGTGCGACCACAAACGTCATCACGCTGCATTAGTTGCCAGACGATAAATGTAAACGTTTCTGAGAGTAATGCGTCCAATGTGAAGATTTTCAGTTACGTCATTTCGAAAACAAATGTAGGAAACGTTATGTTTTCTGCGGTTTTTACTACGAATTACCACTTCTCGCTTTTTCACGTGTAATGTGACTGCCAGAGTTCGGTTCATGCAAAATCTTTAGGTCCTAGGTCAACTACAATCCAGCAAAAGCAGCCAAAAACTGAATTTTCAAAAACTAAAACTTGAATTTCTGTGCCTCTTTCTTGGTGACTGCAACAACTTAGAAGCTTCTACTTCGTACACAGTGGTGCGACCGCAAACGTCATCACGCTGCATTAGTTGCCAGACGATAAATGTAAACGTTTCTGAGAGTAATGCGTCCAATGTGAAGATTTTCAGTTACGTCATTTCGAAAACAAATGTTGAAAACGTTATGTTTTCTGCGGTTTTTACTACGAATTACCACTTCTCGCTTTTTCTCGTGTAATGTGGCTGCCAGAGTTCGGTTCATGCAAAATCTTAAGGTCCTAGGTCAACTACAAGGCAGAAAAAGCAGCCAAAAACTGAATTTTCAAAAACTAAAACTTGAATTTCTGTGCCTCTTTCTTGGTGACTGCAACAACTTAGAAGCTTCTACTTCGTACAGAGTGGTGCAACCGCAAACGTCATCACGCTGCATTAGTTGCCAGACGATAAATGTAAACGTTTCTGAGAGTAATGCGTCCAATGTGAAGATTTTCAGTTACGTCATTTCGAAAACAAATGTTGAAAACGTTATGTTTTCTGCGGTTTTTACTACGAATTACCACTTCTCGCTTTTTCTCGTGTATTGTGGCTGCCAGAGTTCGGTTCATGAAAAATCTTAAGGTCCTAGGTCAACTACAAGGCAGCAAAAGCAGCCAAAAACTGAATTTTCAAAAACTAAAACTTGAATTTCTGTGCCTCTTTCTTCGTGACTGCAACAACTTAGAAGCTTCTACTTCGTACAGAGTGGTGCGACCGCAAACGTCATCACGCGGCATTAGTTGCCAGACGATAAATGTAAACGTTTCTGAGAGTAATGCGTCCAATGTGAAGATTTTCAGTTACGTCGATACGAAAACAATGTAGAAAACGTTATGTTTTCTGCGGTTTTTACTACGAATTACCACTTCTCGCTTTTTCTCGTGTAATGTGGCTGCCAGAGTTCGGTTCATGCAAAATCTTAAGGTCCTAGGTCAACTACAAGGCAGCAAAAGCAGCCAAAAACTGAATTTTCAAAAACTAAAACTTGAATTTCTGTGCCTCTTTCTTGGTGACTGCAACAAATTAGAAGTTTCTACTTCGTACAGAGTGGTGGGACCGCAAACGTCATCACGCTGCATTAGTTGCCAGACGATAAATGTAAAAGTTTCTGAGAGTAATGCGTCCAATGTGAAGATTTTCAGTTCTGTCATTTCGAAAACAAATGTTGAAAACGGTATGTTTTCTGTAGTTTTTACTACGAATTACCACTTCTCGCTTTTTCTCGTGTAATGTGGCTGCCAGAGTTCGGTTCATGCAAAATCTTAAGGTCCTAGGTCAACTACAAGGCAGCAAAAGCAGCCAAAAACTGAATTTTTAAAAACTAAAACTTGACTTTCTGTGCCTCTTTCTTGGTGACTGCAACAACTTAGAAGCTTCTACTTCGTACAGAGTGGTGCGACCGCAAACGTCATCACGCTGCATTAGTTGCCAGACGATAAATGTAAACGTTTCTGAGAGTAATGCGTCCAAAGTGAAGATTTTCAGTTACGTCGATACGAAAACAATGTAGAAAACGTTATGTTTTCTGCGGTTTTTACTACGAATTACCACTTCTCGCTTTTTCTCGTGTAATGTGGCTGCCAGAGTTCGGTTCATGCAAAATCTTAAGGTCCTAGGTCAACTACAAGGCAGAAAAAGCTGCCAAAAACTGAATTTTCAAAAACTAAAACTTGAATTTCTGTGCCTCTTTCTTGGTGACTGCAACAACTTAGAAGCTTCTACTTCGTACAGAGTGGTGCAACCGCAAACGTCATCACGCTGCATTAGTTGCCAGACGATAAATGTAAACGTTTCTGAGAGTAATGCGTCCAATGTGAAGATTTTCAGTTACGTCATTTCGAAAACAAATGTTGAAAACGTTATGTTTTCTGCGGTTTTTACTACGAATTACCACTTCTCGCTTTTTCTCGTGTATTGTGGCTGCCAGAGTTCGGTTCATGAAAAATCTTAAGGTCCTAGGTCAACTACAAGGCAGCAAAAGCAGCCAAAAACTGAATTTTCAAAAACTAAAACTTGAATTTCTGTGCCTCTTTCTTCGTGACAGCAACAACTTAGAAGCTTCTACTTCGTACAGAGTGGTGCGACCGGAAACGTCATCACGCGGCATTAGTTGCCAGACGATAAATGTAAACGTTTCTGAGAGTAATGCGTCCAATGTGAAGATTTTCAGTTACGTCGATACGAAAACAATGTAGAAAACGTTATGTTTTCTGCGGTTTTTACTACGAATTACCACTTCTCGCTTTTTCTCGTGTAATGTGGCTGCCAGAGTTCGCTTCATGCAAAATCTTAAGGTCCTAGGTCAACTACAAGGCAGCAAAAGCAGCCAAAAACTGAATTTTCAAAAACTAAAACTTGAATTTCTGTGCCTCTTTCTTGGTGACTGCAACAACTTAGAAGCTTCTACTTCGTACAGAGTGGTGCGACCGCAAACGTCATCACGCTGCATTAGTTGCCAGACGATAAATGTAAAAGTTTCTGAGAGTAATGCGTCCAATGTGAAGATTTTCAGTTACGTCATTTCGAAAACAAATGTTGAAAACGTTATGTTTTCTGTAGTTTTTACTACGAAGTACCACTTCTCGCTTTTTCTCGTGTAATGTGGCTGCCAGAGTTCGGTTCATGCAAAATCTTAAGGTCCTAGGTCAACTACAAGGCAGCAAAAGCAGCCAAAAACTGAATTTTTAAAAACTAAAACTTGATGATCTGTGCCTCTTTCTTGGTGACTGCAACAACTTAGAAGCTTCTACTTCGTACAGAGTGGTGCGACCGCAAACGTCATCACGCGGCATTAGTTGCCAGACGATAAATGTAAACGTTTCTGAGAGTAATGCGTCCAATGTGAAGATTTTCAGTTACGTCGATACGAAAACAATGTAGAAAACGTTATGTTTTCTGCGGTTCTTACTACGAATTACCACTTCTCGCTTTTTCTCGTGTAATGTGGCTGCCAGAGTTCGGTTCATGCAAAATCTTAAGGTCCTAGGTCAACTACAAGGCAGCAAAAGCAGCCAAAAACTGAATTTTCAAAAACTAAAACTTGAATTTCTGTGCCTCTTTCTTGGTGACTGCAACAACTTAGAAGCTTCTACTTCGTACAGAGTGGTGCGACCGCAAACGTCATCACGCTGCATTAGTTGCCAGACGATAAATGTAAACGTTTCTGAGAGTAATGCGTCCAATGTGAAGATTTTCAGTTACGTCATTTCGAAAACAAATGTCGAAAACGTTATGTTTTCTGCGGTTTTTACTACGAATTACCACTTCTCGCTTTTTCTCGTGTAATGTGGCTGCCAGAGTTCGGTTCATGCAAAATCTTAAGGTCCTTGGTCAACTACAAGGCAGAAAAAGCAGCCAAAAACTGAATTTTCAAAAACTAAAACTTGAATTTCTGTGCCTCTTTCTTGGTGACTGCAACAACTTAGAAGCTTCTACTTCGTACAGAGTGGTGCGACCGCAAACGTCATCACGCTGCATTAGTTGCCAGACGATAAATGTAAACGTTTCTGAGAGTAATGCGTCCAATGTGAAGATTTTCAGTTACGTCATTTCGAAAACAAATGTTGAAAACGTTATGTTTTCTGCGGTTTTTACTACGAATTACCACTTCTCGCTTTTTCTCGTGTAATGTGGCTGCCAGAGTTCGGTTCATGCAAAATCTTAAGGTCCTAGGTCAACTACAAGGCAGCAAAAGCAGCCAAAAACTGAATTTTCAGAAACTAAAACTTGAATATCTGTGCCTCTTTCTTGGTGACTGCAACAACTTAGAAGCTTCAACTTCGTACAGAGTGGTGCGACCGCAAACGTCATCACGCTGCATTAGTTGCCAGACGATAAATGTAAACGTTTCTGAGAGTAATGCGTCCAATGTGAAGATTTTCAGTTACGTCATTTCGAAAACAAATGTTGAAAACGTTATGTTTTCTGCGGTTTTTACTACGAATTACCACTTCTCGCTTTTTCTCGTGTAATGTGGCTGCCAGAGTTCGGTTCATGCAAAATCTTAAGGTCGTAGGTCAACTACAAGGCAGCAAAAGCAGCCAAAAACTGAATTTTCAAAAACTAAAACTTGAATTTCTGTGCCTCTTTCTTGGTGACTGCAACAACTTAGAAGCTTCTACTTCGTACAGAGTGGTGCGACCGCAAACGTCATCACGCTGCATTAGTTGCCAGACGATAAATGTAAACGTTTCTTAGAGTAATGCGTCCAATGTGAAGATTTTCAGTTACGTCATTTCGAAAACAAATGTTGAAAACGTTATGTTTTCTGCGGTTTTTACTACGAATTACCACTTCTCGCTTTTTCTCGTGTAATGTGGCTGCCAGAGTTCGGTTCATGCTAAATCGTAAGGTCCTATTTCAACTACAAGGCAGCAAAAGCAGCCAAAAACTGAATTTTCAAAAACTAAAACTTGAATTTCTGTGCCTCTTTCTTGGTGACTGCAACAACTAAGAAGCTTCTACTTCGTACAGAGTGGTGCGACCGCAAACGTCATCACGCTGCATTAGTTGCCAGACGATAAATGTAAACGTTTCTGAGAGTAATGCGTCCAATGTGAAGATTTTCAGTTACGTCGATACGAAAACAATGTAGAAAAGGTTATGTTTTCTGCGGTTTTTACTACGAATTACCACTTCTCGCTTTTTCTCGTGTAATGTGGCTGCCAGAGTTCGGTTCATGCAAAATCGTAAGGTCCTAGGTTAACTACAATTCAGCAAAAGCAGCCAAAAACTGAACTTTCAAAAACTAAAACTTGAATTTCTGTGCCTCTTTCTTGGTGACTGCAACAACTTAGAAGCTTCTACTTCGTACAGAGTGGTGCGACCGCAAACGTCATCACGCTGCATTAGTTGCCAGACGATAAATGTAAACGTTTCTGAGAGTAATGCGTCCAATGTGAAGATTTTCAGTTACGTCATTTCGAAAACAAAAGTTGAAAACGTTATGTTTTCTGCGGTTTTTACTACGAATTACCACTTCTCGCTTTTTCTCGTGTAATTCGGCTGCCAGAGTTCGGTTCATGCTAAATCGTAAGGTCCTAGGTCAACTACAAGGCAGCAAAAGCAGCCAAAAACTGAATTTTCAAAAACTAAAACTTGAATTTCTGTGCCTCTTTCTTGGTGACTGCAACAACTTAGAAGCTTCTACTTCGTACAGAGTGGTGCGACCACAAACGTCATCACGCTGCATTAGTTGCCAGACGATAAATGTAAACGTTTCTGAGAGTAATGCGTCCAATGTGAACATTTTCAGTTACGTCATTTCGAAAACAAATGTAGGAAACGTTATGTTTTCTGCGGTTTTTACTACGAATTACCACTTCTCGCTTTTTCTCGTGTAATGTGGCTGCCAGAGTTCGGTTCATGCAATATCTGAAGGTCCTAGGTCAACTACAATCCAGCAAAAGCAGCCAAAAACTGAATTATCAAAAACTAAAACTTGAATTTCTGTGCCTCTTTCTTGGTGACTGCAACAACTTAGAAGCTTCTACTTCGTACAGAGTGGTGCGACCGCAAACGTCATCACGCTGCATTAGTTGCCAGACGATAAATGTAAACGTTTCTGAGAGTAATGCGTCCAATGTGAAGATTTTCAGTTACGTCATTTCGAAAACAAATGTTGAAAACGTTATGTTTTCTGCGGTTTTTACTACGAATTACCACTTCTCGCTTTTTCTCGTGTAATGTGGCTGCCAGAGTTCGGTTCATGCAAAATCTTAAGGTCCTAGGTCAACTACAAGGCAGCAAAAGCAGCCAAAAACTGAATTTTCAAAAACTAAAACTTGAATTTCTGTGCCTCTTTCTTGGTGACTGCAACAACTTATAAGCTTCTACTTCGTACAGAGTGGTGCGACCGCAAACGTCATCACGCTGCATTAGTTGCCAGACGATAAATGTAAACGTTTCTGAGAGTAATGCGTCCAAAGTGAAGATTTTCAGTTACGTCGATACGAAAACAATGTAGAAAACGTTATGTTTTCTGCGGTTTTTACTACGAATTACCACTTCTCGCTTTTTCTCGTGTAATGTGGCTGCCAGAGTTCGGTTCATGCAAAATCTTAAGGTCCTAGGTCAACTACAAGGCAGAAAAAGCAGCCAAAAACTGAATTTTCAAAAACTAAAACTTGAATTTCTGTGCCTCTTTCTTGGTGACTGCAACAACTTAGAAGCTTCTACTTCGTACAGAGTGGTGCAACCGCAAACGTCATCACGCTGCATTAGTTGCCAGACGATAAATGTAAACGTTTCTGAGAGTAATGCGTCCAATGTGAAGATTTTCAGTTACGTCATTTCGAAAACAAATGTTGAAAACGTTATGTTTTCTGCGGTTTTTACTACGAATTACCACTTCTCGCTTTTTCTCGTGTATTGTGGCTGCCAGAGTTCGGTTCATGAAAAATCTTAAGGTCCTAGGTCAACTACAAGGCAGCAAAAGCAGCCAAAAACTGAATTTTCAAAAACTAAAACTTGAATTTCTGTGCCTCTTTCTTCGTGACAGCAACAACTTAGAAGCTTCTACTTCGTACAGAGTGGTGCGACCGGAAACGTCATCACGCGGCATTAGTTGCCAGACGATAAATGTAAACGTTTCTGAGAGTAATGCGTCCAATGTGAAGATTTTCAGTTACGTCGATACGAAAACAATGTAGAAAACGTTATGTTTTCTGCGGTTTTTACTACGAATTACCACTTCTCGCTTTTTCTCGTGTAATGTGGCTGCCAGAGTTCGGTTCATGCAAAATCTTAAGGTCCTAGGTCAACTACAAGGCAGCAAAAGCAGCCAAAAACTGAATTTTCAAAAACAAAAACTTGAATTTCTGTGCCTCTTTCTTGGTGACTGCAGCAACTTAGAAGTTTCTACTTCGTACAGAGTGGTGGGACCGCAAACGTCATCACGCTGCATTAGTTGCCAGACGATAAATGTAAAAGTTTCTGAGAGTAATGCGTCCAATGTGAAGATTTTCAGTTACGTCATTTCGAAAACAAATGTTGAAAACGTTATGTTTTCTGTAGTTTTTACTACGAATTACCACTTCTCGCTTTTTCTCGTGTAATGTGGCTGCCAGAGTTCGGTTCATGCAAAATCTTAAGGTCCTAGGTCAACTACAAGGCAGCAAAAGCAGCCAAAAACTGAATTTTTAAAAACTAAAACTTGATTTTCTGTGCCTCTTTCTTGGTGACTGCAACAACTTAGAAGCTTCTACTTCGTACAGAGTGGTGCGACTGCAAACGTCATCACGCGGCATTAGTTGCCAGACGATAAATGTAAACGTTTCTGAGAGTAATGCGTCCAATGTGAAGATTTTCAGTTACGTCGATACGAAAACAATGTAGAAAACGTTATGTTTTCTGCGGTTCTTACTACGAATTACCACTTCTCGCTTTTTCTCGTGTAATGTGGCTGCCAGAGTTCGGTTCATGCAAAATCTTAAGGTCCTAGGTCAACTACAAGGCAGCAAAAGCAGCCAAAAACTGAATTTTCAAAAACTAAAACTTGAATTTCTGTGCCTCTTTCTTGGTGACTGCAACAACTTAGAAGCTTCAACTTCGTACAGAGTGGTGCGACCGCAAACGTCATCACGCTGCATTAGTTGCCAGACGATAAATGTAAACGTTTCTGAGAGTAATGCGTCCAATGTGAAGATTTTCAGTTACGTCATTTCGAAAACAAATGTCGAAAACGTTATGTTTTCTGCGGTTTTTACTACGAATTACCACTTCTCGCTTTTTCTCGTGTAATGTGGCTGCCAGAGTTCGGTTCATGCAAAATCTTAAGGTCCTTGGTCAACTACAAGGCAGAAAAAGCAGCCAAAAACTGAATTTTCAAAAACTAAAACTTGAATTTCTGTGCCTCTTTCTTGGTGACTGCAACAACTTAGAAGCTTCTACTTCGTACAGAGTGGTGCGACCGCAAACGTCATCACGCTGCATTAGTTGCAAGACGATAAATGTAAACGTTTCTGAGAGTAATGCGTCCAATGTGAAGATTTTCAGTTACGTCATTTCGAAAACAAATGTTGAAAACGTTATGTTTTCTGCGGTTTTTACTACGAATTACCACTTCTCGCTTTTTCTCGTGTAATGTGGCTGCCAGAGTTCGGTTCATGCAAAATCTTAAGGTCCTAGGTCAACTACAAGGCAGCAAAAGCAGCCAAAAACTGAATTTTCAGAAACTAAAACTTGAATATCTGTGCCTCTTTCTTGGTGACTGCAACAACTTAGAAGCTTCAACTTCGTACAGAGTGGTGCGACCGCAAACGTCATCACGCTGCATTAGTTGCCAGACGATAAATGTAAACGTTTCTGAGAGTAATGCGTCCAATGTGAAGATTTTCAGTTACGTCATTTCGAAAACAAATGTTGAAAACGTTATGTTTTCTGCGGTTTTTACTACGAATTACCACTTCTCGCTTTTTCTCGTGTAATGTGGCTGCCAGAGTTCGGTTCATGCAAAATCTTAAGGTCGTAGGTCAACTACAAGGCAGCAAAAGCAGCCAAAAACTGAATTTTCAAAAACTAAAACTTGAATTTCTGTGCCTCTTTCTTGGTGACTGCAACAACTTAGAAGCTTCTACTTCGTACAGAGTGGTGCGACCGCAAACGTCATCACGCTGCATTAGTTGCCAGACGATAAATGTAAACGTTTCTTAGAGTAATGCGTCCAATGTGAAGATTTTCAGTTACGTCATTTCGAAAACAAATGTTGAAAACGTTATGTTTTCTGCGGTTTTTACTACGAATTACCACTTCTCGCTTTTTCTCGTGTAATGTGGCTGCCAGAGTTCGGTTCATGCTAAATCGTAAGGTCCTATTTCAACTACAAGGCAGCAAAAGCAGCCAAAATCTGAATTTTCAAAAACTAAAACTTGAATTTCTGTGCCTCTTTCTTGGTGACTGCAACAACTAAGAAGCTTCTACTTCGTACAGAGTGGTGCGACCGCAAACGTCATCACGCTGCATTAGTTGCCAGACGATAAATGTAAACGTTTCTGAGAGTAATGCGTCCAATGTGAAGATTTTCAGTTACGTCGATACGAAAACAATGTAGAAAAGGTTATGTTTTCTGCGGTTTTTACTACGAATTACCACTTCTCGCTTTTTCTCGTGTAATGTGGCTGCCAGAGTTCGGTTCATGCAAAATCGTAAGGTCCTAGGTTAACTACAATTCAGCAAAAGCAGCCAAAAACTGAACTTTCAAAAACTAAAACTTGAATTTCTGTGCCTCTTTCTTGGTGACTGCAACAACTTAGAAGCTTCTACTTCGTACAGAGTGGTGCGACCGCAAACGTCATCACGCTGCATTAGTTGCCAGACGATAAATGTAAACGTTTCTGAGAGTAATGCGTCCAATGTGAAGATTTTCAGTTACGTCATTTCGAAAACAAATGTTGAAAACGTTATGTTTTCTGCGGTTTTTACTACGAATTACCACTTCTCGCTTTTTCTCGTGTATTGTGGCTGCCAGAGTTCGGTTCATGAAAAATCTTAAGGTCCTAGGTCAACTACAAGGCAGCAAAAGCAGCCAAAAACTGAATTTTCAAAAACTAAAACTTGAATTTCTGTGCCTCTTTCTTCGTGACAGCAACAACTTAGAAGCTTCTACTTCGTACAGAGTGGTGCGACCGGAAACGTCATCACGCGGCATTAGTTGCCAGACGATAAATGTAAACGTTTCTGAGAGTAATGCGTCCAATGTGAAGATTTTCAGTTACGTCGATACGAAAACAATGTAGAAAACGTTATGTTTTCTGCGGTTTTTACTACGAATTACCACTTCTCGCTTTTTCTCGTGTAATGTGGCTGCCAGAGTTCGGTTCATGCAAAATCTTAAGGTCCTAGGTCAACTACAAGGCAGCAAAAGCAGCCAAAAACTGAATTTTCAAAAACAAAAACTTGAATTTCTGTGCCTCTTTCTTGGTGACTGCAGCAACTTAGAAGTTTCTACTTCGTACAGAGTGGTGGGACCGCAAACGTCATCACGCTGCATTAGTTGCCAGACGATAAATGTAAAAGTTTCTGAGAGTAATGCGTCCAATGTGAAGATTTTCAGTTACGTCATTTCGAAAACAAATGTTGAAAACGTTATGTTTTCTGTAGTTTTTACTACGAATTACCACTTCTCGCTTTTTCTCGTGTAATGTGGCTGCCAGAGTTCGGTTCATGCAAAATCTTAAGGTCCTAGGTCAACTACAAGGCAGCAAAAGCAGCCAAAAACTGAATTTTTAAAAACTAAAACTTGATTTTCTGTGCCTCTTTCTTGGTGACTGCAACAACTTAGAAGCTTCTACTTCGTACAGAGTGGTGCGACTGCAAACGTCATCACGCGGCATTAGTTGCCAGACGATAAATGTAAACGTTTCTGAGAGTAATGCGTCCAATGTGAAGATTTTCAGTTACGTCGATACGAAAACAATGTAGAAAACGTTATGTTTTCTGCGGTTCTTACTACGAATTACCACTTCTCGCTTTTTCTCGTGTAATGTGGCTGCCAGAGTTCGGTTCATGCAAAATCTTAAGGTCCTAGGTCAACTACAAGGCAGCAAAAGCAGCCAAAAACTGAATTTTCAAAAACTAAAACTTGAATTTCTGTGCCTCTTTCTTGGTGACTGCAACAACTTAGAAGCTTCTACTTCGTACAGAGTGGTGCGACCGCAAACGTCATCACGCTGCATTAGTTGCCAGACGATAAATGTAAACGTTTCTGAGAGTAATGCGTCCAATGTGAAGATTTTCAGTTACGTCATTTCGAAAACAAATGTCGAAAACGTTATGTTTTCTGCGGTTTTTACTACGAATTACCACTTCTCGCTTTTTCTCGTGTAATGTGGCTGCCAGAGTTCGGTTCATGCAAAATCTTAAGGTCCTTGGTCAACTACAAGGCAGAAAAAGCAGCCAAAAACTGAATTTTCAAAAACTAAAACTTGAATTTCTGTGCCTCTTTCTTGGTGACTGCAACAACTTAGAAGCTTCTACTTCGTACAGAGTGGTGCGACCGCAAACGTCATCACGCTGCATTAGTTGCAAGACGATAAATGTAAACGTTTCTGAGAGTAATGCGTCCAATGTGAAGATTTTCAGTTACGTCATTTCGAAAACAAATGTTGAAAACGTTATGTTTTCTGCGGTTTTTACTACGAATTACCACTTCTCGCTTTTTCTCGTGTAATGTGGCTGCCAGAGTTCGGTTCATGCAAAATCTTAAGGTCCTAGGTCAACTACAAGGCAGCAAAAGCAGCCAAAAACTGAATTTTCAGAAACTAAAACTTGAATATCTGTGCCTCTTTCTTGGTGACTGCAACAACTTAGAAGCTTCAACTTCGTACAGAGTGGTGCGACCGCAAACGTCATCACGCTGCATTAGTTGCCAGACGATAAATGTAAACGTTTCTGAGAGTAATGCGTCCAATGTGAAGATTTTCAGTTACGTCATTTCGAAAACAAATGTTGAAAACGTTATGTTTTCTGCGGTTTTTACTACGAATTACCACTTCTCGCTTTTTCTCGTGTAATGTGGCTGCCAGAGTTCGGTTCATGCAAAATCTTAAGGTCGTAGGTCAACTACAAGGCAGCAAAAGCAGCCAAAAACTGAATTTTCAAAAACTAAAACTTGAATTTCTGTGCCTCTTTCTTGGTGACTGCAACAACTTAGAAGCTTCTACTTCGTACAGAGTGGTGCGACCGCAAACGTCATCACGCTGCATTAGTTGCCAGACGATAAATGTAAACGTTTCTTAGAGTAATGCGTCCAATGTGAAGATTTTCAGTTACGTCATTTCGAAAACAAATGTTGAAAACGTTATGTTTTCTGCGGTTTTTACTACGAATTACCACTTCTCGCTTTTTCTCGTGTAATGTGGCTGCCAGAGTTCGGTTCATGCTAAATCGTAAGGTCCTATTTCAACTACAAGGCAGCAAAAGCAGCCAAAATCTGAATTTTCAAAAACTAAAACTTGAATTTCTGTGCCTCTTTCTTGGTGACTGCAACAACTAAGAAGCTTCTACTTCGTACAGAGTGGTGCGACCGCAAACGTCATCACGCTGCATTAGTTGCCAGACGATAAATGTAAACGTTTCTGAGAGTAATGCGTCCAATGTGAAGATTTTCAGTTACGTCGATACGAAAACAATGTAGAAAAGGTTATGTTTTCTGCGGTTTTTACTACGAATTACCACTTCTCGCTTTTTCTCGTGTAATGTGGCTGCCAGAGTTCGGTTCATGCAAAATCGTAAGGTCCTAGGTTAACTACAATTCAGCAAAAGCAGCCAAAAACTGAACTTTCAAAAACTAAAACTTGAATTTCTGTGCCTCTTTCTTGGTGACTGCAACAACTTAGAAGCTTCTACTTCGTACAGAGTGGTGCGACCGCAAACGTCATCACGCTGCATTAGTTGCCAGACGATAAATGTAAACGTTTCTGAGAGTAATGCGTCCAATGTGAAGATTTTCAGTTACGTCATTTCGAAAACAAAAGTTGAAAACGTTATGTTTTCTGCGGTTTTTACTACGAATTACCACTTCTCGCTTTTTCTCGTGTAATTCGGCTGCCAGAGTTCGGTTCATGCTAAATCGTAAGGTCCTAGGTCAACTACAAGGCAGCAAAAGCAGCCAAAAACTGAATTTTCAAAAACTAAAACTTGAATTTCTGTGCCTCTTTCTTGGTGACTGCAACAACTTAGAAGCTTCTACTTCGTACAGAGTGGTGCGACCACAAACGTCATCACGCTGCATTAGTTGCCAGACGATAAATGTAAACGTTTCTGAGAGTAATGCGTCCAATGTGAACATTTTCAGTTACGTCATTTCGAAAACAAATGTAGGAAACGTTATGTTTTCTGCGGTTTTTACTACGAATTACCACTTCTCGCTTTTTCTCGTGTAATGTGGCTGCCAGAGTTCGGTTCATGCAATATCTGAAGGTCCTAGGTCAACTACAATCCAGCAAAAGCAGCCAAAAACTGAATTATCAAAAACTAAAACTTGAATTTCTGTGCCTCTTTCTTGGTGACTGCAACAACTTAGAAGCTTCTACTTCGTACAGAGTGGTGCGACCGCAAACGTCATCACGCTGCATTAGTTGCCAGACGATAAATGTAAACGTTTCTGAGAGTAATGCGTCCAATGTGAAGATTTTCAGTTACGTCATTTCGAAAACAAATGTTGAAAACGTTATGTTTTCTGCGGTTTTTACTACGAATTACCACTTCTCGCTTTTTCTCGTGTAATGTGGCTGCCAGAGTTCGGTTCATGCAAAATCTTAAGGTCCTAGGTCAACTACAAGGCAGCAAAAGCAGCCAAAAACTGAATTTTCAAAAACTAAAACTTGAATTTCTGTGCCTCTTTCTTGGTGACTGCAACAACTTATAAGCTTCTACTTCGTACAGAGTGGTGCGACTGCAAACGTCATAACGCTGCATTAGTTGCCAGACGATAAATGTAAACGTTTCTGAGAGTAATGCGTCCAATGTGAAGATTTTCAGTTACGTCATTTCGAAAACAAATGTTGAAAACGTTATGTTTTCTGCGGTTTTTACTACGAATTACCACTTCTCGCTTTTTCTCGTGTAATGTGGCTGCCAGAGTTCGGTTCATGCAAAATCTTAAGGTCCTAGGTCAACTACAAGGCAGCAAAAGCAGCCAAAAACTGAATTTTCAAAAACTAAAACTTGAATTTCTGTGCCTCTTTCTTGGTGACTGCAACAACTTAGAAGCTTCTACTTCGTACAGAGTGGTGCGACCGCAAACGTTATCACGCTGGATTTGTTGCCAGACGATAAATGTAAACGTTTCTGAGAGTAATGCGTCCAATGTGAAGATTTTCAGTTACGTCATTTCGAAAACAAATGTTGAAAACGTTATGTTTTCTGCGGTTTTTACTACGAATTACCACTTCTCGCTTTTTATCGTGTAATGTGGCTGCCAGAGTTCGGTTCATGCTAAATCGTAAGGTCCTAGGTCAACTACAAGGCAGCAAAAGCAGCCAAAAACTGAATTTTCAAAAACTAAAACTTGAATTTCTGTGCCTCTTTCTTGGTGACTGCAACAACTTAGAAGCTTCTACTTCGTACAGAGTGGTGCGACCGCAAACGTCATCACGCTGCATTAGTTGCCAGACGATAAATGTAAACGTTTCTGAGAGTAATGCGTCCAATGTGAAGATTTTCAGTTACGTCATTTCGAAAACAAATGTTGAAAACGTTATGTTTTCTGCGGTTTTTACTACGAATTACCACTTCTCGCTTTTTCTCGTGTAATGTGGCTGCCAGAGTTCGGTTCATGCAAAATCTTAAGGTCCTAGGTCAACTACAAGGCAGCAAAAGCAGCCAAAAACTGAATTTTCAAAAACTAAAACTTGAATTTCTGTGCCTCTTTCTTGGTGACTGCAACAACTTAGAAGCTTCTACTTCGTACAGAGTGATGCGACCGCAAACGTCATCAAGCGGCATAAGTTGCCAGACGATAAATGTAAACGTTTCTGAGAGTAATGCGTCCAATGTGAAAATTTTCAGTTACGTCATTTCGAAAACAAATGTAGGAAACGTTATGTTTTCTGCGGTTTTTACTACGAATTACAACTTCTCGCTTTTTCTCGTGTAATGTGGCTGCCAGAGTTCGGTTCATGCAAAATCTTAAGGTCGTAGGTCAACTACAAGGCAGCAAAAGCAGCCAAAAACTGAATTTTCAAAAACTAAAACTTGAATTTCTGTGCCTCTTTCTTGGTGACTGCAACAACTTAGAAGCTTCTACTTCGTACAGAGTGGTGCGACCGCAAACGTCATCACGCTGCATTAGTTGCCAGACGATAAATGTAAACGTTTCTTAGAGTAATGCGTCCAATGTGAAGATTTTCAGTTACGTCATTTCGAAAACAAATGTTGAAAACGTTATGTTTTCTGCGGTTTTTACTACGAATTACCACTTCTCGCTTTTTCTCGTGTAATGTGGCTGCCAGAGTTCGGTTCATGCTAAATCGTAAGGTCCTATTTCAACTACAAGGCAGCAAAAGCAGCCAAAAACTGAATTTTCAAAAACTAAAACTTGAATTTCTGTGCCTCTTTCTTGGTGACTGCAACAACTAAGAAGCTTCTACTTCGTACAGAGTGGTGCGACCGCAAACGTCATCACGCTGCATTAGTTGCCAGACGATAAATGTAAACGTTTCTGAGAGTAATGCGTCCAATGTGAAGATTTTCAGTTACGTCGATACGAAAACAATGTAGAAAAGGTTATGTTTTCTGCGGTTTTTACTACGAATTACCACTTCTCGCTTTCTCTCGTGTAATGTGGCTGCCAGAGTTCGGTTCATGCAAAATCTTAAGGTCCTAGGTCAACTACAAGGCAGCAAAAGCAGCCAAAAACTGTATTTTCAAAAACTAAAACTTGAATTTCTGTGCCTCTTTCTTGGTGACTGCAACAACTTAGAAGCTTCTACTTCGTACAGAGTGGTGCGACCGCAAACGTTATCACGCTGCATTAGTTGCCAGACGATAAATGTAAACGTTTCTGAGAGTAATGCGTCCAATGTGAAGATTTTCAGTTACGTCATTTCGAAAACAAATGTTGAAAACGTTATGTTTTCTGCGGTTTTTACTACGAATTACCACTTCTCGCTTTTTCTCGTGTAATGTGGCTGCCAGAGTTCGGTTCATGCTAAAGCGTAAGGTCCTAGGTCAACTACAAGGCAGCAAAAGCAGCCAAAAATTGAATTTCCAAACACTAAAACTTGAATTTCTGTGCCTCTTTCTTGGTGACTGCAACAACTTAGAAGCTTCTACTTCGTACAGAGTGGTGCGACCGCAAACGTCATCACGCTGCATTAGTTGCCAGACGATAAATGTAAACGTTTCTGAGAGTAATGCGTCCAATGTGAAGATTTTCAGTTACGTCATTTCGAAACTAAATGTTGAAAACGTTATGTTTTCTGCGGTTTTTACTACGAATTACCACTTCTCGCTTTTTCTCGTGTAATGTGGCTGCCAGAGTTCGGTTCATCCAAAATCTTAAGGTCCTAGGTCAACTACAAGGCAGCAAAAGCAGCCAAAAACTGAATTTTCAAAAACTAAAACTTGAATTTCTGTGCCTCTTTCTTGGTGACTGCAACAACTTAGAAGCTTCTACTTCGTACAGAGTGGTGCGACCGCAAACGTCATCACGCTGCATTAGTTGCCAGACGATAAATGTAAACGTTTCTGAGAGTAATGCGTCCAATGTGAAGATTTTCAGTTACGTCATTTCGAAAACAAATGTTGAAAACGTTATGTTTTCTGCGGTTTTTACTACGAATTACCACTTCTCGCTTTTTCTCGTGTAATGTGGCTGCCAGAGTTCGGTTCATGCTAAAGCGTAAGGTCCTAGGTCAACTACAAGGCAGCAAAAGCAGCCACAAACTGAATTTTCAAAAAATAAAACTTGAATTTCTGTGCCTCTTTCTTGGTGACTGCAACAACTTAGAAGCTTCTACTTCGTACAGAGTGGTGCGACCGCAAACGTCATCACGCTGCATTAGTTGCCAGACGATAAATGTAAACGTTTCTGAGAGTAATGCGTCCAATGTGAAGATTTTCAGTTACGTCATTTCGAAAACAAATGTTGAAAACGTTATGTTTTCTGCGGTTTTTACTACGAATTACCACTTCTCGCTTTTTCTCGTGTAATGTGGCTGCCAGAGTTCGGTTCATGCAAAATCTTAAGGTCCTAGGTCAACTACAAGGCAGCAAAAGCAGCCAAAAACTGAATTTTCAAAAACTAAAACTTGAATTTCTGTGCCTCTTTCTTGGTGACTGCAACAACTTAGAAGCTTCTACTTCGTACAGAGTGATGCGACCGCAAACGTCATCAAGCGGCATAAGTTGCCAGACGATAAATGTAAACGTTTCTGAGAGTAATGCGTCCAATGTGAAAATTTTCAGTTACGTCATTTCGAAAACAAATGTAGGAAACGTTATGTTTTCTGCGGTTTTTACTACGAATTACAACTTCTCGCTTTTTCTCGTGTAATGTGGCTGCCAGAGTTCGGTTCATGCAAAATCATAAGGTCATAGGTCAACTACAAGGCAGCAAAAGCAGCCAAAAACTGAATTTTCAAAAACTAAAACTTGAATTTCTGTGCCTCTTTCTTGGTGACTGCAACAACTTAGAAGCTTCTACTTCGTACAGAGTGGTGCGACCGCAAACGTCATCACGCTGCATTATTTGCCAGACGATAAATGTAAACGTTTCTGAGAGTAATGCGTCCAATGTGAAGATTTTCAGTTACGTCATTTCGAAAACAAATGTTGAACACGTTATGTTTTCTGCGGTTTTTACTACGAATTACCACTTCTCGCTTTTTCTCGTGTAATGTGGCTGCCAGAGTTCGGTTCATGCAAAATCTTAAGGTCCTAGGTCAACTACAAGGCAGCAAAAGCAACCAAAAACTGAATTTTCAAAAACTAAAACTTGAATTTCTGTGCCTCTTTCTTGGTGACTGCAACAACTTAGAAGCTTCTACTTCGTACAGAGTGGTGCGACAGCAAACGTCATCACGCTACATTAGTTGCCAGACGATAAATGTAAACGATTCTGAGAGTAATGCGTCCAATGTGAAGATTTTCAGTTACGTCATTTCGAAAACAAATGTTGAAAACGTTATGTTTTCTGCGGTTTTTACTACGAATTACCACTTCTCGCTTTTTCTCGTGTAATGTGGCTGCCAGCGTTCGGTTCATGCAAAATCTTAAGGTCCTAGGTCAACTACAAGGCAGCAAAAGCAGCCAAAAACTGAATTTTCAAAAACTAAAACTTGAATTTCTGTGCCTCTTTCTTGGTGACTGCAACAACTTAGAAGCTTCTACTTCGTACAGAGTGGTGCGACCGCAAACGTCATCACGCTGCATTAGTTGCCAGACGATAAATGTAAACGTTTCTGAGAGTAATGCGTCCAATGTGAAGATTTTCAGTTACGTCATTTCGAAAACAAATGTTGAAAACGTTATTTTTTCTGCGGGTTTTACTACGAATTACCACTTCTCGCTTTTTCTCGTGTAATGTGGCTGCCAGAGTTCGGTTCATGCCAAATCTTAAGGTCGTAGGTCAACTACAAGGCTGCAAAAGCAGCCAAAAACTGAATTTTCAGAAACTAAAACTTGAATTTCTGTGCCTCTTTCTTGGTGACTGCAACAACTTAGAAGCTTCAACTTCGTACAGAGTGGTGCGACCGCAAACGTCATCACGCTGCATTAGTTGCCAGACGATAAATGTAAACGTTTCTGAGAGTAATGCGTCCAATGTGAAGATTTTCAGTTACGTCATTTCGAAAACAATGTAGAAAACGTTATGTTTTCTGCGGTTTTTACTACGAATTACCACTTCTCGCTTTCTCTCGTGTAATGTGGCTGCCAGAGTTCGGTTCATGCAAAATCTTAAGGTCCTAGGTCAACTACAAGGCAGCAAAAGCAGCCAAAAACTGTATTTTCAAAAACTAAAACTTGAATTTCTGTGCCTCTTTCTTGGTGACTGCAACAACTTAGAAGCTTCTACTTCGTACAGAGTGGTGCGACCGCAAACGTTATCACGCTGCATTAGTTGCCAGACGATAAATGTAAACGTTTCTGAGAGTAATGCGTCCAATGTGAAGATTTTCAGTTACGTCATTTCGAAAACAAATGTTGAAAACGTTATGTTTTCTGCGGTTTTTACTACGAATTACCACTTCTCGCTTTTTCTCGTGTAATGTGGCTGCCAGAGTTCGGTTCATGCTAAAGCGTAAGGTCCTAGGTCAACTACAAGGCAGCAAAAGCAGCCAAAAATTGAATTTCCAAACACTAAAACTTGAATTTCTGTGCCTCTTTCTTGGTGACTGCAACAACTTAGAAGCTTCTACTTCGTACAGAGTGGTGCGACCGCAAACGTCATCACGCTGCATTAGTTGCCAGACGATAAATGTAAACGTTTCTGAGAGTAATGCGTCCAATGTGAAGATTTTCAGTTACGTCATTTCGAAACTAAATGTTGAAAACGTTATGTTTTCTGCGGTTTTTACTACGAATTACCACTTCTCGCTTTTTCTCGTGTAATGTGGCTGCCAGAGTTCGGTTCATCCAAAATCTTAAGGTCCTAGGTCAACTACAAGGCAGCAAAAGCAGCCAAAAACTGAATTTTCAAAAACTAAAACTTGAATTTCTGTGCCTCTTTCTTGGTGACTGCAACAACTTAGAAGCTTCTACTTCGTACAGAGTGGTGCGACCGCAAACGTCATCACGCTGCATTAGTTGCCAGACGATAAATGTAAACGTTTCTGAGAGTAATGCGTCCAATGTGAAGATTTTCAGTTACGTCATTTCGAAAACAAATGTTGAAAACGTTATGTTTTCTGCGGTTTTTACTACGAATTACCACTTCTCGCTTTTTCTCGTGTAATGTGGCTGCCAGAGTTCGGTTCATGCTAAAGCGTAAGGTCCTAGGTCAACTACAAGGCAGCAAAAGCAGCCACAAACTGAATTTTCAAAAAATAAAACTTGAATTTCTGTGCCTCTTTCTTGGTGACTGCAACAACTTAGAAGCTTCTACTTCGTACAGAGTGGTGCGACCGCAAACGTCATCTCGCTGCATTAGTTGCCAGACGATAAATGTAAACGTTTCTTAGAGTAATGCGTCCAATGTGAAGATTTTCAGTTACGTCATTTCGAAAACAAATGTAGAAAACGTTATGTTTTCTGCGGTATTTACTACGAATTACCACTTCTCGCTTTTTCTCGTGTAATGTGGCTGCCAGAGTTCGGTTCATGCAAAATCTTAAGGTCCTAGGTCAACTACAAGGCAGCAAAAGCAGCCAAAAACTGAATTTTCAAAAACTAAAACTTGAATTTCTGTGCCTCTTTCTTGGTGACTGCAACAACTTAGAAGCTTCTACTTCGTACAGAGTGGTGCGACCGCAAACGTCATCACGCTGCATTAGTTGCCAGACGATAAATGTAAACGTTTCTGAGAGTAATGCGTCCAATGTGAAGATTTTCAGTTACGTCATTTCGAAAACAAATGTTGAAAACGTTATTTTTTCTGCGGGTTTTACTACGAATTACCACTTCTCGCTTTTTCTCGTGTAATGTGGCTGCCAGAGTTCGGTTCATGCCAAATCTTAAGGTCGTAGGTCAACTACAAGGCTGCAAAAGCAGCCAAAAACTGAATTTTCAGAAACTAAAACTTGAATTTCTGTGCCTCTTTCTTGGTGACTGCAACAACTTAGAAGCTTCAACTTCGTACAGAGTGGTGCGACCGCAAACGTCATCACGCTGCATTAGTTGCCAGACGATAAATGTAAACGTTTCTGAGAGTAATGCGTCCAATGTGAAGATTTTCAGTTACGTCATTTCGAAAACAATGTAGAAAACGTTATGTTTTCTGCGGTTTTTACTACGAATTACCACTTCTCGCTTTCTCTCGTGTAATGTGGCTGCCAGAGTTCGGTTGATGCAAAATCTTAAGGTCCTAGGTCAACTACAAGGCAGCAAAAGCAGCCAAAAACTGTATTTTCAAAAACTAAAACTTGAATTTCTGTGCCTCTTTCTTGGTGACTGCAACAACTTAGAAGCTTCTACTTCGTACAGAGTGGTGCGACCGCAAACGTTATCACGCTGCATTAGTTGCCAGACGATAAATGTAAACGTTTCTGAGAGTAATGCGTCCAATGTGAAGATTTTCAGTTACGTCATTTCGAAAACAAATGTTGAAAACGTTATGTTTTCTGCGGTTTTTACTACGAATTACCACTTCTCGCTTTTTCTCGTGTAATGTGGCTGCCAGAGTTCGGTTCATGCTAAAGCGTAAGGTCCTAGGTCAACTACAAGGCAGCAAAAGCAGCCAAAAATTGAATTTCCAAACACTAAAACTTGAATTTCTGTGCCTCTTTCTTGGTGACTGCAACAACTTAGAAGCTTCTACTTCGTACAGAGTGGTGCGACCGCAAACGTCATCACGCTGCATTAGTTGCCAGACGATAAATGTAAACGTTTCTGAGAGTAATGCGTCCAATGTGAAGATTTTCAGTTACGTCATTTCGAAACTAAATGTTGAAAACGTTATGTTTTCTGCGGTTTTTACTACGAATTACCACTTCTCGCTTTTTCTCGTGTAATGTGGCTGCCAGAGTTCGGTTCATCCAAAATCTTAAGGTCCTAGGTCAACTACAAGGCAGCAAAAGCAGCCAAAAACTGAATTTTCAAAAACTAAAACTTGAATTTCTGTGCCTCTTTCTTGGTGACTGCAACAACTTAGAAGCTTCTACTTCGTACAGAGTGGTGCGACCGCAAACGTCATCACGCTGCATTAGTTGCCAGACGATAAATGTAAACGTTTCTGAGAGTAATGCGTCCAATGTGAAGATTTTCAGTTACGTCATTTCGAAAACAAATGTTGAAAACGTTATGTTTTCTGCGGTTTTTACTACGAATTACCACTTCTCGCTTTTTCTCGTGTAATGTGGCTGCCAGAGTTCGGTTCATGCTAAAGCGTAAGGTCCTAGGTCAACTACAAGGCAGCAAAAGCAGCCACAAACTGAATTTTCAAAAAATAAAACTTGAATTTCTGTGCCTCTTTCTTGGTGACTGCAACAACTTAGAAGCTTCTACTTCGTACAGAGTGGTGCGACCGCAAACGTCATCTCGCTGCATTAGTTGCCAGACGATAAATGTAAACGTTTCTTAGAGTAATGCGTCCAATGTGAAGATTTTCAGTTACGTCATTTCGAAAACAAATGTAGAAAACGTTATGTTTTCTGCGGTATTTACTACGAATTACCACTTCTCGCTTTTTCTCGTGTAATGTGGCTGCCAGAGTTCGGTTCATGCAAAATCTTAAGGTCCTAGGTCAACTACAAGGCAGCAAAAGCAGCCAAAAACTGAATTTTCAAAAACTAAAACTTGAATTTCTGTGCCTCTTTCTTGGTGACTGCAACAACTTAGAAGCTTCAACTTCGTACAGAGGGGTGCGACCGCAAACGTTATCACGCTGCATTAGTTGCCAGACGATAAATGTAAACGTTTCTGAGAGTAATGCGTCCAATGTGAAGATTTTCAGTTACGTCATTTCGAAAACAAATGTTGAAAACGTTATGTTTTCTGCGGTTTTTACTACGAATTACCACTTCTCGCTTTTTCTCGTGTAATGTGGCTGCCAGAGTTCGGTTCATGCAAAATCTTAAGGTCCTAGGTCAACTACAAGGCAGCAAAAGCAGCCAAAAACTGAATTTTCAAAAACAAAAACTTGAATTTCTGTGCCTCTTTCTTGGTGACTGCAACAACTTAGAAGCTTCTACTTCGTACAGAGTGGGGCGACCGCAACCGTCATCACGCGGCATTAGTTGCCAGACGATAAATGTAAACGTTTCTGAGAGTAATGCGTCCAATGTGAAGATTTTCAGTTACGTCATTTCAAAAACAAATGTAGAAAACGTTATGTTTTCTGCGGTTTTTACTACGAATTACCACTTCTCGCTTTTTTTCGTGTAATGTGGCTGCCAGAGTTCGGTTCATGCAAAATCTTAAGGTCCTAGGTCAACTTCAAGGCAGCAAAAGCAGCCAAAAACTGAATTTTCAAAAACTAAAACTTGAATTTCTGTGCCTCTTTCTTGGTGACTGCAACAACTTAGAAGCTTCTACTTCGTACAGATTGGTGCGACCGCAAACGTCATCACGCTGCATTAGTTGCCAGACGATAAATGTAAACGTTTCTGAGAGTAATGCGTCCAATGTGAAGATTTTCAGTTACGTCATTTCGAAAACAAATGTAGAAAACGTTATGTTTTCTGCGGTTTTTACTACGAATTACCACTTCTCGCTTTTTCTCGTGTAATGTGGCTGCCAGAGTTCGGTTCATGCAAAATCTTAAGGTCCTAGGTCAACTACAAGGCAGCAAAAGCAGCCAAAAATTGAATTTTCAAAAACTAAAACTTGAATTACTGTGCCTTTTTCTTGGTGACTGCAACAACTTAGAAGCTTCTACTTCGTACAGAGTGGTGCGACCGCAAACGTCATCACGCTGCATTAGTTGCCAGACGATAAATGTAAACGTTTCTGAGAGTAATGCGTCCAATGTGAAGATTTTCAGTTACGTCATTTCGAAAACAAATGTTGAAAACGTTATGTTTTCTGCGGTTTTTACTACGAATTACCACTTCTCGCTTTTTCTCGTGTAATGTGGCTGCCAGAGTTCGGTTCATGCTAAATCTTAAGGTCCTAGGTCAACTACAAAGCAGCAAAAGCAGCCAAAAACTGAATTTTCAAAAACTAAAACTTGAATTTCTGTGCCTCTTTCTTGGTGACTGCAACAACTTAGAAGCTTCTACTTCGTACAGAGTGGTGCGACCGCAAACGTCATCACGCTGCATTAGTTGCCAGACGATAAATGTAAACGTTTCTGAGAGTAATGCGTCCAATGTGAAGATTTTCAGTTACGTCATTTCGAAAACAAATGTTGAAAACCTTATGTTTTCTGCGGTTTTTACTACGAATTACCCTTCTCGCTTTTTCTCGTGTAATGTGGCTGCCAGAGTTCGGTTCATGCAAAATCTTAAGTTCCTAGGTCAACTACAAGGCAGCAAAAGCAGCCAAAAACTGAATTTTCAAAAAATAAAACTGGAATTTCTGTGCCTCTTTCTTGGTGACTGCAACAACTTAGAAGCTTCTACTTCGTACGGAGTGGTGCGACCGCAAACGTCATCACGCTGCATTAGTTTCCAGACGATAAATGTTAACGTTTCTGAGAGTAATGCGTCCAATGTGAAGATTTTCAGTTACGTCGATACGAAAACAATGTAGAAAACGTTATGTTTTCTGCGGTTTTTACTACGAATTACCACTTCTCGCTTTTTCTCGTGTAATGTGGCTGCCAGAGTAAGGTTCATGCAAAATCTTAAGGTCCTAGGTCAACTACAAGGCAGCAAAAGCAGCCAAAAACTGAATTTTCAAAAAATAAAACTTGAATTTCTGTGCCTCTTTCTTGGTGACTGCAACAACTTAGATGCTTCTACTTCGTACAGAGTGGTGCGACCGCAAACGTCATCACGCTGCATTAGTTGCCAGACGATAAATGTAAACGTTCCTGAGAGTAATGCGTCCAATGTGGAGATTTTCAGTTACGTCGATACGTAAACAATGTAGAAAACGTTATGTTTTCTGCGGTTTTTACTACGAAGTACCACTTCTCGCTTATTCTCGTGTAATGTGGCTGCCATAGTTCGGTTCATGCAAAATCTTAAGGCCCTAGGTTAACTACAAGGCAGCAAAAGCAGTCAAAAACTGAATTTTCAAAAACTAAAACTGGAATTTCTGTGCCTCTTTCTTGGTGACTGCAACAACTTAGAAGCTTCTACTTCGCACAGAGTGGTGCGACCGCAAACGTCATCACGCTGCATTAGTTGCCAGACGATAAATGTAAACGTTTCTGAGAGTAATGCGTCCAATGTGAAGATTTTCAGTTAACTCATTTCGAAAACAAATGTAGGAAACGTTATGTTTTCTGCGGTTTTTACTACGAATTACCACTTCTCGCTTTTTCTCGTGTAATGTGGCTGCCAGAGTTCGGTTCATGCAAAATCTTAAGGTCCTAGGTCAACTACAAATCAGCAAAAGCAGCCAAAAACTGAATTTTCAAAAACTAAAACTTGAATTTCTGTGCCTCTTTCTTGGTGACTGCAACAACTTAGAAGCTTCTACTTCGTACAGAGTGGTGTGATGGCAAACGTCATCACGCTGCATTATTTGCCAGACGATAAATGTAAACGTTTCTGAGAGTAATGCGCCCAATGTGAAGATTTTCAGTTACGTCATTTCGAAAACAAATGTTGAAAACGTTATGTTTCCTGCGGTTTTTACTACGAATTACCACTTCTCGCTTTTTCTCGTGTAATGTGGCTGCCAGAGTTCGGTTCATGCAAAATGTTAAGGTCCTAGGTCAACTACAAAGCAGCAAAAGCAGCCAAAAACTGAATTTTCAAAAACTAAAACTTGAATTTCTGTGCCTCTTTCTTGGTGACTGCAACAACTTAGAAGCTTCTACTTCGTACAGAGTGGTGCGACCGCAAACGTCATCACGCTGCATTAGTTGCCAGACGATAAATGTAAACGTTTCTGAGAGTAATGCGTCCAATGTGAAGATTTTCAGTTACGTCATTTCGAAAACAAATGTAGAAAACGTTATGTTTTCTGCTGTTTTTACTACGAATTACCACTTCTCGCTTTTTCTCGTGTAATGTGGCTGCCAGAGATCGGTTCATGCAAAATCTTAAGGTCCTAGGTCAACTACAAGGCAGCAAAAGCAGCCAAAAACTGAATTTTCAAAAACTAAAACTTGAATTTCTGTGCCTCTTTCTTGGTGACTGCAACAACTTAGAAGCTTCTACTTCCTACAGAGTGGTGCGACCGCAAACGTCATCACGCTGCATTAGTTGCCAGACGATAAATGTAAACGTTTCTGAGAGTAATGCGTCCAATGTGAAGATTTTCAGTTACGTCGATACGAAAACAATGTAGAAAACGTTATGTTTTCTGCGGTTTTTACTACGAATTACCACTTCTCGCTTTTTCTCGTGTAATGTGGCTGCCAGAGTTCGGTTCATGCAAAATCTTAAGGTCCTAGGTCAACTACAAGGCAGCAAAAGCAGCCAAAAACTGAATTTTCAAAAACTAAAACTTGAATTACTGTGCCTTTTTCTTGGTGACTGCAACAACTTAGAAGCTTCTACTTCGTACAGAGTGGTGCGACCGCAAACGTCATCACGCTGCATTAGTTGCCAGACGATAAATGTAAACGTTTCTGAGAGTAATGCGTCCAATGTGAAGATTTTCAGTTACGTCATTTCGAAAACAAATGTTGAAAACGTTATGTTTTCTGCGGTTTTTACTACGAATTACCACTTCTCGCTTTTTCTCGTGTAATGTGGCTGCCAGAGGTCGGTTCATGCTAAATCTTAAGGTCCTAGGTCAACTACAAGGCAGCAAAAGCAGCCAAAAATTGAATTTTCAAAAACTAAAACTTGAATTACTGTGCCTTTTTCTTGGTAACTGCAACAACTTAGAAGCTTCTACTTCGTACAGAGTGGTGCGACCGCAAACGTCATCACGCTGCATTAGTTGCCAGACGATAAATGTAAACGTTTCTGAGAGTAATGCGTCCAATGTGAAGATTTTCAGTTACGTCATTTCGAAAACAAATGTTGAAAACGTTATGTTTTCTGCGGTTTTTACTACGAATTACCACTTCTCGCTTTTTCTCGTGTAATGTGGCTGCCAGAGTTCGGTTCATGCTAAATCTTAAGGTCCTAGGTCAACTACAAAGCAGCAAAAGCAGCCAAAAACTGAATTTTCAAAAACTAAAACTTGAATTTCTGTGCCTCTTTCTTGGTGACTGCAACAACTTAGAAGCTTCTACTTCGTACAGAGTGGTGCGACCGCAAACGTCATCACGCTGCATTAGTTGCCAGACGATAAATGTAAACGTTTCTGAGAGTAATGCGTCCAATGTGAAGATTTTCAGTTACGTCATTTCGAAAACAAATGTTGAAAACCTTATGTTTTCTGCGGTTTTTACTACGAATTACCCTTCTCGCTTTTTCTCGTGTAATGTGGCTGCCAGAGTTCGGTTCATGCAAAATCTTAAGTTCCTAGGTCAACTACAAGGCAGCAAAAGCAGCCAAAAACTGAATTTTCAAAAAATAAAACTGGAATTTCTGTGCCTCTTTCTTGGTGACTGCAACAACTTAGAAGCTTCTACTTCGTACGGAGTGGTGCGACCGCAAACGTCATCACGCTGCATTAGTTTCCAGACGATAAATGTTAACGTTTCTGAGAGTAATGCGTCCAATGTGAAGATTTTCAGTTACGTCGATACGAAAACAATGTAGAAAACGTTATGTTTTCTGCGGTTTTTACTACGAATTACCACTTCTCGCTTTTTCTCGTGTAATGTGGCTGCCAGAGTAAGGTTCATGCAAAATCTTAAGGTCCTAGGTCAACTACAAGGCAGCAAAAGCAGCCAAAAACTGAATTTTCAAAAAATAAAACTTGAATTTCTGTGCCTCTTTCTTGGTGACTGCAACAACTTAGATGCTTCTACTTCGTACAGAGTGGTGCGACCGCAAACGTCATCACGCTGCATTAGTTGCCAGACGATAAATGTAAACGTTCCTGAGAGTAATGCGTCCAATGTGGAGATTTTCAGTTACGTCGATACGTAAACAATGTAGAAAACGTTATGTTTTCTGCGGTTTTTACTACGAAGTACCACTTCTCGCTTATTCTCGTGTAATGTGGCTGCCATAGTTCGGTTCATGCAAAATCTTAAGGCCCTAGGTTAACTACAAGGCAGCAAAAGCAGTCAAAAACTGAATTTTCAAAAACTAAAACTGGAATTTCTGTGCCTCTTTCTTGGTGACTGCAACAACTTAGAAGCTTCTACTTCGCACAGAGTGGTGCGACCGCAAACGTCATCACGCTGCATTAGTTGCCAGACGATAAATGTAAACGTTTCTGAGAGTAATGCGTCCAATGTGAAGATTTTCAGTTAACTCATTTCGAAAACAAATGTAGGAAACGTTATGTTTTCTGCGGTTTTTACTACGAATTACCACTTCTCGCTTTTTCTCGTGTAATGTGGCTGCCAGAGTTCGGTTCATGCAAAATCTTAAGGTCCTAGGTCAACTACAAATCAGCAAAAGCAGCCAAAAACTGAATTTTCAAAAACTAAAACTTGAATTTCTGTGCCTCTTTCTTGGTGACTGCAACAACTTAGAAGCTTCTACTTCGTACAGAGTGGTGTGATGGCAAACGTCATCACGCTGCATTATTTGCCAGACGATAAATGTAAACGTTTCTGAGAGTAATGCGCCCAATGTGAAGATTTTCAGTTACGTCATTTCGAAAACAAATGTTGAAAACGTTATGTTTCCTGCGGTTTTTACTACGAATTACCACTTCTCGCTTTTTCTCGTGTAATGTGGCTGCCAGAGTTCGGTTCATGCAAAATGTTAAGGTCCTAGGTCAACTACAAAGCAGCAAAAGCAGCCAAAAACTGAATTTTCAAAAACTAAAACTTGAATTTCTGTGCCTCTTTCTTGGTGACTGCAACAACTTAGAAGCTTCTACTTCGTACAGAGTGGTGCGACCGCAAACGTCATCACGCTGCATTAGTTGCCAGACGATAAATGTAAACGTTTCTGAGAGTAATGCGTCCAATGTGAAGATTTTCAGTTACGTCATTTCGAAAACAAATGTAGAAAACGTTATGTTTTCTGCTGTTTTTACTACGAATTACCACTTCTCGCTTTTTCTCGTGTAATGTGGCTGCCAGAGATCGGTTCATGCAAAATCTTAAGGTCCTAGGTCAACTACAAGGCAGCAAAAGCAGCCAAAAACTGAATTTTCAAAAACTAAAACTTGAATTTCTGTGCCTCTTTCTTGGTGACTGCAACAACTTAGAAGCTTCTACTTCCTACAGAGTGGTGCGACCGCAAACGTCATCACGCTGCATTAGTTGCCAGACGATAAATGTAAACGTTTCTGAGAGTAATGCGTCCAATGTGAAGATTTTCAGTTACGTCGATACGAAAACAATGTAGAAAACGTTATGTTTTCTGCGGTTTTTACTACGAATTACCACTTCTCGCTTTTTCTCGTGTAATGTGGCTGCCAGAGTTCGGTTCATGCAAAATCTTAAGGTCCTAGGTCAACTACAAGGCAGCAAAAGCAGCCAAAAACTGAATTTTCAAAAACTAAAACTTGAATTACTGTGCCTTTTTCTTGGTGACTGCAACAACTTAGAAGCTTCTACTTCGTACAGAGTGGTGCGACCGCAAACGTCATCACGCTGCATTAGTTGCCAGACGATAAATGTAAACGTTTCTGAGAGTAATGCGTCCAATGTGAAGATTTTCAGTTACGTCATTTCGAAAACAAATGTTGAAAACGTTATGTTTTCTGCGGTTTTTACTACGAATTACCACTTCTCGCTTTTTCTCGTGTAATGTGGCTGCCAGAGGTCGGTTCATGCTAAATCTTAAGGTCCTAGGTCAACTACAAAGCAGCAAAAGCAGCCAAAAACTGAATTTTCAAAAACTAAAACTTGAATTTCTGTGCCTCTTTCTTGGTGACTGCAACAACTTAGAAGCTTCTACTTCGTACAGAGTGGTGCGACCGCAAACGTCATCACGCTGCATTAGTTGCCAGACGATAGATGTAAACGTTTCTGAGAGTAATGCGTCCAATGTGAAGATTTTCAGTTACGTCATTTCGAAAACAAATGTTGAAAACGTTATGTTTTCTGCGGTTTTTACTACGAATTACCACTTCTCGCTTTTTCTCGTGTAATGAGGCTGCCAGAGTTCGGTTCATGCAAAATCTTAAGTTCCTAGGTCAACTACAAGGCAGCAAAAGCAGCCAAAAACTGAATTTTCAAAAACTAAAACTGGAATTTCTGTGCCTCTTTCTTGGTGACTGCAACAACTTAGAAGCTTCTACTTCGTACAGAGTGGTGCGACCGCAAACGTCATCACGCTGCATTAGTTTCCAGACGATAAATGTAAACGTTTCTGAGAGTAATGCTTCCAATGTGAAGATTTTCAGTTACGTCGATACGAAAACAATGTAGAAAACGTTATGTTTTCTGCGGTTTTTACTACGAATTACCACTTCTCGCTTTTTCTCGTGTAACTGGTAGCAGTTACTTCTGTAAAATATCTGGGAGTATGCGTACGGAACGATTTGAAGTGGAATGATCATATAAAACTAATTGTTGGTAAGGCGGGTACCAGGTTGAGATTCATTGGGAGAGTGCTTAGAAAATGTAGTCCATCAACAAAGGAGGTGGCTTACAAAACACTCGTTCGACCTATACTTGAGTATTGCTCATCAGTGTGGGATCCGTACCAGGTCGGGTTGACGGAGGAGATAGAGAAGATCCAAAGAAGAGCGGCGCGTTTCGTCACTGGGTTATTTGGTAACCGTGATAGCGTTACGGAGATGTTTAACAAACTCAAGTGGCAGACTCTGCAAGAGAGGCGCTCTGCATCGCGGTGTAGCTTGCTCGCCAGGTTTCGAGAGGGTGCGTTTCTGGATGAGGTATCGAATATATTGCTTCCCCCTACTTATACTTCCCGAGGAGATCACGAATGTAAAATTAGAGAGATTACAGCGCGCACGGAGGCTTTCAGACAGTCGTTCTTCCCGCGAACCATACGCGACTGGAACAGGAAAGGGAGGTAATGACAGTGGCACGTAAAGTGCCCTCCGCCACACACCGTTGGGTGGCTTGCGGAGTATCAATGTAGATGTAGATGTAGAATGTGGCTGCCAGAGTAAGGTTCATGCAAAATCTTAAGGTCCTAGGTCAACTACAAGGCAGCAAAAGCAGCCAAAAACTGAATTTTCAAAAACTAAAACTTGAATTTCTGTGCCTCTTTCTTGGTGACTGCAACAACTTAGATGCTTCTACTTCGTACAGAGTGGTGCGACCGCAAACGTCATCACGCTGCATTAGTTGCCAGACGTTAAATGTAAACGTTTCTGAGAGTAATGCGTCCAATGTGAAGATTTTCAGTCACGTCGATACGAAAACAATGTAGAAAACGTTATGTTTTCTGCGGTTTTTACTACGAATTACCACTTCTCGCTTTTTCTCATGTAATGTGGCTGCCAGAGTTCGGTTCATGCAAAATCTTAAGGTCCTAGGACAACTACAAGGCAGCAAAAGCAGCCAAAAACTGAATTTTCAAAAACTAAAACTTGAATTTCTGTGCCTCTTTCTTGGTGACTGCAACTACTTAGAAGCTTCTACTTCGTACATAGTGGTGCGACCGCAAACGTCATCACGCTGCATTAGCTGCCAGACAATAAATGTAAACGTTTCTGAGAGTAATGCGTCCAATGTGAAGATTTTCAGTTACGTCGATACGAAAACAATGTAGAAAACGTTATGTTTTCTGCGGTTTTTACTACGAATTACCACTTCTCGCTTTTTCTCGTGTAATGTGGCTGCCAGAGTTCGGTTCATGCAAAATCTTAAGGTCCTAGGACAACTACAAGGCAGCAAAAGCAGCCAAAAACTGAATTTTCAAAAACTAAAACTGGAATTTCTGTGCCTCTTTCTTGGTGACTGCAACAACTTAGAAGCTTTTACTTCGTACAGAGTGGTGCGACCGCAAACGTCATCACGCTGCATTAGTTGCTAGACGATAAATGTAAACGTTTCTGAGAGTAATGCGTCCAATGTGAAGATTTTCAGTTACGTCGATACGAAAACAATGTAGAAAACGTTATGTTTTCTGCGGTTTTTACTACGAATTACCACTTCTCGCTTTTTCTCGTGTAATGTGGCTGCCAGAGTTCGGTTCATGCAAAATCTTAAGTTCCTAGGTCAACTACAAGGCAGCAAAAGCAGCCAAAAACTTAATTTTCAAAAACTAAAACTGGAATTTCTGTGCCTCTTTCTTGGTGACTGCAACAACTTAGAAGCTTCTACTTCGTACGGAGTGGTGCGACCGCAAACGTCATCACGCTGCATTAGTTTCCAGACGATAAATGTTAAGGTTTCTGAGAGTAATGCGTCCAATGTGAAGATTTTCAGTTACGTCGATACGAAAACAATGTAGAAAACGTTATGTTTTCTGCGGTTTTTACTACGAATTACCACTTCTCGCTTTTTCTCGTGTAATGTGGCTGCCAGAGTTCGGTTCATGCAAAATCTTAAGGTCCTAGGTCAACTACAAGGCAGCAAAAGCAGCCAAAAACTGAATTTTCAAAAACAAAAACTTGAATTTCTGTGCCTCTTTCTTGGTGACTGCAACAACTTAGATGCTTCTACTTCGTACAGAGTGGTGCGACCGCAAACGTCATCACGCTGCATTAGTTGCCAGACGATAAATGTAAACGTTCCTGAGAGTAATGCGTCCAATGTGGAGATTTTCAGTTACGTCGATACGTAAACAATGTAGAAAACGTTATGTTTTCTGCGGTTTTTACTACGAATTACCACTTCTCGCTTTTTCTCGTGTAATGTGGCTGCCAGATTTCGGTTCATGCAAAATCTTAAGGTCCTAGGTCAACTACAAGGCAGCAAAAGCAGCCAAAAACTGAATTTTCAAAAACTAAAACTTGAATTTCTGTGCCTCTTTCTTGGTGACTGCAACAACTTAGAAGCTTCTACTTCGTACAGTGTGGTGCGACCGCAAACGTCATCACGCTGCATTAGTTGCCAGACGATAAATGTAAACGTTTCTGAGAGTAATGCGTCCAATGTGAAGATTTTCAGTCACGTCGATACGAAAACAATGTAGAAAACGTTATGTTTTCTGCGGTTTTTACTACGAATTACCACTTCTCGCTTTTTCTCATGTAATGTGGCTGCCAGAGTTCGGTTCATGCAAAATCTTAAGGTCCTAGGACAACTACAAGGCAGCAAAAGCAGCCAAAAACTGAATTTTCAAAAACTAAAACTGGAATTTCTGTGCCTCTTTCTTGGTGACTGCAACAACTTAGAAGCTTTTACTTCGTACAGAGTGGTGCGACCGCAAACGTCATCACGCTGCATTAGTTGCTAGACGATAAATGTAAACGTTTCTGAGAGTAATGCGTCCAATGTGAAGATTTTCAGTTACGTCGATACGAAAACAATGTAGAAAACGTTATGTTTTCTGCGGTTTTTACTACGAATTACCACTTCTCGCTTTTTCTCGTGTAATGTGGCTGCCAGAGTTCGGTTCATGCAAAATCTTAAGGTCCTAGGTCCACTACAAGGCAGCAAAAGCAGCCAAAAACTGAATTTTCAAAAACTAAAACTTGAATTTCTGTGCCTCTTTCTTGGTGACTGCAACAACTTAGAAGCTTCTACTTCGTACAGAGTGGTGCGACCGCAAACGTCATCACGCTGCATTAGTTGCCAGACAATAAATGTAAACGTTTCTGAGAGTAATGCGTCCAATGTGAAGATTTTCAGTTACGTCGATACGAAAACAATGTAGAAAACGTTATGTTTTCTGCGGTTTTTACTACGAATTACCACTTCTCGCTTTTTCTCGTGTAATGTGGCTGCCACAGTTCGGTTCATGCAAAATCTTAAGGTCCAAGGTCAACTACAAGGCAGCAAAAGCAGCCAAAAACTGAATTTTCAAAAACTAAAACTTGAATTTCTGTGCCTCTTTCTTCGTGACTGCAACAACTTAGAAGCTTCTACTTCGTACAGAGTGGTGCGACCGCAAACGTCATCACGCGGCATTAGTTGCCAGCCGATAAATGTAAACGTTTCTGAGAGTAATGCGTCCAATGTGAAGATTTTCAGTTACGTCATTTCGAAAACAAATGTAGGAAACGTTATGTTTTCTGCGGTTTTTACTACGAATTACCACTTCTCGCTTTTTCTCGTGTAATGTGGCTGGCAGAGTTCGGTTCATGCAAAATCTTAAGGTCTTAGGTCAATTACAAGGCAGCAAAAGCAGCCAAAAACTGAATTTTCAAAAACTAAAACTTGAATTTCTGTGCCTCTTTCTTGGTGACTGCAACAACTTTGAAGCTTCTACTTCGTACAGAGTGGTGCGACCGCAAACGTCATCACGCTGCATTAGTTGCCAGACGATAAATGTAAACGTTTCTGAGAGTAATGCATCCAATGTGAAGATTTTCAGTTACGTCGATACGAAAACAATGTAGAAAACGTTATGTTTTCTGCGGTTTTTACTACGAATTACCACTTCTCGCTTTTTCTCGTGTAATGTGGCTGCCAGAGTTCGGTTCATGCTAAATCTTAAGGTCCTAGGTCAACTACAAGGCAGCAAAAGCAGCCAAAAACTGAATTTTCAAAAACTAAAACTTGAATTTCTGTGCCTCTTTCTTGGTGACTGCAACAACTTAGAAGCTTCTACTTCGTACAGAGTGGTGCGACCGCAAACGTCATCACGCTGCATTAGTTGCCAGACGATAAATGTAAACGTTTCTGAGAGTAATGCGTCCAATGTGACGATTTTCAGTTACGTCATTTCGAAAACAAATGTTGAAAACGTTATGTTTTCTGCGGTTTTTACTACGAATTACCACTTCTCGCTTTTTCTCGTGTAATGTGGCTGCCAGAGTTCGGTTCATGCTAAATCGTAAGGTCCTAGGTCAACTACAAGGCAGCAAAAGCAGCCAAAAACTGAATTTTCAAAAACTAAAACTTGAATTTGTGTGCCTCTTTCTTGGTGACTGCACCAACTTAGAAGCTTCTACTTCGTACAGAGTGGTGCGACCGCAAACGTCATCACGCTGCATTAGTTGCCAGACGATAAATGTAAACGTTTCTGAGAGTAATGCGTCCAATGTGAAGATTTTCAGTTACGTCATTTCGAAAACAAATGTTGAACACGTTATGTTTTCTGCGGTTTTTACTACGAATTACCACTTCTCGCTTTTTCTCGTGTAATGTGGCTGCCACAGTTCGGTTCATGCAAAATCTTAAGGTCTTAGTTCAACTACAAGGCAGCAAAAGCAACCAAAAACTGAATTTTCAAAAACTAAAACTTGAATTTCTGTGCCTCTTTCTTGGTGACTGCAACAACTTAGAAGCTTCTACTTCGTACAGAGTGGTGCGACCGCAAACGTCATCACGCTGCATTAGTTGCCAGACGATAAATGTAAACGTTTCTGAGAGTAATGCGTCCAATGTGAAGATTTTCAGTTACGTCATTTCGAAAACAAATGTTGAAAACGTTATGTTTTCTGCGGTTTTTACTACGAATTACCACATCTCGCTTTTTCTCATGTAATGTGGCTGCCAGAGTTCGGTTCATGCAAAATCTTAAGGTCCTAGGTCAACTACAAGGCAGCAAAAGCAGCCAAAAACTGAATTTTCAAAAACTAAAACTTGAATTTCTGTGCCTCTTTCTTGGTGACTGCAACAACTTAGAAGCTTCAACTTCGTACAGAGTGATGCGACCACAAACGTCATCACGCTGCATTAGTTGCCAGACGATAAATGTAAACGTTTCTGAGAGTAATGCGTCCAATGTGAAGATTTTCAGTTACGTCATTTCGAAAACAAATGTTGAAAACTTTATGTTTTCTGCGGTTTTTACTACGAATTACCACTTCTCGCTTTTTCTCGTGTAATGTGGCTGCCAGAGTTCGGTTCATGCAAAATCTTAAGGTCCTAGGTCAACTACAAGGCAGCAAAAGCAGCCAAAAACTGAATTTTCAAAAACTAAAACTTGAATTTCTGTGCCTCTTTCTTGGTGACTGCAACAACTTAGAAGCTTCTACTTCGTACAGAGTGGTACGACCGCAAACGTCATCACGCTGCATTAGTTGCCAGACGATAAATGTAAACGTTTCTGAGAGTAATGCGTCCAATGTGAAGATTTTCAGTTACGTCATTTCGAAAACAAATGTTGAAAACGTTATGTTTTCTGCGGTTTTTACTACGAATTACCACTTCTCGCTTTTTCTCGTGTAATGTGGCTGCCAGAGTTTGGTTCATGCAAAATCTTAAGGTCCTAGGTTAACTACAAGGCAGCAAAAGCAGCCAAAAACTAAATTTTCAAAAACTAAAACTTGAATTTCTGTGCCTCTTTCTTGGTGACTGCAACAACTTAGAAGCTTCTACTTCGTACAGAGTGGTGCGACCGCAAACGTCATCACGCTGCATTAGTTGCCAGACGATAAATGTAAACGTTTCTGAGAGTAATGCGTCCAATGTGAAGATTTTCAGTTAACTCATTTCGAAAACAAATGTAGGAAACGTTATGTTTTCTGCGGTTTTTACTACGAATTACCACTTCTCGCTTTTTCTCGTGTAATGTGGCTGCCAGAGTTCGGTTCATGCAAAATCTTAAGGTCCTAGGTCAACTACAAGGCAGCAAAAGCAGCCAAAAACTGAATTTTCAAAAACTAAAACTTGAATTTCTGTGCCTCTTTCTTGGTGACTGCAACAACTTAGAAGCTTCTACTTCGTACAGAGTGGTGCGATGGCAAACGTCATCACGCTGCATTATTTGCCAGACGATAAATGTAAACGTTTCTGAGAGTAATGCGCCCAATGTGAAGATTTTCAGTTACGTCATTTCGAAAACAAATGTTGAAAACGTTATGTTTTCTGCGGTTTTTACTACGAATTACCACTTCTCGCTTTTTCTCGTGTAATGTGGCTGCCAGAGTTCGGTTCATGCAAAATGTTAAGGTCCTAGGTCAACTACAAGGCAGCAAAAGCAACCAAAAACTGAATTTTCAAAAACTAAAACTTGAATTTCTGTGCCTCTTTCTTGGTGACTGCAACAACTTAGAAGCTTCTACTTCGTACAGAGTGGTGCGACCGCAAACGTCATCACGCTACATTAGTTGCCAGACGATAAATGTAAACGTTTCTGAGAGTAATGCGTCCAATGTGAAGATTTTCAGTTACGTCATTTCGAAAACAAATGTAGAAAACGTTATGTTTTCTGCTGTTTTTACTACGAATTACCACTTCTCGCTTTTTCTCGTGTAATGTGGCTGCCAGAGTTCGGTTCATGCAAAATCTTAAGGTCCTAGGTCAACTACAAGGCAGCAAAAGCAGCCGAAAACTGAATTTTCAAAAACTAAAACTTGAATTTCTGTGCCTCTTTCTTGGTGACTGCAACAACTTAGAAGCTTCTACTTCGTACAGAGTGGTGCGACCCGAAACGTCATCACGCTGCATTAGTTGCCAGACGATAAATGTAAACATTTCTGAGAGTAATGCGTCCAATGTGAAGATTTTCAGTTACGTCATTTCGAAAACAAATGTTGAAAACGTTATGTTTTCTGCGGTTTTTACTACGAATTACCACTTCTCGCTTTTTCTCGTGTAATGTGGCTGCCAGAGTTCGGTTCATGCAAAATCTTAAGGTCCTAGGTGAACTACAAGGCAGCAAAAGCAGCCAAAAACTGAATTTTCAAAAACTACAACTTGAATTTCTGTGCCTCTTTCTTGGTGACTGCAACAACTTAGAAGCTTCTACTTCGTACAGAGTGGTGCGACCGCAAACGTCATCACGCTGCATTAGTTGCCAGACGATAAGTGTAAACGTTTCTGAGAGTAATGCGTCCAATGTGAAGATTTTCAGTTACGTCATTTCGAAAACAAATGTTGAAAACGTTATGTTTTCTGCGGTTTTTACTACGAATTACCACTTCTCGTGTAATGTGGCTGCCAGAGTTCGGTTCATGCAAAATCTTAAGGTCCTAGGTCAACTACAAGGCAGCAAAAGCAGCCAAAAACTGAATTTTCAAAAACTAAAACTTGAATTTCTGTGCCCCTTTATTGGTGACTGCAACAACTTAGAAGCTTCTACTTCGTACAGAGTGGTGCGACCGCAAACGTCATCACGCTGCATTAGTTGCCAGACGATAAATGTAAACGTTTCTGAGAGTAATGCGTCCAATGTGAAGATTTTCAGTTACGTCATTTCGAAAACAAATGTTGAAAACGTTATGTTTTCTGCGGTTTTTACTACGAATTACCACTTCTCGCTTTTTCTCGTGTAATGTGGCCGCCAGAGTTCGGTTCATGCTAAATCGTAAGGTCCTAGGTCAACTACAAGGCAGCAAAAGCAGCCAAAAACTGAATTTTCAAAAACTAAAACTTGAATTTGTGTGCCTCTTTCTTGGTGACTGCAACAACTTAGAAGCTTCTACTTCGTACAGAGTGGTGCGACCGCAAACGTCATCACGCTGCATTAGTTGCCAGACGATAAATGTAAACGTTTCTGAGAGTAATGCGTCCAATGTGAAGATTTTCAGTTACGTCATTTCGAAAACAAATGTTGAACACGTTATGTTTTCTGCGGTTTTTACTACGAATTACCACTTCTCGCTTTTTCTCGTGTAATGTGGCTGCCAGAGTTCGGTTCATGCAAAATCTTAAGGTCCTAGGTCAACTACAAGGCAGCAAAAGCAGCCAAAAACTGAATTTTCAAAAACTAAAACTTGAATTTCTGTGCCTCTTTCTTGGTGACTGCAACAACTTAGAAGCTTCTACTTCGTACAGAGTGGTGCGACCGCAAACGTCATCACGCTACATTAGTTGCCAGACGATAAATGTAAACGTTTCTGAGAGTAATGCGTCCAATGTGAAGATTTTCAGTTACGTCATTTCGAAAACAAATGTTGAAAACGTTATGTTTTCTGCGGTTTTTACTACGAATTACCACTTCTCGTGTAATGTGGCTGCCAGAGTTCGGTTCATGCAAAATCTTAAGGTCCTAGGTCAACTACAAGGCAGCAAAAGCAGCCAAAAACTGAATTTTCAAAAACTAAAACTTGAATTTCTGTGCCCCTTTCTTGGTGACTGCAACAACTTAGAAGCTTCTACTTCGCACAGAGTGGTGCGACCGCAAACGTCATCACGCTGCATTAGTTGCCAGACGATAAATGTAAACGTTTCTGAGAGTAATGCGTCCAATGTGAAGATTTTCAGTTACGTCGATACGAAAACAATGTAGAAAACATTATGTTTTCTGCGGTTTTTACTATGAATTACCACTTCTCGCTTTTTCTCGTGTAATGTGGCTGCCAGAGTTCGGTTCATGCAAAATCTTAAGGTCCTAGGTCAACTACAAGGCAAAAAAAGCAGCCAAAAACTGAATTTTCAAAAACTAAAACTTGAATTTCTGTGCCTCTTTCTTGGTGACTGCAACAACTTAGAAGCTTCTACTTCGTACAGAGTGGTACGACCGCAAACGTCATCACGCTGCATTAGTTGCCAGACGATAAATGTAAACGTTTCTGAGAGTAATGCGTCCAATGTGAAGATTTTCAGTTACGTCATTTCGAAAACAAATGTTGAAAACGTTATGTTTTCTGCGGTTTTTACTACGAATTACCACTTCTCGCTTTTTCTCGTGTAATGTGGCTGCCAGAGTTCGGTTCATGCAAAATCTTAAGGTCCTAGGTTAACTACAAGGCAGCAAAAGCAGCCAAAAACTAAATTTTCAAAAACTAAAACTTGAATAACTGTGCCTCTTTCTTGTTGACTGCAACAACTTAGAAGCTTCTACTTCGTACAGAGTGGTGCGACCGCAAACGTCATCACGCTGCATTAGTTGCCAGACGATAAATGTAAACGTTTCTGAGAGTAATGCGTCCAATGTGAAGATTTTCAGTTAACTCATTTCGAAAACAAATGTAGGAAACGTTATGTTTTCTGCGGTTTTTACTACGAATTACCACTTCTCGCTTTTTCTCGTGTAATGTGGCTGCCAGAGTTCGGTTCATGCAAAATCTTAAGGTCCTAGGTCAACTACAAGGCAGCAAAAGCAGCCAAAAACTGAATTTTCAAAAACTAAAACTTGAATTTCTGTGCCTCTTTCTTGGTGACTGCAAAAACTTAGAAGCTTCTACTTCGTACAGAGTGGTGCGATGGCAAACGTCATCACGCTGCATTATTTGCCAGACGATAAATGTAGACGTTTCTGAGAGTAATGCGCCCAATGTGAAGATTTTCAGTTACGTAATTTCGAAAACAAATGTTGAAAACGTTATGTTTTTTGCGGTTTTTACTACGAATTACCACTTCTCGCTTTTTCTCGTGTAATGTGGCTGCCAGAGTTCGGTTCATGCAAAATGTTAAGGTCCTAGGTCAACTACAAGGCAGCAAAAGCAACCAAAAACTGAATTTTCAAAAACTAAAACTTGAATTTCTGTGCCTCTTTCTTGGTGACTGCAACAACTTAGAAGCTTCTACTTCGTACAGAGTGGTGCGACCGCAAACGTCATCACGCTACATTAGTTGCCAGACGATAAATGTAAACGTTTCTGAGAGTAATGCGTCCAATGTGAAGATTTTCAGTTACGTCATTTGGAAAACAAATGTAGAAAACGTTATGTTTTCTGCTGTTTTTACTACGAATTACCACTTCTCGCTTTTTCTCGTGTAATGTGGCTGCCACAGTTCGGTTCATGCAAAATCTTAAGGTCCTAGGTCAACTACAAGGCAGCAAAAGCAGCCGAAAACTGAATTTTCAAAAACTAAAACTTGAATTTCTGTGCCTCTTTCTTGGTGACTGCAACAACTTAGAAGCTTCTACTTCGTACAGAGTGGTGCGACCGCAAACGTCATCACGCTGCATTAGTTGCCAGACGATAAATGTAAACATTTCTGAGAGTAATGCGTCCAATGTGAAGATTTTCAGTTACGTCATTTCGAAAACAAATGTTGAAAACGTTATGTTTTCTGCGGTTTTTACTACGAATTACCACTTCTCGCTTTTTCTCGTGTAATGTGGCTGCCAGAGTTCGGTTCATGCAAAATCTTAAGGTCCTAGGTGAACTACAAGGCAGCAAAAGCAGCCAAAAACTGAATTTTCAAAAACTAAAACTGGAATTTCTGTGCCTCTTTCTTGGTGACTGCAACAACTTAGAAGCTTCTACTTCGTACAGAGTGGTGCGACCGCAAACGTCATCACGCTACATTAGTTGCCAGACGATAAATGTAAACGTTTCTGAGAGTAGTGCGTCCAATGTGAAGATTTTCAGTTACGTCATTTCGAAAACAAATGTTGAAAACGTTATGTTTTCTGCGGTTTTTACTACGAATTACCACTTCTCGTGTAATGTGGCTGCCAGAGTTCGGTTCATGCAAAATCTTAAGGTCCTAGGTCAACTACAAGGCAGCAAAAGCAGCCAAAAACTGAATTTTCAAAAACTAAAACTTGAATTTCTGTGCCCCTTTCTTGGTGACTGCAACAACTTAGAAGCTTCTACTTCGCACAGAGTGGTGCGACCGCAAACGTCATCACGCTGCATTAGTTGCCAGACGATAAATGTAAACGTTTCTGAGAGTAATGCGTCCAATGTGAAGATTTTCAGTTACGTCGATACGAAAACAGTGTAGAAAACATTATGTTTTCTGCGGTTTTTACTACGAATTACCACTTCTCGCTTTTTCTCGTGTAATGTGGCTGCCAGAGTTCGGTTCATGCAAAATCTTAAGGTCCTAGGTCAACTACAAGGCAAAAAAAGCAGCCAAAAACTGAATTTTCAAAAACTAAAACTTGAATTTCTGTGCCTCTTTCTTGGTGACTGCAACAACTTAGAAGCTTCTACTTCGTACAGAGTGGTGCGGCCGCAAACGTCATCACGCTGCATTAGTTGCCAGACGATAAATGTAAACGTTTCTGAGAGTAATGCGTCCTATGTGAAGATTTTCAGTTACGTCATTTCAAAAACAAATGTTGAAAACGTTATGTTTTCTGCGGTTTTTACTACGAATTACCACTTCTCGCTTTTTCTCGTGTAATGTGGCTGCCAGAGTTCGGTTCATGCAAAATCTTAAGGTCGTAGGTCAACTACAAAGCAGCAAAAGCAGCCAAAAACTGAATTTTCAAAAACTAAAACTTGAATTTCTGTGCCTCTTTCTTGGTGACTGCAACAACTTAGAAGCTTCAACTTCGTACAGAGTGGTGCGACCACAAACGTCATCACGCTGCATTAGTTGCCAGACGATAAATGTAAACGTTTCTGAGAGTAATGCGTCCAATGTGAAGATTTTCAGTTACGTCATTTCGAAAACAAATGTTGAAAACTTTATGTTTTCTGCGGTTTTTACTACGAATTACCACTTCTCGCTTTTTCTCGTGTAATGTGGCTGCCAGAGTTCGGTTCATGCAAAATCTTAAGGTCCTAGGTCAACTACAAGGCAGCAAAAGCAGCCAAAAACTGAATTTTCAAAAACTAAAACTTGAATTTCTGTGCCTCTTTCTTGGTGACTGCAACAACTTAGAAGCTTCTACTTCGTACAGAGTGGTACGACCGCAAACGTCATCACGCTGCATTAGTTGCCAGACGATAAATGTAAACGTTTCTGAGAGTAATGCGTCCAATGTGAAGATTTTCAGTTACGTCATTTCGAAAACAAATGTTGAAAACGTTATGTTTTCTGCGGTTTTTACTACGAATTACCACTTATCGCTTTTTCTCGTGTAATGTGGCTGCCAGAGTTCGGTTCATGCAAAATCTTAAGGTCCTAGGCGAACTACAAGGCAGCAAAAGCAGCCAAAAACTAAATTTTCAAAAACTAAAACTTGAATTTCTGTGCCTCTTTCTTGGTGACTGCAACAACTTAGAAGCTTCTACTTCGTACAGAGTGGTGCGACCGCACACGTCATCACGCTGCATTAGTTGCCAGACGATAAATGTAAACGTTTCTGAGAGTAATGCGTCCAATGTGAAGATTTTCAGTTAACTCATTTCGAAAACAAATGTAGGAAACGTTATGTTTTCTGCGGTTTTTACTACGAATTACCACTTCTCGCTTTTTGTCGTGTAATGTGGCTGCCAGAGTTCGGTTCATGCAAAATCTTAAGGTCCTAGGTCAACTACAAGGCAGCAAAAGCAGCCAAAAACTGAATTTTCAAAAACTAAAACTGGAATTTCTGTGCCTCTTTCTTGGTGACTGCAACAACTTAGAAGCTTCTACTTCGTACAGAGTGGTGCGACCGCAAACGTCATCACGCTGCATTAGTTGCCAGACGATAAATGTAAATGTTTCTGAGAGTAATGCGTCCAATGTGAAGATTTTCAGTTACGTCGATACGAAAACAATGTAGAAAACGTTATGTTTTCTGCGGTTTTTACTACGAATTACCACTTCTCGCATTTTCTCGTGTAATGTGGCTGCTAGAGTTCGGTTCATGCAAAATCTTAAGGTCCTAGGTCAACTACAAGGCAGCAAAAGCAGCAAAAAACTGAATTTTCAAAAACTAAAACTTGAATTTCTGTGCCTCTTTCTTGGTGACTGCAACAACTTAGAAGCTTCTACTTCGTACAGAGTGGTGCGACCGCAAACGTCATCACGCTGCATTAGTTGCCAGACGATAAATGTAAACGTTTCAGAGAGTAATGCGTCCAATGTGAAGATTTTCACTTACGTCGATACGAAAACAATGTAGAAAACGTTATGTTTTCTGCGGTTTTTACTACGAATTACCACTTCTCGCTTTTTCTCGTGTAATGTGGCTGCCAGAGTTCGGTTCATGCAAAATCTTAAGGTCCTAGGTCAACTACAAGGCAGCAAAAGCAGCCAAAAACTGAATTTTCAAAAACTAAAACTTAAATTTCTGTGCCTCTTTCTTCGTGACTGCAACAACTTAGAAGCTTCTACTTCGTACAGAGTGGTGCGACCGCAAACGGCATCACGCTGCATTAGTTGTCAGACAATAAATGTAAACGTTTCTGAGAGTAATGCGTCCAACGTGAAGATTTTCAGTTACGTCGATACGAAAACAATGTAGAAAACGTTATGTTTTCTGCCGTTTTTACTACGAATTACCACTTCTCGCTTTTTCTCGTGTAATGTGGCTGCCAGAGTTCGGTTCATGCAAAATCTTAAGGTCCTAGGTCAACTACAATTCAGCAAAAGCAGCCAAAAACTGAATTTTCAAAAACTAAAACTTGAATTTCTGTGCCTCTTTCTTGGTGACTGCAACAACTTAGAAGCTTCTACTTCGTACAGAGTGGTGCGACCGCAAACGTCATCACGCTGCATTAGTTGCCAGACGATAAATGTAAACGTTTCTGAGAGTAATGCGTCCAATGTGAAGATTTTCAGTTACGTCATTTCGAAAACAAATGTTGAAAACGTTATGTTTTCTGCGGTTTTTACTACGAATTACCACTTCTCGCTTTTTCTCGTGTAATGTGGCTGCCAGAGTTCGATTCATGCAAAATCTTAAGGTCCTAGGTCAACTACAAGGCAGCAAAAGCAGCCAAAATCTGAATTTTCAAAAACTAAAACTTGAATTTCTGTGCCTCTTTCTTGGTGACTGCAACAACTTAAAAGCTTCTACTTCGTACAGAGTGGTGCGACCGCAAACGTCATCACGCTGCATTAGTTGCCAGACGATAAATGTAAACGTTTCTGAGAGTAATGCGTCCAATGTGAAGATTTTCAGTTACGTCATTTCGAAAACAAATGTTGAAAACGTTATGTTTTCTGCTGTTTTTACTACGAATTACCACTTCTCGCTTTTTCTCGTGTAATGTGGCTGCCAGAGTTCGGTTCATGCAAAATCTTAAGGTCCTAGGTCAACTACAAAGCAGCAAAAGCAGCCAAAAACTGAATTTTCAAAAACTAAAACTTGAATTTCTGTGCCTCTTTCTTGGTGACTGCAACAACTTAGAAGCTTCCACTTCGTACAGAGTGGTGCGACCGCAAACGTCATCACGCTGCATTAGTTGCCAGACGATAAATGTAAACGTTTCTAAGAGTAATGCGTCCAATGTGAAGATTTTCAGTTACGTCATTTCGAAAACAAATGTTGAAAACGTTATGTTTTCTGCGGTTTTTACTACGAATTACCACTTCTCGCTATTTCTCGTGTAATGTGGCTGCCAGAGTTCGGTTCATGCAAAATCTTAAGGTCCTAGGTCAACTACAAGGCAGCAAAAGCAGCAAAAAACTGAATTTTCAAAAACTAAAACTTGAATTTCTGTGCCTCTTTCTTGGTGACTGCAACAACTTAGAAGCTTCTACTTCGTACAGAGTGGGGCGACCGCAAACGTCATCACGCTGCATTTGTTGCCACACGATAAATGTAAACGTTTCTGAGAGTAATGCGTCCAATGTGAAGATTTTCAGTTACGTCGATACGAAAACAATGTAGGAAACGCTATGTTTTCTGCGGTTTTTACTGCGAATTACCACTTCTCGCTTTTTCTCGTGTAATGTGGCTGCCAGAGTTCGGTTCATGCAAAATCTTAAGGTACTAGGTCAACTACAAGGCAGCAAAAGCAGCCAAAAACTGAATTTTCAAAAACTAAAACTTGAATTTCTGTGCCTCTTTCTTGGTGACTGCAACAACTTAAAAGCTTCTACTTCGTACAGAGTGGTGCGACCGCAAACGTCATCACGCTGCATTAGTTGCCAGACGATAAATGTAAACGTTTCTGAGAGTAATGCGTCCAATGTGAAGATTTTCAGTTACGTCATTTCGAAAACAAATGTAGAAAACGTTATGTTTTCTGCGGTTTTTACTACGAATTACCACTTATCGCTTTTTCTCGTGTAATGTGGCTGCCAGAGTTCGGTTCATGCAAAATATTAAGGTCCTAGGTCAACTACAAGGCAGCAAAAGCAGCCAAAAACTGAATTTTCAAAAACTAAAACTTGAATTTCTGTGCCTCTTTCTTGGTGACTGCAACAACTTAGAAGCTTCTACTTCGTACAGAGTGGTGCGACCGCAAACGTCATCACGCTGCATTAGTTGCCAGACGATAAATGTAAACGTTTCTGAGAGTAATGCGTCCAATGTGAAGATTTTCACTTACGTCGATACGTAAACAATGTAGAAAACGTTATGTTTTCTGCGGTTTTTACTACGAATTACCACTTCTCGCTTTTTCTCGTGTAATGTGGCTGCCAGAGTTCGGTTCATGCAAAATCTTAAGGTCCTAGGTCAACTACAAGGCAGCAAAAGCAGCCAAAAACTGAATTTTCAAAAACTAAGACTTGAATTTCTGTGCCTCTTCCTTGGTGACTGCAACAACTTAGAAGCTTCTACTTCGTACAGAGTGGTGCGACCGCAAACGTCATCACGCTGCATTTGTTGCCAGACGATAAATGTAAACGTTTCTGAGAGTAATGCGTCCAATGTGAAGATTTTCAGTTACGTCGATACGAAAACAATGTAGAAAACGTTATGTTTCCTGCGGGTTTTACTACGAATTACCACTTCTCGCTTTTTCTCGTGTAATGTGGCTGCCAGAGTTCGGTTCATGCAAAATCTTAAGGTCCTAGGTCAACTACAAGGCAGCAAAAGCAGCCAAAAACTGAATTTTCAAAAACTAAAACTTGAATTTCTGTGCCTCTTTCTTGGTGACTGCAACAACTTAGAAGCTTCTACTTCGTACAGAGTGGTGCGACCGCAAACGTCATCACGCTGCATTAGTTGCCAGACGATAAATGTAAACGTTTCTTAGAGTAATGCGTCCAATGTGAAGATTTTCAGTTACGTCGATACGAAAACAATGTAGAAAACGTTATATTTTCTGCGGTTTTTGCTACGAATTACCACTTCTCGCTTTTTCTCGTGTAATGTGGCTGCCAGAGTTCGGTGCATGCAAAATCTTAAGGTCCTAGGTCAACTACAAGGCAGCAAAAGCAGCCAAAAACTGAATTTTCAAAAACTAAAACTTGAATTTCTGTGCCTCTTTCTTGGTGACTGCAACAACTTAGAAGCTTCTACTTCGTACAGAGTGGTGCGACCGCAAACGTCATCACGCTGCATTAATTGCCAGACGATAAATGTAAACGTTTCTGAGAGTAATGCGTCCAATGTGAAGATTTTCAGTTACGTCATTTCGAAAACAAATGTAGAAAACGTTATGTTTTCTGCGGTTTTTACTACGAATTACCACTTCTCGCTTTTTCTCGTGTAATGTGGCTGCCAGAGTTCGGTTCATGCAAAATCTTAAGGTCCTAGGTCAACTACAAGGCAGCAAAAGCAGCCAAAAACTGAATTTTCAAAAACTAAAACTTGAATTTCTGTGCCTCTTTCTTGGTGACTGCAACAACTTAGAAGCTTCTACTTCGTACAGAGTGGTACGACCGCAAACGTCATCACGCTGCATTAGTTGCCAGACGATAAATGTAAACGTTTCTGAGAGTAATGCGTCCAATGTGAAGATTTTCAGTTACGTCATTTCGAAAACAAATGTTGAAAACGTTATGTTTTCTGCGGTTTTTACTACGAATTACCACTTATCGCTTTTTCTCGTGTAATGTGGCTGCCAGAGTTCGGTTCATGCAAAATCTTAAGGTCCTAGGCGAACTACAAGGCAGCAAAAGCAGCCAAAAACTAAATTTTCAAAAACTAAAACTTGAATTTCTGTGCCTCTTTCTTCGTGACTGCAACAACTTAGAAGCTTCTACTTCGTACAGAGTGGTGCGACCGCAAACGGCATCACGCTGCATTAGTTGCCAGACAATAAATGTAAACGTTTCTGAGAGTAATGCGTCCAACGTGAAGATTTTCAGTTACGTCGATACGAAAACAATGTAGAAAACGTTATGTTTTCTGCCGTTTTTACTACGAATTACCACTTCTCGCTTTTTCTCGTGTAATGTGGCTGCCAGAGTTCGGTTCATGCAAAATCTTAAGGTCCTAGGTCAACTACAATTCAGCAAAAGCAGCCAAAAACTGAATTTTCAAAAACTAAAACTTGAATTTCTGTGCCTCTTTCTTGGTGACTGCAACAACTTAGAAGCTTCTACTTCGTACAGAGTGGTGCGACCGCAAACGTCATCACGCTGCATTAGTTGCCAGACGATAAATGTAAACGTTTCTGAGAGTAATGCGTCCAATGTGAAGATTTTCAGTTACGTCATTTCGAAAACAAATGTTGAAAACGTTATGTTTTCTGCGGTTTTTACTACGAATTACCACTTCTCGCTTTTTCTCGTGTAATGTGGCTGCCAGAGTTCGGTTCATGCAAAATCTTAAGGTCCTAGGTCAACTACAAGGCAGCAAAAGCAGCCAAAATCTGAATTTTCAAAAACTAAAACTTGAATTTCTGTGCCTCTTTCTTGGTGACTGCAACAACTTAAAAGCTTCTACTTCGTACAGAGTGGTGCGACCGCAAACGTCATCACGCTGCATTAGTTGCCAGACGATAAATGTAAACGTTTCTGATAGTAATGCGTCCAATGTGAAGATTTTCAGTTACGTCATTTCGAAAACAAATGTTGAAAACGTTATGTTTTCTGCTGTTTTTACTACGAATTACCACTTCTCGCTTTTTCTCGTGTAATGTGGCTGCCAGAGTTCGGTTCATGCAAAATCTTAAGGTCCTAGGTCAACTACAAAGCAGCAAAAGCAGCCAAAAACTGAATTTTCAAAAAGTAAAACTTGAATTTCTGTGCCTCTTTCTTGGTGACTGCAACAACTTAGAAGCTTCCACTTCGTACAGAGTGGTGCGACCGCAAACGTCATCACGCTGCATTAGTTGCCAGACGATAAATGTAAACGTTTCTAAGAGTAATGCGTCCAATGTGAAGATTTTCAGTTACGTCATTTCGAAAACAAATGTTGAAAACGTTATGTTTTCTGCGGTTTTTACTACGAATTACCACTTCTCGCTATTTCTCGTGTAATGTGGCTGCCAGAGTTCGGTTCATGCAAAATCTTAAGGTCCTAGGTCAACTACAAGGCAGCAAAAGCAGCAAAAAACTGAATTTTCAAAAACTAAAACTTGAATTTCTGTGCCTCTTTCTTGGTGACTGCAACAACTTAGAAGCTTCTACTTCGTACAGAGTGGGGCGACCGCAAACGTCATCACGCTGCATTTGTTGCCACACGATAAATGTAAACGTTTCTGAGAGTAATGCGTCCAATGTGAAGATTTTCAGTTACGTCGATACGAAAACAATGTAGGAAACGCTATGTTTTCTGCGGTTTTTACTGCGAATTACCACTTCTCGCTTTTTCTCGTGTAATGTGGCTGCCAGAGTTCGGTTCATGCAAATTCTTAAGGTCCTAGGTCAACTACAAGGCAGCAAAAGCAGCCAAAAACTGAATTTTCAAAAACTAAAACTTGAATTTCTGTGCCTCTTTCTTGGTGACTGCAACAACTTAAAAGCTTCTACTTCGTACAGAGTGGTGCGACCGCAAACGTCATCACGCTGCATTAGTTGCCAGACGATATATGTAAAAGTTTCTGAGAGTAATGCGTCCAATGTGAAGATTTTCAGTTACGTCATTTCGAAAACAAATGTTGAAAACGTTATGTTTTCTGCGGTTTTTACTACGAATTACCACTTCTCGCTTTTTCTCGTGTAATGTGGCTGCCAGAGTTCGGTTGATGCAAAATCTTAAGGTCCTAGGTCAACTACAAAGCAGCAAAAGCAGCCAAAAACTGAATTTTCAAAAACTAAAACTTGAATTTCTGTGCCTCTTTCTTGGTGACTGCAACAACTTAGAAGCTTCTACTTCGTACAGAGTGGTGCGACCGCAAACGTCATCACGCTGCATTAGTTGCCAGACGATAAATGTAAACGTTTCTGAGAGTAATGCGTCCAATGTGAAGATTTTCAGTTACGTCATTTCGAAAACAAATGTAGAAAACGTTATGTTTTCTGCGGTTTTTACTACGAATTACCACTTATCGCTTTTTCTCGTGTAATGTGGCTGCCAGAGTTCGGTTCATGCAAAATCTTAAGGTCCTAGGTCAACTACAAGGCAGCAAAAGCAGCCAAAAACTGAATTTTCAAAAACTAAAACTTGAATTTCTGTGCCTCTTTCTTGGTGACTGCAACAACTTAGAAGCTTCTACTTCGTACAGAGTGGTGCGACCGCAAACGTCATCACGCTGCATTAGTTGCCAGACGATAAATGTAAACGTTTCTGAGAGTAATGCGTCCAATGTGAAGATTTTCACTTACGTCGATACGTAAACAATGTAGAAAACGTTATGTTTTCTGCGGTTTTTACTACGAATTACCACTTCTCGCTTTTTCTCGTGTAATGTGGCTGCCAGAGTTCGGTTCATGCAAAATCTTAAGGTCCTAGGTCAACTACAAGGCAGCAAAAGCAGCAAAAAACTGAATTTTCAAAAACTAAAACTTGAATTTCTGTGCCTCTTCCTTGGTGACTGCAACAGCTTAGAAGCTTCTACTTCGTACAGAGTGGTGCGACCGCAAACGTCATCACGCTGCATTTGTTGCCAGACGATAAATGTAAACGTTTCTGAGAGTAATGCGTCCAATGTGAAGATTTTCAGTTACGTCGATACGAAAACAATGTAGAAAACGTTATGTTTTCTGCGGGTTTTACTACGAATTACCACTTCTCGCTTTTTCTCGTGTAATGTGGCTGCCAGAGTTCGGTTCATGCAAAATCTTAAGGTCCTAGGTCAACTACAAGGCAGCAAAAGCAGCCAAAAACTGAATTTTCAAAAACTAAAACTTGAATTTCTGTGCCTCTTTCTTGGTGACTGCAACAACTTAGAAGCTTCTACTTCGTACAGAGTGGTGCGACCGCAAACGTCATCACGCTGCATTAGTTGCCAGACGATAAATGTAAACGTTTCTTAGAGTAATGCGTCCAATGTGAAGATTTTCAGTTACGTCGATACGAAAACAATGTAGAAAACGTTATGTTTTCTGCGGTTTTTGCTACGAATTACCACTTCTCGCTTTTTCTCGTGTAATGTGGCTGCCAGAGTTCGGTGCATGCAAAATCTTAAGGTCCTAGGTCAACTACAAGGCAGCAAAAGCAGCCAAAAACTGAATTTTCAAAAACTAAAACTTGAATTTCTGTGCCTCTTTCTTGGTGACTGCAACAACTTAGAAGCTTCTACTTCGTACAGAGTGGTGCGACCGCAAACGTCATCACGCTGCATTAATTGCCAGACGATAAATGTAAACGTTTCTGAGAGTAATGCGTCCAATGTGAAGATTTTCAGTTACGTCATTTCGAAAACAAATGTAGAAAACGTTATGTTTTCTGCGGTTTTTACTACGAATTACCACTTCTCGCTTTTTCTTGTGTAATGTGGCTGCCAGAGTTCGGTTCATGCAAAATCTTAAGGTCCTAGGTCAACTACAAGGCAGCAAAAGCAGCCAAAAACTGAATTTTCAAAAACTAAAACTTGAATTTCTGTGCCTCTTTCTTGGTGACTGCAACAACTTAGAAGCTTCTACTTCGTACAGAGTGGTGCGACCGCAAACGTCATCACGCTGCATTAGTTGCCAGACGATAAATGTAAACGTTTCTTAGAGTAATGCGTCCAATGTGAAGATTTTCAGTTACGTCGATACGAAAACAATGTAGAAAACGTTATGTTTTCTGCGGTTTTTGCTACGAATTACCACTTCTCGCTTTTTCTCGTGTAATGTGGCTGCCAGAGTTCGGTGCATGCAAAATCTTAAGGTCCTAGGTCAACTACAAGGCAGCAAAAGCAGCCAAAAACTGAATTTTCAAAAACTAAAACTTGAATTTCTGTGCCTCTTTCTTGGTGACTGCAACAACTTAGAAGCTTCTACTTCGTACAGAGTGGTGCGACCGCAAACGTCATCACGCTGCATTAGTTGCCAGACGATAAATGTAAACGTTTCTTAGAGTAATGCGTCCAATGTGAAGATTTTCAGTTACGTCGATACGAAAACAATGTAGAAAACGTTATATTTTCTGCGGTTTTTGCTACGAATTACCACTTCTCGCTTTTTCTCGTGTAATGTGGCTGCCAGAGTTCGGTGCATGCAAAATCTTAAGGTCCTAGGTCAACTACAAGGCAGCAAAAGCAGCCAAAAACTGAATTTTCAAAAACTAAAACTTGAATTTCTGTGCCTCTTTCTTGGTGACTGCAACAACTTAGAAGCTTCTACTTCGTACAGAGTGGTGCGACCGCAAACGTCATCACGCTGCATTAATTGCCAGACGATAAATGTAAACGTTTCTGAGAGTAATGCGTCCAATGTGAAGATTTTCAGTTACGTCATTTCGAAAACAAATGTAGAAAACGTTATGTTTTCTGCGGTTTTTACTACGAATTACCACTTCTCGCTTTTTCTCGTGTAATGTGGCTGCCAGAGTTCGGTTCATGCAAAATCTTAAGGTCCTAGGTCAACTACAAGGCAGCAAAAGCAGCCAAAAACTGAATTTTCAAAAACTAAAACTTGAATTTCTGTGCCTCTTTCTTGGTGACTGCAACAACTTAGAAGCTTCTACTTCGTACAGAGTGGTACGACCGCAAACGTCATCACGCTGCATTAGTTGCCAGACGATAAATGTAAACGTTTCTGAGAGTAATGCGTCCAATGTGAAGATTTTCAGTTACGTCATTTCGAAAACAAATGTTGAAAACGTTATGTTTTCTGCGGTTTTTACTACGAATTACCACTTATCGCTTTTTCTCGTGTAATGTGGCTGCCAGAGTTCGGTTCATGCAAAATCTTAAGGTCCTAGGCGAACTACAAGGCAGCAAAAGCAGCCAAAAACTAAATTTTCAAAAACTAAAACTTGAATTTCTGTGCCTCTTTCTTCGTGACTGCAACAACTTAGAAGCTTCTACTTCGTACAGAGTGGTGCGACCGCAAACGGCATCACGCTGCATTAGTTGCCAGACAATAAATGTAAACGTTTCTGAGAGTAATGCGTCCAACGTGAAGATTTTCAGTTACGTCGATACGAAAACAATGTAGAAAACGTTATGTTTTCTGCCGTTTTTACTACGAATTACCACTTCTCGCTTTTTCTCGTGTAATGTGGCTGCCAGAGTTCGGTTCATGCAAAATCTTAAGGTCCTAGGTCAACTACAATTCAGCAAAAGCAGCCAAAAACTGAATTTTCAAAAACTAAAACTTGAATTTCTGTGCCTCTTTCTTGGTGACTGCAACAACTTAGAAGCTTCTACTTCGTACAGAGTGGTGCGACCGCAAACGTCATCACGCTGCATTAGTTGCCAGACGATAAATGTAAACGTTTCTGAGAGTAATGCGTCCAATGTGAAGATTTTCAGTTACGTCATTTCGAAAACAAATGTTGAAAACGTTATGTTTTCTGCGGTTTTTACTACGAATTACCACTTCTCGCTTTTTCTCGTGTAATGTGGCTGCCAGAGTTCGGTTCATGCAAAATCTTAAGGTCCTAGGTCAACTACAAGGCAGCAAAAGCAGCCAAAATCTGAATTTTCAAAAACTAAAACTTGAATTTCTGTGCCTCTTTCTTGGTGACTGCAACAACTTAAAAGCTTCTACTTCGTACAGAGTGGTGCGACCGCAAACGTCATCACGCTGCATTAGTTGCCAGACGATAAATGTAAACGTTTCTGAGAGTAATGCGTCCAATGTGAAGATTTTCAGTTACGTCATTTCGAAAACAAATGTTGAAAACGTTATGTTTTCTGCGGTTTTTACTACGAATTACCACTTCTCGCTATTTCTCGTGTAATGTGGCTGCCAGAGTTCGGTTCATGCAAAATCTTAAGGTCCTAGGTCAACTACAAGGCAGCAAAAGCAGCAAAAAACTGAATTTTCAAAAACTAAAACTTGAATTTCTGTGCCTCTTTCTTGGTGACTGCAACAACTTAGAAGCTTCTACTTCGTACAGAGTGGGGCGACCGCAAACGTCATCACGCTGCATTTGTTGCCACACGATAAATGTAAACGTTTCTGAGAGTAATGCGTCCAATGTGAAGATTTTCAGTTACGTCGATACGAAAACAATGTAGGAAACGCTATGTTTTCTGCGGTTTTTACTGCGAATTACCACTTCTCGCTTTTTCTCGTGTAATGTGGCTGCCAGAGTTCGGTTCATGCAAATTCTTAAGGTCCTAGGTCAACTACAAGGCAGCAAAAGCAGCCAAAAACTGAATTTTCAAAAACTAAAACTTGAATTTCTGTGCCTCTTTCTTGGTGACTGCAACAACTTAAAAGCTTCTACTTCGTACAGAGTGGTGCGACCGCAAACGTCATCACGCTGCATTAGTTGCCAGACGATATATGTAAAAGTTTCTGAGAGTAATGCGTCCAATGTGAAGATTTTCAGTTACGTCATTTCGAAAACAAATGTTGAAAACGTTATGTTTTCTGCGGTTTTTACTACGAATTACCACTTCTCGCTTTTTCTCGTGTAATGTGGCTGCCAGAGTTCGGTTGATGCAAAATCTTAAGGTCCTAGGTCAACTACAAAGCAGCAAAAGCAGCCAAAAACTGAATTTTCAAAAACTAAAACTTGAATTTCTGTGCCTCTTTCTTGGTGACTGCAACAACTTAGAAGCTTCTACTTCGTACAGAGTGGTGCGACCGCAAACGTCATCACGCTGCATTAGTTGCCAGACGATAAATGTAAACGTTTCTGAGAGTAATGCGTCCAATGTGAAGATTTTCAGTTACGTCATTTCGAAAACAAATGTAGAAAACGTTATGTTTTCTGCGGTTTTTACTACGAATTACCACTTATCGCTTTTTCTCGTGTAATGTGGCTGCCAGAGTTCGGTTCATGCAAAATCTTAAGGTCCTAGGTCAACTACAAGGCAGCAAAAGCAGCCAAAAACTGAATTTTCAAAAACTAAAACTTGAATTTCTGTGCCTCTTTCTTGGTGACTGCAACAACTTAGAAGCTTCTACTTCGTACAGAGTGGTGCGACCGCAAACGTCATCACGCTGCATTAGTTGCCAGACGATAAATGTAAACGTTTCTGAGAGTAATGCGTCCAATGTGAAGATTTTCACTTACGTCGATACGTAAACAATGTAGAAAACGTTATGTTTTCTGCGGTTTTTACTACGAATTACCACTTCTCGCTTTTTCTCGTGTAATGTGGCTGCCAGAGTTCGGTTCATGCAAAATCTTAAGGTCCTAGGTCAACTACAAGGCAGCAAAAGCAGCAAAAAACTGAATTTTCAAAAACTAAAACTTGAATTTCTGTGCCTCTTCCTTGGTGACTGCAACAACTTAGAAGCTTCTACTTCGTACAGAGTGGTGCGACCGCAAACGTCATCACGCTGCATTTGTTGCCAGACGATAAATGTAAACGTTTCTGAGAGTAATGCGTCCAATGTGAAGATTTTCAGTTACGTCGATACGAAAACAATGTAGAAAACGTTATGTTTTCTGCGGGTTTTACTACGAATTACCACTTCTCGCTTTTTCTCGTGTAATGTGGCTGCCAGAGTTCGGTTCATGCAAAATCTTAAGGTCCTAGGTCAACTACAAGGCAGCAAAAGCAGCCAAAAACTGAATTTTCAAAAACTAAAACTTGAATTTCTGTGCCTCTTTCTTGGTGACTGCAACAACTTAGAAGCTTCTACTTCGTACAGAGTGGTGCGACCGCAAACGTCATCACGCTGCATTAGTTGCCAGACGATAAATGTAAACGTTTCTTAGAGTAATGCGTCCAATGTGAAGATTTTCAGTTACGTCGATACGAAAACAATGTAGAAAACGTTATGTTTTCTGCGGTTTTTGCTACGAATTACCACTTCTCGCTTTTTCTCGTGTAATGTGGCTGCCAGAGTTCGGTGCATGCAAAATCTTAAGGTCCTAGGTCAACTACAAGGCAGCAAAAGCAGCCAAAAACTGAATTTTCAAAAACTAAAACTTGAATTTCTGTGCCTCTTTCTTGGTGACTGCAACAACTTAGAAGCTTCTACTTCGTACAGAGTGGTGCGACCGCAAACGTCATCACGCTGCATTAATTGCCAGACGATAAATGTAAACGTTTCTGAGAGTAATGCGTCCAATGTGAAGATTTTCAGGTACGTCATTTCGAAAACAAATGTAGAAAACGTTATGTTTTCTGCGGTTTTTACTACGAATTACCACTTCTCGCTTTTTCTCGTGTAATGTGGCTGCCAGAGTTCGGTTGATGCAAAATCTTAAGGTCCTAGGTCAACTACAAGGCAGCAAAAGCAGCCAAAAACTGAATTTTCAAAAACTAAAACTTGAATTTCTGTGCCTCTTTCTTGGTGACTGCAACAACTTAGAAGCTTCTACTTCGTACAGAGTGGTGCGACCGCAAACGTCATCACGCTGCATTAGTTGCCAGACGATAAATGTAAACGTTTCTGAGAGTAATGCGTCCAATGTGAAGATTTTCAGTTACGTCATTTCGAAAACAAATGTAGAAAACGTTATGTTTTCTGCGGTTTTTACTACGAATTACCACTTCTCGCTTTTTCTCGTGTAATGTGGCTGCCAGAGTTCGGTTCATGCAAAATCTTAAGGTCCTAGGTCAACTACAAGGCAGAAAAAGCAGCCAAAAACTGAATTTTCAAAAACTAAAACTTGAATTTCTGGTCCTCTTTCTTGGTGACTGCAACAACTTAGAAGCTTCTACTTCGTACAGAGTGGTGCGACCGCAAACGTCATCACGCTGCATTTGTTGCCAGACGATAAATGTAAACGTTTCTGAGAGTAATGCGCCCAATGTGAAGATTTTCAGTTACGTCGATACGAAAACAATGTAGAAAACGTTATGTTTTCTGCGGTTTTTACTACGAATTACCACTTCTCGCTTTTTCTCGTGTAATGTGGCTGCCAGAGTTCGGTTCATGCAAAATCTTAAGGTCCTAGGTCAACTACAAGATAGCAAAAGCAGCCAAAAACTGGATTTTCAAAAACTAAAACTTTAATTTCTGTGCCTCTTTCTTGGTGACTGCAACAACTTAGAAGCTTCTACTTCGTACAGAGTGGTGCGACCGCAAACGTCATCACGCTGCATTAGTTGCCAGACGATAAATGTAAACGTTTCTGAGAGTAATGCGTCCAATGTGAAGATTGTCAGTTACGTCGATACGAAAACAATGTAGAAAACGTTATGTTTTCTGCGGTTTTTGCTACGAATTACCACTTCTCGCTTTTTCTCGTGTAATGTGGCTGCCAGAGTTCGGTTCATGCAAAATCTTAAGGTCCTAGGTCAACTACAAGGCAGCAAAAGCAGCCAAAAACTGAATTTTCAAAAACTAAAACTTGAATTTCTGTGCCTCTTTCTTGGTGACTGCAACAACGTAGAAGCTTCTACTTCGTACAGAGTGGTGCGACCGCAAACGTCATCACGCTGCATTAGTTGCCAGACAATAAATGTAAACGTTTCTGAGAGTAATGCGTCCAATGTGAAGATTTTCAGTTACGTCGATACGAAAACAATGTAGAAAACGTTATGTTTTCAGCGGTTTTTACTACGAATTACCACTTCTCGCTTCTTCTCGTGTAATGTGGCTGCCATTGTTCGGTTCATGCAAAATCTTAAGGTCCTAGGTCAACTACAATTCAGCAATAGCAGCCAAAAACTGAATTTTCAAAAACTAAAACTTGAATTTCTGTGCCTCTTTCTTGGTGACTGCAACAACTTAGAAGCTTCTACTTCGTACAGAGTGGTGCGACCGCAAACGTCATCACGCTGCATTAGTTGCCAGACGATAAATGTAAACGTTTCTGAGAGTAATGCGTCCAATGTGAAGATTTTCAGTTACGTCGATACGAAAACAATGTAGAAAACGTTATGTTTTCTGCGGTCTTTACTACGAATTACCACTTCTCGCTTTTACTCGTGTAATGTGGCTGCCAGAGTTCGGTTCATGCAAAATCTTAAGGTCCTAGGTCAACTACAAGGCAGCAAAAGCAGCCAAAAACTGAATTTTCAAAAACTAAAACTTGAATTTCTGTGCCTCTTTCTTGGTGACTGCAACAACTTAGAAGCTTCTACTTCGTACAGAGTGGTGCGACCGCAAACGTCATCACGCTACATTGGTTGCCAGACGATAAATGTAAACGTTTCTGAGAGTAATGCGTCCAATGAGAAGATTTTCAGTTACGTCGATACGAAAACAATGTAGAAAACGTTATGTTTTCCGCGGTTTTTACTACGAATTACCACTTCTCGCTTTTTCTCGTGAAATGTGGCTGCCAGAGATCGGTTCATGCAAAATCTTAAGGTCCTAGGTCAACTACAAGGCAGCAAAAGCAGCCAAAAACTGAATTTTCAAAAACTAAAACTTGAATTTCTGTGCCTCTTTCTTGGTGACTGCAACAACTTAGAAGCTTCTACTTCCTACAGAGTGGTGCGACCGCAAACGTCATCACGCTGCATTAGTTGCCAGACGATAAATGTAAACGTTTCTGAGAGTAATGCGTCCAATGTGAAGATTTTCAGTTACGTCGATACGAAAACAATGTAGAAAACGTTATGTTTTCTGCGGTTTTTACTACGAATTACCACTTCTCGCTTTTTCTCGTGTAATGTGGCTGCCAGAGTTCGGTTCATGCAAAATCTTAAGGTCCTAGGTCAACTACAAGGCAGCAAAAGCAGCCAAAAACTGAATTTTCAAAAACTAAAACTAGAATTTCTGTGCCTCTTTCTTTATGACTGCAACAACTTAGAAGCTTCTACTTCGTACAGAGTGGTGCGACCGAAAAACGTCATCACGCTGCATTATTTGCCAGACGATAAATGTAAACGTTTCTGAGAGTAATGCGTTCAATGTGAAGATTTTCAGTTACGTCATTTTAAAAACAAATGTAGAAAACGTTATGTTCTCTGCGGTTTTTACTACGAATTACCACTTCTCGCTTTTTCTCGTGTAATGTGGCTGCCAGAGTTCGGTTCATGCATAATCTTAAGGTCCTAGGTCAACTACAAGGCAGCAAAAGCAGCCAAAAACTGGATTTTCAAAAACAAAAATTAGAATTTCTGTGCCTCTTTCTTGGTGACTGCAACAACTTAGAAGCTTCTACTTCGTACAGAGTGGTGCGACCGCAAACGTCATCACGCTGCATTAGTTGCCAGACGATAAATGTAAACGTTTCTGAGAGTAAAGCGTCCAATGTGAAGATTTTCAGTTACGTCATTTCGAAAACAATGTAGAAAACGTTATGTTTTCTGCGGTTTTTACTACGAATTACCACTTCTCGCTTTTTCTCGTGTAATGTAGCTGCCAGCGTTCGGTTCATGCAAAATCTTAAGGTCCTAGGTCAACTACAAGGCAGCAAAAGCAGCCAAAAACTGAATTTTCAAAACCTAAAACTTGAATTTCTGTGCCTCTTTCTTGGTGACTGCAACAACTTAGAAGCTTCTACATCGTACAGAGTGGTGCGACCGCAAACGTCATCACGCTGCATTAGTTGCCAGACGATAAATGTAAACGTTTCTGAGAGTAATGCGTCCAATGTGAAGATTTTCAGTTACGTCATTTCGAAAACAAATGTAGAAAACGTTATGTTTTCTGCGGTTTGTACTACGAATTACCACTTCTCGCTTTTTCTCGTGTAATGTGGCTGCCAGAGTTCGGTTCATGCAAAATCTTAAGGTCCTAGGTCAACTACAAGGCAGCAAAAGCAGCCAAAAACTGAATTTTCAAAAACTAAAACTTGAATTTCTGTGCCTCTTTCTTGGTGACTGCAACAACTTAGAAGCTTCTACTTCGTACAGAGTGGTGCGACCGCAAACGTCATCACGCTGCATTAGTTGCCAGACGATAAATGTAAACGTTTCTGAGAGTAATGCGTCCAATGTGAAGATTTTCAGTTACGTCGATACGTAAACAATGTAGAAAACGTTATGTTTTCTGCGGTTTTTACTACGAATTACCACTTCTCGCTTTTTCTCGTGTAATGTGGCTGCCAGAGTTCGGTTCATGCAAAATCTTAAGGTCCTAGGTCAACTACAAGGCAGCAAAAGCAGCCAAAAACTGAATTTTCAAAAACTAAAACTGGAATTTCTGTGCCTCTTTCTTGGTGACTGCAAATACTTAGAAGCTTCTACTTCGTACAGAGTGGTGCGACCGCAAACGTCATCACGCTGCATTAGTTACCAGACGATAAATGTAAACGTTTCTGAGAGTAATGCGTCCAATGTGAAGATTTTCAGTTACGTCATTTCGAAAACAAATGTAGAAAACGTTATGTTTTCTGCGGTTTTTACTACTAATTACCACTTCTCGCTTTTTCTCGTGTAATGTGGCTGCCAGAGTTCGGTTGATGCAAAATCTTAAGGTCCTAGGTCAACTACAAGGCAGCAAAAGCAGCCAAAAACAGAATTTTCAAAAACTAAAACTTGAATTTCTGTGCCTCTTTCTTGGTGACTGCAACAACTTAGAAGCTTCTACTTCGTACAGAGTGGTGCGACCGCAAACGTCATCACGCTGCATTAGTTGCCAGACGATAAATGTAAACGTTTCTGAGAGTAATGCGTTAAATGTGAAGATTTTCAGTTACGTCGATACGTAAACAATGTAGAAAACGTTATGTTTTCTGCGGTTTTTACTACGAATTACCACTTTAGCTTTTTCTCGTGTAATGTGGCTGCCAGAGTTCGGTTCATGCAAAATCTTAAGGTCCTAGGTCAACTACAAGGCAGCAAAAGCAGCCATAAACTGAATTTTCAAAAACTAAAACTTGAATTTCTGTGCCTCTTTCTTGGTGACTGCAACAACTTAGAAGCTTCTACTTCGTACAGAGTGGTGCGACCGCAAACGTCATCACGCTGCATTAGTTGCCAGACGATAAATGTAAACGTTTCTGAGAGTAATGCGTCCAATGTGAAGATTTTCAGTTACGTCATTTCGAAAACAAATGTTGAAAACGTTATGTATTCTGCGGTTTTTACTACGAATTACCACTTCTCGCTTTTTCTCGTGTAATGTGACTGCCAGAGTTCGGTTCATGCAAAATCTTAAGGTCCTAGGTCAACTACAAGGCAGAAAAAGCAGCCAAAAACTGAATTTTCAAAAACTAAAACTTGAATTTCTGTGCCTCTTTCTTGGTGACTGCAACAACTTAGAAGCAACTACTTCGTACAGAGTGGTGCGACCGCAAACGTCATCACGCTGCATTAGTTGCCAGACGATAAATGTAAACGTTTCTGAGAGTAATGCGTCCAATGTGAAGATTTTCAGTTACGTCATTTCGAAAACAAATGTAGAAAACGTTATGTTTTCTGCGGTTTTTACTACGAGTTACCACTTCTCGCTTTTTATCGTGTAATGTGGCTGCCAGAGTTTGGTTCATGCAAAATCTTAATGTCCTAGGTCAACTACAAGGCAGCAAAAGCAGCCAAAAACTGAATTTTCAAAAACTAAAACTTGAAGTTCTGTGCCTCTTTCTTGGTGACTGCAACAACTTAGAAGCTTCTACTTCGTACAGAGTGGTGCGACCGCAAACGTCATCACGCTGCATTATTTGCCAGACGATAAATGTAAACGTTTCTGAGAGTAATGCGTCCAATGTGAAGATTTTAGGTTACGTCATTTCGAAAACAAATGTTGAAAACGTTATGTTTTCTGCGGTTTTTACTACGAATTACCACTTCTCGCTTTTTCTCGTGTAATGTGGCTGCCAGAGTTCGGTTCATGCAAAATCTTAAGGTCCTAGGTCAACTACAAGGCAGCAAAAGCAGCCAAAAACTGAATTTTCAAAAACTAAAACTTGAATTTCTGTGCCTCTTTCTTGGTGACTGCAACAACATAGGAGCTTCTACTTCGTACAGAGTGGTTCGACCGCAAACGTCATCACGCTGCATTAGTTGCCAGACGATAAATGTAAACGTTTCTGAGAGTAATGCGTCCAATGTTAAGATTTTCAGTTACGTCATTTCGAAAACAAATGTTGACAACGTTATGTTTTCTGCGGTTTTTACTACGAATTACCACTTCTCGCTTTTTCTCGTGTAATGTGGCTGCCAGAGTTCGGTTGATGCAAAATCTTAGGGTCCTAGGTCAACTACAAGGCAGCAAAAGCAGCCAAAAACTGAATTTTCAAAAACTAAAACTTGAATTTCTGTGCCTCTTTCTTGGTGACTGCAACAACTTAGAAGCTTCTACTTCGTACAGAGTGGTGCGACTGCAAACGTCATCACGCTGCATTAGTTGCCAGACGATAAATGTAAACGTTTCTGAGAGTAATGCGTCCAATGTGAAGATTTTCAGTTACGTCATTTCGAAAACAAATGTAGAAAACGTTATGTTTTCTGCGGTTTGTACTACGAATTACCACTTCTCGCTTTTTCTCGTGTAATGTGGCTGCCAGAGTTCGGTTCATGCAAAATCTTAAGGTCCTAGGTCAACTACAAGGCAGCAAAAGCAGCCAAAAACTGAATTTTCAAAAACTAAAACTTGAATTTCTGTGCCTCTTTCTTGGTGACTGCAACAACTTAGAAGCTTCTACTTCGTACAGAGTGGTGCGACCGCAAACGTCATCACGCTGCATTAGTTGCCAGACGATAAATGTAAACGTTTCTGAGAGTAATGCGTCCAATGTGAAGATTTTCAGTTACGTCGATACGTAAACAATGTAGAAAACGTTATGTTTTCTGCGGTTTTTACTACGAATTACCACTTCTCGCTTTTTCTCGTGTAATGTGGCTGCCAGAGTTCGGTTCATGCAAAATCTTAAGGTCCTAGGTCAACTACAAGGCAGCAAAAGCAGCCAAAAACTGAATTTTCAAAAACTAAAACTGGAATTTCTGTGCCTCTTTCTTGGTGACTGCAAATACTTAGAAGCTTCTACTTCGTACAGAGTGGTGCGACCGCAAACGTCATCACGCTGCATTAGTTACCAGACGATAAATGTAAACGTTTCTGAGAGTAATGCGTCCAATGTGAAGATTTTCAGTTACGTCATTTCGAAAACAAATGTAGAAAACGTTATGTTTTCTGCGGTTTTTACTACTAATTACCACTTCTCGCTTTTTCTCGTGTAATGTGGCTGCCAGAGTTCGGTTGATGCAAAATCTTAAGGTCCTAGGTCAACTACAAGGCAGCAAAAGCAGCCAAAAACAGAATTTTCAAAAACTAAAACTTGAATTTCTGTGCCTCTTTCTTGGTGACTGCAACAACTTAGAAGCTTCTACTTCGTACAGAGTGGTGCGACCGCAAACGTCATCACGCTGCATTAGTTGCCAGACGATAAATGTAAACGTTTCTGAGAGTAATGCGTTAAATGTGAAGATTTTCAGTTACGTCGATACGTAAACAATGTAGAAAACGTTATGTTTTCTGCGGTTTTTACTACGAATTACCACTTTAGCTTTTTCTCGTGTAATGTGGCTGCCAGAGTTCGGTTCATGCAAAATCTTAAGGTCCTAGGTCAACTACAAGGCAGCAAAAGCAGCCATAAACTGAATTTTCAAAAACTAAAACTTGAATTTCTGTGCCTCTTTCTTGGTGACTGCAACAACTTAGAAGCTTCTACTTCGTACAGAGTGGTGCGACCGCAAACGTCATCACGCTGCATTAGTTGCCAGACGATAAATGTAAACGTTTCTGAGAGTAATGCGTCCAATGTGAAGATTTTCAGTTACGTCATTTCGAAAACAAATGTTGAAAACGTTATGTATTCTGCGGTTTTTACTACGAATTACCACTTCTCGCTTTTTCTCGTGTAATGTGACTGCCAGAGTTCGGTTCATGCAAAATCTTAAGGTCCTAGGTCAACTACAAGGCAGAAAAAGCAGCCAAAAACTGAATTTTCAAAAACTAAAACTTGAATTTCTGTGCCTCTTTCTTGGTGACTGCAACAACTTAGAAGCAACTACTTCGTACAGAGTGGTGCGACCGCAAACGTCATCACGCTGCATTAGTTGCCAGACGATAAATGTAAACGTTTCTGAGAGTAATGCGTCCAATGTGAAGATTTTCAGTTACGTCATTTCGAAAACAAATGTAGAAAACGTTATGTTTTCTGCGGTTTTTACTACGAGTTACCACTTCTCGCTTTTTATCGTGTAATGTGGCTGCCAGAGTTTGGTTCATGCAAAATCTTAATGTCCTAGGTCAACTACAAGGCAGCAAAAGCAGCCAAAAACTGAATTTTCAAAAACTAAAACTTGAAGTTCTGTGCCTCTTTCTTGGTGACTGCAACAACTTAGAAGCTTCTACTTCGTACAGAGTGGTGCGACCGCAAACGTCATCACGCTGCATTATTTGCCAGACGATAAATGTAAACGTTTCTGAGAGTAATGCGTCCAATGTGAAGATTTTAGGTTACGTCATTTCGAAAACAAATGTTGAAAACGTTATGTTTTCTGCGGTTTTTACTACGAATTACCACTTCTCGCTTTTTCTCGTGTAATGTGGCTGCCAGAGTTCGGTTCATGCAAAATCTTAAGGTCCTAGGTCAACTACAAGGCAGCAAAAGCAGCCAAAAACTGAATTTTCAAAAACTAAAACTTGAATTTCTGTGCCTCTTTCTTGGTGACTGCAACAACATAGGAGCTTCTACTTCGTACAGAGTGGTTCGACCGCAAACGTCATCACGCTGCATTAGTTGCCAGACGATAAATGTAAACGTTTCTGAGAGTAATGCGTCCAATGTTAAGATTTTCAGTTACGTCATTTCGAAAACAAATGTTGACAACGTTATGTTTTCTGCGGTTTTTACTACGAATTACCACTTCTCGCTTTTTCTCGTGTAATGTGGCTGCCAGAGTTCGGTTGATGCAAAATCTTAGGGTCCTAGGTCAACTACAAGGCAGCAAAAGCAGCCAAAAACTGAATTTTCAAAAACTAAAACTTGAATTTCTGTGCCTCTTTCTTGGTGACTGCAACAACTTAGAAGCTTCTACTTCGTACAGAGTGGTGCGACTGCAAACGTCATCACGCTGCATTAGTTGCCAGACGATAAATGTAAACGTTTGTGAGAGTAATGCGTCCAATGTGAAGATTTTCAGTTACGTCGATACGAAAACAATGTAGAAAACGTTATGTTTTCTGCGGTTTTTACTACGAATTACCACTTCTCGCTTTTTCTCGTGTAATGTGGCTGCCAGAGTTCGGTTCATGCAAAATCTTAAGGTCCTAGGTCAACTACAAGGCAGCAAAAGCAGCCAAAAACTGAATTTTCAAAAACTAAAACTTGAATTTCTGTGCCTCTTTCTTGGTGACTGCAACAACTTAGAAGCTTCTACTTCGTACAGAGTGGTGCGACCGCAAACGTCATCACGCTGCATTAGTTGCCAGACGATAAATGTAAACGTTTCTGAGAGTAATGCGTCCAATGTGAAGATTTCAGTTACGTCATTTCGATAACAAATGTAGAAAACGTTATGTTTTCTGCGGTTTTTACTACGAATTACCACTTCTCGCTTTTTCTCGTGTAATGTGGCTGCCAGAGTTCGGTTCATGCAAAATCTTAAGGTCCTAGGTCAACTACAAGGCAGCAAAAGCAGCCAAAAACTGAATTTTCAAAAACTAAAACTTGAATTTCTGTGCCTCTTTCTTGGTGACTGCAACAACTTAGAAGCTTCTACTTCGTACAGAGTGGTGCGACCGCTAACGTCATCACGCTGCATTAGTTGCCAGACGATAAATGTAAACGTTTCTGAGAGTAATGCGTCCAATGTGAAGATTTTCAGTTACGTCATTTCGAAAACAAATGTTGTAAACGTTATGTTTTCTGTGGTTTTTACTACGAATTACCACTTCTCGCTTTTTCTCGTGTAATGTGGCTGCCAGAGTTCGGTTGATGCAAAATCTTAAGGTCCTAGGTCAACTACAAGGCAGCAAAAGCAGCCAAAAACTGAATTTTCAAAAACTAAAACTTGAATTTCTGTGCCTCTTTCTTGGTGACTGCAACAACTTAGAAGCTTCTACTTCGTACAGAGTGGTGCGACCGCAAACGTCATCACGCTGCATTAGTTGCCAGACGATAAATGTAAACGTTTCTGAGAGTAATGCGTCCAATGTGAAGATTTTCAGTTACGTCATTTCGAAAACAAATGTTGAAAACGTCACGTTTTCTGCGGTTTTTACTACGAATTACCACTTCTCGCTTTTTCTCGTGTAATGTGGCTGCCAGAGTTCGGTTGATGCAAAATCTTAAGGTCCTAGGTCAACTACAAGGCAGCAAAAGCAGCCAAAAACTGAATTTTCAAAAACTAAAACTTGAAATTCTGTAACTCTTTCTTGGTGACTGCAACAACTTAGAAGCTTCTACTTCGTACAGAGTGGTGCGACCGCAAACGTCATCACGCTGCATTAGTTGCCAGACGATAAATGTAAACGTTTCTGAGAGTAATGCGTCCAATGTGAGGATTTTCAGTTACGTCGATACGAAAACAATGTAGAAAACGTTATGTTTTCTGCGGTTTTTACTACGAATTACCACTTCTCGCTTTTTCTCGTGTAATGTGGCTGCCAGAGTTCCGTTCATGCAAAATCTTAAGGTCCTAGGTCAACTACAAGGCAGCAAAAGCAGCCAAAAACTGAATTTTCAAAAACTAAAACTTGAATTTCTGTGCCTCTTTCTTGGTGACTGCAACAACTTAGAAGCTTCTACTTCGTACAGAGTGGTGCGACCGCAAACGTCATCGCGCTGCATTAGTTGCCAGACGATAAATGTAAACGTTTCTGAGAGTAATGCGTCCAATGTGAAGATTTTCAGTTACGTCGATACGAAAACAATGTAGAAAACGTTATGTTTTCTACGGTTTTTACTACGAATTACCACTTCTCGCTTTTTCTCGTGTAATGTGGCTGCCAGAGTTCGGTTCATGCAAAATCTTAAGGTCCTAGGTCAACTACAAGGCAGCAAAAGCAGCCAAAAACTGAATTTTCAAAAACTAAAACTTGAATTTCTGTGCCTCTTTCTTGGTGACTGCAACAACTTAGAAGCTTCTACTTCGTACAGAGTGGTGCGACCGCAATCGTCATCACGCTGCATTAGTTGCCAGACGATAAATGTAAACGTTTCTGAGAGTAATGCGTCCAATGTGAAGATTTTCAGTTACGTCGATACGAAAACAATGTAGAAAACGTTATGTTTTCTGCGGTTTTTACTACGAATTACCACTTCTCGCCTTTTCTCGTGTAATGTGGCTGCCAGAGTTCGGTTCATGCAAAATCTTAAGGTCCTAGGTCAACTACAAGGCAGCAAAAGCAGCCAAAAACTGAATTTTCAAAAACTAAAACTTGAATTTCTGTGCCTCTTTCTTGGTGACTGCAACAACTTAGAAGCTTCTACTTCGAACAGAGTGGTGCAACCGCAAACATCACGCTGCATTAGTTGCCAGACAATAAACGTAAACGTTTCTGAGAGTAATGCGTCCAATGTGAAGATTTTCAGTTACGTCATTTCGAAAACAAATGTAGAAAACGTTATGTTTTCTGCGGTTTTTACTACGAATTACCACTTCTCGCTTTTTCTCGTGTAATGTGGCTGCCAGAGTTCGGTTCATGCAAAATCTTAAGGTCCTAGGTCAACTACAAGGCAGCAAAAGCAGCCAAAAACTGAATTTTCAAAAACTAAAACTTGAATTTCTGTGCCTCTTTCTTGGTGACTGCAACAACTTAGAAGCTTCTACTTTGAACAGAGTGGTGCGACCGCAAACGTCATCACGCTGCATTAGTTGCCAGACAATAAACGTAAACGTTTCTGAGAGTAATGCGTCCAATGTGAAGATTTTCAGTTACGTCATTTCGAAAACAAATGTAGAAAACGTTATGTTTTCTGCGGTTTTTGCTACGAATTACCACTTCTCGCTTTTTCTCGTGTAATGTGGCTGCCAGAGTTCGGTTCATGCAAAATCTTAAGGTCCTAGGTCAACTACAAGGCAGCAAAAGCAGCCAAAAACTGAATTTTCAAAAACTAAAACTTGAATTTCTGTGCCTCTTTCTTGGTGACTGCAACAACTTAGAAGCCTCTACTTCGTACAGAGTGGTGCGACCGCAAACGTCATCACGCTGCATTAGTTACCAGACGATAAATGTAAACGTTTCTGAGAGTAATGCGTCCAATGTGAAGATTTTCAGTTACGTCGATACGAAAACAATGTAGAAAACGTTATGTTTTCTGCGGTTTTTACTACGAATTACCACTTCTCGCTTTTTCTCGTGTAATGTGGCTGCCAGAGTTCGGTTCATGCAAAATCTTAAGGTCCTAGGTCAACTACAAGGCAGCAAAAGCAGCCAAAAACTGAATTTTCAAAAACTAAAACTTGAATTTCTGTGCCTCTTTCTTGGTGACTGCAACAACTTAGAAGCTTCTACTTCGTACAGAGTGGTGCGACCGCAAACGTCATCACGCTGCATTAGTTGCCAGACGATAAATGTAAACGTTTCTGAGAGTAATGCGTCCAATGTGAAGATTTTCAGTTACGTCGTTACGAAAACAATGTAGAAAACGTTATGTTTTCTGCGGTTTTTACTACGAATTACCACTTCTCGCTTTTTATCGTGTAATGTGGCTGCCAGAGTTAAGTTCATGCAAAATCTTAAGGTCCTAGGTCAACTACAAGGCAGCAAAAGCAGCCAAAAACTGAATTTTCAAAAACTAAAACTTGAATTTCTGTGCCTCTTTCTTGGTGACTGCAACAACTTAGAAGCTTCTACTTCGTACAGAGTGGTGCGACCGCAAACGTCATCACGCTGCATTAGTTGCCAGACGATAAATGTAAACGTTTCTGAGAGTAATGCGTCCAATGTGAAGATTTTCAGTTACGTCGATACGAAAACAATGTAGAAAACGTTATGTTTTCTGCGGTTTTTACTACGAATTACCACTTCTCGCTTTTTCTCGTGTAATGTGGCTGCCAGAGTTCGGTTCATGCAAAATCTTAACGTCCTAGGTCAACTACATGCAGCAAAAGCAGCCAAAAACTGAATTTTCAAAACCTAAAACTTGAAATTCTGTGCCTCTTTCTTGGTGACTGCAACAACTTAGAAGCTTCTACTTCGTACAGAGTGGTGCGACCGCAAACGTCATCACGCTGCATTAGTTGCCAGACGATAAATGTAAACGTTTCTGAGAGTAATGCGTCCAATGTGAAGATTTTCAGTTACGTCGACACGAAAGCAATGTAGAAAACGTTATGTTTTCTGCGGTTTTTACTACGAATTACCACATCTCGCTTTTTCTCGTGTAATGTGGCTGCCAGAGTTCGGTTCATGCAAAATCTTAACGTCCTAGGTCAACTACATGCAGCAAAAGCAGCCAAAAACTGAATTTCCAAAACCTAAAACTTGAATTTCTGTGCCTCTTTCTTGGTGACTGCAACAACTTAGAAGCTTCTACTTCGTACAGAGTGGTGCGACCGCAAACGTCATCACGCTGCATTAGTTGCCAGACGATAAATGTTAACGTTTCTGAGAGTAATTCGTCCAATGTGAAGATTTTCAGTTACGTCGATACGAAAGCAATGTAGAAAACGTTATGTTTTCTGCGGTTTTTACTACGAATTACCACTTCTCGCTTTTTCTCGTGTAATGTGGCTACCAGAGTTCGGTTCATGCAAAATCTTAAGGTCCTAGGTCAACTACAAGGCAGCAAAAGCAGCCAAAAACTGAATTTTCAAAAACTAAAACTTGAATTTCTGTGCCTCTTTCTTGGTGACTGCAACAACTTAGAAGCTTCTACTTCGTACAGAGTGGTGCGACCGCAAACGTCATTACGCTGCATTAGTTGCCAGACGATAAATGTAAACGTTTCTGAGAGTAATGCGTCCAATGTGAAGATTTTCAGTTACGTCGATACGAAAACAATGTAGAAAACGTTATGTTTTCTGCGGTTTTTACTACGAATTACCACTTCTCGCTTTTTCTCGTGTAATGTGGCTGCCAGAGTTCGGTTCATGCAAAATCTTAAGGTCCTAGGTCAACTACAAGGCAGCAAAAGCAGCCAAAAACTGAATTTTCAAAAACTAAAACTTGAATTTCTGTGCCTCTTTCTTGGTGACTGCAACAACTTAGAAGCTTCTACTTCGTACAGAGTGGTGCGACCGCAAACGTCATCACGCTGCATTAGTTGCCAGACGATAAATGTAAACGTTTCTGAGAGTAATGCGTCCAATGTGAAGATTTTCAGTTACGTCGATACGAAAACAGTGTAGAAAACGTTATGTTTTCTGCGGTTTTTACTACGAATTACCACTTCTCGCTTTTTCTCGTGTAATGTGGCTGCCAGAGTTCGGTTCATGCAAAATCTTAAGGTCCTAGGTCAACTACAAGGCAGCAAAAGCAGCCAAAAACTGAATTTTCAAAAACTAAAACTTGAATTTCTGTGCCTCTTTCTTGGTGACTGCAACAACTTAGAAGCTTCTACTTCGTACAGAGTGGTGCGACCGCAAACGTCATCAAGCTGCATTAGTTGCCAGACGATAAATGTAAACGTTTCTGAGAGTAATGCGTCCAATGTGAAGATTTTCAGTTACGTCGATACGTAAACAATGTAGAAAACGTTATGTTTTCTGCGGTTTTTACTACGAATTACCACTTCTCGCTTTTTCTCGTGTAATGTGGCTGCCAGAGTTCGGTTCATGCAAAATCTTAAGGTCCTAGGTCAACTACAAGGCAGCAAAAGCAGCCAAAAACTGAATTTTCAAAAACTAAAACTTGAATTTCTGTGCCTCTTTCTTGGTGACTGCAACAACTTAGAAGCTTCTACTTCGTACAGAGTGGTGCGACCGCAAACGTCATCGCGCTGCATTAGTTGCCAGACGATAAATGTAAACGTTTCTGAGAGTAATGCGTCCAATGTGAAGATTTTCAGTTACGTCGATACGAAAACAATGTAGAAAACGTTATGTTTTCTACGGTTTTTACTACGAATTACCACTTCTCGCTTTTTCTCGTGTAATGTGGCTGCCAGAGTTCGGTTCATGCAAAATCTTAAGGTCCTAGGTCAACTACAAGGCAGCAAAAGCAGCCAAAAACTGAATTTTCAAAAACTAAAACTTGAATTTCTGTGCCTCTTTCTTGGTGACTGCAACAACTTAGAAGCTTCTACTTCGTACAGAGTGGTGCGACCGCAAACGTCATCACGCTGCATTAGTTGCCAGACGATAAATGTAACCGTTTCTTAGAGTAATGCGTCCAATGTGAAGATTTTCAGTTACGTCGATACGAAAACAATGTAGAAAACGTTATGTTTTCTGCGGTTTTTACTACGAATTACCACTTCTCGCTTTTTCTCGTGTAATGTGGCTGCCAGAGTTCGGTTCATGCAAAATCTTAAGTCCTAGGTCAACTACAAGGCAGCAAAAGCAGCCAAAAACTGAATTTTCAAAAACTAAAACTTGAATTTCTGTGCCTCTTTCTTGGTGACTGCAACAACTTAGAAGCTTCTACTTCGTACAGAGTGGTGCGACCGCAAACGTCATCACGCTGCATTAGTTGCCAGACGATAAATGTAAACGTTTCTGAGAGTAATGCGTCCAATGTGAAGATTTTCAGTTACGTCGATACGAAAACAATGTAGAAAACGTTATGTTTTCTGCGGTTTTTACTACGAATTACCACTTCTCGCTTTTTCTCGTGTAATGTGGCTGCCAGAGTTCGGTTCATGCAAAATCTTAAGGTCCTAGGTCAACTATGAGGCAGCAAAAGCAGCCAAAAACTGAATTTTGAAAAACTAAAACTTGAATTTCTGTGCCCCTTTCTTGGTGACTGCAGCAACTTAGAAGCTTCTACTTCGTACAGAGTGGTGCGACCGCAAACGTCATCACGCTGCATTAGTTGCCAGACGATAAATGTAAACGTTTCTGAGAGTAATGCGACCAATGTGAAGATTTTCAGTTACTTCGATACGAAAACAATGTAGAAAACGTTATGTTTTCTGCGGTTTTTACTACGAATTACCACTTCTTGCTTTTTCTCATGTAATGTGGATGCCAGAGTTCGGTTCATGCAAAATCTTAAGGTCCTAGGTCAACTACAAGGCAGCAAAAGCAGCCAAAAACTGAATTTTCAAAAACTAAAACTTGAATTTCTGTGCCTCTTTCTTGGTGACTGCAACAACTTAGAAGCTTCTACTTCGTACAGAGTGGTGCGACCGCAAACCTCATCACGCTGCATTAGTTGCCAGACGATAAATGTAAACGTTTCTGAGAGTAATGCGTCCAATGTGAAGATTTTCAGTTACGTCGATACGAAAACAATGTAGAAAACGTTATGTTTTCTGCGGTTTTTACTACGAATTACCACTTCTCGCTTTTTCTCGTGTAATGTGGCTGCCAGAGTTCGGTTTATGCAAAATCTTAAGGTCCTAGGTCAGCTACAAGGCAGCAAAAGCAGCCAAAAACTGAATTTTCAAAAACTAAAACTTGAATTTCTGTGCCTCTTTCTTGGTGACTGCAACAACTTAGAAGCTTCTACTTCGTACAGAGTGGTGCGACCGCAAACGTCATCACGCTGCATTAGTTGCCAGACGATAAATGTAACCGTTTCTGAGAGTAATGCGTCCAATGTGAAGATTTTCAGTTACGTCGATACGAAAACAATGTAGAAAACGTTATGTTTTCTGCGGTTTTTACTACGAATTACCACTTCTCGCTTTTTCTCGTGTAATGTGGCTGCCAGAGTTCGGTTCATGCAAAATCTTAACGTCCTAGGTGAACTACAAGGCAGCAAAAGCAGCCAAAAACTGAATTTTCAAAAACTAAAACTTGAATTTCTGTGCCTCTTTCTTGGTGACTGCAACAACTTAGAAGCTTCTACTTCGTACAGAGTGGTGCAACCGCAAACATCATCACGCTGCATTAGTTGCCAGACGATAAATGTAAACGTTTCTGAGAGTAATGCGTCCAATGTGAAGATTTTCAGTTACGTCGAAACGAAAGCAATGTAGAAAACGTTATGTTTTCTGCGGTTTTTACTACGAATTACCACTTCTCGCTTTTTCTCGTGTAATGTGGCTGCCAGAGTTCGGTTCATGCAAAATCTTAAGGTCCTAGGTCAACTACAAGGCAGCAAAAGCAGCCAAAAACTGAATTTTCAAAAACTAAAACTTGAATTTCTGTGCCTCTTTCTTGGTGACTGCAGCAACTTAGAAGCTTCTACTTCGTAAGGAGTGGTGCGACCGCAAACGTCATCACGCTGCATTAGTTGCCAGACGATTAATGTAGTCGTTTCTGAGAGTAATGCGTCCAATGTGAAGATTTTCAGTTACGTCGATACGAAAACAATGTAGAAAACGTTATGTTTTCTGCGGTTTTTACTACGAATTACCACTTCTCGCTTTTTCTCGTGTAATGTGGCTGCCAGAGTTCGGTTCATGCAAAATCTTAAGGTTCTAGGTCAACTACAAGGCAGCAAAAGCAGCCAAAAACTGAATTTTCAAAAACTAAAACTTGAATTTCTGTGCCTCTTTCTTGGTGACTGCAACAACTTAGAAGCTTCTACTTCGTACAGAGTGGTGCGACCGCAAACGTCATCACGCTGCATTAGTTGCCAGACGACAAATTTAAACGTTTCTGAGAGTAATGCGTCCAATGTGAAGATTTTCAGTTACGTCGATACGAAAACAATGTAGAAAACGTTACGTTTTCTGCGGTTTTTACTACGAATTACCACTTCTCGCTTTATCTCGTATAATGTGGCTGCCAGAGTTCGGTTCATGCAAAATCTTAAGGTCCTAGGTCAACTACAAGGCAGCAAAAGCAGCCAAAAACTGAATTTTCAAAAACTAAAACTTGAATTTCTGTGCCTCTTTTTTGGTGACTGCAACAACATAGAAGCTTCTACTTCGTACAGAGTGATGCGACCGCAAACGTCATCACGCTGCATTAGATGCCAGACGATAAATGTAAACGTTTCTGAGAGTAATGCGTCCAATGTGAAGATTTTCAGTTACGTCGATACGAAAACAATGTAGAAAACGTTATGTTTTCTGCGGTTTTTACTACGAATTACCACTTCTCGCTTTTTCTCGTGTAATGTGGCTGCCAGAGTTCGGTTCATGCAAAATCTTAACGTCCTAGGTCAACTACAAGGCAGCAAAAGCAGCCAAAAACTGAATTTTCAAAAACTAAAACTTGAATTTCTGTGCCTCTTTCTTGGTGACTGCAACAACTTAGAAGCTTCTACTTCGTACAGAGTGGTGCGACCGCAAACCTCATCACGCTGCATTAGTTGCCAGACGATAAATGTAAACGTTTCTGAGAGTAATGCGTCCAATGTGAAGATTTTCAGTTACGTCGATACGAAAACAATGTAGAAAACGTTATGTTTTCTGCGGTTTTTACTACGAATTACCACTTCTCGCTTTTTCTCGTGTAATGTGGCTGCCAGAGTTCGGTTCATGCAAAATTTTAACGTCCTAGGTCAACTACAAGGCAGCAAAAGCAGCCAAAAACTGAATTTTCAAAAACTAAAACTTGAATTTCTGTGCCTCTTTCTAGGTGACTGCAGCAACTTAGAAGCTTCTACTTCGTACAGAGTGGTGCGACCGCAAACGTCATCACGCTGCATTAGTTGCCAGACGATAAATGTAAACGTTTCTGAGAGTAATGCGTCCAATGTGAAGATTTTCAGTTACGTCGATACAAAAACCATGTAGAAAACGTTAAGTTTTCTGCGGTTTTTACTACGAATTACCACTTCTCGCTTTTCTCGTGTAATGTGGCTGCCAGAGTTCGGTTCATGCAAAATCTTAAGGTCCTAGGTCAACTACAAGGCAGCAAATGCAGCCAAAAACTGAATTTTCAAAAACTAAAACTTGAATTTCTGTGCCTCTTTCTTGGTGACTGCAACAACTTAGAAGCTTCTACTTCGTACAGAGTGGTGCGACCGCAAACGTCATCACGCTGCATTAGTTGCCAGACGATAAATGTAAACGTTTCTGAGAGTAATGCGTCCAATGTGAAGATTTTCAGTTACGTCGATACGAAAACAATGTAGAAAACGTTATGTTTTCTGCGGTTTTTACTACGAATTACCACTTCTCGCTTTTTCTCGTGTAATGTGGCTGCCAGAGTTCGGTTCATGCAAAATCTTAAGGTCCTAGGTCAACTACAAGGCAGCAAAAGCAGCCAAAAACTGAATTTTCAAAAACTAAAACTTGAATTTCTGTGCCTCTTTCTTGGTGACTGCAACAACTTAGAAGCTTCTACTTCGTACAGAGTGGTGCGACCGCAAACCTCATCACGCTGCATTAGTTGCCAGACGATAAATGTAAACGTTTCTGAGAGTAATGCGTCCAATGTGAAGATTTTCAGTTACGTCGATACGAAAACAATGTAGAAAACGTTATGTTTTCTGCGGTTTTTACTACGAATTACCACTTCTCGCTTTTTCTCGTGTAATGTGGCTGCCAGAGTTCGGTTCATGCAAAATCTTAAGGTCCTAGGTCAACTACAAGGCAGTAAAAGCAGCCAAAAACTGAATTTTCAAACACTAAAACTTGAATCTCTGTGCCTCTTTCTTGGTGACTGCAACAACTTAGAAGCTTCTACTTCGTACAGAGTGGTGCGACCGCAAACGTCATCACGCTGCATTAGTTGCCAGACGATAAATGTAAACGTTTCTGAGAGTAATGCGTCCAATGTGAAGATTTTCAGTTACGTCGATACGAAAACAATGTAGAAAACGTTATGTTTTCTGCGGTTTTTACTACGAATTACCACTTCTCGCTTTTTCTCGTGTAATGTGGCTGCCAGAGTTCGGTTCATGCAAAATATTAAGGTCCTAGGTCAACTACAAGGCAGCAAAAGCAGCCAAAAACTGAATTTTCAAAACCTAAAACTTGAATTTCTGTGCCTCTTTCTTGGTGACTGCAACAATTTTAGATGCTTCTGCTTCGTACAGAGTGGTGCGACCGCAAACGTCATCACGCTGCATTAGTTGCCAGACGATAAATGTAAACGTTTCTGAGAGTAATGCGTCCAATGTGAAGATTTTCAGTTACGTCGATACGAAACCAATGTAGAAAACGTTATGTTTTCTGCGGTTTTTACTACGAATTACCACTTCTCGCTTTTTCTCGTGTAATGTGGCTGCCAGAGTTCGGTTCATGCAAAATCTTAAGGTCCTAGGTCAACTACAAGGCAGCAAAAGCAGACAAAAACTGAATTTTCAAAAACTAAAACTTGAATTTCTGTGCCTCTTTCTTGGTGACTGCAACAACTTAGAAGCTTCTACTTCGTACAGAGTGGTGCGACCGCAAACGTCATCACGCTGAATTAGTTGCCAGACGATAAATGTAAACGTTTCTGAGAGTAATGCGTCCAATGTTAAGATTTTCAGTTACGTCGATACGAAAACAATGTAGAAAACGTTATGTTTTCTGCGGTTTTTACTACGAATTACCACTTCTCGCTTTTTCTCGTGTAATGTGGCTGCCAGAGTTCGGTTCATGCAAAATCTTAAGGTCCTAGGTCAACTACAAGGCAGCAAAAGCAGCCAAAAACTGAATTTTCAAAACCTAAAACTTGAATTTCTGTGCCTCTTTCTTGGTGACTGCAACAACTTAGAAGCTTCTACTTCGTACAGAGTGGTGCGACCGCAAACGTCATCACGCTGCATTAGTTGCCAGACGATAAATGTAAACGTTTCTGAGAGTAATGCGTCCAATGTGAAGATTTTCAGTTACGTCGATACGAAAACAATGTAGAAAACTTTTTTTTTTTGCGGTTTTTACTACGAATTACCACTTCTCGCTTTTTCTTGTGGCTGCCAGAGTTCGGTTCATGCAAAATCTTAAGGTCCTAGGTCAACTACAAGGCAGCAAAAGCAGCCAAAAACTGAATTTTCAAAAACTAAAACTTGAATTTCTGTGCCTCTTTCTTGGTGACTGCAACAACTTAGAAGCTTCTACTTCGTACAGAGTGGTGCGACCGCAAACGTCATCACGCTGCATTAGTTGCCAGACGATAAGTGTAAACGTTTCTGAGAGTAATGCGTCCAATGTGAAGATTTTCAGTTACGTCGATACGAAAACAATGTAGAAAACGTTATGTTTTCTGCGGTTTTTACTACGAATTACCACTTCTCGCTTTTTCTCGTGTAATGTGGCTGCCAGAGTTCGGTTCATGCAAAATCTTAAGGTCCTAGGTCAACTACAAGGCAGCAAAAGCAGCCAGAAACTGAATTTTCAAAACCTAAAACTTGAATTTCTGGGCCTCTTTCTTGGTGACTGCAACAACTTAGAAGCTTCTACTTCGTACAGAGTGGTGCGACCGCAAACGTCATCACGCTGCATTAGTTGCCAGACGATAAATGTAATCGTTTCTGAGAGTAATGCGTCCAATGTGAAGATTTTGGGTTACGTCGATACGAAAACAATGTAGAAAACGTTATGTTTTCTGCGGTTTTTACTACGAATTACCACTTCTCGCTTTTTCTCGTGTAATGTGGCTGCCAGAGTTCGGTTCATGCAAAATCTTAAGGTCCTAGGTCAACTACAAGGCAGCAAAAGCAGCCAAAAACTGAATTTTCAAAAACTAAAACTTGAATTTCTGTGCCTCTTTCCTGGTGACTGCAACAACTTAGAAGCTTCTACTTCGTACAGAGTGGTGCGACCTCAAACGTCATCACGCTGCATTAGTTGTCAGACGATAAATGTAAACGTTTCTGAGAGTAATGCGTCCAATGTGAAGATTTTCAGTTACGTCGATACGAAAACAATGTAGAAAACGTTATGTTTTCTGCGGTTTTTACTACGAATTACCACTTCTCGCTCTTTCTCGTGTAATGTGGCTGCCAGAGTTCGGTTCATGCAAAATCTTAAGGTCCTAGGTCAACTACAAGGCAGCAAAAGCAGCCAAAAACTGAATTTTCAAAAACTAAAACTTGAATTTCTGTGCCTCTTTCTTGGTGACTGCAACAACTTAGAAGCTTCTACTTCGTACAGAGTGGTGCGACCGCAAACGTCATCACGCGGCATTAGTTGCCAGACGATAAATGTAAACGTTTCTGAGAGTAATGCGTATAATGTGAGGATTTTCAGTTACGTCGATACGAAAAGAGTGTAGAAAACGTTATGTTTTCTGCGGTTTTTACTACGAATTACCACTTCTCGCTTTTTCTCGTGTAATGTGGCTGCCAGAGTTCGGTTCATGCAAAATCTTAAGGTCCTAGGTCAACTAGAAGGCAGCAAAAGCAGCCAAAAGCTGAATTTTCAAAAACTAAAACTTGAATTTCTGTGCCTCTTTCTTGGTGACTGCAACAACTTAGAAGCTTCTACTTCGTACAGAGTGGTGCGACCGCAAACGTCATCGCGGTGCATTAGTTGCCAGACGATAAATGTAAACGTTTCTGAGAGTAATGCGTCCAATGTGAAGATTTTCAGTTACGTCGATACGAAAACAATGTAGAAAACGTTATGTTTTCTGCGGTTTTTACTACGAATTACCACTTCTCGCTCTTTCTCGTGTAATGTGGCTGCCAGAGTTCGGTTCATGCAAAATCTTAAGGTCCTAGGGCATCTACAAGGCAGCAAAAGCAGCCAAAAACTGAATTTTCAAAACCTAAAACTTGAATTTCTGTGCCTCTTTCTTGGTGACTGCAACAACTTAGAAGCTTCTACTTCGTACAGAGTGGTGCGACCGCAAACGTCATCACGCGGCATTAGTTGCCAGACGATAAATGTAAACGTTTCTGAGAGTAATGCGTCCAATGTGAAGATTTTCAGTTACGTCGATACGAAACCAATGTAGAAAACGTTATGTTTTCTGCGGTTTTTACTACGAATTACCACTTCTCGCTTTTTCTCGTGTAATGTGGCTGCCAGAGTTCGGTTCATGCAAAATCTTAAGGTCCTAGGTCAACTACAAGGCAGCAAAAGCAGACAAAAACTGAATTTTCAAAAACTAAAACTTGAATTTCTGTGCCTCTTTCTTGGTGACTGCAACAACTTAGAAGCTTCTACTTCGTACAGAGTGGTGCGACCGCAAACGTCATCACGCTGAATTAGTTGCCAGACGATAAATGTAAACGTTTCTGAGAGTAATGCGTCCAATGTGAAGATTTTCAGTTACGTCGATACGAAAACAATGTAGAAAACGTTATGTTTTCTGCGGTTTTTACTACGAATTACCACTTCTCGCTTTTTCTCGTGTAATGTGGCTGCCAGAGTTCGGTTCATGCAAAATCTTAAGGTCCTAGGTCAACTACAAGGCAGCAAAAGCAGCCAAAAACTGAATTTTCAAAAACTAAAACTTGAATTTCTGTGCCTCTTTCTTGGTGACTGCAACAACTTAGAAGCTTCTACTTCGTACAGAGTGGTGCGACCGCAAACGTCATCACGCGGCATTAGTTGCCAGACGATAAATGTAAACGTTTCTGAGAGTAATGCGTATAATGTGAGGATTTTCAGTTACGTCGATACGAAAAGAGTGTAGAAAACGTTATGTTTTCTGCGGTTTTTACTACGAATTACCACTTCTCGCTTTTTCTCGTGTAATGTGGCTGCCAGAGTTCGGTTCATGCAAAATCTTAAGGTCCTAGGTCAACTAGAAGGCAGCAAAAGCAGCCAAAAGCTGAATTTTCAAAAACTATAACTTGAATTTCTGTGCCTCTTTCTTGGTGAATGCAACAACTTAGAAGCTTCTACTTCGTACAGAGTGGTGCGACCGCAAACGTCATCGCGGTGCATTAGTTGCCAGACGATAAATGTAAACGTTTCTGAGAGTAATGCGTCCAATGTGAAGATTTTCAGTTACGTCGATACGAAAACAATGTAGAAAACGTTATGTTTTCTGCGGTTTTTACTACGAATTACCACTTCTCGCTTTTTCTCGTGTAATGTGGCTGCCAGAGTTCGGTTCATGCAAAATCTTAAGGTCCTAGGGCATCTACAAGGCAGCAAAAGCAGCCAAAAACTGAATTTTCAAAACCTAAAACTTGAATTTCTGTGCCTCTTTCTTGGTGACTGCAACAACTTAGAAGCTTCTACTTCGTACAGAGTGGTGCGACCGCAAACGTCATCGCGGTGCATTAGTTGCCGGACGATAAATGTAAACGTTTCTGAGAGTAATGCGTCCAATGTGAAGATTTTCAGTTACGTCGATACGAAAACAATGTAGAAAACGTTTTTTTTTGCGGTTTTTACTACGAATTACCACTTCTCGCTTTTTCTCGTGTAATGTGGCTGCCAGAGTTCGGTTCATGCAAAATCTTAACGTCCTACGTCAACTACAAGGCAGCAAAAGCAGCCAAAAACTGAATTTTCAAAAACTAAAACTTGAATTTCTGTGCCTCTTTCTTGGTGACTGCAACAACTTAGAAGCTTCTACTTCGTACAGAGTGGTGCGACCGCAAACGTCATCACGCTGCATTAGTTGCCAGACGATAATTGTAAACGTTTCTGAGAGTAATGCGTCCAATGTGAAGATTTTCAGTTACGTCGATACGAAAACAATGTAGAAAAAGTTATGTTTTCTGCGGTTTTTACTACGAATTACCACTTCTCGCTTTTTCTCGTGTAATGTGGCTGCCAGAGTTCGGTTCATGCAAAATCTTAAGGTCCTAGGGCATCTACAAGGCAGCAAAAGCAGCCAAAAACTGAATTTTCAAAACCTAAAACTTGAATTTCTGTGCCTCTTTCTTGGTGACTGCAACAACTTAGAAGCTTCTACTTCGTACAGAGTGGTTCGACCGCAAACGTCATCACGCTGCATTTGTTGCCAGACGATAAATGTAAACGTTTCTGAGAGTAATGCGTCCAATGTGAAGATTTTCAGTTACGTCGATACGAAAACAATGTAGAAAACGTTATGTTTTTTGCGGTTTTACTACGAATAACCACTTCTCGCTTTTTCTCGCGTAATGTGGCTGCCAGAGTTCTGTTCATGCAAAATCTTAAGGTCCTAGGTCAACTACAAGGCAGCAAAAGCAGCCAGAAACTGAATTTTCAAAACCTAAAACTTGAATTTCTGGGCCTCTTTCTTGGTGACTGCAACAACTTAGAAGCTTCTACTTCGTACAGAGTGGTGCGACCGCAAACGTCATCACGCTGCATTAGTTGCCAGACGATAAATGTAATCGTTTCTGAGAGTAATGCGTCCAATGTGAAGATTTTGGGTTACGTCGATACGAAAACAATGTAGAAAACGTTATGTTTTCTGCGGTTTTTACTACGAATTACCACTTCTCGCTTTTTCTCGTGTAATGTGGCTGCCAGAGTTCGGTTCATGCAAAATCTTAAGGTCCTAGGTCAACTACAAGGCAGCAAAAGCAGCCAAAAACTGAATTTTCAAAAACTAAAACTTGAATTTCTGTGCCTCTTTCCTGGTGACTGCAACAACTTAGAAGCTTCTACTTCGTACAGAGTGGTGCGACCTCAAACGTCATCACGCTGCATTAGTTGTCAGACGATAAATGTAAACGTTTCTGAGAGTAATGCGTCCAATGTGAAGATTTTCAGTTACGTCGATACGAAAACAATGTAGAAAACGTTATGTTTTCTGCGGTTTTTAATACGAATTACCACTTCTCGCTCTTTCTCGTGTAATGTGACTGCCAGAGTTCGGTTCATGCAAAATCTTAAGGTCCTAGGTCAACTACAAGGCAGCAAAAGCAGCCAAAAACTGAATTTTCAAAAACTAAAACTTGAATTTCTGTGCCTCTTTCTTGGTGACTGCAACAACTTAGAAGCTTCTACTTCGTACAGAGTGGTGCGACCGCAAACGTCATCACGCGGCATTAGTTGCCAGACGATAAATGTTAACGTTTCTGAGAGTAATGCGTCCAATGTGAGGATTTTCAGTTACGTCGATACGAAAAGAGTGTAGAAAACGTTATGTTTTCTGCGGTTTTTACTACGAATTACCCCCTCTCGCTTTTTCTCGTGTAATGTGGCTGCCAGAGTTCGGTTCATGCAAAATCTTAAGGTCCTAGGGCATCTACAAGGCAGCAAAAGCAGCCAAAAACTGAATTTTCAAAACCTAAAACTTGAATTTCTGTGCCTCTTTCTTGGTGACTGCAACAACTTAGAAGCTTCTACTTCGTACAGAGTGGTGCGACCGCAAACGTCATCGCGGTGCATTAGTTGCCAGACGATAAATGTAAACGTTTCTGAGAGTAATGCGTCCAATGTGAAGATTTTCAGTTACGTCGATACGAAAACAATGTAGAAAACGTTTTTTTTTGCGGTTTTTACTACGAATTACCACTTCTCGCTTTTTCTCGTGTAATGTGGCTGCCAGAGTTCGGTTCATGCAAAATCTTAACGTCCTACGTCAACTACAAGGCAGCAAAAGCAGCCAAAAACTGAATTTTCAAAAACTAAAACTTGAATTTCTGTGCCTCTTTCTTGGTGACTGCAACAACTTAGAAGCTTCTACTTCGTACAGAGTGGTGCGACCGCAAACGTCATCACGCTGCATTAGTTGCCAGACGATAATTGTAAACGTTTCTGAGAGTAATGCGTCCAATGTGAAGATTTTCAGTTACGTCGATACGAAAACAATGTAGAAAAAGTTATGTTTTCTGCGGTTTTTACTACGAATTACCACTTCTCGCTTTTTCTCGTGTAATGTGGCTGCCAGAGTTCGGTTCATGCAAAATCTTAAGGTCCTAGGGCATCTACAAGGCAGCAAAAGCAGCCAAAAACTGAATTTTCAAAAACTAAAACTTGAATTTCTGTGCCTCTTTCTTGGTGACTACAACAACTTAGAAGCTTCTACTTCGTACAGAGTGGTTCGACCGCAAACGTCATCACGCTGCATTTGTTGCCAGACGATAAATGTAAACGTTTCTGAGAGTAATGCGTCCAATGTGAAGATTTTCAGTTACGTCGATACGAAAACAATGTAGAAAACGTTATGTTTTTTGCGGTTTTACTACGAATTACCACTTCTCGCTTTTTCTCGCGTAATGTGGCTGCCAGAGTTCGGTTGATGCAAAATCTTAAGGTCCTAGGTCAACTACAAGGCAGCAAAAGCAGCCAGAAACTGAATTTTCAAAACCTAAAACTTGAATTTCTGGGCCTCTTTCTTGGTGACTGCAACAACTTAGAAGCTTCTACTTCGTACAGAGTGGTGCGACCGCAAACGTCATCACGCTGCATTAGTTGCCAGACGATAAATGTAATCGTTTCTGAGAGTAATGCGTCCAATGTGAAGATTTTGGGTTACGTCGATACGAAAACAATGTAGAAAACGTTATGTTTTCTGCGGTTTTTACTACGAATTACCACTTCTCGCTTTTTCTCGTGTAATGTGGCTGCCAGAGTTCGGTTCATGCAAAATCTTAAGGTCCTAGGTCAACTACAAGGCAGCAAAAGCAGCCAAAAACTGAATTTTCAAAAACTAAAACTTGAATTTCTGTGCCTCTTTCCTGGTGACTGCAACAACTTAGAAGCTTCTACTTCGTACAGAGTGGTGCGACCTCAAACGTCATCACGCTGCATTAGTTGTCAGACGATAAATGTAAACGTTTCTGAGAGTAATGCGTCCAATGTGAAGATTTTCAGTTACGTCGATACGAAAACAATGTAGAAAACGTTATGTTTTCTGCGGTTTTTACTACGAATTACCACTTCTCGCTCTTTCTCGTGTAATGTGGCTGCCAGAGTTCGGTTCATGCAAAATCTTAAGGTCCTAGGTCAACTACAAGGCAGCAAAAGCAGCCAAAAACTGAATTTTCAAAAACTAAAACTTGAATTTCTGTGCCTCTTTCTTGGTGACTGCAACAACTTAGAAGCTTCTACTTCGTACAGAGTGGTGCGACCGCAAACGTCATCACGCTGCATTAGTTGCCAGACGATAAATGTAAACGTTTCTGAGAGTAATGCGTATAATGTGAGGATTTTCAGTTACGTCGATACGAAAAGAGTGTAGAAAACGTTATGTTTTCTGCGGTTTTTACTACGAATTACCACTTCTCGCTTTTTCTCGTGTAATGTGGCTGCCAGAGTTCGGTTCATGCAAAATCTTAAGGTCCTAGGTCAACTAGAAGGCAGCAAAAGCAGCCAAAAGCTGAATTTTCAAAAACTAAAACTTGAATTTCTGTGCCTCTTTCTTGGTGACTGCAACAACTTAGAAGCTTCTACTTCGTTCAGAGTGGTGCGACCGCAAACGTCATCGCGGTGCATTAGTTGCCAGACGATAAATGTAAACGTTTCTGAGAGTAATGCGTCCAATGTGAAGATTTTCAGTTACGTCGATACGAAAACAATGTAGAAAACGTTATGTTTTCTGTGGTTTTTACTACGAATTACCACTTCTCGCTTTTTCTCGTGTAATGTGGCTGCCAGAGTTCGGTTCATGCAAAATCTTAAGGTCCTAGGGCATCTACAAGGCAGCAAAAGCAGCCAAAAACTGAATTTTCAAAACCTAAAACTTGAATTTCTGTGCCTCTTTCTTGGTGACTGCAACAACTTAGAAGCTTCTACTTCGTACAGAGTGGTGCGACCGCAAACGTCATCACGCGGCATTAGTTGCCAGACGATAAATGTAAACGTTTCTGAGAGTAATGCGTCCAATGTGAAGATTTTCAGTTACGTCGATACGAAAACAATGTAGAAAACGTTATGTTTTCTGCGGTTTTACTACGAATTACCACTTCTCGCTTTTTCTCGCGTAATGTGGCTGCCAGAGTTCGGTTCATGCAAAATCTTAAGGTCCTAGGTCAACTACAAGGCAGCAAAAGCAGCCAAAAACTGAATTTTCAAAACCTAAAACTTGAATTTCTGTGCCTCTTTCTTGGTGACTGCAACAACTTAGAAGCTTCTACTTCGTACAGAGTGGTGCGACCTCATACGTCATCACGCTGCATTAGTTGCCAGACGATAAATGTAAACGTTTCTGAGAGTAATGCGTCCAATATGAAGATTTTCAGTTACGTCGATACGAAAACAATGTAGAAAACGTTTTTTTTTTGCGGTTTTTACTACGAATTACCACTTCTCGCTTTTTCTCGTGTAATGTGGCTGCCAGAGTTCGGTTCATGCAAAATCTTAACGTCCTACGTCAACTACAAGGTAGCAAAAGCAGCCAAAAACTGAATTTTCAAAAACTAAAACTTGAATTTCTGTGCCTCTTTCTTGGTGACTGCAACAACTTAGAAGCTTCTACTTCGTACAGAGTGGTGCGACCGCAAACGTCATCACGCTGCATTAGTTGCCAGACGATAATTGTAAACGTTTCTGAGAGTAATGCGTCCAATGTGAAGATTTTCAGTTACGTCGATACGAAAACAATGTAGAAAAAGTTATGTTTTCTGCGGTTTTTACTACGAATTACCACTTCTCGCTTTTTCTCGTGTAATGTGGCTGCCAGAGTTCGGTTCATGCAAAATCTTAAGGTCCTAGGGCATCTACAAGGCAGCAAAAGCAGCCAAAAACTGAATTTTCAAAACCTAAAACTTGAATTTCTGTGCCTCTTTCTTGGTGACTGCAACAACTTAGAAGCTTCTACTTCGTACAGAGTGGTTCGACCTCAAACGTCATCACGCTGCATTTGTTGCCAGACGATAAATGTAAACGTTTCTGAGAGTAATGCGTCCAATGTGAAGATTTTCAGTTACGTCGATACGAAAACAATTTAGAAAACGTTATGTTTTTTGCGGTTTTACTACGAATTACCACTTCTCGCTTTTTCTCGCGTAATTTGGCTGCCAGAGTTCGGTTCATGCAAAATCTTAACGTCCTAGGTCAACTACAAGTCAGCAAAAGCAGCCAAAAACTGAATTTTCAAAAACTAAAACTTGAATTTCTGTGCCTCTTTCTTGGTGACTGCAACAACTTAGAAGCTTCTACTTCGTACAGAGTGGTGCGACCGCAAACGTCATCACGCTGCATTAGTTGCCAGACGATAATTGTAAACGTTTCTGAGAGTAATGCGTCCAATGTGAAGATTTTCAGTTACGTCGATACGAAAACAATGTAGAAAAAGTTATGTTTTCTGCGGTTTTTACTACGAATTACCACTTCTCGCCTTTTCTCGTGTAATGTGGCTGCCAGAGTTCGGTTCATGCAAAATCTTAAGGTCCTAGGTCAACTACAAGGCAGCAAAAGCAGCCAAAAACTGAATTTTCAAAACCTAAAACTTGAATTTCTGTGCCTCTTTCTTGGTGACTGCAACAACTTAGAAGCTTCTACTTCGTACAGAGTGGTTCGACCGCAAACGTCATCACGCTGCATTTGTTGCCAGACGATAAATGTAAACGTTTCTGAGAGTAATGCGTCCAATGTGAAGATTTTCAGTTACGTCGATACGAAAACAATGTAGAAAACGTTATGTTTTCTGCGGTTTTTACTACGAATTACCACTTCTCGCTCTTTCTCGTGTAATGTGGCTGCCAGAGTTCGGTTCATGCAAAATCTTAAGGTCCTAGGTCAACTACAAGGCAGCAAAAGCAGCCAAAAACTGAATTTTCAAAAACTAAAACTTGAATTTCTGTGCCTCTTTCTTGGTGACTGCAACAACTTAGAAGCTTCTACTTCGTACAGAGTGGTGCGACCGCAAACGTCATCACGCGGCATTAGTTGCCAGACGATAAATGTAAACGTTTCTGAGAGTAATGCGTATAATGTGAGGATTTTCAGTTACGTCGATACGAAAAGAGTGTAGAAAACGTTACGTTTTCTGCGGTTTTTACTACGAATTACCACTTCTCGCTTTTTCTCGTGTAATGTGGCTGCCAGAGTTCGGTTCATGCAAAATCTTAAGGTCCTAGGTCAACTAGAAGGCAGCAAAAGCAGCCAAAAGCTGAATTTTCAAAAACTAAAACTTGAATTTCTGTGCCTCTTTCTTGGTGACTGCAACAACTTAGAAGCTTCTACTTCGTACAGAGTGGTGCGACCGCAAACGTCATCGCGGTGCATTAGTTGCCAGACGATAAATGTAAACGTTTCTGAGAGTAATGCGTCCAATGTGAAGATTTTCAGTTACGTCGATACGAAAACAATGTAGAAAACGTTATGTTTTCTGCGGTTTTTACTACGAATTACCACTTCTCGCTTTTTCTCGTGTAATGTGGCTGCCAGAGTTCGGTTCATGCAAAATTTTAAGGTCCTAGGGCATCTACAAGGCAGCAAAAGCAGCCAAAAACTGAATTTTCAAAACCTAAAACTTGAATTTCTGTGCCTCTTTCTTGGTGACTGCAACAACTTAGAAGCTTCTACTTCGTACAGAGTGGTGCGACCGCAAACGTCATCACGCGGCATTAGTTGCCAGACGATAAATGTAAACGTTTCTGAGAGTAATGCGTCCAATGTGAAGATTTTCAGTTACGTCGATACGAAAACAATGTAGAAAACGTTATGTTTTCTGCGGTTTTACTACGAATTACCACTTCTCGCTTTTTCTCGCGTAATGTGGCTGCCAGAGTTCGGTTCATGCAAAATCTTAAGGTCCAAGGTCAACTACAAGGCAGCAAAAGCAGCCAAAAACTGAATTTTCAAAACCTAAAACTTGAATTTCTGTGCCTCTTTCTTGGTGACTGCAACAACTTAGAAGCTTCTACTTCGTACAGAGTGGTGCGACCTCATACGTCATCACGCTGCATTAGTTGCCAGACGATAAATGTAAACGTTTCTGAGAGTAATGCGTCCAATGTGAAGATTTTCAGTTACGTCGATACGAAAACAATGTAGTAAACGTTTTTTTTTGCGGTTTTTACTACGAATTACCACTTCTCGCTTTTTCTCGTGTAATGTGGCTGCCAGAGTTCGGTTCATGCAAAATCTTAAGGTCCTAGGTCAACTACAAGGCAGCAAAAGCAGCCAAAAACTGAATTTTCAAAACCTAAAATTTGAATTTCTGTGCCTCTTTCTTGGTGACTGCAACAACTTAGAAGCTTCTACTTCGTACAGAGTGGTGCGACCTCATACGTCATCACGCTGCATTAGTTGCCAGACGATAAATGTAAACGTTTCTGAGAGTAATGCGTCCAATGTGAAGATTTTCAGTTACGTCGATACGAAAACAATGTAGAAAACGTTATGTTTTCTGCGGTTTTTACTACGAATTACCACTTCTCGCTTTTTCTCGTGTAATGCGGCTGCCAGAGTTCGGTTCATGCAAAATCTTAAGGTCCTAGGTCAACTACAAGGCAGCAAAAGCAGCCAAAAACTGAATTTTCAAAAACTAAAACTTGAATTTCTGTGCCTCTTTCTTGGTGACTGCAACAACTTAGAAGCTTCTACTTCGTACAGACTGGTGCGACCGCAAACGTCATCGCGGTGCATTAGTTGCCAGACGATAAATGTAAACGTTTCTGAGAGTAATGCGTCCAATGTGAAGATTTTCAGTTACGTCGATACGAAAACAATGTAGAAAACGTTATGTTTTCTGCGGTTTTTACTACGAATTACCACTTCTCGCTTTTTCTCGTGTAATGTGGCTGCCAGAGTTCGGTTCATGCAAAATCTTAAGGTCCTAGGGCATCTACAAGGCAGCAAAAGCAGCCAAAAACTGAATTTTCAAAACCTAAAACTTGAATTTCTGTGCCTCTTTCTTGGTGACTGCAACAACTTAGAAGCTTCTACTTCGTACAGAGTGGTGCGACCGCAAACGTCATCACGCGGCATTAGTTGCCAGACGATAAATGTAAACGTTTCTGAGAGTAATGCGTCCAATGTGAAGATTTTCAGTTACGTCGATACGAAAACAATGTAGAAAACGTTATGTTTTCTGCGGTTTTACTACGAATTACCACTTCTCGCTTTTTCTCGCGTAATGTGGCTGCCAGAGTTCGGTTCATGCAAAATCTTAAGGTCCTAGGTCAACTACAAGGCAGCAAAAGCAGCCAAAAACTGAATTTTCAAAACCTAAAACTTGAATTTCTGTGCCTCTTTCTTGGTGACTGCAACAACTTAGAAGCTTCTACTTCGTACAGAGTGGTGCGACCTCATACGTCATCACGCTGCATTAGTTGCCAGACGATAAATGTAAACGTTTCTGAGAGTAATGCGTCCAATGTGAAGATTTTCAGTTACGTCGATACGAAAACAATGTAGAAAACGTTTTTTTTTTTTGCGGTTTTTACTACGAATTACCACTTCTCGCTTTTTCTCGTGTAATGTGGCTGCCAGAGTTCAGTTCATGCAAAATCTTAACGTCCTACGTCAACTACAAGGCAGCAAAAGCAGCCAAAAACAGAAATTTTCAAAAACTAAAACTTGAATTTCTGTGCCTCTTTCTTGGTGACTGCAACAACTTAGAAGCTTCTACTTCGTACAGAGTGGTGCGACCGCAAACGTCATCACGCTGCATTAGTTGCCAGACGATAATTGTAAACGTTTCTGAGAGTAATGCGTCCAATGTGAAGATTTTCAGTTACGTCGATACGAAAACAATGTAGAAAAAGTTATGTTTTCTGCGGTTTTTACTACGAATTACCACTTCTCGCTTTTTCTCGTGTAATGTGGCTGCCAGAGTTCGGTTCATGCAAAATCTTAAGGTCCTAGGGCATCTACAAGGCAGCAAAAGCAGCCAAAAACTGAATTTTCAAAACCTAAAACTTGAATTTCTGTGCCTCTTTCTTGGTGACTGCAACAACTTAGAAGCTTCTACTTCGTACAGAGTGGTTCGACCGCAAACGTCATCACGCTGCATTTGTTGCCAGACGATAAATGTAAACGTTTCTGAGAGTAATGCGTCCAATGTGAAGATTTTCAGTTACGTCGATACGAAAACAATGTAGAAAACGTTATGTTTTTTGCGGTTTTACTACGAATTACCACTTCTCGCTTTTTCTCGCGTAATGTGGCTGCCAGAGTTCGGTTCATGCAAAATCTTAAGGTCCTAGGTCAACTACAAGGCAGCAAAAGCAGCCAAAAACTGAATTTTCAAAACCTAAAACTTGAACTTCTGTGCCTCTTTCTTGGTGACTGCAACAACTTAGAAGCTTCTACTTCGTACAGAGTGGTGCGACCTCATACGTCATCACGCTGCATTAGTTGCCAGACGATAAATGTAAACGTTTCTGAGAGTAATGCGTCCAATGTGAAGATTTTCAGTTACGTCGATACGAAAACAATGTAGAAAACGCTATGTTTTCTGCGGTTTTTACTACGAATTACCACTTCTCGCTTTTTCTCGTGTAATGTGGCTGCCAGAGTTCGGTTCATGCAAAATCTTAACGTCCTACGTCAACTACAAGGCAGCTAAAGCAGCCAAAAACTGAATTTTCAAAAACTAAAACTTGAATTTCTGTGCCTCTTTCTTGGTGACTGCAACAACTTAGAAGCTTCTACTTCGTACAGAGTGGTGCGACCGCAAACGTCATCACGCTGCATTAGTTGCCAGACGATAATTGTAAACGTTTCTGAGAGTAATGCGTCCAATGTGAAGATTTTCAGTTACGTCGATACGAAAACAATGTAGAAAAAGTTATGTTTTCTGCGGTTTTTACTACGAATTACCACTTCTCGCTTTTTCTCGTGTAATGTGGCTGCCAGAGTTCGGTTCATGCAAAATCTTAAGGTCCTAGGTCAACTACAAGGCAGCAAAAGCAGCCAAAAACTGAATTTTCAAAAACTAAAACCTGAATTTCTGTGCCTCTTTCTTGGTGACTGCAACAACTTAGACGCTTCTACTTCGTACAGAGTGGTGCGACCGCAAACGTCATCACGCTGCATTAGTTGCCAGACGATAAATGTAAACGTTTCTGATAGTAATGCGTCCAATGTGAAGATTTTCAGTTACGTCATTTCGAAACCAAATGTTGAAAACGTTATGTTTTCTGCGGTTTTTACTACGAATTACCACTTCTCGCTTTTTCTCGTGTAATGTGGCTGCCAGAGTTCGGTTCATGCAAAATCTTAAGGTCCTAGGTCAACTACAAGGCAGCAAAAGCAGCCAAAAACTGAATTTTCAAAACCTAAAACTTGAATTTCTGTGCCTCTTTCTTGGTGACTGCAACAACTTAGAAGCTTGTACTTCGTACAGAGTGGTGCGGCCGCAACCGTCATCACGCTGCATTAGTTGCCAGACGATAAATGTAAACGTTTCTGAGAGTAATGCGTCCAATGTGAAGATTTTCAGTTACGTCGATACGAAAACATAGTAGAAAACCTTAAGTTTTCTGCGGTTTTTACTACGAATTACCACTTCTCGCTTTTTCTCGTGTAATGTGGCTGCCAGAGTTCGGTTCATGCAAAATCTTAAGGTCCTAGGTCAACTACAAGGCAGCAAAAGCAGCCAAAAACTGAATTTTCAAAACCTAAAACTTGAATTTCTGTGCCTCTTTCTTGGTGACTGCAACAATTTTAGACGCTTCTGCTTCGTACAGAGTGGTGCGACCGCAAACGTCATCACGCTGCATTAGTTGGCAGACGATAAATGTAAACGTTTCTGAGAGTAATGCGTCCAATGTGAAGATTTTCAGTTACGTCGATACGAAAACAATGTAGAAAACGTTATGTTTTCTGCGGTTTTTACTACGAATTACCACTTCTCGCTTTTTCTCGTGTAATGTGGCTGCCAGAGTTCGGTTCATGCAAAATCTTAAGGTCCTAGGTCAACTACAAGGCAGCAAAAGCAGCCAAAAACTGAATTTTCAAAAACTAAAACTTGAATTTCTGTGCCTCTTTCTTGGTGACTGCAACAACTTAGAAGCTTCTACTTCGTACAGAGTGGTGCGACCTCAAACGTCATCACGCTGCATTAGTTGCCAGACGATAAATGTAAACGTTTCTGAGAGTAATGCGTCCAATGCGAAGATTATCAGTTACGTCGATACGAAAACAATGTAGAAAACGTTATGTTTTCTGCGGTTTTTACTACGAATTACCACTTCTCGCTTTTTCTCGTGTAATGTGGCTGCCAGAGTTCGGTTCATGCAAAATCTTAAGGTCCTAGGTCAACTACAAGGCAGCAAAAGCAGCCAAAAACTGAATTTTCAAAAACTAAAACTTGAATTTCTGTGCCTCTTTCTTGGTGACTGCAACAACTTAGAAGCTTCTACTTCGTACAGAGTGGTGCGACCTCAAACGTCATCACGCTGCATTAGTTGCCAGACGATAAATGTAAACGTTTCTGAGAGTAATGCGTCCAATGTGAAGATTTTCAGTTACGTCGATACGAAAACAATGTAGAGAACGTTATGTTTTCTGCGGTTTTTAATACGAATTACCACTTCTCGCTTTTTCTCGTGTAATGTGGCGGCCAGAGTTCGGTTCATGCAAAATCTTAAGGTCCTAGGTCAACTACAAGGCAGCAAAAGCAGCCAAAAACTGAATTTTCAAAAACTAAAACTTGAATTTCTGTGCCTCTTTCTTGGTGACTGCAACAACTTAGAAGCTTCTACTTCGTACAGAGTGGTGCGACCGCAAACGTCATCACGCTGCATTAGTTGCCAGACGATATTTGTAAACGTTTCTGAGAGTAATGCGTCCAATGTGAAGATTTTCAGTTACGTCGATACGAAAACAATGCAGAAAACGTTATGTTTTCTGCGGTTTTTACTACGAATTCCCACTTCTCGCTTTTTCTCGTGTAATGTAGCTGCAGAGTTCGGTTCATGAAAATCTTAAGGTCCTAGGTCAACTACAAGGCAGCAAAAGCAGCCAAAAACTGAATTTTCAAAAACTAAAACTTGAATTTCTGTGCCTTTTTCTTGGTGACTGCAACAACTTAGAAGCTTCTACTTCGTACAGAGTGGTGCGACCGCAAACGTCATCACGCTGCATTAGTTGCCAGACGATAAATGTAAAGGTTTCTGAGAGTAATGCGTCCAATGTGAAGATTTTCAGTTACGTCGATACGAAAACAATGTAGAAAACGTTTTGTTTTCTGCGGTTTTTACTACGAATTACCACTTCTCGCTTTTTCTCGTGTAATGTGGCTGCCAGAATTCGGTTCATGCAAAATCTTAAGGTCCTAGGTCAACTACAAGGCAGCAAAAGCAGCCAAAAACTGAATTTTCAAAAACTAAAACTTGAATTTCTGTGCCTCTTTCTTGGTGACTGCAACAACCTAGAAGCTTCTACTTCGTACAGAGTGGTGCGACCTCAAACGTCATCACGCTGCATTAGTTGCCAGACGATAAATGTAAACGTTTCTGAGAGTAATGCGTCCAATGTGAAGATTTTCAGTTACGTCGATACGAAAACAATGTAGAAAACGTTATGTTTTCTGCGGTTTTTACTACGAATTACCACTTCTCGCTTTTTCTCGTGTAATGTGGCGGCCAGAGTTCGGTTCATGCAAAATCTTAAGGTCCTAGGTCAACTACAAGGCAGCAAAAGCAGCCAAAAACTGAATTTTCAAAAACTAAAACTTGAATTTCTGTGCCTCTTTCTTGGTGACTGCAACAACTTAGAAGCTTCTACTTCGTACAGAGTGGTGCGACCGCAAACGTCATCACGCTGCATTAGTTGCCAGACGATATTTGTAAACGTTTCTGAGAGTAATGCGTCCAATGTGAAGATTTTCAGTTACGTCGATACGAAAACAATGCAGAAAACGTTATGTTTTCTGCGGTTTTTACTACGAATTACCACTTCTCGCTTTTTCTCGTGTAATGTGGCGGCCAGAGTTCGGTTCATGCAAAATCTTAAGGTCCTAGGTCAACTACAAGGCAGCAAAAGCAGCCAAGAACTGAATTTTCAAAAACTAAAACTTGAATTTCTGTGCCTCTTTCTTGGTGACTGCAACAACTTAGAAGCTTCTACTTCGTACAGAGTGGTGCGACCGCAAACGTCATCACGCTGCATTAGTTGCAAGACGATATTTGTAAACGTTTCTGAGAGTAATGCGTCCAATGTGAAGATTTTCAGTTACGTCGATACGAAAACAATGCAGAAAACGTTATGTTTTCTGTGGTTTTTACTACGAATTACCACCTCTCGCTTTTTCTCGTGTAATGTAGCTGCAGAGTTCGGTTCATGAAAATCTTAAGGTCCTAGGTCAACTACAAGGCAGCAAAAGCAGCCAAAAACTGAATTTTCAAAAACTAAAACTTGAATTTCTCTGCCTCTTTCTTGGTGACTGCAACAACTTAGAAGCTTCTACTTCGTACAGAGTGGTGCGACCGCAAACGTCATCACGCTGCATTAGTTGCCAGACGATAAATGTAAACGTTTCTGAGAGTAATGCGTCCAATGTGAAGATTTTCAGTTACGTCGATACGAAAACAATGTAGAAAACGTTTTGTTTTCTGCGGTTTTTACTACGAATTACCACTTCTCGCTTTTTCTCGTGTAATGTGGCTGCCAGAGTTCGGTTCATGCTAAATCTTAACGTCCTAGGTCAACTACAAGGAAGCAAAAGCAGCCAAAAACTGAATTTTCAAAAACTAAAACTTGAATTTCTGTGCCTCTTTCTTGGTGACTGCAACAACTTAGAAGCTTCTACTTCGTACAGAGTGGTGCGACCGCAAACGTCATCACGCGGCATTTGTTGCCAGACGATAAATGTAAACGTTTCTGAGAGTAATGCGTCCAATGTGAAGATTTTCAGTTACGTCGATACGAAAACAATGTAGAAAACGTTATGTTTTCTGCGGTTTTTACTACGAATTACCACTTCTCGCTTTTTCTCGTGTAATGTGGCTGCCAGAGTTCGATTCATGCAAAATCGTAAGGTCCTAGATCAACTACAAGGCAGCAAAAGCAGCCAAAAACTGAATTTTCAAAAACTGAAACTTGAATTTCTGTGCCTCTTTCTTGGTGACTGCAACAACTTAGAAGCTTCTACTTCGTACAGAGTGGTGCGACCGCAAACGTCATCACGCTGCATTAGTTGCCAGACGATAAATGTAAACGTTTCTGAGAGTAATGCGTCCAATGTGAAGATTTTCAGTTACGTCGATACGAAAACAATGCAGAAAACGTTATGTTTTCTGCGGTTTTTACTACGAATTACCACTTCTCGCTTTTTCTCGTGTAATGTGGCGGCCAGAGTTCGGTTCATGCAAAATCTTAAGGTCCTAGGTCAACTACAAGGCAGCAAAAGCAGCCAAAAACTGAATTTTCAAAAACTAAAACTTGAATTTCTGTGCCTCTTTCTTGGTGACTGCAACAACTTAGAAGCTTCTACTTCGTACAGAGTGGTGCGACCGCAAACGTCATCACGCTGCATTAGTTGCCAGACGATATTTGTAAACGTTTCTGAGAGTAATGCGTCCAATGTGAAGATTTTCAGTTACGTCATTTCGAAAACAAATGTTGAAAACGTTATGTTTTATGCGGTTTTTACTACGAATTACCACTTCTCGCTTTTTCTCGTGTAATGTGGCTGCCAGAGTTCGGTTCATGCAAAATCTTAAGGTCCTAGGTCAACTACAAGGCAGCAAAAGCAGCCAAAAACTGAATTTTCAAAAACTAAAACTTGAATTTCTGTGCCTCTTTCTTGGTGACTGCAACAACTTAGAAGCTTCTACTTCGTACAGAGTGGTGCGACCGCAAACGTCATCACGCGGCATTAGTTGCCAGACGATAAATGTAAACGTTTCTGAGAGTAATGCGTCCAATGTGAAGATTTTCAGTTACGTCGATACGAAAACAATGTAGAAAACGTTATGTTTTCTGCGGTTTTTACTACGAATTACCACTTATCGCTTTTTCTCGTGTAATGTGGCGGCCAGAGTTCGGTTCATGCAAAATCTTAAGGTCCTAGGTCAACTACAAGGCAGCAAAAGCAGCCAAAAACTGAATTTTCAAAAACTAAAACTTGAATTTCTGTGCCTCTTTCTTGGTGACTGCAACAACTTTGAAGCTTCTACTTCGTACAGAGTGGTGCGACCGCAAACGTCATCACGCTGCATTAGTTGCCAGACGATATTTGTAAACGTTTCTGAGAGTAATGCGTCCAATGTGAAGATTTTCAGTTACGTCGATACGAAAACAATGCAGAAAACGTTATGTTTTCTGCGGTTTTTACTACGAATTACCACTTCTCGCTTTTTCTCGTGTAATGTAGCTGCAGAGTTCGGTTCATGAAAATCTTAAGGTCCTAGGTCAACTACAAGGCAGCAAAAGCAGCCAAAAACTGAATTTTCAAAAACTAAAACTTGAATTTCTGTGCCTCTTTCTTGGTGACTGCAACAACTTAGAAGCTTCTACTTCGTACAGAGTGGTGCGACCGCAAACGTCATCACGCTGCATTAGTTGCCAGACGATAAATGTAAACGTTTCTGAGAGTAATGCGTCCAATGTGAAGATTTTCAGTTACGTCATTTCAAAAACAAATGTAGAAAACGTTATGTTTTCTGCGGTTTTTACTACGAATTACCACTTCTCGCTTTTTCTCGTGTAATGTGGCTGCCAGAGTTCGGTTCATGCAAAATCTTAAGTTCCTAGGTCAACTACAAGGCAGTAAAAGCAGCCAAAAACTGAATTTTCAAAAACTAAAACTTGAATTTCTGTGCCTCTTTCTTGGTGACTGCAACAACTTAGAAGCTTCTACTTCGTACAGGGTGGTGCGACCGCAAACTTCATCACGCTGCATTAGTTGCCAGACGATAAATGTAAACGTTTCTGAGAGTAATGCGTCCAATGTGAAGATTTTCAGTTACGTCGATACGAAAACAATGTAGAAAACGTTATGTTCTCTGCCGTTTTTGCTACGAATTACCACTTCTCGCTTTTTCTCGTGTAATGTGGCTGCCAGAGTTCGGTTCATGCAAAATCTTAAGGTCCTAGGTCAACTATAAGGCAGCAAAAGTAGCCAAAAACTGAATTTTCAAAAACTAAAACTTGAATTTCTGTGCCTCTTTCTTGGTGACTGCAACAACTTAGAAGCTTCTACTTCGTACAGAGTGGTGCGACCGCAAACGTCATCACGCTGCATTAGTTGCCAGACAATAAATGTAAACGTTTCTGAGAGTAATGCGTCCAATGTGAAGATTTTCAGTTACGTCGATACGAAAACAATGTAGAAAACGTTATGTTTTCTGCGGTTTTTACTACGAATTACCACTTCTCGCTTTTTCTCGTGTAATGTGGCTGCCAGAGTTCGGTTCATGCAAAATCTTAAGGTCCTAGGTCAACTACAAGGCAGCAAAAGCAGCCAAAAACTGAATTTTCAAAAACTAAAACTTGAATTTCTGTGCCTCTTTCTTGGTGACTGCAACAACTTAGAAGCTTCTACTTCGTACAGAGTAGTGCGACCGCAAACGTCATCACGGTGCATTAGTTGCCAGACAATAAATGTAAACGTTTCTGAGAGTAATGCGTCCAATGTGAAGATTTTCAGTTACGTCGATACGAAAACAATGTAGAAAACGTTATGTTTTCTGCGGTTTTTACTACGAATTACCACTTCTCGCTTTTTCTCGTGTAATGTGGCTGCCAGAGTTCGGTTCATGCAAAATCTTAAGGTCCTAGGTCAACTACAAGGCAGCAAAAGCAGCCAAAAACTGAATTTTCAAAAACTAAAACTTGAAATTCTGTGCCTCTTTCTTGGTAACTGCAACAACTTAGAAGCTTCTACTTCGTACAGAGTGGTGCGACCGCAAACGTCATCACGCTGCATTAGTTGCCAGACGATAAATGTAAACGTTTCTGAGAGTAATGCGTCCAATGTGAAGATTTTCAGTTACGTCGATACGAAAACAATGTAGAAAACGTTATGTTTTCTGCGGTTTTTACTACGAATTACCACTTCTCGCTTTTTCTCGTGTAATGTGGCTGCCAGAGTTCGGTTCATGCAAAATCTTAAGGTCCTAGGCCAACTACAAGGCAGCAAAAGCAGCCAAAAACTGAATTTTCAAAAACTAAAACTTGAAATTCTGTGCCTCTTTCTTGGTGACTGCAACAACTTAGAAGCTTCTACTTCGTACAGAGTGGTGCGACCGCAAACGTCATCACGCTGCATTAGTTGCCAGACGATAATTGTAAACGTTTCTGAGAGTAATGCGTCCAATGTGAAGATTTTCAGTTACGTCGATACGAAAACAATGTAGAAAACGTTATGTTTTCTGCGGTTTTTACTACGAATTACCACTTCTCGCTTTTTCTCGTGTAATGTGGCGGCCAGAGTTCGGTTCATGCAAAATCGTAAGGTCCTAGGTCAACTACAAGGCAGCAAAAGCAGCCAAAAACTGAATTTTCAAAAACTAAAACTTGAATTTCTGTGCCTCTTTCTTGGTGACTGCAACAACTTAGAAGATTCTACTTCGTACAGAGTGGTGCGACCGCAAACGTCATCACGCTGCAGTAGTTGCCAGACGATAAATGTAAACGTTTCTGAGAGTAATGCGTCCAATGTGAAGATTTTCAGTTACGTCGATACGAAAACAATGTAGAAAACGTTATGTTTTCTGCGGTTTTTACTACGAATTACCACTTCTCGCTTTTTCTCGTGTAATGTGGCTGCCAGAGTTCGGTTCATGCAAAATCTTAAGGTCCTAGGTCAACTACAAGGCAGCAAAAGCAGCCAAAAACTGAATTTTCAAAAACTAAAACTTGAATTTCTGTGCCTCTTTCTTGGTGACTGCAACAACTTAGAAGCTTCTACTTCGTACAGAGTGGTGCGACCGCAAACGTCATCACGCTGCATTAGTTGCCAGACGATAAATGTAAACGTTTCTGAGAGTAATGCGTCCAATGTGAAGATTTTCAGTTACGTCGATACGAAAACAATGTAGAAAACGTTATGTTTCCTGCGGTTTTTACTACGAATTACCACTTCTCGCTTTTTCTCGTGTAATGTGGCTGCCAGAGTTCGGTTCATGCAAAATCTTAAGGTCCTAGGTCAACTACAAGGCAGCAAAAGCAGCCAAAAACTGAATTTTCAAAAACTAAAACTTGAATTTCTGTGCCTCTTTCTTGGTGACTGCAACAACTTAGAAGCTTCTACTTCGTACAGAGTGGTGCGACCGCAAACGTCATCACGCTGCATTTGTTGCCAGACGATAAATGTAAACGTTTCTGAGAGTAATGCGTCCAATGTGAAGATTTTCAGTTACGTCGATACGAAAACAATGTAGAAAACGTTATGTTTTCTGCGGTTTTTACTACGAATTACTACTTCTCGCTTTTTCTCGTGTAATGTGGCTGCCAGAGTTCGGTTCATGCAAAATCTTAACGTCCTAGGTCAACTAAAAGGCAGCAAAAGCAGCCAAAAACTGAATTTTCAAAAACTAAAACTTGAATTTCTGTGCCTCTTTCTTGGTGACTGCAACAACTTAGAAGCTTCTACTTCGTACAGAGTGGTGCGACCGCAAACGTCATCACGCTGCATTAGTTGCCAGACGATAAATGTAAACGTTTCTGAGAGTAATGCGTCCAATGTGAAGATTTTCAGTTACGTCGATACGAAAACAATGTAGAAAACGTTATGTTTTCTGCGGTTTTTACTACGAATTACCACTTCTCGCTTTTTCTCGTGTAATGTGGCTGCCAGAGTTCGGTTCATGCAAAATCTTAAGGTCCTAGGTCCACTACAAGGCAGCAAAAGCAGCCAAAAACTGAATTTTCAAAAACTAAAACTTGAATTTCTGTGCCTCTTTCTTGGTGACTGCAACAACTTAGAAGCTTCTACTTCGTACAGAGTGGTGCGACCGCAAACGTCATCACGCTGCATTAGTTGCCAGACAATAAATGTAAACGTTTCTGAGAGTAATGCGTCCAATGTGAAGATTTTCAGTTACGTCGATACGAAAACAATGTAGAAAACGTTATGTTTTCTGCGGTTTTTACTACGAATTACCACTTCTCGCTTTTTCTCGTGTAATGTGGCTGCCAGAGTTCGGTTCATGCAAAATCTTAAGGTCCTAGGTCAACTACAAGGCAGCAAAAGCAGCCAAAAACTGAATTTTCAAAAACTAAAACTTGAATTTCTGTGCCTCTTTCTTGGTGACTACAACAACTTAGAAGCTTCTACTTCGTACAGAGTGATGCGACCGCAAACGTCATCGCGCTGCATTAGTAGCCAGACAATAAATGTAAACGTTTCTGAGAGTAATGCGTCCAATGTGAAGATTTTCAGTTACGTCGATACGAAAACAATGTAGAAAACGTTATGTTTTCTGCGGTTTTTACTACGAATTACCACTTCTCGCTTTTTCTCGTGTAATGTGGCTGCCAGAGTTCGGTTCATGCAAAATCTTAACGTCCTAGGTCAACTACAAGGCAGCAAAAGCAGCCAAAAACTGAATTTTCAAAAACTAAAACTTGAATTTCTGTGCCTCTTTCTTAGTGACTGCAACAACTTAGAAGCTTCTACTTCGTACAGAGTGGTGCGACCGCAAACGTCATCACGCTGCATTAGTTGCCAGACGATAAATGTAAACGTTTCTGAGAGTAATGCGTCCAATGTGAAGATTTTCAGTTACGACGATACGAAAACAATGTAGAAAACGTTATGTTTTTTGCGGTTTTTACTACGAATTACCACTTCTCGCTTTTTCTCGTGTAATGTGGCTGCCAGAGTTCGGTTCATGCAAAATCTTAATGTCCTAGGTCAATTACAAGGCAGCAAAAGCAGCCAAAAACTGAATTTTCAAAAACTAAACTTGAATTTCTGTGCCTCTTTCTTGGTGACTGCAACAACTTAGAAGCTTCTACTTCGTACAGAGTGGTGCGACCGCAAACGTCATCACGCTGCATTAGTTGCCAGACGATAAATGTAAACGTTTCTGAGAGTAATGCGTCCAATGTGAAGATTTTCAGTTACGTCGATACGAAAACAATGTAGAAAACGTTATGTTTTCTGCGGTTTTTACTACGAATTACCACTTCTCCCTTTTTCTCGTGTAATGTGGCTGCCAGAGTTCGGTTCATGCAAAATCTTAAGGTCCTAGGTCAACTACAAGGCAGCAAAAGCAGCCAAAGACTGAATTTTCAAAAACTAAAACTTGAATTTCTGTGCCTCTTTCTTGGTGACTGCAACAACTTAGAAGCTTCTACTTCGTACAGAGTGGTGCGACCGCAAACGTCATCACGCTGCATTAGTTGCCAGACGATAAATGTAAACGTTTCTGAGAGTTATGCGTCCAATGTGAAGATTTTCAGTTACGTCGATACGAAAACAATGTAGAAAACGTTATGTTCTCTGCCGTTTTTGCTACGAATTACCACTTCTCGCTTTTTCTCGTGTAATGTGGCTGCCAGAGTTCGGTTCATGCAAAATCTTAAGGTCCTAGGTCAACTATAAGGCAGCAAAAGCAGTCAAAAACTGAATTTTCAAAAACTAAAACTTGAATTTCTGTGCCTCTTTCTTGGTGACTGCAACAACTTAGAAGCTTCTACTTCGTACAGAGTAGTGCGACCGCAAACGTCATCACGGTGCATTAGTTGCCAGACAATAAATGTAAACGTTTCTGAGAGTAATGCGTCCAATGTGAAGATTTTCAGTTACGTCGATACGAAAACAATGTAGAAAACGATATGTTTTCTGCGGTTTTTACTACGAATTACCACTTCTCGCTTTTTCTCGTGTAATGTGGCTGCCAGAGTTCGGTTCATGCAAAATCTTAAGGTCCTAGGTCAACTACAAGGCAGCAAAAGCAGCCAAAAACTGAATTTTCAAAAACTAAAACTTGAATTTCTGTGCCTCTTTCTTGGTGACTGCAACAACTTAGAAGCTTCTACTTCGTACAGAGTGGTGCGACCGCAAACGTCATCACGCTGCATTAGTTGCCAGACAATAAATGTAAACGTTTCTGAGAGTAATGCGTCCAATGTGAAGATTTTCAGTTACGTCGATACGAAAAGAATGTAGAAAACGTTATGTTTTCTGCGGTTTTTACTACGAATTACCAGTTCTCGCTTTTTCTCGTGTAATGTGGCTGCCAGAGTTCGCTTCATGCAAAATCTTAAGGTCCTAGGTCAACTACAAGGCAGCAAAAGCAGCCAAAAACTGAATTTTCAAAAACTAAAACTTGAAATTCTGTGCCTCTTTCTTGGTGACTGCAACAACTTAGAAGCTTCTACTTCGTACAGAGTGGTGCGACCGCAAACGTCATCACGCTGCATTAGTTCCCAGACGATAAATGTAAACGTTTCTGAGAGTAATGCGTCCAATGTGAAGATTTTCAGTTACGTCGATACGAAAACAATGCAGAAAACGTTATGTTTTCTGCGGTTTTTACTACGAATTACCACTTCTCGCTTTTTCTCGTGTAATGTGGCTGCCAGAGTTCGGTTCATGCAAAATCTTAAGGTCCTAGGTCAACTACAAGGCAGCAAAAGCAGCCAAAAACTGAATTTTCAAAAACTAAAACTTGAATTTCTGTGCCTCTTTCTTGGTGACTGCAACAACTTAGAAGCTTCTACTTCGTACAGAGTGGTGCGACCGCAAACGTCATCACGCTGCATTAGTTGCCAGACGATAAATGTAAACGTTTCTGAGAGTAATGCGTCCAATGTGAAGATTTTCAGTTACGTCGATACGAAAACAATGTAGAAAACGTTATGTTTTCTGCGGTTTTTACTACGAATTACCACTTCTCGCTTTTTCTCGTGTAACGTGGCTGCCAGAGTTCGGTTCATGCAAAATCTTAACGTCCTAGGTCTACTACAAGGCAGCAAAAGCAGCCAAAAACTGAATTTTCAAAAACTAAAACTTGAATTTCTGTGCCTCTTTCTTGGTGACTGCAACAACTTAGAAGCTTCTACTTCGTACAGAGTGGTGCGACCGCAAACGTCATCACGCTGCGTTAGTTGCCAGACGATAAATGTAAACGTTTCTGAGAGTAATGCGTCCAATGTGAAGATTTTCAGTTACGTCGATACGAAAACAATGTAGAAAACGTTATGTTTCCTGCGGTTTTTACTACGAATTACCACTTCTCGCTTTTTCTCGTGTAATGTGGCTGCCAGAGTTCGGTTCATGCAAAATCTTAAGGTCCTAGGTCAACTACAAGGCAGCAAAAGCAACCAAAAACTGAATTTTCAAAAACTAAAACTTCAATTTCTGTGCCTCTTTCGTGGTGGCTGCAACAACTTAGAAGCTTCTACTTCGTACAGAGTGGTGCGACCGCAAACGTCATCACGCTGCATTAGTTGCCAGACGATAAATGTAAACGTTTCAGCGAGTAATGCGTCCAATGTGAAGATTTTCAGTTACGTCGATACGAAAACAATGTAGAAACGTTATGTTTTCTGCGGTTTTTACTACGAATTACCACTTCTCGCTTTTTCTCGTGTAATGTGGCTGCCAGAGTTCGGTTCATGCAAAATCTTAAGGTCCTAGGTCAACTACAAGGCAGCAAAAGCAGCCAAAAACTGAATTTTCAAAAACTAAAACTTGAATTTCTGTGCCTCTTTCTTGGTGACTGCAACAACTTAGAAGCTTCTACTTCGTACAGAGTGGTGCGACCGTAAACGTCATCACGCTGCATTAGTTGCCAGACGATAAATGTAAAGGTTTCTGAGAGTAATGCGTCCAATGTGAAGATTTTCAGTTACGTCGATACGAAAACAATGTAGAAAACGTTATGTTTTCTGCGGTTTTTACTACGAATTACCACTTCTCGCTTTCCCTTGTATAATGTGGCTGCCAGAGTTCGGTTCATGCAAAATCTTTAGGTCCTAGGTCAACTACAAGGCAGCAAAAGCAGCAAAATCTGAATTTTCAAAAACTAAAGCTTGAATTTCTGTGCCTCTTTCTTGGTGACTGCAACAACTTACAAGATTCTACTTCGTACAGAGTGGTGCGACCGCAAACGTCATCACGCTGCATTAGTTGCCAGACGATAAATGTAAACGTTTCTGAGAGTAATGCGTCCAATGTGAAGATTTTCAGTTACGTCGATACGAACACAATGTAGAAAACGTTATGTTTTCTGCGGTTTTTACTACGAATTACCACTTCTCGCTTTTTCTCGTGTAATGCTGCTGCCAGAGTTCGGTTCATGCAAAATCTTAAGGTCCTAGGTCAACTACAAGGCAGCAAAAGCAGCCAAAAACTGAATTTTCAAAAACTAAAACTTGAATTTCTGTGCCTCTTTCTTGGTGACTGCAACAACTTAGAAGCTTCTACTTCGTACAGAGTGGTGCGACCGCAAACGTCATCATGCTGCATTAGTTGCCAGACGATAAATGTAAACGTTTCTGAGAGTAATGCGTCCAATGTGAAGATTTTCAGTTACGTCGATACGAAAACAATGTAGAAAACGTTATGTTTTCTGCGGTTTTTACTACGAATTACCACTTCTCGCTTTTTCTCGTGTAATGTGGCTGCCAGAGTTCGGTTCATGCAAAATCTTAAGGTCCTAGGTCAACTACAAGGCAGCAAAAGCAGCCAAAAACTGAATTTTCAAAAACTAAAACTTGAATTTCTGTGCCTCTTTCTTGGTGACTGCAACAACTTAGAAGCTTCTACTTCGTACAGAGTGGTGCGACCGCAAACGTCATCACGCTGCATTAGTTGCCAGACGATAAATGTAAACGTTTCTGAGAGTAATGCGTCCAATGTGAAGATTTTCAGTTACGTCGATACGAAAACAATGTAGAAAACGTTATGTTCTGTGCCGTTTTTGCTACGAATTACCACTTCTCGCTTTTTCTCGTGTAATGTGGCTGCCAGAGTTCGGTTCATGCAAAATCTTAAGGTCCTAGGTCAACTATAAGGCAGCAAAAGCAGTCAAAAACTGAATTTTCAAAAACTAAAACTTGAATTTCTGTGCCTCTTTCTTGGTGACTGCAACAACTTAGAAGCTTCTACTTCGTACAGAGTGGTGCGACCGCAAACGTCATCACGCTGCATTAGTTGCCAGACAATATATGTAAACGTTTCTGAGAGTAATGCGTCCAATGTGAAGATTTTCAGTTACGTCGATACGAAAACAATGTAGAAAACGTTATGTTTTCTGCGGTTTTTACTACGAATTACCACTTCTCGCTTTTTCTCGTGTAATGTGGCTGCCAGAGTTCGGTTCATGCAAAATCTTAAGGTCCTAGGTCAACTACAAGGCAGCAAAAGCAGCCAAAAACTGAATTTTCAAAAACTAAAACTTGAATTTCTGTGCCTCTTTCTTGGTGACTGCAACAACTTAGAAGCTTCTACTTCGTACAGAGTAGTGCGACCGCAAACGTCATCACGGTGCATTAGTTGCCAGACAATAAATGTAAACGTTTCTGAGAGTAATGCGTCCAATGTGAAGATTTTCAGTTACGTCGATACGAAAACAATGTAGAAAACGTTATGTTTTCTGCGGTTTTTACTACGAATTACCACTTCTCGCTTTTTCTCGTGTAATGTGGCTGCCAGAGTTCGGTTCATGCAAAATCTTAAGGTCCTAGGTCAACTACAAGGCAGCAAAAGCAGCCAAAAACTGAATTTTCAAAAACTAAAACTTGAATTTCTGTGCCTCTTTCTTGGTGACTGCAACAACTTAGAAGCTTCTACTTCGTACAGAGTGGTGCGACCGCAAACGTCATCACGCTGCATTAGTTGCCAGACGATAAATGTAAACGTTTCTGAGAGTAATGCGTCCAATGTGAAGATTTTCAGTTACGTCGACACGAAAACAATGTAGAAAACGTTATGTTTTCTGCGGTTTTTACTACGAATTACCACTTCTCGCTTTTTCTCGTGTAATGTGGCTGCCAGAGTTCGCTTCATGCAAAATCTTAAGGTCCTAGGTCAACTACAAGGCAGCAAAAGCAGCCAAAAACTGAATTTTCAAAAACTAAAACTTGAAATTCTGTGCCTCTTTCTTGGTGACTGCAACAACTTAGAAGCTTCTACTTCGTACAGAGTGGTGCGACCGCAAACGTCATCACGCTGCATTAGTTGCCAGACGATAAATGTAAACGTTTCTGAGAGTAATGCGTCCAATGTGAAGATTTTCAGTTACGTCGATACGAAAACAATGTAGAAAACGTTATGTTTTCTGCGGTTTTTACTACGAATTACCACTTCTCGCTTTTTCTCGTGTAATGTGGCTGCCAGAGTTCGGTTCATGCAAAATCTTAAGGTCCTAGGTCAACTACAAGGCAGCAAAAGCAGCCAAAAACTGAGTTTTCAAAAACTAAAACTTGAATTTCTGTGCCTCTTTCTTGGTGACTGCAACAACTTAGAAGATTCTACTTCGTACAGAGTGGTGCGACCGCAAACGTCATCACGCTGCATTAGTTGCCAGACGATAAATGTAAACGTTTCTGAGAGTAATGCGTCCAATGTGAAGATTTTCAGTTACGTCGATACGAAAACAATGTAGAAAACGTTATGTTTTCTGCGGTTTTTACTACGAATTACCACTTCTCGCTTTTTCTCGTGTAATGTGGCTGCCAGAGTTCGGTTCATGCAAAATCTTAACGTCCTAGGTCAACTACAAGGCAGCAAAAGCAGCCAAAAACTGAATTTTCAAAAACTAAAACTTGAATTTCTGTGCCTCTTTCTTAGTGACTGCAACAACTTAGAAGCTTCTACTTCGTACAGAGTGGTGCGACCGCAAACGTAATCACGCTGCATTAGTTGCCAGACGATAAATGTAAACGTTTCTGAGAGTAATGCGTCCAATGTGAAGATTTTCAGTTACGACGATACGAAAACAATGTAGAAAACGTTATGTTTTTTGCGGTTTTTACTACGAATTACCACTTCTCGCTTTTTCTCGTGTAATGTGGCTGCCAGAGTTCGGTTCATGCAAAATCTTAAGGTCCTAGGTCAACTACAAGGCAGCAAAAGCAGCCAAAAACTGAATTTTCAAAAACTAAACTTGAATTTCTGTGCCTCTTTCTTGGTGACTGCAACAACTTAGAAGCTTCTACTTCGTACAGAGTGGTGCGACCGCAAACGTCATCACGCTGCATTAGTTGCCAGACGATAAATGTAAACGTTTCTGAGAGTAATGCGTCCAATGTGAAGATTTTCAGTTACGTCGATACGAAAACAATGTAGAAAACGTTATGTTTTCTGCGGTTTTTACTACGAATTACCACTTCTCGCTTTTTCTCGTGTAATGTGGCTGCCAGAGTTCGGTTCATGCAAAATCTTAAGGTCCTAGGTCAACTACAAGGCAGCAAAAGCAGCCAAAAACTGAATTTTCAAAAACTAAAACTTGAATTTCTGTGCCTCTTTCTTGGTGACTGCAACAACTTAGAAGCTTCTACTTCGTACAGAGTGGTGCGACCGCAAACGTCATCACGCTGCATTAGTTGCCAGACGATAAATGTAAACGTTTCTGAGAGTAATGCGTCCAATGTGAAGATTTTCAGTTACGTCGATACGAAAACAATGTAGAAAACGTTATGTTCTCTGCCGTTTTTGCTACGAATTACCACTTCTCGCTTTTTCTCGTGTAATGTGGCTGCCAGAGTTCGGTTCATGCAAAATCTTAAGGTCCTAGGTCGACTATAAGGCAGCAAAAGCAGTCAAAAACTGAATTTTCAAAAACTAAAACTTGAATTTCTGTGCCTCTTTCTTGGTGACTGCAACAACTTTGAAGCTTCTACATCGTACAGAGTGGTGCGACCGCAAACGTCATCACGCTGCACTAGTTGCCAGACAATAAATGTAAACGTTTCTCCGAGTAATGCGTACAATGTGAAGATTTTCAGTTACGTCGATACGAAAACAATGTAGAAAACGTTATGTTTTCTGCGGTTTTTACTACGAATTACCACTTCTCGCTTTTTCTCGTGTAATGTGACGGCCAGAGTTCGGTTCATGCAAAATCTTAAGGTCCTAGGTCAACTACAAGGCAGCAAAAGCAGCCAAAAACTGAATTTTCAAAAACTAAAACTTGAATTTCTGTGCCTCTTTCTTGGTGACTGCAACAACTTAGAAGCTTCTACTTCGTACAGAGTAGTGCGACCGCAAACGTCATCACGGTGCATTAGTTGCCAGACAATAAATGTAAACGTTTCTGAGAGTAATGCGTCCAATGTGAAGATTTTCAGTTACGTCGATACGAAAACAATGTAGAAAACGTTATGTTTTCTGCGGTTTTTACTACGAATTACCACTTCTCGCTTTTTCTCGTGTAATGTGGCTGCCAGAGTTCGGTTCATGCAAAATCTTAAGGTCCTAGGTCAACTACAAGGCAGCAAAAGCAGCCAAAAACTGAATTTTCAAAAACTAAAACTTGAATTTCTGTGCCTCTTTCTTGGTGACTGCAACAACTTAGAAGCTTCTACTTCGTACAGAGTGGTGCGACCGCAAACGTCATCACGCTGCATTAGTTGCCAGACGATAAATGTAAACGTTTCTGAGAGTAATGCGTCCAATGTGAAGATTTTCAGTTACGTCGATACGAAAACAATGTAGAAAACGTTATGTTTTCTGCGGTTTTTACTACGAATTACCACTTCTCGCTTTTTCTCGTGTAATGTGGCTGCCAGAGTTCGGTTCATGCAAAATCTTAACGTCCTAGGTCAACTACAAGGCAGCAAAAGCAGCCAAAAACTGAATTTTCAAAAACTAAAACTTGAATTTCTGTGCCTGTTTCTTAGTGACTGCAACAACTTAGAAGCTTCTACTTCGTACAGAGTGGTGCGACCGCAAACGTAATCACGCTGCATTAGTTGCCAGACGATAAATGTAAACGTTTCTGAGAGTAATGCGTCCAATGTGAAGATTTTCAGTTACGACGATACGAAAACAATGTAGAAAACGTTATGTTTTTTGCGGTTTTTACTACGAATTACCACTTCTCGCTTTTTCTCGTGTAATGTGGCTGCCAGAGTTCGGTTCATGCAAAATCTTAAGGTCCTAGGTCAACTACAAGGCAGCAAAAGCAGCCAAAAACTGAATTATCAAAAACTAAACTTGAATATCTGTGCCTCTTTCTTGGTGACTGCAACAACTTAGAAGCTTCTACTTCGTACAGAGTGGTGCGACCGCAAACGTCATCACGCTGCATTAGTTGCCAGACGATAAATGTAAACGTTTCTGAGAGTAATGCGTCCAATGTGAAGATTTTCAGTTACGTCGATACGAAAACAATGTAGAAAACGTTATGTTCTCTGCCGTTTTTGCTACGAATTACCACTTCTCGCTTTTTCTCGTGTAATGTGGCTGCCAGAGTTCGGTTAGTGCAAAATCTTAAGGTCCTAGGTCAACTATAAGGCAGCAAAAGCAGTCAAAAACCGAATTTTCAAAAACTAAAACTTGAATTTCTGTGCCTCTTTCTTGGTGACTGCAACAACTTTGAAGCTTCTACATCGTACAGAGTGGTGCGACCGCAAACGTCATCACGCTGCATTAGTTGCCAGACAATAAATGTAAACGTTTCTGAGAGTAATGCGTCCAATGTGAAGATTTTCAGTTACGTCGATACGAAAACAATGTAGAAAACGTTATGTTTTCTGCGGTTTTTACTACGAATTACCACTTCTCGCTTTTTCTCGTGTAATGTGGCGGCCAGAGTTCGGTTCATGCAAAATCTTAAGGTCCTAGGTCAACTACAAGGCAGCATAAGCAGCCAAAAACTGAATTTTCAAAAACTAAAACTTGAATTTCTGTGCCTCTTTCTTGGTGACTGCAACAACTTAGAAGCTTCTACTTCGTACAGAGTAGTGCGACCGCAAACGTCATCACGGTGCATTAGTTGCCAGACAATAAATGTAAACGTTTCTGAGAGTAATGCGTCCAATGTGAAGATTTTCAGTTACGTCGATACGAAAACAATGTAGAAAACGTTATGTTTTCTGCGGTTTTTACTACGAATTACCACTTCTCGCTTTTTCTCGTGTAATGTGGCTGCCAGAGTTCGGTTCATGCAAAATCTTAAGGTCCTAGGTCAACTACAAGGCAGCAAAAGCAGCCAAAAACTGAATTTTCAAAAACTAAAACTTGAATTTCTGTGCCTCTTTCTTGGTGACTGCAACAACTTAGAAGCTTCTACTTCGTTCAGAGTGGTGCGACCGCAAACGTCATCACGCTGCATTAGTTGCCAGACAATAAATGTAAACGTTTCTGAGAGTAATGCGTCCAATGTGAAGATTTTCAGTTACGTCGATACGAAAACAATGTAGAAAACGTTATGTTTTCTGCGGTTTTTACTACGAATTACCACTTCTCGCTTTTTCTCGTGTAATGTGGCTGCCAGAGTTCGCTTCATGCAAAATCTTAAGGTCCTAGGTCAACTACAAGGCAGCAAAAGCAGCCAAAAACTGAATTTTCAAAAACTAAAACTTGAAATTCTGTGCCTCTTTCTTGGTGACTGCAACAACTTAGAAGCTTCTACTTCGTACAGAGTGGTGCGACCGCAAACGTCATCACGCTGCATTAGTTGCCAGACGATAAATGTAAACGTTTCTGAGAGTAATGCGTCCAATGTGAAGATTTTCAGTTACGTCGATACGAAAACAATGTAGAAAACGTTATGTTTTCTGCGGTTTTTACTAAGAATTACCACTTCTCGTTTTCTCTCGTGTAATGTGGCTGCCAGAGTTCGGTTCATGCAAAATCTTAAGGTCCTAGGTCAACTACAAGGCAGCAAAAGCAGCCAAAAACTGAGTTTTCAAAAACTAAAACTTGAATTTCTGTGCCTCTTTCTTGGTGACTGCAACAACTTAGAAGATTCTACTTCGTACAGAGTGGTTCGACCGCAAACGTCATCACGCTGCATTAGTTGCCAGACGATAAATGTAAACGTTTCTGAGAGTAATGCGTCCAATGTGAAGATTTTCAGTTACGTCGATACGAAAACAATGTAGAAAACGTTATGTTTTCTGCGGTTTTTACTACGAATTACCACTTCTCGCTTTTTCTCGTGTAATGTGGCTGCCAGAGTTCGGTTCATGCAAAATCTTAACGTCCTAGGTCAACTACAAGGCAGCAAAAGCAGCCAAAAACTGAATTTTCAAAAACTAAAACTTGAATTTCTGTGCCTCTTTCTTGGTGACTGCAACAACTTAGAAGCTTCTACTTCGTACAGAGTGGTGCGACCGCAAACGTCATCACGCTGCATTAGTTGCCAGACGATAAATGTAAACGTTTCTGAGAGTAATGCGTCCAATGTGAAGATTTTCAGTTACGTCGATACGAAAACAATGTAGAAAACGTTATGTTTCCTGCGGTTTTTATTACGAATTACCACTTCTCGCTCTTTCTCGTGTAATGTGGCTGCCAGAGTTCGGTTCATGCAAAATCTTAAGGTCCTAGGTCAACTACAAGGCAGCAAAAGCAGCCAAAAACTGAATTTTCAAAAACTAAAACTTCAATTTCTGTGCCTCTTTCGTGGTGACTGCAACAACTTAGAAGCTTCTACTTCGTACAGAGTGGTGCGACCGCAAACGTCATCACGCTGCAATAGTTGCCAGACGATAAATGTAAACGTTTCTGCGAGTAATGCGTCCAATGTGAAGATTTTCAGTTACGTCGATACGAAAACAATGTAGAAACGTTATGTTTTCTGCGGTTTTTACTACGAATTACCACTTCTCGCTTTTTCTCGTGTAATGTGGCTGCCAGAGTTCGGTTCATGCAAAATCTTAAGGTCCTAGGTCAACTACAAGGTAGCAAAAGCAGCCAAAAACTGAATTTTCAAAAACTAAAACTTGAATTTCTGTGCCTCTTTCTTGGTGACTGCAACAACTTAGAAGCTTCTACTTCGTACAGAGTGGTGCGACCGTAAACGTCATCACGCTGCATTAGTTGCCAGACGATAAATGTAAACGTTTCTGAGAGTAATGCGTCCAATGTGAAGATTTTCAGTTACGTCGATACGAAAACAATGTAGAAAACGTTATGTTTTCTGCGGTTTTTACTACGAATTACCACTTCTCGCTTTCCCTTGTGTAATGTGGGTGCCAGAGTTCGGTTCATGCAAAATCTTTAGGTCCTAGGTCAACTACAAGACAGCAAAAGCAGCAAAATCTGAATTTTCAAAAACTAAAGCTTGAATTTCTGTGCCTCTTTCTTGGTGACTGCAACAACTTAGAAGCTTCTACTTCGTACAGAGTGGTGCGACCGCAAACGTCATCACGCTGCATTAGTTGCCAGACGATAAATGTAAACGTTTCTGAGAGTAATGCGTCCAATGTGAAGATTTTCAGTTACGTCGATACGAACACAATGTAGAAAACGTTATGTTTTCTGCGGTTTTTACTACGAATTACCACTTCTCGCTTTTTCTCGTGTAATGTGGCTACCAGAGTTCGGTTCATGCAAAATCTTAAGGTCCTAGGCCAACTACAAGGCAGCAAAAGCAGCCAAAAACTGAATTTTCAAAAACTAAAACTTGAATTTCTGTGCCTCTTTCTTAGTGACTGCAACAACTTAGAAGCTTCTACTTCGTACAGAGTGGTGCGACCGCAAACGTCATCACGCTGCATTAGTTGCCAGACGATAAATGTAAACGTTTCTGAGATTAATGCGTCCAATGTGAAGATTTTCAGTTACGTCGATACGAAAACAATGTAGAAAACGTTATGTTTTCTGCGGTTTTTACTACGAATTACCACTTCTCGCTTTTTCTCGTGTAATGTGGCTGCCAGAGTTCGGTTCATGCAAAACCTTAAGGTCCTAGGTCAACTACAAGGCAGCAAAAGCAGCCAAAAACTGAATTTTCAAAAACTAAAACTTGAATTTCTGTGCCTCTTTCTTGGTGACTGCAACAATTTAGAAGCTTCTACTTCGTACAGAGTGGTGCGACCGCAAACGTCATCACGCTGCATTAGTTGCCAGACGATAAATGTAAACGTTTCTGAGAGTAATGCGTCCAATGTGAAGATTTTCAGTTACGTCGATACGAAAACAATGTAGAAAACGTTATGTTTTCTGCGGTTTTTACTACGAATTACCACTTCTCGCTTTTTCTCGTGTAATGTGGCTGCCAGAGTTCGGTTCATGCAAAATCTTAACGTCCTAGGTCAACTACAAGGCAGCAAAAGCAGCCAAAAACTGAATTTTCAAAAACTAAAACTTGAATTTCTGTGCCTCTTTCTTGGTGACTACAACAACTTAGAAGCTTCTACTTCGTACAGAGTGATGCGACCCCAAACGTCATCGCGCTGCATTAGTAGCCAGACAATAAATGTAAACGTTTCTGAGAGTAATGCGTCCAATGTGAAGATTTTCAGTTACGTCGATACGAAAACAATGTAGAAAACGTTATGTTTTCTGCGGTTTTTACTACGAATTACCACTTCTCGCTTTTTCTCGTGTAATGTGGCTGCCAGAGTTCGGTTCATGCAAAATCTTAACGTCCTAGGTCAACTACAAGGCAGCAAAAGCAGCCAAAAACTGAATTTTCAAAAACTAAAACTTGAATTTCTGTGCCTCTTTCTTAGTGACTGCAACAACTTAGAAGCTTCTACTTCGTACAGAGTGGTGCGACCGCAAACGTTATCACGCTGCATTAGTTGCCAGACGATAAATGTAAACGTTTCTGAGAGTAATGCGTCCAATGTGAAGATTTTCAGTTACGACGATACGAAAACAATGTAGAAAACGTTATGTTTTTTGCGGTTTTTACTACGAATTACCACTTCTCGCTTTTTCTCGTGTAATGTGGCTGCCAGAGTTCGGTTCATGCAAAATCTTAAGGTCCTAGGTCAACTACAAGGCAGCAAAAGCAGCCAAAAACTGAATTTTCAAAAACTAAACTTGAATTTCTGTGCCTCTTTCTTGGTGACTGCAACAACTTAGAAGCTTCTACTTCGTACAGAGTGGTGCGACCGCAAACGTCATCACGCTGCATTAGTTGCCAGACGATAAATGTAAACGTTTCTGAGAGTAATGCGTCCAATGTGAAGATTTTCAGTTACGTCGATACGAAAACAATGTAGAAAACGTTATGTTTTCTGCGGTTTTTACTACGAATTACCACTTCTCGCTTTTTCTCGTGTAATGTGGCTGCCAGAGTTCGGTTCATGCAAAATCTTAAGGTCCTAGGTCAACTACAAGGCAGCAAAAGCAGCCAAAAACTGAATTTTCAAAAACTAAAACTTGAATTTCTGTGCCTCTTTCTTGGTGACTGCAACAACTTAGAAGCTTCTACTTCGTACAGAGTGGTGCGACCGCAAACGTCATCACGCTGCATTAGTTGCCAGACGATAAATGTAAACGTTTCTGAGAGTAATGCGTCCAATGTGAAGATTTTCAGTTACGTCGATACGAAAACAATGTAGAAAACGTTATGTTTTCTGCGGTTTTTACTACGAATTACCACTTCTCGCTTTTTCTCGTGTAATGTGGCTGCCAGAGTTCGGTTCACGCAAAATCTTAAGGTCCTAGGTCAACTACAAGGCAGCAAAAGCAGCCAAAAACTGAATTTTCAAAAACTAAAACTTGAATTTCTGTGCCTCTTTCTTGGTGACTGCAACAACTTAGAAGCTTCTACTTCGTACAGAGTGGTGCGACCGCAAACGTCATCACGCTGCATTAGTTGCCAGACAATAAATGTAAACGTTTCTGAGAGTAATGCGTCCAATGTGAAGATTTTCAGTTACGTCGATACGAACACAATGTAGAAAACGTTATGTTTTCTGCGGTTTTTACTACGAATTACCACTTCTCGCTTTTTCTCGTGTAATGTGGCTGCCAGAGTTCGGTTCATGCAAAATCTTAAGGTCCTAGGTCAACTACAAGGCAGCAAAAGCAGCCAAAAACTGAATTTTCAAAAACTAAAACTTGAATTTCTGTGCCTCTTTCTTGGTGACTGCAACAACTTAGAAGCTTCTACTTCGTACAGAGTGGTGCGACCGCAAACGTCATCACGCTGCATTAGTTGCCAGACGATAAATGTAAAAGTTTCTGAGAGTAATGCGTCCAATGTGAAGATTTTCAGTTACGTCGATACGAAAACAATGTAGAAAACGTTATGCCTTCTGCGGTTTTTACTACGAATTACCACTTCTCGCCTTCTCTTGTGTAATGTGGCTGCCAGAGTTCGGTACATGCAAAATCTTAAGGACCTAGGTCAACTACAAGGCAGCAAAAGCAGCCAAAAACTGAATTTTCAAAAACTAAAACTTGAATTTCTGTGCCTCTTTCTTGGTGACTGCAACAACTTAGAAGCTTCTACTTCGTACAGAGTGGTGCGACCGCAAACGTCATCACGCTGCATTAGTTGCCAGACAATAAATGTAAACGTTTCTGAGAGTAAAGCGTCCAATGTGAAGATTTTCAGTTACGTCGATACGAAAACAATGTAGAAAACGTTATGTTTTCTGCGGTTTTTACTACGAATTACCACTTCTCGCTTTTTCTCGTGTAATGTGGCTGCCAGAGTTCGGTTCATGCAAAATCTTAAGGTCCTAGGTCAACTACAAGGCAGCAAAAGCAGCCAAAAACTGAATTTTCAAAAACTAAAACTTGAATTTCTGTGCCTCTTTCTTGGTGACTGCAACAACTTAGAAGCTTCTACTTCGTACAGAGTGGTGCGACCGCAAACGTAATCACGCTGCATTAGTTGCCAGACGATAAATGTAAACGTTTCTGAGAGTAATGCGTCCAATGTGAAGATTTTCAGTTACGTCGATACGAAAACAATGTAGAAAACGTTATGTCTTCTGCGGTTTTTACTACGAATTACCACTTCTCGCTTTCTCTTGTGTAATGTGGCTGCCAGAGTTCGGTTCATGCAAAATCTTAAGGACCTAGGTCAACTACAAGGCAGCAAAAGCAGCCAAAAACTGAATTTTCAAAAACTAAAACTTGAATTTCTGTGCCTCTTTCTTGGTGACTGCAACAACTTAGAAGCTTCTACTTCGTACAGAGTGGTGCGACCGCAAACGTCATCACGCTGCATTAGTTGCCAGACAATAAATGTAAACGTTTCTGAGAGTAATGCGTGCAATGTGAAGATTTTCAGTTACGTCGATACGAAAACAATGTAGAAAACGTTATGTTTTCTGCGGTTTTTACTACGAATTACCACTTCTCGCTTTTTCTCGTGTAATGTGGCTGCCAGAGTTCGGTTCATGCAAAATCTTAAGGTCCTAGGTCAACTACAAGGCAGCAAAAGCAGCCAAAAACTGAATTTTCAAAAACTAAAACTTGAATTTCTGAGCGTCTTTCTTGTTGACTGCAACAACTTCGAAGCTTCTACTTCGTACAGAGTGGTGCGACCGCAAACGTCATCACGCTGCATTAGTTGCCAGACGATAAATGTAAACGTTTCTGAGAGTAATGCGTCCGATGTGAAGATTTTCAGTTACGTCGATACGAAAACAATGTAGAAAACGTTATGGTTGCTGCGGTGTTTACTACGAATTACCACTTCTCGCTTTTTCTCGTGTAATGTGGCTGCCAGAGTTCGGTTCATGGAAAATCTTAAGGTCCTAGGTCAACTACAAGGCAGCAAAAGCAGCCAAAAACTGAATTTTCAAAAACTAAAACTTGAATTTCTGTGCCCCTTTCTTGGTGACTGCAACAACTTAGAAGCTTCTACTTCGTACAGAGTGGTGCGACCGCAAACGTCATCACGCTGCATTAGTTGCCAGACAATAAATGTAAACGTTTCTGAGAGTAATGCGTCCAATGTGAAGATTTTCAGTTACGTCGATACGAAAACAATGTAGAAAACGTTATGTTTTCTGCGGTTTTTACTACGAATTACCACTTCTCGCTTTTTCTCGTGTAATGTGGCTGCCAGAGTTCGGTTCATGCGAAATCTTAAGGTCCTAGGTCAACTACAAGGCAGCAAAAGCAGCCAAAAACTGAATTTTCAAAAACTAAAACTTGAATTTCTGTGCCTCTTTCTTGGTGACTGCAACAACTTAGAAGCTTCCACTTCGTACAGAGTGGTGCGACCGCAAACGTAATCACGCTGCATTAGTTGCCAGACGATAAATGTAAACGTTTCTGAGAGTAATGCGTCCAATGTGAAGATTTTCAGTTACGTCGATACGAAAACAATGTAGAAAACGTTATGTTTTCTGCGGTTTTTACTACGAATTACCACTTCTCGCTTTTTCTCGTGTAATGTGGCTGCCAGAGTTCGGTTCATGCAAAATCTTAAGGTCCTAGGTCAACTACAAGGCAGCAAAAGCAGCCAAAAACTGAATTTTCAAAAACTAAAACTTGAATTTCTGTGCCTCTTTCTTGGTGACTGCAACACCTTACAAGCTTCTACTTCGTACAGAGTGGTGCGACCGCAAACGTCATCACGCTGTATTAGTTGCCAGACGATAAATGTAAACGTTTCTGAGAGTAATGCGTCCAATGTGAAGATTTTCAGTTACGTCGATACGAAAACAATGTAGAAAACGTTATGTTTTCTGCGGTTTTTACTACGAATTACCACTTGTCGCTTTTTCTTGTGTAATGTAGCTGCCAGAGTTCGGTTCATGCAAAATCTTAAGGTCCTAAGTCAACTACAAGGCAGCAAAAGCAGCCAAAAACTGAATTTTCAAAAACTAAAACTTTAATTTCTCTGCATCTTTCTTGGTGACTGCAACAACTTAGAAGCTTCTACTTCGTACAGAGTGGTGCGACCGCAAACGTCATCACGCTGCATTAGTTGCCAGACAATAAATGTAAACATTTCTGAGAGTAATGCGTCCAATGTGAAGATTTTCAGTTACGTCGATACGAAAACAATGTAGAAAACGTTATGTTTTCTGCGGTTTTTACTACGAAATACCACTTCTCGCTTTTTCTCGTGTAATGTGGCTGCCAGAGTTCGGTTCATGCAAAATCTTAAGGTCCTAGGTCAACTACAAGGCAGCAAAAGCAGCCAAAAACTGAATTTTCAAAAACTAAAACTTGAATTTCTGCGCCTCTTTCTTGGTGACTGCAACCACTTAGAAGCTTCTACTTCGTACAGAGTGGTGCGACCGCAAACGTCATCACGCTGCATTAGTTGCCAGACAATAAATGTAAAGGTTTCTGAGAGTAATGCGTCCAATGTGAAGATTTTCAGTTACGTCGATACGAAAACAATGTAGAAAACGTTATGTTTTCTGCGGTTTTTACTACGAATTACCACTTCTCGCTTTTTCTCGTGTAATGTGGCTACCAGAGTTCGGTTCATGCAAAATCTTAAGGTCCTAGGTCAACTACAAGGCAGCAAAAGCAGCCAAAAACTGAATTTTCAAAAACTAAAACTTGAATTTCTGTGCCTCTTTCTTGGTGACTGCAACAACTTAGAAGTTTCTACTTCGTACAGAGTGGTGCGACCGCAAACGCCATCACGCTGCATTAGTTGCCAGACAATAAATGTAAACGTTTCTGAGAGTAATGCGTCCAATGTGAAGATTTTCAGTTACGTCGATACGAAAACAATGTAGAAAACGTTATGTTTTCTGCGGTTTTTACTACGAAATACCACTTCTCGCTTTTTCTCGTGTAATGTGGCTGCCAGAGTTCGGTTCATGCAAAATCTTAAGGTCCTAGGTCAACTACAAGGCAGCAAAAGCAGCCAAAAACTGAATTTTCAAAAACTAAAACTTGAATTTCTGTGCCTCTTTCTTGGTGACTGCAACAACTTAGAAGCTTCTACTTCGTACAGAGTGGTGCGACCGCAAACGTCATCACGCTGCATTAGTTGCCAGACAATAAATGTAAAGGTTTCTGAGAGTAATGCGTCCAATGTGAAGATTTTCAGTTACTTCGATACGAAAACAATGTAGAAAACGTTATGTTTTCTGCGGTTTTTACTACGAATTACCACTTCTCGCTTTTTCTCGTGTAATGTGGCTACCAGAGTTCGGTTCATGCAAAATCCTAAGGTCATAGGTCAACTACAAGGCAGCAAAAGCAGCCCAAAACTGAATTTTCAAAAACTAAAACTTGAATTTCTGTGCCTCTTTCTTGGTGACTGCAACAACTTAGAAGCTTCTACTTCGTACAGAGTGGTGCGACCGCAAACGTCATCACGCTGCATTAGTTGCCAGACGACAAATGTAAACGTTTCTGAGAGTAATGCGTCCAATGTGAAGATTTTCAGTTACGTCGATACGAAAACAATGTAGAAAACGTTATGTTTTCTGCGGTTTTTACTACGAATTACCACTTCTCGCTTTTTCTCGTGTAATGTGGCTGCCAGAGTTCGGTTCATGCAAAATCTTAAGGTCCTAGGTCAACTACAAGGCAGCAAAAGCAGCCAAAAACTGAATTTTCAAAAACTAAAACTTGAATTTCTGTGCCTCTTTCTTGGTGACTGCAACAACTTAGAAGCTTCTACTTCGTACAGAGTGGTGAGACCGCAAACGTCATCACGCTGCATTAGTTGCCAGACGATAAATGTAAACGTTTCTGAGAGTAATGCGTCCAATGTGAAGATTTTCAGTTACGTCGATACGAAAACAATGTAGAAAACGTTATGTTTTCTGCGGTTTTTACTACGAATTACCACTTCTCGCTTTTTCTCGTGTAATGTGGCTGCCAGAGTTCGGTTCATGCAAAATCTTAAGGTCCTAGGTCAACTACAAGGCAGCAAAAGCAGCCAAAAACTGAATTTTCAAAAAACTAAAACTTGAATTTCTGTGCCTCTTTCTTGGTGACTGCAACAACTTAGAAGCTTCTACTTCGTACAGAGTGGTGCGACCGCAAACGTCATCACGCGGCATTAGTTGCCAGACGATAAATGTAAACGTTTCTGAGAGTAATGCGTCCAATGTGAAGATTTTCAATTACGTCGATAAGAAAACAATGTAGAAAACGTTATGTTTTCTGCGGTTTTTACTACGAATTACCACTTCTCGCTTTTTCTCGTGTAATGTGGCTGCAAGTGTTCGGTTCATGCAAAATCTTAAGGTCCTAGGTCAACTACAAGGCAGCAAAAGCAGCCAAAAACTGAATTTTCAAAAACTAAAACTTGAATTTCTGTGCCTCTTTCTTGGTGACTGCAACAACTTAGAAGCTTCTACTTCGCACAGAGTGGTGCGACCGCCAACGTCATCACGCTGCATTAGTTGCCAGACGATAAATGTAAACGTTTCTGAGAGTAATGCGTCCAATGTGAAGATTTTCAGATACGTCATTTCGAAAACAAATGTAGAAAACGTTATGTTTTCTGCGGTTTTTACTACGAATTACCACTTCTCGCTTTTTCTCGTGTAATGTGGCTGCCAGAGTTCGGTTCATGCAAAATCGTAAGGTCGTAGGTCAACTACAAGGCAGCAAAAGCAGCCAAAAGCTGAATTTTCAAAAACTAAAACTTGAATTTCTGTGCCTCTTTCTTGGTGACTGCAACAACTTAGAAGCTTCTACTTCGTACAGAGTGGTGCGACCGCAATCGTCATCACGCTGCATTAGTTGCCAGACGATAAATGTAGACGTTTCTGAGAGTAATGCGTCCAATGTGAAGATTTTCAGTTACGTCATTTCGAAAACAAATGTAGAAAACGTTATGTTTTCTGCGGTTTTTCCTACGAATTACCACTTCTCGCTTTTTCTCGTGTAATGTGGCTGCCAGAGTTCGGATCATGCAAAATCTTAAGGTCCTAGGTCAACTACAAGGCAGCAAAAGCAGCCAAAAACTGAATTTTCAAAGACTAAAACATGAATTTCTGTGCCTCTTTCTTGGTGACTGCAACAACTTAGAAGCTTCTACTTCGTACAGAGTGGTGCGACCGCAAACGTCATCACGCGGCATTAGTTGCCAGACGATAAAATTAAACGTTTCTGGGAGTAATGCGTCCAATGTGAAGATTTTCAGTTACACCATACGAAAACAATGTAGAAAACGTTATGTTTTCTGCGGTTTTTACTACGAATTACCACTTCTCGCTTTTTCTCGTGTAATGTGGCTGCCAGAGTTCGGTTCATGCAAAATTTTAAGGTCCTAGGTCAATTACAAGGCAGCAAAAGCAGCCATAAACTGAATTTTCAAAAACTAAAACTTGAATTACTGTGCCTCTTTCTTGGTGAATGCAACAACTTAGAAGCTTCTACTTCGTACAGAGTGGTGCGACCGCAAACGTCATCACGCGGCATTAGTTGCCAGACGATAAATGTAAACGTTTCTGAGAGTAATGCGTCCAATGTGAAGATTTTCAGTTACGTCGATACGAAAACAATGTAGAAAACGTTATGTTTTCTGCGGTTTTTACTACGAATTACCACTTCTCGCTTTTTTTCGTGTAATGTGGCTGCCAGAGTTCGGTTCATGCAAAATCTTAAGGTCCTACGTCAACTACAAGGCAGCAAAAGCAGCCAAAAACTGAATTTTCAAAAACTAAAACTTGAATTTCTGTGCCTCTTTCTTGGTGACTGCAAAAACTTAGAAGCTTCTACTTCGTACAGAGTGGTGCGACCGCAAACGTCATCACCCTGCATTAGTTGCCAGACGATAAATGTAAACGTTTCTGAGAGTAATGCGTCCAATGTGAAGATTTTCAGTTACGTCGATACGAAAACAATGTAGAAAACGTTATGTTTTCTGCGGTTTTTACTACGAATTACCACTTCTCGCTTTTTCTCGTGCAATGTGACTGCCAGAGTTCGGTTCATGCAAAATCTTAAGGTCCTAGGTCAACTACAAGGCAGCAAAAGCAGCCAAAAACTGAATTTTCAAAAACTAAAACTTGAATTTCTGTGCCTCTTTCTTGGTGACTGCAACAACTTAGAAGCTTCTACTTCGTACAGAGTGGTGCGACCGCAAACGTCATCACGCGGCATTTGTTGCCAGACGATAAATGTAAACGTTTCTGAGAGTAATGCGTCCAATGTGAAGATTTTCAGTTACGTCGATACGAAAACAATGTAGAAAACGTTATGTTTTCTGCGGTTTTTACTACGAATTACCACTTCTCGCTTTTTCTCGTGTAATGTGGCTGCCAGAGTTCGGTTCATGCAAAATCTTAAGGTCCTATGTCAACTACAAGGCAGCAAAAGTAGCCAAAAACTGAATTTTCAAAAACTAAAACTTGAATTTCTGTGCCTCTTTCTTGGTGACTGCAACAACTTAGAAGCTTCTACTTCGTACAGAGTGGTGCGACCGCAAACGTCATCACGCTGCATTAGTTGCCAGACAATAAATGTAAAGGTTTCTGAGAGTAATGCGTCCAATGTGAAGATTTTCAGATACGTCATTTCGAAAACAAATGTAGAAAACGTTATGTTTTCTGCGGTTTTTACTACGAATTACCACTTCTCGCTTTTTCTCGTGTAATGTGGCTGCCAGAGTTCGGTTCATGCAAAATCGTAAGGTCGTAGGTCAACTACAAGGCAGCAAAAGCAGCCAAAAGCTGAATTTTCAAAAACTAAAACTTGAATTTCTGTGCCTCTTTCTTGGTGACTGCAACAACTTAGAAGCTTCTACTTCGTACAGAGTGGTGCGACCGCAATCGTCATCACGCTGCATTAGTTGCCAGACGATAAATGTAGACGTTTCTGAGAGTAATGCGTCCAATGTGAAGATTTTCAGTTACGTCATTTCGAAAACAAATGTAGAAAACGTTATGTTTTCTGCGGTTTTTACTACGAATTACCACTTCTCGCTTTTTCTCGTGTAATGTGGCTGCCAGAGTTCGGTTCATGCAAAATCTTAAGGTGCGGTTTTCTGTGGTTTATACTACGAATTACCACTTCTCGCTTTTTCTCGTGTAATGTGGCTGCCAGAATTCGGTTCATGCAAAATCTTAAGGTCCTAGGCAACTACAAGGCAGCAAAAGCAGCCAAAAACTAAATTTTCAAAAACTAAAACTTGAATTTCTGTGCCTCTTTCTTGGTGACTGCAACAACTTAGAAGCTTCTAATTCGTACAGAGTGGTGCGACCGCAAACGTCATCACGCTGCATTAGTTGCCAGACAATAAATTTAAACGTTTCTGAGAGTAATGCGTCCAATGTGAAGATTTTCAGTTACGTCGATACGAAAACAATGTAGAAAACGTTATGTTTTCTGCGGTTTTTACTACGAATTACCACTTCTCGCTTTTTCTCGTGTAATGTGGCTGCCAGAGTTCGGTTCATGCAAAATCTTAAGGTCCTAGGTCAACTACAAGGCAGCAAAAGCAGCCAAAAACTGAATTTTCAAAAACTAAAACTTGAATTTCTCTGCCTCTTTCTTGGTGACTGCAACAACTTAGAAGCTTCTACTTCGTACAGAGTGGTGCGACCGCCAACGTCATCACGCTGCATTAGTTGCCAAACGATAAATGTAAACGTTTCTGAGAGTAATGCGTCCAATGTGAAGATTTTCAGTTACGTCGATACGAAAACAATGTAGAAAACGTTATGTTTTCTGCGGTTTTTACTACGAATTACCACTTCTCGCTTTTTTTCGTGTAATGTGGCTGCCAGAGTTCGGTTCATGCAAAATCTTAAGGTCCTAGGTCAACTACAAGGCAGCAAAAGCAGCCAAAAACTGAATTTTCAAAAACTAAAACTTGAATTTCTGTGCCTCTTTCTTGGTGACTGCAAAAACTTAGAAGCTTCTACTTCGTACAGAGTGGTGCGACCGCAAACGTCATCACGCTGCATTAGTTGCCAGACGATAAATGTAAACGTTTCTGAGAGTAATGCGTCCAATGTGAAGATTGTCAGTTACGTCGATACGAAAACAATGTAGAAAACGTTATGTTTTCTGCGGTTTTTACTACGAATTACCACTTCTCGCTTTTTCTCGTGCAATGTGACTGCCAGAGTTCGGTTCATGCAAAATCTTAAGGTCCTAGGTCAACTACAAGGCAGCAAAAGCAGCCAAAAACTGAATTTTCAAAAACTAAAACTTGAATTTCTGTGCCTCTTTCTTGGTGACTGCAACAACTTAGAAGCTTCTACTTCGTACAGAGTGGTGCGACCGCAAACGTCATCACGCTGCATTAGTTGCCAGACAATAAATGTAAACGTTTCTGAGAGTAATGCGTCCAATGTGAAGATTTTCAGTTACGTCGATAAGAAAGCAATGTAGAAAACGTTATGTTTTCTGCGGTTTTTACTACGAATTACCACTTCTCGCTTTTTCTCGTGTAATGTGGCTGCCAGAGTTCGGCTCATGCAAAATCTTAAGGTCCTAGGTCAACTACAAGGCAGCAAAAGCAGCCAATAATCGAATTTTCAAAAACTAAAACTTGAATTTCTGTGCCTCTTTCTTGGTGACTGCAACAAGTTAGAAGCTTCTAGTTCGTACAGAGTGGTGCGACCGCAAACGTCATCACGCTGCATTAGTTGCCAGACAATAAATGTAAACGTTTCTGAGAGTAATGCGTCCAATGTGAAGATTTTCAGTTACGTCGATACGAAAACAATGTAGAAAACGTTATGTTTTCTGCGGTTTTTACTACGAATTACCACTTCTCGCTTTTTCTCGTGTAATGTGGCTGCCAGAGTTCGGTTCATGCAAAATCTTAAGGTCCTAGGTCAACTACAAGGCAGCAAAAGCAGCCAAAAACTGAATTTTCAAAAACTAAAACTTCAATTTCTGTGCCTCTTTCTTGGTGACTGCAACAACTTAGAAGCTTCTACTTCGTACAGAGTGGTGCGACCGCAAACGTCATCACGCTGCATTAGTTGCCAGACAATAAATGTAAACGTTTCTGAGAGTAATGCGTCCAATGTGAAGATTTTTAGTTACGTCGATACGAAAACAATGTAGAGAACGTTATGTTTTTTGCGGTTTTTACTACGAATTACCACTTCTCGCTTTTTCTCGTGTAATGTGGCTGCCAGAGTTCGGTTCATGCAAAATCTTAAGGTCCTAGGTCAACTACAAGGCAGCAAAAGCAGCCAAAAACTGAATTTTCAAAAACTAATACTTGAATTTCTGCGCCTCTTTCTTGGTGACTGCAACAACTTAGAAGCTTCTACTTCGTACAGAGTGGTGCGACCGCAAACGTCATCACGCGGCATTAGTTGCCAGACAATGCGTCCAATGTGAAGATTTTCAGTTACGTCATTTCGAAAACAAATGTTGAAAACGTTATGTTTTCTGCGGTTTTTACTACGAATTACCACTTCTCGCTTTTTCTCGTGTAATGTGGCTGCCAGAGTTCGGTTCATGCAAAATCTTAAGGTCCTAGGTCAGCTACAAGGCAGCAAAAGCAGCCAAAAACTGAATTTTCAAAAACTAAAACTTGAATTTCTGTGCCTCTTTCTTGGTGACTGCAAGAACTTAGAAGCTTCTACTTCGTACAGAGTGGTGCGACCGCAAACGTCATCACGCGGCATTAGTTGCCAGACGATAAATGTAAACGTTTCTGAGAGTAATGCGTCCAATGTGAAGATTTTCAGTTACGTCATTTCGAAAACAAATGTAGGAAACGTTATGTTTTCTGCGGTTTTTACTACGAATTACCACTTCTCGCTTTTTCTCGTGTAATGTGGCTGCCAGAGTTCGGTTCATGCAAACTCTTAAGGTCCTAGGTCAACTACAAGGCAGCAAAAGCAGCCAAAAACTGAATTTTCAGAAACTAAAACTTCAATTTCTGTGCATCTTTCTTGGTGACTGCAACAACTTAGAAGCTTCTACTTCGTACAGAGTGGTGCGACCGCAAACGTCATCACGCTGCATTAGTTGCCAGACAATAAATGTAAAAGTTTCTGAGAGTAATGCGTCCAATGTGAAGATTTTTAGTTACGTCGATACGAAAACAATGTAGAGAACGTTATGTTTTTTGCGGTTTTTTCTACGAATTACCACTTCTCGCTTTTTCTCGTGTAATGTGGCTGCCAGAGTTCGGTTCATGCAAAATCTTAAGGTCCTAGGTCAACTACAAGGCAGCAAAAGCAGCCAAAAACTGAATTTTCAAAAACTAATACTTGAATTTCTGCGCCTCTTTCTTGGTGACTGCAACAACTTAGAAGCTTCTACTTCGTACAGAGTGGTGCGACCGCAAACGTCATCATGCGGCATTAGTTGCCAGACGATAAATGTAAACGTTTCTGAGAGTAAGGCGTCCAATGTGAAGATTTTCAGTTACGTCATTTCGAAAACAAATGTTGAAAACGTTATGTTTTCTGCGGTTTTTACTACGAATTACCACTTCTCGCTTTTTCTCGTGTAATGTGGCTGCCAGAGTTCGGTTCATCCAAAATCTTAAGGTACTAGGTCAACTACAAGGCAGCAAAAGCAGCCAAAAACTGAATTTTCAAAAACTAAAACTTGAATTTCTGTGCCTCTTTCTTGGTGACTGCAACAACTTAGAAGCTTCTACTTCGTACAGAGTGGTGCGACCGCAAACGTCATCACGCGGCATTAGTTGCCAGACGATAAATGTAAACGTTTCTGAGAGTAATGCGTCCAATGTGAAGATTTTCAGTTACGTCATTTCGAAAACAAATGTTGAAAACGTTATGTTTTCTGCGGTTTTTACTACGAATTACCACTTCTCGCTTTTTCTCGTGTAATGTGGCTGCCAGAGTTCGGTTCATGCAAAATCTTAAGGTCCTAGGTCAACTACAAGGCATCAAAAGCAGCCAAAAACTGAATTTTCAAAAACTAAAACTTGAATTTCTGTGCCTCTTTCTTGGTGACTGCAACAACTTAGAAGCTTCTACTTCGTACAGAACGGTGCGACCGCAAACGTCATCACGCTGCATTAGTTGCCAGACAATAAATATAAAAGTTTCTGAGAGTAATGCGTCCAATGTGAAGATTTTCAGTTACGTCGATAAGAAAACAATGTAGAAAACGTTATGTTTTCAGCGGTTTTTACTATGAATTACCACTTCTCGCTTTTTCTCGTGTAATGTGGCTGCCAGAGTTCGGCTCATGCAAAATCTTAAGGTCCTAGGTCAACTACAAGGCAGCAAAAGCAGCCAAAAACTGAATTTTCAAAAACTAAAACTTGAATTTCTGTGCCTCTTTCTTGGTGACTGCAACACCTTAGAAGCTTCTACTTCGTACAGAGTGGTGCGACCGCAAACGTCATCACGCTGCATTAGTTGCCAGACAATAAATGTAAACGTCTCTGAGAGTAATGCGTGCAATGTGAAGATTTTCAGTTACGTCGATACGAAAACAATGTAGAAAACGTTATGTTTTCTGCGGTTTTTACTACGAATTACCACTTCTCGGTTTTTCTCGTGTAATGTGGCTGCCAGAGTTCGGTTCATGCAAAATCTTAAGGTCCTAGGTCAACTACAAGGCAGCAAAAGCAGCCAAAAACTGAATTTTCAGAAACTAAAACTTTAATTTCTGTGCATCTTTCTTGGTGACTGCAACAACTTAGAAGCTTCTACTTCGTACAGAGTGGTGCGACCGCAAACGTCATCACGCTGCATTAGTTGCCAGACAATAAATGTAAACGTTTCTGAGAGTAATGCGTCCAATGTGAAGATTTTCAGTTACGTCGATACGAAAACGATGTAGAAAACGTTATGTTTTCTGCGATTTTTACTACGAAATACCACTTCTCGCTTTTTCTCGTGTAATGTGGCTGCCAGAGTTCGGTTCATGCAAAATCTTAAGGTCCTAGGTCAACTACAAGGCAGCAAAAGCAGCCAAAAACTGAATTTTCAAAAACTAAAACTTGAATTTCTGAGCCTCTATCTTGGTGACTGCAACAACTTAGAAGCTTCTACTTCGTACAGAGTGGTGCGACCGCAAACGTCATCACGCTGCATTAGTTGCCAGACAATAAATGTAAAGGTTTCTGAGAGTAATGCGTCCAATGTGAAGATTTTCAGTTACACCATACGAAAACAATGTAGAAAACGTTATGTTTTCTGCGGTTTTTACTACGAATTACCACTTCTCGCTTTTTCTCGTGTAATGTGGCTGCCAGAGTTCGGTTCATGCAAAATTTTAAGGTCCTAGGTCAATTACAAGGCAGCAAAAGCAGCCATAAACTGAATTTTCAAAAACTAAAACTTGAATTACTGTGCCTCTTTCTTGGTGAATGCAACAACTTAGAAGCTTCTACTTCGTACAGAGTGGTGCGACCGCAAACGTCATCACGCGGCATTAGTTGCCAGACGATAAATGTAAACGTTTCTGAGAGTAATGCGTCCAATGTGAAGATTTTCAGTTACGTCATTTCGAAAACAAATGTTGAAAACGTTATGTTTTCTGCGGTTTTTACTACGAATTACCACTTCTCGCTTTTTCTCGTGTAATGTGGCTGCCAGAGTTCGGTTCATGCAAAATCTTAAGGCTAGGTTTTCTGTGGTTTATACTACGAATTACCACTTCTCGCTTTTTCTCGTGTAATGTGGCTGCCAGAATTCGGTTCATGCAAAATCTTAAGGTCCTAGGCAACTACAAGGCAGCAAAAGCAGCCAAAAACTGAATTTTCAAAAACTAAAACTTGAATTTCTGTTGCTCTTTCTTGGTGACTGCAACAACTTAGAAGCTTCTAATTCGTACAGAGTGGTGCGACCGCAAACGTCATCACGCTGCATTAGTTGCCAGACAATAAATTTAAACGTTTCTGAGAGTAATGCGTCCAATGTGAAGATTTTCAGTTACGTCGATACGAAAACAATGTAGAAAACGTTATGTTTTCTGCGGTTTTTACTACGAATTACCACTTCTCGCTTTTTCTCGTGTAATGTGGCTGCCAGAGTTCGGTTCATGCAAAATCTTAAGGTCCTAGGTCAACTACAAGGCAGCAAAAGCAGCCAAAAACTGAATTTTCAAAAACTAAAACTTGAATTTCTGTGCCTCTTTCTTGGTGACTGCAACAACTTAGAAGCTTCTACTTCTTACAGAGTGGTGCGACCGCCAACGTCATCACGCTGCATTAGTTGCCAAACGATAAATGTAAACGTTTCTGAGAGTAATGCGTCCAATGTGAAGATTTTCAGTTACGTCGATACGAAAACAATGTAGAAAACGTAATGTTTTCCGCGGTTTTTACTACGAATTACCACTTCTCGCTTTTTTTCGTGTAATGTGGCTGCCAGAGTTCGGTTCATGCAAAATCTTAAGGTCCTAGGTCAACTACAAGGCATCAAAAGCAGCCAAAAACTGAATTTTCAAAAACTAAAACTTGAATTTCTGTGCCTCTTTCTTGGTGACTGCAACAACTTAGAAGCTTCTACTTCGTACAGAACGGTGCGACCGCAAACGTCATCACGCTGCATTAGTTGCCAGACAATAAATATAAAAGTTTCTGAGAGTAATGCGTCCAATGTGAAGATTTTCAGTTACGTCGATAAGAAAACAATGTAGAAAACGTTATGTTTTCAGCGGTTTTTACTATGAATTACCACTTCTCGCTTTTTCTCGTGTAATGTGGCTGCCAGAGTTCGGCTCATGCAAAATCTTAAGGTCCTAGGTCAACTACAAGGCAGCAAAAGCAGCCAAAAACTGAATTTTCAAAAACTAAAACTTGAATTTCTGTGCCTCTTTCTTGGTGACTGCAACACCTTAGAAGCTTCTACTTCGTACAGAGTGGTGCGACCGCAAACGTCATCACGCTGCATTAGTTGCCAGACAATAAATGTAAACGTCTCTGAGAGTAATGCGTGCAATGTGAAGATTTTCAGTTACGTCGATACGAAAACAATGTAGAAAACGTTATGTTTTCTGCGGTTTTTACTACGAATTACCACTTCTCGGTTTTTCTCGTGTAATGTGGCTGCCAGAGTTCGGTTCATGCAAAATCTTAAGGTCCTAGGTCAACTACAAGGCAGCAAAAGCAGCCAAAAACTGAATTTTCAGAAACTAAAACTTTAATTTCTGTGCATCTTTCTTGGTGACTGCAACAACTTAGAAGCTTCTACTTCGTACAGAGTGGTGCGACCGCAAACGTCATCACGCTGCATTAGTTGCCAGACAATAAATGTAAACGTTTCTGAGAGTAATGCGTCCAATGTGAAGATTTTCAGTTACGTCGATACGAAAACGATGTAGAAAACGTTATGTTTTCTGCGATTTTTACTATGAAATACCACTTCTCGCTTTTTCTCGTGTAATGTGGCTGCCAGAGTTCGGTTCATGCAAAATCTTAAGGTCCTAGGTCAACTACAAGGCAGCAAAAGCAGCCAAAAACTGAATTTTCAAAAACTAAAACTTGAATTTCTGAGCCTCTATCTTGGTGACTGCAACAACTTAGAAGCTTCTACTTCGTACAGAGTGGTGCGACCGCAAACGTCATCACGCTGCATTAGTTGCCAGACAATAAATGTAAAGGTTTCTGAGAGTAATGCGTCCAATGTGAAGATTTTCAGTTACACCATACGAAAACAATGTAGAAAACGTTATGTTTTCTGCGGTTTTTACTACGAATTACCACTTCTCGCTTTTTCTCGTGTAATGTGGCTGCCAGAGTTCGGTTCATGCAAAATTTTAAGGTCCTAGGTCAATTACAAGGCAGCAAAAGCAGCCATAAACTGAATTTTCAAAAACTAAAACTTGAATTACTGTGCCTCTTTCTTGGTGAATGCAACAACTTAGAAGCTTCTACTTCGTACAGAGTGGTGCGACCGCAAACGTCATCACGCGGCATTAGTTGCCAGACGATAAATGTAAACGTTTCTGAGAGTAATGCGTCCAATGTGAAGATTTTCAGTTACGTCATTTCGAAAACAAATGTTGAAAACGTTATGTTTTCTGCGGTTTTTACTACGAATTACCACTTCTCGCTTTTTCTCGTGTAATGTGGCTGCCAGAGTTCGGTTCATGCAAAATCTTAAGGCTAGGTTTTCTGTGGTTTATACTACGAATTACCACTTCTCGCTTTTTCTCGTGTAATGTGGCTGCCAGAATTCGGTTCATGCAAAATCTGATGGTCCTAGGCAACTACAAGGCAGCAAAAGCAGCCAAAAACTGAATTTTCAAAAACTAAAACTTGAATTTCTGTTGCTCTTTCTTGGTGACTGCAACAACTTAGAAGCTTCTAATTCGTACAGAGTGGTGCGACCGCAAACGTCATCACGCTGCATTAGTTGCCAGACAATAAATTTAAACGTTTCTGAGAGTAATGCGTCCAATGTGAAGATTTTCAGTTACGTCGATACGAAAACAATGTAGAAAATGTTATGTTTTCTGCGGTTTTTACTACGAATTACCACTTCTCGCTTTTTCTCGTGTAATGTGGCTGCCAGAGTTCGGTTCATGCAAAATCTTAAGGTCCTAGGTCAACTACAAGGCAGCAAAAGCAGCCAAAAACTGAATTTTCAAAAACTAAAACTTGAATTTCTGTGCCTCTTTCTTGGTGACTGCAACAACTTAGAAGCTTCTACTTCTTACAGAGTGGTGCGACCGCCAACGTCATCACGCTGCATTAGTTGCCAAACGATAAATGTAAACGTTTCTGAGAGTAATGCGTCCAATGTGAAGATTTTCAGTTACGTCGATACGAAAACAATGTAGAAAACGTAATGTTTTAAGCGGTTTTTACTACGAATTACCACTTCTCGCTTTTTCTCGTGTAATGTGGCTGCCAGAGTTCGGTTCATGCAAAATCTTAAGGTCCTAGGTCAACTACAAGGCAGCAAAAGCAGCCAAAAACTGAATTTTCAAAAACTAAAACTTGAATTTCTGTGCCTCTTTCTTGGTGACTGCAAAAACTTAGAAGCTTCTACTTCGTACAGAGTGGTGCGACCGCAAACGTCATCACGCTGCATTAGTTGCCAGACGATAAATGTAAACGTTTCTGAGAGTAATGCGTCCAATGTGAAGATTTTCAGTTACGTCGATACGAAAACAATGTAGAAAACGTTATGTTTTCTGCGGTTTTTACTACGAATTACCACTTCTCGCTTTTTCTCGTGCAATGTGACTGCCAGAGTTCGGTTCATGCAAAATCTTAAGGTCCTAGGTCAACTACAAGGCAGCAAAAGCAGCCAAAAACTGAATTTTCAAAAACTAAATTTGAATTTCTGTGCCTCTTTCTTGGTGACTGCAACAACTTAGAAGCTTCTACTTCGTACAGAGTGGTGCGACCGCAAACGTCATCACGCTGCATTAGTTGCCAGACAATAAATGTAAACGTTTCTGAGAGTAATGCGTCCAATGTGAAGATTTTCAGTTACGTCGATAAGAAAGCAATGTAGAAAACGTTATGTTTTCTGCGGTTTTTACTACGAATTACCACTTCTCGCTTTTTCTCGTGTAATGTGGCTGCCAGAGTTCGGCTCATGCAAAATCTTAAGGTCCTAGGTCAACTACAAGGCAGCAAAAGCAGCCAATAATCGAATTTTCAAAAACTAAAACTTGAATTTCTGTGCCTCTTTCTTGGTGACTGCAACAAGTTAGAAGCTTCAAGTTCGTACAGAGTGGTGCGACAGCAAACGTCATCACGCTGCATTAGTTGCCAGACAATAAATGTAAACGTTTCTGAGAGTAATGCGTCCAATGTGAAGATTTTCAGTTACGTCGATACGAAAACAATGTAGAAAACTTTATGTTTTCTGCGGTTTTTACTACGAATTACCACTTCTCGCTTTTTCTCGTGTAATGTGGCTGCCAGAGTTCGGTTCATGCAAAATCTTAAGGTCCTAGGTCAACTACAAGGCAGCAAAAGCAGCCAAAAACTGAATTTTCAAAAACTAAAACTTCAATTTCTGTGCCTCTTTCTTGGTGACTGCAACAACTTAGAAGCTTCTACTTCGTACAGAGTGGTGCGACCGCAAACGTCATCACGCTGCATTAGTTGCCAGACAATAAATGTAAACGTTTCTGAGAGTAATGCGTCCAATGTGAAGATTTTTAGTTACGTCGATACGAAAACAATGTAGAGAACGTTATGTTTTTTGCGGTTTTTACTACGAATTACCACTTCTCGCTTTTTCTCGTGTAATGTGGCTGCCAGAGTTCGGTTCATGCAAAATCTTAAGGTCCTAGGTCAACTACAAGGCAGCAAAAGCAGCCAAAAACTGAATTTTCAAAAACTAATACTTGAATTTCTGCGCCTCTTTCTTGGTGACTGCAACAACTTAGAAGCTTCTACTTCGTACAGAGTGGTGCGACCGCAAACGTCATCACGCGGCATTAGTTGCCAGACAATGCGTCCAATGTGAAGATTTTCAGTTACGTCATTTCGAAAACAAATGTTGAAAACGTTATGTTTTCTGCGGTTTTTACTACGAATTACCACTTCTCGCTTTTTCTCGTGTAATGTGGCTGCCAGAGTTCGGTTCATGCAAAATCTTAAGGTCCTAGGTCAGCTACAAGGCAGCAAAAGCAGCCAAAAACTGAATTTTCAAAAACTAAAACTTGAATTTCTGTGCCTCTTTCTTGGTGACTGCAAGAACTTAGAAGCTTCTACTTCGTACAGAGTGGTGCGACCGCAAACGTCATCACGCGGCATTAGTTGCCAGACGATAAATGTAAACGTTTCTGAGAGTAATGCGTCCAATGTGAAGATTTTCAGTTACGTCATTTCGAAAACAAATGTAGGAAACGTTATGTTTTCTGCGGTTTTTACTACGAATTACCTCTTCTCGCTTTTTCTCGTGTAATGTGGCTGCCAGAGTTCGGTTCATGCAAAATCTTAAGGTCCTAGGTCAACTACAAGGCAGCAAAAGCAGCCAAAAACTGAATTTTCAGAAACTAAAACTTCAATTTCTGTGCATCTTTCTTGGTGACTGCAACAACTTAGAAGCTTCTACTTCGTACAGAGTGGTGCGACCGCAAACGTCATCACGCTGCATTAGTTGCCAGACAATAAATGTAAACGTTTCTGAGAGTAATGCATCCAATGTGAAGATTTTTAGTTACGTCGATACGAAAACAATGTAGAGAACGTTATGTTTTTTGCGGTTTTTACTACGAATTACCACTTCTCGCTTTTTCTCGTGTAATGTGGCTGCCAGAGTTCGGTTCATGCAAAATCTTAAGGTCCTAGGTCAACTACAAGGCAGCAAAAGCAGCCAAAAACTGAATTTTCAAAAACTAATACTTGAATTTCTGCGCCTCTTTCTTGGTGACTGCAACAACTTAGAAGCTTCTACTTCGTACAGAGTGGTGCGACCGCAAACGTCATCACGCGGCATTAGTTGCCAGACGATAAATGTAAACGTTTCTGAGAGTAAGGCGTCCAATGTGAAGATTTTCAGTTACGTCATTTCGAAAACAAATGTTGAAAACGTTATGTTTTCTGCGGTTTTTACTACGAATTACCACTTCTCGCTTTTTCTCGTGTAATGTGGCTGCCAGAGTTCGGTTCATCCAAAATCTTAAGGTACTAGGTCAACTACAAGGCAGCAAAAGCAGCCAAAAACTGAATTTTCAAAAACTAAAACTTGAATTTCTGTGCCTCTTTCTTGGTGACTGCAACAACTTAGAAGCTTCTACTTCGTACAGAGTGGTGCGACCGCAAACGTCATCACGCGGCATTAGTTGCCAGACGATAAATGTAAACGTTTCTGAGAGTAATGCGTCCAATGTGAAGATTTTCAGTTACGTCATTTCGAAAACAAATGTTGAAAACGTTATGTTTTCTGCGGTTTTTACTACGAATTACCACTTCTCGCTTTTTCTCGTGTAATGTGGCTGCCAGAGTTCGGTTCATGCAAAATCTTAAGGTCCTAGGTCAACTACAAGGCATCAAAAGCAGCCAAAAACTGAATTTTCAAAAACTAAAACTTGAATTTCTGTGCCTCTTTCTTGGTGACTGCAACAACTTAGAAGCTTCTACTTCGTACAGAACGGTGCGACCGCAAACGTCATCACGCTGCATTAGTTGCCAGACAATAAATATAAAAGTTTCTGAGAGTAATGCGTCCAATGTGAAGATTTTCAGTTACGTCGATAAGAAAACAATGTAGAAAACGTTATGTTTTCAGCAGTTTTTACTACGAATTACCACTTCTCGCTTTCTCGTGTAATGTGGCTGCCAGAGTTCGGCTCATGCAAAATCTTAAGGTCCTAGGTCAACTACAAGGCAGCAAAAGCAGCCAAAAACTGAATTTTCAAAAACTAAAACTTGAATTTCTGTGCATCTTTCTTGGTGACTGCAACACCTTAGAAGCTTCTACTTCGTACAGAGTGGTGCGACCGCAAACGTCATCACGCTGCATTAGTTGCCAGACAATAAATGTAAACGTCTCTGAGAGTAATGCGTGCAATGTGAAGATTTTCAGTTACGTCGATACGAAAACAATGTAGAAAACGTTATGTTTTCTGCGGTTTTTACTACGAATTACCACTTCTCGCTTTTTCTCGTGTAATGTGGCTGCCAGAGTTCGGTTCATGCAAAATCTTAAGGTCCTAGGTCAACTACAAGGCAGCAAAAGCAGCCAAAAACTGAATTTTCAGAAACTAAAACTTTAATTTCTGTGCATCTTTCTTGGTGACTGCAACAACTTAGAAGCTTCTACTTCGTACAGAGTGGTGCGACCGCAAACGTCATCACGCTGCATTAGTTGCCAGACAATAAATGTAAACGTTTCTGAGAGTAATGCGTCCAATGTGAAGATTTTCAGTTACGTCGATACGAAAACGATGTAGAAAACGTTATGTTTTCTGCGATTTTTACTACGAAATACCACTTCTCGCTTTTTCTCGTGTAATGTGGCTGCCAGAGTTCGGTTCATGCAAAATCTTAAGGTCCTAGGTCAACTACAAGGCAGCAAAAGCAGCCAAAAACTGAATTTTCAAAAACTAAAACTTGAATTTCTGAGCCTCTTTCTTGGTGACTGCAACAACTTAGAAGCTTCTACTTCGTACAGAGTGGTGCGACCGCAAACGTCATCACGCTGCATTAGTTGCCAGACAATAAATGTAAAGGTTTCTGAGAGTAATGCGTCCAATGTGAAGATTTTCAGCTACGTCGATACGAAAACAATGTAGAAAACGTAATGTTTTCCGCGGTTTTTACTACGAATTACCACTTCTCGTTTTTTATCGTGTAATGTGGCTACCAGAGTTCGGTTCATGCAAAATCTTAAGGTCCTAGGTCAACTAAAAGGCAGCAAAAGCAGCCAAAAACTGAATTTTCAAAAACTAAAACTTGAATTTCTGTGCCTCTTTCTTGGTGACTGCAACAACTTAGAAGCTGCTACTTCGTACAGAGTGGTGCGACCGCAAACGTCATCACGCTGCATTAGTTGCCAGACAATAAATGTAAACGTTTCTGAGAGTAATGCGTCCAATGTGAAGATTTTCAGTTACGTCGATACGAAAACAATGTAGAAAACGTTATGTTTTCTGCGGTTTTTACTACGAATTACCACTTCTCGCTTTTTCTCGTGTAATGTGGCTGCCAGAGTTCGGTTCATGCATAATCTTAAGGTCCTAGGTCAACTACAAGGCAGCAAATGCAGCCAAAAACTGAATTTTCAAAAACTAAAACTTGAATTTCTGTGCCTCTTTCTTGGTGACTGAAACAACTTAGAAGCTTCTACTTCGTACAGAGTGGTGCGACCGCAAACGTCATCACGCTGCATTAGTTGCCAGACGATAAATGTAAACGTTTCTGAGAGTAATGCGTCCAATGTGAAGATTTTCAGTTACGTCGATACGAAAACAATGTAGAAAACGTTATGTTTTCTGCGGTTTTTACTACGAATTACCACTTCTCGCTTTTTCTCGTGTAATGTGGCGGCCAGAGTTCGGTTCATGCAAAATCTTAAGGTCCTAGGTCAACTACAAGGCAGCAAAAGCAGCCAAAAACTGAATTTTCAAAAACTAAAACTTGAATTTCTGTGCATCTTTCATGGTGACTGCAACAACTTAGAAGCTTCTACTTCGTACAGAGTGGTGCGACCGCAAACGTCATCACGCTGCATTAGTTGCCAGACAATAAATGTAAACGTTTCTGAGAGTAATGCGTCCAATGTGAAGATTTTCAGTTACGTCGATACGAAAACAATGTAGAAAACGTTATGTTTTCTGCGGTTTTTTCTACGAATTACCACTTCTCGCTTTTTCTCGTGTAATGTGGCTGCCAGAGTTCGGTTCATGCAAAATCTTAAGGTCCTAGGTCAACTACAAGGCAGCAAAAGCAGCCAAAAACTGAATTTTCAAAAACTAAAACTTGAATTTCTGTGCCTCTTTCTTGGTGACTGCAACAACTTAGAAGCTTCTACTTCGTACAGAGTGGTGCGACCGCAAACGTCATCACGCTGCATTAGTTGCCAGACGATAAATGTAAACGTTTCTGAGAGTAATGCGTCCAATGTGAAGATTTTCAGTTACGTCGATACGAAAACAATGTAGAAAACGTTATGTTTTCTGCGGTTTTTACTACGAATTACCACTTCTCGCGTTTTCTCGTGTAATGTGGCTGCCAGAGTTCGGTTCATGCAAAATCTTAAGGTCCTAGGTCAACTACAAGGCAGCAAAAGCAGCCAAAAACTGAATTTTCAAAAACTAAAACTTGAATTTCTGTGCCTCTTTCTTGGTGACTGCAACAACTTAGAAGCTTCTACTTCGTACAGAGTGGTGCGACCGCAAACGTCATCACGCTGCATTAGTTGCCAGACAATAAATGTAAACGTTTCTGAGAGTAATGCGTCCAATGTGAAGATTTTCAGTTACGTCGATACGAAAACAATGTAGAAAACGTTATGTTTTCTGCGGTTTTTACTACGAATTACCACTTCTCGCTTTTTCTCGTGTAATGTGGCTGCCAGAGTTCGGTTCATGCAAAATCTTAAGGTCCTAGGTCAACTACAAGGCAGCAAAAGCAGCCAAAAACTGAATTTTCAAAAACTAAAACTTGAATTTCTGTGCCTCTTTCTTGGTGACTGCAACAACTTAGAAGCTTCTACTTCGTACAGAGTGGTGCGACCGCAAACGTCATCACGCTGCATTAGTTGCCAGACGATAAATGTAAACGTTTCTGAGAGTAATGCGTCCAATGTGAAGATTTTCAGTTACGTCGATACGAAAACAATGTAGAAAACGTTATGTTTTCTGCGGTTTTTACTACGAATTACCACTTCTCGCTTTTTTTCGTGTAATGTGGCTGCCAGAGTTCGGTTCATGCAAAATCTTAAGGTCCTAGGTCAACTACAAGGCAGCAAAAGCAGCCAAAAACTGAATTTTCAAAAACAAAAACTTGAATTTCTGTGCCTCTTTCTTGGTGACTGCAACAACTTAGAAGCTTCTACTTCGTACAGAGTGGTGCGACCGCAAACGTCATCACGCTGCATTAGTTGCCAGACGATAAATGTAAACGTTTCTGAGAGTAACGCGTCCAATGTGAAGATTTTCAGTTACGTCGATACGAAAACAATGTAGAAAACTTTATGTTTTCTGCGGTTTTTACTACGAATTACCACTTCTCGCTTTTTCTCGTGCAATGTGGCTGCCAGAGTTCGGTTCATGCAAAATCTTAAGGTCCTAGGTCAACTACAAGGCAGCAAAAGCAGCCATAAACTGAATTTTCAAAAACTAAAACTTGAATTTCTGTGCCTCTTTCTTGGTGACTGCAACAACTTAGAAGCTTCTACTTCGTACAGAGTGGTGCGACCGCAAACGTCATCACGCTGCATTAGTTGCCAGACAATAAATGTAAACGTCTCTGAGAGTAATGCGTGCAATGTGAAGATTTTCAGTTACGTCGATACGAAAACAATGTAGAAAACGTTATGTTTTCTGCGGTTTTTACTACGAATTACCACTTCTCGCTTTTTCTCGTGTAATGTGGCTGCCAGAGTTCGGTTCATGCAAAATCTTAAGGTCCTAGGTCAACTACAAGGCAGCAAAAGCAGCCAAAAACTGAATTTTCAGAAACTAAAACTTTAATTTCTGTGCATCTTTCTTGGTGACTGCAACAACTTAGAAGCTTCTACTTCGTACAGAGTGGTGCGACCGCAAACGTCATCACGCTGCATTAGTTGCCAGACAATAAATGTAAACGTTTCTGAGAGTAATGCGTCCAATGTGAAGATTTTCAGTTACGTCGATACGAAAACAATGTAGAAAACGTTATGTTTTCTGCGATTTTTACTACGAAATACCACTTCTCGCTTTTTCTCGTGTAATGTGGCTGCCAGAGTTCGGTTCATGCAAAATCTTAAGGTCCTAGGTCAACTACAAGGCAGCAAAAGCAGCCAAAAACTGAATTTTCAAAAACTAAAACTTGAATTTCTGAGCCTCTTTCTTGGTGACTGCAACAACTTAGAAGCTTCTACTTCGTACAGAGTGGTGCGACCGCAAACGTCATCACGCTGCATTAGTTGCCAGACAATAAATGTAAAGGTTTCTGAGAGTAATGCGTCCAATGTGAAGATTTTCAGCTACGTCGATACGAAAACAATGTAGAAAACGTTATGTTTTCCGCGGTTTTTACTACGAATTACCACTTCTCGTTTTTTCTCGTGTAATGTGGCTACCAGAGTTCGGTTCATGCAAAATCTTAAGGTCCTAGGTCAACTACAAGGCAGCAAAAGCAGCCAAAAACTGAATTTTCAAAAACTAAAACTTGAATTTCTGTGCCTCTTTCTTGGTGACTGCAACAACTTAGAAGCTTCTACTTCGTACAGAGTGGTGCGACCGCAAACGTCATCACGCTGCATTAGTTGCCAGACGATAAATGTAAACGTTTCTGAGAGTAATGCGTCCAATGTGAAGATTTTCAGTTACGTCGATACGAAAACAATGTAGAAAACGTTATGTTTTCTGCGGTTTTTACTACGAATTACCATTTCTCGCTTTTTCTCGTGTAATGTGGCGGCCAGAGTTCGGTTCATGCAAAATCTTAAGGTCCTAGGTCAACTACAAGGCAGCAAAAGCAGCCAAAAACTGAATTTTCAAAAACTAAAACTTGAATTTCTGTGCATCTTTCATGGTGACTGCAACAACTTAGAAGCATCTACTTCGTACAGAGTGGTGCGACCGCAAACGTCATCACGCTGCATTAGTTGCCAGACAATAAATGTAAACGTTTCTGAGAGTAATGCGTCCAATGTGAAGATTTTCAGTTACGTCGATACGAAAACAATGTAGAAAACGTTATGTTTTCTGCGGTTTTTTCTACGAATTACCACTTCTCGCTTTTTCTCGTGTAATGTGGCTGCCAGAGTTCGGTTCATGCAAAATCTTAAGGTCCTAGGTCAACTACAAGGCAGCAAAAGCAGCCAAAAACTGAATTTTCAAAAACTAAAACTTGAATTTCTGTGCCTCTTTCTTGGTGACTGCAACAACTTAGAAGCTTCTACTTCGTACAGAGTGGTGTGACCGCAAACGTCATCACGCTGCATTAGTTGCCAGACGATAAATGTAAACGTTTCTGAGAGTAATGCGTCCAATGTGAAGATTTTCAGTTACGTCAATACGAAAACAATGTAGAAAACGTTATGTTTTCTGCGGTTTTTACTACGAATTACCACTTCTCGCTTTTTCTCGTGTAATGTGGCTGCCAGAGTTCGGTTCATGCAAAATCTTAAGGTCCTAGGTCAACTACAAGGCAGCAAAAGCAGCCAAAAACTGAATTTTCAAAAACTAAAACTTGAATTTCTGTGCCTCTTTCTTGGTGACTGCAACAACTTAGAAGCTTCTACTTCGTACAGAGTGGTGCGACCGCAAACGTCATCACGCTGCATTAGTTGCCAGACGATAAATGTAAACGTTTCTGAGAGTAATGCGTCCAATGTGAAGATTTTCAGTTATGTCGATACGAAAACAATGTAGAAAACGTTATGTTTTCTGCGGTTTTTACTACGAATTACCACTTCTCGCTTTTTTTCGTGTAATGTGGCTGCCAGAGTTCGGTTCATGCAAAATCTTAAGGTCCTAGGTCAACTACAAGGCAGCAAAAGCAGCCAAAAACTGAATTTTCAAAAACAAAAACTTGAATTTCTGTGCCTCTTTCTTGGTGACTGCAACAACTTAGAAGCTTCTACTTCGTACAGAGTGGTGCGACCGCAAACGTCATCACGCTGCATTAGTTGCCAGACGATAAATGTAAACGTTTCTGAGAGTAATGCGTCCAATGTGAAGATTTTCAGTTACGTCGATACGAAAACAATGTAGAAAACTTTATGTTTTCTGCGGTTTTTACTACGAATTACCACTTCTCGCTTTTTCTCGTGCAATGTGGCTGCCAGAGTTCGGTTCATGCAAAATCTTAAGGTCCTAGGTCAACTACAAGGCAGCAAAAGCAGCCATAAACTGAATTTTCAAAAACTAAAACTTGAATTTCTGTGCCTCTTTCTTGGTGACTGCAACAACTTAGAAGCTTCTACTTCGTACAGAGTGGTGCGACCGCAAACGTCATCACGCTGCATTAGTTGCCAGACGATAAATGTAAACGTTTCTGAGAGTAATGCGTCCAATGTGAAGATTTTCAATTACGTCGATACGAAAACAATGTAGAAAACGTTATGTTTTCTGCGGTTTTTACTACGAATTACCACTTCTCGCTTTTTCTCGTGTAATATGGCTGCCAGAGTTCGGTTCATGCAAAATCTTAAGGTCCTAGGTCAACTACAAGGCAGCAAAAGCAGCCAAAAACTGAATTTTCAAAAACTAAAACTTGAATTTCTGTGCCTCTTTCTTGGTGACTGCAACAACTTAGAAGCTTCTACTTCGTACAGAGTGGTGCGACCGCAAACGTCATCACGCGGCATTTGTTGCCAGACGATAAATGTAAACGTTTCTGAGAGTAATGCGTCCAATGTGAAGATTTTCAGTTACGTCGATACGAAAACAATGTAGAAAACTTTATGTTTTCTGCGGTTTTTACTACGAATTACCACTTCTCGCTTTTTCTCGTGCAATGTGGCTGCCAGAGTTCGGTTCATGCAAAATCTTAAGGTCCTAGGTCAACTACAAGGCAGCAAAAGCAGCCATAAACTGAATTTTCAAAAACTAAAACTTGAATTTCTGTGCCTCTTTCTTGGTGACTGCAACAACTTAGAAGCTTCTACTTCGTACAGAGTGGTGCGACCGCAAACGTCATCACGCTGCATTAGTTGCCAGACAATAAATGTAAACGTCTCTGAGAGTAATGCGTGCAATGTGAAGATTTTCAGTTACGTCGATACGAAAACAATGTAGAAAACGTTATGTTTTCTGCGGTTTTTACTACGAATTACCACTTCTCGCTTTTTCTCGTGTAATGTGGCTGCCAGAGTTCGGTTCATGCAAAATCTTAAGGTCCTAGGTCAACTACAAGGCAGCAAAAGCAGCCAAAAACTGAATTTTCAGAAACTAAAACTTTAATTTCTGTGCATCTTTCTTGGTGACTGCAACAACTTAGAAGCTTCTACTTCGTACAGAGTGGTGCGACCGCAAACGTCATCACGCTGCATTAGTTGCCAGACAATAAATGTAAACGTTTCTGAGAGTAATGCGTCCAATGTGAAGATTTTCAGTTACGTCGATACGAAAACAATGTAGAAAACGTTATGTTTTCTGCGATTTTTACTACGAAATACCACTTCTCGCTTTTTCTCGTGTAATGTGGCTGCCAGAGTTCGGTTCATGCAAAATCTTAAGGTCCTAGGTCAACTACAAGGCAGCAAAAGCAGCCAAAAACTGAATTTTCAAAAACTAAAACTTGAATTTCTGAGCCTCTTTCTTGGTGACTGCAACAACTTAGAAGCTTCTACTTCGTACAGAGTGGTGCGACCGCAAACGTCATCACGCTGCATTAGTTGCCAGACAATAAATGTAAAGGTTTCTGAGAGTAATGCGTCCAATGTGAAGATTTTCAGCTACGTCGATACGAAAACAATGTAGAAAACGTAATGTTTTCCGCGGTTTTTACTACGAATTACCACTTCTCGTTTTTTCTCGTGTAATGTGGCTACCAGAGTTCGGTTCATGCAAAATCTTAAGGTCCTAGGTCAACTACAAGGCAGCAAAAGCAGCCAAAAACTGAATTTTCAAAAACTAAAACTTGAATTTCTGTGCCTCTTTCTTGGTGACTGCAACAACTTAGAAGCTTCTACTTCGTACAGAGTGGTGCGACCGCAAACGTCATCACGCTGCATTAGTTGCCAGACGATAAATGTAAACGTTTCTGAGAGTAATGCGTCCAATGTGAAGATTTTCAGTTACGTCGATACGAAAACAATGTAGAAAACGTTATGTTTTCTGCGGTTTTTACTACGAATTACCATTTCTCGCTTTTTCTCGTGTAATGTGGCGGCCAGAGTTCGGTTCATGCAAAATCTTAAGGTCGTAGGTCAACTACAAGGCAGCAAAAGCAGCCAAAAACTGAATTTTCAAAAACTAAAACTTGAATTTCTGTGCATCTTTCATGGTGACTGCAACAACTTAGAAGCATCTACTTCGTACAGAGTGGTGCGACCGCAAACGTCATCACGCTGCATTAGTTGCCAGACAATAAATGTAAACGTTTCTGAGAGTAATGCGTCCAATGTGAAGATTTTCAGTTACGTCGATACGAAAACAATGTAGAAAACGTTATGTTTTCTGCGGTTTTTTCTACGAATTACCACTTCTCGCTTTTTCTCGTGTAATGTGGCTGCCAGAGTTCGGTTCATGCAAAATCTTAAGGTCCTAGGTCAACTACAAGGCAGCAAAAGCAGCCAAAAACTGAATTTTCAAAAACTAAAACTTGAATTTCTGTGCCTCTTTCTTGGTGACTGCAACAACTTAGAAGCTTCTACTTCGTACAGAGTGGTGCGACCGCAAACGTCATCACGCTGCATTAGTTGCCAGACGATAAATGTAAACGTTTCTGAGAGTAATGCGTCCAATGTGAAGATTTTCAGTTACGTCGATACGAAAACAATGTAGAAAACGTTATGTTTTCTGCGGTTTTTACTACGAATTACCACTTCTCGCTTTTTCTCGTGTAATGTGGCTGCCAGAGTTCGGTTCATGCAAAATCTTAAGGTCCTAGGTCAACTACAAGGCAGCAAAAGCAGCCAAAAACTGAATTTTCAAAAACTAAAACTTGAATTTCTGTGCCTCTTTCTTGGTGACTGCAACAACTTAGAAGCTTCTACTTCGTACAGAGTGGTGCGACCGCAAACGTCATCACGCTGCATTAGTTGCCAGACGATAAATGTAAACGTTTCTGAGAGTAATGCGTCCAATGTGAAGATTTTCAGTTATGTCGATACGAAAACAATGTAGAAAACGTTATGTTTTCTGCGGTTTTTACTACGAATTACCACTTCTCGCTTTTTTTCGTGTAATGTGGCTGCCAGAGTTCGGTTCATGCAAAATCTTAAGGTCCTAGGTCAACTACAAGGCAGCAAAAGCAGCCAAAAACTGAATTTTCAAAAACAAAAACTTGAATTTCTGTGCCTCTTTCTTGGTGACTGCAACAACTTAGAAGCTTCTACTTCGTACAGAGTGGTGCGACCGCAAACGTCATCACGCTGCATTAGTTGCCAGACGATAAATGTAAACGTTTCTGAGAGTAATGCGTCCAATGTGAAGATTTTCAGTTACGTCGATACGAAAACAATGTAGAAAACTTTATGTTTTCTGCGGTTTTTACTACGAATTACCACTTCTCGCTTTTTCTCGTGCAATGTGGCTGCCAGAGTTCGGTTCATGCAAAATCTTAAGGTCCTAGGTCAACTACAAGGCAGCAAAAGCAGCCATAAACTGAATTTTCAAAAACTAAAACTTGAATTTCTGTGCCTCTTTCTTGGTGACTGCAACAACTTAGAAGCTTCTACTTCGTACAGAGTGGTGCGACCGCAAACGTCATCACGCTGCATTAGTTGCCAGACGATAAATGTAAACGTTTCTGAGAGTAATGCGTCCAATGTGAAGATTTTCAATTACGTCGATACGAAAACAATGTAGAAAACGTTATGTTTTCTGCGGTTTTTACAACGAATTACCACTTCTCGCTTTTTCTCGTGTAATATGGCTGCCAGAGTTCGGTTCATGCAAAATCTTAAGGTCCTAGGTCAACTACAAGGCAGCAAAAGCAGCCAAAAACTGAATTTTCAAAAACTAAAACTTGAATTTCTGTGCCTCTTTCTTGGTGACTGCAACAACTTAGAAGCTTCTACTTCGTACAGAGTGGTGCGACCGCAAACGTCATCACGCGGCATTTGTTGCCAGACGATAAATGTAAACGTTTCTGAGAGTAATGCGTCCAATGTGAAGATTTTCAGTTACGTCGATACGAAAACAATGTAGAAAACGTATTGTTTTCTGCGGTTTTTACTACGAATTACCACTTCTCGCTTTTTCTCGTGTAATGTGGCTGCCAGAGTTCGGTTAATGCAAAATCTTAAGGTCCTAGGTCAACTACAAGGCAGCAAAAGCAGCCAAAAACTGAATTTTCAAAAACTAAAACTTGAATTTCTGTGCCTCTTTCTTGGTGACTGCAACAACTTAGAAGCTTCTACTTCGTACAGAGTGGTGCGACCGCAAACGTCATCACGCTGCATTAGTTGCCAGACAATAAATGTAAACGTTTCTGAGAGTAATGCGTCCAATGTGAAGATTTTCAGTTACGTCGATACGAAAACAATGTAGAAAACGCTATGTTTTCTGGGGTTTTTACTACGAATTACCACTACTCGCTTTTTCTCGTGTAATGTGGCTGCCAGAGTTCGGTTCATGCAAAATCGTAAGGTCCTAGGTCAACTACAAGGCAGCAAAAGCAGCCAAAAACTGAATTTTCAAAAACTAAAACTTGAATTTCTGTGCCTCTTGCTTGGTGACTGCAACAACTTAGAAGCTTCTACTTCGTACAGAGTGGTGCGACCGCAAACGTCATCACGCGGCATTAGTTGCCAGACGATAAATGTAAACGTTTCTGAGAGTAATGCGTCCAATGTGAAGATTTTCAATTACGTCGATAAGAAAACAATGTAGAAAACGTTATGTTTTCTGCGGTTTTTACTACGAATTACCACTTCTCGCTTTTTCTCGTGTAATGTGGCTGCAAGTGTTCGGTTCATGCAAAATCTTAAGGTCCTAGGTCAACTACAAGGAATCAAAAGCAGCCAAAAACTGAATTTTCAAAAACTAAAACTTGAATTTCTGTGCCTCTTTCTTGGTGACTGCAACAACTTAGAAGCTTCTACTTCGTACAGAGTGGTGCGACCACCAACGTCATCACGCTGCATTAGTTGCCAGACGATAAATGTAAACGTTTCTGAGAGTAATGCGTCCAATCTGAAGATTTTCAGATACGTCATTTCGAAAACAAATGTAGAAAACGTTATGTTTTCTGCGGTTTTTACTACGAATTACCACTTCTCGCTTTTTCTCGTGTAATGTGGCTGCCAGAGTTCGGTTCATGCAAAATCTTAAGGTCCTAGGTCAACTACAAGGCAGCAAAAGCAGCCAAAAGCTGAATTTTCAAAAACTGAAACTTGAATTTCTGTGCCTCTTTCTTGGTGACTGCAACAACTTAGAAGCTTCTACTTCGTACAGAGTGGTGCGACCGCAATCGTCATCACGCTGCATTAGTTGCCAGACGATAAATGTAAACGTTTCTGAGAGTAATGCGTCCAATGTGAAGATTTTCAGTTACGTCATTTCGAAAACAAATGTTGAAAACGTTATGTTTTCTGCGGTTTTTACTACGAATTACCACTTCTCGCTTTTTCTCGTGTAATGTGGCTGCCAGAGTTCGGTTCATGCAAAATCTTAAGGTCCTAGGTCAACTACAAGGCAGCAAAAGCAGCCAAAAACTGAATTTTCAGAAACTAAAACTTGAATTTCTGTGCCTCTTTCTTGGTGACTGCAACAACTTAGAAGCTTCTACTTCGTACAGAGTGGTGCGACCGCAAACATCATCACGCGGCATTAGTTGCCAGACGATAAATGTAAACGTTTCTGAGAGTAATGCGTCCAATGTGAAGATTTTCAGTTATGTCATTTCGAAAACAAATGTTGAAAACGTTATGTTTTCTGCGGTTTTTACTACGAATTACTACTTCTCGCTTTTTCTCGTGTAATGTGGCTGCCAGAGTTCGGTTCATGCAAAATCTTAAGGTGCGGTTTTCTGTGGTTTATACTACGAATTACCACTTCTCGCTTTTTCTCGTGTAATGTGGCTGCCTGAGTTCGGTTCATGCAAAATCTTAAGGTCCTAGGTCAACTACAAGGCAGCAAAAGCAGCCAAAAACTGAATTTTCAAAAACTAAAACCTGAATTTCTGTGCCTCTTTCTTGGTGACTGCAACAACTTAGAAGCTTCTACTTCGTACAGAGTGGTGCGACCGCAAACGTCATCACGCGGCATTAGTTGCCAGACGATAAATGTAAACGTTTCTGAGAGTAATGCGTCCAATGTGAAGATTTTCAGTTACGTCGATACGAACACAATGTAGAAAACGTTATGTTTTCTGCGGTTTTTACTACGAATTACTACTTCTCGCTTTTTCTCGTGTAATGTGGCTGCCAGAGTTCGGTTCATGCAAAATCTTAAGTTCCTAGGTCAACTACAAGGCAGCAAAAGCAGCCAAAAACTGAATTTTTAAAAACTAATACTTGAACTTCTGCGCCTCTTTCTTGGTGACTGCAACAACTTAGAAGCTTCTACTTCGTACAGAGTGGTGCGACCGCAAACGTCATCACGCGGCATTAGTTGCCAGACGATAAATGTAAACGTTTCTGAGAGTAATGCGTCCAATGTGAAGATTTTCAGTTACGTCATTTCGAAAACAAATGTAGAAAACGTTATGTTTTCTGCGGTTTTTCCTACGAATTACCACTTCTCGCTTTTTCTCGTGTAATGTGGCTGCCAGAGTTCGGATCATGCAAAATCTTAAGGTCCTAGGTCAACTACACGGCAGCAAAAGCAGCCAAAAACTGAATTTTCAAAGACTAAAACATGAATTTCTGTGCCTCTTTCTTGGTGACTGCAACAACTTAGAAGCTTCTACTTCGTACAGAGTGGTGCGACCGCAAACGTCATCACGCGGCTTTAGTTGCCAGACGATAAATGTAAACGTTTCTGAGAGTAATGCGTCCAATGTGAAGATTTTCAGTTAGACCTTACGAAAACAGTGTAGAAAACGTTATGTTTTCTGCGGTTTTTACTACGAATTACCACTTCTCGCTTTTTCTCGTGTAATGTGGCTGCCAGAGTTCGGTTCATGCAAAATCTTAAGGTCCTAGGTCAATTACAAGGCAGCAAAAGCAGCCATAAACTGAATTTTCAAAAACTAAAACTTGAATTACTGTGCCTCTTTCTTGGTGACTGCAACAACTTAGAAGCTTCTACTTCGTACAGAGTGGTGCGACCGCAAACGTCATCACGCGGCATTTGTTGCCAGACGATAAATGTAAACGTTTCTGAGAGTAATGCGTCCAATGTGAAGATTTTCAGTTACGTCGATACGAAAACAATGTAGAAAACGTTATGTTTTCTGCGGTTTTTACTACGAATTACCACTTCTCGCTTTTTCTCGTGTAATGTGGCTGCCAGAGTTCGGTTCATGCAAAATCTTAAGGTCCTAGGTCAACTACAAGGCAGCAAAAGCAGCCAAAAACTGAATTTTCAAAAACTAAAACTTGAATTTCTGTGCCTCTTTCTTGGTGACTGCAACAACTTAGAAGCTTCTACTTCGTACAGAGTGGTGCGACCGCAAACGTCATCACGCTGCATTAGTTGCCAGACGATAAATGTAAACGTTTCTGAGAGTAATGCGTCCAATGTGAAGATTTTCAGATACGTCATTTCGAAAACAAATGTAGAAAACGTTATGTTTTCTGCGGTTTTTACTACGAATTACCACTTCTCGCTTTTTCTCGTGTAATGTGGCTGCCAGAGTTCGGTTCATGCAAAATCTTAAGGTCCTAGGTCAACTACAAGGCAGCAAAAGCAGCCAAAAACTGAATTTTCAAAGACTAAAACATGAATTTCTGTGCCTCTTTCTTGGTGACTGCAACAACTTGGAAGCTTCTACTTCGTACAGAGTGGTGCGACCGCAAACGTCATCACGCGGCATTAGTTGCCAGACGATAAATGTGAACGTTTCTGAGAGTAATGCGTCCAATGTGAAGATTTTCAGTTACACCATACGAAAACAATGTAGAAAACGTTATGTTTTCTGCGGTTTTTACTACGAATTACCACTTCTCGCTTTTTCTCGTGTAATGTGGCTGCCAGAGTTCGGTTCATGCAAAATCTTAAGGTCCTAGGTCAACTACAAGGCAGCAAAAGCAGCCACAAACTGAATTTTCAAAAACTAAAACTTGAATTTCTGTGCCTCTTTCTTGGTGACTGCAACAACTTAGAAGCTTCTACTTCGTACAGAGTGGTGCGACCGCAAACGTAATCACGCTGCATTAGTTGCCAGACGATAAATGTAAACGTTTCTGAGAGTAATGCGTCCAATGTGAAGATTTTCAGTTACGTCATTTCGAAAACAAATGTTGAAAACGTTATGTTTTCTGCGGTTTTTACTACGAATTACCACTTCTCGCTTTTTCTCGTGTAATGTGGCTGCCAGAGTTCGGTTCATGCAAAATCTTAAGGTCCTAGGTCAACTACAAGGCAGCAAAAGCAGCCAAAAACTGAATTTTCAAAAACTAAAACTTGAATTTCTGTGCCTCTTTCTTGGTGACTGCAACAACTTAGAAGCTTCTACTTCGTACAGAGTGGTGCGACCGCAAACGTCATCACGCGGCATTAGTTGCCAGACGATAAATGTAAACGTTTCTGAGAGTAATGCGTCCAATGTGAAGATTTTCAGTTACGTCGATACGAAAACAATGTAGAAAACGTTATGTTTTCTGCGGTTTTTACTACGAATTACCACTTCTAGCTTTCTCTCGTGTAATGTGGCAGCCAGAGTTCGGTTCATGCAAAATCTTAAGGTCCTAGGTCAACTACAAGGCAGCAAAAGCAGCCAAAAACTGAATTTTCAAAAACTAAAACTTGAATTTCTGTGCCTCTTTCTTGGTGACTGCAACAACTTAGAAGCTTCTACTTCGTACAGAGTGGTGCGACCGCAAACGTAATCACGCTGCATTAGTTGCCAGACGATAAATGTAAACGTTTCTGAGAGTAATGCGTCCAATGTGAAGATTTTCAGTTACGTCGATTCGAAAACAATGTAGAAAACGTTATGTTTTCTGCGGTTTTTAATACGAATTACCATTTCTCGCTTTTTCTCGTGTAATGTGGCTGCCAGAGTTCGGTTCATGCAAAATCTTAAGGTCCTAGGTCAACTACAAGGCAGCAAAAGCAGCCAAAAACTGAATTTTCAAAAACTAAAACTTGAAATTCTGTGCCTCTTTCTTGGTGACTGCAACAACTTAGAAGCTTCTACTTCGTACAGAGTGGTGCGACCGCAAACGTCATCACGCTGCATTAGTTGCCAGACGATAAATGTAAACGTTTCTGAGAGTAATGCGTCCAATGTGAAGATTTTCAGTTACGTCGATACGAAAACAATGTAGAAAACGTTATGTTTTCTGCGGTTTTTACTACGAATTACCACTTCTCGCTTTTTCTCGTGTAATGTGGCTGCCAGAGTTCGGTTCATGCAAAATCTTAAGGTCCTAGGTCAACTACAAGGCAGCAAAAGCAGCCAAAAACTGAATTTTCAAAAACTAAAACTTGAATTTCTGTGCCTCTTTCTTGGTGACTGCAACAACTTAGAAGCTTCTACTTCGTACAGAGTGGTGCGACCGCAAACGTCATCACGCGGCATTTGTTGCCAGACGATAAATGTAAACGTTCCTCAGAGTAATGCGTCCAATGTGAAGATTTTCAGTTACGTCGATACGAAAACAATGTAGAAAACGTTATGTTTTCTGCGGTTTTTACTACGAATTACCACTTCTCGCTTTTTCTCGTGTAATGTGGCTGCCAGAGTTCGGTTCATGCAAAATCTTAAGGTCCTAGGTCAACTACAAGGCAGCAAAAGCAGCCAAAAACTGAATTTTCAAAAACTAAAACTTGAATTTCTGTGCCTCTTTCTTGGTGACTGCAACAACTTAGAAGCTTCTACTTCGTACAGAGTGGTGCGACCGCAAACGTAATCACGCTGCATTAGTTGCCAGACGATAAATGTAAACGTTCCTCAGAGTAATGCGTCCAATGTGAAGATTTTCAGTTACGTCGATACGAAAACAATGTAGAAAACGCTATGTTTTCTGGGGTTTTTACTACGAATTACCACTTCTCGCTTTTTCTCGTGTAATGTGGCTGCCAGAGTTCGGTTAATGCAAAATCTTAAGGTCCTAGGTCAACTACAAGGCAGCAAAAGCAGCTAAAAACTGAATTTTCAAAAACTAAAACTTGAATTTCTGTGCCTCTTTCTTGGTGACTGCAACAACTTAGAAGCTTCTACTTCGTACAGAGTGGTGCGACCGCAAACGTCATCACGCGGCATTAGTTGCCAGACGATAAATGTAAACGTTTCTGAGAGTAATGCGTCCAATGTGAAGATTTTCAATCACGTCGATACGAAAACAATGTAGAAAACGTTATGTTTTCTGCGGTTTTTACTACGAATTACCACTTCTCGCTTTTTCTCGTGTAATGTGGCTGCCAGAGTTCGGTTCATGCAAAATCTTAAGGTCCTAGGTCAACTACAAGGCAGCAAAAGCAGCCAAAAACTGAATTTTCAAAAACTAAAACTTGAATTTCTGTGCCTCTTTCTTGGTGACTGCAACAACTTAGAAGCTTCTACTTCGTACAGAGTGGTGCGACCGCAAACGTCATCACGCTGCATTAGTTGCCAGACGATAAATGTAAACGTTTCTGAGAGTAATGCGTACAATGTGAAGATTTTCAGTTACGTCGATAGAAAACAATGTAGAAAACGTTATGTTTTCTGCGGTTTTTACTACGAATTACCACTTCTCGCTTTTTCTCGTGTAATGTGGCTGCCAGAGTTCGGTTCATGCAAAATCTTAAGGTCCTAGGTCAACTACAAGGCAGCAAAAGCAGCCAAAAACTGAATTTTCAAAAACTAAAACTTGAAATTCTGTGCCTCTTTCTTGGTGACTGCAACAACTTAGAAGCTTCTACTTCGTACAGAGTGGTGCGACCGCAAACGTCATCACGCGGCATTAGTTGCCAGACGATAAATGTAAACGTTTCTGAGAGTAATGCGTCCAATGTGAAGATTTTCAGTTACGTCGATACGAAAACAATGTAGAAAACGTTATGTTTTCTGCGGTTTTTACTACGAATTACCACTTCTCGCTTTTTCTCGTGTAATGTGGCTGTCAGAGTTCGGTTCATGCAAAATCTTAAGTTCCTAGGTCAACTACAAGGCAGCAATAGCAGCCAAAGCTGAATTTTCAAAAACTAAAACTTGAATTTCTGTGCCTCTTTCTTGGTGACTGCAACAACTTAGAAGCTTCTACTTCGTACAGAGTGGTGCGACCGCAAACGTCATCACGCTGCATTAGTTGCCAGACGATAAATGTAAACGTTTCTGAGAGTAATGCGTCCAATGTGAAGATTTTCAGTTACGTCGATACGAAAACAATGTAGAAAACGTTATGTTTTCTGCGGTTTTTACTATGAATTACCACTTCTCGCTTTTTCTCGTGTAATGTGGCTGCCAGAGTTCGGTTCATGCAAAATCTTAAGGTCCTAGGTCAACTACAAGGCAGCAAAAGCAGCCAAAAACTGAATTTTCAAAAACTAAAACTTGAATTTCTGTGCCTCTTTCTTGGTGACTGCAACAACTTAGAAGCTTCTACTTCGTACAGAGTGGTGCGACCGCAAACGTCATCACGCGGCATTTGTTGCCAGACGATAAATGTACGCGTTTCTGAGAGTAATGCGTCCAATGTGAAGATTTTCAGTTACGTCGATACGAAAACAATGTAGAAAACGTTATGTTTTCTGCGGTTTTTACTACGAATTACCACTTCTCGCTTTTTCTCGTGTAATGTGGCTGCCAGAGTTCGGTTCATGCAAAATCTTAAGGTCCTAGGTCAACTACAAGGCAGCAAAAGCAGCCAAAAACTGAATTTTCAAAAACTAAAACTTGAATTTCTGTGCCTCTTTCTTGGTGACTGCAACAACTTAGAAGCTTCTACTTCGTACAGAGTGGTGCGACCGCAAACGTCATCACGCTGCATTAGTTGCCAGACGATAAATGTAAACGTTTCTGAGAGTAATGCGTCCAATGTGAAGATTTTCAGTTACGTCGGTACGAAAACAATGTAGAAAACGTTATGTTTTCTGCGGTTTTTACTACGAATTACCACTTCTCGCTTTTTCTCGTGTAATGTGGCTGCCAGAGTTCGGTTCATGCAAAATCTTAAGGTCCTAGGTCAACCACAAGGCAGCAAAAGCAGCCAAAAACTGAATTTTCAAATACTAAAACTTGAATTTCTGTGCCTCTTTCTTGGTGACTGCAACAACTTAGAAGCTTCTACTTCGTACAGAGTGGTGCGACCGCAAACGTCATCACGCGGCATTAGTTGCCAGACGATAAATGTAAACGTTTCTGAGACTAATGCGTCCAATGTGAAGATTTTCAGTTACGTCGATACGAGAACAATGTAGAAAACGTTATGTTTTCTGCGGATTTTACTACGAATTACCACTTCTAGCTTTTTCTCGTGTAATGTGGCTGCCAGAGTTCGGCTCATGCAAAATCTTAAGGTCCTAGGTCAACTACAAGGCAGCAAAAGCAGCCAAAAACTGAATTTTCAAAAACTAAAACTTGAATTTCTGTGCCTCTTTCTTGGTGACTGCAACAACTTAGAAGCTTCTACTTCGTACAGAGTGGTGCGACCGCAAACGTCATCACGCTGCATTAGTTGCCAGACGATAAATGTAAACGTTTCTGAGAGTAATGCGTCCAATGTGAAGATTTTCAGTTACGTCGATACGAAAACAATGTAGAAAACGTTATGTTTTCTGCGGTTTTTACTACGAATTACCACTTCCCGCTTTTTCTCGTGTAATGCGGCCGCCAGAGTTCGGTTCATGCAAAATCTTAAGGTCCTAGGTCAACTACAAGGCAGCAAAAGCAGCCAAAAACTGAATTTTCAAAAACTAAAACTTGAATTTCTGTGCCTCTTTCTTGGTGACTGCAACAACTTAGAAGCTTCTACTTCGTACAGAGTGGTGCGACCGCAAACGTCATCATGCTGCATTAGTTGCCAGACGATAAATGTAAACGTTTCTGAGAGTAATGCGTCCAATGTGAAGATTTTCAGTTACGTCATTTCGAAATCAAATGTTGAAAACGTTATGTTTTCTGCGGTTTTTACTACGAATTACCACTTCTCGCTTTTTCTCGTGTAATGTGGCTGCCAGAGTTCGGTTCATGCAAAATCTTAAGGTCCTAGGTCAACTACAAGGCAGCAAAAGCAGCCAAAAACTGAATTTTCAAAAAAAAAAAACTTGAATTTCTGTGCCTCTTTCTTGGTGACTGCAACAACTTAGAAGCTTCTACTTCGTACAGAGTGGTGCGACCGCAAACGTCATCACGCGGCATTAGTTGCCAGACGATAAATGTGAACGTTTCTGAGAGTAATGCGTCCAATGTGAAGATTTTCAGTTACGTCGATACGAAAACAATGTAGAAAACGTTATGTTTTCTGCGGTTTTTACTACGAATTACCACTTATCGCTTTTTCTCGTGTAATGTGGCTGCCAGAGTTCGGTTCATGCAAAATCTTAAGGTCCTAGGTCAACTACAAGGCAGCAAAAGCAGCCAAAAACTGAATTTTCAAAAACTAAAACTTGAATTTCTGTGCCTCTTTCTTGGTGACTGCAACAACTTAGAAGCTTCTACTTCGTACAAAGTGGTGCGACCGCAAACGTCATCACGCTGGATTTGTTGCCAGACGATAAATGTAAACGTTTCTGAGAGTAATGCGTCCAATGTGAAGATTTTCAGTTACGTCGATACGAAAACAATGTAGAAAACGTTATGTTTTCTGCGGTTTTTACTACGAATTAACACTTCTCGCTTTTTCTAGTGTAATGTGGCTGCCAGAGTTCGGTTCATGCAAAATCTTAAGGTCCTAGGTCAACTACAAGGCAGCAAAAGCAGCCAAAAACTGAATTTTCAAAAACTAAAACTTGAATTTCTGTGCCTCTTTCTTGGTGACTGCAACAACTTAGAAGCTTCTACTTCGTACAGAGTGGTGCAACCGCAAACGTCATCACGCGGCATTTGTTGCCAGACGATAGATGTAAACGTTTCTGAGAGTAATGCGTCCAATGTGAAGATTTTCAGTTACGTCGATACGAAAACAATGTAGAAAACGTAATGTTTTCTGCGGTTTTTACTACGAATTACCACTTCTCGCTTTTTCTCGTGTAATGTGGCTGCCAGAGTTCGGTTCATGCAAAATCATAAGGTCCTAGGTCAACTACAAGGCAGCAAAAGCAACCAAAAACTGAATTTTCAAAAACTAAAACTTGAATTTCTGTGCCTCTTTCTTGGTGACTGCAACAACTTAGAAGCTTCTACTTCGTACAGAGTGGTGCGACCGCAAACGTCATCACGCTGCATTAGTTGCCAGACGATAAATGTAAACGTTTCTGAGAGTAATGCGTCCAATGTGAAGATTTTCAGTTACGTCGATACGAAAACAATGTAGAAAACGTTATGTTTTCTGCGGTTTTTACTACGAATTACCACTTCTCGCTTTTTCTCGTGTAATGTGGCTGCCAGAGTTCGGTTCATGCAAAATCTTAAGGTCCTAGGTCAACTACAAGGCAGCAAAAGCAGCCAAAAACTGAATTTTCAAAAACTAAAACTTGAATTTCTGTGCCTCTTTCTTGGTGACTGCAACAACTTAGAAGCTTCTACTTCGTACAGAGTGGTGCGACCGCAAATGTCATCACGCGGCATTAGTTGCCAGACGATAAATGTGAACGTTTCTGAGAGTAATGCGTCCAATGTGAAGATTTTCAGTTACGGCGATACAAAAACAATGTAGAAAACGTTATGTTTTCTGCGGTTTTTACTACGAATTACCACTTCTAGCTTTTTCTCGTGTAATGTGGCTGCCAGAGTTCGGTTCATGCAAAATCTTAAGGTCCTAGGTCAACTACAAGGCAGCAAAAGCAGCCAAAAACTGAATTTTCAAAAACTAAAACTTGAATTTCTGTGCCTCTTTCTTGGTGACTGCAACAACTTAGAAGCTTCTACTTCGTACAGAGTGGTGCGACCGCAAACGTCATCACGCTGCATTAGTTGCCAGACGATAAATGTAAACGTTTCTGAGAGTAATGCGTCCAATGTGAAGATTTTCAGTTACGTCGATACGAAAACAATGTAGAAAACGTTATGTTTTCTGCGGTTTTTACTACGAATTAACACTTCTCGCTTTTTCTAGTGTAATGTGGCTGCCAGAGTTCGGTTCATGCAAAATCTTAAGGTCCTAGGTCAACTACAAGGCAGCAAAAGCAGCCAAAAACTGAATTTTCAAAAACTAAAACTTGAATTTCTGTGCCTCTTTCTTGGTGACTGCAACAACTTAGAAGCTTCTACTTCGTACAGAGTGGTGCGACCGCAAACGTCATCACGCGGCATTTGTTGCCAGACGATAGATGTAAACGTTTCTGAGAGTAATGCGTCCAATGTGAAGATTTTCAGTTACGTCGATACGAAAACAATGTAGAAAACGTTATGTTTTCTGCGGTTTTTACTACGAATTACCACTTCTCGCTTTTTCTCGTGTAACGTGGCTGCCAGAGTTCGGTTCATGCAAAATCTTAAGGTCCTAGGTCAACTACAAGGCAGCAAAAGCAGCCAAAAACTGAATTTTCAAAAACTAAAACTTGAATTTCTGTGCCTCTTTCTTGGTGACTGCAACAACTTAGAAGCTTCTACTTCGTACAGAGTGGTGCGACCGCAAACGTCATCACGCGGCATTAGTTGCCAGACGATAAATGTGAACGTTTCTGAGAGTAATGCGTCCAATGTGAAGATTTTCAGTTACGTCGATACGAAAACAATGTAGAAAACGTTATGTTTTCTGCGGTTTTTATTACGAATTACCACTTCTAGCTTTTTCTCGTGTAATGTGGCTGCCAGAGTTCGGTTCATGCAAAATCTTAAGGTCCTAGGTCAACTACAAGGCAGCAAAAGCAGCCAAAAACTGAATTTTCAAAAACTAAAACTTGAATTTCTGTGCCTCTTTCTTGGTGACTGCAACAACTTAGAAGCTTCTACTTCGTACAGAGTGGTGCGACCGCAAACGTCATCACGCTGCATTAGTTGCCAGACGATAAATGTAAACGTTTCTGAGAGTAATTCGTCCAATGTGAAGATTTTCAGTTACGTCGATACGAAAACAATGTAGAAAACGTTATGTTTTCTGCGGTTTTTACTACGAATTACCACTTCTCGCATTGTTCTCGTGTAATGTGGCTGCCAGAGTTCGGTTCATGCAAAATCTTAAGGTCCTAGGTCAACTACAAGGCAGCAAAAGCAGCCAAAAACTGAATTTTCAAAAACTAAAACTTGAACTTCTGTGCCTCTTTCTTGGTGACTGCAACAACTTAGAAGCTTCTACTTCGTACAGAGTGGTGCGACCGCAAACGTCATCACGCTGCATTAGTTGCCAGACGATAAATGTAAACGTTTCTGAGAGTAATGCGTCAAATGTGAAGATTTTCAGTTACGTCGATACGAAAACAATGTAGAAAACGTTATGTTTTCTGCGGTTTTTACTACGAATTACCACTTCTCGCTTTTTCTCGTGCATTGCGGCTGCCAGAGTTCGGTTCATGCAAAATCTTAAGGTCCTAGGTCAACTACAAGGCAGCAAAAGCAGCCAAAAACTGAATTTTCAAAAACTAAAACTTGAATTTCAGTGCCTCTTTCTTGGTGACTGCAACAACTTAGAAACTTCTACTTCGTATAGAGTGGTGCGACCGCAAACGTAATCACGCTGCATTAGTTGCCAGACGATAAATGTAAACGTTTCTGAGAGTAATGCGTCCAATGTCAAGATTTTCAGTTACGTCATTTCGAAATCAAATGTTGAAAACGTTATGTTTTCTGTGGTTTTTACTACGAATTACCACTTCTCGCTTTTTCTCGTGTAATGTGGCTGCCAGAGTTCGGTTCATGCAAAATCTTAAGGTCCTAGGTCAACTACAAGGCAGCAAAAGCAGCCAAAAACTGAATTTTCAAAAACTAAAACTTGAATTTCTGTGCCTCTTTCTTGGTGACTGCAACAACTTAGAAGCTTCTACTTCGTACAGAGTGGTGCGACCGGAAACGTCATCACGCGGCATTAGTTGCCAGACGATAAATGTGAACGTTTCTGAGAGTAATGCGTCCAATGTGAAGATTTTCAGTTACGTCGATACGAAAACAATGTAAAAACGTTACGTTTTCTGCGGTTTTTACTACGAATTACTACTTCTAGCTTTTTCTCGTGTAATGTGGCTGCCAGAGTTCGGTTCATGCAAAATCTTAAGGTCCTAGGTCAACTACAAGGCAGCAAAAGCAGCCAAAAACTGAATTTTCAAAAACTAAAACTAGAATTTCTGTGCCTCTTTCTTGGTGACTGCAACAACTTAGAAGCTTCTACTTCGTACAGAGTGGTGCGACCGCAAACGTCATCACGCGGCATTTGTTGCCAGACGATAAATGTAAACGTTTCTGAGAGTAATGCGTCCAATGTGAGGATTTTCAGTTACGTCGATACGAAAACAATGTAGAAAACGTTATGTTTTCTGCGGTTTTTACTACGAATTACCACTTCTCGCTTTTTCTCGTGTAATGTGGCTGCCAGAGTTCGGTTCATGCAAAATCTTAAGGTCCTAGGTCAACTACAAGGCAGCAAAAGCAGCCAAAAACTGAATTTTCAAAAACTAAAACTTGAATTTCTGTGCCTCTTTCTTGGTGACTGCAACAACTTAGAAGCTTCTTCTTCGTACAGAGTGGTGCGACCGCAAACGTCATCACGCGGCATTAGTTGCCAGACGATAAATGTTAACGTTTCTGAGAGTAATGCGTCCAATGTGAAGATTTTCAGTTACGTCGATACGAAAACAATGTAGAAAACGTTGTGTTTTCTGCGGTTTTTACTACGAATTACCACTTCTCGCCTTTTCTCGTGTAATGTGGCTGCCAGAGTTCGGTTCATGCAAAATCTTAAGGTCCTAGGTCAACTACAAGGCAGCAAAAGCGGCCAAAAACTGAATTTTCAAAAATTAATACTTGAATTTCTGTGCCTCTTTCTTGGTGACTGCAACAACTTAGAAGCTTCTACTTCGTACAGAGTGGTGCGACCGCAAACGTCATCACGCGGCATTAGTTGCCAGACAATAAATGTAAACGTTTCTGAGAGTAATGCGTCCAATGTGAAGATTTTCAGTTACGTCATTTCGATAACAAATGTTGAAAACGTTATGTTTTCTGCGGTTTTTACTACGAATTACCACTTCTCGCTTTTTCTCGTGTAATGTGGCTGCCAGAGTTCGGTTCATGCAAAATCTTAAGGTCCTAGGTCAACTACAAGGCAGCAAAAGCAGCCAAAAACTGAATTTTCAAAAACTAAAACTTGAATTTCTGTGCCTCTTTCTTGGTGACTGCAACAACTTAGAAGCTTCTACTTCGTACAGAGTGGTGCGACCGCAAACGTCATCACGCGGCATTTGTTGCCAGACGATAAATGTAAACGTTTCTGAGAGTAATGCGTCCAATGTGAAGATTTTCAGTTACGTCATTTCGAAATCAAATGTTGAAAACGTTATGTTTTCTGCGGTTTTTACTACGAATTACCACTTCTCGCTTTTTCTCGTGTAATGTGGCTGCCAGAGTTCGGTTCATGCAAAATCTTAAGGCCCTAGGTCAACTACAAGGCAGCAAAAGCAGCCAAAAACTGAATTTTCAAAAACTAAAACTTGAATTTCTGTGCCTCTTTCTTGGTGACTGCAACAACTTAGAAGCTTCTACTTCGTACAGAGTGGTGCGACCGCAAACGTCATCACGCTGCATTAGTTGCCAGACGATAAATGTAAACGTTTCTGAGAGTAATGCGTCCAATGTGAAGATTTTCAGTTACGTCGATACGAAAACAATGTAGAAAACGTTATGTTTTCTGCGGTTTTTACTACGAATTACCACTTCTCGCTTTTTCTCGTGTAATGTGGCTGCCAGAGTTCGGTTCATGCAAAATCTTAAGGTCCTAGGTCAACTACAAGGCAGCAAAAGCAGCCAAAAACTGAATTTTCAAAAACTAAAACTTGAATTTCTGTGCCTCTTTCTTGGTGACTGCAACAACTTAGAAGCTTCTACTTCGTACAGAGTGGTGCGACCGCAAACGTCATCACGCGGCATTTGTTGCCAGTCGATAAATGTAAACGTTTCTGAGAGTAATGCGTCCAATGTGAAGATGTTCAGTTACGTCGATACGAAAACAATGTAGAAAACGTTATGTTTTCTGCGGTTTTTACTACGAATTACCACTTCTCGCTTTTTCTCGTGTAATGTGGCTGCCAGAGTTCGGTTCATGCATAATCGTAAGGTCCTAGGTCAACTACAAGGCAGCAAAAGCAGCCAAAAACTGAATTTTCAAAAGCTAAAACTTGAATTTCTGTGCCTCTTTCTTGGTGACTGCAACAACTTAGAAGCTTCTACTTCGTACAGAGTGGTGCGACCGCAAACGTCATCACGCTGCATTCGTTGCCAGACGATAAATGTAAACGTTTCTGAGAGTAATGCGTCCAATGTGAAGATTTTCAGTTACGTCGATACGAAAACAATGTAGAAAACGTTATGTTTTCTGCGGTTTTTACTACGAATTACCACTTCTCGCTTTTTCTCGTGTAATGTGGCTGCCAGAGTTCGGTTCATGCAAAATCTTAAGGTCCTAGGTCAACTACAAGGCAGCAAAAGCGGCCAAAAACTGAATTTTCAAAAACTAAAACTTGAATTTCTGTGCCTCTTTCTTGGTGACTGCAACAACTTAGAAGCTTCTACTTCGTACAGAGTGGTGCGACCGCCAACGTCATCACGCGGCATTTGTTGCCAGACGATAGATGTAAACGTTTCTGAGAGTAATGCGTCCAATGTGAAGATTTTCAGTTACGTCGATACGAAAACAATGTAGAAAACGTTATGTTTTCTGCGGTTTTTACTACGAATTACCACTTCTCGCTTTTTCTCGTGTAATGTGGCTGCCAGAGTTCGGTTCATGCAAAATCTTAAGGTCCTAGGTCAACTACAAGGCAGCAAAAGCAGCCAAAAACTGAATTTTCAAAAACTAAAACTTGAATTTCTGTGCCTCTTTCTTGGTGACTGCAACAACTTAGAAGCTTCTACTTCGTACAGAGTGGTGCGACCGCAAACGTCATCACGCGGCATTAGTTGCCAGACGATAAATGTGAACGTTTCTGAGAGTAATGCGTCCAATGTGAAGATTTTCAGTTACGTCGATACGAAAACAATGTAGAAAACGTTATGTTTTCTGCGGTTTTTACTACGAATTACCACTTCTAGCTTTTTCTCGTGTAATGTGGCTGCCAGAGTTCGGTTCATGCAAAATCTTAAGGTCCTAGGTCAACTACAAGGCAGCAAAAGCAGCCAAAAACTGAATTTTCAAAAACTAAAACTTGAATTTCTGTGCCTCTTTCTTGGTGACTGCAACAACTTAGAAGCTTCTACTTCGTACAGAGTGGTGCGACCGCAAACGTCATCACGCTGCATTAGTTGCCAGACGATAAATGTAAACGTTTCTGAGAGTAATGCGTCCAATGTGAAGATTTTCAGTTACGTCGATACGAAAACAATGTAGAAAACGTTATGTTTTCTGCGGTTTTTACTACGAATTACCACTTCTCGCATTGTTCTCGTGTAATGTGGCTGCCAGAGTTCGGTTCATGCAAAATCTTAAGGTCCTAGGTCAACTACAAGGCAGCAAAAGCAGCCAAAAACTGAATTTTCAAAAACTAAAACTTGAACTTCTGTGCCTCTTTCTTGGTGACTGCAACAACTTAGAAGCTTCTACTTCGTACAGAGTGGTGCGACCGCAAACGTCATCACGCTGCATTAGTTGCCAGACGATAAATGTAAACGTTTCTGAGAGTAATGCGTCAAATGTGAAGATTTTCAGTTACGTCGATACGAAAACAATGTAGAAAACGTTATGTTTTCTGCGGTTTTTACTACGAATTACCACTTCTCGCTTTTTCTCGTGTATTGCGGCTGCCAGAGTTCGGTTCATGCAAAATCTTAAGGTCCTAGGTCAACTACAAGGCAGCAAAAGCAGCCAAAAACTGAATTTTCAAAAACTAAAACTTGAATTTCAGTGCCTCTTTCTTGGTGACTGCAACAACTTAGAAACTTCTACTTCGTATAGAGTGGTGCGACCGCAAACGTAATCACGCTGCATTAGTTGCCAGACGATAAATGTAAACGTTTCTGAGAGTAATGCGTCCAATGTCAAGATTTTCAGTTACGTCATTTCGAAATCAAATGTTGAAAACGTTATGTTTTCTGTGGTTTTTACTACGAATTACCACTTCTCGCTTTTTCTCGTGTAATGTGGCTGCCAGAGTTCGGTTCATGCAAAATCTTAAGGTCCTAGGTCAACTACAAGGCAGCAAAAGCAGCCAAAAACTGAATTTTCAAAAACTAAAACTTGAATTTCTGTGCCTCTTTCTTGGTGACTGCAACAACTTAGAAGCTTCTACTTCGTACAGAGTGGTGCGACCGGAAACGTCATCACGCGGCATTAGTTGCCAGACGATAAATGTGAACGTTTCTGAGAGTAATGCGTCCAATGTGAAGATTTTCAGTTACGTCGATACGAAAACACTGTAAAAACGTTACGTTTTCTGCGGTTTTTACTACGAATTACTACTTCTAGCTTTTTCTCGTGTAATGTGGCTGCCAGAGTTCGGTTCATGCAAAATCTTAAGGTCCTAGGTCAACTACAAGGCAGCAAAAGCAGCCAAAAACTGAATTTTCAAAAACTAAAACTAGAATTTCTGTGCCTCTTTCTTGGTGACTGCAACAACTTAGAAGCTTCTACTTCGTACAGAGTGGTGCGACCGCAAACGTCATCACGCGGCATTTGTTGCCAGACGATAAATGTAAACGTTTCTGAGAGTAATGCGTCCAATGTGAGGATTTTCAGTTACGTCGATACGAAAACAATGTAGAAAACGTTATGTTATCTGCGGTTTTTACTACGAATTACCACTTCTCTTTTTTTCTCGTGTAATGTGGCTGCCAGAGTTCGGTTCATGCAAAATCTTAAGGTCCTAGGTCAACTACAAGGCAGCAAAAGCAGCCAAAAACTGAATTTTCAAAAACTAAAACTTGAATTTCTGTGCCTCTTTCTTGGTGACTGCAACAACTTAGAAGCTTCTTCTTCGTACAGAGTGGTGCGACCGCAAACGTCATCACGCGGCATTAGTTGCCAGACGATAAATGTTAACGTTTCTGAGAGTAATGCGTCCAATGTGAAGATTTTCAGTTACGTCATTTCGATAACAAATGTTGAAAACGTTATGTTTTCTGCGGTTTTTACTACGAATTACCACTTCTCGCTTTTTCTCGTGTAATGTGGCTGCCAGAGTTCGGTTCATGCAAAATCTTAAGGTCCTAGGTCAACTACAAGGCAGCAAAAGCAGCCAAAAACTGAATTTTCAAAAACTAAAACTTGAATTTCTGTGCCTCTTTCTTGGTGACTGCAACAACTTAGAAGCTTCTACTTCGTACAGAGTGGTGCGACCGCAAACGTCATCACGCGGCATTTGTTGCCAGACGATAAATGTAAACGTTTCTGAGAGTAATGCGTCCAATGTGAAGATTTTCAGTTACGTCATTTCGAAATCAAATGTTGAAAACGTTATGTTTTCTGCGGTTTTTACTACGAATTACCACTTCTCGCTTTTTCTCGTGTAATGTGGCTGCCAGAGTTCGGTTCATGCAAAATCTTAAGGCCCTAGGTCAACTACAAGGCAGCAAAAGCAGCCAAAAACTGAATTTTCAAAAACTAAAACTTGAATTTCTGTGCCTCTTTCTTGGTGACTGCAACAACTTAGAAGCTTCTACTTCGTACAGAGTGGTGCGACCGCAAACGTCATCACGCTGCATTAGTTGCCAGACGATAAATGTAAACGTTTCTGAGAGTAATGCGTCCAATGTGAAGATTTTCAGTTACGTCGATACGAAAACAATGTAGAAAACGTTATGTTTTCTGCGGTTTTTACTACGAATTACCACTTCTCGCTTTTTCTCGTGTAATGTGGCTGCCAGAGTTCGGTTCATGCAAAATCTTAAGGTCCTAGGTCAACTACAAGGCAGCAAAAGCAGCCAAAAACTGAATTTTCAAAAACTAAAACTTGAATTTCTGTGCCTCTTTCTTGGTGACTGCAACAACTTAGAAGCTTCTACTTCGTACAGAGTGGTGCGACCGCAAACGTCATCACGCGGCATTTGTTGCCAGTCGATAAATGTAAACGTTTCTGAGAGTAATGCGTCCAATGTGAAGATGTTCAGTTACGTCGATACGAAAACAATGTAGAAAACGTTATGTTTTCTGCGGTTTTTACTACGAATTACCACTTCTCGCTTTTTCTCGTGTAATGTGGCTGCCAGAGTTCGGTTCATGCATAATCTTAAGGTCCTAGGTCAACTACAAGGCAGCAAAAGCAGCCAAAAACTGAATTTTCAAAAGCTAAAACTTGAATTTCTGTGCCTCTTTCTTGGTGACTGCAACAACTTAGAAGCTTCTACTTCGTACAGAGTGGTGCGACCGCAAACGTCATCACGCTGCATTCGTTGCCAGACGATAAATGTAAACGTTTCTGAGAGTAATGCGTCCAATGTGAAGATTTTCAGTTACGTCGATACGAAAACAATGTAGAAAACGTTATGTTTTCTGCGGTTTTTACTACGAATTACCACTTCTCGCTTTTTCTCGTGTAATGTGGCTGCCAGAGTTCGGTTCATGCAAAATCTTAAGGTCCTAGGTCAACTACAAGGCAGCAAAAGCAGCCAAAAACTGAATTTTCAAAAAGTAAAACTTGAAATTCTGTGCCTCTTTCTTTGTGACTGCAACAACTTAGAAGATTATACTTCGTACAGAGTGGTGCGACCGCAAACGTCATCACGCGGCATTTGTTGCCAGACAATAAATGTAAACGTTTCTGAGAGTTATGCGTCCAATGTGAAGATTTTCAGTTACGTCGATACGAAAACAATGTAGAAAACGTTATGTTTTCTGCGGTTTTTACTACGAATTACCACTTCTCGCTTTTTCTCGTGTAATGTGGCTGCCAGAGTTCGGTTCATGCAAAATCTTAAGGTCCTAGGTCAACTACAAGGCAGCAAAAGCAGCCAAAAACTGAATTTTCAAAAACTAAAACTTGAATCTCTGTGCCTCTTTCTTGGTGACTGCAACAACTTAGAAGCTTCTACTTCGTACAGAGTGGGGCGACCGCAAACGTCATCACGCTGCATTAGTTGCCAGACGATAAATGTAAACGTTTCTGAGAGTAATGCGTCCAATGTGAAGATTTTCAGTTACGTCGATACGAAAACAATGTAGAAAACGTTATGTTTTCTGCGGTTTTTACTACGAATTACCACTTCTCGCTTTTTCTCGTGTAATGTGGCTGCCAGAGTTCGGTTCATGCAAAATCTTAAGGTCCTAGGTCAACTACAAGGCAGCAAAAGCGGCCAAAAACTGAATTTTCAAAAACTAAAACTTGAATTTCTGTGCCTCTTTCTTGGTGACTGCAACAACTTAGAAGCTTCTACTTCGTACAGAGTGGTGCGACCGCAAACATCATCACGCTGCATTAGTTGCCAGACGATAAATGTAAACGTTTCTCAGAGTAATGCGTCCAATGTGAAGATTTTCAGTTACGTCGATACGAAAACAATGTAGAAAACGCTATGTTTTCTGGGGTTTTTACTACGAATTACCACTTCTCGCTTTTTCTCGTGTAATGTGGCTGCCAGAGTTCGGTTCATGCAAAATGTTAAGGTCCTAGGTCAACTACAAGGCAGCAAAAGCAGCCAAAAACTGAATTTTCAAAAACTAAAACTTGAATTTCTGTGCCTCTTTCTTGGTGACTGCAACAACTTAGAAGCTTCTACTTCGTACAGAGTGGTGCGATCGCAAACGTCATCACGCGGCATTAGTTGCCAGACGATAAATGTAAACGTTTCTCAGAGTAATGCGTCCAATGTGAAGATTTTCAGTTACGTCGATACGAAAACAATGTAGAAAACGGTATGTTTTCTGCGGTTTAATACGAATTACCACTTCTCGCTTTTTCTCGTGTAATGTGGCTGCCAGAGTTCGGTTCATGCAAAATCTTAAGGTCCTAGGTCAACTACAAGGCAGCAAAAGCAGCCAAAAACTGAATTTTCAAAAACTAAAACTTGAATTTCTGTGCCTCTTTCTTGGTGACTGCAACAACTTAGAAGCTTCTACTTCGTACAGAGTGGTGCGACCGCAAACGTCATCACGCTGCATTAGTTGCCAGACGCTAAATGTAAACGTTTCTGAGAGTAATGCGTCCAATGTGAAGATTTTCAGTTACGTCGTTTCGAAATCAAATGTTGAAAACGTTATGTTCTCTGCGGTTTTTACTACGAATTACCACTTCTCGCTTTTTCTCGTGTAATGTGGCTGCCAGAGATCGGTTCATGCAAAATCGTAAGGTCCTAGGTCAACTACAAGGCAGCAAAAGCAGCCAAAAACTGAATTTTCAAAAACTAAAACTTGAATTTCTGTGCCTCTTTCTTGGTGACTGCAACAACTTAGAAGCTTCTCCTTCGTAGAGAGTGGTGCGACCGCAAACGTCATCACGCGGCATTTGTTGCCAGACGATAATTGTAAACGTTTCTGAGAGTAATGCGTCCAATGTGAAGATTTTCAGTTACGTCGATACGAAAACAATGTAGAAAACGTTATGTTTTCTGCGGTTTTTACTACGAATTACCACTTCTCGCTTTTTCTCGTGTAATGTGGCTGCCAGAGTTCGGTTCATGCAAAATCTTAAGGTCCTAGGTCAACTACAAGGCAGCAAAAGCGGCCAAAAACTGAATTTTCAAAAACTAAAACTTGAATTTCTGTGCCTCTTTCTTGGTGACTGCAACAACTTAGAAGCTTCTACTTCGTACAGAGTGGTGCGACCGCAAACGTAATCACGCTGCATTAGTTGCCAGACGATAAGTGTAAACGTTTCTCAGAGTAATGCGTCCAATGTGAAGATTTTCAGTTACGTCGATACGAAAACAATGTAGAAAACGTAATGTTTTCTGCGGTTTTTACTACGAATTACCACTTCTCGCTTTTTCTCGTGTAATGTGGCTGCCAGAGTTCGGTTCATGCAAAATCTTAAGGTCTTAGGTCAACTACAAGGCAGCAAAAGCAGCCAAAAACTGAATTTTCAAAAACTAAAACTTGAATTTCTGTGCCTCTTTCTTGGTGACTGCAACAACTTAGAAGCTTCTACTTCGTACAGAGTGGTGCGACCGCAAACGTCATCACGCGGCATTAGTTGCCAGACGATAAATGTAAACGTTTCTGAGAGTAATGCGTCCAATGTGAAGATTTTCAATTACGTCGATACGAAAACAATGTAGAAAACGTTATGTTTTCTGCGGTTTTTACTACGAATTACCACTTCCCGCTTTTTCGCGTGTAATGTGGCTGCCAGAGTTCGGTTCATGCAAAATCTTAAGGTCCTAGGTCAACTACAAGGCAGCAAAAGCAGCCAAAAACTGAATTTTCAAAAACTAAAACTTGAATTTCTGTGCCTCTTTCTTGGTGACTGCAACAACTTAGAAGCTTCTACTTCGTACAGAGTGGTGCGACCGCAAACGTCGTCACGCGGCATTAGTTGCCAGACGATAAATGTAAACGTTTCTGAGAGTAATGCGTCCAATGTGAAGATTTTCAGTTACGTCGATACGAAAACAATGTAGAAAACATTATGTTTTCTGCGGTCTTTACTACGAATTACCACTTCTCGCTTTTTCTCGTGTAATGTGGCTGCCAGAGTTCGGTTCATGCAAAATATTAAGGTCCTAGGTCAACTACAAGGCAGCAAAAGCAGCCAAAAACTGAATTTTCAAAAACTAAAACTTGAATTTCTGTGCCTCTTTCTTGGTGACTGCAACAACTTAGAAGCTTCTACTTCGTACAGAGTGGTGCGACCGCAAACGTCATCACGCTGCATTAGTTGCCAGACGATAAATGTAAACGTTTCTGAGAGTAATGCGTCCAATGTGAAGATTTTCAGTTACGTCATTTCGAAAACAAATGTTGAAAACGTTATGTTTTCTGCGGTTTTTACTACGAATTACCACTTCTCGCTTTTTCTCGTGTAATGTGGCTGCCAGAGTTCGGTTCATGCAAAATCTTAAGGTCCTAGGTCAACTACAAGGCAGCAAAAGCAGCCAAAAACTGAATTTTCAAAATCTAAACCTCGAATTTCTGTGCCTCTTTCTTGGTGACTGCAACAACTTAGAAGCTTCTACTTCGTACAGAGTGGTGCGACCGCAAACGTCATCACGCTGCATTAGTTGCCAGACGATAAGTGTAAACGTTTCTGAGAGTAATGCGTCCAATGTGAAGATTTTCAGTTACGTCGATACGAAAACAATGTAGAAAACGTTATGTTTTCTGCGGTTTTTACTACGAATTACCACTTCTCGCTTTTTCTCGTGTAATGTGGCTGCCAGAGTTCGGTTCATGCAAAATCTTAAGGTCCTAGGTCAACTACAAGGCAGCAAAAGCAGCCAAAAACCGAATTTTCAAAAACTAAAACTTGAATTTCTGTGCCTCTTTCTTGGTGACTGCAACAACTTAGAAGCTTCTACTTCGTACAGAGTGGTGCGACCGCAAACGTCATCACGCTGCATTAGTTGCCAGACGATAAATGTAAAAGTTTCTCAGAGTAATGCGTCCAATGTGAAGATTTTCAGTTACGTCGATACGAAAACAAAATAGAAAACGTTATGTTTTCTGCGGTTTTTACTACGAATTACCACTTCTCGCTTTTTCTCGTGTAATATGGCTGCCAGAGTTCGGTTCATGCAAAATCTTAAGGTCCTAGGTCAACTACAAGGCAGCAAAAGCAGCCAAAAACCGAATTTTCAAAAACTAAAACTTGAATTTCTGTGCCTCTTTCTTGGTGACTGCAACAACTTAGAAGCTTCTACTTCGTACAGAGTGGTGCGACCGCAAACGTCATCACGCGGCATTAGTTGCCAGACGATAAATGTAAACGTTTCTGAGAGTAATGCGTCCAATGTGAAGATTTTCAATTACGTCGATACGAGAACAATGTAGAAAACGTTATGTTTTCTGCGGTTTTTACTACGAATTACCACTTCCCGCTTTTTCTCGTGTAATGTGGCTGCCAGAGTTCGGTTCATGCAAAATCTTAAGGTCCTAGGTCAACTACAAGGCAGCAAAAGCAGCCAAAAACTGAATTTTCAAAAACTAAAACTTGAATTTCTGTGCCTCTTTCTTGGTGACTGCAACAACTTAGAAGCTTCTACTTCGTACAGAGTGGTGCGACCGCAAACGTCGTCACGCGGCATTAGTTGCCAGACGATAAATGTAAACGTTTCTGAGAGTAATGCGTCCAATGTGAAGATTTTCAGTTACGTCGATACGAAAACAATGTAGAAAACATTATGTTTTCTGCGGTTTTTACTACGAATTACCACTTCTCGCTTTTTCTCGTGTAATGTGGCTGCCAGAGTTCGGTTCATGCAAAATCTTAAGGTCCTAGGTCAACTACAAGGCAGCAAAAGCAGCCAAAAACTGAATTTTCAAAAACTAAAACTTGAATTTCTGTGCCTCTTTCTTGGTGACTGCAACAACTTAGAAGCTTCTACTTCGTACAGAGTGGTGCGACCGCAAACGTCATCACGCTGCATTAGTTGCCAGACGATAAATGTAAACGTTTCTGAGAGTAATGCGTCCAATGTGAAGATTTTCAGTTACGTCATTTCGAAAACAAATGTTGAAAACGTTATGTTTTCTGCGGTTTTTACTACGAATTACCACTTCTCGCTTTTTCTCGTGTAATGTGGCTGCCAGAGTTCGGTTCATGCAAAATCTTAAGGTCCTAGGTCAACTACAAGGCAGCAAAAGCAGCCAAAAACTGAATTTTCAAAAACTAAACCTTGAATTTCTGTGCCTCTTTCTTGGTGACTGCAACAACTTAGAAGCTTCTGCTTCGTACAGAGTGGTGCGACCGCAAACTTCATCACGCTGCATTAGTTGCCAGACGATAAATGTAAACGTTTCTGAGAGTAATGCGTCCAATGTGAAGATTTACAATTACGTCGATACGAAAACAATGTAGAAAACGTTATGTTTTCTGCGGTTTTTACTACAAATTACCACTTCTCGCTTTTTCTCGTGTAATGTGGCTGACAGAGTTCGGTTCATGCAAAATCTTAAGGTCCTAGGTCAACTACAAGGCAGCAAAAGCAGCCAAAAACCGAATTTTCAAAAACTAAAACTTGAATTTCTGTGCCTCTTTCTTGGTGACTGCAACAACTTAGAAGCTTCTACTTCGTACAGAGTGGTGCGACCGCAAACGTCATCACGCTGCATTAGTTGCCAGACGATAAATGTAAAAGTGTCTCAGAGTAATGCGTCCAATGTGAAGATTTTCAGTTACGTCGATACGAAAACAATGTAGAAAACGTTATGTTTTCTGCGGTTTTTACTACGAATTACCACTTCTCGCTTTTTCTCGTGTAATGTGGCTGCCAGAGTTCGGTTCATGCAAAATCTTAAGGTCCTAGGTCAACTACAAGGCAGCAAAAGCAGCCAAAAACTGAATTTTCAAACACTAAAACTTGAAATTCTGTGCCTCTTTCTTGGTGACTGCAACAACTTAGAAGCTTCTACTTCGTACAGAGTGGTGCGACCGCAAACGTCATCACGCTGCATTAGTTGCCAGACGATAAATGTAAACGTTTCTGAGAGTAATGCGTCCAATGTGAAGATTTTCAGTTACGTCATTTCGAAATCAAATGTTGAAAACGTGATGTTTTCTGCGGTTTTTACTACGAATTACCACTTCTCGCTTTTTCCCGTGTAATGTGGCTGCCAGAGTTCGGTTCATGCAAAATCTTAAGGTCCTAGGTCAACTACAAGGCAGCAAAAGCAGCCCAAAACTGAATTTTCAAAAACTAAAACTCGAATTTCTGTGCCTCTTTCTTGGTGACTGCAACAACTTAGAAGCTTCTCCTTCGTACAGAGTGGTGCGACCGCAAACGTCATCACGCGGCATTAGTTGCCAGACGATAAATGTAAACGTTTCTAAGAGTAATGCGTCCAATGTGAAGATTTTCAGTTACGTCGATACGAAAACAATGTAGAAAACGTTATGTTTTCTGCGGTTTTTACTACGAATTACCACTTCTCGCTTTTTCTCGTGTAATGTGGCTGCCAGAGTTCGGTTCATGCAAAATCGTAAGGTCCTAGGTCAACTACAAGGCAGCAAAAGCAGCCAAAAACTGAATTTTCAAAAACTAAAACTTGAATTTCTGTGCCTCTTTCTTGGTGACTGCAACAACTTAGAAGCTTCTACTTCGTACAGAGTGGTGCGACCGCAAACGTCTACACGCGGCATTAGTTGCCAGACGATAAATGTAAACGTTTCTGAGAGTAATGCGTCCAATGTGAAGATTTTCAATTACGTCGATACGAAAACAATGTAGAAAACGTTATGTTTTCTGCGGTTTTTACTACGAATTACCACTTCTCGCTTTTTATCGTGTAATGTGGCTGCCAGAGTTCGGTTCATGCAGAATCTTAAGGTCCTAGGTCAACTACAAGGCAGCAAAAGCAGCCAAAAACTGAATTTTCAAAAACTAAAACTTGAATTTCTGTGCCTCTTTCTTGGTGACTGCAACAACTTAGAAGCTTCTACTTCGTACAGAGTGGTGCGACCGCAAACGTCATCACGCGGCATTAGTTGCCAGACGATAAATGTAAACGTTTCTCAGAGTAATGCGTCCAATGTTAAGATTTTCAGTTACGTCGATACGAAAACAATGTAGAAAACCCTATGTTTTCTGGGGTTTTTACTACGAATTACCACTTCTCGCTTTTTCTCGTGTAATGTGGCTGCCAGAGTTCGGTTCATGCAAAATCTTAAGGTCCTAGGTCAACTACAAGGCAGCAAAAGCAGCCAAAAACTGAATTTTCAAAAACTAAAACTTGAATTTCTGTGCCTCTTTCTTGGTGACTGCAACAACTTAGAAGCTTCTACTTCGTACAGAGTGGTGCGACCGCAAACGTCATCACGCGGCATTAGTTGCCAGACGATAAATGTAAACGTTTCTGAGAGTAATGCGTCCAATGTGAAGATTTTCAATTACGTCGATACGAAAACAATGTAGAAAACGTTATGTTTTCTGCGGTTTTTACTACGAATTACCACTTCTCGCTTTTTCTCGTGTAATGTGGCTGCCAGAGTTCGGTTCATGCAAAATCTTAAGGTCCTAGGTCAACTACAAGGCAGCAAAAGCAGCCAAAAACTGAATTTTCAAAAACTAAAACTTGGATTTCTGTGCCTCTTTCTTGGTGACTGCAACAACTTAGAAGCTTCTACTTCGTACAGAGTGGTGCGACCGCAAACGTCATCACGCGGCATTAGTTGCCAGACGATAAATGTAAACGTTTCTGAGAGTAATGCGTCCAATGTGAAGATTTTCAGTTACGTCGATACGAAAACAATGTAGAAAACGTTATGTTTTCTGCGGTTTTTACTACGAATTACCACTTCTCGCTTTTTCTCGTGTAATGTGGCTGCCAGAGTTCGGTTCATGCAAAATCGTAAGGTCCTAGGTCAACTACAAGGCAGCAAAAGCAGCCAAAAACTGAATTTTCAAAAACTAAAACTTGAATTTCTGTGCCTCTTTCTTGGTGACTGCAACAACTTAGAAGCTTCTACTTCGTACAGAGTGGTGCGACCGCAAACGTCATCACGCTGCATTAGTTGCCAGACGATAAATGTAAACGTTTCTGAGAGTAATGCGTCCAATGTGAAGATTTTCAGTTACGTCATTTCGAAAACAAATGTTGAAAACGTTATGTTTTCTGCGGTTTTTACTACGAATTACCACTTCTCGCTTTTTCTCGTGTAATGTGGCTGCCAGAGTTCGGTTCATGCAAAATCTTAAGGTCCTAGGTCAACTACAAGGCAACAAAAGCAGCCAAAAACTGAATTTTCAAAAACTAAAACTTGAATTTCTGTGCCTCTTTCTTGGTGACTGCAACAACTTAGAAGCTTCTACTTCGTACAGAGTGGTGCGACCGGAAACGTCATCACGCTAAATTAGTTGCCAGACGATAAATGTAAACGTTTCTGAGAGTAATGCGTCCAATGTGAAGATTTTCAGTTACGTCGATACGAAAACAATGTAGAAAACGTTATGTTTTCTGCGGTTTTTACTACGAATTACCACTTCTCGCTTTTTCTCGTGTAATGTGGCTGCCAGAGTTCGGTTCATGCAAAATCTTAAGGTCCTAGGTCAACTACAAGGCAGCAAACTCAGCCAAAAACCGAATTTTCAAAAACTAAAACTTGAATTTCTGTGCCTCTTTCTTGGTGACTGCAACAACTTAGAAGCTTCTACTTCGTACAGAGTGGTGCGACCGCAAACGTCATCACGCTGCATTAGTTCCCAGACGATAAATGTAAAAGTTTCTGAGAGTAATGCGTCCAATGTGAAGATTTTCAGTTACGTCGATACGAAACCAATGTAGAAAACGTTATGTTTTCTGCGGTTTTTACTACGAATTACCACTTCTCGCTTTTTCTCGTGTAATGTGGCTGCCAGAGTTCGGTTCATGCGAAATCTTAAGGTCCTAGGTCAACTACAAGGCAGCAAAAGCAGCCAAAAACTGAATTTTCAAAAACTAAAACTTGGATTTCTGTGCCTCTTTCTTGGTGACTGCAACAACTTAGAAGCTTCTACTTCGTACAGAGTGGTGCGACCGCAAACGTCATCACGCGGCATTTGTTGCCAGACGATAAATTTAAACGTTTCTGAGAGTAATTCGTCCAATGTGAAGATTTTCAGTTACGTCGATACGAAAACAATGTAGAAAACGTTATGTTTTCTGCGGTTTCGTACTACGAATTACCACTTCTCGCTTTTTCTCGTGTAATGTGGCTGCCAGAGTTCGGTTCATGCAAAATCTTAAGGTCCTAGGTCAACTACAAGGCAGCAAAAGCAGCCAAAAACTGAATTTTCAAAAACTAAAACTTGAATTTCTGTGCCTCCTTCTTGGTGACTGCAACAACTTAGAAGCTTCTACTTCGTACAGAGTGGTGCGACCGCAAACGTCATCACGCTGCATTAGTTGCCAGACGATAAATGTAAACGTTTCTGAGAGTAATGCGTCCAATGTGAAGATTTTCAGTTACGTCGATACGAAAACAATGTAGAAAACGTTATGTTTTCTGCGGTTTTTACTACGAATTACCACTTCTCGCTTTTTCTCGTGTATTGCGGCTGCCAGAGTTCGGTTCATGCAAAATCTTATGGTCCTAGGTCAACTACAAGGTAGCAAAAGCAGCCAAAAACTGAATTTTCAAAAACTAAAACTTGAATTTCTGTGCCTCTTTCTTGGTGACTGCAACAACTTAGAAGCTTCTACTTCGTACAGAGTGGTGCGACCGCAAACGTCATCACGCTGCATTAGTTGCCAGACGATAAATGTAAACGTTTCTGAGAGTAATGCGTCCAATGTGAAGATTTTCAGTTACGTCATTTCGAAAACAAATGTTGAAAACGTTATGTTTTCTGCGGTTTTTACTACGAATTACCACTTCTCGCTTTTTCTCGTGTAATGTGGCTGCCAGAGTTCGGTTCATGCAAAATCTTAAGGTCCTAGGTCAACTACAAGGCAGCAAAAGCAGCCAAAAACTGAATTTTCAAAAACTAAAACTTGAATTTCTGTGCCTCTTTCTTGGTGACTGCAACAACTTAGAAGCTTCTACTTCGTACAGAGTGGTGCGACCGCAAACGTCATCACGCTGCATTAGTTGCCAGACGATAAATGTAAACGTTTCTGAGAGTAATGCGTCCAATGTGAAGATTTTCAGTTACGTCGATACGAAAACAATGTAGAAAACGTTATGTTTTCTGCGGTTTTTACTACGAATTACCACTTCTCGCTTTTTCTCGTGTAATGTGGCTGCCAGAGTTCGGTTCTTGCAAAATCTTAAGGTCCTAGGTCAACTACAAGGCAGCAAAAGCAGCCAAAAACCGAATTTTCAAAAACTAAAACTTGAATTTCTGTGCCTCTTTCTTGGTGACTGCAACAACTTAGAAGCTTCTACTTCGTACAGAGTGGTGCGACCGCAAACGTCATCACGCTGCATTAGTTGCTAGACGATAAATGTAAACGTTTCTGAGAGTAATGCGTCCAATGTGAAGATTTTCAGTTACGTCGATATGAAAACAATGTAGAAAACGTTATGTTTTCTGCGGTTTTGTACTACGAATTACCACTTCTCGCTTTTTCTCGTGTAATGTGGCTGCCAGAGTTCGGTTCATGCAAAATCTTAAGGTCCTAGGTCAACTACAAGGCAGCAAAAGCAGCCAAAAACTGAATTTTCAAAAACTAAAACTTGAATTTCTGTGCCTCTTTCTTGGTGACTGCAACAACTTAGAAGCTTCTACTTCCTACAGAGTGGTGCGACCGCAAACGTCATCACGCTGCATTAGTTGCCAGACGATAAATGTAAACGTTTCTGAGAGTAATGCGTCCAATGTGAAGATTTTCAGTTACGTCATTTCGAAAACAAATGTAGAAAACGTTATGTTTTCTGCGGTTTTTACTACGAATTACCACTTCTCGCTTTTTCTCGTGTAATGTGGCTGCCAGAGTTCGGTTCATGCAAAATCTTAAGGTCCTAGGTCAACTACAAGGCAGCAAAAGCAGCCAAAAACTGAATTTTCAAAAACTAAAACTTGAATTTCTGTGCCTCTTTCTTTGTGACTGCAACAACTTAGAAGCTTCTACTTCGTACAGAGTGGTTCGACCGCAAACGTCATCACGCGGCATTAGTTGCCAGACGATAAATGTAAACGTTTCTGAGAGTAATGCGTCCAATGTGAAGATTTTCAATTACGTCGATACGAAAACAATGTAGAAAACGTTATGTTTTCTGCGGTTTTTACTACGAATTACCACTTCTCGCTTTTTCTCGTGTAATGTGACTGCCAGAGCTCGGTTCATGCAAAATCTTAAGGTCCTAGGTCAACTACAAGGCAGCAAAAGCAGCCAAAAACTGAATTTTCAAAAACTAAAACTTGATTTTCTGTGCCTCTTTCTTGGTGACTGCAACAACTTAGAAGCTTCTACTTCGTACAGAGTGGTGCGACCGCAAACGTCATCACGCGGCATTAGTTGTCATACGATAAATGTAAACGTTTCTGAGAGTAATGCGTCCAATGTGAAGATTTTCAGTTACGTCGATACGAAAACAATGTAGAAAACAATATGTTTTCTGCGGTTTTTACTACGAATTACCACTTCTCGCTTTTTCTCGTGTAATGTGGCTGCCAGAGTTCGGTTCATGCAAAATCTTAAGGTCCTAGGTCAACTACAAGGCAGCAAAAGCAGCCAAAAACTGAATTTTCAAAAACTAAAACTTGAATTTCTGTGCCTCTTTCTTGGTGACTGCAACAACTTAGAAGCTTCTACTTCGTACAGAGTGGTGCGACCGCAAACGTCATCACGCGGCATTAGTTGCCAGACGATAAATGGAAACGTTTCTGAGAGTAATGCGTCCAATGTGAAGAATTTCAGTTACGTCGATACGAAAACAATGTAGAAAACGTTATGTTTTCTGCGGTTTTTACTACGAATTACCACTTCTCGCTTTTTCTCGTGTAATGTGGCTGCCAGAGTTCGGTTCATGCAAAATCTTAAGGTCCTAGGTCAACTACAAGGCAGCAAAAGCAGCCAAAAACTGAATTTTCAAAAACTAAAACTTGAATTTCTGTGCCTCTTTCTTGGTGACTGCAACAACTTAGAAGCTTCTACTTCGTACAGAGTGGTGCGACCGCAAACGTCATCACGCTGCATTAGTTGCCAGACGATAAATGTAAACGTTTCTGAGAGTAATGCGTCCAATGTGAAGATTTTCAGTTACGTCGATACGAAAACAATGTAGAAAACGTTATGTTTTCTGCGGTTTTTACTACGAATTACCACTTCTCGTTTTTTCTCGTGTAATGTGGCTGCCAGAGTTCGGTTCATGCAAAATCTTAAGTTCCTAGGTCAACTACAAGGCAGCAAAAGCAGCCAAAAACTGAATTTTCAAAAACTAAAACTTGAATTTCTGTGCCTCTTTCTTGGTGACTGCAACAACTTAGAAGCTTCTACTTCGTACAGAGTGGTGCGACCGCAAACGTCATCACGCGGCATTAGTTGCCAGACGATAAATGTAAACGTTTCTGAGAGTAATGCGTCCAATGTGAAGATTTTCAGTTACGTCGATTCGAAAACAATGTAGAAAACGTTATGTTTTCTGCGGTTTTTACTACGAATTACCACTTCTCGCTTTTTCTCGTGTAATGTGGCTGCCAGAGTTCGGTTGATGCAAAATCTTAAGGTCCTAGGTCAACTACAAGGCAGCAAAAGCAGCCTAAAACTGAATTTTCAAAAACTAAAACTTGAATTTCTGTACCTCTTTCTTGGTGACTGCAACAACTTAGAAGCTTCTACTTCGTACAGAGTGGTGCGACCGCAAACGTCATCACGCTGCATTAGTTGCCAGACGACAAATGTAAACGTTTCTGAGAGTAATGCGTCCAATGTGAAGATTTTCAGTTACGTCATTTCGAAAACAAATGTAGAAAACGTTATGTTTTCTGCGGTTTTTACTACGAATTACCACTTCACGCTTTTTCTCGTGTAATGTGGCTCCCAGAGTTCGGTTCATGCAAAATCTTAAGGTCCTAGGTCAACTACAAGGCAGCAAAAGCAGCCAAAAACTGAATTTTCAAAAACTAAAACTTGAATTTCTGTGCCTCTTTCTTGGTGACTGCAACAACTTAGAAGCTTCTACTTCGTACAGAGTGGTGCGACCGCAAACGTCATCACGCTGCATTAGTTGCCAGACGATAAATGTAAACGTTTCTGAGAGTAATGCGTCCAATGTGAAGATTTTCAGTTACGTCATTTCGAAAACAAATGTTGAAAACGTTATGTTTTCTGCGGTTTTTACTACGAATTACCACTTCTCGCTTTTTCTCGTATAATGTGGCTGCCAGAGTTCGGTTCATGCAAAATCTTAAGGTCCTAGGTCAACTACAAGGCAGCAAAACCAGCCAAAAACTGAATTTTCAAAAACTAAAACTTGAATTTCTGTGCCTCTTTCTTGGTGACTGCAACAACTTAGAAGCTTCTACTTCGTACAGAGTGGTGCGACCGCAAACGTCATCACGCTGCATTAGTTGCCAGACGATAAATGTAAACGTTTCTGAGAGTAATGCGTCCAATGTGAAGATTTTCAGTTACGTCGATACGAAAACAATGTAGAAAACGTTATGTTTTCTGCGGTTTTTACTACAAATTACCACTTCTCGCTTTTTCTCGTGTAATGTGGCTGCCAGAGTTCGGTTAATGCAAAATCTTAAGGTCCTAGGTCAGCTACAAGGCAGCAAAAGCAGCCAAAAACTGAATTTTCAAAAACTAAAACTTGAATTTCTGTGCCTCTTTCTTGGTGACTGCAACAACTTAGAAGCTTCTACTTCGTACAGAGTGGTGCGACCGCAAACGTCATCACGCTGCATTAGTTGCCAGACGATAAATGTAAACGTTTCTGAGAGTAATGCGTCCAATGTGAAGATTTTCAGTTACGTCATTTCGAAAACAAATGTAGAAAACGTTATGTTTTCTGCGGTTTTTACTACGAATTACCACTTCTCGCTTTTTCTCGTGTAATGTGGCTGCCAGAGTTCGGTTCATGCAAAATCTTAAGGTCCTAGGTCAACTACAAGGCAGCAAAAGCAGCCAAAAACTGAATTTTCAAAAACTAAAACTTGAATTTCTGTGCCTCTTTCTTGGTGACTGCAACAACTTAGAAGCTTCTACTTCGTACAGAGTGGTTCGACCGCAAACGTCATCACGCGGCATTAGTTGCCAGACGATAAATGTAAACGTTTCTGAGAGTAATGCGTCCAATGTGAAGATTTTCAATTACGTCGATACGAAAACAATGTAGAAAACGTTATGTTTTCTGCGGTTTTTACTACGAATTACCACTTCTCGCTTTTTCTCGTGTAATGTGACTGCCAGAGCTCGGTTCATGCAAAATCTTAAGGTCCTAGGTCAACTACAAGGCAGCAAAAGCAGCCAAAAACTGAATTTTCAAAAACTAAAACTTGATTTTCTGTGCCTCTTTCTTGGTGACTGCAACAACTTAGAAGCTTCTACTTCGTACCGAGTGGTGCGACCGCAAACGTCATCACGCGGCATTAGTTGTCAGACGATAAATGTAAACGTTTCTGAGAGTAATGCGTCCAATGTGAAGATTTTCAGTTACGTCGATACGAAAACAATGTAGAAAACGTTATGTTTTCTGCGGTTTTTACTACGAATTACCACTTCTCGCTTTTTCTCGTGTAATGTGGCTGCCAGAGTTCGGTTCATGCAAAATCTTGAGGTCCTAGGTCAACTACAAGGCAGCAAAAGCAGCCAAAAACTGAATTTTCAAAAACTAAAACTTGAATTTCAGTGCCTCTTTCTTGGTGACTGCAACAACTTAGAAGCTTCTACTTCGTACAGAGTGGTGCGACCGCAAACGTCATCACGCGGCATTAGTTGCCAGACGATAAATGGAAACGTTTCTGAGAGTAATGCGTCCAATGTGAAGATTTTCAGTTACGTCGATACGAAAACAATGTAGAAAACGTTATGTTTTCTGCGGTTTTTACTACGAATTACCACTTCTCGCTTTTTATCGTGTAATGTGGCTGCCAGAGTTCGGTTCATGCAAATCTTAAGGTCCTAGGTCAACTACAAGGCAGCAAAAGCAGCCAAAAACTGAATTTTCAAAAACTAAAACTTGAATTTCTGTGCCTCTTTCTTGGTGACTGCAACAACTTAGAAGCTTCTACTTCGTACAGAGTGGTGCGACCGCAAACGTCATCACGCTGCATTAGTTGCCAGACGATAAATGTAAACGTTTCTGAGAGTAATGCGTCCAATGTGAAGATTTTCAGTTACGTCGATACGAAAACAATGTAGAAAACGTTATGTTTTCTGCGGTTTTTACTACGAATTACCACTTCTCGTTTTTTCTCGTGTAATGTGGCTGCCAGAGTTCGGTTCATGCAAAATCTTAAGTTCCTAGGTCAACTACAAGGCAGCAAAAGCAGCCAAAAACTGAATTTTCAAAAACTAAAACTTGAATTTCTGTGCCTCTTTCTTGGTGACTGCAACAACTTAGAAGCTTCTACTTCGTACAGAGTGGTGCGACCGCAAACGTCATCACGCGGCATTAGTTGCCAGACGATAAATGTAAACGTTTCTGAGAGTAATGCGTCCAATGTGAAGATTTTCAGTTACGTCGATACGAAAACAATGTAGAAAACGTTATGTTTTCTGCGGTTTTTACTACGAATTACCACTTCTCGCTTTTTCTCGTGTAATTTGGCTGCCAGAGTTCGGTTCATGCAAAATCTTAAGGTCCTAGGTCAACTACAAGGCAGCAAAAGCAGCCAAAAACTGAATTTTCAAAAACTAAAACTTGAATTTCTGTGCCTCTTTCTTGGTGACTGCAACAACTTAGAAGCTTCTACTTCGTACAGAGTGGTGCGACCGCAAACGTCATCACGCTGCATTAGTTGCCAGACGATAAATGTAAACGTTTCTGAGAGTAATGCGTCCAATGTGAAGATTTTCAGTTACGTCATTTCGAAAACAAATGTAGAAAACGTTATGTTTTCTGCGGTTTTTACTACGAATTACCACTTCACGCTTTTTCTCGTGTAATGTGGCTCCCAGAGTTCGGTTCATGCAAAATCTTAAGGTCCTAGGTCAACTACAAGGCAGCAAAAGCAGCCAAAAACTGAATTTTCAAAAACTAAAACTTGAATTTCTGTGCCTCTTTCTTGGTGACTGCAACAACTTAGAAGCTTCTACTTCGTACAGAGTGGTGCGACCGCAAACGTCATCACGCTGCATTAGTTGCCAGACGATAAATGTAAACGTTTCTGAGAGTAATGCGTCCAATGTGAAGATTTTCAGTTACGTCATTTCGAAAACAAATGTTGAAAACGTTATGTTTTCTGCGGTTTTTACTACGAATTACCACTTCTCGCTTTTTCTCGTATAATGTGGCTGCCAGAGTTCGGTTCATGCAAAATCTTAAGGTCCTAGGTCAACTACAAGGCAGCAAAACCAGCCAAAAACTGAATTTTCAAAAACTAAAACTTGAATTTCTGTGCCTCTTTCTTGGTGACTGCAACAACTTAGAAGCTTCTACTTCGTACAGAGTGGTGCGACCGCAAACGTCATCACGCTGCATTAGTTGCCAGACGATAAATGTAAACGTTTCTGAGAGTAATGCGTCCAATGTGAAGATTTTCAGTTACGTCGATACGAAAACAATGTAGAAAACGTTATGTTTTCTGCGGTTTTTACTACAAATTACCACTTCTCGCTTTTTCTCGTGTAATGTGGCTGCCAGAGTTCGGTTAATGCAAAATCTTAAGGTCCTAGGTCAGCTACAAGGCAGCAAAAGCAGCCAAAAACTGAATTTTCTAAAACTAAAACTTGAATTTCTGTGCCTCTTTCTTGGTGACTGCAACAACTTAGAAGCTTCTACTTCGTACAGAGTGGTGCGACCGCAAACGTCATCACGCGGCATTTGTTGCCAGACGATAAATGTAAAAGTTTCTGAGAGTAATGCGTCCAATGTGAAGATTTTCAGTTACGTCGATACGAAAACAATGTAGAAAACGTTATGTTTTCTGCGGTTTTTACTACGAATTACCACTTCTCGCTTTTTATCGTGTAATGTGGCTGCCAGAGTTCGGTTCATGCAAATCTTAAGGTCCTAGGTCAACTACAAGGCAGCAAAAGCAGGCAAAAACTGAATTTTCAAAAACTAAAACTTGAATTTCTGTGCCTCTATCTTCGTGACTGCAACAACTTAGAAGCTTCTACTTCGTACAGAGTGGTGCGACCGCAAACGTCATCACGCTGCATTAGTTGCCAGACGATAAATGTAAACGTTTCTGAGAGTAATGCGTCCAATGTGAAGATTTTCAGTTACGTCATTTCGAAAACAAATGTAGAAAACGTTATGTTTTCTGCGGTTTTTACTACGAATTACCACTTCTCGCTTTTTCTCGTGTAATGTGGCTGCCAGAGTTCGGTTCATGCAAAATCTTAAGGTCCTAGGTCAACTACAAGGCAGCAAAAGCAGCCAAAAACTGAATTTTCAAAAACTAAAACTTGAATTTCTGTGCCTCTTTCTTGGTGACTGCAACAACTTAGAAGCTTCTACTTCGTACAGAGTGGTTCGACCGCAAACGTCATCACGCGGCATTAGTTGCCAGACGATAAATGTAAACGTTTCTGAGAGTAATGCGTCCAATGTGAAGATTTTCAATTACGTCGATACGAAAACAATGTAGAAAACGTTATGTTTTCTGCGGTTTTTACTACGAATTACCACTTCTCGCTTTTTCTCGTGTAATGTGACTGCCAGAGCTCGGTTCATGCAAAATCTTAAGGTCCTAGGTCAACTACAAGGCAGCAAAAGCAGCCAAAAACTGAATTTTCAAAAACTAAAACTTGATTTTCTGTGCCTCTTTCTTGGTGACTGCAACAACTTAGAAGCTTCTACTTCGTACCGAGTGGTGCGACCGCAAACGTCATCACGCGGCATTAGTTGTCAGACGATAAATGTAAACGTTTCTGAGAGTAATGCGTCCAATGTGAAGATTTTCAGTTACGTCGATACGAAAACAATGTAGAAAACGTTATGTTTTCTGCGGTTTTTACTACGAATTACCACTTCTCGCTTTTTCTCGTGTAATGTGGCTGCCAGAGTTCGGTTCATGCAAAATCTTGAGGTCCTAGGTCAACTACAAGGCAGCAAAAGCAGCCAAAAACTGAATTTTCAAAAACTAAAACTTGAATTTCTGTGCCTCTTTCTTGGTGACTGCAACAACTTAGAAGCTTCTACTTCGTACAGAGTGGTGCGACCGCAAACGTCATCACGCGGCATTAGTTGCCAGACGATAAATGGAAACGTTTCTGAGAGTAATGCGTCCAATGTGAAGATTTTCAGTTACGTCGATACGAAAACAATGTAGAAAACGTTATGTTTTCTGCGGTTTTTACTACGAATTACCACTTCTCGCTTTTTATCGTGTAATGTGGCTGCCAGAGTTCGGTTCATGCAAAATCTTAAGGTCCTAGGTCAACTACAAGGCAGCAAAAGCAGCCAAAAACTGAATTTTCAAAAACTAAAACTTGAATTTCTGTGCCTCTTTCTTGGTGACTGCAACAACTTAGAAGCTTCTACTTCGTACAGAGTGGTGCGACCGCAAACGTCATCACGCTGCATTAGTTGCCAGACGATAAATGTAAACGTTTCTGAGAGTAATGCGTCCAATGTGAAGATTTTCAGTTACGTCGATACGAAAACAATGTAGAAAACGTTATGTTTTCTGCGGTTTTTACTACGAATTACCACTTCTCGTTTTTTCTCGTGTAATGTGGCTGCCAGAGTTCGGTTCATGCAAAATCTTAAGTTCCTAGGTCAACTACAAGGCAGCAAAAGCAGCCAAAAACTGAATTTTCAAAAACTAAAACTTGAATTTCTGTGCCTCTTTCTTGGTGACTGCAACAACTTAGAAGCTTCTACTTCGTACAGAGTGGTGCGACCGCAAACGTCATCACGCGGCATTAGTTGCCAGACGATAAATGTAAACGTTTCTGAGAGTAATGCGTCCAATGTGAAGATTTTCAGTTACGTCGATACGAAAACAATGTAGAAAACGTTATGTTTTCTGCGGTTTTTACTACGAATTACCACTTCTCGCTTTTTCTCGTGTAATGTGGCTGCCAGAGTTCGGTTCATGCAAAATCTTGAGGTCCTAGGTCAACTACAAGGCAGCAAAAGCAGCCAAAAACTGAATTTTCAAAAACTAAAACTTGAATTTCTGTGCCTCTTTCTTGGTGACTGCAACAACTTAGAAGCTTCTACTTCGTACAGAGTGGTGCGACCGCAAACGTCATCACGCGGCATTAGTTGCCAGACGATAAATGGAAACGTTTCTGAGAGTAATGCGTCCAATGTGAAGATTTTCAGTTACGTCGATACGAAAACAATGTAGAAAACGTTATGTTTTCTGCGGTTTTTACTACGAATTACCACTTCTCGCTTTTTATCGTGTAATGTGGCTGCCAGAGTTCGGTTCATGCAAAATCTTAAGGTCCTAGGTCAACTACAAGGCAGCAAAAGCAGCCAAAAACTGAATTTTCAAAAACTAAAACTTGAATTTCTGTGCCTCTTTCTTGGTGACTGCAACAACTTAGAAGCTTCTACTTCGTACAGAGTGGTGCGACCGCAAACGTCATCACGCTGCATTAGTTGCCAGACGATAAATGTAAACGTTTCTGAGAGTAATGCGTCCAATGTGAAGATTTTCAGTTACGTCGATACGAAAACAATGTAGAAAACGTTATGTTTTCTGCGGTTTTTACTACGAATTACCACTTCTCGTTTTTTCTCGTGTAATGTGGCTGCCAGAGTTCGGTTCATGCAAAATCTTAAGTTCCTAGGTCAACTACAAGGCAGCAAAAGCAGCCAAAAACTGAATTTTCAAAAACTAAAACTTGAATTTCTGTGCCTCTTTCTTGGTGACTGCAACAACTTAGAAGCTTCTACTTCGTACAGAGTGGTGCGACCGCAAACGTCATCACGCTGCATTAGTTGCCAGACGATAAATGTAAACGTTTCTGAGAGTAATGCGTCCAATGTGAAGATTTTCAGTTACGTCATTTCGAAAACAAATGTTGAAAACGTTATGTTTTCTGCGGTTTTTACTACGAATTACCACTTCTCGCTTTTTCTCGTATAATGTGGCTGCCAGAGTTCGGTTCATGCAAAATCTTAAGGTCCTAGGTCAACTACAAGGCAGCAAAACCAGCCAAAAACTGAATTTTCAAAAACTAAAACTTGAATTTCTGTGCCTCTTTCTTGGTGACTGCAACAACTTAGAAGCTTCTACTTCGTACAGAGTGGTGCGACCGCAAACGTCATCACGCTGCATTAGTTGCCAGACGATAAATGTAAACGTTTCTGAGAGTAATGCGTCCAATGTGAAGATTTTCAGTTACGTCGATACGAAAACAATGTAGAAAACGTTATGTTTTCTGCGGTTTTTACTACAAATTACCACTTCTCGCTTTTTCTCGTGTAATGTGGCTGCCAGAGTTCGGTTAATGCAAAATCTTAAGGTCCTAGGTCAGCTACAAGGCAGCAAAAGCAGCCAAAAACTGAATTTTCAAAAACTAAAACTTGAATTTCTGTGCCTCTTTCTTGGTGACTGCAACAACTTAGAAGCTTCTACTTCGTACAGAGTGGTGCGACCGCAAACGTCATCACGCTGCATTAGTTGCCAGACGATAAATGTAAACGTTTCTGAGAGTAATGCGTCCAATGTGAAGATTTTCAGTTACGTCATTTCGAAAACAAATGTTGAAAACGTTATGTTTTCTGCGGTTTTTACTACGAATTACCACTTCTCGCTTTTTCTCGTATAATGTGGCTGCCAGAGTTCGGTTCATGCAAAATCTTAAGGTCCTAGGTCAACTACAAGGCAGCAAAACCAGCCAAAAACTGAATTTTCAAAAACTAAAACTTGAATTTCTGTGCCTCTTTCTTGGTGACTGCAACAACTTAGAAGCTTCTACTTCGTACAGAGTGGTGCGACCGCAAACGTCATCACGCTGCATTAGTTGCCAGACGATAAATGTAAACGTTTCTGAGAGTAATGCGTCCAATGTGAAGATTTTCAGTTACGTCGATACGAAAACAATGTAGAAAACGTTATGTTTTCTGCGGTTTTTACTACAAATTACCACTTCTCGCTTTTTCTCGTGTAATGTGGCTGCCAGAGTTCGGTTAATGCAAAATCTTAAGGTCCTAGGTCAGCTACAAGGCAGCAAAAGCAGCCAAAAACTGAATTTTCTAAAACTAAAACTTGAATTTCTGTGCCTCTTTCTTGGTGACTGCAACAACTTAGAAGCTTCTACTTCGTACAGAGTGGTGCGACCGCAAACGTCATCACGCGGCATTTGTTGCCAGACGATAAATGTAAACGTTTCTGAGAGTAATGCGTCCAATGTGAAGATTTTCAGTTACGTCGATACGAAAACAATGTAGAAAACGTTATGTTTTCTGCGGTTTTTACTACGAATTACCACTTCTCGCTTTTTATCGTGTAATGTGGCTGCCAGAGTTCGGTTCATGCAAATCTTAAGGTCCTAGGTCAACTACAAGGCAGCAAAAGCAGGCAAAAACTGAATTTTCAAAAACTAAAACTTGAATTTCTGTGCCTCTATCTTGGTGACTGCAACAACTTAGAAGCTTCTACTTCGTACAGAGTGGTGCGACCGCAAACGTCATCACGCTGCATTAGTTGCCAGACGATAAATGTAAACGTTTCTGAGAGTAATGCGTCCAATGTGAAGATTTTCAGTTACGTCATTTCGAAAACAAATGTTGAAAACGTTATGTTTTCTGCGGTTTTTACTACGAATTACCACTTCTCGCTTTTTATCGTGTAATGTGGCTGCCAGAGGTCGGTTCATGCAAAATGTTAAGGTCCTAGGTCAACTACAAGGCAGCAAAAGCAGCCAAAAACTGAATTTTCAAAAACTAAAACTTGAATTTCTGTGCCTCTTTCTTGGTGACTGCAACAACTTAGAAGCTTCTACTTCGTACAGAGTGGTGCGACCGCAAACGTCATCACGCTGCATTAGTTGCCAGACGATAAATGTAAACGTTTCTGAGAGTAATGCGTCCAATGTGAAGATTTTCAGTTACGTCGATACGAAAACAAATGTTGAAAACGTTATGTTTTCTGCGGTTTTTACTACGAATTACCACTTCTCGCTTTTTCTCGTGTAATGTGGCTGCCAGAGTTCGGTTCATGCAAAATCTTAAGGTCCTAGGTCAACTACAGGGCAGCAAAAGCAGCCAAAAACTGAATTTTCAAAAACTAAAACTTGAATTTCTGTGCCTCTTTCTTGGTGACTGCAACAACTTAGAAGCTTCTACTTCGTACAGAGTGGTTCGACCGCAAACGTCATCACGCGGCATTAGTTGCCAGACGATAAATGTAAACGTTTCTGAGAGTAATGCGTCCAATGTGAAGATTTTCAATTACGTCGATAAGAAAACAATGTAGAAAACGTTATGTTTTCTGCGGTTTTTACTACGAATTACCACTTCTCGCTTTTTCTCGTGTAATGTGACTGCCAGAGCTCGGTTCATGCAAAATCTTAAGGTCCTAGGTCAACTACAAGGCAGCAAAAGCAGCCAAAAACTGAATTTTCAAAAACTAAAACTTGATTTTCTGTGCCTCTTTCTTGGTGACTGCAACAACTTAGAAGCTTCTACTTCGTACAGAGTGGTGCGACCGCAAACGTCATCACGCGGCATTAGTTGTCAGATGATAAATGTAAACGTTTCTGAGAGTAATGCGTCCAATGTGAAGATTTTCAGTTACGTCGATACGAAAACAATGTAGAAAACGTTATGTTTTCTGCGGTTTTTACTACGAATTACCACTTCTCGCTTTTTCTCGTGTAATGTGGCTGCCAGAGTTCGGTTCATGCAAAATCTTGAGGTCCTAGGTCAACTACAAGGCAGCAAAAGCAGCCAAAAACTGAATTTTCAAAAACTAAAACTTGAATTTCTGTGCCTCTTTCTTGGTGACTGCAACAACTTAGAAGCTTCTACTTCGTACAGAGTGGTGCGACCGCAAACGTCATCACGCGGCATTAGTTGCCAGACGATAAATGGAAACGTTTCTGAGAGTAATGCGTCCAATGTGAAGAATTTCAGTTACGTCGATACGAAAACAATGTAGAAAACGTTATGTTTTCTGCGGTTTTTACTACGAATTACCACTTCTCGCTTTTTCTCGTGTAATGTGGCTGCCAGAGTTCGGTTCATGCAAAATCTTAAGGTCCTATGTCAACTACAAGGCAGCAAAAGCAGCCAAAAACTGAATTTTAAAAACTAAAACTTGAATTTCTGTGCCTCTTTCTTGGTGACTGCAACAACTTAGAAGCTTCTACTTCGTACAGAGTGGTGCGACCGCAAACGTCATCACGCTGCATTAGTTGCCAGACGATAAATGTAAACGTTTCTGAGAGTAATGCGTCCAATGTGAAGATTTTCAGTTACGTCGATACGAAAACAATGTAGAAAACGTTATGTTTTCTGCGGTTTTTACTACGAATTACCACTTCTCGTTTTTTCTCGTGTAATGTGGCTGCCAGAGTTCGGTTCATGCAAAATCTTAAGTTCCTAGGTCAACTACAAGGCAGCAAAAGCAGCCAAAAACTGAATTTTCAAAAACTAAAACTTGAATTTCTGTGCCTCTTTCTTGGTGACTGCAACAACTTAGAAGCTTCTACTTCGTACAGAGTGGTGCGACCGCAAACGTCATCACGCGGCATTAGTTGCCAGACGATAAATGTAAACGTTTCTGAGAGTAATGCGTCCAATGTGAAGATTTTCAGTTACGTCGATACGAAAACAATGTAGAAAACGTTATGTTTTCTGCGGTTTTTACTACGAATTACCACTTCTCGCTTTTTCTCGTGTAATTTGGCTGCCAGAGTTCGGTTCATGCAAAATCTTAAGGTCCTAGGTCAACTACAAGGCAGCAAAAGCAGCCAAAAACTGAATTTTCAAAAACTAAAACTTGAATTTCTGTGCCTCTTTCTTGGTGACTGCAACAACTTAGAAGCTTCTACTTCGTACAGAGTGGTGCGACCGCAAACGTCATCACGCTGCATTAGTTGCCAGACGATAAATGTAAACGTTTCTGAGAGTAATGCGTCCAATGTGAAGATTTTCAGTTACGTCATTTCGAAAACAAATGTAGAAAACGTTATGTTTTCTGCGGTTTTTACTACGAATTACCACTTCACGCTTTTTCTCGTGTAATGTGGCTCCCAGAGTTCGGTTCATGCAAAATCTTAAGGTCCTAGGTCAACTACAAGGCAGCAAAAGCAGCCAAAAACTGAATTTTCAAAAACTAAAACTTGAATTTCTGTGCCTCTTTCTTGGTGACTGCAACAACTTAGAAGCTTCTACTTCGTACAGAGTGGTGCGACCGCAAACGTCATCACGCTGCATTAGTTGCCAGACGATAAATGTAAACGTTTCTGAGAGTAATGCGTCCAATGTGAAGATTTTCACTTACGTCATTTCGAAAACAAATGTTGAAAACGTTATGTTTTCTGCGGTTTTTACTACGAATTACCACTTCTCGCTTTTTCTCGTATAATGTGGCTGCCAGAGTTCGGTTCATGCAAAATCTTAAGGTCCTAGGTCAACTACAAGGCAGCAAAACCAGCCAAAAACTGAATTTTCAAAAACTAAAACTTGAATTTCTGTGCCTCTTTCTTGGTGACTGCAACAACTTAGAAGCTTCTACTTCGTACAGAGTGGTGCGACCGCAAACGTCATCACGCTGCATTAGTTGCCAGACGATAAATGTAAACGTTTCTGAGAGTAATGCGTCCAATGTGAAGATTTTCAGTTACGTCGATACGAAAACAATGTAGAAAACGTTATGTTTTCTGCGGTTTTTACTACAAATTACCACTTCTCGCTTTTTCTCGTGTAATGTGGCTGCCAGAGTTCGGTTAATGCAAAATCTTAAGGTCCTAGGTCAGCTACAAGGCAGCAAAAGCAGCCAAAAACTGAATTTTCAAAAACTAAAACTTGAATTTCTGTGCCTCTTTCTTGGTGACTGCAACAACTTAGAAGCTTCTACTTCGTACAGAGTGGTGCGACCGCAAACGTCATCACGCTGCATTAGTTGCCAGACGATAAATGTAAACGTTTCTGAGAGTAATGCGTCCAATGTGAAGATTTTCAGTTACGTCATTTCGAAAACAAATGTAGAAAACGTTATGTTTTCTGCGGTTTTTACTACGAATTACCACTTCTCGCTTTTTCTCGTCTAATGTGGCTGCCAGAGTTCGGTTCATGCAAAATCTTAAGGTCCTAGGTCAACTACAAGGCAGCAAAAGCAGCCAAAAACTGAATTTTCAAAAACTAAAACTTGAATTTCTGTGCCTCTTTCTTGGTGACTGCAACAACTTAGAAGCTTCTACTTCGTACAGAGTGGTTCGACCGCAAACGTCATCACGCGGCATTAGTTGCCAGACGATAAATGTAAACGTTTCTGAGAGTAATGCGTCCAATGTGAAGATTTTCAATTACGTCGATACGAAAACAATGTAGAAAACGTTATGTTTTCTGCGGTTTTTACTACGAATTACCACTTCTCGCTTTTTCTCGTGTAATGTGACTGCCAGAGCTCGGTTCATGCAAAATCTTAAGGTCCTAGGTCAACTACAAGGCAGCAAAAGCAGCCAAAAACTGAATTTTCAAAAACTAAAACTTGATTTTCTGTGCCTCTTTCTTGGTGACTGCAACAACTTAGAAGCTTCTACTTCGTACAGAGTGGTGCGACCGCAAACGTCATCACGCGGCATTAGTTGTCAGACGATAAATGTAAACGTTTCTGAGAGTAATGCGTCCAATGTGAAGATTTTCAGTTACGTCGATACGAAAACAATGTAGAAAACGTTATGTTTTCTGCGGTTTTTACTACGAATTACCACTTCTCGCTTTTTCTCGTGTAATGTGGCTGCCAGAGTTCGGTTCATGCAAAATCTTGAGGTCCTAGGTCAACTACAAGGCAGCAAAAGCAGCCAAAAACTGAATTTTCAAAAACTAAAACTTGAATTTCTGTGCCTCTTTCTTGGTGACTGCAACAACTTAGAAGCTTCTACTTCGTACAGAGTGGTGCGACCGCAAACGTCATCACGCGGCATTAGTTGCCAGACGATAAATGGAAACGTTTCTGAGAGTAATGCGTCCAATGTGAAGAATTTCAGTTACGTCGATACGAAAACAATGTAGAAAACGTTATGTTTTCTGCGGTTTTTACTACGAATTACCACTTCTCGCTTTTTCTCGTGTAATGTGGCTGCCAGAGTTCGGTTCATGCAAAATCTTAAGGTCCTAGGTCAACTACAAGGCAGCAAAAGCAGCCAAAAACTGAATTTTCAAAAACTAAAACTTGAATTTCTGTGCCTCTTTCTTGGTGACTGCAACAACTTAGAAGCTTCTACTTCGTACAGAGTGGTGCGACCGCAAACGTCATCACGCTGCATTAGTTGCCAGACGATAAATGTAAACGTTTCTGAGAGTAATGCGTCCAATGTGAAGATTTTCAGTTACGTCGATACGAAAACAATGTAGAAAACGTTATGTTTTCTGTGGTTTTTACTACGAATTACCACTTCTCGCTTTTTCTCGTGTAATTTGGCTGCCAGAGTTCGGTTCATGCAAAATCTTAAGGTCCTAGGTCAACTACAAGGCAGCAAAAGCAGCCAAAAACTGAATTTTCAAAAACTAAAACTTGAATTTCTGTGCCTCTTTCTTGGTGACTGCAACAACTTAGAAGCTTCTACTTCGTACAGAGTGGTGCGACCGCAAACGTCATCACGCTGCATTAGTTGCCAGACGATAAATGTAAACGTTTCTGAGAGTAATGCGTCCAATGTGAAGATTTTCAGTTACGTCATTTCGAAAACAAATGTAGAAAACGTTATGTTTTCTGCGGTTTTTACTACGAATTACCACTTCACGCTTTTTCTCGTGTAATGTGGCTCCCAGAGTTCGGTTCATGCAAAATCTTAAGGTCCTAGGTCAACTACAAGGCAGCAAAAGCAGCCAAAAACTGAATTTTCAAAAACTAAAACTTGAATTTCTGTGCCTCTTTCTTGGTGACTGCAACAACTTAGAAGCTTCTACTTCGTACAGAGTGGTGCGACCGCAAACGTCATCACGCTGCATTAGTTGCCAGACGATAAATGTAAACGTTTCTGAGAGTAATGCGTCCAATGTGAAGATTTTCAGTTACGTCATTTCGAAAACAAATGTTGAAAACGTTATGTTTTCTGCGGTTTTTACTACGAATTACCACTTCTCGCTTTTTCTCGTATAATGTGGCTGCCAGAGTTCGGTTCATGCAAAATCTTAAGGTCCTAGGTCAACTACAAGGCAGCAAAACCAGCCAAAAACTGAATTTTCAAAAACTAAAACTTGAATTTCTGTGCCTCTTTCTTGGTGACTGCAACAACTTAGAAGCTTCTACTTCGTACAGAGTGGTGCGACCGCAAACGTCATCACGCTGCATTAGTTGCCAGACGATAAATGTAAACGTTTCTGAGAGTAATGCGTCCAATGTGAAGATTTTCAGTTACGTCGATACGAAAACAATGTAGAAAACGTTATGTTTTCTGCGGTTTTTACTACAAATTACCACTTCTCGCTTTTTCTCGTGTAATGTGGCTGCCAGAGTTCGGTTAATGCAAAATCTTAAGGTCCTAGGTCAGCTACAAGGCAGCAAAAGCAGCCAAAAACTGAATTTTCAAAAACTAAAACTTGAATTTCTGTGCCTCTTTCTTGGTGACTGCAACAACTTAGAAGCTTCTACTTCGTACAGAGTGGTGCGACCGCAAACGTCATCACGCTGCATTAGTTGCCAGACGATAAATGTAAACGTTTCTGAGAGTAATGCGTCCAATGTGAAGATTTTCAGTTACGTCATTTCGAAAACAAATGTAGAAAACGTTATGTTTTCTGCGGTTTTTACTACGAATTACCACTTCTCGCTTTTTCTCGTCTAATGTGGCTGCCAGAGTTCGGTTCATGCAAAATCTTAAGGTCCTAGGTCAACTACAAGGCAGCAAAAGCAGCCAAAAACTGAATTTTCAAAAACTAAAACTTGAATTTCTGTGCCTCTTTCTTGGTGACTGCAACAACTTAGAAGCTTCTACTTCGTACAGAGTGGTTCGACCGCAAACGTCATCACGCGGCATTAGTTGCCAGACGATAAATGTAAACGTTTCTGAGAGTAATGCGTCCAATGTGAAGATTTTCAATTACGTCGATACGAAAACAATGTAGAAAACGTTATGTTTTCTGCGGTTTTTACTACGAATTACCACTTCTCGCTTTTTCTCGTGTAATGTGACTGCCAGAGCTCGGTTCATGCAAAATCTTAAGGTCCTAGGTCAACTACAAGGCAGCAAAAGCAGCCAAAAACTGAATTTTCAAAAACTAAAACTTGATTTTCTGTGCCTCTTTCTTGGTGACTGCAACAACTTAGAAGCTTCTACTTCGTACAGAGTGGTGCGACCGCAAACGTCATCACGCGGCATTAGTTGTCAGACGATAAATGTAAACGTTTCTGAGAGTAATGCGTCCAATGTGAAGATTTTCAGTTACGTCGATACGAAAACAATGTAGAAAACGTTATGTTTTCTGCGGTTTTTACTACGAATTACCACTTCTCGCTTTTTCTCGTGTAATGTGGCTGCCAGAGTTCGGTTCATGCAAAATCTTGAGGTCCTAGGTCAACTACAAGGCAGCAAAAGCAGCCAAAAACTGAATTTTCAAAAACTAAAACTTGAATTTCTGTGCCTCTTTCTTGGTGACTGCAACAACTTAGAAGCTTCTACTTCGTACAGAGTGGTGCGACCGCAAACGTCATCACGCGGCATTAGTTGTCAGACGATAAATGTAAACGTTTCTGAGAGTAATGCGTCCAATGTGAAGATTTTCAGTTACGTCGATACGAAAACAATGTAGAAAACGTTATGTTTTCTGCGGTTTTTACTACGAATTACCACTTCTCGCTTTTTCTCGTTTAATGTGGCTGCCAGAGTTCGGTTCATGCAAAATCTTAAGGTCCTAGGTGAACTACAAGGCAGCAAAAGCAGCCAAAAACTGAATTTTCAAAAACTAAAACTTGAATTTCTGTGCCTCTTTCTTGGTGACTGCAACAACTTAGAAGCTTCTACTTCGTACAGAGTGGTGCGACCGCAAACGTCATCACGCTGCATTAGTTGCCAGACGATAAATGTAAACGTTTCTGAGAGTAATGCGTCCAATGTGAAGATTTTCAGTTACGTCGATACGAAAACAATGTAGAAAACGTTATGTTTTCTGCGGTTTTTACTACGAATTACCACTTCTCGTTTTTTCTCGTGTAATGTGGCTGCCAGAGTTCGGTTCATGCAAAATCTTAAGTTCCTAGGTCAACTACAAGGCAGCAAAAGCAGCCAAAAACTGAATTTTCAAAAACTAAAACTTGAATTTCTGTGCCTCTTTCTTGGTGACTGCAACAACTTAGAAGCTTCTACTTCGTACAGAGTGGTGCGACCGCAAACGTCATCACGCGGCATTAGTTGCCAGACGATAAATGTAAACGTTTCTGAGAGTAATGCGTCCAATGTGAAGATTTTCAGTTACGTCGATACGAAAACAATGTAGAAAACGTTATGTTTTCTGCGGTTTTTACTACGAATTACCACTTCTCGCTTTTTCTCGTGTAATTTGGCTGCCAGAGTTCGGTTCATGCAAAATCTTAAGGTCCTAGGTCAACTACAAGGCAGCAAAAGCAGCCAAAAACTGAATTTTCAAAAACTAAAACTTGAATTTCTGTGCCTCTTTCTTGGTGACTGCAACAACTTAGAAGCTTCTACTTCGTACAGAGTGGTGCGACCGCAAACGTCATCACGCTGCATTAGTTGCCAGACGATAAATGTAAACGTTTCTGAGAGTAATGCGTCGAATGTGAAGATTTTCAGTTACGTCATTTCGAAAACAAATGTAGAAAACGTTATGTTTTCTGCGGTTTTTACTACGAATTACCACTTCACGCTTTTTCTCGTGTAATGTGGCTCCCAGAGTTCGGTTCATGCAAAATCTTAAGGTCCTAGGTCAACTACAAGGCAGCAAAAGCAGCCAAAAACTGAATTTTCAAAAACTAAAACTTGAATTTCTGTGCCTCTTTCTTGGTGACTGCAACAACTTAGAAGCTTCTACTTCGTACAGAGTGGTGCGACCGCAAACGTCATCACGCTGCATTAGTTGCCAGACGATAAATGTAAACGTTTCTGAGAGTAATGCGTCCAATGTGAAGATTTTCAGTTACGTCATTTCGAAAACAAATGTTGAAAACGTTATGTTTTCTGCGGTTTTTACTACGAATTACCACTTCTCGCTTTTTCTCGTATAATGTGGCTGCCAGAGTTCGGTTCATGCAAAATCTTAAGGTCCTAGGTCAACTACAAGGCTGCAAAACCAGCCAAAAACTGAATTTTCAAAAACTAAAACTTGAATTTCTGTGCCTCTTTCTTGGTGACTGCAACAACTTAGAAGCTTCTACTTCGTACAGAGTGGTGCGACCGCAAACGTCATCGCGCGGCATTTGTTGCCAGACGATAAATGTAAACGTTTCTGAGAGTAATGCGTCCAATGTGAAGATTTTCAGTTACGTCGATACGAAAACAATGTAGAAAACGTTATGTTTTCTGCGGTTTTTACTACGAATTACCACTTCTCGCTTTTTATCGTGTAATGTGGCTGCCAGAGTTCGGTTCATGCAAATCTTAAGGTCCTAGGTCAACTACAAGGCAGCAAAAGCAGCCAAAAACTGAATTTTCAAAAACTAAAACTTGAATTTCTGTGCCTCTATCTTGGTGACTGCAACAACTTAGAAGCTTCTACTTCGTACAGAGTGGTGCGACCGCAAACGTCATCACGCTGCATTAGTTGCCAGACGATAAATGTAAACGTTTCTGAGAGTAATGCGTCCAACGTGAAGATTTTCAGTTACGTCATTTCGAAAACAAATGTAGAAAACGTTATGTTTTCTGCGGTTTTTACTACGAATTACCACTTCTCGCTATTTCTCGTGTAATGTGGCTGCCAGAGTTCGGTTCATGCAAAATCTTAAGGTCCTAGGTCAACTACAAGGCAGCAAAAGCAGCCAAAAACTGAATTTTCAAAAACTAAAACTTGAATTTCTGTGCCTCTTTCTTGGTGACTGCAACAACTTAGAAGCTTCTACTTCGTACAGAGTGGTGCGACCGCAAACGTCATCACGCTGCATTAGTTGCCAGACGATAAATGTAAACGTTTCTGAGAGTAATGCGTCCAATGTGAAGATTTTCAGTTACGTCATTTCGAAAACAAATGTTGAAAACGTTATGTTTTCTGCGGTTTTTACTACGAATTACCACTTCTCGCTTTTTCTCGTGTAATGTGGCTGCCAGAGTTCGGTTCATGCAAAATCTTAAGGTCCTAGGTCAACTACAAGGCAGCAAAAGCAGCCAAAAACTGAATTTTCAAAAAGTAAAACTTGAATTTCTGTGCCTCTTTCTTGGTGACTGCAACAACTTAGAAGCTTCTACTTCGTACAGAGTGGTGCGACCGCAAACGTCATCACGCGGCATTAGTTGCCAGACGATAAATGTAAACGTTTCTGAGAGTAATGCGTCCAATGTGAAGATTTTCAATTACGTCGATTCGAAAACAATGTAGAAAACGTTATGTTTTCTGCGGTTTTTACTACGAATTACCACTTCTCGCTTTTTCTCGTGTAATGTGGCTGCCAGAGTTCGGTTCATGCAAAATCTTAAGGTCCTAGGTCAACTACAAGGCAGCAAAAGGAGCCAAAAACTGAATTTTCAAAAACTAAAACTTGAATTTCTGTGCCTCTTTCTTGGTGACTGCATCAACTTAGAAGCTTCTACTTCGTACAGAGTGGTGCGACGGCAAACGTCATCACGCTGCATTAGTAGCCAGACGATAAATGTAAACGTTTCTGAGAGTGATGCGTCCAATGTGAAGATTTTCAGTTACGTCATTTCGAAAACAAATGTAGAAAACGTTATGTTTTCTGCGGTTTTTACAACGAATTACCACTTCTTGCTTTTTCTCGTGTAATGTTGCTGCCAGAGTTCGGTTCATGCAAAATCTTAAGGTCCTAGGTCAACTACAAGGCAGCAAAAGCAGCCAAAAACTGAATTTTCAAAAACAAAAACTTGAATTTCTGTGCCTCTTTCTTGGTGACTGCAACAACTTAGAAGCTTCTACTTCATACAGAGTGGTGCGACCGCAAACGTCATCACGCGTCATTAGTTGCCAGACGATAAATGTAAACGTTTCTGAGAGTAATGCGTCCAATGTGAAGATTTTCAGTTACGTCGATACGAAAACAATGTAGAAAACGTTATGTTTTCTGCGGTTTTTACTACGAATTACCACTTCTCGCTTTTTCTCGTGTAATGTGGCTGCCAGAGTTCGGTTCATGCAAAATCTTAAGGTCCTAGGTCAACTACAAGGCAGCAAAAGCAGCCAAAAACTGAATTTTCAAAAACTAAAACTTCAATTTCTGTGCCTCTTTCTTGGTGACTGCAACAACTTAGAAGCTTCTACTTCGTACAGAGTGGTGCGACCGCAAACGACATCACTCTTTATTAGTTGCCAGGCGATATATGTAAACGTTTCTGAGAGTAATGCGTCCAATGTGAAGATTTTCAGTTACGTCGATACGAAAACAATGTAGAAAACGTTATGTTTTCTGCGGTTTTTACTACGAATTACCACTTCTCGCTTTTTCTCGTGTAATGTGGCAGCCAGAGTTCGGTTGAAGTAAAATCTTAAGGTCCTAGGTCAACTACAAGGCAGCAAAAGCAGCCTAAAACTGAATTTTCAAAAACTAAAACTTGAATTTCTGTGCCTCTTTCTTGGTGACTGCAACAACTTAGAAGCTTCTACTTCGTACAGAGTGGTGCGACCGCAAACGTCATCACGCTGCATTAGTTGCCAGACGTTAAATGTAAACGTTTCTGAGAGTAATGCGTCCAATGTGAAGATTTTCGGTTACGTCATTTCGAAATCAAATGTTGAAAACGTTATGTTTTCTGCGGTTTTTACTACGAATTACCACTTCTCGCTTTTTCTCGTGTAATGTGGCTGCCAGAGTTCGGTTCATGCAAAATCTTAAGGTCGTAGGTCAACTACAAGGCAGCAAAAGCAGCCAAAAACTGAATTTTCAAAAACAAAAACTTGAATTTCTGTGCCTCTTTCTTGCTGACTGCAACAACTTAGAAGCTTCTACTTCGTACAGAGTGGTGCGACCGCAAACCTCATCACGCGGCATTTGTTGCCAGACGATAAATGTAAACGTTTCTGAGAGTAATGCGTCCAATGTGAAGATTTTCAGTTACGTCGATACGAAAACAATGTAGAAAACGTTATGTTTTCTGCGGTTTTTACTACGAATTACCACTTCTCGCTTTTTCTCGTGTAATGTGGCTGCCAGAGTTCGGTTCACGCAAAATCATAAGGTCCTAGGTCAACTACAAGGCAGCAAGAGCAGCCAAAAACTGAATTTTCAAAAACTAAAACTTGAATTTCTGTGCCTCTTTCTTGGTGACTGCAACAACTTAGAAGCTTCTACTTCGTACAGAGTGGTGCGACCGCAAACGTAATCACGCTGCATTAGTTGCCAGACGATAAATGTAAACGTTTTCAGAGTAATGCGTCCAATGTGAAGATTTTCAGTTACGTCGATACGAAAACAAAGTAGAAAACGCTATGTTTTCTGGGGTTTTTACTACGAATTACAACTTCTCGCTTTTTCTCGTGCAATGTGGCTGCCAGAGTTCGGTTCATGCAAAATCTTAAGGTCCTAGGTCAACTACAAGGCAGCAAAAGCAGCCAAAAACTGAATTTTCAAAAACTAAAACTTGAATTTCTGTGCCTCTTTCTTGGTGACTGCAACAACTTAGAAGCTTCTACTTTGTACAGAGTGGTGCGACCGCAAACGTCATCACGCGGCATTAGTTGCCAGACGATAAATGTAAACGTTTCTGAGAGTAATGCGTCCAATGTGAAGATTTTCAATTACGTCGATTCGAAAACAATGTAGAAAACGTTATGTTTTCTGCGGTTTTTACTACGAATTACCACTTCTCGCTTTTTCTCGTGTAATGTGGCTGCCAGAGTTCGGTTCATGCAAAATCTTAAGGTCCTAGGTCAACTACAAGGCAGCAAAAGCAGCCAAAAACTGAATTTTCAAAAACTAAAACTTGAATTTCTGTGCCTCTTTCTTGGTGACTGCAACAACTTAGAAGCCTCTACTTCGTACAGAGTGGTGCGACCGCAAACGTCATCACGCTGCATTAGTTGCCAGACGATAAATGTAAACGTTTCTGAGAGTAATGCGTCCAATGTGAAGATTTTCAGTTACGTCGATACGAAAACAATGTAGAAAACGTTATGTTTTCTGCGGTTTTTACTACGAATTACCACTTCTCGCTTTTTCTCGTGTAATGTGGCTACCAGAGTTCGGTTGATGCAAAATCTTAAGGTCCTAGGTCAACTACAAGGCAGCAAAAGCAGCCAAAAACTGAATTTTCAAAAACTAAAACTTGAATTTCTGTGCCTCTTTCTTGGTGACTGTCACAACTTAGAAGCTTCTACTTCGTACAGAGTGGTGCGACCGCAAATGTCATCACGCTGCATTAGTTGCCAGACGATAAATGTAAACGTTTCTGAGAGTAATGCGTCCAATGTGAAGATTTTCAGTTACGTCATTTCGAAAACAAATGTAGAAAACGTTATGTTTTCTGCGGTTTTTACTACGAATTACCACTTCTCGCTTTTTCTCGTGTAATGTGGCTGCCAGAGTTCGGTTCATGCAAAATCTTAAGGTCCTAAGTCAACTACAAGGCAGCAAAAGCAGCCAAAAACTGAATTTTCAAAAACTAAAACTTGAATTTCTGTGCCTCTTTCTTGGTGACTGCAACAACTTAGAAGATTCTACTTCGTACAGAGTGGTGCGACCGCAAACGTCATCACGCTGCATTAGTTGCCAGACGTTAAATGTAAACGTTTCTGAGAGTAATGCGTCCAATGTGAAGATTTTCAGTTACGTCATTTCGAAATCAAATGTTGAAAACGTTATGTTTTCTGCGGTTTTTACTACGAATTACCACTTCTCGCTTTTTCTCGTGTAATGTGGCTGCCAGAGTTCGGTTCATGCAAAATCTTAAGGTCCTAGGTCAACTACAAGGCAGCAAAAGCAGCCAAAAACTGAATTTTCAAAAACTAAAACTTGAATTTCTGTGCCTCTTTCTTGGTGACTGCAACAACTTAGAAGCTTCTACTTCGTACAGAGTGGTGCGACCGTAAACGTCATCACTCTGCATTAGTTGCCAGGCGATAAATGTAAACGTTTCTGAGAGTAATGCGTCCAATGTGAAGATTTTCAGTTACATCATTTCGAAATCAAATGTTGAAAACGTTATGTTTTCTGCGGTTTTCACTACGAATTACCACTTCTCGCTTTTTCTCGTGTAATGCGGCTGCCAGAGTTCGGTTCATGCAAAATCTTAAGGTCCTAGGTCAACTACAAGGCAGCAAAAGCAGCCAAAAACTGAATTTTCAAAAACTAAAACTTGAATTTCTGTGCCTCTTTCTTGGTGACTGCAACAACTTAGAAGCTTCTACTTCGTACAGAGTGGTGCGACCGCAAACGTCATCACGCGGCATTAGTTGCCAGACGATAAATGTAAACGTTTCTGAGAGTAATGCGTCCAATGTGAAGATTTTCAGTTACGTCGATAGGAAAACAATGTAGAAAACGTTATGTTTTCTGCGGTTTTTACTACGAATTACCACTTCTCGCTTTTTCTCGTGTAATGTGGCTGCCAGAGTTCGGTTCATGCAAAATCTTAAGGTTCTAGGTCAACTACAAGGCAGCAAAAGCAGCCAAAAACTGAATTTTCAAAAACTAAAACTTGAATTTCTGTGCCTCTTTCTTGGTGACTGCAACAACTTAGAAGCTTCTACTTCGTACAGAGTGGTGCGACCGCAAACGTCATCACGCTGCATTAGTTGCCAGACGATAAATGTAAACGTTTCTGAGAGTAATGCGTCCAATGTGAATATTTTCAGTTACGTCGATACGAAAACAATGTAGAAAACGTTATGTTTTCTGCGGTTTTTACTACGAATTACCACTTCTCGCTTTTTCTCGTGTAATGTGGCTGCCAGAGTTCGGTTGATGCAAAATCTTAAGGTCCTAGGTCAACTACAAGGCAGCAAAAGCAGCCTAAAACTGAATTTTCAAAAACTAAAACTTGAATTTCTGTACCTCTTTCTTGGTGACTGCAACAACTTAGAAGCTTCTACTTCGTACAGAGTGGTGCGACCGCAAACGTCATCACGCTGCATTAGTTGCCAGACGATAAATGTAAACGTTTCTGAGAGTAATGCGTCCAATGTGAAGATTTTCAGTTACGTCATTTCGAAAACAAATGTAGAAAACGTTATGTTTTCTGCGGTTTTTACTACGAATTACCACTTCTCGCTTTTTCTCGTGTAATGTGGCTGCCAGAGTTCGGTTCATGCAAAATCTTAAGGTCCTAAGTCAACTACAAGGCAGCAAAAGCAGCCAAAAACTGAATTTTCAAAAACTAAAACTTGAATTTCTGTGCCTCTTTCTTGGTGACTGCAACAACTTAGAAGCTTCTACTTCGTACAGAGTGGTGCGACCGCAAACGTCATCACGCTGCATTAGTTGCCAGACGTTAAATGTAAACGTTTCTGAGAGTAATGCGTCCAATGTGAAGATTTTCAGTTACGTCGTTTCGAAATCAAATGTTGAAAACGTTATGTTTTCTGCGGTTTTTACTACGAATTACCACTTCTCGCTTTTTCTCGTGTAATGTGGCTGCCAGAGTTCGGTTCATGCAAAATCTTAAGGTCCTAGGTCAACTACAAGGCAGCAAAAGCAGCCAAAAACTGAATTTTCAAAAACTAAAACTTGAATTTCTGTGCCTCTTTCTTGGTGACTGCAACAACTTAGAAGCTTCTACTTCGTACAGAGTGGAGCGACTGCAAACGTCATCACGCTGCATTAGTTGCCAGACGATAAATGTAAACGTTTCTGAGAGTAATGCGTCCAATGTGAAGATTTTCAGTTACGTCGATACGAAAACAATGTAGAAAATGTTATGTTTTCTGCGGTTTTTACTACGAATTACCACTTCTCGCTTTTTCTCGTGTAATGTGGCTGCCAGAGTTCGGTTCATGCAAAATCTTAAGGTCCTAGGTCAACTACAAGGCAGCAAAAGCAGCCAAAAACTGAATTTTCAAAAACTAAAACTTGAATTTCTGTGCCTCTTTCTTAGTGACTGCAACAACTTAGAAGCTTCTACTTCGTACAGAGTGGTGCGACCGCAAACGTCATCACGCTGCATTAGTTGCCAGACGATAAATGTAAACGTTTCTGAGAGTAATGCGTCCAATGTGAAGATTTTCAGTTACGTCGATACGAAAACAATGTAGAAAACGTTATGTTTTCTGCGGTTTTTACTACGAATTACCACTTCTCGCTTTTTCTCGTGTAATGTGGCTGCCAGAGTTCGGTTCATGCAAAATCTTAAGGTCCTAGGTCAACTACAAGGCAGCAAAAGCAGCCAAAAACTGAATTTTCAAAAACTAGAACTTGAATTTCTGTGCCTCTTTCTTGGTGACTGCAACAACTTAGAAGCTTCTACTTCGTACAGAGTGGTGCGACCGCAAACGTCATCACGCTGCATTAGTTGCCAAACAATAAATGTAAACTTTTCTGAGAGTAATGCGTCCAATGTGAAGATTTTCAGTTACGTCGATACGAAAACAATGTAGAAAACGTTATGTTTTCTGCGGTTTTTACTACGAATTACCACTTCTCGCTTTTTCTCGTGTAATGTGGCTGCCAGAGTTCGGTTGATGCAAAATCTTAAGGTCCTAGGTCAACTACAAGGCAGCAAAAGCAGCCTAAAACTGAATTTTCAAAAACTAAAACTTGAATTTCTGTGCCTCTTTCTTGGTGACTGCAACGACTTAGAAGCTTCTACTTCGTACAGAGTGGTGCGACCGCAAACGTCATCACGCTGCATTAGTTGCCAGACGATAAATGTAAACGTTTCTGAGAGTAATGCGTCCAATGTGAAGATTTTCAGTTACGTCATTTCGAAAACAAATGTAGAAAACGTTATGTTTTCTGCGGTTTTTACTACGAATTACCACTTCTCGCTTTTTCTCGTGTAATGTGGCTGCCAGAGTTCGGTTCATGCAAAATCTTAAGGTCCTAAGTCAACTACAAGGCAGCAAAAGCAGCCAAAAACTGAATTTTCAAAAACTAAAACTTGAATTTCTGTGCCTCTTTCTTGGTGACTGCAACAACTTAGAAGCTTCTACTTCGTACAGAGTGGTGCGACCGCAAACGTCATCACGCTGCATTAGTTGCCAGACGTTAAATGTAAACGTTTCTGAGAGTAATGCGTCCAATGTGAAGATTTTCACTTACGTCATTTCGAAATCAAATGTTGAAAACGTTATGTTTTCTGCGGTTTTTACTACGAAATACCACTTCTCGCTTTTTCTCGTGTAATGTGGCTGCCAGAGTTCGGTTCATGCAAAATCTTAAGGTCCTAGGTCAACTACAAGGCAGCAAAAGCAGCCAAAAACTGAATTTTCAAAAACTAAAACTTGAATTTCTGTGCCTCTTTCTTGGTGACTGCAACAACTTAGAAGCTTCTACTTCGTACAGAGTGGTGCGACCGCAAACGTCATCACGCTGCATTAGTTGCCAGACGATAAATGTAAACGTTTCTGAGAGTAATGCGTCCAATGTGAAGATTTTCAGTTACGTCATTTCGAAAACAAATGTAGAAAACGTTATGTTTTCCGCGGTTTTTACTACGAATTACCACTTCTCGCTTTTTCTCGTGTAATGTGGCTGCCAGTGTTCGGTTCATGCAAAATCTTAAGGTCCTAGGTCAACTACAAGGCAGCAAAAGCAGCCAAAAACTGAATTTTCAAAAACTAAAACTTGAATTTCTGTGCCTCTTTCTTGGTGACTGCAACAACTTAGAAGCTTCTACTTCGTACAGAGTGGTGCGACCGCAAACGTCATCACGCTGCATTAGTTGCCAGACGATAAATGTAAACGTTTCTGAGAGTAATGCGTCCAATGTGAAGATTTTCAGTTACGTCGATACGAAAACAATGTAGAAAACGCTATGTTTTCTGCGGTTTTTACTACGAATTACCACTTCTCGCTTTTTCTCGTGTAATGTGGCTGCCAGAGTTCGGTTCATGCAAAATCTTAAGGTCCTAGGTCAACTACAAGGCAGCAAAGGCAGCCAAAAACCGAATTTTCAAAAACAAAAACTTGAATTTCTGTGCCTCTTTCTTGGTGACTGCAACAACTTAGAAGCTTCTACTTCGTACAGAGTGGTGCGACCGCAAACGTCATCACGCTGCATTAGTTGCCAGACGATAAATGTAAACGTTTCTGAGTGTAATGCGTCCAATGTGAAGATTTTCAGTTACGTCATTTCGAAATCAAATGTTGAAAACGTTATGTTTTCTGCGGTTTTTACTACGAATTACCACTTCTCGCTTTTTCTCGTGTAATGTGGCTGCCAGAGTTCGGTTCATGCAAAATCTTAAGGTCCTAGGTCAACTACAAGGCAGCAAAAGCAGCCAAAAACTGAATTTTCAAAAACTAAAACTTGAATTTCTGTGCCTCTTTCTTGGTGACTGCAACAACTTAGAAGCTTCTACTTCATACAGAGTGGTGCGACCGCAAACGTCATCACGCTGCATTAGTTGCCAGACGATAAATGTAAACGTTTCTGAGAGTAATGCGTCCAATGTGAAGATTTTCAGTTACGTCGATACGAAAACAATGTAGAAAATGTTATGTTTTCTGCGGTTTTTACTACGAATTACCACTTCTCGCTTTTTCTCGTGTAATGTGGCTGCCAGAGTTCGGTTCATGCAAAATCTTAAGGTCCTAGGTCAACTACAAGGCAGCAAAAGCAGCCAAAAACTGAATTTTCAAAAACTAAAACTTGAATTTCTGTGCCTCTTTCTTGGTGACTGCAACAACTTAGAAGCTTCTACTTCGTACAGAGTGGTTCGACCGCAAACGTCATCACGCGGCATTTGTTGCCAGACGATAAATGTAAACGTTTCTGAGAGTAATGCGGCCAATGTGAAGTTTTTCAGTTACGTCGATACGAAAACAATGTAGAAAACGTTATGTTTTCTGCGGTTTTTACTACGAATTACCACTTCTCGCTTTTTCTCGTGTAATGTGGCTGCCAGAGTTCGGTTCTTGCAAAATCTTAATGTCCTAGGTCAACTACAAGGCAGCAAAAGCAGCCAAAAACTGAATTTTCAAAAACTAAAACTTGAATTTCTGTGCCTCTTTCTTGGTGACTGCAACAACTTAGAAGCTTCTACTTCGTACAGAGTGGTGCGACCGCAAACGTCATCACGCTGCATTAGTTGCCAGACGATAAATGTAACCGTTTCTCAGAGTAATGCGTCCAATGTGAAGATTTTCAGTTAAGTCGATACGAAAACAATGTAGAAAACGCTATGTTTTCTGCGGTTTTTACTGCGAATTACCACTTCTCGCTTTTTCTCGTGTAATGTGGCTGCCAGAGTTCGGTTCATGCAAAATCTTAAGGTCCTAGGTCAACTACAAGGCAGCAAAAGCAGCCAAAAACTGAATTTTCAAAAACTAAAACTTGAATTTCTGTGCCTCTTTCTTGGTGACTGCAACAACTTAGAAGCTTCTACTTCGTACAGAGTGGTGCGACCGCAAACGTCATCACGCTGCATTAGTTGCCAGACGATAAATGTAAACGTTTCTGAGAGTAATGCGTCCAATGTGAAGATTTTCAGTTACGTCGATACGAAAATAATGTAGCAAACGTTATGTTTTCTGCGGTTTTTACTACGAATTACCACTTCTCGCTTTTTCTCGTGTAATGTGGCTGCCAGAGTTCGGTTCATGCAAAATCTTAAGGTCCTAGGTCAACTACAAGGCAGCAAAAGCAGCCAAAAACTGAATTTTCAAAAACTAAAACTTGAATTTCTGTGCCTCTTTCTTGGTGACTACAATACCTTAGTAGCTTCTACTTCGTACAGAGTGGTGCGACCGCAAACGTCATCACGCTGCATTAGTTGCCAGACGATAAATGTAAACGTTTCTGAGAGTAATGCGACCAATGTGAAGATTTTCAGTTACGTCGATACGAAAACAATGTAGAAAACGTAATGTTTTCTGCGGTTTTTACTACGAATTACCACTTCTCGCTTTTTCTCGTGTAATGTGGCTGCCAGAGTTCGGTTCATGCAAAATCTTAAGGTCCTAGGTCAACTACAAGGCAGCAAAAGCAGCCAAAAACTGAATTTTCAAAAACTAAAACTTGAATTTCTGTGCCTCTTTCTTGGTGACTGCAACAACTTAGAAGCTTCTACTTCGTACAGAGTGGTGCGACCGCAAACGTCATCACGCTGCATTAGTTGCCAGACGATAAATGTAAACGTTTCTGAGAGTAATGCGTCGAATGTGAAGATTTTCAGTTACGCCGATACGAAAACAATGTAGAAAACGTTATGTTTTCTGCGGTTTTTAATACGAATTACCACTTCTCGCTTTTTCTCGTGTAATGTGGCTGCCAGTGTTCGGTTCATGCAAAATCTTAAGGTCCTAGGTCAACTACAAGGCAGCAAAAGCAGCCAAAAACTGAATTTTCAAAAACTAAAACTTGAATTTCTGTGCCTCTTTCTTGGTGACTGCAACAACTTAGAAGCTTCTACTTCGTACAGAGTGGTGCGACCGCAAACGTCATCACTCTGCATTAGTTGCCAGACGATAAATGTAAACGTTTCTGAGAGTAATGCGTCCAATGTGAAGATTTTCAGTTACGTCATTTCGAAATCAAATGTTGAAAACGTTATGTTTTCTGCGGTTTTTACTACGAATTACCACTTCTCGCTTTTTCTCGTGTAATGTGGCTGCCAGAGTTCGGTTCATGCAAAATCTTAAGGTCCTAGGTCAACTACAAGGAAGCAAAAGCAGCCAAAAACTGAATTTTCGAAAACTAAAACTTGAATTTCTGTGCCTCTTACTTGGTGACTGCAACAACTTAGAAGCTTCTACTTCGTACAGAGTGGTGCGACCGCAAACGTCATCACGCTGCATTAGTTGCCAGACGATAAATGTAAACGTTTCTGAGAGTAATGCGTCCAATGTGAAGATTTTCAGTTACGTCGATACGAAAACAATGTAGAAAACGTTTTTTTTGCGGTTTTTATTACGAATTACCACTTCTCGCTTTTTCTTGTGGCTGCCAGAGTTCGGTTCATGCAAAATCTTAAGGTCCTAGGTCAACTACAAGGCAGCAAAAGCAGCCAAAAACTGAATTTTCAAAAACTAAAACTTGAATTTCTATGCCTCTTTCTTGGTGACTGCAACAACTTAGAAGCTTCTACTTCCTACAGAGTGGTGCGACCGCAAACGTCATCACACGGCATTTGTTGCCAGACGATAAATGTAAACGTTTCTGAGAGTAATGCGTCCAATGTGAAGATTTTCAGTTACGTCGATACGAAAACAATGTAGAAAACGATTTTTTTTGCGGTTTTTACTACGAATTACCACTTCTCGCTTTTTCTTGTGGCTGCCAGAGTTCGGTTCATACAAAATCTTAAGGTCCTAGGTCAACTACAAGGCAGCAAAAGCAGCCAAAAACTGAATTTTCAAAAACTAAAACTTGAATTTCTATGCCTCTTTCTTGGTGACTGCAACAACTTAGAAGCTTCTACTTCGTACAGAGTGGTGCGACCGCAAACGTCATCACGCGGCATTTGTTGCCAGACGATAAATGTAAACGTTTCTGAGAGTAATGCGTCCAATGTGAAGATTTTCAGTTACGTCGATACGAAAACAATGTAGAAAACGTTATGTTTTCTGCGGTTTTTACTACGAATTACTACTTCTCGCTTTTTCTCGTGTAATGTGGCTGCCAGAGTTCGGTTCATGCAAAATCTTAAGGTCCTAGGTCAACTACAAGGCAGCAAAAGCAGCCAAAAACTGAATTTTCAAAAACTAAAACTTGAATTTCTGTGCCTCTTTCTTGGTGACTGCAACAACTTAGAAGCTTCTACTTCGTACAGAGTGGTGCGACCGCAAACGTAATCACGCTGCATTAGTTGCCAGACGATAAATGTAAACGTTTCTCAGAGTAATGCGTCCAATGTGAAGATTTTCAGTTACGTCGATACGAAAACAATGTAGAAAACGCTATGTTTTCTGGGGTTTTTATTACGAATTACCACTTCTCGCTTTTTCTCGTGTAATGTGGCTGCCAGAGTTCGGTTCATGCAAAATCTTAAGGTCCTTGGTCAACTACAAGGCAGCAAAAGCAGCCAAAAACTGAATTTTCAAAAACTAAAACTTGAATTTCTGTGCCTCTTTCTTGGTGACTGCAACAACTTAGAAGCTTCTACTTCGCACAGAGTGGTGCGACCGCAAACGTCATCACGCGGCATTAGTTGCCATACGATAAATGTAAATGTTTCTGAGAGTAATGCGTCCAATGTGAAGATTTTCAGTTACGTCGATACGAAAACAATGTAGAAAACGTTATGTTTTCTGCGGTTTTTACTACGAATTACCACTTCTCCCTTTTTCTCGTGTAATGTGGCTGCCAGAGTTCGGTTCGTGCAAAATCTTAAGGTCCTAGGTCAACTACAAGGCAGCAAAAGCAGCCAAAAACTGAATTTTCAAAAACTAAAACTTGAATTTCTGTGCCTCTTTCTTGGTGACTGCAACAACTTAGAAGCTTCTACTTCGTACAGAGTGGTGCGACCGCAAACGTCATCACGCTGCATTAGTTGCCAGACGATAAATGTAAACGTTTCTCAGAGTAATGCGTCCAATGTGAAGATTTTCAGTTACGTCGATACGAAAACAATGTAGAAAACGCTATGTTTTCTGCGGTTTTTACTACGAATTACCACTTCTCGCTTTTTCTCGTGTAATGTGGCTGCCAGAGTTCGGTTCATGCAAAATCTTAAGGTCCTAGGTCAACTACAAGGCAGCAAAGGCAGCCAAAAACTGAATTTTCAAAAACTAAAACTTGAATTTCTGTGCCTCTTTCTTGGTGACTGCAACAACTTAGAAGCTTCTACTTCGTACAGAGTGGTGCGACCGCAAACGTCATCACGCTGCATTAGTTGCCAGACGATAAATGTAAACGTTTCTGAGAGTAATGCGTCCAATGTGAAGATTTTCAGTTACGTCATTTCGAAAACAAAAGTTGAAAACGTTATGTTTTCTGTGGTGTTTACTACGAATTACCACTTCTCGCTTTTTCTCGTGTAATGTGGCTGCCAGAGTTCGGTTCATGCAAAATCTTAAGGTCCTAGGTCAACTACAAGGCAGCAAAAGCAGCCAAAAACTGAATTTTCAAAAACTAAAACTTGAATTTCTGTGCCTCTTTCTTGGTGACTGCAACAACTTAGAAACTTCTACTTCGTACAGAGTGGTGCGACCGCAAACGTCATCACGCGGCATTAGTTGCCAGACAATAAATGAAAACGTTTCTGAGAGTAATGCGTTCAATGTGAAGATTTTCAGTTACATCATTTCGAAAACAAATGTTGAAAACGTTATGTTTTCTGCGGTTTTTACTACGAATTACCACTTCTCGCTTTTTCTCGTGTAATGTGGCTGCCAGAGTTCGGTTCATGCAAAATCTTAAGGTCCTAGGTCAACTACAAGGCAGCAAAAGCAGGCAAAAACTGAATTTTCCAAAAATAATCCTTGAATTTCTGTGCCTCTTTCTTGGTGACTGCAACAACTTAGAAGCTTCTACTTCGTACAGAGTGGTGCGACCGCAAACGTCATCACGCTGCATTAGTTGCCAGACGATAAATGTAAACGTTTCTGAGAGTAATGCGTCCAATGTGAAGATTTTCAGTTACGTCGATACGAAAACAATGTAGCAAACGTTATGTTTTCTGCGGTTTTTACTACGAATTACCACTTCTCGCTTTTTCTCGTGTAATGTGGCTGCCAGAGTTCGGTTCATGCAAAATCTTAAGGTCCTAGGTCAACTACAAGGCAGCAAAAGCAGCCAAAAACTGAATTTTCAAAAACTAAAACTTGAATTTCTGTGCCTCTTTCTTGGTGACTGCAATACCTTAGTAGCTTCTACTTCGTACAGAGTGGTGCGACCGCAAACGTCATCACGCCGCATTAGTTGCCAGACGATAAATGTAAACGTTTCTGAGAGTAATGCGTCCAATGTGAAGATTTTCAGTTACGTCGATACGAAAACAATGTAGAAAACGTTATGTTTTCTGGGGTTTTTACTACGAATTACCACTTCTCGCTTTTTCTCGTGTAATGTGGCTGCCAGAGTTCGGTTCATGCAAAATCTTAAGGTCCTAGGTCAACTACAAGGCAGCAAAAGCAGCCAAAAACTGAATTTTCAAAAACTAAAACTTGAATTTCTGTGCCTCTTTCTTGGTGACTGCAACAACTTAGAAGCTTCTACTTCGCACAGAGTGGTGCGACCGCAAACGTCATCACGCGGCATTAGTTGCCATACGATAAATGTAAATGTTTCTGAGAGTAATGCGTCCAGTGTGAAGATTTTCAGTTACGTCGATACGAAAACAATGTAGAAAACGTTATGTTTTCTGCGGTTTTTACTACGAATTACCACTTCTCCCTTTTTCTCGTGTAATGTGGCTGCCAGAGTTCGGTTCGTGCAAAATCTTAAGGTCCTAGGTCAACTACAAGGCAGCAAAAGCAGCCAAAAACTGAATTTTCAAAAACTAAAACTTGAATTTCTGTGCCTCTTTCTTGGTGACTGCAACAACTTAGAAGCTTCTACTTCGTACAGAGTGGTGCGACCGCAAACGTCATCACGCTGCATTAGTTGCCAGACGATAAATGTAAACGTTTCTCAGAGTAATGCGTCCAATGTGAAGATTTTCAGTTACGTCGATACGAAAACAATGTAGAAAACGCTATGTTTTCTGCGGTTTTTACTACGAATTACCACTTCTCGCTTTTTCTCGTGTAATGTGGCTGCCAGAGTTCGGTTCATGCAAAATCTTAAGGTCCTAGGTCAACTACAAGGCAGCAAAGGCAGCCAAAAACTGAATTTTCAAAAACTAAAACTTGAATTTCTGTGCCTCTTTCTTGGTGACTGCAACAACTTAGAAGCTTCTACTTCGTACAGAGTGGTGCGACCGCAAACGTCATCACGCTGCATTAGTTGCCAGACGATAAATGTAAACGTTTCTGAGAGTAATGCGTCCAATGTGAAGATTTTCAGTTACGTCATTTCGAAAACAAATGTTGAAAACGTTATGTTTTCTGTGGTGTTTACTACGAATTACCACTTCTCGCTTTTTCTCGTGTAATGTGGCTGCCAGAGTTCGGTTCATGCAAAATCTTAAGGTCCTAGGTCAACTACAAGGCAGCAAAAGCAGCCAAAAACTGAATTTTCAAAAACTAAAACTTGAATTTCTGTGCCTCTTTCTTGGTGACTGCAACAACTTAGAAACTTCTACTTCGTACAGAGTGGTGCGACCGCAAACGTCATCACGCGGCATTAGTTGCCAGACAATAAATGAAAACGTTTCTGAGAGTAATGCGTTCAATGTGAAGATTTTCAGTTACATCATTTCGAAAACAAATGTTGAAAACGTTATGTTTTCTGCGGTTTTTACTACGAATTACCACTTCTCGCTTTTTCTCGTGTAATGTGGCTGCCAGAGTTCGGTTCATGCAAAATCTTAAGGTCCTAGGTCAACTACAAGGCAGCAAAAGCAGGCAAAAACTGAATTTTCCAAAAATAATCCTTGAATTTCTGTGCCTCTTTCTTGGTGACTGCAACAACTTAGAAGCTTCTACTTCGTACAGAGTGGTGCGACCGCAAACGTCATCACGCTGCATTAGTTGCCAGACGATAAATGTAAACGTTTCTCAGAGTAATGCGTCCAATGTGAAGATTTTCAGTTACGTCGATACGAAAACAATGTAGAAAACGCTATGTTTTCTGCGGTTTTTACTACGAATTACCACTTCTCGCTTTTTCTCGTGTAATGTGGCTGCCAGAGTTCGGTTCATGCAAAATCTTAAGGTCCTAGGTCAACTACAAGGCAGCAAAGGCAGCCAAAAACTGAATTTTCAAAAACTAAAACTTGAATTTCTGTGCCTCTTTCTTGGTGACTGCAACAACTTAGAAGCTTCTACTTCGTACAGAGTGGTGCGACCGCAAACGTCATCACGCTGCATTAGTTGCCAGACGATAAATGTAAACGTTTCTGAGAGTAATGCGTCCAATGTGAAGATTTTCAGTTACGTCATTTCGAAAACAAATGTTGAAAACGTTATGTTTTCTGTGGTGTTTACTACGAATTACCACTTCTCGCTTTTTCTCGTGTAATGTGGCTGCCAGAGTTCGGTTCATGCAAAATCTTAAGGTCCTAGGTCAACTACAAGGCAGCAAAAGCAGCCAAAAACTGAATTTTCAAAAACTAAAACTTGAATTTCTGTGCCTCTTTCTTGGTGACTGCAACAACTTAGAAACTTCTACTTCGTACAGAGTGGTGCGACCGCAAACGTCATCACGCGGCATTAGTTGCCAGACAATAAATGAAAACGTTTCTGAGAGTAATGCGTTCAATGTGAAGATTTTCAGTTACATCATTTCGAAAACAAATGTTGAAAACGTTATGTTTTCTGCGGTTTTTACTACGAATTACCACTTCTCGCTTTTTCTCGTGTAATGTGGCTGCCAGAGTTCGGTTCATGCAAAATCTTAAGGTCCTAGGTCAACTACAAGGCAGCAAAAGCAGGCAAAAACTGAATTTTCCAAAAATAATCCTTGAATTTCTGTGCCTCTTTCTTGGTGACTGCAACAACTTAGAAGCTTCTACTTCGTACAGAGTGGTGCGACCGCAAACGTCATCACGCTGCATTAGTTGCCAGACGATAAATGTAAACGTTTCTGAGAGTAATGCGTCCAATGTGAAGATTTTCAGTTACGTCGATACGAAAACAATGTAGCAAACGTTATGTTTTCTGCGGTTTTTACTACGAATTACCACTTCTCGCTTTTTCTCGTGTAATGTGGCTGCCAGAGTTCGGTTCATGCAAAATCTTAAGGTCCTAGGTCAACTACAAGGCAGCAAAAGCAGCCAAAAACTGAATTTTCAAAAACTAAAACTTGAATTTCTGTGCCTCTTTCTTGGTGACTGCAATACCTTAGTAGCTTCTACTTCGTACAGAGTGGTGCGACCGCAAACGTCATCACGCCGCATTAGTTGCCAGACGATAAATGAAAACGTTTCTGAGAGTAATGCGTCCAATGTGAAGATTTTCAGTTACGTCGATACGAAAACAATGTAGAAAACGTTATGTTTTCTGGGGTTTTTACTACGAATTACCACTTCTCGCTTTTTCTCGTGTAATGTGGCTGCCAGAGTTCGGTTCATGCAAAATCTTAAGGTCCTAGGTCAACTACAAGGCAGCAAAAGCAGCCAAAAACTGAATTTTCAAAAACTAAAACTTGAATTTCTGTGCCTCTTTCTTGGTGACTGCAACAACTTAGAAGCTTCTACTTCGCACAGAGTGGTGCGACCGCAAACGTCATCACGCGGCATTAGTTGCCATACGATAAATGTAAATGTTTCTGAGAGTAATGCGTCCAGTGTGAAGATTTTCAGTTACGTCGATACGAAAACAATGTAGAAAACGTTATGTTTTCTGCGGTTTTTACTACGAATTACCACTTCTCCCTTTTTCTCGTGTAATGTGGCTGCCAGAGTTCGGTTCGTGCAAAATCTTAAGGTCCTAGGTCAACTACAAGGCAGCAAAAGCAGCCAAAAACTGAATTTTCAAAAACTAAAACTTGAATTTCTGTGCCTCTTTCTTGGTGACTGCAACAACTTAGAAGCTTCTACTTCGTACAGAGTGGTGCGACCGCAAACGTCATCACGCTGCATTAGTTGCCAGACGATAAATGTAAACGTTTCTCAGAGTAATGCGTCCAATGTGAAGATTTTCAGTTACGTCGATACGAAAACAATGTAGAAAACGCTATGTTTTCTGCGGTTTTTACTACGAATTACCACTTCTCGCTTTTTCTCGTGTAATGTGGCTGCCAGAGTTCGGTTCATGCAAAATCTTAAGGTCCTAGGTCAACTACAAGGCAGCAAAGGCAGCCAAAAACTGAATTTTCAAAAACTAAAACTTGAATTTCTGTGCCTCTTTCTTGGTGACTGCAACAACTTAGAAGCTTCTACTTCGTACAGAGTGGTGCGACCGCAAACGTCATCACGCTGCATTAGTTGCCAGACGATAAATGTAAACGTTTCTGAGAGTAATGCGTCCAATGTGAAGATTTTCAGTTACGTCATTTCGAAAACAAATGTTGAAAACGTTATGTTTTCTGTGGTGTTTACTACGAATTACCACTTCTCGCTTTTTCTCGTGTAATGTGGCTGCCAGAGTTCGGTTCATGCAAAATCTTAAGGTCCTAGGTCAACTACAAGGCAGCAAAAGCAGCCAAAAACTGAATTTTCAAAAACTAAAACTTGAATTTCTGTGCCTCTTTCTTGGTGACTGCAACAACTTAGAAACTTCTACTTCGTACAGAGTGGTGCGACCGCAAACGTCATCACGCGGCATTAGTTGCCAGACAATAAATGAAAACGTTTCTGAGAGTAATGCGTTCAATGTGAAGATTTTCAGTTACATCATTTCGAAAACAAATGTTGAAAACGTTATGTTTTCTGCGGTTTTTACTACGAATTACCACTTCTCGCTTTTTCTCGTGTAATGTGGCTGCCAGAGTTCGGTTCATGCAAAATCTTAAGGTCCTAGGTCAACTACAAGGCAGCAAAAGCAGGCAAAAACTGAATTTTCCAAAAATAATCCTTGAATTTCTGTGCCTCTTTCTTGGTGACTGCAACAACTTAGAAGCTTCTACTTCGTACAGAGTGGTGCGACCGCAAACGTCATCACGCTGCATTAGTTGCCAGACGATAAATGTAAACGTTTCTGAGAGTAATGCGTCCAATGTGAAGATTTTCAGTTACGTCGATACGAAAACAATGTAGCAAACGTTATGTTTTCTGCGGTTTTTACTACGAATTACCACTTCTCGCTTTTTCTCGTGTAATGTGGCTGCCAGAGTTCGGTTCATGCAAAATCTTAAGGTCCTAGGTCAACTACAAGGCAGCAAAAGCAGCCAAAAACTGAATTTTCAAAAACTAAAACTTGAATTTCTGTGCCTCTTTCTTGGTGACTGCAATACCTTAGTAGCTTCTACTTCGTACAGAGTGGTGCGACCGCAAACGTCATCACGCCGCATTAGTTGCCAGACGATAAATGTAAACGTTTCTGAGAGTAATGCGTCCAATGTGAAGATTTTCAGTTACGTCGATACGAAAACAATGTAGAAAACGTTATGTTTTCTGGGGTTTTTACTACGAATTACCACTTCTCGCTTTTTCTCGTGTAATGTGGCTGCCAGAGTTCGGTTCATGCAAAATCTTAAGGTCCTAGGTCAACTACAAGGCAGCAAAAGCAGCCAAAAACTGAATTTTCAAAAACTAAAACTTGAATTTCTGTGCCTCTTTCTTGGTGACTGCAACAACTTAGAAGCTTCTACTTCGCACAGAGTGGTGCGACCGCAAACGTCATCACGCGGCATTAGTTGCCATACGATAAATGTAAATGTTTCTGAGAGTAATGCGTCCAGTGTGAAGATTTTCAGTTACGTCGATACGAAAACAATGTAGAAAACGTTATGTTTTCTGCGGTTTTTACTACGAATTACCACTTCTCCCTTTTTCTCGTGTAATGTGGCTGCCAGAGTTCGGTTCGTGCAAAATCTTAAGGTCCTAGGTCAACTACAAGGCAGCAAAAGCAGCCAAAAACTGAATTTTCAAAAACTAAAACTTGAATTTCTGTGCCTCTTTCTTGGTGACTGCAACAACTTAGAAGCTTCTACTTCGTACAGAGTGGTGCGACCGCAAACGTCATCACGCTGCATTAGTTGCCAGACGATAAATGTAAACGTTTCTCAGAGTAATGCGTCCAATGTGAAGATTTTCAGTTACGTCGATACGAAAACAATGTAGAAAACGCTATGTTTTCTGCGGTTTTTACTACGAATTACCACTTCTCGCTTTTTCTCGTGTAATGTGGCTGCCAGAGTTCGGTTCATGCAAAATCTTAAGGTCCTAGGTCAACTACAAGGCAGCAAAGGCAGCCAAAAACTGAATTTTCAAAAACTAAAACTTGAATTTCTGTGCCTCTTTCTTGGTGACTGCAACAACTTAGAAGCTTCTACTTCGTACAGAGTGGTGCGACCGCAAACGTCATCACGCTGCATTAGTTGCCAGACGATAAATGTAAACGTTTCTGAGAGTAATGCGTCCAATGTGAAGATTTTCAGTTACGTCATTTCGAAAACAAATGTTGAAAACGTTATGTTTTCTGTGGTGTTTACTACGAATTACCACTTCTCGCTTTTTCTCGTGTAATGTGGCTGCCAGAGTTCGGTTCATGCAAAATCTTAAGGTCCTAGGTCAACTACAAGGCAGCAAAAGCAGCCAAAAACTGAATTTTCAAAAACTAAAACTTGAATTTCTGTGCCTCTTTCTTGGTGACTGCAACAACTTAGAAACTTCTACTTCGTACAGAGTGGTGCGACCGCAAACGTCATCACGCGGCATTAGTTGCCAGACAATAAATGAAAACGTTTCTGAGAGTAATGCGTTCAATGTGAAGATTTTCAGTTACATCATTTCGAAAACAAATGTTGAAAACGTTATGTTTTCTGCGGTTTTTACTACGAATTACCACTTCTCGCTTTTTCTCGTGTAATGTGGCTGCCAGAGTTCGGTTCATGCAAAATCTTAAGGTCCTAGGTCAACTACAAGGCAGCAAAAGCAGGCAAAAACTGAATTTTCCAAAAATAATCCTTGAATTTCTGTGCCTCTTTCTTGGTGACTGCAACAACTTAGAAGCTTCTACTTCGTACAGAGTGGTGCGACCGCAAACGTCATCACGCTGCATTAGTTGCCAGACGATAAATGTAAACGTTTCTGAGAGTAATGCGTCCAATGTGAAGATTTTCAGTTACGTCGATACGAAAACAATGTAGCAAACGTTATGTTTTCTGCGGTTTTTACTACGAATTACCACTTCTCGCTTTTTCTCGTGTAATGTGGCTGCCAGAGTTCGGTTCATGCAAAATCTTAAGGTCCTAGGTCAACTACAAGGCAGCAAAAGCAGCCAAAAACTGAATTTTCAAAAACTAAAACTTGAATTTCTGTGCCTCTTTCTTGGTGACTGCAATACCTTAGTAGCTTCTACTTCGTACAGAGTGGTGCGACCGCAAACGTCATCACGCCGCATTAGTTGCCAGACGATAAATGTAAACGTTTCTGAGAGTAATGCGTCCAATGTGAAGATTTTCAGTTACGTCGATACGAAAACAATGTAGAAAACGTTATGTTTTCTGGGGTTTTTACTACGAATTACCACTTCTCGCATTTTCTCGTGTAATGTGGCTGCCAGAGTTCGGTTCATGCAAAATCTTAAGGTCCTAGGTCAACTACAAGGCAGCAAAAGCAGCCAAAAACTGAATTTTCAAAAACTAAAACTTGAATTTCTGTGCCTCTTTCTTGGTGACTGCAACAACTTAGAAGCTTCTACTTCGTACAGAGTGGTGCCACCGCAAACGTCATCACGCTGCATTAGCTGCCAGACGATAAATGTAAACGTATCTGAGAGTAATGCGTCCAATGTGAAGATTTTCAGTTACGTCGATACGAAAACAATGTAGAAAACGTTATGTTTTCTGCGGTTTTTACTACGAATTACCACTTCTCGCTTTTTCTCGTGTAATGTGGCTGCCAGAGTTCGGTTCATGCAAAATCTTAAGGTCCTAGGTCAACTACAAGGCAGCAAAAGCAGCCAAAAACTGAATTTTCAAAAACTAAAACTTGAATTTCTGTGCCTCTTTCTTGGTGACTGCAACAACTTAGAAGCTTCTACTTCGTACAGAGTGGTGCGACCGCAAACGTCATCACGCGGCATGTGTTGCCAGACGATAAATGTAAACGTTTCTGAGAGTAATGCGTCCAATGTGAAGATTTTCAGTTACGCCGATACGAAAACAATGTAGAAAACGTTATGTTTTCTGCGGTTTTTAATACGAATTACCACTTCTCGCTTTTTCTCGTGTAATGTGGCTGCCAGAGTTCGGTTCATGCAAAATCTTAAGGTCCTAGGTCAACTACAAGGCAGCAAAAGCAGCCAAAAACTGAATTATCAAAAACTAAAACTTGAATTTCTGTGCCTCTTTCTTGGTGACTGCAACAACTTAGAAGCTTCTACTTCGTACAGAGTGGTGCGACCGCAAACGTCATGACGCTGCATTAGTTGCCAGACGATAAATGTAAACGTTTCTGAGAGTAATGCGTCCAATGTGAAGATTTTCAGTTACGTCGATACGAAAACAATGTAGAAAACGTTATGTTTTCTGCGGTTTTTACTACGAATTACCACTTCTCGCTTTTTCTCGTGTAATGTGGCTGCCAGAGTTCGGTTCATGCAAAATCTTAAGGTCCTAGGTCAACTACAAGGCAGCAAAAGCAGCCAAAAACTGAATTTTCAGAAACTAAAACTTGAATTTCTGTGCCTCATTCTTGGTGACTGCAACAACTTAGAAGCTTCTACTTCGTACAGAGTGGTGCGACCGCAAACGTCATCACGCGGCATTTGTTGCCAGACGATAAATGTAAACGTTTCTGAGAGTAATGCGTCCAATGTGAAGATTTTCAGTTACGTCGATACGAAAACAATGTAGAAAACGTTATGTTTTCTGCGGTTTTTACTACGAATTACCACTTCTCGCTTTTTCTCGTGTAATGTGGCTGCCAGAGTTCGGTTCATGCAAAATCTTAAGGTCCTAGGTCAACTACAAGGCAGCAAAAGCAGCCAAAAACTGAATTTTCAAAAACTAAAACTTGAATTTCTGTGCCTCTTTCTTGGTGACTGCAACAACTTAGAAGCTTCTACTTCGTACAGAGTGGTGCGACCGCAAACGTCATCACGCTGCATTAGTTGCCAGACGATAAATGTAAACGTTTCTCAGAGTAATGCGTCCAATGTGAAGATTTTCAGTTACGTCGACACGAAAACAATGTAGAAAACGCTATGTTTTCTGCGGTTTTTACTACGAATTACCACTTCTCGCTTTTTCTCGGGAAATGTGGCTGCCAGAGTTCGGTTCATGCAAAATCTTAAGGTCCTAGGTCAACTACAAGGCAGCAAAAGCAGCCAAAAACTGAATTTTCAAAAACTAAAACTTGAATTTCTGTGCCTCCTTGTTGGTGACTGCAACAACTTAGAAGCTTCTACTTCGTACAGAGTGGTGCGACCGCAAACGTCATCACGCTGCATTACTTGCCAGACGATAAATGTAAACGTTTCTGAGAGTAATGCGTCCAATGTGAAGATTTTCAGTTACGTCGATACGAAAACAATGTAGAAAACGTTATGTTTTCTGCGGTTTTTAATACGAATTACCACTTCTCGCTTTTTCTCGTGTAATGTGGCTGCCAGTGTTCGGTTCATGCAAAATCTTAAGGTCCTAGGTCAACTACAAGGCAGCAAAAGCAGCCAAAAACTGAATTTTCAAAAACTAAAACTTGAATTTCTGTGCCTCTTTCTTGGTGACTGCAACAACTTAGAAGCTTCTACTTCGTACAGAGTGGTGCGACCGCAAACGTCATCACTCTGCATTAGTTGCCAGACGATAAATGTAAACGTTTCTGAGAGTAATGCGTCCAATGTGAAGATTTTCAGTTACGTCATTTCGAAATCAAATGTTGAAAACGTTATGTTTTCTGCGGTTTTTACTACGAATTACCACTTCTCGCTTTTTCTCGTGTAATGTGGCTGCCAGAGTTCGGTTCATGCAAAATCTTAAGGTCCTAGGTCAAATACAAGGCAGCAAAAGCAGCCGAAAACTGAATTTTCGAAAACTAAAACTTGAATTTCTGTGCCTCTTTCTTGGTGACTGCAACAACTTAGAAGCTTCTACTTCGTACAGAGTGGTGCGACCGCAAACGTCATCACGCTGCATTAGTTGCCAGACGATAAATGTAAACGTTTCTGAGAGTAATGCGTCCAATGTGAAGATTTTCAGTTACGTCGATACGAAAACAATGTAGAAAACGTTATGTTTTCTGCGGTTTTTACTACGAATTACCACTTCTCGCTTTTTCTCGTGTAATGTGGCTGCCAGAGTTCGGTTCATGCAAAATCTTAAGGTCCTAGGTCAACTACAAGGCAGCAAAAGCAGCCAAAAACTGAATTTTCAAAAACTAAAACTTGAATTTCTGTGCCTCTTTCTTGGTGACTGCAACAACTTAGAAGCTTCTACTTCGTACAGAGTGGTGCGACCGCAAACGTCATGACGCGGCATTTGTTGCCAGACGATAAATGTAAACGTTTCTGAGAGTAATGCGTCCAATGTGAAGATTTTGAGTTACGTCGATACGAAAACAATGTAGAAAACGTTATGTTTTCTGCGGTTTTTACTACGAATTACCACTTCTCGCTTTTTCTCGTGTAATGTGGCTGCCAGAGTTCGGTTCATGCAAAATCTAAAGGTCCTAGGTCAACTACAAGGCAGCAAAAGCAGCCAAAAACTGAATTTTCAAAAACTAAAACTTGAATTTCTGTGCCTCTTTCTTGGTGACTGCAACAACTTAGAAGCTTCTACTTCGTACAGAGTGGTGCGACCGCAAACGTAATCACGCTGCATTAGTTGCCAGACGATAAATGTAAACGTTTCTCAGAGTAATGCGTCCAATGTGAAGATTTTCAGTTACGTCGATACGAAAACAATGTCGAAAACGCTATGTTTTCTGCGGTTTTTACTACGAATTACCACTTCTCGCTTTTTCTCGTGTAATGTGGCTGCCAGAGTTCGGTTCATGCAAAATCTTAAGGTCCTAGGTCAACTACAAGGCAGCAAAGGCAGCCAAAAACTGAATTTTCAAAAACTAAAACTTGAATTTCTGTGCCTCTTTCTTGGTGACTGCAACAACTTAGAAGCTTCTACTTCGTACAGAGTGATGAGACCGCAAACGTAATCACGCTGCATTAGTTGCCAGACGATAAATGTAAACGTTTCTCAGAGTAATGCGTCCAATGTGAAGATTTTCAGTTACGTCGATACGAAAACAATGTAGAAAACGCTATGTTTTCTGTGGTTTTTATTACGAATTTCCACTTGTCGCTTTTTCTCGTGTAATGTGGCTGCCAGAGTTCGGTTCATGCAAAATCTTAAGGTCCTTGGTCAACTACAAGGCAGCAAAAGCAGCCAAAAACTGAATTTTCAAAAACTAAAACTTGAATTTCTGTGCCTCTTTCTTGGTGACTGCAACAACTTAGAAGCTTCTACTTCGCACAGAGTGGTGCGACCGCAAACGTCATCACGCGGCATTAGTTGCCAGACGATAAATGTAAATGTTTCTGAGAGTAATGCGTCCAATGTGAAGATTTTCAGTTACGTCGATACGAAAACAATGTAGAAAACGTTATGTTTTCTGCGGTTTTTACTACGAATTACCACTTCTCGCTTTTTCTCGTGTAATGTGGCTGCCAGAGTTCGGTTCATGCAAAATCTTAAGGTCCTAGGTCAACTACAAGGCAGCAAAAGCAGCCAAAAACTGAATTTTCAAAAACTAAAACTTGAATTTCTGTGCCTCTTTCTTGGTGACTGCAACAACTTAGAAGCTTCTACTACGTACAGAGTGGTGCGACCGCAAACGTCATCACGCTGCATTAGTTGCCAGACGATAAATGTAAACGTTTCTGAGAGTAATGCGTCCAATGTGAAGATTTTCAGTTACGTCATTTCGAAAACAAATGTAGAAAACGTTATGTTTTCTGCGGTTTTTACTACGAATTACCACTTCTCGCTTTTTCTCGTGTAATGTGGCTGCCAGAGTTCGGTTCATGCAAAATCTTAAGGTCCTAGGTCAACTACAAGGCAGCAAAAGCAGCCAAAAACTGAATTTTCAAAAACTAAAACTTGAATTTCTGTGCCTCTTTCTTGGTGACTGCAACAACTTAGAAGCTTCTACTTCGTACAGAGTGGTGCGACCGCAAACGTCATCACGCTGCATTAGCTGCCAGACGATAAATGTAAACGTTTCTGAGAGTAATGCGTCCAATGTGAAGATTTTCAGTTACGTCGATACGAAAACAATGTAGAAAACGTTATGTTTTCTGCGGTTTTTACTACGAATTACCACTTCTCGCTTTTTCGCGTGTAATGTGGCTGCCAGAGTTCGGTTCATGCAAAATCTTAAGGTCCTAGGTCAACTACAAGGCAGCAAAAGCAGCCAAAAACTGAATTTTCAAAAACTAAAACTTGAATTTCTGTGCCTCTTTCTTGGTGACTGCAACAACTTAGAAGCTTCTACTTCGTACAGAGTGGTGCGACCGCAAACGTCATCACGCGGCATGTGTTGCCAGACGATAAATGTAAACGTTTCTGAGAGTAATGCGTCCAATGTGAAGATTTTCAGTTACGTCGATACGAAAACAATTTAGAAAACGTTATGTTTTCTGCGGTTTTTACTACTAATTACCACTTCTCGCTTTTTCTCGTGTAATGTGGCTGCAGGAGTTCGGTTCATGCAAAATCTTAAGGTCCTAGGTCAACTACAAGGCAGCAAAAGCAGCCAAAAACTGAATTATCAAAAACTAAAACTTGAATTTCTGTGCCTCTTTCTTGGTGACTGCAACAACTTAGAAGCTTCTACTTCGTACAGAGTGGTGCGACCGCAAACGTCATCACGCTGCATTAGTTGCCAGACGATAAATGTAAACGTTTCTGAGAGTAATGCGTCCAATGTGAAGATTTTCAGTTACGCCGATACGAAAACAATGTAGAAAACGTTATGTTTTCTGCGGTTTTTAATACGAATTACCACTTCTCGCTTTTTCTCGTGTAATGTGGCTGCCAGAGTTCGATTCATGCAAAATCTTAAGGTCCTAGGTCAACTACAAGGCAGCAAAAGCAGCCAAAAACTGAATTTTCAAAAACTAAAACTTGAATTTCTGTGCCTCTTTCTTGGTGACTGCAACAACTTAGAAGCTTCTACTTCGTACAGAGTGGTGCGACCGCAAACGTCATCACTCTGCATTAGTTGCCAGACGATAAATGTAAACGTTTCTGAGAGTAATGCGTCCAATGTGAAGATTTTCAGTTACGTCATTTCGAAATCAAATGTTGAAAACGTTATGTTTTCTGCGGTTTTTACTACGAATTACCACTTCTTCCTTTTTCTCGTGTAATGTGGCTGCCAGAGTTCGGTTCATGCAAAATCTTAAGGTCCTAGGTCAACTACAAGGCAGCAAAAGCAGCCAAAAACTGAATTTTCAAAAACTAAAACTTGAATTTCTGTGCCTCTATCTTGGTGACTGCAACAACTTAGAAGCTTCTACTTCGTACAGAGTGGTGCGACCGCAAACGTCATCACGCTGCATTAGTTGTCAGACGATAAATGTAAACGTTTCTGAGAGTAATGCGTCCAATGTGAAGATTTTCAGTTACGTCGATACGAAAACAATGTAGAAAACGTTATGTTTTCTGCGGTTTTTACTACGAATTACCACTTCTCGCTTTTTCTCGTGTAATGTGGCTGCCAGAGTTCGGTTCATGCAAAATCTTAAGGTCCTAGGTCAACTACAAGGCAGCAAAAGCAGCCAAAAACTGAATTTTCAAAAACTAAAATTTGAATTTCTGTGCCTCATTCTTGGTGACTGCAACAACTTAGAAGCTTCTACTTCGTACAGAGTGGTGCGACAGCATACGTCATCACGCGGCATTTGTTGCCAGACGATAAATGTAAACGTTTCTGAGAGTAATGCGTCCAATGTAAAGATTTTCAGTTACGTCGATACGAAAACAATGTAGAAAACGTTATGTTTTCTGCTGTTTTTACTACGAATTACCACTTCTCGCTTTTTCTCGTGTAATGTGGCTGCCAGAGTTCGGTTCATGCAAAATCTTAAGGTCCTAGGTCAACTACAAGGCAGCAAATGCAGCCAAAAACTGAATTTTCAAAAACTAAAACTTGAATTTCTGTGCCTCTTTCTTGGTGACTGCAACAACTTAGAAGCTTCTACTTCGTACAGAGTGGTGCGACCGCAAACGTAATCACGCTGCATTAGTTGCCAGACGATAAATGTAAACGTTTCTCAGAGTAATGCGTCCAATGTGAAGATTTTCAGTTACGTCGACACGAAAACAATGTAGAAAACGCTATGTTTTCTGGGGTTTTTACTACGAATTACCACTTCTCGCTTTTTCTCGTGTAATGTGGCTGCCAGAGTTCGGTTCATGCAAAATCTTAAGGTCCTAGGTCAACTACAAGGCAGCAAAGGCAGCCAAAAACTGAATTTTCAAACACTAAAACTTGAATTTCTGTGCCACTTTCTTGGTGACTGCAACAACTTAGAAGCTTCTACTTCGTACAGAGTGGTGCGACCGCAAACGTCATCACTCGTTTCTTGGTGACTGCAACAACTTAGAAGCCTCTACTTCGTACAGAGTGGTGCGACCGCAAACGTCATCACGCTGCATTAGTTGCCAGACGATAAATGTAAACGTTTCTGAGAGTAATGCGTCCAATGTGAAGATTTTCAGTTACGTCGATACGAAAACAATGTAGAAAACGTTATGTTTTCTGCGGTTTTTACTACGAATTACCACTTCTCGCTTTTTCTCGTGTAATGTGGCTGCCAGAATTCGGTTCATGCAAAATCTTAAGGTCCTAGGTCAACTACAAGGCAGCAAAAGCAGCCAAAAACTGAATTTTCCAAAACTAAAACTTGAATTTCTGTGCCTCTTTCTTGGTGACTGCAACAACTTAGAAGCTTCTACTTCGTACAGAGTGGTGCGACCGCAAACGTCATCACGCGGCATTAGTTGCCAGACGATAAATGTAAACGTTTCTGAGAGTAATGCGTCCAATGTGAAGATTTTCAGTTACGTCATTTCGAAAACAAATGTTGAAAACGTTATGTTTTCTGCGGTTTTTACTACGAATTACCACGTCTCGCTTTTTCTCGTGTAATGTGGCTGCCAGAGTTCGGTTCATGCAAAATCTTAAGGTCCTAGGTCAACTACAAGGCAGCAAAAGCAGCCAAAAAATGAATTTTCAAAAACTAAAACTTGAATTTCTGTGCCTCTTTCTTGGTGACTGCAACAACTTAGAAGCTTCTACTTCGTACAAAGTGGTGCGACCGCAAACGTCATCACGCGGCATTAGTTGCCAGACGATAAATGCAAACGTTTCTGAGAGTAATGCGTCCAATGTGAAGATTTTCAGTTACGTCGATACGAAAACAAATGTAGAAAACGTTATGTTTTCTGCGGTTTTTACTACGAATTACCACTTCTCGCTTTTTCTCATGTAATGTGGCTGCCAGAGTTCGGTTCATGCAAAATCTTAAGGTCCTAGGTCAACTACAAGGCAGCAAAAGCAGCCAAAAACTGAATTTTCAAAAACTAAAACTTGAATTTCTGTGCCTCTTTCTTGGTGACTGCAACAACTTAGAAGCTTCTACTTCGTACAGAGTGGTGCGACCGCAAACGTCATCACGCGGCATTAGTTGCCAGACAATAAATGTAAACGTTTCTGAGAGTGATGCGTCCAATGTGAAGATTTTCAGTTACGTCGATACGAAAACAATGTAGAAAACGTTATGTTTTCTGCGGTTTTTACTACGAATTACCACTTCTCGCTTTTTCTCGTGTAATGTGTCTGCCAGAGTTCGGTTCATGCAAAATCTTAAGGTCCTAGGTCAACTACAAGGCAGCAAAAGCAGCCAAAAACTGAATTTTCAAAAACTAAAACTTGAATTTCTGTGCCTCTTTCTTGGTGACTGCAACAACTTAGAAGCTTCTACTTCGTACAGAGTGGTGCGACCGCAAACGTCATCACGCGGCATTAGTTGCCAGACGATAAATGTAAACGTTTCGGAGAGTAATGCGTCCAATGTGAAGATTTTCTGTTACGTCGATACGAAAACAAATGTTGAAAACGTTATGTTTTCTGCGGTTTTTACTACGAATTACCACTTCTCGCTTTTTCTCGTGTAATGCGGCTGCCAGAGTTCGGTTCATGCAAAATCTTAAGGTCCTAGGTCAACTACAAGGCAGCAAAAGCAGCCAAAAACTGAATTTTCAAAAACTAAAACTTGAATTTCTGTGCCTCTTTCTTGGTGACTGCAACAACTTAGAAGCTTCTACTTCGTACAGAGTGGTGCGACCGCAAACGTCATCACGCTGCATTAGTTGCCAGACGATAAATGTAAACGTTTCTGAGAGTAATGCGTCCAATGTGAAGATTTTCAGTTACGTCATTTCGAAAACAAATGTTGAAAACGTTATGGCTTTCGCGGTTTTTACTACGAATTATCACTTCTCGCTTTTTCTCGAGTAATGTGACTGCCAGAGTTCGGTTCATGCAAAATCTTAAGGTCCTAGGTCAACTACAAGGCAGCAAAAGCAGCCAAAAACTGAATTTTCAAAAACTAAAACTTGAATTTCTGTGCCTCTTTCTTGGTGACTGCAACAACTTAGAAGCTTCTACTTCGTACAAAGTGGTGCGACCGCAAACGTCATCACTCGGCATTAGTTGCCAGACGATAAATGTAAACGTTTCTTAGAGTAATGCGTCCAATGTGAAGATTTTCAATTACGTCGATATGAAAACAATGTAGAAAACGTTATGTTTTCTGCGGTTTTTACTACGAATTACCACTTCTCGCTTTTTCTCGTGTAATGTGGCTGCCAGAGTTCGGTTCACGCAAAATCTTAAGGTCGTAGGTCAACTACAAGGCAGCAAAAGCAGCCAAAAACTGAATTTTCAAAAACTAAAACTTGAATTTCTGTGCCTCTTTCTTGGTGACTGCAACAACTTAGAAGCTTCTACTTCGTACAGAGTGGTGCGACCGCAAACGTCATCACGCTGCATTAGTTGCCAGACGATAAATGTAAATGTTTCTGAGAGTAATGCGTCCAATGTGAAGATTTTCTGTTACGTCGATACGAAAACAAATGTTGAAAACGTTATGTTTTCTGCGGTTTTTACTACGAATTACCACTTCTCGCTTTTTCTCGTGTAATGTGGCTGCCAGAGTTCGGTTCATGCAAAACCTTAAGGTCCTAGGTCAACTACAAGGCAGCAAAAGCAGCCAAAAACTGAATTTTCAAAAACTAAAACTTGAATTTCTGTGCCTCTTTCTTGGTGACTGCAACAACTTAGAAGCTTCTACTTCGTACAGAGTGGTGCGACCGCAAACGTCATCACGCTGCATTAGTTGCCAGACGATAAATGTAAACGTTTCTGAGAGTAATGCGTCCAATGTGAAGATTTTCAGTTACGTCATTTCGAAAACAAATGTTGAAAACGTTATGGCTTTCGCGGTTTTTACTACGAATTATCACTTCTCGCTTTTTCTCGAGTAATGTGACTGCCAGAGTTCGGTTCATGCAAAATCTTAAGGTCCTAGGTCAACTACAAGGCAGCAAAAGCAGCCAAAAACTGAATTTTCAAAAACTAAAACTTGAATTTCTGTGCCTCTTTCTTGGTGACTGCAACAACTTAGAAGCTTCTACTTCGTACAGAGTGGTGCGACCGCAAACGTCATCACGCTGCATTAGTTGCCAGACGATAAATGTAAACGTTTCTGAGAGTAATGCGTCCAATGTGCAGATTTTCAGTTACGTCGATACGAAAACAAATGTTGAAAACGTTATGTTTTCTGCGGTTTTTACTACGAATTACCACTTCTCGCTTTTTCTCGTGTAATGTGGCTGCCAGAGTTCGGTTCATGCAAAATCTTAAGGTCCTAGGTCAACTACAAGGCAGCAAAAGCAGCCAAACACTGAATTTTCAAAAACTAAAACTTGAATTTCTGTGCCTCTTTCTTGGTGACTGCAACAACTTCGAAGCTTCTACTTCGTACAGAGTGGTGCGACCGCAAACGTCATCACGCTGCATTAGTTGCCAGACGATAAATGTAAACGTTTCTGAGAGTAATGCGTCCAATGTGAAGATTTTCAGTTACGTCGATACGAAAACAAATTTTGAAAACGTTATGTTTTCAGCGGTTTTTACTACGAATTACCACTTCTCGCTTTTTCTCGTGTAATGTGGCTGCCAGAGTTCGGTTCATGCAAAATCTTAAGGTCCTAGGTCAACTACAAGGCAGGAAAAGCAGCCAAAAACTGAATTTTCAAAAACTAAAACTTGAATTTCTGTGCCTCTTTCTTGGTGACTGCAACAACTTAGAAACTTCTACTTCGTACAGAGTGGTGCGACCGCAAACGTCATCACGCGGCATTAGTTGCCAGACAATAAATGTAAACGTTTCTGAGAGTAATGCGTCCAATGTGAAGATTTTCAGTTACGTCGATACGAAAACAATGTAGAAACCGTTATGTTTTATGCGGTTTTTACTACGAATTACCACTTCTCGCTTTTTCTTGTGGAATGTGGCTGCCAGAGTTCGGTTCATGCAAAATCTTAAGGTCCTAGGTCAACTACAAGGCTGTAAAAGCAGCCAAAAACTGAATTTTCAAAAACTTAAACTTGAACTTCTGTGCCTCTTTCTTGGTGACTGCAACAACTTAGAAGCTTCTACTTCGTACAGAGTGGTGCGACCGCAAACGTCATCACGCGGCATTAGTTGCCAGACGATAAATGTAAACGTTTCTGAGAGTAATGCGTCCAATGTGAAGATTTTCAGTTACGTCGATACGAAAACAAATGTTGAAAACGTTATGTTTTCTGCGGTTTTTACTACGAATTACCACTTCTCGCTTTTTCTCGTGTAATGTGGCTGCCAGAGTTCGGTTCATGCAAAATCTTAAGGTCCTAGGTCAACTACAAGGCAGCAAAAGCAGCCAAAACTGAATTTTCAAAAACTAAAACTTGAATTTCTGTGCCTCTTTCCTGGTGACTGCAACAACTTAGAAGCTTCTACTTCGTACAGAGTGGTCCGACCGCAAACGTCATCACGCTGCATTAGTTGCCAGACGATAAATGTAAACGTTTCTGAGAGTAATGCGTCCAATGTGAAGATTTTCAGTTACGTCGATACGAAAACAATGTAGAAAACGTTATGTTTTCTGCGGTTTTTACTACGAATTACCACTTCTCGCTTTTTCTCGTGTAATGTGGCTGCCAGAGTTCGGTTCATGCTAAATCTTAAGGTCCTAGGTCAACTACAAGGCAGCAAAAGCAGCCAAAAACTGAATTTTCAAAAACTAAAACTTGAATTTCTGTGCCTCTTTCTTGGTGACTGCAACAACTTAGAAGCTTCTACTTCGTACAGAGTGGTGCGACCGCAAACGTCATCACGCGGCATTAGTTGCCAGACCATAAATGTAAACGCTGCTAAGAGTAATGCGTCCAATGTGAAGATTATCAGTTACGTCGATACGAAAACAAATGTTGAAAACGTTATGTTTTCTGCGGTTTTTACTACGAATTACCACTTCTCGCTTTTTCTCGTGTAATGTGGCTGCCAGAGTTCGGTTCATGCAAAATCTTAAGGTCCTAGGTCAACTACAAGGCAGCAAAATCACCCAAAAACTGAATTTTCAAAAACTGAAACTTGAATTTCTGTGCCTCTTTCTTGGTGACTGCAACAACTTAGAAGCTTCTACTTCGTACAGAGTGGTGCGACCGCAAACGTCATCACGCTGCATTAGTTGCCAGACGATAAATGTAAACGTTTCTGAGAGTAATGCGTCCAATGTGAAGATTTTCAGTTACGTCGATACGAAAACATTGTAGAAAACGTTATGTTTTGTGCGGTTTTTACTACGAATTACCACTTCTCGCTTTTTCTCGTGTAATGTGGCTGCCAGAGTTCGGTTCATGCAAAATCTTAAGGTCCTAGGTCAACTACAAGGCAGCAAAAGCAGCCAAAAACTGAATTTTCAAAAACTAAAACTTGAATTTCTGTGGCACTTTCTTGGTGACTGCAACAACTTAGAAGCTTCTACTTCGTACAGAGTGGTGCGACCGCAAACGTCATCACGCGGCATTAGTTGCCAGACGATAAATGTAAACGTTTCTGAGAGTAATGCGTCCAATGTGAAGATTTTCAGTTACGTCGATACGAAAACAATGTAGAAAACGTTATGTTTTCTGCGGTTTTTACTACGAATTACCACTTCTCGCTTTTTCTCGTGTAATGTGGCTGCCAGAGTTCGGTTCATGCAAAATCTTAAGGTCCTAGGTCAACTACAAGGCAGCAAAAGCAGCCAAAAACTGAATTTTCAAAATCTAAAACTTGAATTTCTGTGCCTCTTTCTTGGTGACTGCAACAACTTAGAAGCTTCTACTTCGTACACAGTGGTGCGACCGCAAACGTCATCACGCGGCATTAGTTGCCAGACGATAAATGTAAACGTTTCTGAGAGTAATGCGTCCAATGTGAAGATTATCAGTTACGTCGATACGAAAACAAATGTTGAAAACGTTATGTTTTCTGCGGTTTTTACTACGAATTACCACTTCTCGCTTTTTCTCGTGTAATGTGGCTGCCAGAGTTCGGTTCATGCTAAATCTTAAGGTCCTAGGTCAACTACAAGGCAGCAAAAGCAGCCAAAAACTGAATTTTCAAAAACTAAAACTTGAATTTCTGTGCCTCTTTCTTGGTGACTGCAACAACTTAGAAGCTTCTACTTCGTACAGAGTGGTGCGACCGCAAACGTCATCACGCTGCATTAGTTGCCAGACGATAAATGTAAACGTATCTGAGAGTAATGCGTCCAATGTGAAGATTTTCAGTTACGTCGATACGAAAACATTGTAGAAAACGTTATGTTTTGTGCGGTTTTTACTACGAATTACCACTTCTCGCTTTTTCTCGTGTAATGTGGCTGCCAGAGTTCGGTTCATGCAAAATCTTAAGGTCCTAGGTCAACTACAAGGCAGCAAAAGCAGCCAAAAACTGAATTTTCAAAAATTAAAACTTGAATTTCTGTGCCTCTTTCTTGGTGACTGCAACAACTTAGAAGCTTCTACTTCGTACAGAGTGGTGCGACCGCAAACGTCATCACGCTGCATTAGTTGCCAGACGATAAATGTAAACGTTTCTGAGAGTAATGCGTCCAATGTGCAGATTTTCAGTTACGTCGATACGAAAACAAATGTTGAAAACGTTATGTTTTCTGCGGTTTTTACTACGAATTACCACTTCTCGCTTTTTCTCGTGTAATGTGGCTGCCAGAGTTCGGTTCATGCAAAATCTTAAGGTCCTAGGTCAACTACAAGGCAGCAAAAGCAGCCAAAAACTGAATTTTCAAAAACTAAAACTTGAATTTCTGTGCCTCTTTCTTGGTGACTGCAACAACTTCGAAGCTTCTACTTCGTACAGAGTGGTGCGACCGCAAACGTCATCACGCTGCATTAGTTGCCAGACGATAAATGTAAACGTTTCTGAGAGTAATGCGTCCAATGTGAAGATTTTCAGTTACGTCGATACAAAAACAAATTTTGAAAACGTTATGTTTTCAGCGGTTTTTACTACGAATTACCACTTCTCGCTTTTTCTCGTGTAATGTGGCTGCCAGAGTTCGGTTCATGCAAAATCTTAAGGTCCTAGGTCAACTACAAGGCAGGAAAAGCAGCCAAAAACTGAATTTTGAAAAACTAAAACTTGAATTTCTGTGCCTCTTTCTTGGTGACTGCAACAACTTAGAAGCTTCTACTTCGTACAGAGTGGTGCGACCGCAAACGTCATCACGCGGCATTAGTTGCCAGACAATAAATGTAAACGTTTCTGAGAGTAATGCGTCCAATGTGAAGATTTTCAGTTACGTCGATACGAAAACAATGTAGAAACCGTTATGTTTTATGCGGTTTTTACTACGAATTACCACTTCTCGCTTTTTCTCGTGGAATGTGGCTGCCAGAGTTCGGTTCATGCAAAATCTTAAGGTCCTAGGTCAACTACAAGGCTGTAAAAGCAGCCAAAAACTGAATTTTCAAAAACTAAAACTTGAACTTCTGTGCCTCTTTCTTGGTGACTGCAACAACTTAGAAGCTTCTACTTCGTACAGAGTGGTGCGACCGCAAACGTCATCACGCGGCATTAGTTGCCAGACGATAAATGTAAACGTTTCTGAGAGTAATGCGTCCAATGTGAAGATTTTCAGTTACGTCGATACGAAAACAAATGTTGAAAACGTTATGTTTTCTGCGGTTTTTGCTACGAATTACCACTTCTCGCTTTTTCTCGTGTAATGTGGCTGCCAGCGTTCGGTTCATGCAAAATCTTAAGGTCCTAGGTCAACTACAAGGCAGCAAAAGCAGCCAAAACTGAATTTTCAAAAACTAAAACTTGAATTTCTGTGCCTCTTTCTTGGTGACTGCAACAACTTAGAAGCTTCTACTTCGTACAGAGTGGTCCGACCGCAAACGTCATCACGCTGCATTAGTTGCCAGACGATAAATGTAAACGTTTCTGAGAGTAATGCGTCCAATGTGAAGATTTTCAGTTACGTCGATACGAAAACAAATGTAGAAAACGTTATGTTTTCTGCGGTTTTTACTACGAATTACCACTTCTCGCTTTTTCTCGTGTAATGTGGCTGCCAGAGTTCGGTTCATGCTAAATCTTAAGGTCCTAGGTCAACTACAAGGCAGCAAAAGCAGCCAAAAACTGAATTTTCAAAAACTAAAACTTGAATTTCTGTGCCTCTTTCTTGGTGACTGCAACAACTTAGAAGCTTCTACTTCGTACAGAGTGGTGCGACCGCAAACGTCATCACGCGGCATTAGTTGCCAGACCATAAATGTAAACGCTGCTAAGAGTAATGCGTCCAATGTGAAGATTATCAGTTACGTCGATACGAAAACAAATGTTGAAAACGTTATGTTTTTTGCGGTTTTTGCTACGAATTACCACTTCTCGCTTTTTCTCGTGTAATGTGGCTGCCAGAGTTCGGTTCATGCAAAATCTTAAGGTCCTAGGTCAACTACAAGGCAGCAAAATCAGCCAAAAACTGAATTTTCAAAAACTGAAACTTGAATTTCTGTGCCTCTTTCTTGGTGACTGCAACAACTTAGAAGCTTCTACTTCGTACAGAGTGGTGCGACCGCAAACGTCATCACGCTGCATTAGTTGCCAGACGATAAATGTAAACGTTTCTGAGAGTAATGCGTCCAATGTGAAGTTTTTCAGTTACGTCGATACGAAAACATTGTAGAAAACGTTATGTTTTGTGCGGTTTTTACTACGAATTACCACTTCTCGCTTTTTCTCGTGTAATGTGGCTGCCAGAGTTCGGTTCATGCAAAATCTTAAGGTCCTAGGTCAACTACAAGGCAGCAAAAGCAGCCAAAAACTGAATTTTCAAAAACTAAAACTTGAATTTCTGTGGCACTTTCTTGGTGACTGCAACAACTTAGAAGCTTCTACTTCGTACAGAGTGGTGCGACCGCAAACGTCATCACGCGGCATTAGTTGCCAGACGATAAATGTAAACGTTTCTGAGAGTAATGCGTCCAATGTGAAGATTTTCAGTTACGTCGATACGTAAACAATGTAGAAAACGTTATGTTTTCTGCGGTTTTTACTACGAATTAGCACTTCTCGCTTTTTCTCGTGTAATGTGGCTGCCAGAGTTCGGTTCATGCAAAATCTTAAGGTCCTAGGTCAACTACAAGGCAGCAAAAGCAGCCAAAAACTGAATTTTCAAAATCTAAAACTTGAATTTCTGTGCCTCTTTCTTGGTGACTGCAACAACTTAGAAGCTTCTACTTCGTACACAGTGGTGCGACCGCAAACGTCATCACGCGGCATTAGTTGCCAGACGATAAATGTAAACGTTTCTGAGAGTAATGCGTCCAATGTGAAGATTATCAGTTACGTCGATACGAAAACAAATGTTGAAAACGTTATGTTTTCTGCGGTTTTTACTACGAATTACCACTTCTCGCTTTTTCTCGTGTAATGTGGCTGCCAGAGTTCGGTTCATGCTAAATCTTAAGGTCCTAGGTCAACTACAAGGCAGCAAAAGCAGCCAAAAACAGAATTTTCAAAAACTAAAACTTGAATTTCTGTGCCTCTTTCTTGGTGACTGCAACAACTTAGAAGCTTCTACTTCGTACAGAGAGGTGCGACCGCAAACGTCATCACGCTGCATTAGTTGCCAGACGATAAATGTAAACGTATCTGAGAGTAATGCGTCCAATGTGAAGATTTTCAGTTACGTCGATACGAAAACATTGTAGAAAACGTTATGTTTTGTGCGGTTTTTACTACGAATTACCACTTCTCGCTTTTTCTCGTGTAATGTGGCTGCCAGAGTTCGGTTCATGCAAAATCTTAAGGTCCTAGGTCAACTACAAGGCAGCAAAAGCAGCCAAAAACTGAATTTTCAAAAACTAAAACTTGAATTTCTGTGCCTCTTTCTTGGTGACTGCAACAACTTAGAAGCTTCTACTTCGTACAGAGTGGTGCGACCGCAAACGTCATCACGCTGCATTAGTTGCCAGACGGTAAATGTAAACGTTTCTGAGAGTAATGCGTCCAATGTGAAGATTTTCAGTTACGTCGATACGAAAACAAATGTTGAAAATGTTATGTTTTCTGCGGTTTTTACTACGAATTACCACTTCTCGCTTTTTCTCGTGTAATGTGGCTGCCAGAGTTCGGTTCATGCAAAATCTTAAGGTCCTAGGTCAACTACAAGGCAGCAAAAGCAGCCAAAAACTGAATTTTCAAAAACTAAAACTTGAATTTCTGTGCCTCTTTCTTGGTGACTGCAACAACTTAGAAGCTTCTACTTCGTACAGAGTGGTCCGACCGCCAACGTTATCACACTGCATTAGATGCCAGACGATAAATGTAAACGTTTCTGAGAGTAATGCGTCCAATGCGAAGATTTTTAGTTACGTCGATACGAAAACAATGTAGAAAACGTTATGTTTTCTGCGGTTTTTACTACGAATTACCACTTCTCGCTTTTTCTCGTGTAATGTGGCTGCCAGAGTTCGGTTCATGCAAAATCTTAAGGTCCTAGGTCAACTACAAGGCAGCAAAAGCAGCCAAAAACTGAATTTTCAAAAACTAAAACTTGAATTTCTGTGCCTCTTTCTTGGTGACTGCAACAACTTAGAAGCTTCTACTTCGTACAGAGTGGTGCGACCGCAAACGTCATCACGCTGCATTAGTTGCCAGACGATAAATGTAAACGTTTCTGAGAGTAATGCATCCAATGTGAAGATTTTTAGTTACGTCGATACGAAAACAATGTAGAAAACGTTATGTTTTCTGCGGTTTTTACTACGAATTACCACTTCTCGCTTTTTCTCGTGTAATGTGGCTGCCAGAGTTCGGTTCATGCAAAATCTTAAGGTCCTAGGTCAACTACAAGGCAGCAAAAGCAGCCAAAAACTGAATTTTCAAAAACTAAAACTTGAATTTCTGTGCCTCTTTCTTGGTGACTGCAACAACTTAGAAGCTTCTACTTCGTACAGAGTGGTGCGACCGCAAACGTCATCACGCTGCATTAGTTGCCAGACGATAAATGTAAACGTTTCTGAGAGTAATGCATCCAATGTGAAGATTTTCAGTTACGTCGATACGAAAACAAATGTTGAAAACGTTATGTTTTCTGCGGTTTTTACTACGAATTACCACTTCTCGCTTTTTCTCGTGTAATGTGGCTGCCAGAGTTCGGTTCATGCAAAATCTTAAGGTCCTAGGTCAACTACAAGGCAGCAAAAGCAGCCAAAAACTGAATTTTCAAAAACTAAAACTTGAATTTCTGTGCCTCTTTCTTGGTGACTGCAACAACTTAGAAGCTTCTACTTCGTACAGAGTGGTCCGACCGCCAACGTTATCACGCTGCATTAGTTGCCAGACGATAAATGTAAACGTTTCTGAGAGTAATGCGTCCAATGTGAAGATTTTTAGTTACGTCGATACGAAAACAATGTAGAAAACGTTATGTTTTCTGCGGTTTTTACTACGAATTACCACTTCTCGCTTTTTCTCGTGTAATGTGGCTGCCAGAGTTCGGTTCATGCAAAATCTTAAGGTCCTAGGTCAACTACAAGGCAGCAAAAGCAGCAAAAACTGAATTTTCAAAAACTAAAACTTGAATTTCTGTGCCTCTTTCTTGGTGACTGCAACAACTTAGAAGCTTCTACTTCGTACAGAGTGGTGCGACCGCAAACGTCATCACGCTGCATTAGTTGCCAGACGATAAATGTAAACGTTTCTGAGAGTAATTCATCCAATGTGAAGATTTTCATTTACGTCGATACGAAAACAAATGTTGAAAACGTTATGTTTTCTGCGGTTTTTACTACGAATTACCACTTCTCGCTTTTTCTCGTGTAATGTGGCTGCCAGAGTTCGGTTCATGCAAAATCTTAAGGTCCTAGGTCAACTACAAGGCAGCAAAAGCAGCCAAAAACTGAATTTTCAAAAACTAAAACTTGAACTTCTGTGCCTCTTTCTTGGTGACTGCAACAACTTAGAAGCTTCTACTTCGTACAGAGTGGTCCGACCGCCAACGTTATCACGCTGCATTAGTTGCCAGACGATAAATGTAAACGTTTCTGAGAGTAATGCGTCCAATGTGAAGATTTTTAGTTACGTCGATACGAAAACAATGTAGAAAACGTTATGTTTTCTGCGGTTTTTACTACGAATTACCACTTCTCGCTTTTTCTCGTGTAATGTGGCTGCCAGAGTTCGGTTCATGCAAAATCTTAAGGTCCTAGGTCAACTACAAGGCAGCAAAAGCAGCCAAAAACTGAATTTTCAAAAACTAAAACCTGAATTTCTGTGCCTCTTTCTTGGTGACTGCAACAACTTAGAAGCTTCTACTTCGTACAGAGTGGTGCGACCGCAAACGTCATCACGCTGCATTAGTTGCCAGACGATAAATGTAAACGTTTCTGAGAGTAATGCATCCAATGTGAAGATTTTCAGTTACGTCGATACGAAAACAAATGTTGAAAACGTTATGTTTTCTGCGGTTTTTACTACGAATTACCACTTCTCGCTTTTTCTCGTGTAATGTGGCTGCCAGAGTTCGGTTCATGCAAAATCTTAAGGTTCTAGGTCAACTACAAGGCAGCAAAAGCAGCCAAAAACTGAATTTTGAAAAACTAAAACTTGAATTTCTGTGCCTCTTTCTTGGTGACTGCAACAACTTAGAAGCTTCTACTTCGTACAGAGTGGTGCGACCGCAAACGTCATCACGCGGCATTAGTTGCCAGACAATAAATGTAAACGTTTCTGAGAGTAATGCGTCCAATGTGAAGATTTTCAGTTACGTCGATACGAAAACAATGTAGAAACCGTTATGTTTTATGCGGTTTTTACTACGAATTACCACTTCTCGCTTTTTCTCGTGTAATGTGGCTGCCAGAGTTCGGTTCATGCAAAATCTTAAGGTCCTAGGTCAACTACAAGGCTGTAAAAGCAGCCAAAAACTGAATTATCAAAAACTAAAACTTGAACTTCTGTGCCTCTTTCTTGGTGACTGCAACAACTTAGAAGCTTCTACTTCGTACAGAGTGGTGCGACCGCAAACGTCATCACGCGGCATTAGTTGCCAGACGATAAATGTAAACGTTTCTGAGAGTAATGCGTCCAATGTGAAGATTTTCAGTTACGTCGATACGAAAACAAATGTTGAAAACGTTATGTTTTCTGCGGTTTTTGCTACGAATTACCACTTCTCGCTTTTTCTCGTGTAATGTGGCTGCCAGAGTTCGGTTCATGCAAAATCTTAAGGTCCTAGGTCAACTACAAGGCAGCAAAAGCAGCCAAAACTGAATTTTCAAAAACTAAAACTTGAATTTCTGTGCCTCTTTCTTGGTGACTGCAACAACTTAGAAGCTTCTACTTCGTACAGAGTGGTGCGACCGCAAACGTCATCACGCTGCATTAGTTGCCAGACGGTAAATGTAAACGTTTCTGAGAGTAATGCGTCCAATGTGAAGATTTTCAGTTACGTCGATACGAAAACAAATGTTGAAAATGTTATGTTTTCTGCGGTTTTTACTACGAATTACCACTTCTCGCTTTTTCTCGTGTAATGTGGCTGCCAGAGTTCGGTTCATGCAAAATCTTAAGGTCCTAGGTCAACTACAAGGCAGCAAAAGCAGCCAAAAACTGAATTTTCAAAAACTAAAACTTGAATTTCTGTGCCTCTTTCTTGGTGACTGCAACAACTTAGAAGCTTCTACTTCGTACAGAGTGGTCCGACCGCCAACGTTATCACACTGCATTAGATGCCAGACGATAAATGTAAACGTTTCTGAGAGTAATGCGTCCAATGCGAAGATTTTTAGTTACGTCGATACGAAAACAATGTAGAAAACGTTATGTTTTCTGCGGTTTTTACTACGAATTACCACTTCTCGCTTTTTCTCGTGTAATGTGGCTGCCAGAGTTCGGTTCATGCAAAATCTTAAGGTCCTAGGTCAACTACAAGGCAGCAAAAGCAGCCAAAAACTGAATTTTCAAAAACTAAAACTTGAATTTCTGTGCCTCTTTCTTGGTGACTGCAACAACTTAGAAGCTTCTACTTCGTACAGAGTGGTGCGACCGCAAACGTCATCACGCTGCATTAGTTGCCAGACGATAAATGTAAACGTTTCTGAGAGTAATGCGTCCAATGTGAAGATTTTTAGTTACGTCGATACGAAAACAATGTAGAAAACGTTATGTTTTCTGCGGTTTTTACTACGAATTACCACTTCTCGCTTTTTCTCGTGTAATGTGGCTGCCAGAGTTCGGTTCATGCAAAATCTTAAGGTCCTAGGTCAACTACAAGGCAGCAAAAGCAGCCAAAAACTGAATTTTCAAAAACTAAAACTTGAATTTCTGTGCCTCTTTCTTGGTGACTGCAACAACTTAGAAGCTTCTACTTCGTACAGAGTGGTGCGACCGCAAACGTCATCACGCTGCATTAGTTGCCAGACGATAAATGTAAACGTTTCTGAGAGTAATGCATCCAATGTGAAGATTTTCAGTTACGTCGATACGAAAACAAATGTTGAAAACGTTATGTTTTCTGCGGTTTTTACTACGAATTACCACTTCTCGCTTTTTCTCGTGTAATGTGGCTGCCAGAGTTCGGTTCATGCAAAATCTTAAGGTCCTAGGTCAACTACAAGGCAGCAAAAGCAGCCAAAAACTGAATTTTCAAAAACTAAAACTTGAACTTCTGTGCCTCTTTCTTGGTGACTGCAACAACTTAGAAGCTTCTACTTCGTACAGAGTGGTCCGACCGCCAACGTTATCACGCTGCATTAGTTGCCAGACGATAAATGTAAACGTTTCTGAGAGTAATGCGTCCAATGTGAAGATTTTTAGTTACGTCGATACGAAAACAATGTAGAAAACGTTATGTTTTCTGCGGTTTTTACTACGAATTACCACTTCTCGCTTTTTCTCGTGTAATGTGGCTGCCAGAGTTCGGTTCATGCAAAATCTTAAGGTCCTAGGTCAACTACAAGGCAGCAAAAGCAGCAAAAACTGAATTTTCAAAAACTAAAACTTGAATTTCTGTGCCTCTTTCTTGGTGACTGCAACAACTTAGAAGCTTCTACTTCGTACAGAGTGGTGCGACCGCAAACGTCATCACGCTGCATTAGTTGCCAGACGATAAATGTAAACGTTTCTGAGAGTAATTCATCCAATGTGAAGATTTTCATTTACGTCGATACGAAAACAAATGTTGAAAACGTTATGTTTTCTGCGGTTTTTACTACGAATTACCACTTCTCGCTTTTTCTCGTGTAATGTGGCTGCCAGAGTTCGGTTCATGCAAAATCTTAAGGTCCTAGGTCAACTACAAGGCAGCAAAAGCAGCCAAAAACTGAATTTTCAAAAACTAAAACTTGAACTTCTGTGCCTCTTTCTTGGTGACTGCAACAACTTAGAAGCTTCTACTTCGTACAGAGTGGTCCGACCGCCAACGTTATCACGCTGCATTAGTTGCCAGACGATAAATGTAAACGTTTCTGAGAGTAATGCGTCCAATGTGAAGATTTTTAGTTACGTCGATACGAAAACAATGTAGAAAACGTTATGTTTTCTGCGGTTTTTACTACGAATTACCACTTCTCGCTTTTTCTCGTGTAATGTGGCTGCCAGAGTTCGGTTCATGCAAAATCTTAAGGTCCTAGGTCAACTACAAGGCAGCAAAAGCAGCCAAAAACTGAATTTTCAAAAACTAAAACCTGAATTTCTGTGCCTCTTTCTTGGTGACTGCAACAACTTAGAAGCTTCTACTTCGTACAGAGTGGTGCGACCGCAAACGTCATCACGCTACATTAGTTGCCAGACGATAAATGTAAACGTTTCTGAGAGTAATGCATCCAATGTGAAGATTTTCAGTTACGTCGATACGAAAACAAATGTTGAAAACGTTATGTTTTCTGCGGTTTTTACTACGAATTACCACTTCTCGCTTTTTCTCGTGTAATGTGGCTGCCAGAGTTCGGTTCATGCAAAATCTTAAGGTTCTAGGTCAACTACAAGGCAGCAAAAGCAGCCAAAAACTGAATTTTGAAAAACTAAAACTTGAATTTCTGTGCCTCTTTCTTGGTGACTGCAACAACTTAGAAGCTTCTACTTCGTACAGAGTGGTGCGACCGCAAACGTCATCACGCGGCATTAGTTGCCAGACAATAAATGTAAACGTTTCTGAGAGTAATGCGTCCAATGTGAAGATTTTCAGTTACGTCGATACGAAAACAATGTAGAAACCGTTATGTTTTATGCGGTTTTTACTACGAATTACCACTTCTCGCTTTTTCTCGTGTAATGTGGCTGCCAGAGTTCGGTTCATGCAAAATCTTAAGGTCCTAGGTCAACTACAAGGCTGTAAAAGCAGCCAAAAACTGAATTATCAAAAACTAAAACTTGAACTTCTGTGCCTCTTTCTTGGTGACTGCAACAACTTAGAAGCTTCTACTTCGTACAGAGTGGTGCGACCGCAAACGTCATCACGCGGCATTAGTTGCCAGACGATAAATGTAAACGTTTCTGAGAGTAATGCGTCCAATGTGAAGATTTTCAGTTACGTCGATACGAAAACAAATGTTGAAAACGTTATGTTTTCTGCGGTTTTTGCTACGAATTACCACTTCTCGCTTTTTCTCGTGTAATGTGGCTGCCAGAGTTCGGTTCATGCAAAATCTTAAGGTCCTAGGTCAACTACAAGGCAGCAAAAGCAGCCAAAACTGAATTTTCAAAAACTAAAACTTGAATTTCTGTGCCTCTTTCTTGGTGACTGCAACAACTTAGAAGCTTCTACTTCGTACAGAGTGGTCCGACCGCAAACGTCATCACGCTGCATTAGTTGCCAGACGATAAATGTAAACGTTTCTGAGAGTAATGCGTCCAATGTGAAGATTTTCAGTTACGTCGATACGAAAACAAATGTAGAAAACGTTATGTTTTCTGCGGTTTTTACTACGAATTACCACTTCTCGCTTTTTCTCGTGTAATGTGGCTGCCAGAGGTCGGTTCATGCAAAATCTTAAGGTCCTAGGGCAACTACAAGGCAGCAAAAGCAGCCAAAAACTGAATTTTCAAAAACTAAAACTTGAATTTCTGTGCCTCTTTCTTGGTGACTGCAACAACTTAGAAGCTTCTACTTCGTACAGAGTGGTGCGACCGCAAACGTCATCACGCTGCATTAGTTGCCAGACGATAAATGTAATTGTTTCTGAGAGTAATGCGTCCAATGTGAAGATTTTCAGTTACGTCGATACGAAAACATTGTAGAAAACGTTATGTTTTGTGCGGTTTTTACTACGAATTACCACTTCTCGCTTTTTCTCGTGTAATGTGGCTGCCAGAGTTCGGTTCATGCAAAATCTTAAGGTCCTATGTCAACTACAAGGCAGCAAAAGCAGCCAAAAACTGAATTTTCAAAAACTAAAACTTGAATTTCTGTGCCTCTTTCTTGGTGACTGCAACAACTTAGAAGCTTCTACTTCGTACAGAGTGGTGCGACCGCAAACGTCATCACGCTGCATTAGTTGCCAGACGATAAATGTAAATGTTTCTGAGAGTAATGCGTCCAATGTGAAGATTTTCAGTTACGTCGATACGAAAACAAATGTTGAAAACGTTATGTTTTCTACGGTTTTTACTACGAATTACCACTTCTCGCTTTTTCTCGTGTAATGTGGCTGCCAGAGTTCAGTTCATGCAAAATCTTAAGGTCCTAGGTCAACTACAAGGCAGCAAAAGCAGCAAAAAACTGAATTTTCAAAAACTAAAACTTGAATTTCTGTGCCTCTTTGTTGGTGACTGCAACAACTTAGAAGCTTCTACTTCGTACAGAGTGGTGCGACCGCCAACGTTATCACGCTGCATTAGTTGCCAGACGATAAATGTAAACTTTTCTGAGAGTAATGCGTCCAATGTGAAGATTTTTAGTTACGTCGATGCGAAAAGAATGTAGAAAACGTTATGTTTTCTGCGGTTTTTACTACGAATTACCACTTCTCGCTTTTTCTCGTGTAATGTGGCTGCCAGAGTTCGGTTCATGCAAAATCTTAAGGTCCTAGGTCAACTACAAGGCAGCAAAAGCAGCCAAAAACTGAATTTTCAAAAACTAAAACTTGAATTTCTGTGCCTCTTTCTTGGTGACTGCAACAACTTAGAAGCTTCTACTTCGTACAGAGTGGTGCGACCGCAAACGTCATCACGCTGCATTAGTTGCCAGACGATAAATGTAAACGGTTCTGAGAGTAATGCGTCCAATGTGAACATTTTCAGTTACGTCGATACGAAAACAAATGTTGAAAACGTTATGTTTTCTGCGGTTTTTACTACGAATTACCACTTCTCGCTTTTTCTCGTGTAATGTGGCTGCCAGAGTTCGGTTCATGCAAAATCTTAAGGTCCTAGGTCAACTACAAGGCAGCAAAAGCAGCCAAAAACTGAAATTTCAAAAACCAAAACTTGAATTTCTGTGCCTCTTTCTTGGTGACTGCAACAACTTAGAAGCTTCTACTTCGTACAGAGTGGTGCGACCGCCAACGTTATCACGCTGCATTAGTTGCCAGACGATAAATGTAAACGTTTCTGAGAGTAATGCGTCCAATGTGAAGATTTTTAGTTACGTCGATGCGAAAACAATGTAGAAAACGTTATGTTTTCTGCGGTTTTTACTACGAATTACCACTTCTCGCTTTTTCTCGTGTAATGTGGCTGCCAGAGTTCGGTTCATGCAAAATCTTAAGGTCCTAGGTCAACTACAAGGCAGCAAAAGCAGCCAAAAACTGAATTTTCAAAAACTAAAACTTGAATTTCTGTGCCTCTTTCCTGGTGACTGCAACAACTTGGAAGCTTCTACTTCGTACACAGTGGTGCGACCGCAAACGTCATCACGCGGCATTAGTTGCCAGACGATAAATGTAAACGTTTCTGAGAGTAATGCGTCCAATGTGAAGATTTTCAGTTACGTCGATACGAAAACAATGTAGAAAACGTTATGTTTTCTGCGGTTTTTGCTGCGAATTACCACTTCTGGCTTTTTCTCGTGTAATGTGGCTGCCAGAGTTCGGTTCATGAAAAATCTTAAGGTCCTAGGTCAACTACAAGGCAGCAAAAGCAGCCAAAAACTGAATTTTCAAAAACTAAAACTTGAATTTCTGTGCCTCTTTCTTGGTGACTGCAACAACTTAGAAGCTTCTACTTCGTACAGAGTGGTGCGACCGCAAACGTCATCACGCGGCATTAGTTGCCAGACGATAAATGTAAACGTTTCTGAGAGTAATGCGTCCAATGTGAAGATTTTCAGTTACGTCGATACGAAAACAAATGTTGAAAACGTTATGTTTTGTGCGGTTTTTACTACGAATTACCACTTCTCGCTTTTTCTCGTGTAATGTGGCTGCCAGAGGTCGGTTCATGCAAAATCTTAAGGTCCTAGGTCAACTACAAGGCAGCAAAAGCAGCCAAAAACTGAATTTTCAAAAACTAAAACTTGAATTTCTGTGCCTCTTTCTTGGTGACTGCAACAACTTAGAAGCTTCTACTTCGTACAGAGTGGTGCGACCGCAAACGTCATCACGCTGCATTAGTTGCCAGACGATAAATGTAATTGTTTCTGAGAGTAATGCGTCCAATGTGAAGATTTTCAGTTACGTCGATACGAAAACATTGTAGAAAACGTTATGTTTTGTGCGATTTTTACTACGAATTACCACTTCTCGCTTTTTCTCGTGTAATGTGGCTGCCAGAGTTCGGTTCATGCAAAATCTTAAGGTCCTAGGTCAACTACAAGGCAGCAAAAGCAGCCAAAAACTGAATTTTCAAAAACTAAAACTTGAATTTCTGTGCCTCTTTCTTGGTGACTGCAACAACTTAGAAGCTTCTACTTCGTACAGAGTGGTGCGACCGCAAACGTCATCACGCTGCATTAGTTGCCAGACGATAAATGTAAACGTTTCTGAGAGTAATGCGTCCAATGTGAAGATTTTCAGTTACGTCGATACGAAAACAAATGTTGAAAACGTTATGTTTTCTGCGGTTTTTACTACGAATTACCACTTCTCGCTTTTTCTCGTGTAATGTGGCTGCCAGAGTTCGGTTCATGCAAAATCGTAAGGTCCTAGGTCAACTACAAGGCAGCAAAAGCAGCCAAAAACTGAATTTTCAAAAACTAAAACTTGAATTTCTGTGCCTCTTTCTTGGTGACTGCAACACCTTAGAAGCTTCTACTTCGTACAGAGTGGTGCGACCGCAAACGTCATCACGCTGCATTAGTTGCCAGACGATAAATGTAAACTTTTCTGAGAGTAATGCGTCCAATGTGAAGATTTTTAGTTACGTCGATGCGAAAACAATGTAGAAAACGTTATGTTTTCTGCGGTTTTTACTACGAATTACCACTTCTCGCTTTTTCTCGTGTAATGTGGCTGCCAGAGTTCGGTTCATGCAAAATCGTAAGGTCCTAGGTCAACTACAAGGCAGCAAAAGCAGCCAAAAACTGAATTTTCAAAAACTAAAACTTGAATTTCTGTGCCTCTTTCTTGGTGACTGCAACACCTTAGAAGCTTCTACTTCGTACAGAGTGGTGCGACCGCAAACGTCATCACGCTGCATTAGTTGCCAGACGATAAATGTAAACGTTTCTGAGAGTAATGCGTCCAATGTGAACATTTTCAGTTACGTCGATACGAAAACAAATGTTGAAAACGTTATGTTTTCTGCGGTTTTTACTACGAATTACCACTTCTCGCTTTTTCTCGTGTAATGTGGCTGCCAGAGTTCGGTTCATGCAAAATCTTAAGGTCCTAGGTCAACTACAAGGCAGCAAAAGCAGCCAAAAACTGAATTTTCAAAAACCAAAACTTGAATTTCTGTGCCTCTTTCTTGGTGACTGCAACAACTTAGAAGCTTCTACTTCGTATAGAGTGGTGCTACCGCCAACGTTATCACGCTGCATTAGTTGCCAGACGATAAATGTAAACGTTTCTGAGAGTAATGCGTCCAATGTGAAGATTTTTAGTTACGTCGATGCGAAAACAATGTAGAAAACGTTATGTTTTCTGCGGTTTTTACTACGAATTACCACTTCTCGCTTTTTCTCGTGTAATGTGGCTGCCAGAGTTCGGTTCATGCAAAATCTTAAGGTCCTAGGTCAACTACAAGGCAGCAAAAGCAGCCAAAAACTGAATTTTCAAAAACTAAAACTTGAATTTCTGTGCCTCTTTCCTGGTGACTGCAACAACTTGGAAGCTTCTACTTCGTACACAGTGGTGCGACCGCAAACGTCATCACGCGGCATTAGTTGCCAGACGATAAATGTAAACGTTTCTGAGAGTAATGCGTCCAATGTGAAGATTTTCAGTTACGTCGATACGAAAACAATGTAGAAAACGTTATGTTTTCTGCGGTTTTTACTGCGAATTACCACTTCTGGCTTTTTCTCGTGTAATGTGGCTGCCAGAGTTCGGTTCATGCAAAATCTTAAGGTCCTAGGTCAACTACAAGGCAGCAAAAGCAGCCAAAAACTGAATTTTCAAAAACTAAAACTTGAATTTCTGTGCCTCTTTCTTGGTGACTGCAACAACTTAGAAGCTTCTACTTCGTACAGAGTGGTGCGACCGCAAACGTCATCACGCGGCATTAGTTGCCAGACGATAAATGTAAACGTTTCTGAGAGTAATGCGTCCAATGTGAAGATTATCAGTTACGTCGATACGAAAACAATGTAGAAAACGTTATGTTTTCTGCGGTTTTTACTGCGAATTACCACTTCTCGCTTTTTCTCGTGTAATGTGGCTGCCAGAGTTCGGTTCATGCAAAATCTTAAGGTCCTAGGTCAACTACAAGGCAGCAAAAGCAGCCAAAAACTGAATTTTCAAAAACTAAAACTTGAATTTCTGTGCCTCTTTCTTGGTGACTGCAACAACTTAGAGGCTTCTACTTCGTACAGAGTGGTCCGACCGCCAACGTTATCACGCGGCATTAGTTGCCAGACGATAAATGTAAACGTTTCTGAGAGTAATGCGTCCTATGTGAAGATTTTCAGTTACGTCAATACGAAAACAATGTAGAAAACGTTTAGTTTTCTGCGGTTTTTACTGCGAATTACCACTTCTCGCTTTTTCTCGTGTAATGTGGCTGCCAGAGTTCGGTTCATGCAAAATCTTAAGGTCCTAGGTCAACTACAAGGCAGCAAAAGCAGCCAAAAACTGAATTTTCAAAAACTAAAACTTGAATTTCTGTGCCTCTTTCTTGGTGACTGCAACAACTTAGAAGCTTCTACTTCGTACAGAGTGGTCCGACCGCCAACGTTATCACGCGGCATTAGTTGCCAGACGATAAATGTAAACGTTTCTGAGAGTAATGCGTCCAATGTGAAGATTATCAGTTACGTCGATACGAAAACAAATGTTGAAAACGTTATGTTTTCTGCGGTTTTTACTACGAATTACCACTTCTCGCCTTTTATCGTGTAATGTGGCTGCCAGAGTTCGGTTCATGCAAAATCTTAAGGTCCTAGGTCAACTACAAGGCAGCAAAAGCAGCCAAAAACTGAATTTTCAAAAACTAAAACTTGAATTTCTGTGCCTCTTTCTTGGTGACTGCAACAACTTAGAAGCTTCTACTTCGTACAGAGTGGTGCGACCGCAAACGTCATCACGCGGCATTAGTTGCCAGACGATAAATGTAAACGTTTCTGAGAGTAATGCGTCCAATGTGAAGATTTTCAGTTACGTCGATACGAAAACAATGTAGAAAACGTTATGTTTTCTGCGGTTTTTACTGCGAATTACCACTTCTCGCTTTTTCTCGTGTAATGTGGCTGCCAGAGTTCGGTTCATGCAAAATCTGAAGGTCCTAGGTCAACTACAAGGCAGCAAAAGCAGCCAAAAACTGAATTTTCAAAAACTAAAACTTGAATTTTTGCGCCTCTTTCTTGATGACTGCAACAACTTAGAAGCTTCTACTTCGTACAGAGTGGTGCGACCGCAAACGTCATCACGCTGCATTAGTTGCCAGACGATAAATGTAAACGTTTCTGAGAGTAATGCTTCCAATGTGAAGATTTTCAGTTACGTCATTTCGAAAACAAATGTTGAAAACTTTATGTTTTCTGCGGTTTTTACTACGAATTACCACTTCTCGCTTTTTCTCGAGTAATGTGGCTGCCAGAGTTCGGTTCATGCAAAATCGTAAGGCCCTAGGTCAACTATAAGGCAGCAAAAGCAGACAAAAACTGAATTTTCAAAAACTAAAACTTGCATTTCCGTGCCTCTTTCTTGGTGACTGCAACAACTTAGAAGCTTCTACTTCGTACAGAGTGGTGCGACCGGAAACGTCATCACGCGGCATTAGTTGCCAGACAATAAATGTAAACGTTTCTGAGAGTAATGCGTCCAATAAGAAGATTTTCAGTTACCTCATTTCGAAAACAAATGTTGAAAACGTTATGTTTTCTGCGGTTTTTACTACGAATTACCACTTCTCGCTTTTTCTCGTGTAATGTGGCTGCCAGAGTTCGGTTCATGCAAAATCTTAAGGTCCTAGGTCAACTACAAGGCAGCAAAAGCAGCCAAAAACTGAAATTTCAAAAACTAAAACTTGAATTTCTGTGCCTCTTTCTTGGTGACTGCAACAACTTAGAAGCTTCTACTTCGTACAGAGTGGTGCGACCGGAAACGTCATCACGCGGCATTAGTTGCCAGACAATAAATGTAAACGTTTCTGAGAGTAATGCGTCCAATGTGAAGATTTTCAGTTACGTCATTTCGAAAACAAATGTTGAAAACGTTATGTTTTCTGCGGTTTTTACTACGAATTACCACTTCTCGCTTTTTCTCGTGTAATGTGGCTGCCAGAGTTCGGTTCATGCAAAATCTTAAGGTCCTAGGTCAACTACAAGGCAGCAAAAGCAGCCAAAAACTGAATTTTCAAAAACTAAAACTTGAATTTCTGTGCCTCTTTCTTGGTGACTGCAACAACTTAGAAGCTTCTACTTCGTACAGAGTGGTGCGACCGCAAACGTCAAGACGCGGCATTAGTTGCCAGACAATAAATGTAAATGTTTCTGAGAGTAATGCGTCCAATGGGAAGATTTTCAGTTACGTCGATACGAAAACAATGTAGAAAACGTTATGTTTTCTGCGGTTTTTACTACGAATTACCACTTCTCGCTTTTTCTCGTGTAATGTGGCTGCCAGAGTTCGGTTCATGCAAAATCTTAAGGTCCTAGGTCAACTACAATGCAGCAAAAGCAGCCAAAAACTGAATTTTCAAAAACTAAAACTTGAATTTCTGTGCCTCTTTCTTGGTGACTGCAACAACTTAGAAGCTTCTACTTCGTACAGAGTGGTGCGACCGCAAACGTCAAGACGCGGCATTAGTTGCCAGACAATAAATGTAAATGTTTCTGAGAGTAATGCGTCCAATGGGAAGATTTTCAGTTACGTCGATACGAAAACAATGTAGAAAACGTTACGTTTTCTGCGGTTTTTACTACGAATTACCACTTCTCGCTTTTTCTCGTGTAATGTGGCTGCCAGAGTTCGGTTCATGCAAATTCTTAAGGTCCTAGGTCAACGACAAGGCAGCAAAAGCAGCCAAAAACTGAATTTTCGAAAACTAAAACTTGAATTTCTGTGCCTCTTTCTTGGTGACTGCAACAACTTAGAAGCTTCTACTTCGTACAGAGTGGTGCGACCGCAAACGTCATCACGCTGCATTAGTTGCCAGACGATAAATGTAAACGTTTCTGAGAGTAATGCGACCAATGTGAAGATTTTCAGTTACGTCGATACGAAAACAAATGTTGAAAATGTCATGTTTTCTGCGGTTTTTACTACGAATTACCACTTCTCGCTTTTTCTCGTGTAATGTGGCTGCCAGAGTTCGGTTCATGCTAAATCTTAAGGTCCTAGGTCAACTACAAGGCAGCAAAAGCAGCCAAAAACTGAATTTTCAAAAACTAAAACTCGAATTTCTGTGCCTCTTTCTTGGTGACTGCAACAAATTAGAAGCTTCTACTTCGTACAGAGTGGTGCGACCGCAAACGTCATCACGCGGCATTAGTTGCCAGACGATAAATGTAAACGTTTCTGAGAGTAATGCGTCCAATGTGAAGATTTTCAGTTACGTCATTTCGAAAACAAATGTTGAAAACGTTATTTTTTCTGCGGTTTTTACTACGAATTACCACTTCTCGCTTTTTCTCGTGTAATGTGGCTGCCAGAGTTCGGTTCATGCAAAATCGTACGGTCCTAGGTCAACTACAAGGCAGCAAAAGCAGCCAAAAACTGAATTTTCAAAAACTAAAACTTGAATTTCTGTGCCTCTTTCTTGGTGACTGCAACAACTTAGAAGCTTCTACTTCGTACAGAGTGGTGCGACCGCGAACGTCATCACGCTGCATTAGTTGCCAGACGATAAATGTAAACGTTTCTGAAAGTAATGCGTCCAATGTGAAGATTTTCAGTTACGTCATTTCGAAAACAAATGTTGAAAACGTTATAATTTCTGCGGTTTTTACTACGAATTACCACTTCTCGCTTTTTCTCGTGTAATGTGGCTGCCAGAGTTCGGTTCATGCAAAATCTTAAGGTCCTAGGTCAACTACAAGGCAGCAAAAGCAGCCAAAAACTGAATTTTCAAAAACTAAAACTTGAATTTCTGTGCCTCTTTCTTGGTGACTGCAACAACTTAGAAACTTCTACTTCGTACAGAGTGGTGCGACCGCAAACGTCATCACGCGGCATTAGTTGCCAGACAATAAATGAAAACGTTTCTGAGAGTAATGCGTTCAATGTGAAGATTTTCAGTTACATCATTTCGAAAACAAATGTTGAAAACGTTATGTTTTCTGCGGTTTTTACTACGAATTACCACTTCTCGCTTTTTCTCGTGTAATGTGGCTGCCAGAGTTCGGTTCATGCAAAATCTTAAGGTCCTAGGTCAACTACAAGGCAGCAAAAGCAGCCAAAAACTGAATTTTCAAAAACTAAAACTTGAATTTCTGTGCCTCTTTCTTGGTGACTGCAACAACTTAGAAGCTTCTACTTCGTACAGAGTGGTGCGACCGCAAACGTCATCACGCTGCATTAGTTGCCAGACGATAAATGTAAATGTTTCTGAGAGTAATGCGCCCAATGTGAAGATTTTCAGTTACGTCATTTCGAAAACAAATGTTGAAAACGTTATGTTTTCTGCGGTTTTTACTACGAATTACCACTTCTCGCTTCTTCTCGTGTAATTTGGCTGCCAGAGTTCGGTTCATGCAAAATCTTAAGGTCATAGGTCAACTACAAGGCAGCAAAAGCAGCCAAAAACTGAATTTTCAAAAACTAAAACTTGAATTTCTGTGCCTCTTTCTTGGTGACTGCAACAACTTAGAAGCTTCTACTTCGTACAGAGTGGTGCGACCGCAAACGTCATCACGCTGCATTAGTTGCCAGACGATAAATGTAAACGTTTCTGAGAGTAATGCGTCCAATGTGAACATTTTCAGTTACGTCGATACGAAAACAAATGTTGAAAACGCTATGTTTTCTGCGGTTTTTACTACGAATTACCACTTCTCGCTTTTTCTCGTGTAATGTGGCTGCCAGAGTTCGGTTCATGCTAAATCTTAAGGTCCTAGGTCAACTACAAGGCAGCAAAAGCAGCCAAAAACTGAATTTTCAAAAACTAAAACTTGAATTTCTGTGCCTCTTTCTTGGTGACTGCAACAACTTAGAAACTTCTACTTCGTACAGAGTGGTGCGACCGCAAACGTCATCACGCGGCATTAGTTGCCAGACATTAAATGTAAACGTTTCTGAGAGTAATGCGTTCAATATGAAGATTTTCAGTTACGTCATTTCGAAAACAAATGTGAAAACATTATGTTTTCTGCGGTTTTTACTACGAATTACCACTTCTCGCTTTTTCTCGTGTAATGTGGCTGCCAGAGTTCGGTTCATGCAAAATCTTAAGGTCCTAGGTCAACTACAAGGCAGCAAAAGCAGCCAAAAACTGAATTTTCAAAAACTAAAACTTGAATTTCTGTGCCTCTTTCTTGGTGACTGCAACAACTTAGAAGCTTCTACTTCGTACAGAGTGGTGCGACCGGAAACGTCATCACGCGGCATTAGTTGCCAGACAATAAATGTAAACGTTTCTGAGAGTAATGCGTCCAATGTGAAGATTTTCAGTTACGTCATTTCGAAAACAAATGTTGAAAACGTTATGTTTTCTGCGGTTTTTACTACGAATTACCACTTCTCGCTTTTTCTCGTGTAATGTGGCTGCCAGAGTTCGGTTCATGCAAAATCTTAAGGTCCTAGGTCAACTACAAGGCAGCAAAAGCAGCCAAAAACTGAATTTTCAAAAACTAAAACTTGAATTTCTGTGCCTCTTTCTTGGTGACTGCAACAACTTAGAAGCTTCTACTTCGTACAGAGTGGTGCGACCGCAAACGTCATGACGCGGCATTAGTTGCCAGACAATAAATGTAAACGTTTCTGAGAGTAATGCGTCCAATGGGAAGATTTTCAGTTACGTCGATACGAAAACAATGTAGAAAACGTTACGTTTTCTGCGGTTTTTACTACGAATTACCACTTCTCGCTTTTTCTCGTGTAATGTGGCTGCCAGAGTTCGGTTCATGCAAATTCTTAAGGTCCTAGGTCAACGACAAGGCAGCAAAAGCAGCCAAAAACTGAATTTGCGAAAACTAAAACTTGAATTTCTGTGCCTCTTTCTTGGTGACTGCAACAACTTAGAAGCTTCTACTTCGTACAGAGTGGTGCGACCGCAAACGTCATCACGCTGCATTAGTTGCCAGACGATAAATGTAAACGTTTCTGAGAGTAATGCGACCAATGTGAAGATTTTCAGTTACGTCGATACGAAAACAAATGTTGAAAATGTCATGTTTTCTGCGGTTTTTACTACGAATTACCACTTCTCGCTTTTTCTCGTGGAATGTGGCTGCCAGAGTTCGGTTCATGCTAAATCTTAAGGTCCTAGGTCAACTACAAGGCAGCAAAAGCAGCCAAAAACTGAATTTTCAAAAACTAAAACTCGAATTTCTGTGCCTCTTTCTTGGTGACTGCAACAACTTAGAAGCTTCTACTTCGTACAGAGTGGTGCGACCGCAAACGTCATCACGCGGCATTAGTTGCCAGACGATAAATGTAAACGTTTCTGAGAGTAATGCGTCCAATGTGAAGATTTTCAGTTACGTCATTTCGAAAACAAATGTTGAAAACGTTATTTTTTCTGCGGTTTTTACTACGAATTACCACTTCTCGCTTTTTCTCGTGTAATGTGGCTGCCAGAGTTCGGTTCATGCAAAATCGTACGGTCCTAGGTCAACTACAAGGCAGCAAAAGCAGCCAAAAACTGAATTTTCAAAAACTAAAACTTGAATTTCTGTGCCTCTTTCTTGGTGACTGCAACAACTTCGAAGCTTCTACTTCGTACAGAGTGGTGCGACCGCGAACGTCATCACGCTGCATTAGTTGCCAGACGATAAATGTAAACGTTTCTGAAAGTAATGCGTCCAATGTGAAGATTTTCAGTTACGTCATTTCGAAAACAAATGTTGAAAACGTTATAATTTCTGCGGTTTTTACTACGAATTACCACTTCTCGCTTTTTCTCGTGTAATGTGGCTGCCAGAGTTCGGTTCATGCTAAATCTTAAGGTCCTAGGTCAACTACAAGGCAGCAAAAGCAGCCAAAAACTGAATTTTCAAAAACTAAAACTTGAATTTCTGTGCCTCTTTCTTGGTGACTGCAACAACTTAGAAACTTCTACTTCGTACAGAGTGGTGCGACCGCAAACGTCATCACGCGGCATTAGTTGCCAGACAATAAATGAAAACGTTTCTGAGAGTAATGCGTTCAATGTGAAGATTTTCAGTTACATCATTTCGAAAACAAATGTTGAAAACGTTATGTTTTCTGCGGTTTTTACTACGAATTACCACTTCTCGCTTTTTCTCGTGTAATGTGGCTGCCAGAGTTCGGTTCATGCAAAATCTTAAGGTCCTAGGTCAACTACAAGGCAGCAAAAGCAGCCAAAAACTGAATTTATAAAAACTAAAACTTGAATTTCTGTGCCCCTTTCTTGGTGACTGCAACAACTTAGAAGCTTCTACTTCGTACAGAGTGGTGCGACCGCAAACGTCATCACGCTGCATTAGTTGCCAGACGATAAATGTAAATGTTTCTGAGAGTAATGCGCCCAATGTGAAGATTTTCAGTTACGTCATTTCGAAAACAAATGTTGAAAACGTTATGTTTTCTGCGGTTTTTACTACGAATTACCACTTCTCGCTTTTTCTCGTGTAATGTGGCTGCCAGAGTTCGGTTCATGCAAAATCTTAAGGTCATAGGTCAACTACAAGGCAGCAAAAGCAGCCAAAAACTGAATTTTCAAAAACTAAAACTTGAATTTCTGTGCCTCTTTCTTGGTGACTGCAACAACTTAGAAGCTTCTACTTCGTACAGAGTGGTGCGACCGCAAACGTCATCACGCTGCAATAGTTGCCAGACGATAAATGTAAACGTTTCTGAGAGTAAAGCGTCCAATGTGAACATTTTCAGTTACGTCGATACGAAAACAAATGTTGAAAACGTTATGTTTTCTGCGGTTTTTACTACGAATTACCACTTCTCGCTTTTTCCCGTGTAATGTGGCTGCCAGAGTTCGGTTCATGCTAAATCTTAAGGTCCTAGGTCAACTACAAGGCAGCAAAAGCAGCCAAAAACTGAATTTTCAAAAACTAAAACTTGAATTTCTGTGCCTCTTTCTTGGTGACTGCAACAACTTAGAAACTTCTACTTCGTACAGAGTGGTGCGACCGCAAACGTCATCACGCGGCATTAGTTGCCAGACAATAAATGTAAACGTTTCTGAGAGTAATGCGTTCAATATGAAGATTTTCAGTTACGTCATTTCGAAAACAAATGTGAAAACATTATGTTTTCTGCGGTTTTTACTACGAATTACCACTTCTCGCTTTTTCTCGTGTAATGTGGCTGCCAGAGTTCGGTTCATGCAAAATCTTAAGGTCCTAGGTCAACTACAAGGCAGCAAAAGCAGCCAAAAACTGAATTTTCAAAAACTAAAACTTAAATTTCTGTGCCTCTTTCTTGGTGACTGCAACAACTTAGAAGCTTCTACTTCGTACAGAGTGGTGCGACCGCAAACGTCATCACGCTGCATTAGTTGCCAGACGATAAATGTAAACGTTTCTGAGAGTAATGCGTCCAATGTGAAGATTTTCAGTTACGTCATTTCGAAAACAAATGTTGAAAACGTTATGTTTTCTGCGGTTTATACTACGAATTACCACTTCTCGCTTTTTCCCGTGTAACGTGGCTGCCAGAGTTCGGTTCATGCAAAATCTTAAGGTCCTAGGTCAACTACAAGGCAGCAAAAGCAGCCAAAAACTGAATTTTCAAAAACTAAAACTTGAATTTCTGTGCCTCTTTCTTGGTGACTGCAACAACTTAGAAGCTTCTACTTCGTACAGAGTGGTGCGACCGCAAACGTCATCACGCTGCATTAGTTGCCAGACGATAAATGTAAACGTTTCTGAGTGTAATGCGTCCAATGTGAAGATTTTCAGTTACGTCATTTCGAAAACAAATGTTGAAAACGTTATGTTTTCTGCGGTTTTTACTACGAATTACCACTTCTCGCTATTTCTCGTGTAATGTGGCTGCCAGAGTTCGGTTCATGCAAAATCCTAAGTTCCTAGGTCAACTACAAGGCAGCAAAAGCAGCCAAAAACTGAATTTTCAAAAAGTAAAACTTGAATTTCTGTGCCTCTTTCTTGGTGACTGCAACAACTTAGAAGCTTCTACTTCGTACAGAGTGGTGCGACCGCAAACGTCATCACGCTGCATTAGTTGCCAGACGATAAATGTAAACGTTTCTGAGAGTAATGCGTCCAATGTGAAGATTTTCAGTTACGTCGATACGTAAACAAATGTTGAAATCGTTATGTTTTCTGTGGTTTTTACTACGAATTACCACTTCTCGCTTTTTCTCGTGTAATGTTGCTGCCAGAGTTCGGTTCATGCAAAATCTTAAGGTCCTAGGTCAACTACAAGGCAGCAAAAGCAGCCAAAAACTGAATTTTCAAAAACTAAAACTTGAATTTCTGTGCCTCTTTCTTGGTGACTGCAACAACTTAGAAGCTTCTACTTCGTACAGAGTGGTGCGACCACAAACGTCATCACGCTGCATTAGTTGCCAGACAGTAAATGTAAACGTTTCTGAGAGTAATGCGTCCAATGTGAAGATTTTCAGATACGTCATTTCGAAAACAAATGTTGAAAACGTTATGTTTTCTGCGGTTTTTACTACGAATTACCACTTCTCGCTTTTTCTCGTGTAATGTGGCTGCCAGAGTTCGGTTCATGCAAAATCTTAAGGTCCTAGGTCAACTAAAAGGCAGCAAAAGCAGCCAAAAACTGAATTTTCAAAAACTAAAACTTGAAATTCTGTGCCTCTTTCTTGGTGACTGCAACAACTTAGAAGCTTCTACTTCGTACAGAGTGGTGCGACCGCAAACGTCATCACGCTGCATTAGTTGCCAGACGATAAATGTAAACGTTTCTGAGAGTAATGCGTCCAATGTGAAGATTTTCAGTTACGTCGATACGAAAACAAATGTTGAAAACGTTTTGTTTTCTGCGGTTATTACTACGAATTACCACTTCTCGCTTTTTCTCGTGTAATGTGGCTGCCAGAGTTCGGTTCATGCAAAATCTTAAGGTCCTAAGTCAACTACAAGGCAGCAAAAGCTGCCAAAAACTGAATTTTCAAAAACTAAATTTGAATTTCTGTGCCTCTTTCTTGGTGACTGCAACAACTTAGAAGCTTCTACATCGTACAGAGTGGTGCGACCGCAAACGTCATCACGCTGCATTAGTTGCCAGACGATAAATGTAAACGTTTCTGAGAGTAATGCGTCCAATGTGAAGATTTTCAGTTACGTCGTTTCGAAAACAAATGTTGAAAACGTTATGTTTTCTGCGGTTTTTACTACGAATTACCACTTCTCGCTTTTTCTCGTGTAATGTGGCTGCCAGAGTTCGGTTCATGCAAAATCCTAAGTTCCTAGGTCAACTACAAGGCAGCAAAAGCAGCCAAAATCTGAATTTTCAAAAACTAAAACTTGAATTTCTGTGCATCTTTCTTGGTGACTGCAACAACTTAGAAGCTTCTACTTCGTACAGAGTGGTGCGACCGCAAACGTCATCACGCTGCATTAGTTGCCAGACGATAAATGTAAACGTTTCTGAGAGTAATGCGTCCAATGTGAAGATTTTCAGTTACGTCACTTCGAAATCAAATGTTGAAAACGTTATGTTTTCTGCGGTTTTTACTACGAATTACCACTTCTCGCTTTTTCTCGTGTAATGTGGCTGCCAGAGTTCGGTTCATGCAAAATCTTAAGGTCCTAGGTCAACTACAAGGCAGCAAAAGCAGCCAAAAACTGAATTTTCAAAAACTAAAACTTGAATTTCTGTGCCTCTTTCTTGGTGACTGCAACAACTTAGAAACTTCTACTTCGTACAGAGTGGTGCGACCGCAAACGTCAGCACGCGGCATTAGTTGCCAAACAATAAATGTAAACGTTTCTGAGAGTAATGCGTCCAATGTGAAGATTTTCAGTTATGTCATTTCGAAAACAAATGTTGAAAACGTTATGTTTTCTGCGGTTTTTACTACGAATTACCACTTCTCGCTTTTTCTCGTGTAATGTGGCTGCCAGAGTTCGGTTCATGCAAAATCTTAAGGTCCTAGGTCAACTACAAGGCAGCAAAAGCAGCCAAAAACTGAATTTTCAAAAACTAAAACTTGAATTTCTGTGCCTCTTTCTTGGTGACTGCAACAACGTAGAAGCTTCTACTTCGTACAGAGTGGTGCGACCGCAAACGTCATCACGCTGCATTAGTTGCCAGACGATAAATGTAAACGTTTCTGAGAGTAATGCGTCCAATGTGAAGATTTTCAGTTACGTCATTTCGAAAACAAATGTTGAAAACGTTATGTTTTGTGCGGTTTTTACTACGAATTACCACTTCTCGCTTTTTCTCGTGTAATGTGGCTGCCAGAGTTCGGTTCATGCAAAATCTTAAGGTCCTAGGTCAACTACAACGCAGCAAAAGCAGCCGAAAACTGAATTTTCAGAAACTAAAACTTGAATTTCTGTGCCTCTTTCTTGGTGACTGCAACAACTTAGAAGCTTCTACTTCGTACAGAGTGGTGCGACCGCAAACGTCAGCACGCGGCATTAGTTGCCAGACAATAAATGTAAACGTTTCTGAGAGTAATGCGTCCTATGTGAAGATTTTCAGTTACGTCATTTCGAAAACAAATGTAGAAAACGTTATGTTTTCTGCGGTTTTTACTACGAATTACCACTTCTCGCTTTTTCTCGTGTAATGTGGCTGCCAGAGTTCGGTTCATGCAAAATCTTAAGGTCCTAGGTCAACTACAAGGCAGCAAAAGCAGCCAAAAACTGAATTTTCAAAAACTAAAACTTGAATTTCTGTGCCTCTTTCTTGGTGACTGCAACAACTTAGAAGCTTCTACTTCGTACAGAGTGGTGCGACCGCAAACGTTATCACGCAGCATTAGTTGCCAGACAATAAATGTAATCGTTTCTGAGAGTAATGCGTCCAATGTGAAGATTTTCAGTTACGTCGATACGAAAACAATGTAGAAAACGTTATGTTTTCTGCGGTTTTTACTACGAATTACCACTTCTCGCTTTTTCTCGTGTAATGTGGCTGCCAGAGTTCGGTTCATGCAAAATCTTAAGGTCCTAGGTCAACTACAAGGCAGCAAAAGCAGCCAAAAACTGAATTTTCAAAAACTAAAACTTGAATTTCTGTGCCTCTTTCTTGGTGACTGCAACAACTTAGAAGCTTCTACTTCGTACAGAGTGGTGCGACCGCAAACGTCATCACGCGGCATTAGTTGCCAGACAGTAAATGTAAACGTTTCTGAGAGTAATGCGTCCAATGTGAAGATTTTCAGTTACGTCATTTCGAAAACAAATGTTGAAAACGTTATGTTTTCTGCGGTTTTTACTACGAATTACCACTTCTCGCTTTTTCTCGTGTAATGTGGCTGCCAGAGTTCGGTTCATGCAAAATCTTAAGGTCCTAGGTCAACTACAAGGCAGCAAAAGCAGCCGAAAACTGAATTTTCAGAAACTAAAACTTGAATTTCTGTGCCTCTTTCTTGGTGACTGCAACAACTTAGAAGCTTCTACTTCGTACAGAGTGGTGCGACCGCAAACGTCAGCACGCGGCATTAGTTGCCAGACCATAAATGTAAACGTTTCTGAGAGTAATGCGTCCAATGTGAAGATTTTCAGTTACGTCATTTCGAAAACAAATGTTGAAAACGTTATGTTTTCTGCGGTTTTTACTACGAATTACCACTTCTCGCTTTTTCTCGTGTAATGTGGCTGCCAGAGTTCGGTTCATGCAAAATCTTAAGGTCCTAGGTCAACTACAAGGCAGCAAAAGCAGCCAAAAACTGAATTTTCAAAAACTAAAACTTGAATTTCTGTGCCTCTTTCTTGGTGACTGCAACAACTTAGAAGCTTCTACTTCGTACAGAGTGGTGCGACCGCAAACGTCATCACGCTGCATTAGTTGCCAGACGATAAATGTAAACGTTTCTGAGAGTAATGCGTCCAATGTGAAGATTTTCAGTTACTTCGATACGTAAACAAATGTTGAAATCGTTATGTTTTCTGCGGTTTTTACTACGAATTACCACTTCTCGCTTATTCTCGTGTAATTTTGCTGCCAGAGTTCGGTTCATGCAAAATCTTAAGGTCCTAGGTCAACTACAAGGCAGCAAAAGCAGCCAAAAACTGAATTTTCAAAAACTAAAACTTGAATTTCTGTGCCTCTTTCTTGGTGACTGCAACAACTTAGAAGCTTCTACTTCGTACAGAGTGGTGCGACCACAAACGTCATCACGCTGCATTAGTTGCCAGACGATAAATGTAAACGTTTCTGAGAGTAATGCGTCCAATGTGAAGATTTTCAGTTACGTCATTTCGAAAACAAATGTTGAAAACATTATGTTTTCTGCGGTTTTTACTACGAATTACCACTTCTCGCTTTTTCTCGTGTAATGTGGCTGCCAGAGTTCGGTTCATGCAAAATCTTAAGGTCCTAGGTCAACTACAAGGCAGCAAAAGCAGCCAAAAACTGAATTTTCAAAAACTAAAACTTGAATTTCTGTGCCTCTTTCTTGGTGACTGCAACAACTTAGAAGCTTCTACTTCGTACAGAGTGGTGCGACCGCAAACGTTATCACGCGGCATTATTTGCCAGACAATAAATGTAATCGTTTCTGAGAGTAATGCGTCCAATGTGAAGATTTTCAGTTACGTCGATACGAAAACAATGTAAAAAACGCTATGTTTTCTGCGGTTTTTACTACGAATTACCACTTCTCGCTTTTTCTCGTGTAATGTGGCTGCCAGAGTTCGGTTCATGCAAAATCTTAAGGTCCTAGGTCAACTACAAGGCAGCAAAAGCAGCCAAAAACTGAATTTTCAAAAACTAAAACTTGAATTTCTGTGCCTCTTTCTTGGTGACTGCAACAACTTAGAAGCTTCTACTTCGTACAGAGTGGTGCGACCGCAAACGTCATCACGCGGCATTAGTTGCCAGACAGTAAATGTAAACGTTTCTGAGAGTAATGCGTCCAATGTGAAGATTTTCAGTTACGTCATTTCGAAAACAAATGTTGAAAACGTTATGTTTTCTGCGGTTTTTACTACGAATTACCACTTCTCGCTTTTTCTCGTGTAATGTGGCTGCCAGAGTTCGGTTCATGCAAAATCTTAAGGTCCTAGGTCAACTACAAGGCAGCAAAAGCAGCCAAAAACTGAATTTTCAAAAACTAAAACTTGAATTTCTGTGCCTCTTTCTTGGTGACTGCAACAACTTAGAAGCTTCTACTTCGTACAGAGTGGTGCGACCGCAAACGTCATCACGCGGCATTAGTTGCCAGACGATAAATGTAAACGTTTCTGAGAGTAATGCGTCCAATGTGAAGATTTTCAATTACGTCGATACGAAAACAAATGTTGAAAACGTTATGTTTTCTGCGGTTTTTACTACGAATTACCACTTCTCGCTTTTTCTCGTGTAATGTGGCTGCCAGAGTTCGGTTCATGCAAAATCTTAAGGTCCTAGGTCAACTACAAGGCAGCAAAAGCAGCCAAAAACTGAATTTTCAAAAACTAAAACTTGAATTTCTGTGCCTCTTTCTTGGTGACTGCAACAACTTAGAAGCTTCTACTTCGTACAGAGTGGTGCGACCGCAAACGTCAGCATGCGGCATTAGTTGCCAGACAATAAATGTAAACGTTTCTGAGAGTAATGCGTCCTATGTGAAGATTTTCAGTTACGTCATTTCGAAAACAAATGTAGAAAACGTTATGTTTTCTGCGGTTTTTACTACGAATTACCACTTCTCGTTTTTTCTCGTGTAATGTGGCTGCCAGAGTTCGGTTCATGCAAAATCTTAAGGTCCTAGGTCAACTACAAGGCAGCAAAAGCAGCCAAAAACTGAATTTTCAAAAACTAAAACTTGAATTTCTGTGCCTCTTTCTTGGTGACTGCAACAACTTAGAAGCTTCTACTTCGTACAGAGTGGTGCGACCACAAACGTTATCACGCGGCATTAGTTGCCAGACAATAAATGTAATCGTTTCTGAGAGTAATGCGTCCAATGTGTAGATTTTCAGTTACGTCGATACGAAAACAATGTAGAAAACGTTATGTTTTCTGCGGTTTTTACTACGAATTACCACTTCTCGCTTTTTCTCGTGTAATGTGGCTGCCAGAGTTCGGTTCATGCAAAATCTTAAGGTCCTAGGTCAACTACAAGGCAGCAAAAGCAGCCAAAAACTGAATTTTCAAAAACTAAAACTTGAATTTCTGTGCCTCTTTCTTGGTGACTGCAACAATTTAGAAGCTTCTACTTCGTACAGAGTGGTGCGACCGCAAACGTCAGCACGCGGCATTAGTTGCCAGACAATAAATGTAAACGTTTCTGAGAGTAATGCGTCCTATGTGAAGATTTTCAGTTACGTCATTTCGAAAACAAATGTAGAAAACGTTATGTTTTCTGCGGTATTTACTACGAATTACCACTTCTCGCTTTTTATCGTGTAATGTGGCTGCCAGAGTTCGGTTCATGCAAAATCTTAAGGTCCTAGGTCAACTACAAGGCAGCAAAAGCAGCCAAAAACTGAATTTTCAAAAACTAAAACTTGAATTTCTGTGCCTCTTTCTTGGTGACTGCAACAACTTAGAAGCTTCTACATCGTACAGAGTGGTGCGACCGCAAACGTTATCACGCGGCATTAGTTGCCAGACAATAAATCTAATCGTTTCTGAGAGTAATGCGTCCAATGTGTAGATTTTCAGTTACGTCGATACGAAAACAATGTAGAAAACGTTATGTTTTCTGCGGTTTTTACTACGAATTACCACTTCTCGCTTTTTCTCGTGTAATGTGGCTGCCAGAGTTCGGTTCATGCAAAATCTTAAGGTCCTAGGTCAACTACAAGGCAGCAAAAGCAGCCAAAAACTGAATTTTCAAAAACTAAAACTTGAATTTCTGTGCCTCTTTCTTGGTGACTGCAACAACTTAGAAGCTTCTACTTCGTACAGAGTGGTGCGACCGCAAACGTCATCACGCGGCATTAGTTGCCAGACAGTAAATGTAAACGTTTCTGAGAGTAATGCGTCCAATGTGAAGATTTTCAGTTACGTCATTTCGAAAACAAATGTTGAAAACGTTATGTTTTCTGCGGTTTTTACTACGAATTACCACTTCTCGCTTTTTCTCGTGTAATGTGGCTGCCAGAGTTCGGTTCATGCAAAATCTTAAGGTCCTAGGTCAACTACAAGGCAGCAAAATCAGCCGAAAACTGAATTTTCAGAAACTAAAACTTTAATTTCTGTGCCTGTTTCTTGGTGACTGCAACAACTTAGAAGCTTCTACTTGGTACAGAGTGGTGCGACCGCAAACGTCAGCACGCGGCATTAGTTGCCAGACAATAAATGTAAACGTTTCTGAGAGTAATGCGTCCAATGTGAAGATTTTCAGTTACGTCATTTCGAAAACAAATGTTGAAAACGTTATGTTTTCTGCGGTTTTTACTACGAATTACCACTTCTCGCTTTTTCTCGTGTAATGTGGCTGCCAGAGTTCAGTTCATGCAAAATCTTAAGGTCCTAGGTCAACTACAAGGCAGCAAAAGCAGCCAAAAACTGAATTTTCAAAAACTAAAACTTGAATTTCTGTGCCTCTTTCTTGGTGACTGCAACAACTTAGAAGCTTCTACTTCGTACAGAGTGGTGCGACCGCAAACGTCATCACGCTGCATTAGTTGCCAGACGATAAATGTAAACGTTTCTGAGAGTAATGCGTCCAATGTGAAGATTTTCAGTTACTTCGATACGTAAACAAATGTTGAAATCGTTATGTTTTCTGCGGTTTTTACTACGAATTACCACTTCTCGCTTTTTCTCGTGTAATGTTGCTGCCAGAGTTCGGTTCATGCAAAATCTTAAGGTCCTAGGTCAACTACAAGGCAGCAAAAGCAGCCAAAAACTGAATTTTCAAAAACTAAAACTTGAATTTCTGTGCCTCTTTCTTGGTGACTGCAACAACTTAGAAGCTTCCACTTCGTACAGAGTGGTGCGACCACAAACGTCATCACGCTGCATTAGTTGCCAGACGATAAATGTAAACGTTTCTGAGAGTAATGCGTCCAATGTGAAGATTTTCAGTTACGTCATTTCGAAAACAAATGTTGAAAACGTTATGTTTTCTGCGGTTTTTACTACGAATTACCACTTCTCGCTTTCTCTCGTGTAATGTGGCTGCCAGAGTTCGGTTCATGCAAAATCTTAAGGTCCTAGGTCAACTACAGGGCAGCAAAAGCAGCCAAAAACTGAATTTTCAAAAACTAAAACTTGAATTTCTGTGCCTCTTTCTTGGTGACTGCAACAACTTAGAAGCTTCTACTTCGTACAGAGTGGTGCGACCGCAAACGTTATCACGCGGCATTAGTTGCCAGACAATAAATGTAATCGTTTCTGAGAGTAATGCGTCCAATGTGAAGATTTTCAGTTACGTCGATACGAAAACAATGTAAAAAACGTTATGTTTTCTGCGGTTTTTACTACGAATTACCACTTCTCGCTTTTTCTCGTGTAATGTGGCTGCCAGAGTTCGGTTCATGCAAAATCTTAAGGTCCTAGGTCAACTACAAGGCAGCAAAAGCAGCCTAAAACTGAATTTTCAAAAACTAAAACTTGAATTTCTGTGCCTCTTTCTTGGTGACTGCAACAACTTAGAAGCTTCTACTTCGTACAGAGTGGTGCGACCGCAAACGTCATCACGCGGCATTAGTTGCCAGACAGTAAATGTAAACGTTTCTGAGAGTAATGCGTCCAATGTGAAGATTTTCAGTTACGTCATTTCGAAAACAAATGTTGAAAACGTTATGTTTTCTGCGGTTTTTACTACGAATTACCACTTCTCGCTTTTTCTCGTGTAATGTGGCTGCCAGAGTTCGGTTCATGCAAAATCTTAAGGTCCTAGGTCAACTACAAGGCAGCAAAAGCAGCCAAAAACTGAATTTTCAAAAACTAAAACTTGAATTTCTGTGCCTCTTTCTTGGTGACTGCAACAACTTAGAAGCTTCTACTTCGTACAGAGTGGTGCGACCGCAAACGTCATCACGCGGCATTAGTTGCCAGACGATAAATGTAAACGTTTCTGAGAGTAATGCGCCCAATGTGAAGATTTTCAGTTACGTCGATACGAAAACAAATGTTGAAAACAATATGTTTTCTGCGGTTTTTACTACGAATTATTACTTCTCGCTTTTTCTCGTGTAATGTGGCTGCCAGAGTTCCGTTCATGCAAAATCTTAAGGTCCTAGGTCAATTACAAGGCAGCATAAGCAGCCAAAAACTGATTTTCAAAAACTAAAACTTGAATTTCTGTGCCTCTTTCTTGGTGACTGCAACAACTTAGAAGCTTCTACTTCGTACAGAGTGGTGCGACCGCAAACGTCATCACGCTGCATTAGTTGCCAGACGATAAATGTAAACGTTTCTGAGAGTAATGCGTCCAATGTGAAGATTTTCAGTTACGTCATTTCGAAAACAAATGTTGAAAACGTTATGTTTTCTGCGGTTTTTACTACGAATTACCACTTCTCGCTTTTTCTCGTGTAATGTGGCTGCCAGAGTTCGGTTCATGCAAAATCTTAAGGTCCTAGGTCAACTACAAGGCAGCAAAAGCAGCCAAAAACTGAATTTTCAAAAACTAAAACTTGAATTTCTGTGCCTCTTTCTTGGTGACTGCAACAACTTAGAAGCTTCTACTTCGTACAGAGTGGTGCGACCGCAAACGTCATCACGCGGCATTAGTTGCCAGACAATAAATGTAAACGTTTCTGAGAGTAATGCGTCCAATGTGAAGATTTTCAGTTACGTCGATACGAAAACAATGTAGAAAACGTTATGTTTTCTGCAGTTTTTACTATGAATTACCACTTCTCGCTTTTTCTCGTGTAATGTGGCTGCCAGAGTTCGGTTCATGCAAAATCTTAAGGTCCTAGGTCAACTACAAGGCAGCAAAAGCATCCAAAAACTGAATTTTCAAAAACTAACACTTGAATTTCTGTGCTTCTTTCTTGGTGACTGCAACAACTTAGAAGCTTCTACTTCGTACAGAGTGGTGCGACCGCAAACGTCATCACGCTGCATTAGTTGCCAGACGATTAATGTAAAAGTTTCTGAGAGTAATGCGTCCAATGTGAAGATTTTCAGTTACGTCATTTCGAAAACAAATGTTGAAAACGTTATGTTTTCTGCGGTTTTTACTACGAATTACCACTTCTCGCTTTTTCTCGTGCAATGTGGCTGCCAGAGTTCGGTTCGTGCAAAATCTTAAGGTCCTAGGACAACTACAAGGCAGCAAAAGCAGCCAAAAACTGAATTTTCAAAAACAAAAACTTGAATTTCTGTGCCTCTTTCTTGGTGTCTGCAACAACTTAGAAGCTTCTACTTCGTACAGAGTGGTGCGACCGCAAACGTCATCACGCTGCATTAGTTGACAGACGATAAATGTAAACGTTTCTGAGAGTAATGCGTCCAATGTGAAGATTTTCAGTTACGTCATTTTGAAAACAAATGTTGAAAACGTTATGTTTTCTGCGGTTTTTACTACGAATTACCACTTCTCGCTTTTTCTCGTGTAATGTGGCTGCTAGAGTTCGGTTCATGCAAAATCTTAAGGTCCTAGGTCAACTACAAGGCAGCAAAAGCAGCCAAAAACTGAATTTTCAAAAACTAAAACTTGAATTTCTGTGCCTCTTTCTTGGTGACTGCAACAACTTAGAAACTTCTACTTCGTACAGAGTGGTGCGACCGCAAACGTCATCACGCTGCATTAGTTGCCAGACGATAAATGTAAACGTTTCTGAGAGTAATGCGTCCAATGTGAAGATTTTCAGTTACGTCATTTCGAAAACAAATGTTGAAAACGTTATGTTTTCTGCGGTTTTTACTACGAATTACCACTTCTCGCTTTTTCTCGTGTAATGTGGCTGCCAGAGTTCGGTTCATGCAACATCTTAAGGTCCTAGGTCAACTACAAGGCAGCAAAAGCAGCCAAAAACTGAATTTTCAAAAACTAAAACTTGAATTTCTGTGCCTCTTTCTTGGTGACTGCAACAACTTAGAAGCTTCTACTTCGTACAGAGTGGTGCGACCGCAAACGTCATCACGCTGCATTAGTTGCCAGACAATAAATGTAAACGTCTCTGAGAGTAATGCGCCCAATGTGAAGATTTTCAGTTACGTCATTTCGAAAACAAATGTTGAAAACGTTATGTTTTCTGCGGTTTTTACTACGAATTACCACTTCTCGCTTTTTCTCGTGTAATGTGGCTGCCAGAGTTCGGTTCATGCAAAATCTTAAGGTCCTAGGTCAACTACAAGGCAGCAAAAGCAGCCAAAAACTGAATTTTCAAAAACTAAAACTTGAATTTCTGTGCCTCTTTCTTGCTGACTGCTACAACTTAGAAGCTTCTACTTCGTACAGAGTGGTGCGACCGCAAACGTCATCACGCTGCATTAGTTGCCAGACGATAAATGTAAACGTTTCTGAGAGTAATGCGTCCAATGTGAAGATTTTCAGTTACGTCATTTCGAAAACAAATGTTGAAAACGTTATGTTTTCTGCGGTTTTTACTACGAATTACCACTTCTCGCTTTTTCTCGTGTAATGTGGCTGCCAGAGTTCGGTTCATGCAAAATCTTAAGGTCCTAGGTCAACTACAAGGCAGCAAAAGCAGCCAAAAACTGAATTTTCAAAAACTAAAACTTGAATTTCTGTGCCTCTTTCTTGGTGACTGCAACAACTTAGAAGCTTCTACTTCGTACAGAGTGGTGCGACCGCAAACGTCATCACGCGCCATTAGTTGCCAGACAATAAATGTAAACGTTTCTGAGAGTAATGCGTCCAATGTGAAGATTTTCAGTTACGTCATTTCGAAAACAAATGTTGAAAACGTTATGTTTTCTGCGGTTTTTACTACGAATTACCACTTCTCGCTTTTTCTCGTGCAATGTGGCTGCCAGAGTTCAGTTCATGCAAAATCTTAAGGTCCTAGGGCAACTACAAGGCAGCAAAAGCAGCCAAAAACTGAATTTTCAAAAACTAAAACTTGAATTTCTGTGCCTCTTTCTTGGTGACTGCAACAACTTGGAAGCTTCTACTTCGTACAGAGTGGTGCGACCGCAAACGTCATCACGCTGCATTAGTTGCCAGACAATAAATGTAAACGTCTCTGAGAGTAATGCGCCCAATGTGAAGATTTTCAGTTACGTCATTTCGAAAACAAATGTTGAAAACGTTATGTTTTCTGCGGTTTTTACTACGAATTACCACTTCTCGCTTTTTCTCGTGTAATGTGGCTGCCAGAGTTCGGTTCATGCAAAATCTTAAGGTCCTAGGTCAACTACAAGGCAGCAAAAGCAGCCAAAAACTGAATTTTCAAAAACTAAAACTTGAATTTCTGTGCCTCTTCCTTGGTGACTGCAACAACTTAGAAGCTTCTACTTCGTACAGAGTGGTGCGACCGCAAACGTCATCACGCGGCATTAGTTGCCAGACAATAAATGTAAACGTTTCTGAGAGTAATGCGTCCAATGCGAAGATTATCAGTTACGTCATTCCGAAAACAAATGTTGAAAACGTTATGTTTTCTGCGGTTTTTACTACGAATTACCACTTCTCGCTTTTTCTCGTGTAATGTGGCTGCCAGAGTTCGGTTCATGCAAAATCTTAAGGTCCTAGGTCAACTACAAGGCAGCAAAAGCAGCCAAAAACTGAATTTTCAAAAACTAAAACTTGAATTTCTGTGCCTCTTTCTTGCTGACTGCAACAACTTAGAAGCTTCTACTTCGTACAGAGTGGTGCGACGGCAAACGTCATCACGCGGCATTAGTTGCCAGACAATAAATGTAGACGTTTCTGAGAGTAATGCGTCCAATGTGAAGATTTTCAGTTACGTCGATACGAAAACAAATGTTGAAAACGTTATGTTTTCTGCGGTTTTTACTACGAATTACCACTTCTCGCTTTTTATCGTGTAATGTGGCTGCCAGAGTTCGGTTCATGCAAAATCTTAAGGTCCTAGGTCAACTACAAGGCAGCAAAAGCAGCCAAAAACTGAATTTTCAAAAACTAGAACTTGAATTTCTGTGCCTCTTTCTAGGTGACTGCAACAACTTAGAAGCTTCTACTTCGTACTGAGTGGTGCGACCGCAAACGTCATCACGCGGCATTAGTTGCCAGACAATAAATGTAAACGTTTCTGAGAGTAATTCGTCCAATGTGAAGATTTTCAGTTACGTCATTTCGAAAACAAATGTTGAAAACGTTATGTTTTCTGCGGTTTTTACTACGAATTACCACTTCTCGCTTTTTCTCGTGTAATGTGGCTGCCAGAGTTCGGTTCATGCAAAATCTTAATGTCCTAGGTCAACTACAAGGCAGCGAAAGCAGCCAAAAACTGAATTTTCAAAAACTAAAACTTGAATTTCTGTGCCTCTTTCTTGGTGATTGCAACAACTTAGAAGCTTCTACTTCGTACAGAGTGGTGCGACCGCAAACGTCATCACGCTGCATTAGTTGCCAGACGATAAATGTAAACGTTTCTGAGAGTAATGCGTCCAATGTGAAGATTTTCAGTTACGTCATTTCGAAAACAAATATTGAAAACGTTATGTTTTCTGCGGTTTTTACTACGAATTACCACTTCTCGCTTTTTCTCGTGTAATGTGGCTGCCAGAGTTCGGTTCATGCAAAATCTTAAGGTCCTAGGTCAACTACAAGGCAGCAAAAGCAGCCAAAAACTGAATTTTCAAAAACTAAAACTTGAATTTCTGTGCCTCTTTCTTGGTGACTGCAACAACTTAGAAGCTTCTACTTGGTACAGAGTGGTGCGACCGCAAACGTCATCACGCGGCATTAGTTGCCAGACAATAAATGTAAACGTTTCTGAGAGTAATGCGTCCAATGTGAAGATTTTCAGTTACGTCATTTCGAAAACAAATGTTGAAAACGTTATGTTTTCTGCGGTTTTTACTACGAATTACCACTTCTCGCTTTTTATTGTGTAATGTGGCTGCCAGAGTTCGGTTCATCCAAATCTTAAGGTCCTAGGTCAACTACAAGGCAGCAAAAGCAGCCAAAAACTGAATTTTCAAAAACTAAAACTTGAATTTTTGTGCCTCTTTCTTGGTGACTGCAACAACTTAGAAGCTTCTACTTCGTACAGAGTGGTGCGACCGCAAACGTCATCACGCTGCATTAGTTGCCAGACAATAAATGTAAAAGTTTCTGAGAGTAATGCGTCCAATGTGAAGATTTTCAGTTACGTCATTTCGTAAACAAATGTTGAAAACGTTATGTTTTCTGCGGTTTTTACTACGAATTACCACTTCTCGCTTTTTCTCGTGTAATGTGGCTGCCAGAGTTCGGTTCATGCAAAATCTTAAGGTCCTAGGTCAACTACATGGCAGAAAAAGCAGCCAAGAACTGAATTTTCAAAAACTAAAACTTGAATTTCTGTGCCTCTTTCTTGGTGACTGCAACAACTTAGAAGCTTCTACTTCGTACAGAGTGGTGCGACCGCAAACGTCATCACGCGGCATTAGTTGCCAGACAATAGATGTAAACGTTTCTGAGAGTAATGCGTCCAATGTGAAGATTTTCAGTTACGTCATTTCGAAAACAAATGTTGAAAACGTTATGTTTTCTGCGGTTTTTACTACGAATTACCACTACTCGCTTTTTCTCGTGTAGTGTGGCTGCCAGAGTTCGGTTCATGCAAAATCTTAAGGTCCTAGGTCAACTGCAAGGCAGCAAAAGCAGCCAAAAACTGAATTTTCAAAAACTAAAACTTGAATTTTTGTGCGTCTTTCTTGGTGACTGCAACAACTTAGAAGCTTCTACTTCGTACAGAGAGGTGCGACCGCAAACTTCATCACGCTGCATTAGTTGCCAGACGATAAATGTAAACGTTTCTGAGAGTAATGCGTCCAATGTGAAGATTTTCAGTTACGTCGATACGAAATCAAATGTTGAAAACGTTATGTTTTGTGCGGTTTTTACTACGAATTACCACTTCTCGCTTTTTCTCGTGTAATGTGGCTGCCAGAGTTCGGTTCATGCAAAATCTTAAGGTCCTAGGTCAACTACAAGGCAGCAAAAGCAGCCAAAAACTGAATTTTCAAAAACTAAAACTTGAATTTCTGTGCCTCTTTCTTGGTGACTGCAACAACTTAGAAGCTTCTACTTCGTACAGAGTGGTGCGACCGCAAACGTCATCACACGGCATTAGTTGCCAGACAATAAATGTAAACGTTTCTGAGAGTAATGCGTCCAATGTGAAGATTTTCAGTTACGTCATTTCGTAAACAAATGTTGAAAACGTTATGTTTTCTGCGGTTTTTACTACGAATTACCACTTCTCGCTTTTTCTCGTGTAATGTGGCTGCCAGAGTTCGGTTCATGCAAAATCTTAAGGTCCTAGGTCAACTACAAGGCAGCTAAAGCAGCCAAAAACTGAATTTTCAAAAACTAAAACTTGAATTTCTGTGCCTCTTTCTTGGTGACTGCAACAACTTAGAAGCTTCTACTTCGTACAGAGTGGTGCGACCGCAAACTTCATCACGCTGCATTAGTTGCCAGACGATAAATGTAGACGTTTCTGAGAGTAATGCGTCCAATGTGAAGATTTTCAGTTACGTCATTTCGAAAACAAATGTTGTAAACGTTATGTTTTCTGCGGTTTTTACTACGAATTACCACTTCTCGCTTTTTCTCGTGTAATGTGGCTGCCAGAGTTCGGTTCATGCAAAATCTTAAGGTCCTAGGTCAACTACAAGGCAGCAAAAGCAACCAAAAACTGAATTTTCAAAAACTAAAACTTGAATTTCTGTGCCTCTTTGTTGGTGACTGCAAAAACTTAGAAGCTTCTACTGCGTACAGAGTGGTGCGACCGCAAACGTCATCACGCTGCATTAGTTGCCAGACGATAAATGTAAGCGTTTCTGAGAGTAATGCGTCCAATGTGAAGATTTTCATTTACGTCGATACGAAAACAAATGTTGAAAACGTTATGTTTTGTGCGGTTTTTACTACGAATTACCACTTCTCGCTTTTTCTCGTGTAATGTGGCTGCCAGAGTTCGGTTCATGCAAAATCTTAAGGTCCTAGGTCAACTACAAGGCAGCAAAAGCAACCAAAAACTGAATTTTCAAAAACTAAAACTTGAATTTCTGTGCCTCTTTCTTGGTGACTGCAACAACTTAGAAGCTTCTACTTCGTACAGAGTGGTGCGACCGCAAACGTCATCACGCTGCATTAGTTGCCAGACGATAAAAGTAAACGTTTCTGAGAGTAATGCGTCCAATGTGAAGATTTTCAGTTACGTCGATACGAAAACAATGTAGAAAACGTTATGTTTTCTGCGGTTTTTACTACGAATTACCACTTCTCGCTTTTTCACGTGTAATGTGGCTGCCAGAGTTCGGTTCATGCAAAATCTTAAGGTCCTAGGTCAACTACAAGGCAGCAAAAGCAGCCAAAAACTGAATTTTCAAAAACTAAAACTTGAATTTCTGTGCCTCTTTCTTGGTGACTGCAACAACTTAGAAGCTTCTACTTCGTACAGAGTGGTGCGACCGCAAACGTCATCACGCTGCATTAGTTGCCAGACGATAAATGTAAACGTTTCTGAGAGTAAAGCGTCCAATGTGAAGATTTTCAGTTACGTCGATACGAAAACAATGTAGAAAACGTTATGTTTTCTGCAGTTTTTACTACGAATTACCACTTCTCGCTTTTTCTCGTGTAATGTGGCTGCCAGAGTTCGGTTCATGCATAACCTTAAGGTCCTAGGTCAACTACAAGGCAGCAAAAGCAGCCAAAAACTGAATTTTCAAAAACTAAAACTTGAATTTCTGTGCCTCTTTCTTGGTGATTGCAACAACTTAGAAGTTTCTACTTCGTACAGAGTGGTGCGACCGCAAACGTCATCACGCGGCATTAGTTGCCAGACAATAAATGTAAACGTTTCTGAGAGTAATGCGTCCAATGTGAAGATTTTCAGTTACGTCATTTCGAAAACAAATGTTGAAAACGTAATGTTTTCTGCGGTTTCTACTACGAATTACCACTTCTCGCTTTTTCTCGTGTAATGTGGCTGCCAGAGTTCGGTTCATGCAAAATCTTAAGGTCCTAGGTCAACTACAAGGCAGCAAAAGCAGCCAAAAACTGAATTTTCAAAAACTAAAACTTGAATTTCTGTGCCTCTTTCTTGGTGACTGCAACAACTTAGAAGCTTCTACTTCGTACAGAGTGGTGCGACCGCAAACGTCATCACGCGGCATTAGTTGCCAGACAATAAATGTAAACGTTTCTGAGAGTAATGCGTCCAATGTGAAGATTTTCAGTTACGTCATTTCGAAAACAAATGTTGAGAACGTTATGTTTTCTGCGGTTTTTACTACGAATTACCACTTCTCGCTTTTTCTCGTGTAATGTGGCTGCCAGAGTTCGGTTCATGCAAAATCTTAAGGTCCTAGGTCAACTACAAGGCAGCAAAAGCAGCCAAAAACTGAATTTTCAAAAACTAAAACTTGAATTTCTGTGCCTCTTTCTTGGTGACTACAACAACTTAGAAGCTTCTACTTCGTACAGAGTGGTGCGACCGCAAACGTCATCACGCTGCATTAGTTGCCAGACGATAAATGTAAACGTTTCTGAGAGTAATGCGTCCAATGTGAAGATTTTCAGTTACGTCATTTCGTAATCAAATGTAGAAAACGTTATGTTTTCTGCGGTTTTTACTATGAATTACCACTTCTCGCTTTTTCTCGTGTAATGTGGCTGCCAGAGTTCGGTTCATGCAAAATCTTAAGGTCCTAGGTCAACTACAAGGCAGCAAAAGCAGCCAAGAACTGAATTTTCAAAAACTAAAACTTGAATTTCTGTGCCTCTTTCTTGGTGACTGCAACAACTTAGAAGCTTCTACTTCGTACAGAGTGGTGCGACCGCAAACGTCATCACGCTGCATTAGTTGCCAGACGATAAATGTAAACGTTTCTGAGAGTAATGCGTCCAATGTGAAGATTTTCAGTTACGTCGATACGAAAACAAATGTTGAAAACGTTATGTTTTCTGCGGTTTTTACTACGAATTACCACTTCTCGCTTTTTCTCGTGTAATGTGGCTGCCAGAGTACGGTTCATGCAAAATCTTAAGGTCCTAGGTCAACTACAAGGCAGCAAAAGCAGCCAAAAACTGAATTTTCAAAAACCAAAACTTGAATTTCTGTGCCTCTTTCTTGGTGACTGCAACAACTTAGAAGCTTCTACTACGTACAGAGTTTTGCGACCGCAAACGTCATCACGCGGCATTAGTTGCGAGACGATAATTGTAAACGTTTCTGAGAGTAATGCGTCCAATGTGAAGATTTTCAGTTACGTCGATACGAAATCAATGTAGAAAACGTTATGTTTTCTGCGGTTTTTACTACGAATTACCACTTCTCGTTTTTTCTAGTGTAATGTGGCTGCCAGAGTTCGGTTCATGCAAAATCTTAAGGTCCTAGGTCAACTACAAGGCAGCAAAAGCAACCAAAAACTGAATTTTCAAAAACTAAAACGTGTATTTCTGTGCCTCTTTCTTGGTGACTGCAAAAACTTAGAAGCTTCTACTTCGTACAGAGTGGTGCGACCGCAAACGTCATCACGCTGCATTAGTTGCCAGACGATAAATGTAAACGTTTCTGAGAGTAATGCGTCCAATGTGAAGATTTTCAGTTACGTCGATACGAAAACAAATGTTGAAATCGTTATGTTTTGTGCGGTTTTTACTACGAATTACCACTTCTCGCTTTTTCTCGTGTAATGTGACTGCCAGAGTTCGGTTCATGCAAAATCTTAACGTCCTAGGTCAACAACAAGGCAGAAAAAGCAGCCAAGAACTGAATTTTCAAAAACTAAAACTTGAATTTCTGTGCCTCTTTCTTGGTGACTGCAACAACTTAGAAGCTTCTACTTCGTACAGAGTGGTGCGACCGCAAACGTCATCACGCGGCATTAGTTGCCAGACAATAAATGTAAACGTTTCTGAGAGTAATGCGTCCAATGTGAAGATTTTCAGTTACGTCATTTCGAAAACAAATGTTGAAAACGTTATGTTTTCTGCGGTTTTTACTACGAATTACCACTTCTCGCTTTTTCTCGTGTAGTGTGGCTGCCAGAGTTCGGTTCATGCAAAATCTTAAGGTCCTAGGTCAACTACAAGGCAGCAAAAGCAGCCAAAAACTGAATTTTCAAAAACTAAAACTTGAATTTTTGTGCCTCTTTCTTGGTGACTGCAACAACTTAGAGGCTTCTACTTCGTACAAAGTGGTGCGACCGCAAACTTCGTCACGCTGCATTAGTTGCCAGACGATAAATGTAAACGTTTCTGAGAGTAATGCGTCCGATGTGAAGATTTTCAGTTACGTCGATACGAAATCAAATGTTGAAAACGTTATGTTTTCTGCGGTTTTTACTACGAATTACCACTTCTCGCTTTTTCTCGCGTAATGTGGCTGCCAGAGTTCGGTTCATGCAAAATCTTAAGGTGCTAGGTCAACTACAAGGCAGCAAAAGCAGCCAAAAACTGAATTTTCAAAAACTAAAACTTGAATTTCTGTGACCCTTTCTTGGTGACTGCAACAACTTAGAAGCTTCTACTTCGTACAGAGTGGTGCGACCGCAAACGTCATCACACGGCATTAGTTGCCAGACAATAAATGTAAACATTTCTGAGAGTAATGCGTCCAATGTGAAGATTTTCAGTTACGTCATTTCGTAAACAAATGTTGAAAACGTTATGTTTTCTGCGGTTTTTACTACGAATTACCACTTCTCGCTTTTTCTCGTGTAATGTTGCTGCCAGAGTTCGGTTCATGCAAAATCTTAAGGTCCTAGGTCAACTACAAGCCAGCAAAAGCAGCCACAAACTGAATTTTCAAAAACCAAAACTTGAATTTCTGTGCCTCTTTCTTGGTGACTGCAACAACTTAGAAGCTTCTACTACGTACAGAGTGGTGCGACCGCAAACGTTATCACGCGGCATTAGTTGCGAGACGATAAATGTAAACGTTTCTGAGAGTAATGCGTCCAATGTGAAGATTTTCAGTTACGTCGATACGAAATCAATGTAAAAAACGTTATGTTTTCTGCGGTTTTTACTACGAATTACCACTTCTCGCTTTTTCTCGTGTAATGTGGCTGCCAGAGTTCGGTTCATGCAAAATCTTAAGGTCCTAGATCAACTACAAGGCAGCAAAAGCAACCAAAAACTGAATTTTCAAAAACTAAAACTTGAATTTCTGTGCCTCTTTCTTGGTGACTGCAACAACTTAGAAGCTTCTACTTCGTACAGAGTGGTGCGACCGCAAACGTGATCACGCTGCATTAGTTGCCAGACGATAAATGTAAACGTTTATGAGAGTAATGCGTCCAATGTGAAGATTTTCAGTTACGTCGATACGAAAACAAATGTTGAAAACGTTATGTTTTCTGCGGTTTTTACTACGAATTACCACTTCTCGCTTTTTCTCGTGTAATGTGGCTGCCAGAGTTCGGTTCATGCAAAATCTTAAGGTCCTAGGTCAACTACAAGGCAGCAAAAGCAGCCAAAAACTGAATTTTCAAAAACTAAAACTTGAATTTCTGTGCCTCTTTCTTGGTGACTGCAACAACTTAGAAGCTTCTACTTCGTACAGAGTGGTGCCACCGCAAACGTCATCACGCTGCATTAGTTGCCAGACGATAAAAGTAAACGTTTCTGAGAGTAATGCGTCCAATGTGAAGATTTTCAGTTACGTCGATACGAAAACAATGTAGAAAACGTTATGTTTTCAGCGGTTTTTACTACGAATTACCACTTCTCGCTTTTTCTCGTGTAATGTGGCTGCCAGAGTTCGGTTCATGCAAAATCTTAAGGTCCTAGGTCAACTACAAGGCAGCAAAAGCAGCCAAAAACTGAATTTTCAAAAACTAAAACTTGAATTTCTGTGCCTCTTTCTTAGTGACTGCAAAACTTAGAAGCTTCTACTTCGTACAGAGTGGAGCGACCGCAAACGTCATCACGCTGCATTAGTTGCCAGACGATAAATGTAAACGTTTCTGAGAGTAAAGCGTCCAATGTGAAGATTTTCAGTTACGTCGATACGAAAACAATGTAGAAAACGTTTTGTTTTCTGCAGTTTTTACTACGAATTACCACTTCTCGCTTTTTCTCGTATAATGTGGCTGCCAGAGTTCGGTTCATGCAAAACCTTAAGGTCCTAGGTCAACTACAAGGCAGCCAAAAGCAGCCAAAAACTGAATTTTCAAAAACTAAAACTTGAATTTCTGTGCCTCTTTCTTGGTGACTGCAACAACTTAGAAGCTTCTACTTCGTACAGAGTGGTGCGACCGCAAACGTCATCACGCGGCATTAGTTGCCAGACAATAAATGTAAACGTTTCTGAGAGTAATGCGTCCAATGTGAAGATTTTCAATTACGTCGATACGAAAACAATGTAGAAAACGTTATGTTTTCTGCGGTTTTTACTACGAATTACCACTTCTCGCTTTTTCTCCTGTAATGTGGCTGCCAGAGTTTGGTTCATGCAAAATCTTAAGGTCCTAGGTCAACTACAAGGCAGCAAAAGCAGCCAAAAACTGAATTTTCAAAAACTAAAACTTGAATTTCTGTGGCTCTTTCTTGGTGACTGCAACAACTTAGAAGCTTCTACTTCGTACAGAGTGGTGCGACCGCAAACGTCATCACGCTGCATTAGTTGCCAGACGATAAATGTAAACGTTTCTGAGAGTAATGCGTCCAATGTGAAGATTTTCAGTTGCGTCGATACGAAAACAAATGTTGAAAACGTTATGTTTTGTGCGGTTTTTACTACGAATTACCACTTCTCGCTCTTTCTCGTGTAATGTGGCTGCCAGAGTTCGGTTCATGCAAAATCTTAAGGTCCTAGGTCAACTACAAGGCAGCGAAAGCAGCCAAAAACTGAATTTTCAAAAACTAAAACTTGAATTTCTGTGACTCTTTCTTGGTGATTGCAACAACTTAGAAGCTTCTACTTCGTACAGAGTGGTGCGACCGCAAACGTCATCACGCTGCATTAGTTGCCAGACGATAAACGTAAACGTTTCTGAGAGTAATGCGTCCAATGTGAAGCTTTTCAGTTACGTCATTTCGAAAACAAATGTTGAAAACGTTATGTTTTCTGCGGTTTTTACTACGAATTACCACTTCTCGCTTTTTCTCGTGTAATGTGGCTGCCAGAGTTCGGTTCATGCAAAATCTTAAGGTCCTAGGTCAACTACAAGGCAGCAAAAGCAGCCAAAAACTGAATTTTCAAAAACTAAAACTTGAATTTCTGTGCCTCTTTCTTGGTGACTGCAACAACTTAGTAGCTTCTACTTCGTACAGAGTGGTGCGACCGCAAACGTCATCACGCGGCATTAGTTGCCAGACAATAAATGTAAACGTTTCTGAGAGTAATGCGTCCAATGTGAAGATTTTCAGTTACGTCATTTCGAAAACAAATGTTGAAAACGTTATGTTTTCTGCGGTTTTTACTACGAATTACCACTTCTCGCTTTTTCTCGTGTAATGTGGCTGCCAGAGTTCGGTTCATGCAAAATCTTAAGGTCCTAGGTCAACTACAAGGCAGCAAAAGCAGCCAAAAACTGAATTTTCAAAAACTAAAACTTGAATTTCTGTGCTTCTTTCTTGGTGACTACAACAACTTAGAAGCTTCTACTTCGTACAGAGTGGTGCGACCGCAAACGTCATCACGCTGCATTAGTTGCCAGACGATAAATGTAAACGTTTCTGAGAGTAATGCGTCCAATGTGAAGATTTTCAGTTACGTCATTTCGAAATCAAATGTAGAAAACGTTATGTTTTCTGCGGTTTTTACTACGAATTACCACTTCTCGCTTTTTCTCGTGTAATGTGGCTGCCAGAGTTCGGTTCATGCAAAATCTTAAGGTCCTAGGTCAACTACAAGGCAGCAAAAGCAGCCAGGAACTGAATTTTCAAAAACTAAAACTTGAATTTCTGTGCGTCTTTCTTGGTGACTGCAACAACTTAGAAGCTTCTACTTCGTACAGAGTGGTGCGACCGCAAACGTCATCACGCGGCATTAGTTGCCAGACAATAAATGTAAACGTTTCTGAGAGTAATGCGTCCAATGTGAAGATTTTCAATTACGTCGATACGAAAACAATGTAGAAAACGTTATGTTTTCTGCGGTTTTTACTACGAATTACCACTTCTCGCTTTTTCTCCTGTAATGTGGCTGCCAGAGTTTGGTTCATGCAAAATCTTAAGGTCCTAGGTCAACTACAAGGCAGCAAAAGCAGCCAAAAACTGAATTTTCAAAAACTAAAACTTGAGTTTCTGTGGCTCTTTCTTGGTGACTGCAACAACTTAGAAGCTTCTACTTCGTACAGAGTGGTGCGACCGCAAACGTCATCACGCTGCATTAGTTGCCAGACGATAAATGTAAACGTTTCTGAGAGTAATGCGTCCAATGTGAAGATTTTCAGTTGCGTCGATACGAAAACAAATGTTGAAAACGTTATGTTTTCTGCGGTTTTTACTACGAATTACCACTTCTCGCTCTTTCTCGTGTAATGTGGCTGCCAGAGTTCGGTTCATGCAAAATCTTAAGGTCCTAGGTCAACTACAAGGCAGCAAAAGCAGCCAAAAACTGAATTTTCAAAAACTAAAACTTGAATTTCTGTGCCTCTTTCTTGGTGACTGCAACAACTTAGAAGCTTCTACTTCGTACAGAGTGGTGCGACCGCAAACGTCATCACGCGGCATTAGTTGCCAGACAATAAATGTAAACGTTTCTGAGAGTAATGCGTCCAATGTGAAGATTTTCAATTACGTCGATACGAAAACAATGTAGAAAACGTTATGTTTTCTGCGGTTTTTACTACGAATTACCACTTCTCGCTTTTTCTCCTGTAATGTGGCTGCCAGAGTTTGGTTCATGCAAAATCTTAAGGTCCTAGGTCAACTACAAGGCAGCAAAAGCAGCCAAAAACTGAATTTTCAAAAACTAAAACTTGAGTTTCTGTGGCTCTTTCTTGGTGACTGCAACAACTTAGAAGCTTCTACTTCGTACAGAGTGGTGCGACCGCAAACGTCATCACGCTGCATTAGTTGCCAGACGATAAATGTAAACGTTTCTGAGAGTAATGCGTCCAATGTGAAGATTTTCAGTTGCGTCGATACGAAAACAAATGTTGAAAACGTTATGTTTTCTGCGGTTTTTACTACGAATTACCACTTCTCGCTCTTTCTCGTGTAATGTGGCTGCCAGAGTTCGGTTCATGCAAAATCTTAAGGTCCTAGGTCAACTACAAGGCAGCAAAAGCAGCCAAAAACTGAATTTTCAAAAACTAAAACTTGAATTTCTGTGCCTCTTTCTTGGTGACTGCAACAACTTAGAAGCTTCTACTTCGTACAGAGTGGTGCGACCGCAAACGTCATCACGCGGCATTAGTTGCCAGACAATAAATGTAAACGTTTCTGAGAGTAATGCGTCCAATGTGAAGATTTTCAGTTACGTCATTTCGAAAACAAATGTTGCAAAAGGTTATGTTTTCTGCGGTTTTTACTACGAATTACCACTTCTCGCTTTTTCTCGTGTAATGTGGCTGCCAGAGTTCGGTTCATGCAAAATCTTAAGGTCCTAGGTCAACTACAAGGCAGCGAAAGCAGCCAAAAACTGAATTTTCAAAAACTAAAACTTGAATTTCTGTGACTCTTTCTTGGTGATTGCAACAACTTAGAAGCTTCTACTTCGTACAGAGTGGTGCGACCGCAAACGTCATCACGCTGCATTAGTTGCCAGACGATAAACGTAAACGTTTCTGAGAGTAATGCGTCCAATGTGAAGCTTTTCAGTTACGTCATTTCGAAAACAAATGTTGAAAACGTTATGTTTTCTGCGGTTTTTACTACGAATTACCACTTCTCGCTTTTTCTCGTGTAATGTGGCTGCCAGAGTTCGGTTCATGCAAAATCTTAAGGTCCTAGGTCAACTACAAGGCAGCAAAAGCAGCCAAAAACTGAATTTTCAAAAACTAAAACTTGAATTTCTGTGCCTCTTTCTTGGTGACTGCAACAACTTAGTAGCTTCTACTTCGTACAGAGTGGTGCGACCGCAAACGTCATCACGCGGCATTAGTTGCCAGACAATAAATGTAAACGTTTCTGAGAGTAATGCGTCCAATGTGAAGATTTTCAGTTACGTCATTTCGAAAACAAATGTTGAAAACGTTATGTTTTCTGCGGTTTTTACTACGAATTACCACTTCTCGCTTTTTCTCGTGTAATGTGGCTGCCAGAGTTCGGTTCATGCAAAATCTTAAGGTCCTAGGTCAACTACAAGGCAGCAAAAGCAGCCAAAAACTGAATTTTCAAAAACTAAAACTTGAATTTCTGTGCTTCTTTCTTGGTGACTACAACAACTTAGAAGCTTCTACTTCGTACAGAGTGGTGCGACCGCAAACGTCATCACGCTGCATTAGTTGCCAGACGATAAATGTAAACGTTTCTGAGAGTAATGCGTCCAATGTGAAGATTTTCAGTTAAGTCATTTCGAAATCAAATGTAGAAAACGTTATGTTTTCTGCGGTTTTTACTACGAATTACCACTTCTCGCTTTTTCTCGTGTAATGTGGCTGCCAGAGTTCGGTTCATGCAAAATCTTAAGGTCCTAGGTCAACTACAAGGCAGCAAAAGCAGCCAGGAACTGAATTTTCAAAAACTAAAACTTGAATTTCTGTGCGTCTTTCTTGGTGACTGCAACAACTTAGAAGCTTCTACTTCGTACAGAGTGGTGCGACCGCAAACGTCATCACGCGGCATTAGTTGCCAGACAATAAATGTAAACGTTTCTGAGAGCAATGCGTCCAATGTGAAGATTTTCAGTTACGTCGATACGAAATCAATGTAGAAAACGTTATGTTTTCTGCGGTTTTTACTACGAATTACCACTTCTCGCTTTTTCTCGTGTAATGTGGCTGCCAGAGTTCGGTTCATGCAAAATCTTAAGGTCCTAGGTCAACTACAAGGCAGCAAAAGCAGCCAAAAACTGAATTTTCAAAAACTAAAACTTGAATTTCTGTGCCTCTTTCTTGGTGACTGCAAAAACTTAGAAGCTTCTACTTCGTACAGAGTGGTGCGACCGGAAACGTCATCACGCTGCATTAGTTGCCAGACGATAAATGTAAACGTTTCTGAGAGTAATGCGTCCAATGTGAAGATTTTCAGTTACGTCGATACGAAAACAAATGTTGAAAACGTTATGTTTTCTGCGGTTTTTACTACGAATTACCACTTCTCGCTTTTTCTCGTGTAATGTGGCTACCAGAGTTCGGTTCATGTAAAATCTTAAGGTCCTAGGTCAACTACAAGGCAGCAAAAGCCGCCAAAAACTGAATTTTCAAAAACTAAAACTTGAATTTCTGTGCCTCTTTCTTGGTGACTGCAACAACTTAGAAGCTTCTACTTCGTACAGAGTGGTGCGACCGCAAACGTCATCACGCGGCATTAGTTGCCAGACGATAAATGTAAACGTTTCTGAGAGTAATGCGTCCAATGTGAAGATTTTCAGGTACGTCGATACGAAAACAAATGTTGAAATCGTTATGTTTTCTGCGGTTTTTACTACGAATTACCACTTCTCGCTTTTTCTCGTGTAATGTGGCTGCCAGAGTTCGGTTCATGCAAAATCTTAAGGTCCTAGGTCAACTACAAGGCAGCAAAAGCAGCCAAAAACTGAATTTTCAAAAACTAAAAATTGAATTTCTGTGCCTCTTTCTTGGTGACTGCAAAAACTTAGAAGCTTCTACTTCGTACAGAGTGGTGCGACCGCAAACGTCATCACGCTGCGTTAGTTGCCAGACGATAAATGTAAACGTTTCTGAGAGTAATGCGTCCAATGTGAAGATTTTCAGTTACGTCGATCCGAAAACAATGTAGAAAACGTTATGTTTTCTGCTGTTTTTACTACGAATTACCACTTCTCGCTTTTTCTCGTGTAATGTGGCTGCCAGAGTTCGGTTCATGCAAAATCTTAAGGTCCTAGGACAACGACAAGGCAGCAAAAGCAGCCAAAAACAGAATTTTCAAAAACTAAAACTTGAATTTCTGTGCTTCTTTCTTGGTGACTGCAACAACTTAGAAGCTTCTACTTCGTACAGAGTGGTGCGACCGCAAACGTCATCACGCGGCATTAGTTGCCAGACGATAAAAGTAAACGTTTCTGAGAGTAATGCGTCCAATGTGAAGATTTTCAGTTACGTCGATACGAAATCAATGTAGAAAACGTTATGTTTTCTGCGGTTTTTACGACGAATTACCACTTCTCGCTTTTTCTCGTGTAATGTGGCTGCCAGAGTTCGGTTCATGCAAAACCTTAAGGTCCTAGGTCAACTACAAGGCGGCAAAAGCAGCCAAAAACTGAATTTTTAAAAACTAAAACTTGAATTTCTGTGCCTCTTTCTTGGTGACTGCAACAACTTAGAAGCTTCTACTTCGTACAGAGTGGTGCGACCGCAAACGTCATCACGCTGCATTAGTTGCCAGACGATAAATGTAAACGTTTCTGAGAGTAATGTGTCCAATGTGAAATTTTCAGTTAAGTCATTTCGAAAACAAATGTTGAAAACGTTATGTTTTCTGCGGTTTTTACTACGAATTACCACTTCTCGCTTTTTCTCCTGTAATGTGGCTGCTAGAGTTCGGTTCATGCAAAATCTTATGGTCCTAGGTCAACTACAAGGCAGCAAAAGCAACCAAAAACTGAATTTTCAAAAACTAAAACTTGAATTTCTGTGCCTCTTTCTTGGTGACTGCAACAACTTAGAAGCTTCTACTACGTACAGAGTGGTGCGACCGCAAACGTCATCACGCGGCATTAGTTGCCAGACGATAAATGTACACGTTTCTGAGAGTAATGCGTCCATGTGAAGATTATCAGTTACGTCATTTCGAAAACAAATGTTGAAAACGTTATGTTTTCTGCGGTTTTTACTACGAATTACCACTTCTCTCTTTTTCTCGTGTAATGTGGCTGCCAGAGTTCGGTTCATGTAAAATCTTAAGGTCCTAGGTCAACTACAAGGCAGCAAGAGCAGCCAAAAACTGAATTTTCAAAAACTAAAACTTGAATTTCTGTGCCTCTTTCTTGGTGACTGCAACAACTTAGAAGCTTCTACTTCGTACAGAGTGGTGCGACCGCAAGCGTCATCACGCGGCATTAGTTGCCAGACGATAAATGTAAACGTTTCTGAGAGTAATGCGTCCAATGTGAAGATTTTCAGTTACGTCGATACGAAATCAATGTAGAAAACGTTATGTTTTCTGCGTTTTTACTACGAATTACCACTTCTCGCTTTTTCTCGTGTAATGTGGCTGCCAGAGTTCGGTTCATGCAAAATCTTAAGGTCCTAGGTCAGCTACAAGGCAGCAAAAGCAGCCAAATACTGAATTTTCAAAAACTAAAACTTGAATTTCTGTGCCTCTTTCTTGGTGACTGCAAAAACTTAGAAGCTTCTACTTCGTACAGAGTGGTGCGACCGCAAACGTCATCACGCTGCATTAGTTGCCAGACGATAAATGTAAACGTTTCTGAGAGTAATGCGTCCAATGTGAAGATTTTCAGTTACGTCGATACGAAAACAAATGTTGAAAACGTTATGTTTTCTGCGGTTTTTACTACGAATTGCCACTTCTCGCTTTTTCTCGTGTAATGTGGCTGCCAGAGTTCGGTTCATGCAAAATCTTAATGTCCTAGGTCAACTACAAGGCAGCAAAAGCAGCCAAAAACTGAATTTTCAAAAACTAAAACTTGAATTTCTGTGCCTCTTTCTTGGTGACTGCAACAACTTAGAAGCTTCTACTTCGTACAGAGTGGTGCGACCGCAAACGTCATCACGCTGCGTTAGTTGCCAGACGATAAATGTAAACGTTTCTGAGAGTAATGCGTCCAATGTGACGATTTTCAGTTATGTCGATACGAAAACAATGTAGAAAACGTTATGTTTTCTGCGGTTTTTACTACGAATTACCACTTCTCGCTTTTTCTCGTGTAATGTGGCTGCCAGAGTTCGGTTCATGCAAAATCTTAAGGTCCTAGGTCAACTACAAGGCAGCAAAAGCAGCCAAAAACTGAATTTTCAAAAACTAAAACTTGAATTACTGTGCCTCTTTCTTGGTGACCGCAACAACTTAGAAGCTTCTACTTCTTACAGAGTGGTGCGACCGCAACCGTCATCACGCGGCATTAGTTGCCAGACGATAAATGTAAACGTTTCTGAGAGTAATGCGTCCAATGTGAAGATTTTCAGTTACGTCATTTCGAAAACAAATGTTGAAAACGTTATGTTTTCTGCGGTTTTTACTACGAATTACCACTTCTCGCTTTTTCTCGTGTAATGTGGCTGCCAGAGTTCGGTTCATGCAAAATCTTAAGGTCCTAGGTCAACTACAAGGCAGCAAAAGCAGCCAAAAACTGAATTTTCAAAAACTAAAACTTGAATTTCTGTGCCTCTTTCTTGGTGACTGCAACAACTTAGAAGCTTCTACTTCGTACAGAGTGGTGCGACCGCAAACGTCAACACGCTGCATTAGTTGCGAGACGATAAATGTAATCGTTTCTGAGAGTAATGCGTCCAATGTGAAGATTTTCAGTTACGTCATTTCGAAAACAAATGTTGAAAACGTTATATTTTCTGCGGTTTTTACTACGAATTACCACTTCTCGCTTTTTCTCGTGTAATGTGGCTGCCAGAGTTCGGTTCATGCAAAATCTTAAGGTCCTAGGTCAACTACAAGGCAGCAAAAGCAGTCAAAAACTGAGTTTTGAAAAACTAAAACTTGAATTTCTGTGCCTCTTTCTTGGTGACTGCAACAACTTAGAAGCTTCTACTTCGTACAGAGTGGTGCGACCGCAAACGTCATCACGCGGCATTAGTTGCCAGACGATAAATGTAAACGTTTCTGAGAGTAAAGCGTCCAATGTGAAGATTTTCAGTTACGTCGATACGAAAACAAATGTTGAAAACGATATGTTTTCTGCGGTTCTTACTACGAATTACCACTTCTCGCTTTTTCTCGTGTAATGTGGCTGCCAGAGTTCGGCTCATGCAAAATCTTAAGGTCCTAGGTCAACTACAAGGCAGCAAAAGCAGCCAAAAACTGAATTTTCAAAAACTAAAACTTGAATTTCTGTGCCTCTTTCTTGGTGACTGCAACAACTTAGAAGCTTCTACTTCGTGCAGAGTGGTGCGACCGCATACGTCATCACGCTGCATTAGTTGCCAGACGATAAATGTAAACGTTTCTGAGAGTAATGTGTCCTATGTGAAGATTTTCAGTTACGTCGATACGAAAACAAATGTTGAAAACGTTATGTTTTCTGCGGTTTTTACTACGAATTACCACTTCTCGCTTTTTCTCGTGTAATGTGGCTGCCAGAGTTCGGTTCATGCAAAATCGTAAGGTCCTAGGTCAACTACAAGGCAGCAAAAGCAGCCAAAAACTGAATTTTCAAAAACTAAAACTTGAGTTTCTGTGCCTCTTTCTTGGTGACTGCAACAACTTAGAAGCTTCTACTTCGTACAGAGTGGTGCGACCGCAAACGTCATCACGCTGCATTAGTTGCCAGACGTTAAATATAAACGTTTCTGGGAGTAATGCGTCCAATGTGAAGATTTTCAGTTACGTCGATACGAAAACAAATGTTGAAAACGTTATGTTTTCTGCGGTTTTTACTACGAATTAGCACTTCTCGCTTTTTCTCGTGTAATGTGGCTGCCAGAGTTCGGTTCATGCAAAATCTTAAGGTCCTAGGTCAACTACAAGGCAGCAAAAGCAGCCAAAAACTGAATTTTCAAAAACTAAAACTTGAATTTCTGTGCCTCTTTCTTGGTGACTGCAACAACTTAGAAGCTTCTACTTCGTACAGAGTGGTGCGACCGCAAACGTCATCACGCTGCATTAGTTGCCAGACGATAAATGTAAACGTTTCTGAGAGTAATGCGTCTAATGTGAAGATTTTCAGTTATGTCGATACGAAAACAATGTAGAAAACGTTATGTTTTCTGCGGTTTTTACTACGAATTACCACTTCTCGCTTTTTCTCGTGTAATGTGGCTGCCAGAGTTCGGTTCATGCAAAATCTTAAGGTCCTAGGTCAACTACAAGGCAGCAAAAGCAAACAAAAACTGAATTTTCAAAAACTAAATCTTGAATTTCTGTGCCTCTTTCTTGGTGACTGCAACAACTTAGAAGCTTCTACTTCGTACAGAGTGGTGCGACCGCAAACGTCATAACGCTGCATTAGTTGCCAGACGATAAATGTAAACGTTTCTGAGAGTAATGCGTCCAATGTGAAGATTTTCAGTTACGTCGATACGAAAACAATGTAGAAAACGTTATGTTTTCTGCGGTTTTTATTACGAATTACCACTTCTCGCTTTTTCTAGTGTAATAAGGCTGCCAGAGTTCGGTTCATGCAAAATCTTAAGGTCCTAGGTCAACTACAAGGCAGGAAAAGCAGCCAAAAACTGAATTTTCAAAAACTAAAACTTGAATTTCTGTGCCTCTTTCTTGGTGACTGCAACAACTTAGAAGCGTCTACTTCGTACAGAGTGGTGCGACCGCAAACGTCATCACGCTGCATTAGTTGCCAGACGATAAATGTAAACGTTTCTGAGAGTAATGCGTCCTATGTGAAGATTTTCAGTTACGTCGATACGAAAACAATGTAGAAAACGTTATGTTTTCTGCGGTTTTTACTACGAATTACCACTTCTCGCTTTTTCTCGTGTAATGTGGCTGCCAGAGTTCGGTTCATGCAAAATCTTAAGGTCCTAGGTCAACTACAAGGCAGCAAAAGCAGCCTAAAACTGAATTTTCAAAAACTAAAACTTGAATTTCTGTGCCTCTTTCATGGTGACTGCAACAACTTAGAAGCTTCTACTTCGTACAGAGTGGTGCGACCGCAAACGTCATCACGCTGCATTAGTTGCCAGACGATAAATGTAAACGTTTCTGAGAGTAATGCGTCCAATGTGAAGATTTTCAGTTACGCCGATACGAAAACAATGTAGAAAACGTTATGTTTTCTGCGGTTTTTACTACGAATTACCACTTCTCGCTTTTTCTCGTGTAATGTGGCTGCCAGAGTTCGGTTCATGCAAAATCTTAAGGTCCTAGGTCAACTACAAGGCAGTAAAAGCAGCCAAAAACTGAATTTTCAAAAACTAAAACTTGAATTTCTGTGCTTCTTTCTTGGTGACTGCAACAACTTAGAAGCTTCTACTTCGTACAGAGTGGTGCGACCGCAAACGTCATCACGCTGCATTAGTTGCCAGACGATAAATGTAAACGTTTCTGAGAGTAATGCGTCCAATGTGAAGATTTTCAGTTACGTCGATACGAAAACAATGTAGAAAACGATATGTTTTCTGCGGTTTTTACTACGAATTAGCACTTCTCGCTTTTTCTCGTGTAATGTGGCTGCCAGAGTTCGGTTCATGCAAAATGTTAAGGTCCTAGGTCAACTACAAGGCAGCAATGGCAGCCTAAAACTGAATTTTCAAAAACTAAAACTTGAATTTCTGTGCCTCTTTCTTGGTGACTGCAACAACTTAGAAGCTTCTACTTCGTACAGAGTGGTGCGACCGCAAACGTCATCACGCTGCATTAGTTGCCAGACGATAAATGTAAACGTTTCTGAGAGTAATGCGTCCAATGTGAAGATTTTCAGTTACGTCGATACGAAAACAATGTAGAAAACGTTATGTTTTCTGCGGATTTTACTAAGAATTACCACTTCTCGCTTTTTCTCGTGTAATGTGGCTGCCAGAGTTCGGTTCATGCAAAATCTTAAGGTCCTAGGTCAACTACAAGGCAGCAAAAGCAGCCAAAAACTGAATTTTCAAAAACTAAAACTTGAATTTCTGTGCCTCTTTCTTGGTGACTGCAACTACTTAGAAGCTTCTACTACGTACATAGTGGTGCGACCGCAAACGTCATCACGCGGCATTAGTTGCCAGACGATAAATGTAAACGTTTCTGAGAGTAATGCGTCCAATGTGAAGATTTTCAGTTACGTCATTTCGAAAACAAATGTTGAAAACGTTATGTTTTCTGCGGGTTTTACTACGAATTACCACTTCTCGCTTTTTCTCGTGTAATGTGGCTGCTAGCGTTCGGTTCATGCAAAATCTTAAGGTCCTAGGTCAACTACAAGGCAGCAAAAGCAGCAAAAAACTGAATTTTCAAAACCTAAAACTTGAATTTCTGTGCCTCTTTCTTGGTGACTGCAACAACTTAGAAGCTTCTACTTTGTACAGAGTGGTGCGACCGAAAACGTCATCACGCTGCATTAGTTGCCAGACGATAAATGTAAACGTTTCTGAGAGTAATGCGTCCAATGTGAAGATTTTCAGTTACGTCATTTCGAAAACAAATGTTGAAAACGTTATGTTTTCTGCGGTTTTTACTACGAATTACCACTTCTCGCTTTTTCTCGTGTAATGTGGCTGCCAGAGTTCGGTTCATGCAAAATCTTAAGGTCCTAGGTCAACTACAAGGCAGCAAAAGCGGCCAAAAACTGAATTTTCAAAAACTAAAACTTGAATTTCTGTGCCTCTTTCTTGGTGACTGCAACAACTTAGAAGCTTCTACTTCGTACAGAGTGGTGCGACCGCAAACGTCAACACGCTGCATTAGTTGCGAGACGATAAATGTAATCGTTTCTGAGAGTAATGCGTCCAATGTGAAGATTTTCAGTTACGTCGATACGAAAACAAATGTTGAAAACGTTATGTTTTCTGCGGTTTTTACTACGAATTACCACTTCTCGCTTTTTCTCGTGTAATGTGGCTGCCAGAGTTCGGTTCATGCAAAATCTTAAGGTCCTAGGTCAACTACAAGGCATCAAAAGCAGCCAAAAACTGAATTTTCAAAAACTAAAACTTGAATTTCTGTGCTTCTTTCTTGGTGACTGCAACAACTTAGAAGCTTCTACTTCGTACAGAGTGGTGCGACCGCAAACGTCATCACGCTGCATTAGTTGCCAGACGATAAATGTAAACGTTTCTGAGAGTAATGCGTCCAATGTGAAGATTTTCAGTTACGTCGATACGAAAACAATGTAGAAAACGATATGTTTTCTGCGGTTTTTACTACGAATTAGCACTTCTCGCTTTTTCTCGTGTAATGTGGCTGCCAGAGTTCCGTTCATGCAAAATGTTAAGGTCCTAGGTCAACTACAAGGCAGCAAAAGCAGCCTAAAACTGAATTTTCAAAACCTAAAACTTGAAATTCTGTGCCTCTTTCTTGGTGACTGCAACAACTTAGAAGCTTCTACTTCGTGCAGAGTGGTGCGACCGCATACGTCATCACGCTGCATTAGTTGCCAGACGTTAAATATAAACGTTTCTGGGAGTAATGCGTCCAATGTGAAGATTTTCAGTTACGTCGATTCGAAAACAAATGTTGAAAACGTTATGTTTTCTGCGGTTTTTACTACGAATTAACACTTCTATCTGTTTCTCGTGTAATGTGGCTGCCAGAGTTCGGTTCATGCGAAATCTTAAGGTCCTAGGTCAACTACAAGGCAGTAAAAGCAGCCAAAAACTGAATTTTCAAAAACTAAAACTTGAATTTCTGTGCTTCTTTCTTGGTGACTGCAACAACTTAGAAGCTTCTACTTCGTACAGAGTGGTGCGACCGCAAACGTCATCACGCTGCATTAGTTGCCAGACGATAAATGTAAACGTTTCTGAGAGTAATGCGTCCAATGTGAAGATTTTCAGTTACGTCGATACGAAAACAATGTAGAAAACGATATGTTTTCTGCGGTTTTTACTACGAATTAGCACTTCTCGCTTTTTCTCGTGTAATGTGGCTGCCAGAGTTCGGTTCATGCAAAATCTTAAGGTCCTAGGTCAACTACAAGGCAGCAAAAGCAGCCTAAAACTGAATTTTCAAAAACTAAAACTTGAATTTCTGTGCCTCTTTCTTGGTGACTGCAACAACTTAGAAGCTTCTACTTCATACAGAGTGGTGCGACCGCAAACGTCATCACGCTGCATTAGTTGCCAGACGATAAATGTAAACGTTTCTGAGAGTAATGCGTCCAATGTGAAGATTTTCAGTTACGTCATTACGAAAACAATGTAGAAAACGTTATGTTTTCTGCGGATTTTACTAAGAATTACCACTTCTCGCTTTTTCTCGTGTAATGTGGCTGCCAGAGTTCGGTTCATGCAAAATCTTAAGGTCCTAGGTCAACTACAAGGCAGCAAAAGCAGCCAAAAACTGAATTTTCAAAAACTAAAACTTGAATTTCTGTGCCTCTTTCTTGGTGACTGCAACTACTTAGAAGCTTCTACTTCGTACAGAGTGGTGCGACCGCAAACGTCATCACGCGGCATTAGTTGCCAGACGATAAATGTAAACGTTTCTGAGAGTAATGCGTCCAATGTGAAGATTTTCAGTTACGTCATTTCGAAAACAAATGTTGAAAACGTTATGTTTTCTGCGGGTTTTACTACGAATTACCACTTCTCGCTTTTTCTCGTGTAATGTGGCTGCCGGAGTTCGGTTCATGCAAAATCTTAAGGTCCTAGGTCAACTACAAGGCAGCAAAAGCAGCAAAAAACTGAATTTTCAAAACCTAAAACTTGAATTTCTGTGCCTCTTTCTTGGTGACTGCAACAACTTAGAAGCTTCTACTTTGTACAGAGTGGTGCGACCGAAAACGTCATCACGCTGCATTAGTTGCCAGACGATAAATGTAAACGTTTCTGAGAGTAATGCGTCCAATGTGAAGATTTTCATTTACGTCATTTCGAAAACAAATGTTGAAAACGTTATGTTTTCTGCGTTTTTTACTACGAATTACCACTTCTCGCTTTTTCTCGTGTAATGTGGCTGCCAGAGTTCGGTTCATGCAAAATCTTAAGGTCCTAGGTCAACTACAAGGCAGCAAAAGCAGCCAAAAACTGAATTTTCAAAAACTAAAACTTGAATTTCTGTGCCTCTTTCTTGGTGACTGCAACAACTTAGAAGCTTCTACTTCGTAGAGAGTGGTGCGACCGCAAACGTCATCACGCTGCATTAGTTACCAGACGATAAATGTAATCGTTTCTGAGAGTAATGCGTCCAATGTGAAGATTTTCAGTTACGTCGATACGAAAACAAATGTTGAAAACGTTATGTTTTCTGCGGTTTTTACTACGAATTACCACTTCTCGCTTTTTCTCGTGTAATGTGGCTGCCAGAGTTCGGTTCATGCAAAATCTTAAGGTCCTAGGTCAACTACAAGGCAGCAAAAGCAGCCAAAAACCTGCATTTTCAAAAACTAAAACTTTAATTTCTGTGCCTCTTTCTTGGTGACTGTGTAACACCACAGCTCTTATGCTGTATGGATTCATTTTGCTTTATTTAATGTTACATTGTTGATCGCCTGTGAATGTGTTCAAATCGATAGCATAAAATTGTGTATTCTTTTCTTTGTCAAACCTTTGATGTCGTGATTTGATTCTATGCAAAGTAGTGTATCTGCAATTTGTATTCTTTGTCCCATTTGGAGGGAACAGAACTTATTGTATGTAATTGTAATTTTGTGTGAATAATTTTTTGTAGAAGTGTCAATATGTGAAAATGTTCTGTTGTATTTAATGTATTTGTTTGCTGTTATGTAAATTGCTGATCCTCACTTAGGGTTCTTAGTTAGTTTGTATGTAAATGGTGTAGTGGTTCCCCTCTGGAACGGAAATGCGTAGCGCGCGCAGATTGTGGTTGGCCTAGGTGGAAAAAGTCGGGGACGAGCAGTCAATCGGGGACGAGCCACCAGTCGGAAAGGAGCTACCAGTTTGTGCACTGTCAATGTAAAGGCGCATATCATGCTGATTCAGAGAGAGGCTTTTACTGCTTCTTTCCAATGCCTCGGATGGGTGGATAAATAGCTGGATCTATTCTGGAATTTGTATGAATCATCGCCATGAAGATACGATAAAGTCCGGCAATTCTACCTGTAATTCCACCTACCAACATGCAGTTGCCACCACATTGCGCAATCACTGTAACGCAATACTATATTGATGTACAGTGAAGGATCAGCCTAATGGATGTGTTAGTGTGCTGAAGTATAAGGTAATTCATATCGGAATTTATTTACCTACCTTGATTTTATTCCTCATCTTAACACCTCTCAGGGTCCTCTCCGTTTGAAGTAAAGTGATTACCGAGTGTCATTACTGAAAGTACGTTGAAGCCTAGAGCTTTGTTAAATAATGCCTCTTGAACTTATTAGAAAGATAGTTAAAGCTAATGTGGTAACAGAGTGAGTTAAAGCTAATGTTATTTGTCCAATAATAATAATTTTCCTATTGAAACTGTTATTTAAAGTGCTGTTACTAACTTCAAACTTTAGGCTGAGTCTTATAAAGTAAATGATCACGTTGTTGTCTGTAGTAAATTCTAAAAAGGAGAGTCAGTTCCTTGCAATTTTGTCAACATTGTGTTTCGTTGTAGTAAAAGTGAGAAAGCTGCAGTTGTGAAACATTACATTCTCATGTATGCCAAGTGTTTGTCTCTCTTGTGTGCATATTAACAGTATAAAGACCACTCAGTTTGTGTAAACCCTGAAAGTGATAGTGTTTTTCTGTACCTGTTATAATTTTGAAAATAGTTCCTGCTGCTCTAACTGTTAGCTTCAATCTTAAAACATATGTGTGTTAGAGTTCATTGCACTCGCGTGTTGCTAAGTCTAGGTTGTGTCTGTTGTGTTGTCCATTATAGTTACTTATACCTACTTTCATAAACGAGAATGTTAATCTTTCTCTTGCCTAATTAGGCTGGCGACCGTTTCCCTTATTCTATAAACAGTTTAGCTAGGCAAAATTTTGTTTGACACTATTCCCATATTAACGTAATTCTGACTTTCATTTCCGATAAGCCACTTCCATTAGGAACAATACGGTCAACTTAACAAAATTCCTCTCAGAGGGTAACACTGCTCTGTTGCTTTATACCATAACTGCTATAACAAAATAATTCTGTTTTGCAAACTGCCTCCAGTTTTGAGGTTAGGGTAGAGCAGTAGCAGAGAGGAGTGTTATACGTGGCGCCGCGTGACAGGACGTTGTTCAGTTTGCACCTACAGACGGAAAAAATTTAAAGTAGTTAGCAGTTTACAAACGATGAGTGAACATAAAACGTCCAGCGGCACGAACCTGTACATTACTTGACAGAACTAGTAGTGAAAGTTCAGTTTAAATTAAAAATAAAAGGTATCAGTACTTAATAATAGCTAAAATGGACAGGAAATTAGAAATAAATTTAGACGCGCGAGAGCAGAATGCAACCGAGAGCAGTTCAGGCAGCACACCAACAGATGGCATGACGCGCGAGTTAAATTACGTACGTTATCATGCAGACGTTAATAAACAGATCGAAGCTATGTGTGTAGCGCGTACTAAGCAAGACAATGTAGGCGATGTTGTCGAAGACAGTGGCTATGCTGATGAATCGAGGGATATGTTTGAATCACCAAAACCAGAAAGGGATGTAGGATCTGAACACGAAAAGGCAGTAGAATCTAAAAGTGAAAAGACATTAAATCTGACTGACTTGCTTAAAATACTGTCTGCACAAAATGACAATATTAAGGCACAAATTGCAGCACAGGGTAGTGATATTAGTAAACAGATTGAGAAAGTTGATGTAAAAGTAGACATTGTGAGTAATGAAATTAAAAACCTCAAAAGCGAAATTACTGTCATCAATGGCAATATTGCCAACATACAAGGACAAATTGATGACATTAACGAAAGATTTGACTCTGAAGTAATTAAAATTCAAGATCAAATTGAACCCTTAGTCTGTACTAAGGTTGACGAAAAGGTATTCGGTATTAAATCCGAAATACAAACCGAATGTAACGCGGAATTTGCACAGATTAAACAATCTGTAACAGAAACAAGCAGAGCTCTAACCAAACAGATTCTTACTTGCGAAAAGAAGTGTGAACATAACACTTCACAAATCCAAGGCAAAGTGTATGACTTGGAAAGGAAAATACAAACCGGACCTACACATTTTACTGAAAGAATGCCTCTCAGTAAAATATTAGAGGGCGAGGAAAAATTCGACCCAGCGAAGAGACATAACGGCTGGCACCCCCTAGACTTGGTAAAGAATTGCGAAAGAAATTTTCCTGAATATTTGTCCGATCAGGAAAAAATTAATGTTGTAATTAGTGCACTAACGGGAGAAGCAAAAAGATGGGGGTTGAATCTGGATACTAACCAGATGTATTTTGAAACGTTTAAACAAAAATTTATTGACGAATACTGGTCAGAACAAAAACAAGACCAGTTGTGGCGTGAATTTCTAATGGCCAGGTTGTATGACATCAGAGGTAGGCAAACCATGAAAGAATTCTGCGAATCATGGTACAGAAAACTGATACATTTGAAGGCTAGAAGAACTGAAGCTGAGATCGTTTGGGTTCTTTGGCAGAAACTGCCTGAGGATTCGAAACGATATGTTGGGAGTACACACAGTAGTTTTTCTGCGTTCTTGGAAAGGGTAGAAGATGAAGATCACTGGCGAAGAAATCGCGAGTACCGTCCCCATAATAACAATAATTATTTGCGAGAAAGTAATGACCAAAATGAACGACCTGAAAACGAAAGATATCGTGTAAACGCGATTCAAAGAGGTCGTGCGAGAGGTAGAGGAAATTATACGACGCGCGGCAGAGGATACATAGCACGAAATTCCCAAACTAGAGACGAAATGGAAAACTAAAGACCGCGTGTGTTACGGGCCGGATTCACGCGGAAACCGGTTTTGGGCCCAAAGAAAAGATGTCAAATATTAGATTCGAGAAGGAAAAATGTAAACTACGGGGCAGAAAGGTTAAGGACGCACCTATAGCAGACGGGCGCGGAGTGATACATAGTGGCGTTTCCAGTGCTAAGTCACGTGACCGTTCGTGCTCGGGCCAGCGGTTGCTGGAGCAGCGTACATTGCATTCGGCAGCACACACAAATGTCAGACGTCAGAACAAGATGGCTGCCATAGAGAAAAACAGAAGAGGCGGGATCGGACACTTCCGATGGCCAGTTTCAGTAGTAGATGCATGTAGAAATGAAAATAAAGTTAATATGTCATATGATAAAGATAACTCAGTATCGGAATCGTGCGAAAAGACTTCATTAAAGAATGAAAGGGAGATAGAAAACGCGAATGAAAAAGAGAATATTGATACTGTTAATAATGTATATGAGGTACAAGACGTAGATGTGTGGGAGGTTATGATGAATAAAGAAGAGAGGAAGGTAGAATACGCCACGCAAAAGACGTGTGCACAATTAATGATAGGTGAAAGTGATATAGAGGAGGACGTTAGTAAACATGACATTATAAGCAGTGCAGGTGAATTTATTGTTGATGGAAAGGTGCTTAATGATTTTAATGCAGAAGGATCTGATAGGGATTTCGCACGATTACCTGAAAATGACAGCATGGAAGAAAATGAAATGAAAGTTATCGAAGTACATGACGATTATACTAAGTATGAAGTTAAGGCTGAAATCGTTCAAAGTGATAAAACAGAAGTGTCTGACTGTCCAAACGATGTGCATTGTGTAGAAAATGAGTTAAAAAACGAAGTGGCTGAAACATCTAGTGATAATCTGCCTCACTGTCTAAAAGTTGCTTTCCTCCTGGAATCTGATGACGAAAATGAAATCAGTGATAGTTCAGATAATGAAGGGTATATGAATACAGATAAGAATGAATATACCAACTTTCCCTATTGTTCAAAAGTCGAGTACTTAAGTAATTCAGATGGTGAGGAAAAGAGTAGTGATGACTCCAGTGAAGATGAATTCTCAGGTGTAAATGAAAGTGAATATACTTTTACTGAGAGAGGGTATGAGAAAATTAGTGACATTTTTCCAAAGCAAGATACAGAAAGTAGAACTGGGCCAAAACCGAAGGAATTATTTAGTAATGTAACACAGGGGCATAATTTGCAGGAACCTCCAGATGATACTATACTGGGGCAAGCCTTAACAAATGTTTTGAAAGAGTGTGAATCACAGGAACAAAAAGAACCTCATGATAACACTATACTGGGGCAAGCCTTAACAAATGTTTTGAAAGAGTGTGAGGCACAGGAACAAAAAGAACCACCTGATAAAATAATAGCAGAGCAGGAGATGTTGTACCTTGCTAAAGACTTTGAAATTCCAAAACCTAAAAAGCCACCTGATGAAACAAAACGTTGGCAAGATCTGAATAGGTTAGTGAAAGATGTAGAAAGTAGGAGGCCTAAAAAGCCACCAGACTTAGTAACTGTTTTATGAACCATAAAAGACTGCCTTGTTAATAAAGAGACTGGAGGCAGGGTGCTGTATTTGTATATATGTTGTTAATATAATGCATGACTTTATTATTATTATTATTATATCTGAGTGTTACCTGAAAGTGGATTGTTGTTTTGTTGATCTTGAGGCCTGTTGGAGGTTGTTGCTTATTTATTATAGTGTACTGTTTAACTTTGCTTAGGAAATGTTTATTTTCAATTGAACACTTACTGTTGCCAGTCTAATTATGATGAGAGGGTCATGTAGTGTGAGAAACATGAAAACTTTATGAATAAATATGCTTATGGTAACTTAATGAAAGTGCAAAGAACTCTTCAAGATAATAATTAATTTCTAATATACTTAAAATTCAGAAAGGGCTTATGTTTGCAGTATGTGGTTTACTTAAAGATACATGTCCTCAGAAGAGGGTTATTAACCCTCAGGGGGCAATGCACTCTTTGCATTGTCAGGTGCCTGACGAGCACCAGGGACCCGAGTCGTTGCTAGCACTACTTCCATTTCTTTTCGTGCTGCCAACCTTCCTCTTCATCATTCAGAACGTTTACTATCTTCTTTCCTTCTTCTCTATCAGAGTGTATTGAATAGTGTGGCAATGATGTAAGATATTGTGTATTGTTTGTGGACAAGTAAATGAAAAATAATATGGGTACACTAGAAAATGGCAAAGAATAATGAAAATATAGTGGGTACTGTAAAGGAAAAATGAAATTAAAAAGTAATTGGAAAGAGAAATGTGGATGAGAAAAGGTAAGAATATTGAAAAGAAAAGGTAAATGAATGCCATAATATAATTAAATGTAAATGTTTTTGAAAAAGAAAGGGGCAAATATGGTATTGAAAAACTGTATATGTGTTTAAAACTGAGGAGATGAACCTGGCTAAGGTATGTGTAAAGTAGATGGGAGGTATGTGTCTAGTGCCAGCAAAAGAGTTGGCAGAAATCACTTGCAATAGGATATGAAATTATTGTCCTGATCTTGATGTATGTAATGACCTAACTGTGTGTGGAAAAGCAATGATAAAGGAGTAGTAAGAAATACTTTATCCTAACTTGATCCTGAATATGACATTTAATTCTTTCTCGATTAATGTATATGTTACCTGAGTGTGTCATTTGAAAAGAAATGGTTTTGTTACCAGTGTCTAATTGCTGTTTCAAAGTTACAGGTTTCATGTTTTATACCACTAATGCAAATTTTACCAAAAGTGTGTCAGAATGATAAAAAACCTGGAAATGATGACAATAAACTGCTCAAAAATATGTTGATGGGCAGTAAAACAAGACAAAATAATAAAAATGCTGTGGTCCTGATGCTAAGGACTACAAAATATACGATGTGAGCAGTAACCAAAGGACTTGCCATTGTGGGGCAAGGAGCTGATAAGTGGTCATGAACTGCCAAACCTAGAGGATGGGGCAGTGTGTCAATTTAAAAATGTGTTTTTTGTGTATTCTTAATCTAAATTGTGTTTTTGTGTCTAAATGTGTATGTAAAAAGACTGCTAAACCAATAATGGGTAGAATGTGTAACATGGACTGCTAGTGCTGAGGCAAGCAGTGAATTAAGTTAGGTTTTTTTGAGCAATATGTTATAAACTGACTATTCTTATTGAAGTCATTGAAAAGTTATTATAAAATGTATAAGGAATCTTATTTAAATGGATGTAGATGTTTTTGATACTAGGTTTTTTGAAATAACGTAAAGTTTTGGACTGCCTTGTTTTGAAACACAGCAGTGATGATTAAAGATAGGCTCTGAATATGTTAGTGTGTTTATGTGTAACAAATATTTTGGACTGCTATTAATGAAGAGCAGCTTTAAAGTTAATTATTTTGAAACAACCTTGCAAAGTTACTTTGGTATTTAAGGAGTCAGTTGGAAAAGGTTTCTCATAGTTGTTTGTATAAATAATTGTGCATATCCAGATGCAAACTGAAATTTTCAATATTTCATTAATTGCTGAACCTTGTAAAATATACTGTGATCATTAATATGCTTGTGTGTCTGTGAAATTTTACATTCCTCTATAATTATTGAGAGACAAAATTCTGTTTTGCTAACTTAGAATGTCCTGTGTTATTGTATATGTGTTTAATTTTTTTTTCATATTATTTAAAGGCTTTTCCTATTCTAATTATATGTAGATGAGTTTGTGTACTGATTGCCTATTAATTGAACTGTGTGTGTATGAAAAGAACATGCTTAAAGATATCTTGTGTAATGGTGCAAAATTAGTTTCCTTAAACCAGTGTGAAATTGAAAATTGCTTTAGATATTTTACTTTGAAAATATTTTGGAAGAAATACATGCAATTTCTTAGTGTATATACTGTATATTTGTAATGTGTGTGTGTGTGTGTTTTTTTTTTCCCAACTGAAGTTGGATGGAATAAATTTTTTTTTGCAGCCAGCACCACTTAGGTGTTATGGATGTTTCCTTGAAGTATCCCTCATGGGAAACTTCAACGAAACATGGGGCATATGTAACACCACAGCTCTTATGCTGTATGGATTCATTTTGCTTTATTTAATGTTACATTGTTGATCGCCTGTGAATGTGTTCAAATCGATAGCATAAAATTGTGTATTCTTTTCTTTGTCAAACCTTTGATGTCGTGATTTGATTCTATGCAAAGTAGTGTATCTGCAATTTGTATTCTTTGTCCCATTTGGAGGGAACAGAACTTATTGTATGTAATTGTAATTTTGTGTGAATAATTTTTTGTAGAAGTGTCAATATGTGAAAATGTTCTGTTGTATTTAATGTATTTGTTTGCTGTTATGTAAATTGCTGATCCTCACTTAGGGTTCTTAGTTAGTTTGTATGTAAATGGTGTAGTGGTTCCCCTCTGGAACGGAAATGCGTAGCGCGCGCAGATTGTGGTTGGCCTAGGTGGAAAAAGTCGGGGACGAGCAGTCAGTCGGAGACGAGCCACCAGTCGGAAAGGAGCTACCAGTTTGTGCACTGTCAATGTAAAGGTGCATATCATGCTGATTCAGAGAGAGGCTTTTACTGCTTCTTTCCAATGCCTCGGATGGGTGGATAAATAGCTGGATCTATTCTGGAATTTGTATGAATCATCGCCATGAAGATACGATAAAGTCCGGCAATTCTACCTGTAATTCCACCTACCAACATGCAGTTGCCACCACATTGCGCAATAACTGTAACGCAATACTATATTGATGCACAGTGAAGGATCAGCCTAATGGATGTGTTAGTGTGCTGAAATATAAGGTAATTCATATCGGAATTTATTTACCTACCTTGATTTTATTCCTCATCTTAACACCTCTCAGGGTCCTCTCCGTTTGAAGTAAAGTGATTACCGAGTGTCATTACTGAAAGTACGTTGAAGCCTAGAGCTTTGTTAAATAATGCCTCTTGAACTTATTAGAAAGATAGTTAAAGCTAATGTGGTAACAGAGTGAGTTAAAGCTAATGTTATTTGTCCAATAATAATAATTTTCCTATTGAAACTGTTATTTAAAGTGCTGTTACTAACTTCAAACTTTAGGCTGAGTCTTATAAAGTAAATGATCACGTTGTTGTCTGTAGTAAATTCTAAAAAGGAGAGTCAGTTCCTTGCAATTTTGTCAACATTGTGTTTCGTTGTAGTAAAAGTGAGAAAGCTGCAGTTGTGAAACATTACATTCTCATGTATGCCAAGTGTTTGTCTCTCTTGTGTGCATATTAACAGTATAAAGACCACTCAGTTTGTGTAAACCCTGAAAGTGATAGTGTTTTTCTGTACCTGTTATAATTTTGAAAATAGTTCCTGCTGCTCTAACTGTTAGCTTCAATCTTAAAACATATGTGTGTTAGAGTTCATTGCACTCGCGTGTTGCTAAGTCTAGGTTGTGTCTGTTGTGTTGTCCATTATAGTTACTTATACCTACTTTCATAAACGAGAATGTTAATCTTTCTCTTGCCCAATTAGGCTGGCGACCGTTTCCCTTATTCTATAAACAGTTTAGCTAGGCAAAATTTTGTTTGACACTATTCCCATATTAACGTAATTCTGACTTTCATTTCCGATAAGCCACTTCCATTAGGAACAATACGGTCAACTTAACAAAATTCCTCTCAGAGGGTAACACTGCTCTGTTGCTTTATACCATAACTGCTATAACAAAATAATTCTGTTTTGCAAACTGCCTCCAGTTTTGAGGTTAGGGTAGAGCAGTAGCAGAGAGGAGTGTTATAACTGCAACAACTTAGAAGCTTCTACTTCGTACAGAGTGGTGCGACCGCAAACGTCATCACGCTGCATTAGTTGCCAAAACGATAAATGTAAACGTTTCTGAGAGTAATGCGTCCAATGTGAAGATTTTCAGTTACGTCGATACGAAAACAAATGTTGAAAACGTTATGTTTTCTGCGGTTTTTACTACGAATTACCATTTCTCGCTTTTTCTCGTGTAATGTGGCTGCCAGAGTTCGGTTCATGCAAAATCTTAAGGTCCTAGGTCAACTACAAGGCAGCAAAAGCAGCCAAAAACTGAATTTTCAAAAACTAAAACTTGAATTTCTGTGCCTCTTTCTTGGTGACTGCAACAACTTAGAAGCTTCTACTTCGTAGAGAGTGGTGCGACCGCAGACGTCATCACGCTGCATTAGTTGCCAGACAATAAATATAAACGTTTCTGAGAGTAATGCGTCCAATGTGAAGATTTTCATTACGTCGATACGAAAACAAATGTTGTAAACGTTATGTTTTCTGCGGTTTTTACTACGAATTACCACTTCTCGCTTTTTCTCGTGTAATGTGGCTGCCAGAGTTCGGTTCACGCAAAATCTTAAGGTCCTAGGTCAACTACAAGGCAGCAAAAGCAGCCAAAAACTGAATTTTCAAAAACTAAAACTTGAATTTCTGTGCCTCTTTCTTGGTGACCGCAACAACTTAGAAGCTTCTACTTCGTACAGAGTGGTGCGACCGCAAACGTCATCACGCTGCATTAGTTGCCAGACGATAAATGTAAACGTTTCTGAGAGTAATGCGTCCAATGTGAAGATTTTCAGTTACGTCGATACGAAAACAAATGTTGAAAACGTTATGTTTTCTGCGGTTTTTGCTACGAATTACCACTTCTCGCTTTTTCTCGTGTAATGTTTCTGCCAGAGTTCGGTTCATGCAAAATCTTAAGGTTCTAGGTCAACTACAAGGCAGCAAAAGCAGCCAAAAACTGAATTTTCAAAAACTAAAACTTGAATTTCTGTGCCTCTTTCTTGGTGACTGCAACAACTTAGAAGCTTCTACTTCGTACAGAGTGGTGCGACCGCAAACTTCATAACGCTGCATTAGTTGCCAGACAATAAATGTAAACGTTTCTGAGAGTAATGCGTCCAATGTGAAGATTTTCAGTTACGTCTTTTCGAAAACAAATGTTGAAAACGTTATGTTTTCTGCGGTTTTTACTACGAATTACCACTTCTCGCTTTTTCTCGTGTAATGTGGCTGCCAGAGTTCGGCTCATGAAAAATCTTAAGGTCCTAGGTCAACTACAAGTCAGCAAAAGCAGCTAAAAACTGAATTTTCAAAAACTAAAACTTGAATTTCTGTGCCTCTTTCTTGGTGACTGCAACAACTTAGAAGCTTCTACTTCGTACAGAGTGGTGCGACCGCAAACGTAATCACGCTGCATTAGTTGCTAGACGATAAATGTAAACGTTTCTGAGAGTAATGCGTCCAATGTGAAGATTTTCAGTTACGTCGATACGAAAACAAATGTTGAAAACGTTATGTTTTCTGCGGTTTTTACTACGATTTACCACTTCTCGCTTTTTCTCCTGTAATGTGGCTGCCAGAGTTCGGTTCATGCAAACTCTTAAGGTCCTAGGTCAACTACAAGGCAGCAAAAGCAGCCAAAAACTGAATTTTCAAAAACTAAAACTTGAATTTCTGTGCCTCTTTCTTGGTGACTGCAACAACTTAGAAGCTTCTACTTCGTACAGAGTGGTGCGACCGCAAACGTCATCACGCTGCATTAGTTGTCAGACGATAAATGTATACGTTTCTGAGAGTAATGCGTCCAATGTGAAGATTTTCAGTTACGTCATTTCGAAAACAAATGTTGAAAACGTTATGTTTTCTGCGGTTTTTACTACGAATTACCACTTCTCGCTTTTTCTCGTGTAATGTGGCTGCCAGAGTTCGGTTCATGCAAAATCTTAAGGTCCTAGGTCAACTACAAGGCAGCAAAAGCAGCCAAAAACTGAATTTTCAAAAACTAAAACTTGAATTTCTGTGCCTCTTTCATGGTGACTGCAACAACTTAGAAGCTTCTACTTCGTACAGAGTGGTGCGACCGCAAACGTCATCACGCTGCATTAGTTGCCAGACGATAAATGTAAACGTTTCTGAGAGTAATGCGTCCAATGTGAAGATTTTCAGTTACGTCGATACGAAAACAAATGTTGAAAACGTTATGTTTTCTGCGGTTTTTACTACGAATTACCACTTCTCGCTTTTTCTCGTGTAATGTGGCTGCCAGAGTTCGGTTCATGCAAAATCTTAAGGTCCTAGGTCAACTACAAGGCAGCAAAAGCAGCCAAAAACTGAATTTTCAAAAACCAAAACTTGAATTTCTGTGCCTCTTTCTTGGTGACTGCAACAAGTTAGAACCTTCTACTTCGTACAGAGTGGTGCGACCGCAAACGTCATCACGCTGCAGTAGTTGCCAGACGATAAATGTAAACGTTTCTGAGAGTAATGCGTCCAATGTGAAGATTTTCAGTTACGTCATTTCGAAAACAAATGTTGAAAACGTTATGTTTTCTGCGGTTTTTACTACGAATTACCACTTCTCGCTTTTTCTCGTGTAATGTGGCTGCCAGAGTTCGGTACGTGTAAAATCTTAAGGTCCTAGGTCAACTACAAGGCAGCAAAAGCAGCCAAAAACAGAATTTTCAAAAACTAAAACTTGAATTTCTGTGCCTCTTTCTTGGTGACTGCAACAACTTAGAAGCTTCTACTTCGTACAGAGTAGTGCGACCGCAAACGTCATCACGCTGCATTAGTTGCCAGACGATAAATGTAAACGTTTCTGAGAGTTATGCGTCCAATGTGAAGATTTTCAGTTACGTCGATACGAAAACAAATATTGAAAACGTTATGTTTTCTGCGGTTTTTACTACGAATTACCACTTCTCGCTTTTTCTCGTGTAATGTGGCTGCCAGAGTTCGGTTCATGCAAAATCGTAAGGTCCTAGGTCAACTACAAGGCAGCAAAAGCAGCCAAAAACTGAATTTTCAAAAACTAAAACTTGAATTTCTGTGCCTGTTTCTTGGTGACTGCAACAACTTAGAAGCTTCTACTTGTTACAGAGTGGTGCGACCGCAAACGTCATCACGCTGCATTAGTTGCCAGACGATAAATGTAAACGTTTCTGAGAGTAATGCGTCCAATGTGAAGATTTTCAGTTACGTCGATACGAAAACAATGTAGAAAACGTTATGTTTTCTGCGGTTTTTACTACGAATTACCACTTCTCGCTTTTTCTCGTGTAATGTGGCTGCCAGAGTTCGGTTCATGCAAAATCTTAAGGTCCTAGGTCAACTACAACGCAGCAAAAGCAGCCAAAAACTGAATTTTCAAAAACTAAAACTTGAATTTCTGTGCCTCTTTCTTGGTGACTGCAAAAACTTAGAAGCTTCTACTTCGTACAGAGTGGTGCGACCGCAAACGTCATCACGCTGCATTAGTTGCCAGACGATAAATGTAATCGTTTCTGAGAGTAATGCGTCCAATGTGAAGATTTTCAGTTACGTCATTTCGAAAACAAATGTTGAAAACGTTATGTTTTCTGCGGTTTTTACTACGAATTACCACTTCTCGCTTTTTCTCGTGTAATGTGGCTGCCAGAGTTCGGTTCATGCAAAATCCTAAGGTCCTAGGTCAACTACAAGGCAGCAAAAGCAGCCTAAAACTGAATTTTCAAAAACTAAAACTTGAATTTCTGTGCCTCTTTCTTGGTGACTGCAACAACTTAGAAGCTTCTACTTCGTATAGAGTGGTGCGACCGCAAACGTCATCACGCTGCATTAGTTGCCAGACGATAAATGTAATCGTTTCTGAGAGTAATGCGTCCAATGTGAAGATTTTCAGTTACGTCGATACGAAAACAATGTAGAAAACGTTATGTTTTCTGCGGTTTTTACTACGAATTACCACTTCTCGCTTTTTCTCGTGTAATGTGGCTGCCAGAGTTCGGTTCATGCAAAATCTTAAGGTTCTAGGTCAACTACAAGGCAGCAAAAGCAGCCAAAAACTGAATTTTCAAAAACCAAAACTTGAATTTCTGTGCCTCTTTCTTGGTGACTGCAACAACTTAGAAGCTTCTACTTCGTACAGAGTGGTGCGACCGCAAACGTCATCACGCTGCATTAGTTGCCAGACGATAAATGTAATCGTTTCTGAGAGTAATGCGTCCAATGTGAAGATTTTCAGTTACGTCATTTCGAAAACAAATGTTGAAAACGTTATGTTTTCTGCGGTTTTTACTACGAATTACCACTTCTCGCTTTTTCTCGTGTAATGTGGCTTCCAGAGTTCGGTTCATGCAAAATCTTAAGGTCCTAGGTCAACTACAAGGCAGCAAAAGCAGCCAAAAACTGAATTTTCAAAAACTAAAACTTGAATTTAGTGCCTCTTTCTTGGTGACTGCAACAACTTAGAAGCTTCTACTTCGTACAGAGTGGTGCGACCGCAAACGTAATCACGCTGCATTAGTTGCGAGACGATAAATGTAAACGTTTCTGAGAGTAATGCGTCCAATGTGAAGATTTTCAGTTACGTCGATACGAAAACAAATGTTGAAAACGTTATGTTTTCTGCGATTTTTACTACGAATTACCACTTCTCGCTTTTTCTCGTGTAATGTGGCTGCCAGAGTTCGGTTCATGCAAAATCTTAAGGTCCTAGGTCAACTACAAGGCAGCAAAAGCAGCAAAAACTGAATTTTCAAAAACCAAAACTTGAATTTCTGTGCCTCTTTCTTGGTGACTGCAACAACTTAGAAGCTTCTACTTCGTACAGAGTGGTGCGACAGCAAACGTCATCACGCTGCATTAGTTGCCAGACGATAAATGTAATCGTTTCTGAGAGTAATGCGTCCAATGTGAAGATTTTCAGTTACGTCATTTCGAAAACAAATGTTGAAAACGTTATGTTTTCTGCGGTTTTTACTACGAATTACCATTTCTCGCTTTTTCTCGTGTAATGTGGCTGCCAGAGTTCGGTTCATGCAAAATCTTAAGGTCCTAGGTCAACTACAAGGCAGCAAAAGCAGCCAAAAACTGAATTTTCAAAAACTAAAACTTGAATTTCTGTGCCTCTTTCTTGGTGACTGCAACAACTTAGAAGCTTCTACTTCGTACAGAGTGATGCGACCGCAAACTTCATCACGCTGCATTAGTTGCCAGACGATAAATGTAAACGTTTCTGAGAGTAATGCGTCCAATGTGAAGATTTTCAGTTACGTCGATACGAAAACAAATGTTGAAAACGTTATGTTTTCTGCGGTTTTTACTACGAATTACCACTTCTCGCTTTTTCTCGTGTAATGTGGCTGCCAGAGTTCGGTTCATGCAAAATCTTAAGGTCCTAGGTCAACTACAAGGCAGCAAAAGCAGCCAAAAACTGAATTTTCAAAAACTAAAACTTGAATTTCTGTGCCTCTTTCTTGGTGACTGCAACAACTTAGAAGCTTCTACTTCGTACAGAGTGGTGCGACCGCAAACGTCATCACGCTGCATTAGTTGCCAGACGATAAATGTAAACGTTTCTGAGAGTAATGCGTCCAATGTGAAGATTTTCAGTTACGTCGATACGAAAACAAATGATGAAAACGTTTTGTTTTCTGCGGTTTTTACTACGAATTACCACTTCTCGCTTTTTCTCGTGTAATGTGGCTGCCAGAGTTCGGTTCATGCAAAATCTTAAGGTCCTAGGTCAACTACAAGGCAGCAAAAGCAGCCAAAAACTGAATTTTCAAAAACTAAAACTTGAATTTCTGTGCCTCTTTCTTGGTGACTGCAACAACTTAGAAGCTTCTACTTCGTACAGAGTGGTGCGACCGCAAACGTCATCACGCTGCATTAGTTGCCAGACGATAAATGTAAACGTTTCTGAGAGTAATGCGTCCAATGTGAAGATTTTCAGTTACGTCATTTCGAAAACAAATGTTGAAAACGTTATGTTTTCCGCGGTTTTTACTACGAATTACCACTTCTCGCTTTTTCTCGTGTAATGTGGCTGCCAGAGTTCGGTTCATGCAAAATCTTAAGGTCCTAGGTCAACTACAAGGCAGCAAAAGCAGCCAAAAACTGAATTTTCAAAAACCAAAACTTGAATTTCTGTGCCTCTTTCTTGGTGACTGAAACAACTTAGAAGCTTCTACTTCGTACAGAGTGGTGCGACCGCAAACGCCATCACGCTGCATTAGTTGCCAGACGATAAATGTAATCGTTTCTGAGAGTAATGCGTCCAATGTGAAGATTTTCAGTTACGTCATTTCGAAAACAAATGTTGAAAACGTTATGTTTTCTGCGGTTTTTACTACGAATTACCACTTCTCGCTTTTTCTCGTGTAATGTGGCTGCCAGAGTTCGGTTCATGCAAAATCTTAAGGTCCTAGGTCAACTACAAGGCAGCAAAAGCAGCCAAAAACTGAATTTTCAAAAACTAAAACTTGAATTTCTGTGCCTCTTTCTTGGTGACTGCAACAACTTAGTAGCTTCTACTTCGTACAGAGTGGTGCGGCCGCAAACGTCATAACGCTGCATTAGTTGCCAGACGATAAATGTAATCGTTTCTGAGAGTAATGCGTCCAATGTGAAGATTTTCAGTTACGTCGATACGAAAACAATGTAGAAAACGTTATGTTTTCTGCGGTTTTTACTACGAATTACCACTTCTCGCTTTTTCTCGTGTAATGTGGCTGCCAGAGTTCGGTTCATGCAAAATCTTAAGGTCCTAGGTCAACTACAAGGCAGCAAAAGCAGCCAAAAACTGAATTTTCAAAAACCAAAACTTGAATTTCTGTGCCTCTTTCTTGGTGACTGCAACAACTTAGAAGCTTCTACTTCGTACAGAGTGGTGCGACCGCAAACGTCATCACGCGGCATTAGTTGCCAGACGATAAATGTGAACGTTTCTGAGAGTAATGCGTCCAATGTGAAGATTTTCAGTTACGTCGATACGAAAACAAATGTTGAAAACGTTATGTTTTCTGCGGTTTTTACTACGAATTACCACTTCTCGCTTTTTCTCGTGTAATGTGGCTGCAAGAGTTCGGTTCATGCAAAATCTTAAGGTCCTAGGTCAACTACAAGGCAGCAAAAGCAGCCAAAAACTGAATTTTCAAAAACTAAAACTTGAATTTCTGTGCCTCTTTCTTGCTGACTGCAACAACTTAGAAGCTTCTACTTCGTACAGAGTGGTGCGACCGCAAACGTCATCACGCTGCATTAGTTGCCAGACGATAAATGTAAACGTTTCTGAGAGTAATGCGTCCAATGTGAAGATTTTCAGTTACGTCATTTCGAAAACAAATGTTGAAAACGATATGTTTTCCGCGGTTTTTACTACGAATTACCACTTCTCGCTTTTTCTCGTATAATGTGGCTGCCAGAGTTCGGTTCATGCAAAATCTTAAGGTCCTAGGTCAACTACAAGGCAGCAAAAGCAGCCAAAAACTGAATTTTCAAAAACCAAAACTTGAATTTCTGTGCCTCTTTCTTGGTGACTGAAACAACTTAGAAGCTTCTACTTCGTACAGAGTGGTGCGACCGCAAACGTCATCACGCTGCATTAGTTGCCAGACAATAAATGTAATGGTTTCGGAGAGTAATGCGTCCAATGTGAAGATTTTCAGTTACGTCTTTTCGAAAACAAATGTTGAAAACGTTATGTTTTCTGCGGTTTTTACTACGAATTACCACTTCTCGCTTTATCTCGTGTAATGTGGCTGCCACAGTTCGGTTCATGCAAAATCTTAAGGTCCTAGGTCAACTACAAGGCAGCAAAAGCAGCCAAAAACTGAATTTTCAAAAACTAAAACTTGAATTTCTGTGCCTCTTTCTTGGTGACTGCAACAACTTAGAAGCTTCTACTTCGTACAGAGTGGTGCGACCGCAAACGTAATCACGCTGCATTAGTTGCGAGACGATAAATGTAAACGTTTCTGAGAGTAATGCGTCCAATGTGAAGATTTTCAGTTACGTCGATACGAAAACAAATGTTGAAAACGTTATGTTTTCTGCGGTTTTTACTACGAATTACCACTTCTCGCTTTTTCTCGTGTAATGTGGCTGCCAGAGTTCGGTTCATGCAAAATCTTAAGGTCCTAGGTCAACTACAAGGCAGCAAAAGCAGCCAAAAACTGAATTTTCAAAAACTAAAACTTGAATTTCTGTGCCTCTTTCTTGGTGACTGCAACAACTTAGTAGCTTCTACTTCGTACAGAGTGGTGCGACCGCAAACGTCATAACGCTGCATTAGTTGCCAGACGATAAATGTAATCGTTTCTGAGAGTAATGCGTCCAATGTGAAGATTTTCAGTTACGTCGATACGAAAACAATGTAGAAAACGTTATGTTTTCTGCGGTTTTTACTACGAATTACCACTTCTCGCTTTTTCTCGTGTAATGTGGCTGCCAGAGTTCGGTTCATGCAAAATCTTAAGGTCCTAGGTCAACTACAAGGCAGCAAAAGCAGCCAAAAACTGAATTTTCAAAAACCAAAACTTGAATTTCTGTGCCTCTTTCTTGGTGACTGCAACAACTTAGAAGCTTCTACTTCGTACAGAGTGGTGGGACAGCAAACGTCATCACGCTGCATTAGTTGCCAGACGATAAATGTAATCGTTTATGAGAGTAATGCGTCCAATGTGAAGATTTTCAGTTACGTCATTTCGAAAACAAATGTTGAAAACGTTATGTTTTCTGCGGTTTTTACTACGAATTACCATTTCTCGCTTTTTCTCGTGTAATGTGGCTGCCAGAGTTCGGTTCATGCAAAATCTTAAGGTCCTAGGTCAACTACAAGGCAGCAAAAGCAGCCAAAAACTGAATTTTCAAAAACTAAAACTTGAATTTCTGGGCCTCTTTCTTGGTGACTGCAACAACTTAGAAGCTTCTACTTCGTACAGAGTGGTGCGACCGCAAACGTCATCACGCGGCATTAGTTGCCAGACGATAAATGTAAACGTTTCTGAGAGTAATGCGTTTAATGTGAAGATTTCCAGTTACGTCGATACGAAAACAAATGTTGAAAACGTTATGTTTTCTGCGGTTTTTACTACGAATTACCATTTCTCGCTTTTTCTCGTGTAATGTGGCTGCCAGAGTTCGGTTCATGCAAAATCTTAAGGTCCTAGGTCAACTACAAGGCAGCAAAAGCAGCCAAAAACTGAATTTTCAAAACTAAAACTTGAATTTCTGTGCCTCTTTCTTGGTGACTGCAACAACTTAGAAGCTTCTACTTCGTACAGAGTGGTGCGACCGCAAACGTCATCACGCTGAATTAGTTGCCAGACGATAAATGTAATCGTTTCTGAGAGTAATGCGTCCAATGTGAAGATTTTCAGTTACGTCATTTCGAAAACAAATGTTGAAAACGTTATGTTTTCTGCGGTTTTTACTACGAATTACCACTTCTCGCTTTTTCTCGTGTAATGTGGCTGCCAGAGTTCGGTTCATGCAAAATCTTAAGGTCCTAGGTCAACTACAAGGCAGCAAAAGCAGCCAAAAACTGAATTTTCAAAAACTAAAACTTGAATTTCTGTGCCTCTTTCTTGGTGACTGCAACAACTTAGAAGCTTCTACTTCGTACAGAGTGGTGCGACCGCAAACGTCATCACGCTGCATTAGTTGCCAGACGATAAATGTAAACGTTTCTGAGAGTAATGCGTCCAATGTGAAGATTTTCAGTTACGTCGATACGAAAACAAATGTTGAAAACGTTATGTTTTCTGCGGTTTTTACTACGAATTACCACTTCTCGCTTTTTCTCGTGTAATGTGGCTGCCAGAGTTCGGTTCATGCAAAATCTTAAGGTCCTAGGTCAACTACAAGGCAGCAAAAGCAGCCAAAAACTGAATTTTCAAAAACTAAAACTTGAATTTCTGTGCCTCTTTCTTGGTGACTGCAACGACTTAGAAGCTTCTACTTCGTACAGAGTGGTGCGACCGCAAACGTCATCACGCTGCATTAGTTGCCAGACGATAAATGTATACGTTTCTGAGAGTAATGCGTCCAATGGGAAGATTTTCAGTTACGTCGATACGAAAACAATGTAGAAAACGTTATGTTTTCTGCGGTTTTTACTACGAATTACCACTTCTCGCTTTTTCTCGTGTAATGTGGCTGCCAGAGTTCGGTTCATGCAAAATCTTAAGGTCCTAGGTCAACTACAAGGCAGCAAAAGCAGCCAAAAACTGAATTTTCAAAAACCAAAACTTGAATTTCTGTGCCTCTTTCTTGGTGACTGCAACTACTTAGAAGCTTCTACTTCGTACAGAGTGGTGCGACCGCAAACGTCATCACGCTGCATTAGTTGCCAGACGATAAATGTAATCGTTTCTGAGCGTAATGCGTCCAATGTGAAGATTTTCAGTTACGTCATTTCGAAAACAAATGTTGAAAACGTTATGTTTTCTGCGGTTTTTACTACGAATTACCACTTCTCGCTTTTTCTCGTGTAATGTGGCTGCCAGAGTTCGGTTCATGCAAAATCTTAAGGCCCTAGGTCAACTACAAGGCAGCAAAAGCAGCCAAAAACTGAATTTTCGAAAACTAAAACTTGAATTTCTGTGCCTCTTTCTTGGTGACTGCAACAACTTAGAAGCTTCTACTTCGTACAGAGTGGTGCGACCGCAATCGTAATCACGCTGCAATAGTTGCGAGCCGATAAATGTAAACGTTTCTGAGAGTAATGCGTCCAATGTGAAGATTTTCAGTTACGTCGATACGAAAACAAATGTTGAAAACGTTATGTTTTCTGCGGTTTTTACTACGAATTACCACTTCTCGCTTTTTATCGTGTAATGTGGCTGCCAGAGTTCGGTTCATGCAAAATCTTAAGGTCCTAGGTCAACTACAAGGCAGCAAAAGCAGCCAAAAACTGAATTTTCAAAAACTAAAACTTGAATTTCTGTGCCCCTTTCTTGGTGACTGCAACGACTTAGAAGCTTCTACTTCGTACAGAGTGGTGCGACCGAAAACGTCATCACGCTGCATTAGTTGCCAGACGATAAATGTAAACGTTTCTGAGAGTAATGCGTCCAATGTGAAGATTTTCAGTTACGTCGATACGAAAACAAATGTTGAAAACGTTATGTTTTCTGCGGTTTTTACTACGAATTACCACTTCTCGCTTTTTCTCGTGTAATGTGGCTGCCAGAGTTCGGTTCATGCAAAATCTTAAGGTCCTAGGTCAACTACAAGGCAGCAAAAGCAGCCAAAAACTGAATTTTCAAAAACTAAAACTTGAATTTCTGTGCCTCTTTCTTGGTGACTGCAACAACTTAGTAGCTTCTACTTCGTACAGAGTGGTGCGACCGCAAACGTCATAACGCTGCATTAGTTGCCAGACGATAAATGTAATCGTTTCTGAGAGTAATGCGTCCAATGTGAAGATTTTCAGTTACGTCGATACGAAAACAATGTAGAAAACGTTATGTTTTCTGCGGTTTTCAGTACGAATTACCACTTCTCGCTCTTTCTCGTGTAATGTGGCTGCCAGAGTTCGGTTCATGCAAAATCTTAAGGTCCTAGGTCAACTACAAGGCAGCAAAAGCAGCCAAAAACTGAATTTTCAAAAACCAAAACTTGAATTTCTGTGCCTCTTTCTTGGTGACTGCAACAACTTAGAAGCTTCTACTTCGTACAGAGTGGTGCGACAGCAAACGTCATCACGCTGCATTAGTTGCCAGACGATAAATGTAATCGTTTCTGAGAGTAATGCGTCCAATGTGAAGATTTTCAGTTACGTCATTTCGAAAACAAATGTTGAAAACGTTATGTTTTCTGCGGTTTTTACTACGAATTACCATTTCTCGCTTTTTCTCGTGTAATGTGGCTGCCAGAGTTCGGTTCATGCAAAATCTTAAGGTCCTAGGTCAACTACAAGGCAGCAAAAGCAGTCAAAAACTGAATTTTCAAAAACTAAAACTTGAATTTCTGTGCCTCTTTCTTGGTGACTGCAACAACTTAGAAGCTTCTACTTCGTACAGAGTGGTGCGACCGCAAACGTCATCACGCTGCATTGGTTGCCAGACGATAAACGTAAACGTTTCTGAGTGTAATGCGTCCAATGTGAAGATTTTCAGTTACGTCATTTCGAAAACAAATGTTGAAAACTTTATGTTTTCTGCGGTTTTTACTACGAATTACCACTTCTCGCTTTTTCTCGTGTAATGTGGCTGCCAGAGTTCGGTTCATGCAAAATCTTAAGGTCCTAGGTCAACTACAAGGCAGCAAAAGCAGCCAAAAACTGAATTTTCAAAAACTAAAACTTGAATTTCTGTGCCTCTTTCTTGGTGACTGCAACAACCTAGAAGCTTCTACTTCGTACAGAGTGGTGCGACCGCAAAAGTCATCACGCTGCATTAGTTGCCAGACGATAAATGTACACGTTTCAGAGAGTAACGCGTCCAATGTGAAGATTTTCAGTTACGTCGATACGAAAACAAATGTTGAAAACGTTATGTTTTCTGCGGTTTTTACTACGAATTACCACTTCTCGCTTTTTCTCGTTTAATGTGGCTGCCAGAGTTCGGTTCATGCAAAATCTTAAGGTCCTAGGTCAACTACAAGGCAGCAAAAGCAGCCAAAAACTGAATTTTCAAAAACTAAAACTTGAATTTCTGTGCCTCTTTCTTGGTGACTGCAACAACTTAGAAGCTTCTACTTCGTACAGAGTGGTGCGACCGCAAACGTCATCACGCTGCATTAGTTGCCAGACGATAAATGTAATCGTTTCTGAGAGTAATGCGTCCAATGTGAAGATTTTCAGTTACGTCGATACGAAAACAATGTAGAAAACGCTATGTTTTCTGCGGTTTTTACTACGAATTACCACTTCTCGCTTTTTCTCGTGTAATGTGGCTGCCAGAGTTCGGTTCATGCAAAATCTTAAGGTCCTAGGTCAACTACAAGGCAGCAAAAGCAGCCAAAAACTGAATTTTCAAAAACTAAAACTTGAATTTCTGTGCCTCTTTCTTGGTGACTGCAACAACTTAGAAGCTTCTACTTCGTACAGAGTGGTGCGACCGCAAACGTCATCACGCTGCATTAGTTGCCAGACGATAAATGTATACGTTTCTGAGAGTAATGCGTCCAATGTGAAGATTTTCAGTTACGTCGATACGAAAACAATGTAGAAAACGTTATGTTTTCTGCGGTTTTTACTACGAATTACCACTTCTCGCTTTTTCTCGTGTAATGTGGCTGCCAGAGTTCGGTTCATGCAAAATCTTAAGGTCCTAGGTCAACTACAAGGCAGCAAAAGCAGCCAAAAACTGAATTTTCAAAAACTAAAACTTGAATTTCTGTGCCTCTTTCTTGGTGACTGCAACAACTTAGAAGCTTCTACTTCGTACAGAGTGGTGCGACCGCAAACGTCATCACGCTGCATTAGTTGCCAGACGATAAATGTAAACGTTTCTGAGAGTAATGCGTCCAATGTGAAGATTTTCAGTTACGTCGATACGAAAACAAATGTTGAAAACGTTATGTTTTCTGCGGTTTTTACTACGAATTACCACTTCTCGCTTTTTCTCGTGTAATGTGGCTGCCAGAGTTCGGTTCATGCAAAATCTTAAGGTCCTAGGTCAACTACAAGGCAGCAAAAGCAGCCAAAAACTGAATTTTCAAAAACCAAAACTTGAATTTCTGTGCCTCTTTCTTGGTGACTGCAACAACTTAGAAGCTTCTACTTCGTACAGAGTGGTGCGACCGCAAACGTCATCACGCTGCATTAGTTGCCAGACGATAAATGTAATCGTTTCTGAGAGTAATGCGTCCAATGTGAAGATTTTCAGTTACGTCGATACGAAAACAATGTAGAAAACGTTATGTTTTCTGCGGTTTTTACTACGAATTACCACTTCTCGCTTTTTCTCGTGTAATGTGGCTGCCAGAGTTCGGTTCATGCAAAATCTTAAGGTCCTAGGTCAACTACAAGGCAGCAAAAGCAGCCAAAAACTGAATTTTCAAAAACTAAAACTTGAATTTCTGTGCCTCTTTCTTGGTGACTGCAACAACTTAGAAGCTTCTACTTCGTACAGAGTGGTGCGACCGCAAACGTCATCACGCTGCATTAGTTGCCAGACGATAAATGTAAACGTTTCTGAGAGTAATGCGTCCAATGTGAAGATTTTCAGTTACGTCATTTCGAAAACAAATGTTGAAAACGTTATGTTTTCTGCGGTTTTTACTACGAATTACCACTTCTCGCTTTTTCTCGTGTAATGTGGCTGCCAGAGATCGGTTCATGCAAAATCTTAAGGTCCTAGGTCAACTACAAGGCAGCAAAAGCAGCCAAAAACTGAATTTTCAAAAACTAAAACTTGAATTTCTGTGCCTCTTTCTTGGTGACTGCAACAACTTAGAAGCTTCTACTTCGTATAGAGTGGTGCGACCGCAAACGTCATCACGCTGCATTAGTTGCCAGACGATAAATGTAAACGTTTCTGAGAGTAATGCGTCCAATGTGAAGATTTTCAGTTACATCGATACGAAAACAAATGTTGAAAACGTTATGTTTTCTGCGGTTTTTACTACGAATTACCACTTCTCGCTTTTTCTCGTGTAATGTGGCTGCCAGAGTTCTGTTCATGCAAAATCTTAAGGTCCTAGGTCAACTACAGGGCAGCAAAAGCAGCCAAAAACTGAATTTTCAAAAACTAAAACTTGAATTTCTGTGCCTCTTTCTTGGTGACTGCAACAACTTAGTAGCTTCTACTTCGTACAGAGTGGTGCGACCGCAAACGTCATAACGCTACATTAGTTGCCAGACGATAAATGTAATCGTTTCTGAGAGTAATGCGTCCAATGTGAAGATTTTCAGTTACGTCGATACGAAAACAATGTAGAAAACGTTATGTTTTCTGCGGTTTTTACTACGAATTACCACTTCTCGCTTTTTCTCGTGTAATGTGGCTGCCAGAGTTCGGTTCATGCAAAATCTTAAGGTCCTAGGTCAACTACAAGGCAGCAAAAGCAGCCAAAAACTGAATTTTCAAAAACTAAAACTTGAATTTCTGTGCCTCTTTCTTGGTGACTGCAACAACTTAGAAGCTTCTACTTCGTACAGAGTGGTGCGACCGCAAACGTCATCACGCTGCATTGGTTGCCAGACGATAAACGTAAACGTTTCTGAGTGTAATGCGTCCAATGTGAAGATTTTCAGTTACGTCATTTCGTAAACAAATGTTGAAAACTTTATGTTTTCTGCGGTTTTTACTACGAATTACCACTTCTCGCTTTTTCTCGTGTAATGTGGCTGCCAGAGTTCGGTTCATGCAAAATCTTAAGGTCCTAGGTCAACTACAAGGCAGCAAAAGCAGCCAAAAACTGAATTTTCGAAAACTAAAACTTGAATTTCTGTGCCTCTTTCTTGGTGACTGCAACAAGTTAGAAGCTTCTACTTCGTACAGAGTGGTGCGACCGCAAACGTAATCACGTTGCATTAGTTGCGAGCCGATAAATGTAAACGTTTCTGAGAGTATTGCGTCCAATGTGAAGATTTTCAGTTACGTCGATACGAAAACAAATGTTGAAAACGTTATGTTTTCTGCGGTTTTTACTACGAATTACCACTTCTCGCTTTTTCTCGTGTAATGTGGCTGCCAGAGTTCGGTTCATGCAAAATCTTAAGGTCCTAGGTCAACTACAAGGCAGCAAAAGCAGCCAAAAACTGAATTTTCAAAAACTAAAACTTGAATTTCTGTGCCTCTTTCTTGGTGACTGCAACAACTTAGAAGCTTCTACTTCGTATAGAGTGGTGCGACCGCAAACGTCATCACGCTGCATTAGTTGCCAGACGATAAATGTAAACGTTTCTGAGAGTAATGCGTCCAATGTGAAGATTTTCAGTTACATCGATACGAAAACAAATGTTGAAAACGTTATGTTTTCTGCGGTTTTTACTACGAATTACCACTTCTCGCTTTTTCTCGTGTAATGTGGCTGCCAGAGTTCTGTTCATGCAAAATCTTAAGGTCCTAGGTCAACTACAGGGCAGCAAAAGCAGCCAAAAACTGAATTTTCAAAAACTAAAACTTGAATTTCTGTGCCTCTTTCTTGGTGACTGCAACAACTTAGTAGCTTCTACTTCGTACAGAGTGGTGCGACCGCAAACGTCATAACGCTACATTAGTTGCCAGACGATAAATGTAATCGTTTCTGAGAGTAATGCGTCCAATGTGAAGATTTTCAGTTACGTCGATACGAAAACAATGTAGAAAACGTTATGTTTTCTGCGGTTTTTACTACGAATTACCACTTCTCGCTTTTTCTCGTGTAATGTGGCTGCCAGAGTTCGGTTCATGCAAAATCTTAAGGTCCTAGGTCAACTACAAGGCAGCAAAAGCAGCCAAAAACTGAATTTTCAAAAACTAAAACTTGAATTTCTGTGCCTCTTTCTTGGTGACTGCAACAACTTAGAAGCTTCTACTTCGTACAGAGTGGTGCGACCGCAAACGTCATCACGCTGCATTGGTTGCCAGACGATAAACGTAAACGTTTCTGAGTGTAATGCGTCCAATGTGAAGATTTTCAGTTACGTCATTTCGAAAACAAATGTTGAAAACTTTATGTTTTCTGCGGTTTTTACTACGAATTACCACTTCTCGCTTTTTCTCGTGTAATGTGGCTGCCAGAGTTCGGTTCATGCAAAATCTTAAGGTCCTAGGTCAACTACAAGGCAGCAAAAGCAGCCAAAAACTGAATTTTCAAAAACTAAAACTTGAATTTCTGTGCCTCTTTCTTGGTGACTGCAACAACCTAGAAGCTTCTACTTCGTACAGAGTGGTGCGACCGCAAAAGTCATCACGCTGCATTAGTTGCCAGACGATAAATGTACACGTTTCAGAGAGTAACGCGTCCAATGTGAAGATTTTCAGTTACGTCGATACGAAAACAAATGTTGAAAACGTTATGTTTTCTGCGGTTTTTACTACGAATTACCACTTCTCGCTTTTTCTCGTTTAATGTGGCTGCCAGAGTTCGGTTCATGCAAAATCTTAAGGTCCTAGGTCAACTACAAGGCAGCAAAAGCAGCCAAAAACTGAATTTTCAAAAACTAAAACTTGAATTTCTGTGCCTCTTTCTTGGTGACTGCAACAACTTAGAAGCTTCTACTTCGTACAGAGTGGTGCGACCGCAAACGTCATCACGCTGCATTAGTTGCCAGACGATAAATGTAATCGTTTCTGAGAGTAATGCGTCCAATGTGAAGATTTTCAGTTACGTCGATACGAAAACAATGTAGAAAACGCTATGTTTTCTGCGGTTTTTACTACGAATTACCACTTCTCGCTTTTTCTCGTGTAATATGGCTGCCAGAGTTCGGTTCATGCAAAATCTTAAGGTCCTAGGTCAACTACAAGGCAGCAAAAGCAGCCAAAAACTGAATTTTCAAAAACTAAAACTTGAATTTCTGTGCCTCTTTCTTGGTGACTGCAACAACTTAGAAGCTTCTACTTCGTACAGAGTGGTGCGACCGCAAACGTAATCACGCTGCATTAGTTGCGAGCCGATAAATGTAAACGTTTCTGAGAGTAATGCGTCCAATGTGAAGATTTTCAGTTACGTCGATACGAAAACAAATGTTGAAAACGTTATGTTTTCTGCGGTTTTTACTACGAATTACCACTTCTCGCTTTTTCTCGTGTAATGTGGCTGCCAGAGTTCGGTTCATGCAAAATCTTAAGGTCCTAGGTCAACTACAAGGCAGCAAAAGCAGCCAAAAACTGAATTTTCAAAAACTAAAACTTGAATTTCTGTGCCTCTTTCTTGGTGACTGCAACAACTTAGAAGCTTCTACTTCGTACAGAGTGGTGCGACCGCAAACGTCATCACGCTGCATTAGTTGCCAGACGATAAACGTATACGTTTCTGAGAGTAATGCGTCCAATGTGAAGATTTTCAGTTACGTCGATACGAAAACAATGTAGAAAACGTTATGTTTTCTGCGGTTTTTACTACGAATTACCACTTCTCGCTTTTCTCGTGTAATGTGGCTGCCAGAGTTCGGTTCATGCAAAATCTTAAGGTCCTAGGTCAACTACAAGGGAGCAAAAGCAGCCAAAAACTGAATTTTCAAAAACCAAAACTTGAATTCCTGTGCCTCTTTCTTGGTGACTGCAACAACTTAGAAGCTTCTACTTCGTACAGAGTGGTGCGACCGCAAACGTCATCACGCTGCATTAGTTGCCAGACGATAAATGTAATCGTTTCTGAGAGTAATGCGTCCAATGTGAAGATTTTCAGTTACGTCATTTCGAAAACAAATGTTGAAAACGTTATGTTTTCTGCGGTTTTTACTACGAATTACCACTTCTCGCTTTTTCTCGTGTAATGTGACTGCCAGAGTTCGGTTCATGCAAAATCTTAAGGTCCTAGGTCAACTACAAGGCAGCAAAAGCAACCAAAAACTGAATTTTCGAAAACTAAAACTTGAATTTCTGTGCCTCTTTCTTGGTGACTGCAACAACTTAGAAGCTTCTACTTCGTACAGAGTGGTGCGACCGCAAACGTAATCACGCTGCATTAGTTGCGAGCCGATAAATGTAAACGTTTCTGAGAGTAATGCGTCCAATGTGAAGATTTTCAGTTACGTCGATACGAAAACAAATGTTGAAAACGTTATGTTTTCTGCGGTTTTCACTACGAATTACCACTTCTCGCTTTTTCTCGTGTAATGTGGCTGCCAGAGTTCGGTTCATGCAAAATCTTAAGGTCCTAGGCCAACTACAAGGCAGCAAAAGCAGCCAAAAACTGAATTTTCAAAAACTAAAACTTGAATTTCTGTGCCTCTTTCTTGGTGACTGCAACAACTTAGAAGCTTCTACTTCGTACAGAGTGGTGCGACCGCAAACGTCATCACGCTGCATTAGTTGCCAGACGATAAATGTAAACGTTTCTGAGAGTAATGCGTCCAATGTGAAGATTTTCAGTTACGTCGATACGAAAACAAATGTTGAAAACGTAATGTTTTCTGCGGTTTTTACTACGAATTACCACTTCTCGCTTTTTCTCGTGTAATGTGGCTGCCAGAGTTCGGTTCATGCAAAATCTTAAGGTCCTAGGTCAACTACAAGGCAGCAAAAGCAGCCAAAAACTGAATTTTCAAAAACCAAAACTTGAATTTCTGTGCCTCTTTCTTGGTGACTGCAACAACTTAGAAGCTTCTACTTCGTACAGAGTGGTGCGACCGCAAACGTCATCACGCTGCATTAGTTGCCAGACGATAAATGTAATCGTTTCTGAGAGTAATGCGTCCAATGTGAAGATTTTCAGTTACGTCATTTCGAAAACAAATGTTGAAAACGTTATGTTTTCTGCGGTTTTTACTACGAATTACCACTTCTCGCTTTTTCTCGTGTAATGTGGCTGCCAGAGTTCGGTTCATGCAAAATCTTAAGGTCCTAGGTCAACTACAAGGCAGCAAAAGCAGCCAAAAACTGAATTTTCGAAAACTAAAACTTGAATTTCTGTGCCTCTTTCTTGGTGACTGCAACAACTTAGAAGCTTCTACTTCGTACAGAGTGGTGCGACCGCAAACGTAATCACGCTGCATTAGTTGCGAGCCGATAACTGTAAACGTTTCTGAGAGTAATGCGTCCAATGTGAAGATTTTCAGTTACGTCGATACGAAAACAAATGTTGAAAACGTTATGTTTTCTGCGGTTTTTACTACGAATTACCACTTCTCGCTTTTTCTCGTGTAATGTGGCTGCCAGAGTTCGGTTCATGCCAAATCTTAAGGTCCTAGGTCAACTACAAGGCAGCAAAAGCAGCCAAAAACTGAATTTTCAAAAACTAAAACTTGAATTTCTGTGCCTCTTTCTTGGTGACTGCAACAACTTAGAAGCTTCTACTTCGTATAGAGTGGTGCGACCGCAAACGTCATCACGCTGCATTAGTTGCCAGACGATAAATGTAAACGTTTCTGAGAGTAATGCGTCCAATGTGAAGATTTTCAGTTACGTCGATACGAAAACAAATGTTGAAAACGTTATGTTTTCTGCGGTTTTTACTACGAATTACCACTTCTCGCTTTTTCTCGTGTAATGTGGCTGCCAGAGTTCGGTTCATGCAAAATCTTAAGGTCCTAGGTCAACTACAGGGCAGCAAAAGCAGCCAAAAACTGAATTTTCAAAAACTAAAACTTGAATTTCTGTGCTTCTTTCTTGGTGACTGCAACAACTTAGTAGCCTCTACTTCGTACAGAGTGGTGCGACCGCAAACGTCATAACGCTGCATTAGTTGCCAGACGATAAATGTAATCGTTTCTGAGAGTAATGCGTCCAATGTGAAGATTTTCAGTTACGTCGATACGAAAACAATGTAGAAAACGTTATGTTTTCTGCGGTTTTTACTACGAATTACCACTTCTCGCTTTTTCTCGGGTAATGTGGCTGCCAGAGTTCGGTTCATGCAAAATCTTAAGGTCCTAGGTCAACTACAAGGCAGCAAAAGCAGCCAAAAACTGAATTTTCAAAAACCAAAACTTGAATTTCTGTGCCTCTTTCTTGGTGACTGCAACAACTTAGAAGCTTCTACTTCGTACAGAGTGGTGCGACCGCAAACGTCATCACGCTGCATTAGTTGCCAGACGATAAATGTAATCGTTTCTGAGAGTAATGCGTCCAATGTGAAGATTTTCAGTTACGTCATTTCGAAAACAAATGTTGAAAACGTTATGTTTTCTGCGGTTTTTACTACGAATTACCATTTCTCGCTTTTTCTTGTGTAATGTGGCTGCCAGAGTTCGGTTCATGCAAAATCTTAAGGTCCTAGGTCAACTACAAGGCAGCAAAAGCAGTCAAAAACTGAATTTTCAAAAACTAAAACTTGAATTTCTGTGCCTCTTTCTTGGTGACTGCAACAACTTAGAAGCTTCTACTTCGTACAGAGTGGTGCGACCGCAAACGTCATCACGCGGCATTAGTTGCCGGACGATAAATGTAAACGTTTCTGAGAGTAATGCGTCCAATGTGAAGATTTTCAGTTACGTCGATACGAAAACAAATGTTGAAAACGTTATGTTTTCTGCGGTTTTTACTACGAATTACCATTTCTCGCTTTTTCTCGTGTAATGTGGCTGCCAGAGTTCGGTTCATGCAAAATCTTAAGGTCCTAGGTCAACTACAAGGCAGCAAAAGCAGCCAAAAACTGAATTTTCAAAAACTAAAACTTGAATTTCTGTGCCTCTTTCTTGGTGACTGCAACAACTTAGAAGCTTCTACTTCGTACAGAGTGGTGCGACCGCAAACGTCATCACGCTGCATTGGTTGCCAGACGATAAACGTAAACGTTTCTGAGTGTAATGCGTCCAATGTGAAGATTTTCAGTTACGTCATTTCGAAAACAAATGTTGAAAACTTTATGTTTTCTGCGGTTTTTACTACGAATTACCACTTCTCGCTTTTTCTCGTGTAATGTGGCTGCCAGAGTTCGGTTCTTGCAAAATCTTAAGGTCCTAGGTCAACTACAAGGCAGCAAAAGCAGCCAAAAACTGAATTTTCAAAAACTAAAACTTGAATTTCTGTGCCTCTTTCTTGGTGACTGCAACAACCTAGAAGCTTCTACTTCGTACAGAGTGGTGCGACCGCAAAAGTCATCACGCTGCATTAGTTGCCAGACGATAAATGTACACGTTTCTGAGAGTAACGCGTGCAATGTGAAGATTTTCAGTTACGTCGATACGAAAACAAATGTTGAAAACGTTATGTTTTCTGCGGTTTTTACTACGAATTACCACTTCTCGCTTTTTCTCGTTTAATGTGGCTGCCAGAGTTCGGTTCATGCAAAATCTTAGGGTCAAGGTCAACTACAAGGCAGCAAAAGCAGCCAAAAACTGAATTTTCAAAAACTAAAACTTGAATTTCTGTGCCTCTTTCTTGGTGACTGCAACAACTTAGAAGCTTCTACTTCGTACAGAGTGGTGCGACCGCAAACGTCATCACGCTGCATTAGTTACCAGACGATAAATGTATACGTTTCTGAGAGTAATGCGTCCAATGTGAAGATTTTCAGTTACGTCGATACGAAAACAATGTAGAAAACGTTATGTTTTCTGCGGTTTTTACTACGAATTACCACTTCTCGCTTTTTCTCGTGTAATGTGGCTGCCAGAGTTCGGTTCATGCAAAATCTTAAGGTCCTAGGGCAACTACAAGGAAGCAAAAGCAGCCAAAAACTGAATTTTCGAAAACTAAAACTTGAATTTCTGTGCCTCTTTCTTGGTGACTGCAACAACTTAGAAGCTTCTACTTCGTACAGAGTGGTGCGACCGCAAACGTAATCACGCTGCATTAGTTGCCAGACGATAAATGTAATCGTTTCTGAGAGTAATGCGTCCAATGTGAAGATTTTCAGTTACGTCGATACGAAAACAATGTAGAAAACGTTATGTTTTCTGCGGTTTTTACTACGAATTACCACTTCTCGCTTTTTCTCGTGTAATGTGGCTGCCAGAGTTCGGTTCATGCAAAATCTTAAGGTCCTAGGTCAACTACAAGGCAGCAAAGGCAGCCAAAAACTGAATTTTCAAAAACCAAAACTTGAATTTCTGTGCCTCTTTCTTGGTGACTGCAACAACTTAGAAGCTTCTACTTCGTACAGAGTGGTGCGACCGCAAACGTCATCACGCTGCATTAGTTGCCAGACGATAAATGTAAACGTTTCTGAGAGTAATGCGTCCAATGTGAAGATTTTCAGTTACGTCATTTCGAAAACAAATGTTGAAAACGTTATGTTTTCCGCGGTTTTTACTACGAATTACCACTTCTCGCTTTTTCTCGTGTAATGTGGCTGCCAGAGTTCGGTTCATGCAAAATCTTAAGGTCCTAGGTCAACTACAAGGCAGCAAAAGCAGCTAAAAACTGAATTTTCAAAAACCAAAACTTGAATTTCTGTGCCTCTTTCTTGGTGACTGAAACAACTTAGAAGCTTCTACTTCGTACAGAGTGGTGCGACCGCAAACGTCATCACGCTGCATTAGTTGCCAGACGATAAATGTAATCGTTTCTGAGAGTAATGCGTCCAATGTGAAGATTTTCAGTTACGTCATTTCGAAAACAAATGTTGAAAACGTTATGTTTTCTGCGGTTTTTACTACGAATTACCACTTCTCGCTTTTTCTCGTGTAATGTGGCTGCCAGAGTTCGGTTCATGCAAAATCTTAAGGTCCTAGGTCAACTACAAGGCAGCAAAAGCAGCCAAAAACTGAATTTTCAAAAACTAAAACTTGAATTTCTGTGCCTCTTTCTTGGTGACTGCAACAACTTAGAAGCTTCTACTTCGTACAGAGTGGTGCGACCGCAAACGTAATCACGCTGCATTAGTTGCGAGACGATAAATGTAAACGTTTCTGAGAGTAATGCGTCCAATGTGAAGATTTTCAGTTACGTCGATACGAAAACAAATGTTGAAAACGTTATGTTTTCTGCGGTTTTTACTACGAATTACCACTTCTCGCTTTTTCTCGTGTAATGTGGCTGCCAGAGTTCGGTTCATGCATAATCTTAGGGTCCTAGGTCAACTACAAGGCAGCAAAAGCAGCCAAAAACTGAATTTTCAAAAACTAAAACTTGAATTTCTGTGCCTCTTTCTTGGTGACTGCAACAACTTAGTAGCTTCTACTTCGTACAGAGTGGTGCGACCGCAAACGTCATAACGCTGCATTAGTTGCCAGACGATAAATGTAATCGTTTCTGAGAGTAATGCGTCCAATGTGAAGATTTTCAGTTACGTCGATACGAAAACAATGTAGAAAACGTTATGTTTTCTGCGGTTTTTACTACGAATTACCACTTCTCGCTTTTTCTCGTGTAATGTGGCTGCCAGAGTTCGGTTCATGCAAAATCTTAAGGTCCTAGGTCAACTACAAGGCAGCAAAAGCAGCCAAAAACTGAATTTTCAAAAACCAAAACTTGAATTTCTGTGCCTCTTTCTTGGTGACTGCAACAACTTAGAAGCTTCTACTTCGTACAGAGTGGTGCGACAGCAAACGTCATCACGCTGCATTAGTTGCCAGACGATAAATGTAATCGTTTCTGAGAGTAATGCGTCCAATGTGAAGATTTTCAGTTACGTCATTTCGAAAACAAATGTTGAAAACGTTACGTTTTCTGCGGTTTTTACTACGAATTACCACTTCTCGCTTTTTCTCGTGTAATGTGGCTGCCAGAGTTCGGTTCATGCAAAATCTTAAGGTCCTAGGTCAACTACAAGGCAGCAAAAGCAGCCAAAAACTGAATTTTCATAAACTAAAACTTGAATTTCTGTGCCTCTTTCTTGGTGACTGCAACAACTTAGAAGCTTCTACTTCGTACAGAGTGGTGCGACCGCAAACGTAATCACGCTGCATTAGTTGCGAGTCGATAAATGTAAACGTTTCTGAGAGTAATGCGTCCAATGTGAAGATTTTCAGTTACGTCGATACGAAAACAAATGTTGAAAACGTTATGTTTTCTGCGGTTTTTACTACGAATTACCACTTCTCGCTTTTTCTCGTGTAATGTGGCGGCCAGAGTTCGGTTCATGCAAAATCTTAAGGTCCTAGGTCAACTACAAGGCAGCAAAAGCACCCAAAAACTGAATTTTCAAAAACTAAAACTTGAATTTCTGTGCCTCTTTCTTGGTGACTGCAACAACTTAGAAGCTTCTACTTCGTACAGAGTGGTGCGACCGCAAACGTCATCACGCTGCATTAGTTGCCAGACGATAAATGTAAACGTTTCTGAGAGTAATGCGTCCAATGTGAAGATTTTCAGTTACGTCGATACGAAAACAAATGTTGAAAACGTTATGTTTTCTGCGGTTTTTACTACGAATTACCACTTCTCGCTTTTTCTCGTGTAATGTGGCTGCCAGAGTTCGGTTCATGCAAAATCTTAAGGTCCTAGGTCAACTACAAGGCAGCAAAAGCAGCCAAAAACTGAATTTTCAAAAATTAAAACTTGAATTTCTGTGCCTCTTTCTTGGTGACTGCAACAACCTAGAAGCTTCTACTTCTTACAGAGTGGTGCGACCGCAAAAGTCATCACGCTGCATTAGTTGCCAGACGATAAATGTACACGTTTCTGAGAGTAACGCGTCCAATGTGAAGATTTTCAGTTACGTCGATACGAAAACAAATGTTGAAAACGTTATGTTTTCTGCGGTTTTTACTACGAATTACCACTTCTCGCTTTTTCTCGTTTAATGTGGCTGCCAGAGTTCGGTTCATGCAAAATCTTAAGGTCCTAGGTCAACTACAAGACAGCAAAAGCAGCCAAAAACTGAATTTTCAAAAACTAAAACTTGAATTTCTGTGCCTCTTTCTTGGTGACTGCAACAACTTAGAAGCTTCTACTTCGTACAGAGTGGTGCGACCGCAAACGTCATCACGCTGCATTAGTTGCCAGACGATAAATGTAATCGTTTCTGAGAGTAATGCGTCCAATGTGAAGATTTTCAGTTACGTCGATACGAAAACAATGTAGAAAACGCTATGTTTTCTGCGGTTTTTACTACGAATTACCACTTATCGCTTTTTCTCGTGTAATGTGGCTGCCAGAGTTCGGTTCATGCAAAATCTTAAGGTCCTAGGTCAACTACAAGGCAGCAAAAGCAGCCAAAAACTGAATTTTCAAAAACTAAAACTTGAATTTCTGTGCCTCTTTCTTGGTGACTGCAACAACTTAGAAGCTTCTACTTCGTACAGAGTGGTGCGACCGCAAACGTCATCACGCTGCATTAGTTGCCAGACGATAAATGTATACGTTTCTGAGAGTAATGCGTCCAATATGAAGATTTTCAGTTACGTCGATACGAAAACAATGTAGAAAACGTTATGTTTTCTGCGGTTTTTACTACGAATTACCACTTCTCGCTTTTTCTCGTGTAATGTGGCTGCCAGAGTTCGGTTCATGCAAAATCTTAAGGTCCTAGGTCAACTACAAGGCAGCAAAAGCAGCCAAAAACTGAGTTTTCAAAAACCAAAACTTGAATTTCTGTGCCTCTTTCTTGGTGACTGCAACAACTTAGAAGCTTCTACTTCGTACAGAGTGGTGCGACCGCAAACGTCATCACGCTGCATTAGTTGCCAGACGATAAATGTAATCGTTTCCGAGAGTAATGCGTCCAATGTGAAGATTTTCAGTTACGTCATTTCGAAAACAAATGTTGAAAACGTTATGTTTTCTGCGGTTTTTACTACGAATTACCACTTCTCGCTTTTTCTCGTGTAATGTGGCTGCCAGAGTTCGGTTCATGCAAAATCTTAAGGTCCTAGGTCAACTACAAGGCAGCAAAAGCAGCCAAAAACTGAATTTTCGAAAACTAAAACTTGAATTTCTGTGCCTCTTTCTTGGTGACTGCAACAACTTAGAAGCTTCTACTTCGTACAGAGTGGTGCGACCGCAAACGTAATCACGCTGCATTAGTTGCGAGCCGATAAATGTAAACGTTTCTGAGAGTAATGCGTCCAATGTGAAGATTTTCAGTTACGTCGATACGAAAACAAATGTTGAAAACGTTATGTTTTCTGCGGTTTTTACTACGAATTACCACTTCTCGCTTTTTCTCGTGTAATGTGGCTGCCAGAGTTCGGTTCATGCAAAATATTAAGGTCCTAGGTCAACTACAAGGCAGCAAAAGCAGCCAAAAACTGATTTTTCAAAAACTAAAACTTGAATTTCTGTGCCTCTTTCTTGGTGACTGCAACAACTTAGAAGCTTCTACTTCGTACAGAGTGGTGCGACCGCAAACGTCATCACGCTGCATTAGTTGCCATACGATAAATGTAAACGTTTCTGAGAGTAATGCGTCCAATGTGAAGATTTTCAGTTACGTCGATACGAAAACAAATGTTGAAAACGTTATGTTTTCTGCGGTTTTTACTACGAATTACCACTTCTCGCTTTTTCTCGTGTAATGTGGCTGCCAGAGTTCGGTTCATGCAAAATCTTAAGGTCCTAGGTCAACTACAAGGCAGCAAAAGCAGCCAAAAACTGAATTTTCAAAAACCAAAACTTGAATTTCTGTGCCTCTTTCTTGGTGACTGCAACAACTTAGAAGCTTCTACTTCGTACAGAGTGGTGCGACCGCAAACGTCATCACGCTGCATTAGTTGCCAGACGATAAATGTAATCGTTTCTGAGAGTAATGCGTCCAATGTGAAGATTTTCAGTTACGTCATTTCGAAAACAAATGTTGAAAACGTTATGTTTTCTGCGGTTTTTACTACGAATTACCACTTCTCGCTTTTTCTCGTGTAATGTGGCTGCCAGAGTTCGGTTCATGCAAAATCTTAAGGTCCTAGGTCAACTACAAGGCAGCAAAAGCAGCCAAAAACTGAATTTTCGAAAACTAAAACTTGAATTTCTGTGCATCTTTCTTGGTGACTGCAACAACTTAGAAGCTTCTACTTCGTACAGAGTGGTGCGACCGCAAACGTAATCACGCTGCATTAGTTGCGAGCCGATAAATGTAAACGTTTCTGAGAGTAATGCGTCCAATGTGAAGATTTTCAGTTACGTCGATACGAAAACAAATGTTGAAAACGTTATGTTTTCTGCGGTTTTTACTACGAATTACCACTTCTCGCTTTTTCTCGTGTAATGTGGCTGCCAGAGTTCGGTTCATGCAAAATCTTAAGGTCCTAGGTCAACTACAAGGCAGCAAAAGCAGCCAAAAACTGAATTTTCAAAAACAAAAACTTGAATTTCTGTGCCTCTTTCTTGGTGACTGCAACAACTTAGAAGCTTCTACTTCGTACAGAGTGGTGCGACCGCAAACGTCATCACGCTGCATTAGTTGCCAGACGATAAATGTAAACGTTTCTGAGAGTAATGCGTCCAATGTGAAGATTTTCAGTTACGTCGATACGAAATCAAATGTTGAAAACGTTATGTTTTCTGCGGTTTTTACTACGAATTACCACTTCTCGCTTTTTCTCGTGTAATGTGGCTGCCAGAGTTCGGTTCATGCAAAATCTTAAGGTCCTAGGTCAACTACAAGGCAGCAAAAGCAGCCAAAAACTGAATTTTCAAAAACTAAAACTTGAATTTCTGTGCCTCTTTCTTGGTGACTGCAACAACTTAGTAGCTTCTACTTCGTACAGAGTGGTGCGACCGCAAACGTCATAACGCTGCATTAGTTGCTAGACGATAAATGTAATCGTTTCTGAGAGTAATGCGTCCAATGTGAAGATTTTCAGTTACGTCGATACGAAAACAATGTAGAAAACGTTATGTTTTCTGCGGTTTTTACTACGAATTACCACTTCTCGCTTTTTCTCGTGTAATGTGGCTGCCAGAGTTCGGTTCATGCAAAATCTTAAGGTCCTAGGTCAACTACAAGGCAGCAAAAGCAGCCAAAAACTGAATTTTCAAAAACCAAAACTTGAATTTCTGTGCCTCTTTCTTGGTGACTGCAACAACTTAGAAGCTTCTACTTCGTACAGAGTGGTGCGACCGCAAACGTCATCACGCTGCATTAGTTGCCAGACGATAAATGTAATCGTTTCTGAGAGTAATGCGTCCAATGTGAAGATTTTCAGTTACGTCATTTCGAAAACAAATGTTGAAAACGTTATGTTTTCTGCGGTTTTTACTACGAATTACCATATCTCGCTTTTTCTCGTGTAATGTGGCTGCCAGAGTTCTGTTCATGCAAAATCTTAAGGTCCTAGGTCAACTACAAGGCAGCAAAAGCAGTCAAAAACTGAATTTTCAAAAACTAAAACTTGAATTTCTGTGCCTCTTTCTTGGTGACTGCAAGAACTTAGAAGCTTCTACTTCGTACAGAGTGGTGCGACCGCAAACGTCATCACGCGGCATTAGTTGCCAGACGATAAATGTAAACGTTTCTGAGAGTAATGCGTCCAATGTGAAGATTTTCAGTTACGTCGATACGAAAACAAATGTTGAAAACGTTATGTTTTCTGCGGTTTTTACTACGAATTACCATTTCTCGCTTTTTCTCGTGTAATGTGGCTGCCAGAGTTCGGTTCATGCAAAATCTTAAGGTCCTAGGTCAACTACAAGGCAGCAAAAGCAGCCAAAAACTGAATTTTCACAAACTAAAACTTGAATTTCTGTGCCTCTTTCTTGGTGACTGCAACAACTTAGAAGCTTCTACTTCGTACAGAGTGGTGCGACCGCAAACGTCATCACACTGCATTGGTTGCCAGACGATAAACGTAAACGTTTCTGAGTGTGATGCGTCCAATGTAAAGATTTTCAGTTACGTCATTTCGAAAACAAATGTTGAAAACTTTATGTTTTCTGCGGTTTTTACTACGAATTACCACTTCTCGCTTTTTCTCGTGTAATGTGGCTGCCAGAGTTCGGTTCATGCAAAATCTTAAGGTCCTAGGTCAACTACAAGGCAGCAAAAGCAGCCAAAAACTGAATTTTCAAAAACTAAAACTTGAATTTCTGTGCCTCTTTCTTGGTGACTGCAACAACCTAGAAGCTTCTACTTCGTACAGAGTGGTGCGACCGCAAAAGTCATCACGCTGCATTAGTTGCCAGACGATAAATGTACACGTTTCTGAGAGTAACGCGTCCAATGTGAAGATTTTCAGTTACGTCGATACGAAAACAAATGTTGAAAACGTTATGTTTTCTGCGGTTTTTACTACGAATTACCACTTCTCGCTTTTTCTCGTTTAATGTGGCTGCCAGAGTTCGGTTCATGCAAAATCTTAAGGTCCTAGGTCAACTACAAGGCAGCAAAAGCAGCCAAAAACTGAATTTTCAAAAACTAAAACTTGAATTTCTGTGCCTCTTTCTTGGTGACTGCAACAACTTAGAAGCTTCTACTTCGTACAGAGTGGTGCGACCGCAAACGTCATCACGCTGCATTAGTTGCCAGACGATAAATGTAATCGTTTCTGAGAGTAATGCGTCCAATGTGAAGATTTTCAGTTACGTCGATACGAAAACAATGTAGAAAACGCTATGTTTTCTGCGGTTTTTACTACGAATTACCACTTCTCGCTTTTTCTCGTGTAATGTGGCTGCCAGAGTTCGGTTCATGCAAAATCTTAAGGTCCTAGGTCAACTACAAGGCAGCAAAAGCAGCCAAAAACTGAATTTTCAAAAACTAAAACTTGAATTTCTGTGCCTCTTTCTTGGTGACTGCAACAACTTAGAAGCTTCTACTTCGTACAGAGTGGTGCGACCGCAAACGTCATCACGCTGCATTAGTTGCCAGACGATAAATGTATACGTTTCTGAGAGTAATGCGTCCAATGTGAAGATTTTCAGTTACGTCGATACGAAAACAATGTAGAAAACGTTATGTTTTCTGCGGTTTTTACTACGAATTACCACTTCTCGCTTTTTCTCGTGTAATGTGGCTGCCAGAGTTCGGTTCATGCAAAATCTTAAGGTCCTAGGTCAACTACAAGGCAGCAAAAGCAGCCAAAAACTGAATTTTCAAAAACCAAAACTTGCATTTCTGTGCCTCTTTCTTGGTGACTGCAACAACTTAGAAGCTTCTACTTCGTACAGAGTGGTGCGACCGCAAACGTCATCACGCTGCATTAGTTGCCAGACGATAAATGTAATCGTTTCTGAGAGTAATGCGTCCAATGTGAAGATTTTCAGTTACGTCATTTCGAAAACAAATGTTGAAAACGTTATGTTTTCTGCGGTTTTTACTACGAATAACACTTCTCGCTTTTTCTCGTGTAATGTGGCTGCCAGAGTTCGGTTCATGCAAAATCTTAAGGTCCTAGGTCAACTACAAGGCAGCAAAAGCAGCCAAAAACTGAATTTTCGAAAACTAAAACTTGAATTTCTGTGCCTCTTTCTTGGTGACTGCAACAACTTAGAAGCTTCTACTTCGTACAGAGTGGTGCGACCGCAAACGTAATCACGCTGCATTAGTTGCGAGCCGATAAATGTAAACGTTTCTGAGAGTAATGCATCCACTGTGAAGATTTTCAGTTACGTCGATACGAAAACAAATGTTGAAAACGTTATGTTTTCTGCGGTTTTTACTACGAATTACCACTTCTCGCTTTTTCTCGTGTAATGTGGCTGCCAGAGTTCGGTTCATGCAAAATCTTAAGGTCCTAGGTCAACTACAAGGCAGCAAAAGCAGCCAAAAACTGAATTTTCAAAAACTAAAACTTGAATTTCTGTGCCTCTTTCTTGGTGACTGCAACAACTTAGAAGCTTCTACTTCGTACAGAGTGGTGCGACCGCAAACGTCATCACGCTGCATTAGTTGCCAGACGATAAATGTAAACGTTTCTGAGAGTAATGCGTCCAATGTGAAGATTTTCAGTTACGTCGATACGAAAACAAATGTTGAAAACGATATGTTTTCTGCGGTTTTTACTACGAATTACCACTTCTCGCTTTTTCTCGTGTAATGTGGCTGTCAGAGTTCGGTTCATGCAAAATCTTAAGGTCCTAGGTCAACTACAAGGCAGCAAAAGCAGCCAAAAACTGAATTTTCAAAAACTAAAACTTGAATTTCTGTGCCTCTTTCTTGGTGACTGCAACAACTTAGTAGCTTCTACTTCGTACAGAGTGGTGCGACCGCAAACGTCATAACGCTGCATTAGTTGCCAGACGATAAATGTAATCGTTTCTGAGAGTAATGCGTCCAATGTGAAGATTTTCAGTTACGTCGATACGAAAACAATGTAGAAAACGTTATGTTTTCTGCGGTTTTTACTACGAATTACCACTTCTCGCTTTTTCTCGTGTAATGTGGCTGCCAGAGTTCGGTTCATGCAAAATCTTAAGGTCCTAGGTCAACTACAAGGCAGCAAAAGCAGCCAAAAACTGAATATTCAAAAACCAAAACTTGAATTTCTGTGCCTCTTTCTTGGTGACTGCAACAACTTAGAAGCTTCTACTTCGTACAGAGTGGTGCGACAGCAAACGTCATCACGCTGCATTAGTTGCCAGACGATAAATGTAATCGTTTCTGAGAGTAATGCGTCCAATGTGAAGATTTTCAGTTACGTCATTTCGAAAACAAATGTTGAAAACGTTATGTTTTCTGCGGTTTTTACTACGAATTACCATTTCTCGCTTTTTCTCGTGTAATGTGGCTGCCAGAGTTCGGTTGATGCAAAATCTTAAGATCCTAGGTCAACTACAAGGCAGCAAAAGCAGACAAAAACTGAATTTTCAAAAACTAAAACTTGAATTTCTGTGCCTCTTTCTTGGTGACTGCAACAACTTAGAAGCTTTTACTTCGTACAGAGTGGTGCGACCGCAAACGTCATCACGCTGCATTAGTTGCCAGACGATAAATGTAAACGTTTCTGAGAGTAATGCGTCCAATGTGAAGATTTTCAGTTACGTCATTTCGAAAACAAATGTTGAAAACGTTATGTTTTCTGCGGTTTTTACTACGAATTACCACTTCTCGCTTTTTCTCGTGTAATGTGGCTGCCAGAGTTCGGTTCATGCAAAATCTTAAGGTCCTAGGTCAACTACAAGGCAGCAAAAGCAGACAAAAACTGAATTTTCAAAAACTAAAACTTGAATTTCTGTGCCTCTTTCTTGGTGACTGCAACAACTTAGAAGCTTCTACTTCGTACAGAGTGGTGCGACCGCAAACGTCATCACGCTGCATTAGTTGCCAGACGACAAATGTAAACGTTTCTGAGAGTAATGCGTCAAATGTGAAGATTTTCAGTTACGTCGATACGAAAATGAATGTTGAAAACGTTACGTTTTCTGCGGTTTTTACTACGAATTACCACTTCTCGCTTTTTCTCGTGTAATGTGGCTGCCAGAGTTCGGTTCATGCAAAATCTTAAGGTCCTAGGTCAACTACAAGGCAGCAAAAGCAGCCAAAAACTGAATTTTCAAAAACTAAAACTTGAATTTCTGTGCCTCTTTCTTGGTGACTGCAACAACTTAGAAGCTTCTACTTCGCACAGAGTGGTGCGACCGCAAACGTAATCACGCTGCATTAGTTGCCAGACGATAAATGTAAACGTTTCTGAGAGTAATGCGTCCAATGTGAAGATTTTCAGTTACGGCGATACGAAAACAAATGTTGAAAACGTTATGTTTTCTGCGGTTTTTACTACGAATTACCACTTCTCGCTTTTTCTCGCGTAATGTGGCTGCCAGAGTTCGGTTCATGCAAAATCTTAAGGTCCTAGGTCAACTACAAGGCAGCAAAAGCAGCCAAAAACTGAATTTTCAAAAAATAAAACTTGAATTTCTGTGCCTCTTTCTTGGTGACTGCAACAACTTAGAAGCTTCTACTTCGTACAGAGTGGTGCGACCGCAAACGTCATCACGCTGCATTAGTTGCCAGAAGATAAATGTAAACGTTTCTGAGAGTAATGCGTCCAATGTGAAGATTTTCAGTTACGTCATTTCGAAAACAAATGTTGAAAACGTTATGTTTTCCGCGGTTTTTACTACGAATTACCACTTCTCGCTTTTTCTCGTGTAATGTGGCTGCCAGAGTTCGGTTCATGCAAAATCTTAAGGTCCTAGGTCAACTACAAGGCAGCAAAAGCAGCCAAAAACTGAATTTTCAAAAACTAAAACTTGAAATTCTGTGCCTCTTTCTTGGTGACTGCAACAACTTAGAAGCTTCTACTTCGTACAGAGTGGTGCGACCGCAAACGTCATCACGCTGCATTAGTTGCCAGACGATAAATGTAATCGTTTCTGAGAGTAATGCGTCCAATGTGGTGATTTTCAGTTACGTCGATACGAAAACAAATGTTGAAAACGTTATGTTTTCTGCGGTTTTTACTACGAATTACCACTTCTCGCTTTTTCTCGTGTAATGTGGCTTCCAGAGTTCGGTTCATGCAAAATCTTAAGGTCCTAGGTCAACTACAAGGCAGCAAAAGCAGCCAAAAACTGAATTTTCAAAAACTAAAACTTGAATTTAGTGCCTCTTTCTTGGTGACTGCAACAACTTAGAAGCTTCTACTTCGTACAGAGTGGTGCGACCGCAAACGTCATCACGCTGCATTAGTTGCCAGACGATAAATGTAAACGTTTCTGAGAGTAATGCGTCCAATGTGAAGATTTTCAGTTACATCGATACGAAAACAAATGTTGAAAACGTTATGCTTTCTGCGATTTTTACTACGAATTACCACTTCTCGCTTTTTCTCGTGTAATGTGGCTGCCAGAGTTCGGTTCATGCAAAATCTTAGGGTCCTAGGTCAACTACAAGGCAGCAAAAGCAGCCAAAAACTGAATTTTCAAAAACTAAAACTTGAATTTCTGTGCCTCTTTCTTGGTGACTGCAACAACTTAGAAGCTTCTACTTCGTACAGAGTGGTGCGACCACAAACGTCATCACGCTGCATTAGTTGCCAGACGATAAATGTAAACGTTTCTGAGAGTAATGCGTCCAATGTGAATATTTTCAGTTACGTCGATACGAAAACAAATGTTGAAAACGTTATGTTTTCTGCGGTTTTTACTACGAATTACCACTTCTCGCTTTTTCTTGTGTAATGTGGCTGCCAGAGTTCGGTTCATGCAAAATCTTAAGGTCCTAGGTCAACTACAAGGCAGCAAAAGCAGCCAAAAACTGAATTATCAAAAACTAAAACTTGAATTTCTGTGCCTCTTTCTTGGTGACTGCAACAACTTAGAAGCTTCTACTTCGTACAGAGTGGTGCGACCGCAAACGTCATCACGCTGCATTAGTTGCCAGACGACAAATGTAAACGTTTCTGAGAGTAATGCGTCGAATGTGAAGATTTTCAGTTACGTCGATACGAAAACAAATGTTGAAAACGTTATGTTTTCTGCGGTTTTTACTACGAATTACCACTTCTCGCTTTTTCTCGTGTAATGTGGCTGCCAGAGTTCGGTTCATGCAAAATCTTAAGGTCCTAGGTCAACTACAAGGCAGCAAAAGCAGCGAAAAACTGAATTTTCAAAAACTAAAACTTGAATTTCTGTGCCTCTTTCTTGGTGACTGCAACAACTTAGAAGCTACTACTTCGTACAGAGTGGTGCGACCGCAAACTTCATCACGCTGCATTAGTTGCCAGACGATAAATGTAAACGTTTCTGAGAGTAATGCGTCCAATGTGAAGATTTTCAGTTACGTCAATACGAAAACAAATATTGAAAACGTTATGTTTTCTGCGGTCTTTACTACGAATTACCACATGTCGCTTTTTCTCGTGTAATGTGGCTGCCAGAGTTCGGTTCATGCAAAATCTTAAGGTCCAAGGTCAACTACAAGGCAGCAAAAGCAGCCAAAAACTGAATTTTTTAAAAACCAAAACTTGAATTTCTGTGCCTCTTTCTTGGTGACTGCAACAAGTTAGAAGCTTCTACTTCGTACAGAGTGGTGCGACCGCAAACGTAATCACGCTGCAGTAGTTGCCAGACGATAAATTTAAACGTTTCTGAGAGTAATGCGTCCAATGTGAAGATTTTCAGTTACGTCATTTCGAAAACAAATGTTGAAAACGTTATGTTTTCTGCGGTTTTTACTACGAATTACCACTTCTCGCTTTTTCTCGTGTAATGTGGCTGCCAGAGTTCGGTTCATGCAAAATCTTAAGGTCCTAGGTCAACTACAAGGCAGCAAAAGCAGACAAAAACTGAATTTTCAAAAACTAAAACTTGAATTTCTGTGCCTCTTTCTTGGTGACTGCAACAACTTAGAAGCTTCTACTTCGTACAGAGTGGTGCGACCGCAAACGTCATCACGCTGCATTAGTTGCCAGACGACAAATGTAAACGTTTCTGAGAGTAATGCGTCAAATGTGAAGATTTTTAGTTACGTCGATACGAAAACAAATGTTGAAAACGTTATGTTTTCTGCGGTTTTTACTACGAATTACCACTTCTCGCTTTTTCTCGTGTAATGTGGCTGCCAGAGTTCGGTTCATGCAAAATCTTAAGGTCCTAGGTCAACTACAAGGCAGCAAAAGCAGCCAAAAACTGAATTTTCAAAAACTAAAACTTGAATTTCTGTGCCTCTTTCTTGGTGACTGCAACAACTTAGAAGCTTCTACTTCATACAGAGTGGTGCGACCGCAAACGTAATCACGCTGCATTAGTTGCCAGACGATAAATGTAAACGTTTCTGAGAGTAATGCGTCCAATGTGAAGATTTGCAGTTACGTCGATACGAAAACAAATGTTGAAAACGTTATGTTTTCTGCGGTTTTTACTACGAATTACCACTTCTCGCTTTTTCTCGTGTAATGTGGCTGCCAGAGTTCGGTTCATGCAAAATCTTAAGGTCCTAGGTCAACTACAAGGCAGCAAAAGCAGCCAAAAACTGAATTTTCAAAAACTAAAACTTGAATTTCTGTGCCTCTTTCTTGGTGACTGCAACAACTTAGAAGCTTCTACTTCGTACAGAGTGGTGCGACCGCAAACGTCATCACGCTGCATTAGTTGCCAGAAGATAAATGTAAACGTTTCTGAGAGTAATGCGTCCAATGTGAAGATTTTCAGTTACGTCATTTCGAAAACAAATGTTGAAAACGTTATGTTTTCCGCGGTTTTTACTACGAATTACCACTTCTCGCTTTTTCTCGTGTAATGTGGCTGCCAGAGTTCGGTTCATGCAAAATCTTAAGGTCCTAGGTCAACTACAAGGCAGCAAAAGCAGCCAAAAACTGAATTTTCAAAAACTAAAACTTGAATTTCTGTGCCTCTTTCTTGGTGACTGCAACAACTTAGAAGCTTCTACTTCGTACAGAGTGGTGCGACCGCAAACGTCATCACGCTGCATTAGTTGCCAGACGATAAATGTAAACGTTTCTGAGAGTAATGCGTCCAATGTGGTGATTTTCAGTTACGTCGATACGAAAACAAATGTTGAAAACGTTATGTTTTCTGCGGTTTTTACTACGAATTAAAACTTCTCGCTTTTTCTCGTGTAATGTGGCTTCCAGAGTTCGGTTCATGCAAAATCTTAAGGTCCTAGGTCAACTACAAGGCAGCAAAAGCAGCCAAATACTGAATTTTCAAAAACTAAAACTTGAATTTAGTGCCTCTTTCTTGGTGACTGCAACAACTTAGAAGCTTCTACTTCGTACAGAGTGGTGCGACCGCTAACGTCATCACGCTGCATTAGTTGCCAGACGATAAATGTAAACGTTTCTGAGAGTAATGCGTCCAATGTGAAGATTTTCAGTTACGTCATTTCGAAAACAAATGTTGAAAACGTGATGTTTTCCGCGGTTTTTACTACGAATTACCACTTGTCGCTTTTTCTCGTGTAATGTGGCTGCCAGAGTTCGGTTGATGCAAAATCTAAAGGTCCTAGGTCAACTACAAGGCAGCAAAAGCAGACAAAAACTGAATTTTCAAAAACTAAAACTTGAATTTCTGTGCCTCTTTCTTGGTGACTGCAACAACTTAGAAGCTTTTACTTCGTACAGAGTGGTGCGACCGCAAACGTCATCACGCTGCATTAGTTGCCAGACGATAAATGTAAACGTTTCTGAGAGTAATGCGTCCAATGTGAAGATTTTCAGTTACGTCGATACGAAAACAAATGTTGAAAACGTTATGTTTTCTGCGGTTTTTACTACGAATTACCATTTCTCGCTTTTTCTCGTGTAATGTGGCTGCCAGAGTTCGGTTCATGCAAAATCTTAAGGTCCTAGGTCAACTACAAGGCAGCAAAAGCAGCCAAAAACTGAATTTTCAAAAACTAAAACTTGAATTTCTGTGCCTCTTTCTTGGTGACTGCAACAACTTAGAAGCTTCTACTTCGTACAGAGTGGTGCGACCGCAAACGTCATCACGCTGCATTAGTTGCCAGACAATAAATGGAAACGTTTCTGAGAGTAATGCGTCCAATGTGAAGATTTTCAGTTACGTCAATACGAAAACAAATGTTGAAAACGTTATGTTTTCTGCGGTTTTTACTACGAATTACCACTTCTCGCTTTTTCTCGTGTAATGTGGCTGCCAGAGTTCGGTTCATGCAAAATCTTAAGGTCCTAGGTCAACTACAAGGCAGCAAAAGCAGCCAAAAACTGAATTTTCAAAAACTAAAACTTGAATTTCTGTGCCTCTTTCTTGGTGACTGCAACAACTTAGAAGCTTCTACTTCGTACAGAGTGGTGCGACCGCAAACGTCATCACGCTGCATTAGTCGCCAGACGATAAATGTAAACGTTTCTGAGAGTAATGCGTCCAATTTGAAGATTTTCGGTTACGTCATTTCGAAAACAAATGTTGAAAACGTTATGTTTTCTGCGGTTTTTACTACGAATTACCACTCCTCGCTTTTTCTCGTGTAATGTGGCTGCCAGAGTTCGGTTCATGCAAAATCTTAAGGTCCTAGGTCAACTACAAGGCAGCAAAAGCAGCCAAAAACTGAATTTTCAAAAACTAAAACTTGAATTTCTGTGCCTCTTTCTTGGTGACTGCAACAACTTAGAAGCTTCTACTTCGTACAGAGTGGTGCGACCGCAAACGTCATCACGCTGCATTAGTTGCCAGACGATAAATGTAAACGTTTCTGAGAGTTATGCGTCCAATGTGAAGATTTTCAGTTACGTCGATACGAAAACAAATGTTGAAAACGTTATGTTTTCTGCGGTTTTTACTACGAATTACCACTTCTCGCTTTTTCTCGTGTAATGTGGCTGCCAGAGTTCGGTTCATGCAAAATCTTAAGGTCCTAGGTCAACTACAAGGCAGCAAAAGCAGCCAAAAACTGAATTTTCAAAAACTAAAACTTGAATTTAGTGCCTCTTTCCTGGTGACTGCAACAACTTAGAAGCTTCTACTTCGTACAGAGTGGTGCGACCGCAAACGTCATCACGCTGCATTAGTTGCCAGACGATAAATGTAAACGTTTCTATGAGTAATGCGTCCAATGTGAAGATTTTCAGTTACGTCGATACGAAAACAAATGTTGAAAACGTTATGCTTTCTGCGATTTTTACTACGAATTACCACTTCTCGCTTTTTCTCGTGTAATGTGGCTGCCAGAGTTCGGTTCATGCAAAATCTTAAGGTCCTAGGTCAACTACAAGGCAGCAAAAGCAGCCAAAAACTGAATTTTCAAAAACTAAAACTTGAATTTCTGTGCCTCTTTCTTGGTGACTGCAACAACTTAGAAGCTTCTACTTCGTACAGAGTGGTGCGACCGCAAACGTCATCACGCTGCATTAGTCGCCAGACGATAAATGTAAACGTTTCTGAGAGTAATGCGTCCAATGTGAAGATTTTCAGTTACGTCGATACGAAAACAAATGTTGAAAACGTTATGTTTTCTGCGGTTTTTACTACGAATTACCACTTCTCGCTTTTTCTTGTGTAATGTGGCTGCCAGAGTTCGGTTCATGCAAAATCTTAAGGTCCTAGGTCAACTACAAGGCAGCAAAAGCAGCCAAAAACTGAATTTTCAAAAACTAAAACTTGAATTTCTGTGCCTCTTTCTTGGTGACTGCAACAACTTAGAAGCTTCTACTTCGTACAGAGTGGTGCGACCGCAAACGTCATCACGCTGCATTAGTTGCCAGAAGATAAATGTAAACGTTTCTGAGAGTAATGCGTCCAATGTGAAGATTTTCAGTTACGTCATTTCGAAAACAAATGTTGAAAACGTTATGTTTTCCGCGGTTTTTACTACGAATTACCACTTCTCGCTTTTTCTCGTGTAATGTGACTGCCAGAGTTCGGTTCATGCAAAATCTTAAGGTCCTAGGTCAACTACAAGGCAGCAAAAGCAGCCAAAAACTGAATTTTCAAAAACTAAAACTTGAAATTCTGTGCCTCTTTCTTGGTGACTGCAACAACTTAGAAGCTTCTACTTCGTACAGAGTGGTGCGACCGCAAACGTCATCACGCTGCATTAGTTGCCAGACGATAAATGTAATCGTTTCTGAGAGTAATGCGTCCAATGTGGTGATTTTCAGTTACGTCGATACGAAAACAAATGTTGAAAACGTTATGTTTTCTGCGGTTTTTACTACGAATTACCACTTCTCGCTTTTTCTCGTGTAATGTGGCTTCCAGAGTTCGGTTCATGCAAAATCTTAAGGTCCTAGGTCAACTACAAGGCAGCAAAAGCAGCCAAAAACTGAATTTTCAAAAACTAAAACTTGAATTTAGTGCCTCTTTCTTGGTGACTGCAACAACTTAGAAGCTTCTACTTCGTACAGAGTGGTGCGACCGCAAACGTCATCACGCTGCATTAGTTGCCAGACGATAAATGTAAACGTTTCTGAGAGTAATGCGTCCAATGTGAAGATTTTCAGTTACATCGATACGAAAACAAATGTTGAAAACGTTATGCTTTCTGCGATTTTTACTACGAATTACCACTTCTCGCTTTTTCTCGTGTAATGTGGCTTCCAGACTTCGGTTCATGCAAAATCTTAGGGTCCTAGGTCAACTACAAGGCAGCAAAAGCAGCCAAAAACTGAATTTTCAAAAACTAAAACTTGAATTTCTGTGCCTCTTTCTTGGTGACTGCAACAACTTAGAAGCTTCTACTTCGTACAGAGTGGTGCGACCACAAACGTCATCACGCTGCATTAGTTGCCAGACGATAAATGTAAACGTTTCTGAGAGTAATGCGTCCAATGTGAATATTTTCAGTTACGTCGATACGAAAACAAATGTTGAAAACGTTATGTTTTCTGCGGTTTTTACTACGAATTACCACTTCTCGCTTTTTCTTGTGTAATGTGGCTGCCAGAGTTCGGTTCATGCAAAATCTTAAGGTCCTAGGTCAACTACAAGGCAGCAAAAGCAGCCAAAAACTGAATTATCAAAAACTAAAACTTGAATTTCTGTGCCTCTTTCTTGGTGACTGCAACAACTTAGAAGCTTCTACTTCGTACAGAGTGGTGCGACCGCAAACGTCATCACGCTGCATTAGTTGCCAGACGACAAATGTAAACGTTTCTGAGAGTAATGCGTCGAATGTGAAGATTTTCAGTTACGTCGATACGAAAACAAATGTTCAAAACGTTATGTTTTCTGCGGTTTTTACTACGAATTACCACTTCTCGCTTTTTCTCGTGTAATGTGGCTGCCAGAGTTCGGTTCATGCAAAATCTTAAGGTCCTAGGTCAACTACAAGGCAGCAAAAGCAGCGAAAAACTGAATTTTCAAAAACTAAAACTTGAATTTCTGTGCCTCTTTCTTGGTGACTGCAACAACTTAGAAGCTTCTACTTCGTACAGAGTGGTGCGACCGCAAACTTCATCACGCTGCATTAGTTGCCAGACGATAAATGTAAACGTTTCTGAGAGTAATGCGTCCAATGTGAAGATTTTCAGTTACGTCAATACGAAAACAAATATTGAAAACGTTATGTTTTCTGCGGTCTTTACTACGAATTACCACTTGTTGCTTTTTCTCGTGTAATGTGGCTGCCAGAGTTCGGTTCATGCAAAATCTTAAGGTCCAAGGTCAACTACAAGGCAGCAAAAGCAGCCAAAAACTGAATTTTTTAAAAACCAAAACTTGAATTTCTGTGCCTCTTTCTTGGTGACTGCAACAAGTTAGAAGCTTCTACTTCGTACAGAGTGGTGCGACCGCAAACGTAATCACGCTGCAGTAGTTGCCAGACGATAAATTTAAACGTTTCTGAGAGTAATGCGTCCAATGTGAAGATTTTCAGTTACGTCGATACGAAAACAAATGTTGAAAACGTTATGTTTTCTGCGGTTTTTACTACGAATTACCACTTCTCGCTTTTTCTCGTGTAATGTGGCTGCCAGAGTTCGGTTCATGCAAAATCTTAAGGTCCTAGGTCAACTACAAGGCAGCAAAAGCAGCCAAAAACTGAATTTTCAAAAACTAAAACTTGAATTTCAGTGCCTCTTTCTTGGTGACTGCAACAACTTAGAAGCTTCTACTTCGTACAGAGTGGTGCGACTGCAAACGTCATCACGCTGCATTAGTTGCCAGACGATAAATGTAAACGTTTCTGAGAGTAATGCGTCCAATGTGAAGATTTTCAGTTACGTCGATACGAAAACAAATGTTGAAAACGTTATGTTTTCTGCGGTTTTTACTACGAATTACCACTTCTCGCTTTTTCTCGTGTAATGTGGCTGCCAGAGTTCGGTTCATGCAAAATCATAAGGTCCTAGGTCAACTACAAGGCAGCAAAAGCAGCCAAAAACTGAATTTTCCAAAACTAAAACTTCAATTTCTGTGCCTCTTTCTTGGTGACTGCAACAACTTAGAAGCTTCTACTTCGTACAGAGTGGTGCGACCGCAAACGTCATCACGCTGCATTAGTTGCCAGACGATAAATGTATACGTTTCTGAGAGTAATGCGTCCAATGTGAAGATTTTCAGTTACGTCATTTCGAAAACAAATGTTGAAAACGTTATGTTTTCTGCGGTTTTTACTACGAATTACCACTTCTCGCTTTTTCTCGTGTAATGTGGCTGCCAGAGTTCGGTTCATGCAAAATCTTAAGGTCCTAGGTCAACTACAAGGCAGCAAAAGCAGACAAAAACTGAATTTTCAAAAACTAAAACTTGAATTTCTGTGCCTCTTTCTTGGTGACTGCAACAACTTAGAAGCTTCTACTTCGTACAGAGTGGTGCGACCGCAAACGTCATCACGCTGCATTAGTTGCCAGACGACAAATGTAAACGTTTCTGAGAGTAATGCGTCAAATGTGAAGATTTTTAGTTACGTCGATACGAAAACAAATGTTGAAAACGTTATGTTTTCTGCGGTTTTTACTACGAATTACCACTTCTCGCTTTTTCTCGTGTAATGTGGCTGCCAGAGTTCGGTTCATGCAAAATCTTAAGGTCCTAGGTCAACTACAAGGCAGCAAAAGCAGCCAAAAACTGAATTTTCAAAAACTAAAACTTGAATTTCTGTGCCTCTTTCTTGGTGACTGCAACAACTTAGAAGCTTCTACTTCGTACAGAGTGGTGCGACCGCAAACGTAATCACGCTGCATTAGTTGCCAGACGATAAATGTAAACGTTTCTGAGAGTAATGCGTCCAATGTGAAGATTTGCAGTTACGTCGATACGAAAACAAATGTTGAAAACGTTATGTTTTCTGCGGTTTTTACTACGAATTACCACTTCTCGCTTTTTCTCGTGTAATGTGGCTGCCAGAGTTCGGTTCATGCAAAATCTTAAGGTCCTAGGTCAACTACAAGGCAGCAAAAGCAGCCAAAAACTGAATTTTCAAAAACTAAAACTTGAATTTCTGTGCCTCTTTCTTGGTGACTGCAACAACTTAGAAGCTTCTACTTCGTACAGAGTGGTGCGACCGCAAACGTCATCACGCTGCATTAGTTGCCAGAAGATAAATGTAAACGTTTCTGAGAGTAATGCGTCCAATGTGAAGATTTTCAGTTACGTCATTTCGAAAACAAATGTTGAAAACGTTATGTTTTCCGCGGTTTTTACTACGAATTACCACTTCTCGCTTTTTCTCGTGTAATGTGGCTGCCAGAGTTCGGTTCATGCAAAATCTTAAGGTCCTAGGTCAACTACAAGGCAGCAAAAGCAGCCAAAAACTGAATTTTCAAAAACTAAAACTTGAATTTCTGTGCCTCTTTCTTGGTGACTGCAACAACTTAGAAGCTTCTACTTCGTACAGAGTGGTGCGACCGCAAACGTCATCACGCTGCATTAGTTGCCAGACGATAAATGTAAACGTTTCTGAGAGTAATGCGTCCAATGTGGTGATTTTCAGTTACGTCGATACGAAAACAAATGTTGAAAACGTTATGTTTTCTGCGGTTTTTACTACGAATTAAAACTTCTCGCTTTTTCTCGTGTAATGTGGCTTCCAGAGTTCGGTTCATGCAAAATCTTAAGGTCCTAGGTCAACTACAAGGCAGCAAAAGCAGCCAAAAACTGAATTTTCAAAAACTAAAACTTGAATTTAGTGCCTCTTTCTTGGTGACTGCAACAACTTAGAAGCTTCTACTTCGTACAGAGTGGTGCGACCGCTAACGTCATCACGCTGCATTAGTTGCCAGACGATAAATGTAAACGTTTCTGAGAGTAATGCGTCCAATGTGAAGATTTTCAGTTACGTCATTTCGAAAACAAATGTTGAAAACGTGATGTTTTCCGCGGTTTTTACTACGAATTACCACTTGTCGCTTTTTCTCGTGTAATGTGGCTGCCAGAGTTCGGTTGATGCAAAATCTTAAGGTCCTAGGTCAACTACAAGGCAGCAAAAGCAGACAAAAACTGAATTTTCAAAAACTAAAACTTGAATTTCTGTGCCTCTTTCTTGGTGACTGCAACAACTTAGAAGCTTTTACTTCGTACAGAGTGGTGCGACCGCAAACGTCATCACGCTGCATTAGTTGCCAGACGATAAATGTAAACGTTTCTGAGAGTAATGCGTCCAATGTGAAGATTTTCAGTTACGTCGATACGAAAACAAATGTTGAAAACGTTATGTTTTCTGCGGTTTTTACTACGAATTACCATTTCTCGCTTTTTCTCGTGTAATGTGGCTGCCAGAGTTCGGTTCATGCAAAATCTTAAGGTCCTAGGTCAACTACAAGGCAGCAAAAGCAGCCAAAAACTGAATTTTCAAAAACTAAAACTTTAATTTCTGTGCCTCTTTCTTGGTGACTGCAACAACTTAGAAGCTTCTACTTCGTACAGAGTGGTGCGACCGCAAACGTCATCACGCTGCATTAGTTGCCAGACAATAAATGGAAACGTTTCTGAGAGTAATGCGTCCAATGTGAAGATTTTCAGTTACGTCGATACGAAAACAAATGTTGAAAACGTTATGTTTTCTGCGGTTTTTACTACGAATTACCACTTCTCGCTTTTTCTCGTGTAATGTGGCTGCCAGAGTTCGGTTCATGCAAAATCTTAAGGTCCTAGGTCAACTACAAGGCAGCAAAAGCAGCCAAAAACTGAATTTTCAAAAACTAAAACTTGAATTTCTGTGCCTCTTTCTTGGTGACTGCAACAACTTAGAAGCTTCTACTTCGTACAGAGTGGTGCGACCGCAAACGTCATCACGCTGCATTAGTCGCCAGACGATAAATGTAAACGTTTCTGAGAGTAATGCGTCCAATTTGAAGATTTTCGGTTACGTCATTTCGAAAACAAATGTTGAAAACGTTATGTTTTCTGCGGTTTTTACTACGAATTACCACTCCTCGCTTTTTCTCGTGTAATGTGGCTGCCAGAGTTCGGTTCATGCAAAATCTTAAGGTCCTAGGTCAACTACAAGGCAGCAAAAGCAGCCAAAAACTGAATTTTCAAAAACTAAAACTTGAATTTCTGTGCCTCTTTCTTGGTGACTGCAACAACTTAGAAGCTTCTACTTCGTACAGAGTGGTGCGACCGCAAACGTCATCACGCTGCATTAGTTGCCAGACGATAAATGTAAACGTTTCTGAGAGTAATGCGTCCAATGTGAAGATTTTCAGTTACGTCGATACGAAAACAAATGTTGAAAACGTTATGTTTTCTGCGGTTTTTACTACGAATTACCACTTCTCGCTTTTTCTCGTGTAATGTGGCTGCCAGAGTTCGGTTCATGCAAAATCTTAAGGTCCTAGGTCAACTACAAGGCAGCAAAAGCAGCCAAAAACTGAATTTTCAAAAACTAAAACTTGAATTTAGTGCCTCTTTCCTGGTGACTGCAACAACTTAGAAGCTTCTACTTCGTACAGAGTGGTGCGACCGCAAACGTCATCACGCTGCATTAGTTGCCAGACGATAAATGTAAACGTTTCTATGAGTAATGCGTCCAATGTGAAGATTTTCAGTTACGTCGATACGAAAACAAATGTTGAAAACGTTATGCTTTCTGCGATTTTTACTACGAATTACCACTTCTCGCTTTTTCTCGTGTAATGTGGCTGCCAGAGTTCGGTTCATGCAAAATCTTAAGGTCCTAGGTCAACTACAAGGCAGCAAAAGCAGCCAAAAACTGAATTTTCAAAAACTAAAACTTGAATTTCTGTGCCTCTTTCTTGGTGACTGCAACAACTTAGAAGCTTCTACTTCGTACAGAGTGGTGCGACCGCAAACGTCATCACGCTGCATTAGTTGCCAGACGATAAATGTAAACGTTTCTGAGAGTAATGCGTCCAATGTGAAGATTTTCAGTTACGTCGATACGAAAACAAATGTTGAAAACGTTATGTTTTCTGCGGTTTTTACTACGAATTACCACTTCTCGCTTTTTCTTGTGTAATGTGGCTGCCAGAGTTCGGTTCATGCAAAATCTTAAGGTCCTAGGTCAACTACAAGGCAGCAAAAGCAGCCAAAAACTGAATTTTCAAAAACTAAAACTTGAATTTCTGTGCCTCTTTCTTGGTGACTGCAACAACTTAGAAGCTTCTACTTCGTACAGAGTGGTGCGACCGCTAACGTCATCACGCTGCATTAGTTGCCAGACGATAAATGTAAACGTTTCTGAGAGTAATGCGTCCAATGTGAAGATTTTCAGTTACGTCATTTCGAAAACAAATGTTGAAAACGTGATGTTTTCCGCGGTTTTTACTACGAATTACCACTTCTCGCTTTTTCTCGTGTAATGTGGCTGCCAGAGTTCGGTTGATGCAAAATCTTAAGGTCCTAGGTCAACTACAAGGCACCAAAAGCAGACAAAAACTGAATTTTCAAAAACTAAAACTTGAATTTCTGTGCCTCTTTCTTGGTGACTGCAACAACTTAGAAGCTTTTACTTCGTACAGAGTGGTGCGACCGCAAACGTCATCACGCTGCATTAGTTGCCAGACGATAAATGTAAACGTTTCTGAGAGTAATGCGTCCAATGTGAAGATTTTCAGTTACGTCGATACGAAAACAAATGTTGAAAACGTTATGTTTTCTGCGGTTTTTACTACGAATTACCATTTCTCGCTTTTTCTCGTGTAATGTGGCTGCCAGAGTTCGGTTCATGCAAAATCTTAAGGTCCTAGGTCAACTACAAGGCAGCAAAAGCAGCCAAAAACTGAATTTTCAAAAACTAAAACTTGAATTTCTGTGCCTCTTTCTTGGTGACTGCAACAACTTAGAAGCTTCTACTTCGTACAGAGTGGTGCGACCGCAAACGTCATCACGCTGCATTAGTTGCCAGACAATAAATGGAAACGTTTCTGAGAGTAATGCGTCCAATGTGAAGATTTTCAGTTACGTCGATACGAAAACAAATGTTGAAAACGTTATGTTTTCTGCGGTTTTTACTACGAATTACCATTTCTCGCCTTTTCTCGTGTAATGCGGCTGCCAGAGTTCGGTTCATGCAAAATCTTAAGGTCCTAGGTCAACTACAAGGCAGCAAAAGCAGCCAAAAACTGAATTTTCAAAAACTAAAACTTGAATTTCTGTGCCTCTTTCTTGGTGACTGCAACAACTTAGAAGCTTCTAATTCGTACAGAGTGGTGCGACCGCAAACGTCATCACGCTGCATTAGTTGCCAGACGATAAATGTAATCGTTTCTGAGAGTAATGCGTCCAATGTGAAGATTTTCAGTTACGTCGATACGAAAACAAATGTTGAAAACGTTATGTTTTCTGCGGTTTTTACTACGAATTACCACTTCTCGCTTTTTCTCGTGTAATGTGGCTGCCAGAGTTCGGTTCATGCAAAATCTTAAGGTCCTAGGTCAACTACAAGGCAGCAAAAGCAGCCAAAAACTGAATTTTCAAAAACTAAAACTTGAATTTCTGTGCCTCTTTCTTGGTGACTGCAACAACTTAGAAGCTTCTACTTCGTACAGAGTGGTGCGACCGCAAACGTCATCACGCTGCATTAGTTGCCAGACGATAAATGTAAACGTTTCTGAGAGTAATGCGTCCAATGTGAAGATTTTCAGTTACGTCGATACGAAAACAAATGTTGAAAACGTTATGTTTTCTGCGGTTTTTACTACGAATTACCACTTCTCGCTTTTTCTTGTGTAATGTGGCTGCCAGAGTTCGGTTCATGCAAAATCTTAAGGTCCTAGGTCAACTACAAGGCAGCAAAAGCAGCCAAAAACTGAATTTTCAAAAACTAAAACTTGAATTTCTGCGCCTCTTTCTTGGTGACTGCAACAACTTAGAAGCTTCTACTTCGTACAGAGTGGTGCGACCGCTAACGTCATCACGCTGCATTAGTTGCCAGACGATAAATGTAAACGTTTCTGAGAGTAATGCGTCCAATGTGAAGATTTTCAGTTACGTCATTTCGAAAACAAATGTTGAAAACGTGATGTTTTCCGCGGTTTTTACTACGAATTACCATTTCTCGCTTTTTCTCGTGTAATGTGGCTGCCAGAGTTCGGTTCATGCAAAATCTTAAGGTCCTAGGTCAACTACAAGGCAGCAAAAGCAGCCAAAAACTGAATTTTCAAAAACTAAAACTTGAATTTCTGTGCCTCTTTCTTGGTGACTGCAACAACTTAGAAGCTTCTACTTCGTACAGAGTGGTGCGACCGCAAACGTCATCACGCTGCATTAGTTGCCAGACAATAAATGGAAACGTTTCTGAGAGTAATGCGTCCAATGTGAAGATTTTCAGTTACGTCGATACGAAAACAAATGTTGAAAACGTTATGTTTTCTGCGGTTTTTACTACGAATTACCATTTCTCGCCTTTTCTCGTGTAATGCGGCTGCCAGAGTTCGGTTCATGCAAAATCTTAAGGTCCGAGGTCAACTACAAGGCAGCAAAAGCAGCCAAAAACTGAATTTTCAAAAACTAAAACTTGAATTTCTGTGCCTCTTTCTTGGTGACTGCAACAACTTAGAAGCTTCTAATTCGTACAGAGTGGTGCGACCGCAAACGTCATCACGCTGCATTAGTTGCCAGACGATAAATGTAATCGTTTCTGAGAGTAATGCGTCCAATGTGAAGATTTTCAGTTACGTCGATACGAAAACAAATGTTGAAAACGTTATGTTTTCTGCGGTTTTTACTACGAATTACCACTTCTCGCTTTTTCTCGTGTAATGTGGCTGCCAGAGTTCGGTTCATGCAAAATCTTAAGGTCCTAGGTCAACTACAAGGCAGCAAAAGCAGCCAAAAACTGAATTTTCAAAAACTAAAACTTGAATTTCTGTGCCTCTTTCTTGGTGACTGCAACAACTTAGAAGCTTCTACTTCGTACAGAGTGGTGCGACCGCAAACATCATCACGCTGCATTAGTCGCCAGACGATAAATGTAAACGTTTCTGAGAGTAATGCTTCCAATTTGAAGATTTTCGGTTACGTCATTTCGAAAACAAATGTTGAAAACGTTATGTTTTCTGCGGTTTTTACTACGAATTACCACTCCTCGCTTTTTCTCGTGTAATGTGGCTGCCAGAGTTCGGTTCATGCAAAATCTTAAGGTCCTAGGTCAACTACAAGGCAGCAAAAGCAGCCAAAAACTGAATTTTCAAAAACTAAAACTTGAATTTCTGTGCCTCTTTCTTGGTGACTGCAACAACTTAGAAGCTTCTACTTCGTACAGAGTGGTGCGACCGCAAACGTCATCACGCTGCATTAGTTGCCAGACGATAAATGTAAACGTTTCTGAGAGTAATGCGTCCAATGTGAAGATTTTCAGTTACGTCGATACGAAAACAAATGTTGAAAACGTTATGTTTTCTGCGGTTTTTACTACGAATTACCACTTCTCGCTTTTTCTCGTGTAATGTGGCTGCCAGAGTTCGGTTCATGCAAAATCTTAAGGTCCTAGGTCAACTACAAGGCAGCAAAAGCAGCCAAAAACTGAATTTTCAAAAACTAAAACTTGAATTTCTGTGCCTCTTTCTTGGTGACTGCAACAACTTAGAAGCTTCTACTTCGTACAGAGTGGTGCGACCGCAAACGTCATCACGCTGCATTAGTTGCCAGACGATAAATGTAAACGTTTCTGAGAGTAATGCGTCCAATGTGAAGATTTTCACTTACGTCGATACGAAAAGAAATGTTGAAAACGTTATGTTTTCTGCGGTTTTTACTACGAATTACCACTTCTCGCTTTTTCTCGTGTAATGTGGCTGCCAGAGTTCGGTTCATGCAAAATCTTAAGGTCCTAGGTCAACTACAAGGCAGCAAAAGCAGCCAAAAACTGAATTTTCAAAAACTAAAACTTGAATTTCTGTGCCTCTTTCTTGGTGACTGCAACACCTCAGAAGCTTCTACTTCGTACAGAGTGGTGCGACCGCAAACGTCATCACGCTGCATTAGTTGCCAGACGATAAATGTAAACGTTTCTGAGAGTAATGCGTCCAATGTGAAGATTTTCAGTTACGTCGATACGAAAACAAATGTTGAAAACGTTATGTTTTCTGCGGTTTTTACTACGAATTACCACTTCTCGCTTTTTCTTGTGTAATGTGGCTGCCAGAGTTCGGTTCATGCAAAATCTTAAGGTCCTAGGTCAACTACAAGGCAGCAAAAGCAGCCAAAAACTGAATTTTCAAAAACTAAAACTTGAATTTCTGTGCCTCTTTCTTGGTGACTGCAACAACTTAGAAGCTTCTACTTCGTACAGAGTGGTGCGACCGCTAACGTCATCACGCTGCATTAGTTGCCAGACGATAAATGTAAACGTTTCTGAGAGTAATGCGTCCAATGTGAAGATTTTCAGTTACGTCATTTCGAAAACAAATGTTGAAAACGTGATGTTTTCCGCGGTTTTTACTACGAATTACCACTTCTCGCTTTTTCTCGTGTAATGTGGCTGCCAGAGTTCGGTTGATGCAAAATCTTAAGGTCCTAGGTCAGCTACAAGGCAGCAAAAGCAGACAAAAACTGAATTTTCAAAAACTAAAACTTGAATTTCTGTGCCTCTTTCTTGGTGACTGCAACAACTTAGAAGCTTTTACTTCGTACAGAGTGGTGCGACCGCAAACGTCATCACGCTGCATTAGTTGCCAGACGATAAATGTAAACGTTTCTGAGAGTAATGCGTCCAATGTGAAGATTTTCAGTTACGTCGATACGAAAACAAATGTTGAAAACGTTATGTTTTCTGCGGTTTTTACTACGAATTACCATTTCTCGCTTTTTCTCGTGTAATGTGGCTGCCAGAGTTCGGTTCATGCAAAATCTTAAGGTCCTAGGTCAACTACAAGGCAGCAAAAGCAGCCAAAAACTGAATTTTCAAAAACTAAAACTTGAATTTCTGTGCCTCTTTCTTGGTGACTGCAACAACTTAGAAGCTTCTACTTCGTACAGAGTGGTGCGACCGCAAACGTCATCACGCTGCATTAGTTGCCAGACAATAAATGGAAACGTTTCTGAGAGTAATGCGTCCAATGTGAAGATTTTCAGTTACGTCGATACGAAAACAAATGTTGAAAACGTTATGTTTTCTGCGGTTTTTACTACGAATTACCATTTCTCGCCTTTTCTCGTGTAATGCGGCTGCCAGAGTTTGGTTCATGCAAAATCTTAAGGTCCTAGGTCAACTACAAGGCAGCAAAAGCAGCCAAAAACTGAATTTTCAAAAACTAAAACTTGAATTTCTGTGCCTCTTTCTTGGTGACTGCAACAACTTAGAAGCTTCTAATTCGTACAGAGTGGTGCGACCGCAAACGTCATCACGCTGCATTAGTTGCCAGACGATAAATGTAATCGTTTCTGAGAGTAATGCGTCCAATGTGAAGATTTTCAGTTACGTCGATACGAAAGCAAATGTTGAAAACGTTATGTTTTCTGCGGTTTTTACTACGAATTACCACTTCTCGCTTTTTCTCGTGTAATGTGGCTGCCAGAGTTCGGTTCATGCAAAATCTTAAGGTCCTAGGTCAACTACAAGGCAGCAAAAGCAGCCAAAAACTGAATTTTCAAAAACTAAAACTTGAATTTCTGTGCCTCTTTCTTGGTGAATGCAACAACTTAGAAGCTTCTACTTCGTACAGAGTGGTGCGACCGCAAACGTCATCACGCTGCATTAGTTGCCAGACGATAAATGTAAACGTTTCAGAGAGTAATGCGTCCAATGTGAAGATTTTCAGTTACGTCGATACGAGAACAAATGTTGAAAACGTTATGTTTTCTGCGGTTTTTACTACGAATTACCACTTCTCGCTTTTTCTCGTGTAATGTGGCTGCCAGTGTTCGGTTCATGCAAAATCTTAAGGTCCTAGGTCAACTACAAGGCAGCAAAAGCAGCCAAAAACTGAATTTTCAAAAACTAAAACTTGAATTTCTGTGCCTCTTTCTTGGTGACTGCAACAACTTAGAAGCTTCTACTTCGTACAGAGTGGTGCGACCGCAAACGTCATCACGCTGCATTAGTTGCCAGACGATAAATGTAAACGTTTCTGAGAGTAATGCGTCCAATGTGAAGATTTTCAGTTACGTCGATACGAAAACAAATGTTGAAAACGTTATGTTTTCTGCGGTTTTTACTACGAATTACCACTTCTCGCTTTTTCTCGTGTAATGTGGCTGCCAGTGTTCGGTTCATGCAAAATCTTAAGGTCCTAGGTCAACTACAAGGCAGCAAAAGCAGCCAAAAACTGAATTTTCAAAAACTAAAACTTGAATTTCTGTGCCTCTTTCTTGGTGACTGCAACACCTCAGAAGCTTCTACTTCGTACAGAGTGGTGCGACCGCAAACGTCATCACGCTGCATTAGTTGCCAGACGATAAATGTAAACGTTTCTGAGAGTAATGCGTCCAATGTGAAGATTTTCAGTTACGTCGATACGAAAACAAATGTTGAAAACGTTATGTTTTCTGCGGTTTTTACTACGAATTACCACTTCTCGCTTTTTCTCGTGTAATGTGGCTGCCAGAGTTCGGTTCATGCAAAATCTTAAGGTCCTAGGTCAACTACAAGGCAGCAAAAGCAGCCAAAAACTGAATTTTCAAAAACTAAAACTTGAATTTCTGTGCCCCTTTCTTGGTGACTGCAACAACTTAGAAGTTTCTACTTCGTACAGAGTGCTGCGACCGCAAACGTAATCACGCTGCATTAGTTGCCAGACGATAAATGTAAACGTTTCTGAGAGTAATGCGTCCAATGTGAAGATTTTCAGTTACGTCATTTCGAAAACAAATGTTGAAAACGTTATGTTTTCTGCGGTTTTTACTACGAATTACCACTTCTCGCTTTTTCTCGTGTAATGTGGCTGCCAGAGTTGGGTTCATGCAAAATCTTAAGGTCCTAGGTCAACTACAAGGCAGCAAAAGCAGACAAAAACTGAATTTTCAAAAACTAAAACTTGAATTTCTGTGCCTCTTTCTTGGTGACTGCAACAACTTAGAAGCTTTTACTTCGTACAGAGTGGTGCGACCGCAAACGTCATCACGCTGCATTAGTTGCCAGACGATAAATGTAAACGTTTCTGAGAGTAATGCGTCCAATGTGAAGATTTTCAGTTACGTCGATACGAAAACAAATGTTGAAAACGTTATGTTTTCTGCGGTTTTTACTACGAATTACCACTTCTCGCTTTTTCTCGTGTAATGTGGCTGCCAGAGTTCGGTTCATGCAAAATCTTAAGGTCCTAGGTCAACTACAAGGCAGCAAAAGCAGCCAAAAACTGAATTTTCAAAAACTAAAACTTGAATTTCTGTGCCTCTTTCTTGGTGACTGCAACACCTCAGAAGCTTCTACTTCGTACAGAGTGGTGCGACCGCAAACGTCATCACGCTGCATTAGTTGCCAGACGATAAATGTAAACGTTTCTGAGAGTAATGCGTCCAATGTGAAGATTTTCAGTTACGTCGATACGAAAACAAATGTTGAAAACGTTATGTTTTCTGCGGTTTTTACTACGAATTACCACTTCTCGCTTTTTCTCGTGTAATGTGGCTGCCAGAGTTCGGTTCATGCAAAATCTTAAGGTCCTAGGTCAACTACAAGGCAGCAAAAGCAGCCAAAAACTGAATTTTCAAAAACTAAAACTTGAATTTCTGTGCCTCTTTCTTGGTGACTGCAACAACTTAGAAGCTTCTACTTCGTACAGAGTGGTGCGACCGCAAACGTCATCACGCTGCATTAGTTGCCAGACGATAAATGTAAACGTTTCTGAGAGTAATGCGTCCAATGTGAAGATTTTCAGTTACGTCGATACGAAAACAAATGTTGAAAACGTTATGTTTTCTGCGGTTTTTACTACGAATTACCACTTCTCGCTTTTTCTCGTGTAATGTGGCTGCCAGAGTTCGGTTCATGCAAAATCTTAAGGTCCTAGGTCAACTACAAGGCAGCAAAAGCAGCCAAAAACTGAATTTTCAAAAACTAAAACTTGAATTTCTGTGCCCCTTTCTTGGTGACTGCAACAACTTAGAAGTTTCTACTTCGTACAGAGTGCTGCGACCGCAAACGTAATCACGCTGCATTAGTTGCCAGACGATAAATGTAAACGTTTCTGAGAGTAATGCGTCCAATGTGAAGATTTTCAGTTACGTCATTTCGAAAACAAATGTTGAAAACGTTATGTTTTCTGCGGTTTTTACTACGAATTACCACTTCTCGCTTTTTCTCGTGTAATGTGGCTGCCAGAGTTGGGTTCATGCAAAATCTTAAGGTCCTAGGTCAACTACAAGGCAGCAAAAGCAGACAAAAACTGAATTTTCAAAAACTAAAACTTGAATTTCTGTGCCTCTTTCTTGGTGACTGCAACAACTTAGAAGCTTTTACTTCGTACAGAGTGGTGCGACCGCAAACGTCATCACGCTGCATTAGTTGCCAGACGATAAATGTAAACGTTTCTGAGAGTAATGCGTCCAATGTGAAGATTTTCAGTTACGTCGATACGAAAACAAATGTTGAAAACGTTATGTTTTCTGCGGTTTTTACTACGAATTACCACTTCTCGCTTTTTCTCGTGTAATGTGGCTGCCAGAGTTCGGTTCATGCAAAATCTTAAGGTCCTAGGTCAACTACAAGGCAGCAAAAGCAGCCAAAAACTGAATTTTCAAAAACTAAAACTTGAATTTCTGTGCCTCTTTCTTGGTGACTGCAACACCTCAGAAGCTTCTACTTCGTACAGAGTGGTGCGACCGCAAACGTCATCACGCTGCATTAGTTGCCAGACGATAAATGTAAACGTTTCTGAGAGTAATGCGTCCAATGTGAAGATTTTCAGTTACGTCGATACGAAAACAAATGTTGAAAACGTTATGTTTTCTGCGGTTTTTACTACGAATTACCACTTCTCGCTTTTTCTCGTGTAATGTGGCTGCCAGAGTTCGGTTCATGCAAAATCTTAAGGTCCTAGGTCAACTACAAGGCAGCAAAAGCAGCCAAAAACTGAATTTTCAAAAACTAAAACTTGAATTTCTGTGCCTCTTTCTTGGTGACTGCAACAACTTAGAAGCTTCTACTTCGTACAGAGTGGTGCGACCGCAAACGTCATCACGCTGCATTAGTTGCCAGACGATAAATGTAAACGTTTCAGAGAGTAATGCGTCCAATGTGAAGATTTTCAGTTACGTCGATACGAAAACAAATGTTGAAAACGTTATGTTTTCTGCGGTTTTTACTACGAATTACCACTTCTCGCTTTTTCTCGTGTAATGTGGCTGCCAGTGTTCGGTTCATGCAAAATCTTAAGGTCCTAGGTCAACTACAAGGCAGCAAAAGCAGCCAAAAACTGAATTTTCAAAAACTAAAACTTGAATTTCTGTGCCTCTTTCTTGGTGACTGCAACAACTTAGAAGCTTCTACTTCGTACAGAGTGGTGCGACCGCAAACGTCATCACGCTGCATTAGTTGCCAGACGATAAATGTAAACGTTTCAGAGAGTAATGCGTCCAATGTGAAGATTTTCAGTTACGTCGATACGAAAACAAATGTTGAAAACGTTATGTTTTCTGCGGTTTTTACTACGAATTACCACTTCTCGCTTTTTCTCGTGTAATGTGGCTGCCAGTGTTCGGTTCATGCAAAATCTTAAGGTCCTAGGTCAACTACAAGGCAGCAAAAGCAGCCAAAAACTGAATTTTCAAAAACTAAAACTTGAATTTCTGTGCCTCTTTCTTGGTGACTGCAACACCTCAGAAGCTTCTACTTCGTACAGAGTGGTGCGACCGCAAACGTCATCACGCTGCATTAGTTGCCAGACGATAAATGTAAACGTTTCTGAGAGTAATGCGTCCAATGTGAAGATTTTCAGTTACGTCGATACGAAAACAAATGTTGAAAACGTTATGTTTTCTGCGGTTTTTACTACGAATTACCACTTCTCGCTTTTTCTCGTGTAATGTGGCTGCCAGAGTTCGGTTCATGCAAAATCTTAAGGTCCTAGGTCAACTACAAGGCAGCAAAAGCAGCCAAAAACTGAATTTTCAAAAACTAAAACTTGAATTTCTGTGCCCCTTTCTTGGTGACTGCAACAACTTAGAAGTTTCTACTTCGTACAGAGTGCTGCGACCGCAAACGTAATCACGCTGCATTAGTTGCCAGACGATAAATGTAAACGTTTCTGAGAGTAATGCGTCCAATGTGAAGATTTTCAGTTACGTCATTTCGAAAACAAATGTTGAAAACGTTATGTTTTCTGCGGTTTTTACTACGAATTACCACTTCTCGCTTTTTCTCGTGTAATGTGGCTGCCAGAGTTGGGTTCATGCAAAATCTTAAGGTCCTAGGTCAACTACAAGGCAGCAAAAGCAGACAAAAACTGAATTTTCAAAAACTAAAACTTGAATTTCTGTGCCTCTTTCTTGGTGACTGCAACAACTTAGAAGCTTTTACTTCGTACAGAGTGGTGCGACCGCAAACGTCATCACGCTGCATTAGTTGCCAGACGATAAATGTAAACGTTTCTGAGAGTAATGCGTCCAATGTGAAGTTTTTCAGTTACGTCGATACGAAAACAAATGTTGAAAACGTTATGTTTTCTGCGGTTTTTACTACGAATTACCATTTCTCGCTTTTTCTCGTGTAATGTGGCTGCCAGAGTTCGGTTCATGCAAAATCTTAAGGTCCTAGGTCAACTACAAGGCAGCAAAAGCAGCCAAAAACTGAATTTTCAAAAACTAAAACTTGAATTTCTGTGCCTCTTTCTTGGTGACTGCAACAACTTAGAAGCTTCTACTTCGTACAGAGTGGTGCGACCGCAAACGTCATCACGCTGCATTAGTTGCCAGACAATAAATGGAAACGTTTCTGAGAGTAATGCGTCCAATGTGAAGATTTTCAGTTACGTCGATACGAAAACAAATGTTGAAAACGTTATGTTTTCTGCGGTTTTTACTACGAATTACCATTTCTCGCCTTTTCTCGTGTAATGCGGCTGCCAGAGTTCGGTTCATGCAAAATCTTAAGGTCCTAGGTCAACTACAAGGCAGCAAAAGCAGCCAAAAACTGAATTTTCAAAAACTAAAACTTGAATTTCTGTGCCTCTTTCTTGGTGACTGCAACAACTTAGAAGCATCTAATTCGTACAGAGTGGTGCGACCGCAAACGTCATCACGCTGCATTAGTTGCCAGACGATAAATGTAATCGTTTCTGAGAGTAATGCGTCCAATGTGAAGATTTTCAGTTACGTCGATACGAAAACAAATGTTGAAAACGTTATGTTTTCTGCGGTTTTTACTACGAATTACCACTTCTCGCTTTTTCTCGTGTAATGTGGCTGCCAGAGTTCGGTTCATGCAAAATCTTAAGGTCCTAGGTCAAATACAAGGCAGCAAAAGCAGCCAAAAACTGAATTTTCAAAAACTAAAACTTGAATTTCTGTGCCTCTTTCTTGGTGACTGCAACAACTTAGAAGCTTCTACTTCGTACAGAGTGGTGCGACCACAAACGTCATCACGCTGCATTAGTCGCCAGACGATAAATGTAAACGTTTCTGAGAGTAATGCGTCCAATTTGAAGATTTTCGGTTACGTCATTTCGAAAACAAATGTTGAAAACGTTATGTTTTCTGCGGTTTTTACTACGAATTACCACTTCTCGCTTTTTCTCGTGTAATGTGGCTGCCAGAGTTCGGTTCATGCAAAATCTTAAGGTCCTAGGTCAACTACAAGGCAGCAAAAGCAGCCAGAAACTGAATTTTCAAAAACTAAAACTTGAATTTCTGTGCCTCTTTCTTGGTGACTGCAACAACTTAGAAGCTTCTACTTCGTACAGAGTGGTGCGACCGCAAACGTCATCACGCTGCATTAGTTGCCAGACGATAAATGTAAACGTTTGTGAGAGTAATGCGTCCAATGTGAAGATTTTCAGTTACGTCGATACGAAAACAAATGTTGAAAACGTTATGTTTTCTGCGGTTTTTACTACGAATTACCACTCCTCGCTTTTTCTCGTGTAATGTGGCTGCCAGAGTTCGGTTCATGCAAAATCTTAAGGTCCTAGGTCAACTACAAGGCAGCAAAAGCAGCCAAAAACTGAATTTTCAAAAACTAAAACTTGAATTTCTGTGCCTCTTTCTTGGTGACTGCAACAACTTAGAAGCTTCTACTTCGTACAGAGTGGTGCGACCGCAAACGTCATCACGCTGCATTAGTTGCCAGACGATAAATGTAAACGTTTCTGAGAGTAATGCGTCCAATGTGAAGATTTTCAGTTACGTCGATACGAAAACAAATGTTGAAAACGTTATGTTTTCTGCGGTTTTTACTACGAATTACCACTTCTCGCTTTTTCTCGTGTAATGTGGCTGCCAGAGTTCGGTTCATGCAAAATCTTAAGGTCCTAGGTCAACTACAAGGCAGCAAAAGCAGCCAAAAACTGAATTTTCAAAAACTAAAACTTGAATTTCTGTGCCTCTTTCTTCGTGACTGCAACAACTTAGAAGCTTCTACATCGTACAAAGGGGTGCGACCGCAAACGTAATCACGCTGCATTAGTTGCCAGACGATAAATGTAAACGTTTCTGAGAGTAATGCGTCCAATGTGAAGATTTTCAGTTACGTCATTTCCAAAACAAATGTTGAAAACGTTATGTTTTCTGCGGTTTTTACTACGAATTACCACTTCTCGCTTTTTCTCGTGTAATGTGGCTGCCAGAGTTGGGTTCATGCAAAATCTTAAGGTCCTAGGTCAACTACAAGGCAGCAAAAGCAGCCAAAAACTGAATTTTCAAAAACTAAAACTTGAATTTCTGTGCCTCTTTCTTGGTGACTGCAACAACTTAGAAGCTTCTACTTCGTACAGAGTGGTGCGACCGCAAACGCAATCACGCTGCATTAGTTGCCAGACGATAAATGTAAACGTTTCTGAGAGTAATGCGTCCAATGTGAAGATTTTCAGTTACGTCGATACGAAAACAAATGTTGAAAACGTTATGTTTTCTGCGGTTTTTACTACGAATTACCACTTCTCGCTTTTTCTCGTGAAATGTGGCTGCCAGAGTTCGGTTCATGCAAAATCTTAAGGTCCTAGGTCAACTACAAGGCAGCAAAAGCAGCCAAAAACTGAATTTTCAAAAACTAAAACTTGAATTTCTGTGCCTCTTTCTTGGTGACTGCAACAACTTAGAAGCTTCTACTTCGTACAGAGTGGTGCGACCGCAAACGTAATCACGCTGCATTAGTTGCGAGACGATAAATGTAAACGTTTCTGAGAGTAATGCGTCCAATGTGAAGATTTTCAGTTACGTCGATACGAAAACAAATGTTGAAAACGTTATGTTTTCTGCGGTTTTTACTACGAATTACCACCTCTCGCTTTTTCTCGTGTAATGTGGCTGCCAGAGTTCGGTTCATGCAAAATCTTAAGGTCCTAGGTCAACTTCAAGGCAGCAAAAGCAGACAATAACTAAATTTTCAAAAACTAAAACTTGAATTTCTGTGCCTCTTTCTTGGTGACTGCAACAACTTAGAAGCTTCTACTTCGTACAGAGTGGTGCGACCGCAAACGTCATCACGCTGCATTAGTTGCCAGACGATAAATGTAAACGTTTCTGAGAGTATCGCGTCCAATGTGAAGATTTTCAGTTACGTCATTTCGAAAACAAATGTTGAAAACGTTATGTTTTCCGCGGTTTTTACTACGAATTACCACTTCTCGCTTTTTCTCGTGTAATGTGGCTGCCAGAGTGCGGTTCATGCAAAATCTTAAGGTCCTAGGTCAACTACAAGGCAGCAAAAGCAGCCAAAAACTGAATTTTCAAAAACTAAAACTTGAATTTCTGTGCCTCTTTCTTGGTGACTGCAACAACTTAGAAGCTTCTACTTCGTACAGAGTGGTGCGACCGCAAACGTCATCACGCTGCATTAGTTGCCAGACGATAAGTGTAAACGTTTCAGAGAGTAATGCGTCCAATGTGAAGATTTTCAGTTACGTCGATACGAAAACAAATGTTAAAAACGTTATGTTTTCTGCGGTTTTTACTACGAATTACCACTTCTCGCTTTTTCTCGTGTAATGTGGCTGCCAGAGTTCGGTTCATGCAAAATCTTAAGGTCCTAGGTCAACTACAAGGCAGCAAAAGCAGCCAAAAACTGAATTTTCAAAAACTAAAACTTGAATTTCTGTGCCTCTTTCTTGGTGACTGCAACAACTTAGAAGCTTCTACTTCGTACAGAGTGGTGCGACCGCAAACGTTATAACGCTGCATTAGTTGCCAGACGATAAATGCAAACGTTTCTGAGAGTAATGCGTCCAATGTGAAGATTTTCAGTTACGTCGATACGAAAACAAATGTTGAAAACGTTATGTTTTCTGCGGTTTTTACTACGAATTACCACTCCTCGCTTTTTCTCGTGTAATGTGGCTGCCAGAGTTCGGTTCATGCAAAATCTTAAGGTCCTAGGTCAACTACAAGGCAGCAAAAGCAGCCAAAAACTGAATTTTCAAAAACTAAAACTTGAATTTCTGTGCCTCTTTCTTGGTGACTGCAACAACTTAGAAGCTTCTACTTCGTACAGAGTGGTGCGACCGCAAACTTCATCACGCTGCATTAGTTGCCAGACGATAAATGTAAACATTTCTGAGAGTAATGCGTCCAATGTGAAGATTTCCAGTTACGTCGATACGAAAACAAATGTTGAAAACGTTATGTTTTCTGCGGTTTTTACTACGAATTACCACTTCTCGCTTTTTCTCGTGAAATGTGGCTGCCAGAGTTCGGTTCATGCAAAATCTTAAGGTCCTAGGTCAACTACAAGGCAGCAAAAGCAGCCAAAAACTGAATTTTCAAAAACTAAAACTTGAATTTCTGTGCCTCTTTCTTGGTGACTGCAACAACTTAGAAGCTTCTACTTCGTACAGAGTGGTGCGACCGCAAACGTAATCACGCTGCATTAGTTGCCAGACGATAAATGTAAACGTTTCTGAGAGTAATGCGTCCAATGTGAAGATTTTCAGTTACGTCGATACGAAAACAAATGTTGAAAACGTTATGTTTTCTGCGGTTTTTACTACGAATTACCACCTCTCGCTTTTTCTCGTGTAATGTGGCTGCCAGAGTTCGGTTCATGCAAAATCTTAAGGTCCTAGGTCAACTACAAGGCAGCAAAAGCAGACAATAACTGAATTTTCAAAAACTAAAACTTGAATTTCTGTGCCTCTTTCTTGGTGACTGCAACAACTTAGAAGCTTCTACTTCGTACAGAGTGGTGCGACCGCAAACGTCATCACGCTGCATTAGTTGCCAGACGATAAATGTAAACGTTTCTGAGAGTATCGCGTCCAATGTGAAGATTTTCAGTTACGTCATTTCGAAAACAAATGTTGAAAACGTTATGTTTTCCGCGGTTTTTACTACGAATTACCACTTCTCGCTTTTTCTCGTGTAATGTGGCTGCCAGAGTGCGGTTCATGCAAAATCTTAAGGTCCTAGGTCAACTACAAGGCAGCAAAAGCAGCCAAAAACTGAATTTTCAAAAACTAAAACTTGAATTTCTGTGCCTCTTTCTTGGTGACTGCAACAACTTAGAAGCTTCTACTTCGTACAGAGTGGTGCGACCGCAAACGTCATAACGCTGCATTAGTTGCCAGACGATAAATGCAAACGTTTCTGAGAGTAATGCGTCCAATGTGAAGATTTTCAGTTACGTCGATACGAAAACAAATGTTGAAAACGTTATGTTTTCTGCGGTTTTTACTACGAATTACCACTCCTCGCTTTTTCTCGTGTAATGTGGCTGCCAGAGTTCGGTTCATGCAAAATCTTAAGGTCCTAGGTCAACTACAAGGCAGCAAAAGCAGCCAAAAACTGAATTTTCAAAAACTAAAACTTGAATTTCTGTGCCTCTTTCTTGGTGACTGCAACAACTTAGAAGCTTCTACTTCGTACAGAGTGGTGCGACCGCAAACGTCATCACGCTGCATTAGTTGCCAGACGATAAATGTAAACATTTCTGAGAGTAATGCGTCCAATGTGAAGATTTTCAGTTACGTCGATACGAAAACAAATGTTGAAAACGTTATGTTTTCTGCGGTTTTTACTACGAATTACCACTTCTCGCTTTTTCTCGTGTAATGTGGCTGCCAGAGTTCGGTTCATGCAAAATCTTAAGGTCCTAGGTCTACTACAAGGCAGCAAAAGCAGCCAAAAACTGAATTTTCAAAAACTAAAACTTGAATTTCTGGGCCTCTTTCTTGGTGACTGCAACAACTTAGAAGCTTCTACTTCGTACAGAGTGGTGCGACCGCAAACGTCATCACGCTGCATTAGTTGCCAGACGATAAATGTAAACGTTTCTGAGAGTAATGCGTCCAATGTGAAGATTTTCAGTTACGTCGATACGAAAACAAATGTTGAAAACGTTATGTTTTCTGCGGTTTTTACTACGAATTACCGCTTCTCGCTTTTTCTCGTGTAATGTGGCTGCCAGAGTTCGGTTCATGCAAAATCTTAAGGTCCTAGGTCATCTACAATGCAGCAAAAGCAGCCAGAAACTGAATTTTCAAAAACTAAAACTTGAATTTCTGTGCCTCTTTCTTGGTGACTGCAACAACTTAGAAGCTTCTACTTCGTACAGAGTGGTGCGACCGCAAACGTAATCACGCTGCATTAGTTGCCAGACGATAAATGTAAACGTTTCTGAGAGTAATGCGTCCAATGTGAAGATTTTCAGTTACGTCATTTCGAAAACAAATGTTGAAAACGTTATGTTTTCTGCGGTTTTTACTACGAATTACCACTTCTCGCTTTTTCTCGTGTAATGTGGCTGCCAGAGTTGGGTTCATGCAAAATCTTAAGGTCCTAGGTCAACTACAAGGCAGCAAAAGCAGCCAAAAACTGAATTTTCAAAAACTAAAACTTGAATTTCTGTGCCTCTTTCTTAGTGACTGCAACAACTTAGAAGCTTCTACTTCGTACAGAGTGATGCGACCGCAAACGTCATCACGCTGCATTAGTTGCCAGACAATAAATGTAAACGTTTCTGAGAGTAATACGTCCAATGTGAAGATTTTCTTTTACGTCGATACGAAAACAAATGTAGAAAACGTTATGTTTTCTGCGGTTTTTACTACGAATTACCACTTCTCGCTTTTTCTCGTGTAATGTGGCTGCCAGAGTTCGGTTCATGCAAAATCTTAAGGTCCTAGGTCAACTACAAGGCAGCAAAAGCAGCCAAAAACTGAATTTTCAAAAACTAAAACTTGAATTTCTGGGCCTCTTTCTTGGTGACTGCAACAACTTAGAAGCTTCTACTTCGTACAGAGTGGTGCGACCGCAAACGTCATCACGCTGCATTAGTTGCCAGACGATAAATGTAAACGTTTCTGAGAGTAATGCGTCCAATGTGAAGATTTTCAGTTACGTCGATACGAAAACAAATGTTGAAAACGTTATGTTTTCTGCGGTTTTTACTACGAATTACCGCTTCTCGCTTTTTCTCGTGTAATGTGGCTGCCAGAGTTCGGTTCATGCAAAATCTTAAGGTCCTAGGTCATCTACAATGCAGCAAAAGCAGCCAGAAACTGAATTTTCAAAAACTAAAACTTGAATTTCTGTGCCTCTTTCTTGGTGACTGCAACAACTTAGAAGCTTCTACTTCGTACAGAGTGGTGCGACCGCAAACGTAATCACGCTGCATTAGTTGCCAGACGATAAATGTAAACGTTTCTGAGAGTAATGCGTCCAATGTGAAGATTTTCAGTTACGTCATTTCGAAAACAAATGTTGAAAACGTTATGTTTTCTGCGGTTTTTACTACGAATTACCACTTCTCGCTTTTTCTCGTGTAATGTGGCTGCCAGAGTTGGGTTCATGCAAAATCTTAAGGTCCTAGGTCAACTACAAGGCAGCAAAAGCAGCCAAAAACTGAATTTTCAAAAACTAAAACTTGAATTTCTGTGCCTCTTTCTTAGTGACTGCAACAACTTAGAAGCTTCTACTTCGTACAGAGTGATGCGACCGCAAACGTCATCACGCTGCATTAGTTGCCAGACAATAAATGTAAACGTTTCTGAGAGTAATACGTCCAATGTGAAGATTTTCTTTTACGTCGATACGAAAACAAATGTAGAAAACGTTATGTTTTCTGCGGTTTTTACTACGAATTACCACTTCTCGCTTTTTCTCGTGTAATGTGGCTGCCAGAGTTCGGTTCATGCAAAATCTTAAGGTCCTAGGTCAACTACAAGGCAGCAAAAGCGGCCAAAAACTGAATTTTCAAAAACTAAAACTTGAATTTCTGTGCCTCTTTCTTGGTGACTGCAACAACTTAGAAGCTTCTACTTCGTACAGAGTGGTGCGACCGCAAACGTCATCACGCTGCATTAGTTGCCAGACGATAAATGTAAACGTTTCTGAGAGTAATGCGTCCAATGTAAAGATTTTCAGTTACGTCGATATGAAAACAAATGTTGAAAACGTTATGGTTTCTGCGGTTTTTGCTACGAAATACCACTTCTCGCTTTTTCTCGTGTAATGTGGCTGCCAGAGTTCGGTTCATGCAAAATCTTAAGGTCCAAGGTCAACTACAAGGCAGCAAAAGCAGCCAAAAACTGAATTTTCAAAAACCAAAACATGAATTTCTGTGCCTCTTTCTTGGTGACTGCAACAACTTAGAAGCTTCTACTTCGTACAGAGTGGTGCGACCGCAAACGTCATCACGCTGCATTAGTTGCCAGACGATAAATGTAAACGTTTCTGAGAGTAATGCGTCCAATGTGAAGATTTTCAGTTACGTCGATACGAAAACAAATGTTGAAAACGTTATGTTTTCTGCGGTTTTTACTACGAATTACCACTTCTCGCTTTTTCTCGTGTAATGTGGCTGCCAGAGTTCGGTTCATGCAAAATCTTAAGGTCCTAGGTCAACTACAAGGCAGCAAAAGCAGCCAAAAACTGAATTTTCAAAAACTAAAACTTGAATTTCTGTGCCTCTTTCTTGGTGACTGCAACAACTTAGAAGCTTCTACTTCGTACAGAGTGGTGCGACCGCAAACGTCATCACGCTGCATTAGTTGCCAGACGATAAATGTAAACGTTTCTGAGAGTAATGCGTCCAATTTGAAGATTTTCAGCTACGTCATTTCGAAAACAAATGTTGAAAACGTTATGTTTTCTGCGGTTTTTACTACGAATTACCACTTCTCGCTTTTTCTCGTGTAATGTGGCTGCCAGAGTTCGGTTCATGCAAAATCTTAAGGTCCTAGGTCAACTACAAGGCAGCAAAAGCAGCCAAAAACTGAATTTTCAAAAACTAAAACTTGAATTTCTGTGCCTCTTTCTTGGTGACTGCAACAACTTAGAAGCTTCTACTTCGTACAGAGTGGTGCGACCGCAAACGTCATAACGCTGCATTAGTTGCCAGACGATAAATGTAAACGTTTCTGAGAGTAATGCGTCCAATGTGAAGATTTTCAGTTACGTCGATACGAAAACAAATGTTGAAAACGTTATGTTTTCTGCGGTTTTTACTACGAATTACCACTCCTCGCTTTTTCTCGTGTAATGTGGCTGCCAGAGTTCGGTTCATGCAAAATCTTAAGGTCCTAGGTCAACTACAAGGCAGCAAAAGCAGCCAAAAACTGAATTTTCAAAAACTAAAACTTGAATTTCTGTGCCTCTTTCTTGGTGACTGCAACAACTTAGAAGCTTCTACTTCGTACAGAGTGGTGCGACCGCAAACGTCATCACGCTGCATTAGTTGCCAGACGATAAATGTAAACGTTTCTGAGAGTAATGCGTCCAATTTGAAGATTTTCAGATACGTCATTTCGAAAACAAATGTTGAAAACGTTATGTTTTCTGCGGTTTTTACTACGAATTACCACTTATCGCTTTTTCTCGTGTAATGTGGCTGCCAGAGTTCGGTTCATGCAAAATCTTAAGGTCCTAGGTCAACTACAAGGCAGCAAAAGCAGCCAAAAACTGAATTTTCAAAAACTAAAACTTGAATTTCTGTGCCTCTTTCTTGGTGACTGCAACAACTTAGAAGCTTCTACTTCGTACAGAGTGGTGCGACCGCAAACGTCATAACGCTGCATTAGTTGCCAGACGATAAATGTAAACGTTTCTGAGAGTAATGCGTCCAATGTGAAGATTTTCAGTTACGTCGATACGAAAACAAATGTTGAAAACGTTATGTTTTCTGCGGTTTTTACTACGAATTACCACTCCTCGCTTTTTCTCGTGTAATGTGGCTGCAAGAGTTCGGTTCATGCAAAATCTTAAGGTCCTAGGTCTACTACAAGGCAGCAAAAGCAGCCAAAAACTGAATTTTCAAAAACTAAAACTTGAATTTCTGTGCATCTTTCTTGGTGACTGCAACAACTTAGAAGCTTCTACTTCGTACAGAGTGGTGCGACCGCAAACGTCATCACGCTGCATTAGTTGCCAGACGATAAATGTAAACGTTTCTGAGAGTAATGCGTCCAATGTGAAGATTTTCAGTTACGTCGATACGAAAACAAATGTTGAAAACGTTATGTTTTCTGCGGTTTTTACTACGAATTACCGCTTCTCGCTTTTTCTCGTGTAATGTGGCTGCCAGAGTTCGGTTCATGCAAAATCTTAAGGTCCTAGGTCAGCTACAAGGCAGCAAAAGCAGCCAAAAACTGAATTTTCAAAAACTAAAACTTGAATTTCTGTGCCTCTTTCTTGGTGACTGCAACAACTTAGAAGCTTCTACTTCGTACAGAGTGCTGCGACCGCAAACGTAATCACGCTGCATTAGTTGCCAGACGATAAATGTAAACGTTTCTGAGAGTAATGCGTCCAATGTGAAGATTTTCAGTTACGTCATTTCGAAAACAAATGTTGAAAACGTTATGTTTTCTGCGGTTTTTACTACGAATTACCACTTCTCGCTTTTTCTCGTGTAATGTGGCTGCCAGAGTTCGGTTCATGCAAAATCTTAAGGTCCTAGGTCAACTACAAGGCAGCAAAAGCAGCCAAAAACTGAATTTTCAAAAACTAAAACTTGAATTTCTGTGCCCCTTTCTTGGTGACTGCAACAACTTAGAAGCTTCTACTTCGTACAGAGTGGTGCGACCGCAAACGTCATCACGCTGCATTAGTTGCGAGACGATAAATGTAAACGTTTCTGAGAGTAATGCGTCCAATGTGAAGATTTTCAGTTACGTCGATACGAAAACAAATGTTGTAAACGTTATGTTTTCTGCGGTTTTTACTACGAATTACCACTTCTCGCTTTTTCTCGTGTAATGTGGCTGCCAGAGTTCGGTTCATGCAAAATCTTAAGGTCCTAGGTCAACTACAAGGCAGCAAAAGCAGCCAAAAACTGAATTTTCAAAAACTAAAACTTGAATTTCTGTGCCTCTTTCTTGGTGACTGCAACAACTTAGAAGCTTCTACTTCGTACAGAGTGGTGCGACCGCAAACGTCATCACGCTGCATTAGTTGCCAGACGATAAATGTAAACGTTTCTGAGAGTAATGCGTCCAATGTAAAGATTTTCAGTTACGTCGATACGAAAACAAATGTTGAAAACGTTATGGTTTCTGTGGTTTTTGCTACGAATTACCACTTCTCGCATTTTCTCGTGTAATTTGGCTGCCAGAGTTCGGTTCATGCAAAATCTTAAGGTCCTAGGTCAACTACAAGGCAGCAAAAGCGGCCAAAAAATGAATTTCCAAAAACTAAAACTTGAATTTCTGTGCCTCTTTCTTGGTGACCGCAACAACTTAGAAGCTTCTACTTCGTACAGAGTGGTGCGACCGCAAACGCAATCACGCTGCATTAGTTGCCAGACGATAAATGTAAACGTTTCTGAGAGTAATGCGTCCAATGTGAAGATTTCCAGTTACGTCGATACGAAAACAAATGTTGAAAACGTTATGTTTTCTGCGGTTTTTACTACGAATTACCACTTCTCGCTTTTTCTCGTGTAATGTGGCTGCCAGAGTTCGGTTCATGCAAAATCTTAAGGTCCTAGGTCAACTACAAGGCAGCAAAAGCAGCCAAAAACTGAATTTTCAAAAACTAAAACTTGAATTTCTGTGCCCCTTTCTTGGTGACTGCAGCAACTTAGAAGCTTCTACTTCGTACAGAGTGGTGCGACCGCAAACGTCATCACGCTGCATTAGTTGCGAGACGATAAATGTAAACGTTTCTGAGAGTAATGCGTCCAATGTGAAGATTTTCAGTTACGTCGATACGAAAACAAATGTTGTAAACGTTATGTTTTCTGCGGTTTTTACTGCGAATTACCACTTCTCGCTTTTTCTCGTGTAATGTGGCTGCCAGAGTTCGGTTCATGCAAAATCTTAAGGTCCTAGGTCAACTACAAGGCAGCAAAAGCAGCCAAAAACTGAATTTTCAAAAACTAAAACTTGAATTTCTGTGCCTCTTTCTTGGTGACTGCAACAACTTAGAAGCTTCTACTTCGTACAGAGTGGTGCGACCGCAAACGTTATCACGCTGCATTAGTTGCCAGACGATAAATGTAAACGTTTCTGAGAGTAATGCGTCCAATGTAAAGATTTTCAGTTACGTCGATATGAAAACAAATGTTGAAAACGTTATGGTTTCTGTGGTTTTTGCTACGAATTACCACTTCTCGCTTTTTCTCGTGTAATGTGGCTGCCAGAGTTCGGTTCATGCAAAATCTTAAGGTCCAAGGTCAACTACAAGGCAGCAAAAGCAGCCAAAAACTGAATTTTCAAAAACCAAAACATGAATTTCTGTGCCTCTTTCTTGGTGACTGCAACAACTTAGAAGCTTCTACTTCGTACAGAGTGGTGCGACCGCAAACTTCATCACGCTGCATTAGTTGCCAGACGATAAATGTAAACGTTTCTGAGAGTAATGCGTCCAATGTGAAGATTTTCAGTTACGTCGATACGAAAACAAATGTTGAAAACGTTATGTTTTCTGCGGTTTTTACTACGAATTACCACTTCTCGCTTTTTCTCGTGTAATGTGGCTGCCAGAGTTCGGTTCATGCAAAATCTTAAGGTCCTAGGTCAACTACAAGGCAGCAAAAGCAGCCAAAAACTGAATTTTCAAAAACTAAAACTTGAATTTCTGTGCCTCTTTCTTGGTGACTGCAACAACTTAGAAGCTTCTACTTCGTACAGAGTGGTGCGACCGCAAACGCCATCACGCTGCATTAGTTGCCAGACGATAAATGTAAACGTTTCTGAGATTAATGCGTCCAATTTGAAGATTTTCAGTTACGTCATTTCGAAAACAAATGTTAAAAACTTTATGTTTTCTGCGGTTTTTACTACGAATTACCACTTCTCGCTTTTTCTCGTGTAATGTGGCTGCCAGAGTTCGGTTCATGCAAAATCTTAAGGTCCTAGGTCAACTACAAGGCAGCAAAAGCAGCCAAAAACTGAATTTTCAAAAACTAAAACTTGAATTTCTGTGCCTCTTTCTTGGTGACTGCAACAACTTAGAAGCTTCTACTTCGTTCAGAGTGGTGCGACCGCAAACGTCATAACGCTGCATTAGTTGCCAGACGATAAATGTAAACGTTTCTGAGAGTAATGCGTCCAATGTGAAGATTTTCAGTTACGTCGATACGAAAACAAATGTTGAAAACGTTATGTTTTCTGCGGTTTTTACTACGAATTACCACTTCTCGCTTTTTCTCGTGTAATGTGGCTGCCAGAGTTCGGTTCATGCAAAATCTTAAGGTCCTAGGTCTACTACAAGGCAGCAAAAGCAGCCAAAAACTGAATTTTCAAAAACTAAAACTTGAATTTCTGTGCCTCTTTCTTGGTGACTGCAACAACTTAGAAGCTTCTACTTCGTACAGAGTGGTGCGACCGCAAACGTCATCACGCTGCATTAGTTGCCAGACGATAAATGTAAACGTTTCTGAGAGTAATGCGTCCAATGTAAAGATTTTCAGTTACGTCGATATGAAAACAAATGTTGAAAACGTTATGTTTTCTGCGGTTTTCGCTACGAATTACCACTTCTCGCTTTTTCTCGTGTAATGTGGCTGCCAGAGTTCGGTTCATGCAAAATCTTAAGGTCCTAGGTCAACTACAAGGCAGCAAAAGCAGCCAAAAACTGAATTTTCAAAAACCAAAACATGAATTTCTGTGCCTCTTTCTTGGTGACTGCAACAACTTAGAAGCTTCTACTTCGTACAGAGTGGTGCGACCGCAAACGTCATCACGCTGCATTAGTTGCCAGACGATAAATGTAATCGTTTCTGAGAGTAATGCGTCCTTTGTAAAGATTTTCAGTTACGTCGATACGAAAACAAATGTTGAAAACGTTATGTTTTCTGCGGTTTTTACTACGAATTACCACTTCTCGCTTTTTCTCGTGTAATGTGGCTGCCAGAGTTCGGTTCATGCAAAATCTTAAGGTCCTAGGTCAACTACAAGGCAGCAAAAGCAGCCAAAAACTGAATTTTCAAAAACTAAAACTTGAATTTCTGTGCCTCTTTCTTGGTGACTGCAACAACTTAGAAGCTTCTACTTCGTACAGAGTGGTGCGACCGCAAACGCCATCACGCTGCATTAGTTGCCAGACGATAAATGTAAACGTTTCTGAGATTAATGCGTCCAATTTGAAGATTTTCAGTTACGTCATTTCGAAAACAAATGTTAAAAACTTTATGTTTTCTGCGGTTTTTACTACGAATTACCACTTCTCGCTTTTTCTCGTGTAATGTGGCTGCCAGAGTTCGGTTCATGCAAAATCTTAAGGTCCTAGGTCAACTACAAGGCAGCAAAAGCAGCCAAAAACTGAATTTTCAAAAACTAAAACTTGAATTTCTGTGCCTCTTTCTTGGTGACTGCAACAACTTAGAAGCTTCTACTTCGTTCAGAGTGGTGCGACCGCAAACGTCATCACGCTGCATTAGTTGCCAGACGATAAATGTAATCGTTTCTGAGAGTAATGCGTCCTTTGTAAAGATTTTCAGTTACGTCGATACGAAAACAAATGTTGAAAACGTTATGTTTTCTGCGGTTTTTACTACGAATTACCACTTCTCGCTTTTTCTCGTGTAATGTGGCTGCCAGAGTTCGGTTCATGCAAAATCTTAAGGTCCTAGGTCAACTACAAGGCAGCAAAAGCAGCCAAAAACTGAATTTTCAAAAACTAAAACTTGAATTTCTGTGCCTCTTTCTTGGTGACTGCAACAACTTAGAAGCTTCTACTTCGTACAGAGTGGTGCGACCGCAAACGCCATCACGCTGCATTAGTTGCCAGACGATAAATGTAAACGTTTCTGAGATTAATGCGTCCAATTTGAAGATTTTCAGTTACGTCATTTCGAAAACAAATGTTAAAAACTTTATGTTTTCTGCGGTTTTTACTACGAATTACCACTTCTCGCTTTTTCTCGTGTAATGTGGCTGCCAGAGTTCGGTTCATGCAAAATCTTAAGGTCCTAGGTCAACTACAAGGCAGCAAAAGCAGCCAAAAACTGAATTTTCAAAAACTAAAACTTGAATTTCTGTGCCTCTTTCTTGGTGACTGCAACAACTTAGAAGCTTCTACTTCGTTCAGAGTGGTGCGACCGCAAACGTCATAACGCTGCATTAGTTGCCAGACGATAAATGTAAACGTTTCTGAGAGTAATGCGTCCAATGTGAAGATTTTCAGTTACGTCGATACGAAAACAAATGTTGAAAACGTTATGTTTTCTGCGGTTTTTACTACGAATTACCACTTCTCGCTTTTTCTCGTGTAATGTGGCTGCCAGAGTTCGGTTCATGCAAAATCTTAAGGTCCTAGGTCTACTACAAGGCAGCAAAAGCAGCCAAAAACTGAATTTTCAAAAACTAAAACTTGAATTTCTGTGCCTCTTTCTTGGTGACTGCAACAACTTAGAAGCTTCTACTTCGTACAGAGTGGTGCGACCGCAAACGTCATCACGCTGCATTAGTTGCCAGACGATAAATGTAAACGTTTCTGAGAGTAATGCGTCCAATGTAAAGATTTTCAGTTACGTCGATATGAAAACAAATGTTGAAAACGTTATGTTTTCTGCGGTTTTCGCTACGAATTACCACTTCTCGCTTTTTCTCGTGTAATGTGGCTGCCAGAGTTCGGTTCATGCAAAATCTTAAGGTCCTAGGTCAACTACAAGGCAGCAAAAGCAGCCAAAAACTGAATTTTCAAAAACCAAAACATGAATTTCTGTGCCTCTTTCTTGGTGACTGCAACAACTTAGAAGCTTCTACTTCGTACAGAGTGGTGCGACCGCAAACGTCATCACGCTGCATTAGTTGCCAGACGATAAATGTAATCGTTTCTGAGAGTAATGCGTCCTTTGTAAAGATTTTCAGTTACGTCGATACGAAAACAAATGTTGAAAACGTTATGTTTTCTGCGGTTTTTACTACGAATTACCACTTCTCGCGTTTTCTCGTGTAATGTGGCTGCCAGAGTTCGGTTCATGCAAAATCTTAAGGTCCAAGGTCAACTACAAGGCAGCAAAAGCAGCCAAAAACTGAATTTTCAAAAACCAAAACATGAATTTCTGTGCCTCTTTCTTGGTGACTGCAACAACTTAGAAGCTTCTACTTCGTACAGAGTGGTGCGACCGCAAACGTAATCACGCTGCATTAGTTGCCAGACGATAAATGTAAACGTTTGTGAGAGTAATGCGTCCAATGTGAAGATTTTCAGTTACGTCATTTCGAAAACAAATGTTGAAAACTTTATGTTTTCTGCGGTTTTTACTACAAATTACCACTTCTCGCTTTTTCTCGTGTAATGTGGCTGCCAGAGTTGGGTTCATGCAAAATCTTAAGGTCCTAGGTCAACTACAAGGCAGCAAAAGCAGCCAAAAACTGAATTTTCAAAAACTAAAACTTGAATTTCTGTGCCTCTTTCTTAGTGACTGCAACAACTTAGAAGCTTCTACTTCGTACAGAGTGATGCGACCGCAAACGTCATCACGCTGCATTAGTTGCCAGACAATAAATGTAAACGTTTCTGAGAGTAATGCGTCCAATGTGAAGATTTTCAGTTACGTCGATACGAAAACAAATGTTGAAAACGTTATGTTTTCTGCGGTTTTTACTACGAATTACCACTTCTCGCTTTTTCTCGTGTAATGTGGCTGCCAGAGTTCGGTTCATGCAAAATCTTAAGGTCCTAGGTCAACTACAAGGCAGCAAAAGCAGCCAAAAACTGAATTTTCAAAAACTAAAACTTGAATTTCTGTGCCTCTTTCTTGGTGACTGCAACAACTTAGAAGCTTCTACTTCGTACAGAGTGGTGCGACCGCAAACGTCATCACGCTGCATTAGTTGCCAGACAATAAATGTAAACGTTTCTGAGAGTAATGCGTCCAATGTGAAGATTTTCAGTTACGTCGATACGAAAACAAATGTTGAAAACGTTATGTTTTCTGCGGTTTTTACTACGAATTACCACTTCTCGCATTTTCTCGTGTAATTTGGCTGCCAGAGTTCGGTTCATGCAAAATCTTAAGGTCCTAGGTCAACTACAAGGCAGCAAAAGCGGCCAAAAAATGAATTTCCAAAAACTAAAACTTGAATTTCTGTGCCTCTTTCTTGGTGACTGCAACAACTTAGAAGCTTCTACTTCGTACAGAGTGGATCGACCGCAAACGTAATCACGCTGCATTAGTTGCCAGACGATAAATGTAAACGTTTCTGAGAGTAATGCGTCCAATGTGAAGATTTTCAGTTACGTCGATACGAAAACAAATGTTGAAAACGTTATGTTTTCTGCGGTTTTTACTACGAAATACCACTTCTCGCTTTTTCTCGTGTAATGTGGCTGCCAGAGTTCGGTTCATGCAAAATCTTAAAGTCCTAGGTCAACTACAAGGCAGCAAAAGCAGCCAAAAACTGAATTTTCAAAAACTAAAACTTGAATTTCTGTGCCTCTTTCTTGGTGACTGCAACAACTTAGAAGCTTCTACTTCGTACAGAGTGGTGCGACCGCAAACGTAATCACGCTGCATTAGTTGCGAGACGATAGATGTAAACGTTTCTGAGAGTAATGCGTCCAATGTGAAGATTTTCAGTTACGTCGATACGAAAACAAATGTTGAAAACGTTATGTTTTCTGCGGTTTTTACTACGAATTACCACTTCTCGCTTTTTCTCGTGTAATGTGGCTGCCAGAGTTCGGTTCACGCAAAATCTTAAGGTCCTAGGTCTACTACAAGGCAGAAAAAGCAGCCAAAAACTGAATTTTCAAAAACTAAAACTTGAATTTCTGTGCCTCTTTCTTGGTGACTGCAACAACTTAGAAGCTTCTACTTCGTACAGAGTGGTGCGACCGCAAACGTCATCACGCTGCATTAGTTGCCAGACGATAAATGTAAACGTTTCTGAGAGTAATGCGTCCAATGTAAAGATTTTCAGTTACGTCGATATGAAAACAAATGTTGAAAACGTTATGTTTTCTGCGGTTTTTGCTACGAATTACCACTTCTCGCTTTTTCTCGTGTAATGTGGCTGCCAGAGTTCGGTTCATGCAAAATCTTAAGGTCCAAGGTCAACTACAAGGCAGCAAAAGCAGCCAAAAACTGAATTTTCAAAAACCAAAACATGAATTTCTATGCCTCTTTCTTGGTGACTGCAACAACTTAGAAGCTTCTACTTCGTACAGAGTGGTGCGACCGCAAACGTCATCACGCTGCATTAGTTGCCAGACGATAAATGTAATCGTTTCTGAGAGTAATGCGTCCTTTGTAAAGATTTTCAGTTACGTCGATACGAAAACAAATGTTGAAAACGTTATGTTTTCTGCGGTTTTTACTACGAATTACCACTTCTCGCTTTTTCTCGTGTAATGTGGCTGCCAGAGTTCGGTTCATGCAAAATCTTAAGGTCCAAGGTCAACTACAAGGCAGCAAAAGCAGCCAAAAACTGAATTTTCAAAAACCAAAACACGAATTTCTGTGCCTCTTTCTTGGTGACTGCAACAACTTAGAAGCTTCTACTTCGTACAGAGTGGTGCGACCGCAAACGTAATCACGCTGCATTAGTTGCCAGACGATAAATGTAAACGTTTGTGAGAGTAATGCGTCCAATGTTAAGATTTTCATTTACGTCATTTGGAAAACAAATGTTGAAAACGTTATGTTTTCTGCGGTTTTTACTACGAATTACCACTTCTCGCATTTTCTCGTGTAATGTGGCTGCCAGAGTTCGGTTCATGCAAAATCTTAAGGTCCTAGGTCAACTACAAGGCAGCAAAAGCAGCCAAAAACTGAATTTTCAAAAACTAAAACTTGAATTTCTGTCCCTCTTTCTTGGTGACTGCAACAACTTAGAAGCTTCTACTTCGTACAGAGTGGTGCGACCGCAAACGTAATCACGCTGCATTAGTTGCCAGACGATAAATGTAAACGTTTCTGAGAGTAATGCGTCCAATGTGAAGATTTTAAGTTACGTCGATACGAAAACAAATGTTGAAAACGTTATGTTTTCTGCGGTTTTTACTACGAATCACCACTTCTCGCTTTTTCTCGCATAATGTGGCTGCCAGAGTTCGGTTCATGCAAAATCTAAGGGCCTAGGTCAACTACAAGGCAGCAAAAGCAGCCAAAAACTGAATTTTCAAAAACTAAAACTTGAATTTCTGTGCCTCTTTCTTGGTGACTGCAACAACTTAGAAGCTTCTACTTCGTACAGAGTGGTGCGACCGCAAACGTCATCACGCTGCATTAGTTGCCAGACGATAAATGTAAACGTTTCTGAGAGTAATGCGTCCAATGTGAAGATTTTCAGTTACGTCGATACGAAAACAAATGTTGAAAACGTTATGTTTTCTGCGGTTTTTACTACGAATTACCACTTCTCGCTTTTTCTCGTGTAATGTGGCTGCCAGAGTTCGGTTCATGCAAAATCTTAAGGTCCTAGGTCAACTACAAGGCAGCAAAAGCAGCCAAAAACTGAATTTTCAAAAACTAAAACTTGAATTTCTGTGCCTCTTTCTTGGCGACTGCAACAACTTAGAAGCTTCTACTTCGTACAGAGTGGTGCGACCGCAAACGTCATCACGCTGCATTAGTTGCCAGACGATAAATGTAAACGTTTCTGAGAGTAATGCGTCCAATGTGAAGATTTTCAGTTACGTCATTTCGAAAACAAATGTTGAAAACGTTATGTTTTCCGCGGTTTTTACTACGAATTACCACTTCTCGCTTTTTCTCGTGTAATGTGGCAGCCAGAGTTCGGTTCATGCAAAATCTTAAGGTCCTAGGTCAACTACAAGGCAGCAAAACCAGCCAAAAAATGAATTTTCAAAAACTAAAACTTGAATTTCTGTGCCTCTTTCTTGGTGACTGCAACAACTTAGAAGCTTCTACTTCGTACAGAGTGGTGCGACCGCAAACGTCATCACGCTGCATTAGTTGCCAGACGATAAATGTAAACGTTTCTGAGAGTAATGCGTCCAATGTGAAGATTTTCAGTTACGTCATTTCGAAAACAAATGTTGAAAACGTTATGTTTTCTGCGGTTTTTACTACGAATTACCACTTCTCGCTTTTTCTCGTGTAATGTGGCTGCCAGAGTTCGGTTCATGCAAAATCTTAAGGTCCTAGGTCAACTACAAGGCAGCAAAAGCAGCCAAAAACTGAATTTTCAAAAACTAACACTTGAATTTCTGTGCCTCTTTCTTGGTGACTGCAACAACTTAGAAGCTTCTACTTCGTACAGAGTGGTGCGACCGCAAACGTCATCACGCTGCATTAGTTGCCAGACAATAAATGTAAACGTTTCTGAGAGTAATGCGTCCAATGTGAGGATTTTCAGTTACGTCGATACGAAAACAAATGTTGAAAACGTTATGTTTTCTGCGGTTTTTACTACGAATTACCACTTCTCGCATTTTCTCGTGTAATGTGGCTGCCAGAGTTCGGTTCATGCAAAATCTTAAGGTCCTAGGTCAACTACAAGGCAGCAAAAGCAGCCAAAAACTGAATTTTCAAAAACTAAAACTTGAATTTCTGTGCCTCTTTCTTGGTGACTGCAACAACTTAGAAGCTTCTACTTCGTACAGAGTGGTGCGACCGCAAACGTCATCACGCTGCATTAGTTGCCAGACGATAAATGTAAACGTTTCTGAGAGTAATGCGTCCAATGTGAAGATTTTCAGTTACGTCGATACGAAAACAAATGTTGAAAACGTTATGTTTTCTGCGGTTTTTACTACGAATTACCACTTCTCGCTTTTTGTCGTGTAATGTGGCTGCCAGAGTTCGGTTCATGCAAAATCTTAAGGTCCTAGGTCAACTACAAGGCAGCAAAAGCAGCCAAAAACTGAATTTTCAAAAACTAGAACTTGAATTTCTGTGCCTCTTTCTTGGTGACTGCAACAACTTAGAAGCTTCTACTTCGTACAGAGTGGTGCGACCGCAAACGTCATCACGCTGCATTAGTTGCCAGACGATAAATGTAAACGTTTCTGAGAGTAATGCGTCCAATGTGAAGATTTTCAGTTACGTCATTTCGAAAACAAATGTTGAAAACGTTATGTTTTCTGCGGTTTTTACTACGAATTCCCACTTCTCGCTTTTTCTCGTGTAATGTGGCTGCCAGAGTTCGGTTCATGCAAAATCTTAAGGTCCTAGGTCAACTACAAGGCAGCAAAAGCAGCCAAAAACTGAATTTTCAAAAACTAAAACTTGAATTTCTGTGCCTCTTTCTTGGTGACTGCAACAACTTAGAAGCTTCTACTTCGTACAGAGTGATGCGACCGCAAACGTCATCACGCTGCATTAGTTGCCAGACAATAAATGTAAACGTTTCTGAGAGTAATGCGTCCAATTTGAAGATTTTCGGTTACGTCGATACGAAAACAAATGTTGAAAACATTATGTTTTCTGCGGTTTTTACTACCAATTACCACTTCTCGCTTTTTCTCGTGTAATGTGGCTGCCAGAGTTCGGTTCATGCAAAATCTTAAGGTCCTAGGTCAACTACAAGGCAGCAAAAGCAGCCAAAAACTGAATTTTCAAAAACTAAAACTTGAATTTCTGTGCCTCTTTCTTGGTGACTGCAACAACTTAGAAGCTTCTACTTCGTACAGAGTGGTGCGACCGCAAACGTCATCACACTGCATTAGTTGCCAGACGATAAATGTAAACGTTTCTGAGAGTAATGCGTCCAATGTGAAGATTTTCAGTTACGTTGATACGAAAACAAATGTTGAAAACGTTATGTTTTCTGCGGTTTTTACTACGAATTACCACTTCTCGCTTTTTCTCGTGTAATGTGGCTGCCAGAGTTCGGTTCATGCAAAATCTTAAGGTCCTAGGTCAACTACAAGGCAGCAAAAGCAGCCAAAAACTGAATTTTCAAAAACTAAAACTTGAATTTCTGTGCCTCTTTCTTGGTGACTGCAACAACTTAGAAGCTTCTACTTCGTACAGAGTGGTGCGACCGCAAACGTCATCACGCTGCATTAGTTGCCAGACGATAAATGCAAACGTTTCTGAGAGTAATGCGTCCAATGTGAAGATTTTCAGTTACGTCGATACGAAAACAAATGTTGAAAACGTCATGTTTTCTGCGGTTTTTACTACGAATTACCACTTCTCGCTTTTTCTCGTGTAATGTGGCTGCCAGAGTTCGGTTCATGCAAAATCTTAAGGTCCTAGGTCAACTACAAGACAGCAAAAGCAGCCAAAAACTGAATTTTCAAAAACTAAAACTTGAATTTCTGTGCCTCTTTCTTGGTGACTGCAACAACTTAGAAGCTTCTACTTCGTACAGAGTGGTGCGACCGCAAACGTAATCACGCTGCATTAGTTGCCAGACGACAAATGTAAACGTTTCTGAGAGTAATGCGTCCAATGTGAAGATTTTCAGTTACGTCGATACGAAAACAAATGTTGAAAACGTTATGTTTTCTGCGGTTTTTACTACGAATTACCACTTCTCGCTTTTTCTCGTGTAATGTGGCTGCCAGAGTTCGGTTCATGCAAAATCTTAAGGTCCTAGGTCAACTACAAGGCAGCAAAAGCAGCCAAAAACTGAATTTTCAAAAACTAAAACTTGAATTTCTGTGCCTCTTTCTTGGTGACTGCAACAACTTAGAAGCTTCTACTTCATACAGAGTGGTGCGACCGCAAACGTCATCACGCTGCATTAGTTGCCAGACGATAAATGTAAACGTTTCTGAGAGTAATGCGTCCAATGTGAAGATTTTCAGTTACGTCGATACAAAAACAAATGTTGAAAACGTTATGTTTTCTGCGGTTTTTACAACGAATTACCACTTCTCGCTTTTTCTCGTGTAATGTGGCTGCCAGAGTTCGGTTCATGCAAAATCTTAAGGTCCTAGGCCAACTACAAGGCAGCAAAAGCAGCCAAAAACTGAATTTTCAAAAACTAAAACTTGAATTTCTGTGCCTCTTTCTTGGTGACTGCAACAAGTTAGAAGCTTCTACTTCGTACAGAGTGGTGCGACCGCAAACGTCATCACGCTGCATTAGTTGCCAGACGATAAATGTAAACGTTTCTGAGAGTAATGCGTCCAATGTGGAGATTTTCAGTTACGTCATTTCGAAAACAAATGTTGAAAACGTTATGTTTTCTGCGGTTTTTACTACGAATTACCACTTCTAGCTTTTTCCCGTATAATGTGGCTGCCAGAGTTCGGTTCATGCAAAATCTTAAGGTCCTAGGTCAACTACAAGGCAGCAAAAGCAGCCAAAAACTGAATTTTCAAAAACTAAAACTTGAATTTCTGTGCCTCTTTCTTGGTGACTGCAACAACTTAGAAGCTTCTACTTCGTACAGAGTGGTGCGACCGCAAACGTCATCACGCTGCATTAGTTGCCAGACGATAAATGTAAACGTTTCTGAGAGTAATGCGTCCAATGTGAAGATTTTCAGTTACGTCGATACGAAAACAAATGTTGAAAACGTTATGTTCTCTGCGGTTTTTACAACGAATTACCACTTCTCGCTTTTTCTCGTGTAATGCGGCTTCCAGAGTTCGGTTCATGCAAACTCTTAAGGTCCTAGGTCAACTACAAGGCAGCAAAAGCAGCCAAAAACTGAATTTTCAAAAACTAAAACTTGAATTTCTGTGCCTCGTTCTTGGTGACTGCAACAACTTAGAAGCTTCTACTTCGTACAGAGTGGTGCGACCGCAAACGTCATCACGCTGCATTAGTTGCCAGACGATAAATGTAAACGTTTCTGAGAGTAATGCGTCCAATGTGAAGATTTTCAGTTACGTCATTTCGAAAACAAATGTTGAAAACGTTATGTTTTCTGCGCTTTTCACTACGATTTACCACTTCTCGCTTTTTCTCGTGTAATGTGGCTGCCAGAGTTCGGTTCATGCAAAATCTTAAGGTCCTAGGTCAACTACAAGGCAGCAAAAGCAGCCAAAAACTGAATTTTCCAAAACTAAAACTTCAATTTCTGTGCCTCTTTCTTGGTGACTGCAACAACTTAGAAGCTTCTACTTCGTACAGAGTGGTGCGACCGCAAACGTCATCACGCTGCATTAGTTGCCAGACTATAAATGTAAACGTTTCTGAGAGTAATGCGTCCAATGTGAAGATTTTCAGTTACGTCGATACGAAAACAAATGTTGAAAACGTTATGTTTTCTGCGGTTTTTACTACGAATTACCACTTCCCGCTTTTTCTCGTGTAATGTGGCTGCCAGAGTTCGGTTCATGCAAAATCTTAAGGTCCTAGGTCAACTACAAGGCAGCAAAAGCAGCCAAAAACTGAATTTTCAAAAACTATAACTTGAATTTCTGTGCCTCTTTCTTGGTGACTGCAACAACCTAGAAGCTTCTACTTCGTACAGAGTGGTGCGACCGCAAACGTCATCACGCTGCATTAGTTGCCAGACGATAAATGTAAACGTTTCTGAGAGTAATGCGTCCAATGTGAAGATTTTCAGTTACGTCGATACGAAAACAAATGTTGAAAACGTTATGTTTTCTGCGGTTTTTACTACGAATTACCACTTCTCGCTTTTTCTCGTGTAATGTGGCTGCCAGAGTTCGGTTCATGCAAAATCTTAAGGTCCTAGGTCAACTACAAGGCAGCAAAAGCAACCAAAAACTGAATTTTCAAAAACTAAAACTTGAATTTCTGTGCCTCTTTCTTGGTGACTGCAACAACTTAGAAGCTTCTACTTCGTACAGAGTGGTGCGACCGCAAACGTCATCACGCTGCATTAGTTGCCAGACGATAAATGTAAACGTTTCCGAGAGTAATGCGTCCAATGTGAAGATTTTCAGTTACGTCATTTCGAAAACAAATGTTGAAAACGTTATGTTTTCAGCGGTTTTTACTACGAATTACCACTTCTCGCTTTTTCTCGTTTAATGTGGCTGCCAGAGTTCGGTTCATGCAAAATCGTAAGGTCCTAGGTCAACTACAAGGCAGCAAAAGCCGCCAAAAACTGAATTTTCAAAAACTAAAACTTGAATTTCTGTGCCTCTTTCTTGGTGACTGCAACAACTTAGAAGCTTCTACTTCGTACAGAGTGATGCGACCGCAAACGTCATCACGCTGCATTAGTTTCCAGACAATAAATGTAAACGTTTCTGAGAGTAATGCGTCCAATGTGAAGATTTTCAGTTACGTCGATACGAAAACAAATGTTGAAAACGTTATGTTTTCTGCGGTTTTTACCACGAATTACCACTTCTCTTTTTTTCTCGTGTAATGTGGCTGCCAGAGTTCGGTTCATGGAAAATCTTAAGGTCCTAGGTCAGCTACAAAGCAGCAAAAGCAGCCAAAAACTGAATTTTCAAAAACTAAAACTTGAATTTCTGTGCCTCTTTCTTGGTGACTGCAACAACTTAGAAGCTTCTACTTCGTACAGAGTGGTGCGACCCCAAACGTCATCACGCTGCATTAGTTGCCAGACGATAAATGTTAACGTTTCTGAGAGTAATGCGTCCAATGTGAAAATTTTCAGTTACGTCGATACGAAAACAAATGTTGAATACGTTATGTTTTCTGCGGTTTTTACTACGAATTACCACTTCTCGCTTTTTCTCGTGTAATGTGGCTGCCAGAGTTCGGTTCATGCAAAATCGTAAGGTCCTAGGTCAACTACAAGGCAGCAAAAGCAGCCAAAAACTGAATTTTCAAAAACTAGAACTTGAATTTCTGTGCCTCTTTCTTGGTGACTGCAACAACTTAGAAGCTTCTACTTCGTACAGAGTGGTGCGACCGCAAACGTCATCACGCTGCATTAGTTGCCAGACGATAAATGTAAACGTTTCTGAGAGTAATGCGTCCAATGTGAAGATTTTCAGTTACGTCGATACGAAAACAAATGTTGAAAACGTTATGTTTTCTGCGGTTTTTACTACGAATTACCACTTCTCGCTTTTTCTCGTGTAATGTGGCTGCCAGAGTTCGGTTCATGCAAAATCTTAAGGTCCTAGGTCAACTACAAGGCAGCAAAAGCAGCCAAAAACTGAATTTTCAAAAACTAAAACTTGAATTTCTGTGCCTCTTTCTTGGTGACTGCAACAACTTAGAAGCTTCTACTTCGTACAGAGCGGTGCGACCGGAAACGTCATCACGCTGCATTAGTTGCCAGACGATAAATGTAAACGTTTCTGAGAGTAATGCGTCCAATGTGAAGATTTTCAGTTACGTCGATACGAAAACAAATGTTGAAAACGTTATGTTTTCTGCGGTTTTTACTACGAATTACCACTTCTCGCTTTTTCTCGTGTAATGTGGCTGCCAGAGTTCGGTTCATGCAAAATCTTAAGGTCCTAGGTCAACTACAAGGCAGCAAAAGCAGCCAAAAACTGAATTTTCAAAAACTAAAACTTGAATTTCTGTGCCTCTTTCTTGGTGACTGCAACAACTTAGAAGCTTCTACTTCGTACAGAGTGGTGCGACCGCAAACGTAATCACGCTGCATTAGTACCCAGATGATAAATGTAAACATTTCTGAGCGTAATGCGTCCAATGTGAAGATTTTCAGTTACGTCATTTCGAAAACAAATGTTGAAAACGTTATGTTTTCTGCGGTTTTTACTACGAATTACCACTTCTCGCTTTTTCTCGTGTAATGTGGCTGCCAGAGTTCGGTTCATGCAAAATCTTAAGGTCCTAGGTCAACTACAAGGCAGCAAAAGCCGCCAAAAACTGAATTTTCAAAAACTAAAACTTGAATTTCTGTGCCTCTTTCTTGGTGACTGCAACAACTTAGAAGCTTCTACTTCGTACAGAGTGGTGCGACCGTAAACGTCATCACGCTGCATTAGTTGCCAGACGATAAATGTAAACGTTTCTGAGAGTAATTCGTCCAATTTGAAGATTTTCAGTTACGTCGATACGAAAACAAATGTTGAAAACGTTATGTTTTCTGCGGTTTTTACTACGAATTACCACTTCTCGCTTTTTCTCGTGTAATGTGGCTGCCAGAGTTGGTTCATGCAAAATCTTAAGGTCCTAGGTCAACTACAAGGTAGCAAAAGCAGCCAAAAACTGAATTTTCAAAAACTAAAACTTGAATTTCTGTGCCTCTTTCTTGGTGACTGCAACAACTTAGAAGCTTCTACTTCGTACAGAGTGGTGCGACCGCAAACGTCATCACGCTGCATTAGTTGTCAGACGATAAATGTAAACGTTTCTGAGAGTAATGCGTCCAATGTGAAGATTTTCAGTTACGTCATTTCGAAAACAAATGTTGAAAACGTTATGTTTTCTGCGGTTTTTACTACGAATTACCACTTCTCGCTTTTTCTCGTGTAATGTGGCTACCAGAGTTCGGTTCATGCAAAATCTTAAGGTCCTAGGTCAACTACAAGGCAGCAAAAGCAGCCAAAAACTGAATTTTCAAAAACTAAAACTTGAATTTCTGTGCCTCTTTCTTGGTGACTGCAACAACTTAGATGCTTCTACTTCGTACAGAGTGGTGTGACCGCAAACGTCATCACGCTGCATTAGTTGCCAGACGATAAATGTAAACGTTTGTGAGAGTAATGCGTCCAATGTGAAGATTTTCAGTTACGTCATTTCGAAAACAAATGTTGAAAACGTTATGTTTTCTGCGGTTTTTACTACGAATTACCACTTCTCGCTTTTTCTCGTGTAATGTGGCTGCCAGAGTTCGGTTCATGCAAAATCGTAAGGTCCTAGGTCAACTACAAGGCAGCAAAAGCAGCCAAAAGCTGAATTTTCAAAAACTAAAGCTTGAATTTCTGTGCCTCTTTCTTGGTGACTGCAACAACTTAGAAGCTTCTACTTCGTACAGAGTGGTGCGCCCGCAAACGTAATCACGCTGCATTAGTTGCCAGACGATAAATGTAAACGTTTCTGAGAGTAATGCGTCCAATGTGAAGATTTTCAGTTACGTCATTTCGAAAACAAATGTTGAAAACGTTATGTTTTCTGCGGTTTTTACTACGAATTACCACTTCTCGCTTTTTCTCGTGTAATGTGGCTGCCAGAGTTCGGTTCATGCAAAATCTTAAGGTCCTAGGTCAACTACAAGGCAGCAAAAGCAGCCAAAAACTGAATTTTCAAAAACTAAAACTTGAATTTCTGTGCCTCTTTCTTGGTGACTGCAACAACTTAGAAGCTTCTACTTCGTACCGAGTGGTGCGACCGCAAACGTCATCACGCTGCATTAGTTGCCAGACGATAAATGTAAACGTTTCTGAGAGTAATGCGTCCAATGTGAATATTTTCAGTTACGTCGATACGAAAACAAATGTTGAAAACGTTATGTTTTCTGCGGTTTTTACTACGAATTACCACTTCTCGCTTTTACTCGTGTAATGTGGCTGCCAGAGTTCGGTTCATGCAAAATCTTAAGGTCCTAGGTCAACCACAAGGCAGCAAAAGCAGCCAAAAACTGAATTTTAAAAAACTAAAACTTGAATTTCTGTGCCTCTTTCTTGGTGACTGCAACAACTTAGAAGCTTCTACTTCGTACAGAGTGGTGCGACCGCAAACGTCGTCACGCTGCATTATTTGCTAGATGATAAATGTAAACGTTTCTGAGAGTAATGCGTCCAATTTGAAGATTTTCAGTTACGTCGATACGAAAACAAATGTTGAAAACGTTATGTTTTCTGCGGTTTTTACTACGAATTACCACTTCTCGCTTTTTCTCGTGTTATGTGGCTGCCAGAGTTCGGTTCATGCAAAATCTTAAGGTCCTAGGTCAACTACAAGGCAGCAAAAGCAGCCAAAAACTGAATTTTCAAAAACTAAAACTTGAATTTCTGTGCCTCTTTCTTGGTGACTGCAACAACTTAGAAGCTTCTACTTCGTACAGAGTGGTGCGACCGCAAACGTCATCACGCTGCATTAGTTGCCAGACGATAAATGTAAACGTTTCTGAGAGTAATGCGTCCAATGTGAAGATTTTCAGTTACGTCATTTCGAAAACAAATGTTGAAAACGTTATGTTTTCCGCGGTTTTTACTACGAATTACCACTTCTCGCTTTTTCTCGTGTAATGTGGCTGCCAGAGTTCGGTTCATGCAAAATCTTAAGGTCCTAGGTCAACTACAAGGCAGCAAAAGCAGCCAAAAACTGAATTTTCAAAAACTAAAACTTGAGTTTCTGTGCCTCTTTCTTGGTGACTGCAACAACTTAGAAGCTTCTACTTCGTACAGAGTGGTGCGTCCGCAAACGTCATCACGCTGCATTAGTTGCCAGACGATAAATGTAAACGTTTCTGAGAGTAATGCGTCCAATGTGAAGATTTTCAGTTACGTCGATACGAAAACAAATGTTGAAAACGTTATGTTTTCTGTGGTTTTTACTACGAATTACCACTTCTCGCTTTTTCTCGTGTAATGTGGCTGCCAGAGTTCGGTTAATGCAAAATCTTAAGGTCCTAGGTCAACTACAAGGCAGCAAAAGCAGCCAAAAACTGAATTTTCAAAAACTAAAACTTGAATTTCTGTGCCTCTTTCTTGGTGACTGCAACAACTTAGAAGCTTCTACTTCGTACAGAGTGGTGCGACCGCAAACGTCATCACGCTGCATTAGTTGCCAGACGATAAATGTAAACGTTTCTGAGGGTAATGCGTCCAATGTGAAGATTTTCAGTTACGTCATTTCAAAAACAAATGTTGAAAACGTTACGTTTTCTGCGGTTTTTACTACGAATTACCACTTCTCGCTTTTTCTCGCGTAATGTGGCTGCCAGAGTTCAGTTCATGCAAAATCCTAAGGTCCTAGGTCAACTACAAGGCAGCAAAAGCAGCCAAAAACTGAATTTTCAAAAACTAAAACTTGAATTTCTGTGCCTCTTTCTTGGTGACTGCAACAACTTAGAAGCTTCTACTTCGTACAGAGTGGTGCGACCGCAAACGTCATCACGCTGCATTAGTTGCCAGACGATAAATGTAAACGTTTCTGAGAGTAATGCGTCCAATGTGAAGATTTTCAGTTACGTCGATACGAAAACAAATGTTGAAAACGTTATGTTTTCTGCGGTTTTTACTACGAATTACCACTTCTCGCTTTTTCTCGAGTAATGTGGCTGCCAGAGTTCGGTTCGTGCAAAATCTTAAGGTCCTAGGTCAACTACAAGGCAGCAAAAGCAGCCAAAAACTGAATTTTCAAAAACTAAAACTTGAATTTCTGTGCCTCTTTCTTGGTGACTGCAACAACTTAGAAGCTTCTACTTCGTACAGAGTGGTGCGACCGCAAACGTCATCACGCTGCATTAGTTGCCAGACGATAAATGTAAACGTTTCTGAGAGTAATGCATCCTATGTGAAGATTTTCAGTTTCGTCGATACGAAAACAAATGTTGAAAACGTTATGTTTTCTGCGGTTTTTACTACGAATTACCACTTCTCGCTTTTTCTCGTGTAATGTGGCTGCCAGAGTTTGGTTCATGCAAAATCTTAAGGTCCTAGGTCAACTACAAGGCAGCAAAAGCAGCCAAAAACTGAATTTTCAAAAACTAAAACTTGAATTTCTGTGCCTCTTTCTTGGTGACTGCAACAACTTAGAAGCTTCTACTTCGTACAGAGTGGTGCGACCGCAAACGTCATCACGCTGCATTAGTTGCCAGACGATAAATGTAAACGTTTCTGAGAGTAATGCGTCCAATGTGAAGATTTTCAGTTACGTCATTTCGAAAACAAATGTTGAAAACTTTATGTTTTCTGCGGTTTTTACTACGAATTACCACTTCTCGCTTTTTCTCGTGTAATATGGCTGCCAGAGTTCGGTTCATGCAAAATCTTAAGGTCCTAGGTCAACTACAAGGCAGCAAAAGCAGCCAAAAACTGAATTTTCAAAAACTAAAACTTGAATTTCTGTGCCTCTTTCTTGGTGACTGCAACAACTTAGAAGCTTCTACTTCGTACCGAGTGGTGCGACCGCAAACGTCATCACGCTGCATTAGTTGCCAGACGATAAATGTAAACGTTTCTGAGAGTAATGCGTCCAATGTGAAGATTTTCAGGTACGTCGATACGAAAACAATGTAGAAAACGTTATGTTTTCTGCGGTTTTTACTACGAATTACCACTTCTCGCTTTTTCTCGTGTAATGGGGCTGCCAGAGTTCGGTTCATGCAAAATCGTAAGGTCCTAGGTCAACTACAAGGCAGCAAAAGCAGCCAAAAACTGAATTTTCAAAAACTACAACTTGAATTTCTGTGCCTCTTTCTTGGTGACTGCAACAACTTAGAAGCTTCTACTTGGTACAGAGTGGTGCGACCGCAAACGTCATCACGCTGCATTAGTTGCCAGACGATAAATGTAAACGTTTCTGAGAGTAATGCGTCCAATGTGAAGATTTTCAGTTACGTCATTTCGAAAACAAATGTTGAAAACGTTATGTTTTCTGCGGTTTTTACTACGAATTACCACTTCTCGCTTTTTCTCGTGTAATGTGGCTGCCAGAGTTCGGTTCATGCAAAATCTTAAGGTCCTAGGTCAACTACAAGGCAGCAAAAGCAGCCAAAAACTGAATTTTCAAAAACTAAAACTTGAATTTCTGTGCCTCTTTCTTGGTGACTGCAACAACTTAGAAGCTTCTACTTCGTACAGAGTGGTGCGACCGCAAACGTAATCACGCTGCATTAGTTGCCAGACGATAAATGTAAACATTTCTGAGCGTAATGCGTCCAATGTGAAGATTTTCAGTTACGTCGATACGAAAACAAATGTTGAAAACGTTATGTTTTCTGCGGTTTTTACTACGAATTACCACTTCTCGCTTTTTCTCGAGTAATGTGGCTGCCAGAGTTCGGTTCGTGCAAAATCTTAAGGTCCTAGGTCAACTACAAGGCAGCAAAAGCAGCCAAAAACTGAATTTTCAAAAACTAAAACTTGAATTTCTGTGCCTCTTTCTTGGTGACTGCAACAACTTAGAAGCTTCTACTTCGTACAGAGTGGTGCGACCGCAAACGTCATCACGCTGCATTAGTTGCCAGACGATAAATGTAAACGTTTCTGAGAGTAATGCATCCTATGTGAAGATTTTCAGTTTCGTCGATACGAAAACAAATGTTGAAAACGTTATGTTTTCTGCGGTTTTTACTACGAATTACCACTTCTCGCTTTTTCTCGTGTAATGTGGCTGCCAGAGTTTGGTTCATGCAAAATCTTAAGGTCCTAGGTCAACTACAAGGCAGCAAAAGCAGCCAAAAACTGAATTTTCAAAAACTAAAACTTGAATTTCTGTGCCTCTTTCTTGGTGACTGCAACAACTTAGAAGCTTCTACTTCGTACAGAGTGGTGCGACCGCAAACGTCATCACGCTGCATTAGTTGCCAGACGATAAATGTAAACGTTTCTGAGAGTAATGCGTCCAATGTGAAGATTTTCAGTTACGTCATTTCGAAAACAAATGTTGAAAACTTTATGTTTTCTGCGGTTTTTACTACGAATTACCACTTCTCGCTTTTTCTCGTGTAATATGGCTGCCAGAGTTCGGTTCATGCAAAATCTTAAGGTCCTAGGTCAACTACAAGGCAGCAAAAGCAGCCAAAAACTGAATTTTCAAAAACTAAAACTTGAATTTCTGTGCCTCTTTCTTGGTGACTGCAACAACTTAGAAGCTTCTACTTCGTACCGAGTGGTGCGACCGCAAACGTCATCACGCTGCATTAGTTGCCAGACGATAAATGTAAACGTTTCTGAGAGTAATGCGTCCAATGTGAAGATTTTCAGTTACGTCATTTCGAAAACAAATGTTGAAAACGTTATGTTTTCTGCGGTTTTTACTACGAATTACCACTTCTCGCTTTTTCTCGTGTAATTTGGCTGCCAGAGTTCGGTTCATGCAAAATCATAAGGTGCTAGGTCAACTACAAGGCAGCAAAAGCAGCCAAAAACTGAATTTTCAAAAACTAAAACTTGAATTTCTGTGCCTCTTTCTTGGTGACTGCAACAACTTAGAAGCTTCTACTTGGTACAGAGTGGTGCGACCGCAAACGTCATCACGCTGCATTAGTTGCCAGACGATAAATGTAAACGTTTCTGAGAGTAATGCGTCCAATGTGAAGATTTTCAGTTACGTCATTTCGAAAACAAATGTTGAAAACGTTATGTTTTCTGCGGTTTTTACTACGAATTACCACTTCTCGCTTTTTCTCGTGTAATGTGGCTGCCAGAGTTCGGTTCATGCAAAATCTTAAGGTCCTAGGTCAACTACAAGGCAGCAAAAGCAGCCAAAAACTGAATTTTCAAAAACTAAAACTTGAATTTCTGTGCCTCTTTCTTGGTGACTGCAACAACTTAGAAGCTTCTACTTCGTACAGAGTGGTGCGACCGCAAACGTAATCACGCTGCATTAGTTGCCAGACGATAAATGTAAACATTTCTGAGCGTAATGCGTCCAATGTGAAGATTTTCAGTTACGTCATTTCGAAAACAAATGTTGAAAACGTTATGTTTTCTGCGGTTTTTACTACGAATTACCACTTCTCGCTTTTTCTCGTGTAATGTGGCTGCCAGAGTTCGGTTCATGCAAAATCTTAAGGTCCTAGGTCAACTACAAGGCAGCAAAAGCAGCCAAAAACTGAATTTTCAAAAACTAAAACTTGAATTTCTGTGCCTCTTTCTTGGTGACTGCAACAACTTAGAAGCTTCTACTTCGTACAGAGTGGTGCGACCGCAAACGTCATCACGCTGCATTAGTTGCCAGACGATAAATGTAAACGTTTCTGAGAGTAATTCGTCCAATTTGAAGATTTTCAGTTACGTCGATACGAAAACAAATGTTGAAAACGTTATGTTTTCTGCGGTTTTTACTACGAATTACCACTTCTCGCTTTTTCTCGTGTAATGTGGCTGCCAGAGTTGGTTCATGCAAAATCTTAAGGTCCTAGGTCAACTACAAGGCAGCAAAAGCAGCCAAAAACTGAATTTTCAAAAACTAAAACTTGAATTTCTGTGCCTCTTTCTTGGTGACTGCAACAACTTAGAAGCTTCTACTTCGTACAGAGTGATGCGACCGCAAACGTAATCACGCTGCATTAGTTGCCAGACGACAAATGTAAACATTTCTGAGCGTAATGCGTCCAATGTGAAGATTTTCAGTTACGTCATTTCGAAAACAAATGTTGAAAACGTTATGTTTTCTGCGGTTTTTACTACGAATTACCACTTCTCGCTTTTTCTCGTGTAATGTGGCTGCCAGAGTTCAGTTCATGCAAAATCTTAAGGTCGTAGGTCATCTACAAGGCAGCAAAAGCAGCCAAAAACTGAATTTTCAAAAACTAAAACTTGAATTTCTGTGCCTCTTTCTTGGTGACTGCAACAACTTAGAAGCTTCTACTTCGTACAGAGTGGTGCGACCGCAAACGTCATCACGCTGCATTAGTTGTCAGACGATAAATGTAAACGTTTCTGAGAGTAATGCGTCCAATTTGAAGATTTTCAGTTACGTCATTTCGAAAACAAATGTTGAAAACGTTATGTTTTCTGCGGTTTTTACTACGAATTACCACTTCTCGCTTTTTGTCGTGTAATGTGGCTGCCAGAGTTCGGTTCATGCAAAATCTTAAGGTCCTAGGTCAACTACAAGGCAGCAAAAGCAGCCAAAAACTGAATTTTCAAAAACTAAAACTAGAATTTCTGTGCCTCTTTCTTGGTGACTGCAACAACTTAGAAGCTTCTACTTGGTACAGAGTGGTGCGACCGTAAACGTCATCACGCTGCATTAGTTGCCAGACGATAAATGTAAACGTTTCTGAGAGTAATGCGTCCAATGTGAAGATTTTCAGTTACGTCGATACGAAAACAAATGTTGAAAACGTTATGTTTTCTGCGGTTTTTACTACGAATTACCACTTCTCGCTTTTTCTCGTGTAATGTGGCTACCAGAGTTCGGTTCATGCAAAATCTTAAGGTCCTAGGTCAACTACAAGGCAGCAAAAGCAGCCAAAAACTGAATTTTCAAAAACTAAAACTTGAATTTCTGTGCCTCTTTCTTGGTGAATGCAACAACTTAGATGCTTCTACTTCGTACAGACTGGTGCGACCGCAAACGTAATCACGCTGCATTAGTTGCCAGACGATAAATGTAAACGTTTGTGAGAGTAATGCGTCCAATGTGAAGATTTTCAGTTAGGTCATTTCGAAAACAAATGTTGAAAACGTTATGTTTTCTGCGGTTTTTACTACGAATTACCACTTCTCGCTTTTTCTCGTGTAATGTGGCTGCCAGAGTTCGGTTCATGCAAAATCTTAAGGTCCTAGGTCAACTACAAGGCAGCAAAAGCAGCCAAAAGCTGAATTTTCAAAAACTAAAACTTGAATTTCTGTGCCTCTTTCTTGGTGACTGCAACAACTTAGAAGCTTCTACTTCGTACAGAGTGGTGCGACCGCAAACGTCATCACGTTGCATTAGTTGCCAGACGATAAATGTAAACGTTTCTGAGAGTAATGCGTCCAATGTGAAGATTTTCAGTTACGTCATTTCGAAAACAAATGTTGAAAACGTTATGTTTTCTGCGGTTTTTACTACGAATTACCACTTCTCGCTTTTTCTCGTGTAATGTGGCTGCCAGAGTTCGGTTCATGCAAAATCTTAAGGTCCTAGGTCAACTACAAGGCAGCAAAAGCAGCCAAAAACTGAATTTTCAAAAACTAAAACTTGAATTTCTGTGCCTCTTTCTTGGTGACTGCAACAACTTAGAAGCTTCTACTTCGTACAGAGTGGTGCGACCGCAAACGTCATCACGCTGCATTAGTTGCCAGACGATAAATGTAAACGTTTCTGAGAGTAATGCGTCCAATGTGAAGATTTTCAGTTACGTCGATACGAAAACAAATGTTGAAAACGTTATGTTTTCTGCGGTTTTTACTACGAATTACCACTTCTCGCTTTTTCTCGTGTTATGTGGCTGCCAGAGTTCGGTTCATGCAAAATCTTAAGGTCCTAGGTCAACTACAAGGCAGCAAAAGCAGCCAAAAACTGAATTTTCAAAAACTAAAACTTGAATTTCTGTGCCTCTTTCTTGGTGACTGCAACAACTTAGAAGCTTCTACTTCGTACAGAGTGGTGCGACCGCAAACGTCATCACGCTGCATTAGTTGCCAGACGATAAATGTAAACGTTTCTGAGAGTAATGCGTCCAATGTGAAGATTTTCAGTTACGTCATTTCGAAAACAAATGTTGAAAACGTTATGTTTTCCCGCGGTTTTTACTACGAATTACCACTTCTCGCTTTTTCTCGTGTAATGTGGCTGCCAGAGTTCGGTTCATGCAAAATCTTAAGGTCCTAGGTCAACTACAAGGCAGCAAAAGCAGCCAAAAACTGAATTTTCAAAAACTAAAACTTGAATTTCTGTGCCTCTTTCTTGGTGACTGCAACAACTTAGAAGCTTCTACTTCGTACAGAGTGGTGCGTCCGCAAACGTCATCACGCTGCATTAGTTGCCAGACGATAAATGTAAACGTTTCTGAGAGTAATGCGTCCAATGTGAAGATTTTCAGTTACGTCGATACGAAAACAAATGTTGAAAACGTTATGTTTTCTGCGGTTTTTACTACGAATTACCACTTCTCGCTTTTTCTCGTGTAATGTGGCTGCCAGAGTTCGGTTCATGCAAAATCTTAAGGTCCTAGGTCAACTACAAGGCAGCAAAAGCAGCCAAAAACTGAATTTTCAAAGACTAAAACTTGAATTTCTGTGCCTCTTTCTTGGTGACTGCAACAACTTAGATGCTTCTACTTCGTACAGAGTGGTGCGACCGCAAACGTCATCACGCTGCATTAGTTGCCAGACGATAAATGTAAACGTTTGTGAGAGTAATGCGTCCAATGTGAAGATTTTCAGTTACGTCATTTCGAAAACAAATGTTGAAAACGTTATGCTTTCTGCGGTTTTTACTACGAATTACCACTTCTCGCTTTTTGTCGTGTAATGTGGCTGCCAGAGTTCGGTTCATGCAAAATTTTAAGGTCCTAGGTCAACTACAAGGCAGCAAAAGCAGCCAAAAGCTGAATTTTCAAAAACTAAAACTTGAATTTCTGTGCCTCTTTCTTGGTGACTGCAACAACTTAGAAGCTTATACTTCGTACAGAGTGGTGCGACCGCAAACGTAATCACGCTGCAATAGTTGCCAGACGATAAATGTAAACGTTTCTGAGAGTAATGTGTCCAATGTGAAGATTTTCAGTTACGTCATTTCGAAAACAAATGTTGAAAACGTTATGTTTTCTGCGGTTTTTACTACGAATTACCACTTCTCGCTTTTTCTCGTGTAATGTGGCTGCCAGAGTTCGGTTCATGCAAAATCTTAAGGTCCTAGGTCAACTACAAGGCAGCAAAAGCAGCCAAAAACTGAATTTTCAAAAACTAAAACTTGAATTTCTGTGCCTCTTTCTTGGTGACTGCAACAACTTAGAAGCTTCTACTTCGTACCGAGTGGTGCGACCGCAAACGTCATCACGCTGCATTAGTTGCCAGACGATAAATGTAAACGTTTCTGAGAGTAATGCGTCCAATGTGAAGATTTTCAGTTACGTCGATACGAAAACAAATGTTGAAAACGTTATGTTTTCTGCGGTTTTTACTACGAATTACCACTTCTCGCTTTTTCTCGTGTAATGTGGCTGCCAGAGTTCGGTTCATGCAAAATCTTAAGGTCCTAGGTCAACTACAAGGCAGCAAAAGCAGCCAAAAACTGAATTTTCAAAAACTAAAACTTGAATTTCTGTGCCTCTTTCTTGGTGACTGCAACAACTTAGAAGCTTCTACTTCGTACAGAGTGGTGCGACCGCAAACGTCATCACGCTGCATTAGTTGCCAGACGATAAATGTTACCGTTTCTGAGAGTAATGCGTCCAATGTGAAGATTTTCAGTTACGTCATTTCGAAAACAAATGTTGAAAACGTTATGTTTTCCGCGGTTTTTACTACGAATTACCACTTCTCGCTTTTTCTCGTGTAATGTGGCTGCCAGAGTTCGGTTCATGCAAAATCTTAAGGTCCTAGGTCAAATACAAGGCAGCAAAAGCAGCCAAAAACTGAATTTTTAATAACTAAAACTTGAGTTTCTGTGCCTCTTTCTTGGTGACTGCAACAACTTAGAAGCTTCTACTTCGTACAGAGTGGTGCGACCGCAAACGTCGTCACGCTGCATTAGTTGCCAGACGATAAATGTAAACGTTTCTGAGAGTAATGCGTCCAATGTGAAGATTTTCAGTTACGTCGATACGAAAACAAATGTTGAAAACGTTATGTTTTCTGCGGTTTTTACTACGAATTACCACTTCTCGCTTTTTCTCGTGTTATGTGTCTGCCAGAGTTCGGTTCATGAAAAATCTTAAGGTCCTAGGTCAACTACAAGGCGACAAAAGCAGCCAAAAACTGAATTTTCAAAAACTAAAACTTGAATTTCTGTGCCTCTTTCTTGGTGACTGCAACAACTTAGAAGCTTCTACTTCGTACAGAGTGGTGCGACCGCAAACGTCATCACGCTGCATTAGTTGCCAGACGATAAATGTAAACGTTTCTGAGAGTAATGCGTCCAATGTGAAGATTTTCAGTTACGTCATTTCGAAAACAAATGTTGAAAACGTTATGTTTTCCGCGGTTTTTACTACGAATTACCACTTCTCGCTTTTTCTCGTGTAATGTGGCTGCCAGAGTTCGGTTCATGCAAAATCTTAAGGTCCTAGGTCAACTACAAGGCAGCAAAAGCAGCCAAAAACTGAATTTTCAAAAACTAAAACTTGAATTTCTGTGCCTCTTTCTTGGTGACTGCAACAACTTAGAAGCTTCTACTTCGTACAGAGTGGTGCGACCGCAAACGTCATCACGCTGCATTAGTTGCCAGACGATAAATGTTACCGTTTCTGAGAGCAATGCGTCCAATGTGAAGATTTTCAGTTACGTCATTTCGAAAACAAATGTTTAAATGTTATGTTTTCCGCGGTTTTTACTACGAATTACCACTTCTCGCTTTTTCTCGTGTAATGTGGCTGCCAGAGTTCGGTTCATGCAAAATCTTAAGGTCCTAGGTCAAATACAAGGCAGCAAAAGCAGCCAAAAACTGAATTTTCAAAAACTAAAACTTGTGTTTCTGTGCCTCTTTCTTGGTGACTGCAACAACTTAGAAGCTTCTACTTCGTACAGAGTGGTGCGACCGCAAACGTCGTCACGCTGCATTAGTTGCCAGACGATAAATGTAAACGTTTCTGAGAGTAATGCGTCCAATGTGAAGATTTTCAGTTACGTCGATACGAAAACAAATGTTGAAAACGTTATGTTTTCTGCGGTTTTTACTACGAATTACCACTTCTCGCTTTTTCTCGTGTTATGTGGCTGCCAGAGTTCGGTTCATGCAAAATCTTAAGGTCCTAGGTCAACTACAAGGCAGCAAAAGCAGCCAAAAACTGAATTTTCAAAAACTAAAACTTGAGTTTCTGTGCCTCTTTCTTGGTGACTGCAACAACTTAGAAGATTCTACCTCGTACAGAGTGGTGCGTCCGCAAACGTCATCACGCTGCATTAGTTGCCAGACGATAAATGTAAACGTTTCTGAGAGTAATGCGTCCAATGTGAAGATTTTCAGTTACGTCGATACGAAAACAAATGTTGAAAACGTTATGTTTTCTGCGGTTTTTACTACGAATTACCACTTCTCGCTTTTTCTCGTGTAATGTGGCTGCCAGAGTTCGGTTCATGCAAAATCTTAAGGTCCTAGGTCAACTACAAGGCAGCAAAAGCAGCCAAAAACTGAATTTTCAAAAACTAAAACTTGAATTTCTGTGCCTCTTTCTTGGTGACTGCAACAACTTAGATGCTTCTACTTCGTACAGAGTGGTGCGACCGCAAACGTCATCACGCTGCATTAGTTGCCAGACGATAAATGTAAACGTTTGTGAGAGTAATGCGTCCAATGTGAAGATTTTCAGTTACGTCATTTCGAAAACAAATGTTGAAAACGTTATGCTTTCTGCGGTTTTTACTACGAATTACCACTTCTCGCTTTTTGTCGTGTAATGTGGCTGCCAGAGTTCGGTTCATGCAAAATTTTAAGGTCCTAGGTCAACTACAAGGCAGCAAAAGCAGCCAAAAGCTGAATTTTCAAAAACTAAAACTTGAATTTCTGTGCCTCTTTCTTGGTGACTGCAACAACTTAGAAGCTTATACTTCGTACAGAGTGGTGCGACCGCAAACGTAATCACGCTGCATTAGTTGCCAGACGATAAATGTAAACGTTTCTGAGAGTAATGCGTCCAATGTGAAGATTTTCAGTTACGTCATTTCGAAAACAAATGTTGAAAACGTTATGTTTTCTGCGGTTTTTACTACGAATTACCACTTCTCGCTTTTTCTCGTGTAATGTGGCTGCCAGAGTTCGGTTCATGCAAAATCTTAAGGTCCTAGGTCAACTACAAGGCAGCAAAAGCAGCCAAAAACTGAATTTTCAAAAACTAAAACTTGAATTTCTGTGCCTCTTTCTTGGTGACTGCAACAACTTAGAAGCTTCTACTTCGTACCGAGTGGTGCGACCGCAAACGTCATCACGCTGCATTAGTTGCCAGACGATAAATGTAAACGTTTCTGAGAGTAATGCGTCCAATGTGAAGATTTTCAGTTACGTCGATACGAAGACAAATGTTGAAAACGTTATGTTTTCTGCGGTTTTTACTACGAATTACCACTTCTCGCTTTTTCTCGTGTAATGTGGCTGCCAGAGTTCTTTTCATGCAAAATCTTAAGGTCCTAGGTCAACCACAAGGCAGCAAAAGCAGCCAAAAACTAAATTTTAAAAACTAAAACTTGAATTTCTGTGCCTCTTTCTTGGTGACTGCAACAACTTAGAAGCTTCTACTTCGTACAGAGTGGTGCGACCGCAAACGTCGTCACGCTGCATTAGTTGCCAGACGATAAATGTAAACGTTTCTGAGAGTAATGCGTCCAATGTGAAGATTTTCAGTTACGTCGATACGAAAACAAATGTTGAAAACGTTATGTTTTCTGCGGTTTTTACTACGAATTATCACTTCTCGCTTTTTCTCGTGTTATGTGGCTGCCAGAGTTCGGTTCATGCAAAATCTTAAGGTCCTAGGTCAACTACAAGGCAGCAAAAGCAGCCAAAAACTGAATTTTCAAAAACTAAAACTTGAATTTCTGTGCCTCTTTCTTGGTGACTGCAACAACTTAGAAGCTTCTACTTCGTACAGAGTGGTGCGACCGCAAACGTCATCACGCTGCATTAGTTGCCAGACGATAAATGTTACCGTTTCTGAGAGTAATGCGTCCAATGTGAAGATTTTCAGTTACGTCATTTCGAAAACAAATGTTGAAAACGTTATGTTTTCCGCGGATTTTACTACGAATTACCACTTCTCGCTTTTTCTCGTGTAATGTGGCTGCCAGAGTTCGGTTCATGCAAAATCTTAAGGTCCTAGGTCAAATACAAGGCAGCAAAAGCAGCCAAAAACTGAATTTTCAAAAACTAAAACTTGAGTTTCTGTGCCTCTTTCTTGGTGACTGCAACAACTTAGAAGCTTCTACTTCGTACAGAGTGGTGCGACCGCAAACGTCGTCACGCTGCATTAGTTGCCAGACGATAAATGTAAACGTTTCTGAGAGTAATGCGTCCAATGTGAAGATTTTCAGTTACGTCGATACGAAAACAAATGTTGAAAACGTTATGTTTTCTGCGGTTTTTACTACGAATTACCACTTCTCGCTTTTTCTCGTGCTATGTGGCTGCCAGAGTTCGGTTCATGCAAAATCTTAAGGTCCTAGGTCAACTACAAGGCGACAAAAGCAGCCAAAAACTGAATTTTCAAAAACTAAAACTTGAATTTCTGTGCCTCTTTCTTGGTGACTGCAACAACTTAGAAGCTTCTACTTCGTACAGAGTGGTGCGACCGCAAACGTCATCACGCTGCATTAGTTGCCAGACGATAAATGTAAACGTTTCTGAGAGTAATGCGTCCAATGTGAAGATTTTCAGTTACGTCGATACGAAAACAAATGTTGAAAACGTTATGTTTTCTGCGGTTTTTACTACGAATTACCACTTCTCGCTTTTTCTCGTGTAATGTGGCTGCCAGAGTTCGGTTCATGCAAAATCTTAAGGTCCTAGGTCAACTACAAGGCAGCAAAAGCAGCCAAAAGCTGAATTTTCAAAAACTAAAACTTGAATTTCTGTGCCTCTTTCTTGGTGACTGCAACAACGTTGATGCTTCTACTTCGTACAGAGTGGTGCGACCGCAAACGTCATCACGCTACATTAGTTGCCAGACGATAAATGTAAACGTTTGTGAGAGCAATGCGTCCAATGTGAAGATTTTCAGTTACGTCATTTCGAAAACAAATGTTGAAAACGTTATGCTTTCTGCGGTTTTTACTACGAATTACCACTTCTCGCTTTTTGTCGTGTAATGTGGCTGCCAGAGTTCGGTTCATGCAAAATTTTAAGGTCCTAGGTCCACTACAAGGCAGCAAAAGCAGCCAAAAGCTGAATTTTCAAAAACTAAAACTTGAATTTCTGTGCCTCTTTCTTGGTGACTGCAACAACTTAGAAGCTTCTACTTCGTACAGAGTGGTGCGACCGCAAACGTCATCACGCTGCATTAGTTGCCAGACGATAAATGTAAACGTTTCTGAGAGTAATGCGTCCAATGTGAAGATTTTCATTTACGTCATTTCGAAAACAAATGTTGAAAACGTTATGTTTTCTGCGGTTTTTACTACGAATTACCACTTCTCGCTTTTTCTCGTGTAATGTGGCTGCCAGAGTTCGGTTCATGCAAAATCTTAAGGTCCTAGGTCAACTACAAGGCAGCAAAAGCAGCCAAAAACTGAATTTTCAAAAACTAAAACTTGAATTTCTGTGCCTCTTTCTTGGTGACTGCAACAACTTAGAAGCTTCTACTTCGTACCGAGTGGTGCGACCGCAAACGTCATCACGCTGCATTAGTTGCCAGACGATAAATGTAAACGTTTCTGAGAGTAATGCGTCCAACGTGAAGATTTTCAGTTACGTCGATACGAAAACAAATGTTGAAAACGTTATGTTTTCTGCGGTTTTTACTACGAATTACCACTTCTCGCTTTTTCTCGTGTAATGTGGCTGCCAGAGTTCGGTTCATGCAAAATCTTAAGGTCCTAGGTCAACCACAAGGCAGCAAAAGCAGCCAAAAACTGAATTTTCAAAAACTAAAACTTGAATTTCTGTGCCTCTTTCTTGGTGACTGCAACAACTTAGAAGCTTCTACTTCGTACAGAGTGGTGCGACCGCAAACGTCATCACGCTGCATTAGTTGCCAGACGATAAATGTAAACGTTTCTGAGAGTAAAGCGTCCAATGTGAAGATTTTCAGTTACGTCGATACGAAAACAAATGTTGAAAACGTTATGTTTTCTGCGGTTTTTACTACGAATTACCACTTCTCGCTTTTTGTAGTGTTATGTGGCTGCCAGAGTTCGGTTCATGCAAAATCTTAAGGTCCTAGGTCAACTACAAGGCAGCAAAAGCAGCCAAAAACTGAATTTTCAAAAACTAAAACTTGAATTTCTGTGCCTCTTTCTTGGTGACTGCAACAACTTAGAAGCTTCTACTTCGTACAGAGTGGTGCGACCGCAAACGTCGTCACGCTGCATTAGTTGCCAGACGATAAATGTAAACGTTTCTGAGAGTAATGCGTCCAGTGTGAAGATTTTCAGTTACGTCATTTCGAAAACAAATGTTGAAAACGTTATGTTTTCTGCGGTTTTTACTACGAATTACCACTTCTCGCTTTTTCTCGTGTAATGTGGCTGCCAGAGTTCGGTTCATGCAAAATCTTAAGGTCCTAGGTCAACTACAAGGCAGCAAAAGCAGCCAAAAACTGAATTTTCAAAAACTAAAACTTGAATTTCTGTGCCTCTTTCTTGGTGACTGCAACAACTTAGAAGCTTCTACTTCGTACAGAGTGGTGCGACCGCAAACGTCGTCACGCTGCATTAGTTGCCAGACGATAAATGTAAACGTTTCTGAGAGTAAAGCGTCCAATGTGAAGATTTTCAGTTACGTCGATACGAAAACAAATGTTGAAAACGTTATGTTTTCTGCGGTTTTTACTACGAATTACCACTTCTCGCTTTTTGTAGTGTTATGTGGCTGCCAGAGTTCGGTTCATGCAAAATCATAAGGTCCTAGGTCAACTACAAGGCAGCAAAAGCAGCCAAAAACTGAATTTTCAAAAACTAAAACTTGAATTGTTGTGCCTCTTTCTTGGTGACTGCAACAACTTAGAAGCTTCTACTTCGTACAGAATGGTGCGACCGCAAACGTCATCACGCTGCATTAGTTGCCAGACGATAATTGTAAACGTTTCTGAGAGTAATGCGTCCAATGTGAAGATTTTCAGTTACGTCATTTCGAAAACAAATGTTGAAAACGTTATGTTTTCCGCGGTTTTTACTACGAATTACCACTTCTCGCTTTTTCTCGTGTAATGTGGCTGCCAGAGTTCGGTTCATGCAAAAGCTTAAGGTCCTAGGTCAACTACAAGGCAGCAAAAGCAGCCAAAAACTGAATTTTCAAAAACTAAAACTTGAGTTTCTGTGCCTATTTCTTGGTGACTGCAACAACTTAGAAGCTTCTACTTCGTACAGAGTGGTGCGTCCGCAAACGTCATCACGCTACATAAGTTGCCAGACGATAAATGTAAACGTTTCTGAGAGTAATGAGTCCAATGTGAAGATTTTCAGTTACGTCGATACGAAAACAAATGTTGAAAACGTTATGTTTTCTGCGGTTTTTACTACGAATTACCACTTCTCGCTTTTTCTCGTGTAATGTGGCTGCCAGAGTTCGGTTCATGCAAAATCTTAAGGTCCTAGGTCAACTACAAGGCAGCAAAAGCAGCCAAAAACTGAATTTTCAAAAACTAAAACTTGAATTTCTGTGCCTCTTTCTTGGTGACTGCAACAACTTAGAAGCTTCTACTTCGTACAGAGTGGTGCGACCGCAAACGTAATCACGCTGCATTAGTTGCCAGACGATAAATGTAAACGTTTCTGAGAGTAATGCGTCCAATGTGACGATTTTCAGTTACGTCATTTCGAAAACAAATGTTGAAAACGTTATGTTTTCTGCGGTTTGTACTACGAATTACCACTTCTCGCTTTTTCTCGTGTAATGTGGCTGCCAGAGTTCGGTTCATGCAAAATCTTAAGGTCCTAGGTCAACTACAAGGCAGCAAAAGCAGCCAAAAACTGAATTTTCAAAAACTAAAACTTGAATTTCTGTGCCTCTTTCTTGGTGACTGCAACAACTTAGAAGCTTCTACTTCGTACCGAGTGGTGCGACCGCAAACGTCATCACGCTGCATTAGTTGCCAGACGATAAATGTAAACGTTTCTGAGAGTAATGCGTCCAACGTGAAGATTTTCAGTTACGTCGATACGAAAACAAATGTTGAAAACGTTATGTTTTCTGCGGTTTTTACTACGAATTACCACTTCTCGCTTTTTCTCGTGTAATGTGGCTGCCAGAGTTCGGTTCATGCAAAATCTTAAGGTCCTAGGTCAGCCACAAGGCAGCAAAAGAAGCCAAAAACTGAATTTTCAAAAACTAAAACTTGAATTTCTGTGCCTCTTTCTTGGTGACTGCAACAACTTAGAAGCTTCTACTTCGTACAGAGTGGTGCGACCGCAAACGTCGTCACGCTGCATTAGTTGCCAGACGATAAATGTAAACGTTTCTGAGAGTAAAGCGTCCAATGTGAAGATTTTCAGTTACGTCGATACGAAAACAAATGTTGAAAACGTTATGTTTTCTGCGGTTTTTACTACGAATTACCACTTCTCGCTTTTTGTAGTGTTATGTGGCTGCCAGAGTTCGGTTCATGCAAAATCATAAGGTCCTAGGTCAACTACAAGGCAGCAAAAGCAGCCAAAAACTGAATTTTCAAAAACTAAAACTTGAATTGTTGTGCCTCTTTCTTGGTGACTGCAACAACTTAGAAGCTTCTACTTCGTACAGAGTGGTGCGACCGCAAACGTCATCACGCTGCATTAGTTGCCAGACGATAATTGTAAACGTTTCTGAGAGTAATGCGTCCAATGTGAAGATTTTCAGTTACGTCATTTCGAAAACAAATGTTGAAAACGTTATGTTTTCCGCGGTTTTTACTACGAATTACCACTTCTCGCTTTTTCTCGTGTAATGTGGCTGCCAGAGTTCGGTTCATGCAAAAGCTTAAGGTCCTAGGTCAACTACAAGGCAGCAAAAGCAGCCAAAAACTGAATTTTCAAAAACTAAAACTTGAGTTTCTGTGCCTATTTCTTGGTGACTGCAACAACTTAGAAGCTTCTACTTCGTACAGAGTGGTGCGTCCGCAAACGTCATCACGCTACATAAGTTGCCAGACGATAAATGTAAACGTTTCTGAGAGTAATGAGTCCAATGTGAAGATTTTCAGTTACGTCGATACGAAAACAAATGTTGAAAACGTTATGTTTTCTGCGGTTTTTACTACGAATTACCACTTCTCGCTTTTTCTCGTGTAATGTGGCTGCCAGAGTTCGGTTCATGCAAAATCTTAAGGTCCTAGGTCAACTACAAGGCAGCAAAAGCAGCCAAAAACTGAATTTTCAAAAACTAAAACTTGAATTTCTGTGCCTCTTTCTTGGTGACTGCAACAACTTAGAAGCTTCTACTTCGTACAGAGTGGTGCGACCGCAAACGTCGTCACGCTGCATTAGTTGCCAGACGATAAATGTAAACGTTTCTGAGAGTAATGCGTCCAGTGTGAAGATTTTCAGTTACGTCATTTCGAAAACAAATGTTGAAAACGTTATGTTTTCTGCGGTTTTTACTACGAATTACCACTTCTCGCTTTTTCTCGTGTAATGTGGCTGCCAGAGTTCGGTTCATGCAAAATCTTAAGGTCCTAGGTCAACTACAAGGCAGCAAAAGCAGCCAAAAACTGAATTTTCAAAAACTAAAACTTGAATTTCTGTGCCTCTTTCTTGGTGACTGCAACAACTTAGAAGCTTCTACTTCGTACAGAGTGGTGCGACCGCAAACGTCGTCACGCTGCATTAGTTGCCAGACGATAAATGTAAACGTTTCTGAGAGTAAAGCGTCCAATGTGAAGATTTTCAGTTACGTCGATACGAAAACAAATGTTGAAAACGTTATGTTTTCTGCGGTTTTTACTACGAATTACCACTTCTCGCTTTTTATAGTGTTATGTGACTGCCAGAGTTCGGTTCATGCAAAATCATAAGGTCCTAGGTCAACTACAAGGCAGCAAAAGCAGCCAAAAACTGAATTTTCAAAAACTAAAACTTGAATTGTTGTGCCTCTTTCTTGGTGACTGCAACAACTTAGAAGCTTCTACTTCGTACAGAGTGGTGCGACCGCAAACGTCATCACGCTGCATTAGTTGCCAGACGATAATTGTAAACGTTTCTGAGAGTAATGCGTCCAATGTGAAGATTTTCAGTTACGTCATTTCGAAAACAAATGTTGAAAACGTTATGTTTTCCGCGGTTTTTACTACGAATTACCACTTCTCGCTTTTTCTCGTGTAATGTGGCTGCCAGAGTTCGGTTCATGCAAAAGCTTAAGGTCCTAGGTCAACTACAAGGCAGCAAAAGCAGCCAAAAACTGAATTTTCAAAAACTAAAACTTGAGTTTCTGTGCCTATTTCTTGGTGACTGCAACAACTTAGAAGCTTCTACTTCGTACAGAGTGGTGCGTCCGCAAACGTCATCACGCTACATAAGTTGCCAGACGATAAATGTAAACGTTTCTGAGAGTAATGAGTCCAATGTGAAGATTTTCAGTTACGTCGATACGAAAACAAATGTTGAAAACGTTATGTTTTCTGCGGTTTTTACTACGAATTACCACTTCTCGCTTTTTCTCGTGTAATGTGGCTGCCAGAGTTCGGTTCATGCAAAATCTTAAGGTCCTAGGTCAACTACAAGGCAGCAAAAGCAGCCAAAAACTGAATTTTCAAAAACTAAAACTTGAATTTCTGTGCCTCTTTCTTGGTGACTGCAACAACTTAGAAGCTTCTACTTCGTACAGAGTGGTGCGACCGCAAACGTCTTCACGCTGCATTAGTTGCCAGACGATAAATGTAAACGTTTCTGAGAGTAATGCGTCCAATGTGAAGATTTTCAGTTACGTCGATACGAAAACAAATGTTGAAAACGTTATGTTTTCTGCGGTTTTTACTACGAATTACCACTTCTCGCTTTTTCTCGTGTAATGTGGCTGCCAGAGTTCGGTTCATGCAAAATCTTAAGGTCCTAGGTCAACTACAAGGCAGCAAAAGCAGCCAAAAACTGAATTTTCAAAAACTAAAACTTGAATTTCTGTGCCTCTTTCTTGGTGACTGCAACAACTTAGAAGCTTCTACTTCGTACAGAGTGGTGCGACCGCAAACGTCGTCACGCTGCATTAGTTGCCAGACGATAAATGTAAACGTTTCTGAGAGTAATGCGTCCAATGTGAAGATTTTCAGTTACGTCATTTCGAAAACAAATGTTGAAAACGTTATGTTTTCTGCGGTTTTTACTACGAATTACCACTTCTCGCTTTTTCTCGTGTAATGTGGCTGCCAGAGTTCGGTTCATGCAAAATCTTAAGGTCCTAGGTCAACTACAAGGCAGCAAAAGCAGCCAAAAACTGAATTTTCAAAAACTAAAACTTGAATTTCTGTGCCTCTTTCTTGGTGACTGCAACAACTTAGAAGCTTCTACTTCGTACAGAGTGGTGCGACCGCAAACGTAATCACGCTGCATTAGTTGCCAGACGATAAATGTAAACGTTTCTGAGAGTAATGCGTCCAATGTGTGGATTTTCAGTTACGTCATTTCGAAAACAAATGTTGAAAACGTTATGTTTTCTGCGGTTTTTACTACGAATTACCACTTCTCGCTTTTTCTCGTGTAATGTGGCTGCCAGAGTTCGGTTCATGCAAAATCTTAAGGTCCTAGGTCAACTACAAGGCAGCAAAAGCAGCCAAAAACTGAATTTTCAAAAACTAAAACTTGAATTTCTGTGCCTCTTTCTTGGTGACTGCAACAACTTAGAAGCTTCTACTTCGTACAGAGTGGTGCGACCGCAAACGTCTTCACGCTGCATTAGTTGCCAGACGATAAATGTAAACGTTTCTGAGAGTAATGCGTCCAATGTGAAGATTTTCAGTTACGTCGATACGAAAACAAATGTTGAAAACGTTATGTTTTCTGCGGTTTTTACTACGAATTACCACTTCTCGCTTTTTCTCGTGTAATGTGGCTGCCAGAGTTCGGTTCATGCAAAATCTTAAGGTCCTAGGTCAACTACAAGGCAGCAAAAGCAGCCAAAAACTGAATTTTCAAAAACTAAAACTTGAATTTCTGTGCCTCTTTCTTGGTGACTGCAACAACTTAGAAGCTTCTACTTCGTACAGAGTGGTGCGACCGCAAACGTAATCACGCTGCATTAGTTGCCAGACGATAAATGTAAACGTTTCTGAGAGTAATGCGTCCAATGTGAAGATTTTCAGTTACGTCATTTCGAAAACAAATGTTGAAAACGTTATGTTTTCCGCGGTTTTTACTACGAATTACCACTTCTCGCTTTTTCTCGTGTAATGTGGCTGCCAGAGTTCGGTTCATGCAAAATCTTAAGGTCCTAGGTCAACTACAAGGCAGCAAAAGCAGCCAAAAACTGAATTTTCAAAAACTAAAACTTGAGTTTCTGTGCCTCTTTCTTGGTGACTGCAACAACTTAGAAGCTTCTACTTCGTACAGAGTGGTGCGTCCGCAAACGTCATCACGCTGAATTAGTTGCCAGACGATAAATGTAAACGTTTCTGAGAGTAATGCGTCCAATGTGAAGATTTTCAGTTACGTCGATACGAAAACAAATGTTGAAAACGTTATGTTTTCTGCGGTTTTTACTACGAATTACCACTTCTCGCTTTTTCTCGTGTAATGTGGCTGCCAGAGTTCGGTTCATGCAAAATCTTAAGGTCCTAGGTCAACTACAAGGCAGCAAAAGCAGCCAAAAGCTGAATTTTCAAAAACTAAAACTTGAATTTCTGTGCCTCTTTCTTGGTGACTGCAACAACGTTGATGCTTCTACTTCGTACAGAGTGGTGCGACCGCAAACGTCATCACGCTACATTAGTTGCCAGACGATAAATGTAAACGTTTGTGAGAGTAATGCGTCCAATGTGAAGATTTTCAGTTACGTCATTTCGAAAACAAATGTTGAAAACGTTATGCTTTCTGCGGTTTTTACTACGAATTACCACTTCTCGCTTTTTGTCGTGTAATGTGGCTGCCAGAGTTCGGTTCATGCAAAATTTTAAGGTCCTAGGTCCACTACAAGGCAGCAAAAGCAGCCAAAAGCTGAATTTTCAAAAACTAAAACTTGAATTTCTGTGCCTCTTTCTTGGTGACTGCAACAACTTAGAAGCTTCTACTTCGTACAGAGTGGTGCGACCGCAAACGTCATCACGCTGCATTAGTTGCCAGACGATAAATGTAAACGTTTCTGAGAGTAATGCGTCCAATGTGAAGATTTTCATTTACGTCATTTCGAAAACAAATGTTGAAAACGTTATGTTTTCTGCGGTTTTTACTACGAATTACCACTTCTCGCTTTTTCTCGTGTAATGTGGCTGCCAGAGTTCGGTTCATGCAAAATCTTAAGGTCCTAGGTCAACTACAAGGCAGCAAAAGCAGCCAAAAACTGAATTTTCAAAAACTAAAACTTGAATTATTGTGCCTCTTTCTTGGTGACTGCAACAACTTAGAAGCTTCTACTTCGTACAGAGTGGTGCGACCGCAAACGTCATCACGCTGCATTAGTTGCCAGACGATAATTGTAAACGTTTCTGAGAGTAATGCGTCCAATGTGAAGATTTTCAGTTACGTCATTTCGAAAACAAATGTTGAAAACGTTATGTTTTCCGCGGTTTTTACTACGAATTACCACTTCTCGCTTTTTCTCGTGTAATGTGGCTGCCAGAGTTCGGTTCATGCAAAAGCTTAAGGTCCTAGGTCAACTACAAGGCAGCAAAAGCAGCCAAAAACTGAATTTTCAAAAACTAAAACTTGAGTTTCTGTGCCTATTTCTTGGTGACTGCAACAACTTAGAAGCTTCTACTTCGTACAGAGTGGTGCGTCCGCAAACGTCATCACGCTACATTAGTTGCCAGACGATAAATGTAAACGTTTCTGAGAGTAATGAGTCCAATGTGAAGATTTTCAGTTACGTCGATACGAAAACAAATGTTGAAAACGTTATGTTTTCTGCAGTTTTTACTACGAATTACCACTTCTCGCTTTTTCTCGTGTAATGTGGCTGCCAGAGTTCGGTTCATTCAAAATCTTAAGGTCCTAGGTCAACTACAAGGCAGCAAAAGCAGCCAAAAACTGAATTTTCAAAAACTAAAACTTGAATTTCTGTGCCTCTTTCTTGGTGACTGCAACAACTTAGAAGCTTCTACTTCGTACAGAGTGGTGCGACCGCAAACGTCGTCACGCTGCATTAGTTGCCAGACGATAAATGTAAACGTTTCTGAGAGTAATGCGTCCAATGTGAAGATTTTCAGTTACGTCATTTCGAAAACAAATGTTGAAAACGTTATGTTTTCTGCGGTTTTTACTACGAATTACCACTTCTCGCTTTTTCTCGTGTAATGTGGCTGCCAGAGTTCGGTTCATGCAAAATCTTAAGGTCCTAGGTCAATTACAAGGCAGCAAAAGCAGCCAAAAACTGAATTTTCAAAAACTAAAACTTGAATTTCTGTGCCTCTTTCTTGGTGACTGCAACAACTTAGAAGCTTCTACTTCGTACAGAGTGGTGCGACCGCAAACGTAATCACGCTGCATTAGTTGCCAGACGATAAATGTAAACGTTTCTGAGAGTAATGCGTCCAATGTGACGATTTTCAGTTACGTCATTTCGAAAACAAATGTTGAAAACGTTATGTTTTCTGCGGTTTTTACTACGAATTACCACTTCTCGCATTTTCTCGTGTAATGTGGCTGCCAGAGTTCGGTTCATGCAAAATCTTAAGGTCCTAGGTCAACTACAAGGCAGCAAAAGCAGCCAAAAACTGAATTTTCAAAAACTAAAACTTGAATTTCTGTGCCTCTTTCTTGGTGACTGCAACAACTTAGAAGCTTCTACTTCGTACAGAGTGGTGCGACCGCAAACGTCTTCACGCTGCATTAGTTGCCAGACGATAAATGTAAACGTTTCTGAGAGTAATGCGTCCAATGTGAAGATTTTCAGTTACGTCGATACGAAAACAAATGTTGAAAACGTTATGTTTTCTGCGGTTTTTACTACGAATTACCACTTCTCGCTTCTTCTCGAGTAATGTGGCTGCCAGAGTTCGGTTCGTGCAAAATCTTAAGGTCCTAGGTCAACTACAAGGCAGTAAAAGCAGCCAAAAACTGAATTTTCAAAAACTAAAACTTGAAATTCTGTGCCTCTTTCTTGGTGACTGCAACAACTTAGAAGCTTCTACTTCGTACAGAGTGGTGCGACCGCAAACGTCATCACGCTGCATTAGTTGCCAGACGATAAATGTAAACGTTTCTGAGAGTAATGCATCCAATGTGAAGATTTTCAGTTTCGTCGATACGAAAACAAATGTTGAAAACGTTATGTTTTCTGCGGTTTTTACTACGAATTACCACTTCTCGCTTTTTCTCGTGTAATGTGGCTGCCAGAGTTCGGTTCATGCAAAATCTTAAGGTCCTAGGTCAACTACAAGGCAGCAAAAGCAGCCAAAAACTGAATTTTCAAAAACTAAAACTTGAATTTCTGTGCCTCTTTCTTGGTGACTGCAACAACTTAGAAGCTTCTACTTCGTACAGAGTGGTGCGACCGCAAACGTCATCACGCTGCAATAGTTGCCAGACGATAAATGTAAACGTTTCTGAGAGTAATGCGTCCAATGTGAAGATTTTCAGTTACGTCGATACGAAAACAAATGTTGAAAACGTTATGTTTTCTGCGGTTTTTACTACGAATTACCACTTCTCGCTTTTTCTCGTGTAATGTGGCTGCCAGAGTTCGGTTCATGCAAAATCTTAAGGTCTTAGGTCAACTACGAGGCAGCAAAAGCAGCCAAAAACTGAATTTTCAAAAACTAAAACTTGAATTTCTGTGCCTCTTTCTTGGTGACTGCAACAACTTAGTAGCTTCTACTTCGTACAGAGTGGTGCGACCGCAAACGTCATAACGCTGCATTAGTTGCCAGACGATAAATGTAGACGTTTCTGAGAGTAATGCGTCCAATGTGAAGATTTTCAGTTACGTCATTTCGAAACAAATGTTGAAAACGTTATGTTTTCTGCGGTTTTTACTACGAATTACCACTTCTCGCTTTTTTTCGTGTAATGTGGCTGCCAGAGTTCGGTTCATGCAAAATCTTAAGGTCCTAGGTCAACTACAAGGCAGCAAAAGCAGCCAAAAACTGAATTTTCAAAAACTAAAACTTGAATTTCTGTGCCTCCTTCTTGGTGACTGCAACAACTTAGAAGCTTCTACTTCGTACAGAGTGGTGCGACCGCAAACGTCATCACACTGCATTAGTTGCCAGACGATAAATGTAAACGTTTCTGAGAGTAATGCGTCCAATGTGAAGATTTTCAGTTACGTCGATACGAAAACAAATGTTGAAAACGTTATGTTTTCTGCGGTTTTTACTACGAATTACCACTTCTCGCTTTTTGTCGTATAATGTGGCTGCCAGAGTTCGCTTCAGGCAAAATCTTAAGGTCCTAGGTCAACTACAAGGCAGGAAAAGCAGCCAAAAACTGAATTTTCAAAAACTAAAACTTGAATTTCTGTGCCTCTTTCTTGGTGACTGCAACAACTTAGAAGTTTCTACTTCGTACAGAGTGGTGCGACCGCAAACGTCATCACGCTGCATTAGTTGCCAGACGATAAATGTAAACGTTTCTGAGAGTAATGCGTCCAATGTGAAGATTTTCAGTTACGTCATTTCGAAAACAAATGTTGAAAACGTTATGTTTTCTGTGGTTTTTACTACGAATTACCACTTCTCGCTTTTTTTCGTGTAATGTGGCTGCCAGAGTTCGGTTCATGCAAGATCTTAAGGTCCTAGGTCAACTACAAGGCAGCAAAAGCAGCCAAAAACTGAATTTTCAAAAACTAAAACTTGAATTTCTGTGCCTCTTTCTTGGTGACTGCAACAACTTAGAAGCTTCTACTTGGTACAGAGTGGTGCGACCGCAAACGTCATCACGCTGAATTAGTTGCCAGACGATAAATGTAAACGTTTCTGAGAGTAATGCGTCCAATGTGAAGATTTTCAGTTACGTCATTTCGAAAACAAATGTTGAAAACGTTATGTTTTCTGCGGTTTTTACAACGAATTACCACTTCTCGCTTTTTCTCGTGTAATGTGGCTGCCAGAGTTCGGTTCATGCAAAATCTTAAGGTCCTAGGTCAACTACAAGGCAGCAAAAGCAGCCAAAAACTGAATTTTCAAAAACTAAAACTTGAATTATTGTGCCTCTTTCTTGGTGACTGCAACAACTTAGAAGCTTCTACTTCGTACAGAGTGGTGCGACCGCAAACGTCATCACGCTGCATTAGTTGCCAGACGATAATTGTAAACGTTTCTGAGAGTAATGCGTCCAATGTGAAGATTTTCAGTTACGTCATTTCGAAAACAAATGTTGAAAACGTTATGTTTTCCGCGGTTTTTACTACGAATTACCACTTCTCGCTTTTTCTCGTGTAATGTGGCTGCCAGAGTTCGGTTCATGCAAAAGCTTAAGGTCCTAGGTCAACTACAAGGCAGCAAAAGCAGCCAAAAACTGAATTTTCAAAAACTAAAACTTGAGTTTCTGTGCCTATTTCTTGGTGACTGCAACAACTTAGAAGCTTCTACTTCGTACAGAGTGGTGCGTCCGCAAACGTCATCACGCTACATTAGTTGCCAGACGATAAATGTAAACGTTTCTGAGAGTAATGAGTCCAATGTGAAGATTTTCAGTTACGTCGATACGAAAACAAATGTTGAAAACGTTATGTTTTCTGCGGTTTTTACTACGAATTACCACTTCTCGCTTTTTCTCGTGTAATGTGGCTGCCAGAGTTCGGTTCATGCAAAATCTTAAGGTCCTAGGTCAACTACAAGGCAGCAAAAGCAGCCAAAAACTGAATTTTCAAAAACTAAAACTTGAATTTCTGTGCCTCTTTCTTGGTGACTGCAAAAACTTAGAAGCTTCTACTTCGTACAGAGTGGTGCGACCGCAAACGTCGTCACGCTGCATTAGTTGCCAGACGATAAATGTAAACGTTTCTGAGAGTAATGCGTCCAATGTGAAGATTTTCAGTTACGTCATTTCGAAAACAAATGTTGAAAACGTTATGTTTTCTGCGGTTTTTACTACGAATTACCACTTCTCGCTTTTTCTCGTGTAATGTGGCTGCCAGAGTTCGGTTCATGCAAAATCTTAAGGTCCTAGGTCAACTACAAGGCAGCAAAAGCAGCCAAAAACTGAATTTTCAAAAACTAAAACTTGAATTTCTGTGCCTCTTTCTTGGTGACTGCAACAACTTAGAAGCTTCTACTTCGTACAGAGTGGTGCGACCGCAAACGTAATCACGCTGCATTAGTTGCCAGACGATAAATGTAAACGTTTCTGAGAGTAATGCGTCCAATGTGACGATTTTCAGTTACGTCATTTCGAAAACAAATGTTGAAAACGTTATGTTTTCTGCGGTTTTTACTACGAATTACCACTTCTCGCTTTTTCTCGTGTAATGTGGCTGCCAGAGTTCGGTTCATGCAAAATCTTAAGGTCCTAGGTCAACTACAAGGCAGCAAAAGCAGCCAAAAACTGAATTTTCAAAAACTAAAACTTGAATTTCTGTGCCTCTTTCTTGGTGACTGCAACAACTTAGAAGCTTCTACTTCGTACAGAGTGGTGCGACCGCAAACGTCATCACGCTGCAATAGTTGCCAGACGATAAATGTAAACGTTTCTGAGAGTAATGCGTCCAATGTGAAGATTTTCAGTTACGTCGATACGAAAACAAATGTTGAAAACGTTATGTTTTCTGCGGTTTTTACTACGAATTACCACTTCTCGCTTTTTCTCGTGTAATGTGGCTGCCAGAGTTCGGTTCATGCAAAATCTTAAGGTCTTAGGTCAACTACGAGGCAGCAAAAGCAGCCAAAAACTGAATTTTCAAAAACTAAAACTTGAATTTCTGTGCCTCTTTCTTGGTGACTGCAACAACTTAGTAGCTTCTACTTCGTACAGAGTGGTGCGACCGCAAACGTCATAACGCTGCATTAGTTGCCAGACGATAAATGTAGACGTTTCTGAGAGTAATGCGTCCAATGTGAAGATTTTCAGTTACGTCATTTCGAAACAAATGTTGAAAACGTTATGTTTTCTGCGGTTTTTACTACGAATTACCACTTCTCGCTTTTTTTCGTGTAATGTGGCTGCCAGAGTTCGGTTCATGCAAAATCTTAAGGTCCTAGGTCAACTACAAGGCAGCAAAAGCAGCCAAAAACTGAATTTTCAAAAACTAAAACTTGAATTTCTGTGCCTCCTTCTTGGTGACTGCAACAACTTAGAAGCTTCTACTTCGTACAGAGTGGTGCGACCGCAAACGTCATCACACTGCATTAGTTGCCAGACGATAAATGTAAACGTTTCTGAGAGTAATGCGTCCAATGTGAAGATTTTCAGTTACGTCGATACGAAAACAAATGTTGAAAACGTTATGTTTTCTGCGGTTTTTACTACGAATTACCACTTCTCGCTTTTTGTCGTATAATGTGGCTGCCAGAGTTCGCTTCAGGCAAAATCTTAAGGTCCTAGGTCAACTACAAGGCAGCAAAAGCAGCCAAAAACTGAATTTTCAAAAACTAAAACTTGAATTTCTGTGCCTCTTTCTTGGTGACTGCAACAACTTAGAAGCTTCTACTTCGTACAGAGTGGTGCGACCGCAAACGTCATCACGCTGCAATAGTTGCCAGACGATAAATGTAAACGTTTCTGAGAGTAATGCGTCCAATGTGAAGATTTTCAGTTACGTCGATACGAAAACAAATGTTGAAAACGTTATGTTTTCTGCGGTTTTTACTACGAATTACCACTTCTCGCTTTTTCTCGTGTAATGTGGCTGCCAGAGTTCGGTTCATGCAAAATCTTAAGGTCTTAGGTCAACTACGAGGCAGCAAAAGCAGCCAAAAACTGAATTTTCAAAAACTAAAACTTGAATTTCTGTGCCTCTTTCTTGGTGACTGCAACAACTTAGTAGCTTCTACTTCGTACAGAGTGGTGCGACCGCAAACGTCATAACGCTGCATTAGTTGCCAGACGATAAATGTAGACGTTTCTGAGAGTAATGCGTCCAATGTGAAGATTTTCAGTTACGTCATTTCGAAACAAATGTTGAAAACGTTATGTTTTCTGCGGTTTTTACTACGAATTACCACTTCTCGCTTTTTCTCGTGTAATGTGGCTGCCAGAGTTCGGTTCATGCAAAATCTTAAGGTCCTAGGTCAACTACAAGGCAGCAAAAGCAGCCAAAAACTGAATTTTCAAAAACTAAAACTTGAATTTCTGTGCCTCCTTCTTGGTGACTGCAACAACTTAGAAGCTTCTACTTCGTACAGAGTGGTGCGACCGCAAACGTCATCACACTGCATTAGTTGCCAGACGATAAATGTAAACGTTTCTGAGAGTAATGCGTCCAATGTGAAGATTTTCAGTTACGTCGATACGAAAACAAATGTTGAAAACGTTATGTTTTCTGCGGTTTTTACTACGAATTACCACTTCTCGCTTTTTGTCGTATAATGTGGCTGCCAGAGTTCGCTTCAGGCAAAATCTTAAGGTCCTAGGTCAACTACAAGGCAGGAAAAGCAGCCAAAAACTGAATTTTCAAAAACTAAAACTTGAATTTCTGTGCCTCTTTCTTGGTGACTGCAACAACTTAGAAGTTTCTACTTCGTACAGAGTGGTGCGACCGCAAACGTCATCACGCTGCATTAGTTGCCGGACGATAAATGTAAACGTTTCTGAGAGTAATGCGTCCAATGTGAAGATTTTCAGTTTCGTCATTTCGAAAACAAATGTTGAAAACGTTATGTTTTCTGTGGTTTTTACTACGAATTACCACTTCTCGCTTTTTTTCGTGTAATGTGGCTGCCAGAGTTCGGTTCATGCAAGATCTTAAGGTCCTAGGTCAACTACAAGGCAGCAAAAGCAGCCAAAAACTGAATTTTCAAAAACTAAAACTTGAATTTCTGTGCCTCTTTCTTGGTGACTGCAACAACTTAGAAGCTTCTACTTGGTACAGAGTGGTGCGACCGCAAACGTCATCACGCTGAATTAGTTGCCAGACGATAAATGTAAACGTTTCTGAGAGTAATGCGTCCAATGTGAAGATTTTCAGTTACGTCATTTCGAAAACAAATGTTGAAAACGTTATGTTTTCTGCGGTTTTTACAACGAATTACCACTTCTCGCTTTTTCTCGTGTAATGTGGCTGCCAGAGTTCGGTTCATGCAAAATCTTAAGGTCCTAGGTCAACTACAAGGCAGCAAAAGCAGCCAAAAACTGAATTTTCAAAAACTAAAACTTGAATTTCTGTGCCTCTTTCTTGGTGACTGCAACAACTTAGAAGCTTCTACTTCGTACAGAGTGGTGCGACCGCAAACGTCATCACGCTGCATTAGTTGCCAGACGATAAATGTAAACGTTTCTGAGAGTAATGCGTCCAATGTGAAGATTTTCAGTTACGTCGATACGAAAACAAATGTTGAAAACGTTATGTTTTCTGCGGTTTTTACTACGAATTACCACTTCTCTCTTTTTATCGTATAATGTGGCTGCCAGAGTTCGCTTCAGGCTAAATCTTAAGGTCCTAGGTCAACTACAAGGCAGCAAAAGCAGCCAAAAACTGAATTTTCAAAAACTAAAACTTGAATTTCTGTACCTCTTTCTTTGTTACTGCAACAACTTAGAAGCTTCTATTTAGTACAGAGTGGTGCGACCGCAAACGTCATCACGCTGCATTAGTTGCCAGACGATAAATGTAAACGTTTCTGAGAGTAATGCGTCCAATGTGAAGATTTTCAGTTACGTCATTTCGAAAACAAATGTTGAAAACGTTATGTTTTCTGCGGTTTTTACTACGAATTACCACTTCTCGCTTTTTCTCGTGTAATGTGGCTGCCAGAGTTCAGTTCATGCAAAATCTTAAGGTCCTAGGTCAACTACAAGGCAGCAAAAGCAGCCAAAAACTGAATTTTCAAAAACTAAAACTTGAATTTCTGTGCCTCTTTCTTGGTGACTGCAACAACTTAGAATCTTCTACTTCGTACAGAGTGGTGCGACCGCAAACGTCATCACGCTGCATTAGTTGCCAGACGATAAATGTAAACGTTTCTGAGAGTAATGCGTCCAATGTGAAGATTTTCAGTTACGTCGATATGAAAACAAATGTTGAAAACGTTAGGTTTTCTGCGGTTTTTACTACGAATTACCACTTCTCGCTTTTTCTCGTGTAATGTGGCTGCCAGAGTTCGGTTCAGGCTAAATCTTAAGGTCCTAGGTCAACTACAAGGCAGCAAAAGCAGCCAAAAACTGAATTTTCAAAAACTAAAACTTGAATTTCTGTACCTCTTTCTTGGTTACTGCAACAACTTAGAAGCTTCTACTTAGTACAGAGTGGTGCGACCGCAAACGTCATCACGCTGCATTAGTTGCCAGACGATAAATGTAAACGTTTCTGAGAGTAATGCGTCCAATGTGAAGATTTCCAGTTACGTCATTTCGAAAACAAATGTTGAAAACGTTATGTTCTCTGCGGTTTTTACTACGAATTACCACTTCTCGCTTTTTCTCGTGTAATGTGGCTGCCAGAGTTCGGTTCATACAAAATCTTAAGGTCCTAGGTCAACTACAAGGCAGCAAAAGCAGCCAAAAACTGAATTTTCAAAAACTAAAACTTGAATTTCTGTGCCTCTTTCTTGGTGACTGCAACAACTTAGAAGTTTCTACTTCGTACAGAGTGGTGCGACCGCAAACGTCATCACGCTGCATTAGTTGCCAGACGATAAATGTAAACGTTTCTGAGAGTAATGCGTCCAATGTGAAGATTTTCAGTTACGTCGATACGAAAACAAATGTTGAAAACGTTATGTTTTCTGCGGTTTTTACTACGAATTACCACTTCTCGCTTTTTCTCGTGTAATGTGGCTGCCAGAGTTCGGTTCATGCAAAATCTTAAGGTCCTAGGTCAACTACAAGGCAGCAAAAGCAGCCAAAAACTGAATTTTCAAAAACTAAAACTTGAATTTCTGTGCCTCTTTCTTGGTGACTGCAACAACTTAGAAGCTTCTACTTCGTACAGAGTGGTGCGACCGCAAACGTAATCACGCTGCATTAGTTGCCAGACGATAAATGTAAACGTTTCTGAGAGTAATGCGTCCAATGTGAAGATTTTCAGTTACGTCATTTCGAAAACAAATGTTGAAAACGTTATGTTTTCTGCGGTTTTTACTACGAATTACCACTTCTCGCTTTTTCTCGTGTAATGTGGCTGCCAGAGTTCGGTTCGTGCAAAATCTTAAGGTCCTAGGTCAACTACAAGGCAGCAAAAGCAGCCAAAAACTGAATTTTCAAAAACTAAAACTTGAATTTCTGTGCCTCTTTCTTGGTGACTGCAACAACTTAGAAGCTTCTACTTCGTACAGAGTGGTGCGACCGCAAACGTCATCACGCTGCATTAGTTGCCAGACGATAAATGTAAACGTTTCTGAGAGTAATGCATCCAATGTGAAGATTTTCAGTTTCGTCGATACGAAAACAAATGTTGAAAACGTTATGTTTTCTGCGGTTTTTACTACGAATTACCACTTCTCGCTTTTTCTCGTGTAATGTGGCTGCCAGAGTTTGGTTCATGCAAAATCTTAAGGTCCTAGGTCAACTACAAGGCAGCAAAAGCAGCCAAAAACTGAATTTTCAAAAACTAAAACTTGAATTTCTGTGCCTCTTTCTTGGTGACTGCAACAACTTAGAAGCTTCTACTTCGTACAGAGTGGTGCGACCGCAAACGTCATCACGCTGCATTAGTTGCCAGACGATAAATGTAAACGTTTCTGAGAGTAATGCGTCCAATGTGAAGATTTCCAGTTACGTCATTTCGAAAACAAATGTTGAAAACGTTATGTTCTCTGCGGTTTTTACTACGAATTACCACTTCTCGCTTTTTCTCGTGTAATGTGGCTGCCAGAGTTCGGTTCATGCAAAATCTTAAGGTCCTAGGTCAACTACAAGGCAGCAAAAGCAGCCAAAAACTGAATTTTCAAAAACTAAAACTTGAATTTCTGTGCCTCTTTCTTGGTGACTGCAACAGTTTAGAAGCTTCTACTTCGTACAGAGTGGTGCGACCGCAAACGTCATCACGCGGCATTAGCTGCCAGACGATAAATGTAAACGTTTCTGAGAGTAATGCGTCCAATGTGAAGATTTTCAGTTACGTCGATACGAAAACAAATGTTGAAAACGTTATGTTTTCTGCGGTTTTTACTACGAATTACCACTTCTCGCTTTTTCTCGTGTAATGTGGCTGCCAGAGTTCGGTTCATGCAAAAGCTTAAGGTCCTAGGTCAACTACAAGGCAGCAAAAGCAGCCAAATACTGAATTTTCAAAAACTAAAACTTGAATTTCTGTGCCTCTTTCTTGGTGACTGCAACAACTTAGAAGCTTCTACTTCGTACAGAGTGGTGCGACCGCAAACTTAATCGCGCTGCATTAGCTGCCAGACGATAAATGTAAACGTTTCTGAGAGTAATGCGTCCAATGTGAGGATTTTCAGTTACGTCGATACGAAAACAAATGTTGAAAACGTTATGTTTTCTATGGTTTTTACTACGAATTACCACTTCTCGCTTTTTCTCGTTTAATGAGGCTGCCAGAGTTCGGTTCATGCAAAATCTTAAGGTCCTAGGTCAACTACAAAGCAGCAAAAGCAGCCAAAAACTGAATTTTCGAAAACTAAAACTTGAATTTCTGTGCCTCTTTCTTGGTGACTGCAACAACTTAGAAGCTTCTACTTCGTACAGAGTGGTGCGACCGCAAACGTAATCACGCTGCATTAGTTGCCAGACGATAAATGTAAACGTTTCTGAGAGTAATGCGTCCAATGTGAAGATTTTCAGTTACGTCGATACGAAAATGTTGAAAACGTTATGGTTTCTGCGGTTTTTACTACGAATTACCACTTCTCGCTTTTTCTCGTGTAATGTGGCTGCCAGAGTTCGGTTCATGCAAAATCTTAAGGTCCTAGGTCAACTACAAGGCAGCAAAAGCAGCCAAAAACTGAATTTTCAAAAACTAAAATTTGAATTTCTGTACCTCTCTCTTGGTGACTGCAACAACTTAGAAGCTTCTACTTCGTACAGAGTGGTGCGACCGCAAACGTCATCATGCGGCATTAGTTGCCAGACGATAAATGTAAAGGTTTCTGAGAGTAATGCGTCCAATGTGAAAATTTTCAGTTACGTCGATACGAAAACAAATGTTGAAAACGTTATGTTTTCTGCGGTTTTTACTACGAATTACCACTTCTCGCTTTTTCTCGTGTAATGTGGCTGCCAGAGTTCGGTTCATGCAAAATCTTAAGGTCCTAGGTCAACTACAAGGCAGCAAAAGCAGCCAAAAACTGAATTTTCAAAAACTAAAACTTGAATTTCTGTGCCTCTTTCTTGGTGACTGCAACAACTTAGAAGCTTCTACTTCGTACAGAGTGGTGCGACCGCAAACGTCATCACGCGGCATTAGTTGCCAGACGATAAATGTAAACGTTTCTGAGAGTAATGCGTCCAATGTGAAGATTTTCAGTTACGTCGATACGAAAACAATGTAGAAAACGTAATGTTTTCTGCGGTTTTTACTACGAATTACCACTTCTCGCTTTTTCTCGTGTAATGGGGCTGCCAGAGTTCGGTTCATGCAAAATCTTAAGGTCCTAGGTCAACTACAAGGCAGCAAAAGCAGCCAAAAACTGAATTTTCAAAAACTAAAACTTGAATTTCTGTGCCTCTTTCTTGGTGACTGCAACAACTTAGAAGCTTCTACGTCGTACAGAGTGGTGCGACCGCAAACGTCATCACGCGGCATTAGTTGCCAGACGATAAATGTAAACGTTTCTGAGAGTAATGCGTCCAATGTGAAGATTTTCAGTTACGTCGATACGAAAACAAATGTTGAAAACGTTATGTTTTCTGCGGTTTTTACTACGAATTACCACTTCTCGCTTTTTCTCGTGTAATGTGGCTGCCAGAGTTCGGTTCATGACAAATCTTAAGGTCCTAGGTCAACTACAAGGCAGCAAAAGCAGCCAAAAACTGAATTTTCAAAAACTAAAACTTGAATTTCTGTGCCTCTTTCTTGGTGACTGCAACAACTTAGAAGCTTCTAATTCGTACAGAGTGGTGCGACCGCAAACGTCATCACGCAGCATTAGTTGCCAGACGATAAATGTAAACGTTTCTGAGAGTAATGCGTCCAATGTGAAGATTTTCAGTTACGTCATTTCGAAAACAAATGTTGAAAACGTTATGTTTTCTGCGGTTTTTACTACGAATTACCACTTCTCGCTTTTTCTCGTGTAATGTGGCTGCCAGAGTTCGGTTCATGGAAAATCTTAAGGTCCTAGGTCAACTACAAGGCAGCAAAATCAGCAAAAAACTGAATTATCTAAAACAAAACTTGATTTTCTGTGCCTCTTTCTTGGTGACTGCAACAACTTAGAAGCTTCTACGTCGTACAGAGTGGTGCGACCGCAAACGTCATCACGCGGCATTAGTTGCCAGACGATAAATGTAAACGTTTCTGAGAGTAATGCGTCCAATGTGAAGATTTTCAGTTACGTCATTTCGAAAACAAATGTTGAAAACGTTATGTTTTCTGCGGTTTTTACTACGAATTACCACTTCTCGCATTTTCTCGTGTAATGTGGCTGCCAGAGTTCGGTTCATGCAAAATCTTAAGGTCCTAGGTCAACTACAAGTCAGCAAAAGCAGCCAAAAACAGAATTTTCAAAAACTAAAACTTGAATTTCTGTGCCTCTTTCTTGGTGACTGCAACAACTTAGAAGTTTCTACTTCGTACAGAGTGGTGCGACCGCAAACGTCATCACGCGGCATTAGTTGCCAGAATATAAATGTAAACGTTTCTGAGAGTAATGCGTCCATTGTGAAGATTTTCAGTTACGTCATTTCGAAGACAAATGTTGAAAACGTTATGTTTTCTGCGGTTTTTACTACGAATTACCACTTCTCGCTTTTTCTAGTGTAATGTGGCTGCCAGAGTTCGGTTCATGCAAAATCTTAAGGTCCTAGGTCAACTACAAGGCAGCAAAAGCAGCCAAAAACTGAATTTTCAAAAACTAAAACTTGTATTTCTGTGCCTCTTTCTTGGTGACTGGAACAACTTAGAAGCTTCTACTTCGTACAGAGTGGTGCGACCGCAAACGTCATCACGCGGTATTAGTTGCCAGACGATAAATGTAAACGTTTCTGAGAGTAATGCGTCCAATGTGAAGATTTTCAGGTACGTCGATACGAAAACAATGTAGAAAACGTTATGTTTTCTGCGGTTTTTACTACGAATTACCACTTCTCGCTTTTTCTCGTGTAATGGGGCTGCCAGAGTTCGGTTCATGCAAAATCGTAAGGTCCTAGGTCAACTACAAAGCAGCAAAAGCAGCCAAAAACTGAATTTTCAAAAACTAAAACTTGAATTTCTGTGCCCCTTTCTTGGTGACTGCAACAACTTAGAAGCTTCTACGTCGTACAGAGTGGTGCGACCGCAAACGTCATCACGCGGCATTAGTTTCCAGACGATAAATGTAATCGTTTCTGAGAGTAATGCGTCCAATGTGAAGATTTTCAGTTACGTCATTTCGAAAAGAAATGTTGTAAACTTTATGTTTTCTGCGGTTTTTACTACGAATTACCACTTCTCGCTTTTTCTCGTGTAATGTGGCTGCCAGAGTTCGGTTCATGCAAAATCTTAAGGTCCTAGGTCAACTACAAGGCAGCAAAAGCAGCCAAAAACTGAATTTTCAAAAACTAAAACTTGAATTTCTGTGCCTCTTTCTTGGTGACTGCAACAACTTAGAAGCTTCTACTTCGTACAGAGTGGTGCAACCGCAAACGTCATCACGCGGCATTAGTTTCCAGACGGTAAATGTAAACGTTTCTGAGAGTAATTCGTCCAATGTGAAGATTTTCAGTTACGTCATTTCGAAAACAAATGTTGAAAACGTTATGTTCTCCGCGGTTTTTACTACGAATTACCACTTCTCGCTTTTTCTCGTGTAATTTGGCTGCCAGAGTTCGGTTCATGCAAAATCTTAAGGTCCTAGGTCAACTACAAGGCAGCAAAAGCAGCCAAAAACTGAATTTTCAAAAACTAAAACTTGAATTTCTATGCCTCTTTCTTGGTGACTGCAACAACTTAGAAGCTTCTACTTCGTAGAGAGTGGTGCGACCGCAAACGTCATCACGCGGCATTAGTTGCCAGACGATAAATGTAAACGTTTCTGAGAGTAATGCGTCCAATGTGAAGATTTTCAGTTACGTCGACACGAAAACAATGCAGAAAACGTTATGTTTTCTGCGGTTTTTACTACGAATTACCACTTCTCGCTTTTTCTCGTGTAATGGGGCTGCCAGAGTTCGGTTCATGCAAAATCTTAAGGTCCTAGGTCAACTACAAGGCAGCAAAAGCAGCCAAAAACTGAACTTTCAAAAACTAAAACTTGAATTTCTGTGCCTCTTTCTTGGTGACTGCGACAACTTAGAAGCTTCTACGTCGTACAGAGTGGTGCGACCGCAAACGTCATCACGCGGCATTAGTTGCCAGACGATAAATGTAAACGTTTCTGAGAGTAATGCGTCCAATGTGAAGATTTTCAGTTACGTCATTTCGAAAACAAATGTTGAAAACGTTATGTTTTCTGCGGTTTTTACTACGAATTACCACTTCTCGCATTTTCTCGTGTAATGTGGCTGCCAGAGTTCGGTTCATGCAAAATCTTAAGGTCCTAGGTCAACTACAAGGCAGCAAAAGCAGCCAAAAACTGAATTTTCAAAAACTAAAACTTGAATTTCTGTGCCTCTTTCTTGGTGACTGCAACAACTTAGAAGCTTCTACTTCGTACAGAGTGGTGCGACCGCAAACGTCATCACGCGGCATTAGTTGCCAGACGATAAATGTAAACGTTTCTGAGAGTAATGCGTCCATTGTGAAGATTTTCAGTTACGTCATTTCGAAGACAAATGTTGAAAACGTTATGTTTTCTGCGGTTTTTACTACGAATTACCACTTCTCGCTTTTTCTAGTGTAATGTGGCTGCCAGAGTTCGGTTCATGCAAAATCTTAAGGTCCTAGGTCAACTACAAGGCAGCAAAAGCAGCCAAAAACTGAATTTTCAAAAACTAAAACTTGTATTTCTGTGCCTCTTTCTTGGTGACTGGAACAACTTAGAAGCTTCTACCTCGTACAGAGTGTTGCGACCGCAAACGTCATCACGCGGTATTAGTTGCCAGACGATAAATGTAAACGTTTCTGAGAGTAATGCGTCCAATGTGAAGATTTTCAGGTACGTCGATACGAAAACAATGTAGAAAACGTTATGTTTTCTGCGGTTTTTACTACGAATTACCACTTCTCGCTTTTTCTCGTGTAATGGGGCTGCCAGAGTTCGGTTCATGCAAAATCGTAAGGTCCTAGGTCAACTACAAGGCAGCAAAAGCAGCCAAAAACTGAATTTTCAAAAACTACAACTTGAATTTCCGTGCCTCTTTCTTGGTGACTGCAACAACTTAGAAGCTTCTACGTCGTACAGAGTGGTGCGACCGCAAACGTCATCACGCGGCATTAGTTTCCAGACGATAAATGTAATCGTTTCTGAGAGTAATGCGTCCAATGTGAAGATTTTCAGTTACGTCATTTCGAAAAGAAATGTTGAAAACGTTATGTTTTCTGCGGTTTTTACTACGAATTACCACTTCTCGCTTTTTCTCGTGTAATGTGGCTGCCAGAGTTCGGTTCATGCAAAATCTTAAGGTCCTAGGTCAACTACAAGGCAGCAAAAGCAGCCAAAAACTGAATTTTCAAAAACTAAAACTTGAATTTCTGTGTCTCTTTCTTGGTGACTGCAACAACTTAGAAGCTTCTACTTCGTACAGAGTGGTGCAACCGCAAACGTCATCACGCGGCATTAGTTTCCAGACGGTAAATGTAAACGTTTCTGAGAGTAATGCGTCCAATGTGAAGATTTTCAGTTACGTCATTTCGAAAACAAATGTTGAAAACGTTATGTTCTCTGCGGTTTTTACTACGAATTACCACTTCTCGCTTTTTCTCGTGTAATTTGGCTGCCAGAGTTCGGTTCATGCAAAATCTTAAGGTCCTAGGTCAACTACAAGGCAGCAAAAGCAGCCAAAAACTGAAATTTCAAAAACTAAAACTTGAATTTCTGTGCCTCTTTCTTGGTGACTGCAACAACTTAGAAGCTTCTACTTCGTAGAGAGTGGTGCGACCGCAAACGTCATCACACGGCATTAGTTGCCAGACGATAAATGTAAACGTTTCTGAGAGTAATGCGTCCAATGTGAAGATTTTCAGTTACGTCGACACGAAAACAATGCAGAAAACGTTATGTTTTCTGCGGTTTTTACTACGAATTACCACTTCTCGCTTTTTCTCGTGTAATGGGGCTGCCAGAGTTCGGTTCATGCAAAATCTTAAGGTCCTAGGTCAACTACAAGGCAGCAAAAGCAGCCAAAAACTGAATTTTCAAAAACTAAAACTTGAATTTCTGTGCCTCTTTCTTGGTGACTGCGACAACTTAAAAGCTTCTACGTCGTACAGAGTGGTGCGACCGCAAACGTCATCACGCGGCATTAGTTGCCACACGATAAATGTAAACGTTTCTGAGAGTAATGCGTCCAATGTGAAGATTTTCAGTTACGACATTTCGAAAACAAATGTTGAGAACGTTATGTTTTCTGCGGTTTTTACTACGAATTACCACTTCTCGCTTTTTCTCGTGTAATGTGGCTGCCAGAGTTCGGTTCATGCAAAATCTTAAGGTCCTAGGTCAACTACAAGGCAGCAAAAGCAGCCAAAAACTGAATTTTCAAAAACTAAAACTTGAATTTCTGTGCCTCTTTCTTGGTGACTGCAACAACTTAGAAGCTACTACTTCGTACAGAGTGGTGCGACCGAAAACGTCATCACGCGGCATTAGTTGCCAGACGATAAATGTAAACGTTTCTGAGAGTAATGCGTCCAATGTGAAGATTTTCAGTTACGTCATTTCGAAAACAAATGTTGAAAACGTTATGTTTTCTGCGGTTTTTACTACGAATTACCACTTCTCGCTATTTCTCGTGTAATGGGGCTGCCAGAGTTCGGTTAATGCAAAATCTTAAGGTCCTAGGTCAACTACAAGGCAGCAAAAGCAGCCAAAAACTGAATTTTCAAAAACTAAAACTTGAATTTCTGTGCCTCTTTCTTGATGACTGCAACAACTTAGAAGCTTCTACGTCGTACAGAGTGGTGCGACCGCAAACGTCATCACGCGGCATTAGTTGCCAGACGATAAATGTACACGTTTCTGAGAGTAATGCGTCCAATGTGAAGATTTTGAGATACGTCATTTCGAAAACAAATGTTGAAAACGTTATGTTTTCTGCGGTTTTTACTACGAATTACCACTTCTCGCTTTTTCTCGTGTAATGTGGCTGCCAGAGTTCGGTTCATGCAAAATCTTAAGATCCTAGGTCAACTACAAGAAGCAAAAGCAGCCAAAAACTGAATTTTCAAAAACTAAAACTTGAATTTCTGAGCCTCTTTCTTGGTGACTGCAACAACTTAGAAGCTTCTACTTCGTACAGAGTGGTGCGACCGCAAACGTCATCACGCGGCATTAGTTGCCAGACGATAAATGTAAACGTTTCTGAGAGTAATGCGTCCAATGTGAAGATTTTCAGTTACGTCATTTCGAAAACAAATGTTGAAAACGTTATGTTTTCTGCGGTTTTTACTACGAATTACCACTTCTCGCTTTTTCTCGTGTAATGTGGCTGCCAGAGTTCGGTTCATGCAAAATCTTAAGGTCCTAGGTCAACTACAAGGCAGCAAAAGCAGCCAAAAACTGAATTTTCAAAAACTAAAACTTGAAATTCTGTACCTCTTTCTTGGTGACTGCAACAACTTAGAAGCTTCTACGTCGTACAGAGTGGTGCGACCGCAAACGTCATCACGCGGCATTAGTTGCCAGACGATAAATGTAAACGTTTCTGAGAGTAATGCGTCCAATGTGAAGATTTTCGGTTACGTCATTTCGAAAACAAATCTTGAAAACGTAATGTTTTCTGCGGTTTTTACTATGAATTACCACTTCTCGCTTTTTCTCGTGTAATGTGGCTGCCAGAGTTCGGTTCATGCAAAATCGTAAGGTCCTAGGTCAACTACAAGGCAGCAAAAGCAGCCAAAAACTGAATTTTCAAAAACTAAAACTTGAATTTCTGTGCCTCTTTCTTGGTGACTGCAACAACTTAGAAGCTTCTACTTCGTACAGAGTGGTGCGACCGCAAACGTCATCACGCGGCATTAGTTGGCAGACAATAAATGTAAACGTTTCCGAGAGAAATGCATCCATTGTGAAGATTTTCAGTTACGTCGATACGAAAACAATGTAGAAAACGTTATGTTTTCTGCGGTTTTTACTACGAATTACCACTTCTCGCTTTTTCTCGTGTAGTGTGGCTGCCAGAGTTCGGTTCATGCAAAATCTTAAGGTCCTAGGTCAACTACAAGGCAGCAAAAGCAGCCGAAAACTGAATTTTCAAAAACTAAAACTTGAATTTCTGTGCCTCTTTCTTGGTGACTGCAACAACTTAGAAGCTTCTACTTCGTACAGAGTGGTGCGACCGCAAACGTCATCACGCGGCATTAGTTGCCAGGCGATAAATGTAAACGTTTCTGAGAGTAATGCGTCCAATGTGAAGATTTTCAGTTACGACATTTCGGAAACAAATGTTGAAAACGTTATGTTTTCTGCGGTTTTTACTACGAATTACCACTTCTCGCTTTTTCTCGTGTAATGTGGCTGCCAGAGTTCGGTTCATGCAAAATCTTAAGGTCCTAGGTCAACTACAAGGCAGCAAAAGCAGCCAAAAACTGAATTTTCAACAACTAAAACTTGAAATTCTGTGCCTCTTTCTTGGTGACTGCAACAACTTAGAAGCTTCTACGTCGTACAGAGTGGTGCGACCGCAAACGTCATCACGCGGCATTAGTTGCCAGACGATAAATGTAAACGTTTCTGAGAGTAATGCGTCTAATGTGAAGATTTTCAGTTACGTCATTTCGAAAACAAATGTTGAAAACGTAATGTTTTCTGCGGTTTTTACTACGAATTACCACTTCTCGCTTTTTCTCGTGTAATGTGGCTGCCAGAGTTCGGTTCATGCAAAATCTTAAGGTCCTAGGTCAACTACAAGGCAGCAAAAGCAGCCAAAAACTGAATTTTCAAAAACTAAAACTTGAATTTCTGTGCCTCTTTCTTGGTGACTGCAACAACTTAGAAGCTTCTACTTCGTACAGAGTGGTGCGACCGCAAACGTCATCACGCTGCATTAGTTGCCAGACGATAAATGTAAACGTTTCTGAGAGTAATGCGTCCAATGTGAAGATTTTCAGTTACGTCATTTCGAAAACAAATGTTGAAAACATTATGTTTTCTGCGGTTTTTACTACGAATTACCACTTCTCGCTTTTTCTCGTGTAATGTGGCTGCCAGAGTTCGGTTCATGCAAAATCTTAAGGTCCTAGGTCAACTACAAGGCAGCAAAAGCAGCCAAAAACTGAATTTTCAAAAACTAAAACTTGAATTTCTGTGCCTCTTTCTTGGTGACTGCAAAAACTTAGAAGCTTCTACTTCGTACAGAGTGGTGCGACCGCAAACGTCATCACGCGGCATTAGTTGCCAGACGATAAATGTAAACGTTTCTGAGAGTAATGCGTCCAATGTGAAGATTTTCAGTTACGTCTTTTCGAAAACAAATGTTGAAAACGTTATGTTTTCTGCGGTTTTTACTACGAATTACCACTTCTCGCTTTTTCTCGTGTAATGTGGCTGCCAGAGTTCGGTTCATGCAAAATCTTAAGATCCTAGGTCAACTACAAGAAGCAAAAGCAGCCAAAAACTGAATTTTCAAAAACTAAAACTTGAATTTCTGTCCCTCTTTCTTGGTGACTGCACCAACTTAGAAGCTTCTACTTCGTACAGAGTGGTGCGACCGCAAACGTCATCACGCGGCATTAGTTGCCAGACGATAAATTTAAACGTTTCTGAGAGTAATGCGTCCAATGTGAAGATTTTCAGTTACGTCATTTCGAAAACAAATGTTGAAAACGTTATGTTTTCTGCGGTTTTTACTACGAATTACCACTTCTCGCTTTTTCTCGTGTAATGTGGCTGCCAGAGTTCGGTTCATGCAAAATCTTAAGGTCCTAGGTCAACTACAAGGCAGCAAAAGCAGCCAAAAACTGAATTTTCAAAAACTAAAACTTGAATTTCTGTGCCTCTTTCTTGGTGACTGCAACAACTTAGAAGCTTCTACTTCGTACAGAGTGGTGCGACCGCAAACGTCATCACGCGGCATTAGTTGCCAGACGATAAATGTAAACGTTTCTGAGAGTAATGCGTCCTATGTGAAGATTTTCAGTTACGTCATTTCGAAAACAAATGTTGAAAACATTATGTTTTCTGCGGTTTTTACTACGAATTACCACTTCTCGCTTTTTCTCGTGTAATGTGGCTGCCAGAGTTCGGTTCATGCAAAATCTTAAGATCCTAGGTCAACTACAAGAAGCAAAAGCAGCCAAAAACTGAAATTTCAAAAACTAAAACTTGAATTTCTGTGCCTCTTTCTTGGTGACTGCAACAACTTAGAAGCTTCTACTTCGTACAGAGTGGTGCGACCGCAAACGTCATCACGCGGCATTAGTTGCCAGACGATAAATTTAAACGTTTCTGAGAGTAATGCGTCCAATGTGAAGATTTTCAGTTACGTCATTTCGAAAACAAATGTTGAAAACGTTATGTTTTCTGCGGTTTTTACTACGAATTACCACTTCTCGCTTTTTCTCGTGTAATGTGGCTGCCAGAGTTCGGTTCATGCAAAATCTTAAGGTCCTAGGTCAAATACAAGGCAGCATAAGCAGCCAAAAACTGAATTTTCAAAAACTAAAACTTGAAATTCTGTGCCTCTTTCTTGGTGACTGCAACAACTTAGAAGCTTCTACGTCGTACAGAGTGGTGCGACCGCAAACGTCATCACGCGGCATTAGTTGCCAGACGATAAATGTAAACGTTTCTGAGAGTAATGCGTCCAATGTGAAGATTTTCAGTTACGTCATTTCGAAAACAAATGTTGAAAACGTAATGTTTTCTGCGGTTTTTACTACGAATTACCACTTCTCGCTTTTTCTCGTGTAATGTGGCTGCCAGAGTTCGGTTCATGCAAAATCTTAAGGTCCTAGGTCAACTACAAGGCAGCAAAAGCAGCCAAAAACTGAATTTTCAGAAACTAAAACTTGAATTTCTGTGCCTCTTTCTTGGTGACTGCAACAACTTAGAAGCTTCTACTTCGTACAGAGTGGTGCGACCGCAAACGTCATCACGCGGCTTTAGTTGGCAGACAATAAATGTAAACGTTTCCGAGAGAAATGCGTCCATTGTGAAGATTTTCAGTTACGTCGATACGAAAACAATGTAGAAAACGTTATGTTTTCTGCGGTTTTTACTACGAATTACCACTTCTCGCTTTTTCTCGTGTAATGTGGCTGCCAGAGTTCGGTTCATGCAAAATCTTAAGGTCCTAGGTCAACTACAAGGCAGCAAAAGCAGCCAAAAACTGAATTTTCAAAAACTAAAACTTGAATTTCTGTGCCTCTTTCTTGGTGACTGCAACAACTTAGAAGCTTCTACTTCGTACAGAGTGGTGCAACCGCAAACGTCATCACGCGGCATTAGTTGCCAGACGATAAATGTAAACGTTTCTGAGAGTAATGCGTCCAATGTGAAGATTTTCAGTTACGTCGACACGAAAACAATGCAGAAAACGTTATGTTTTCTGCGGTTTTTACTACGAATTACCACTTCTCGCTTTTTCTCGTGTAATGTGGCTGCCAGAGTTCGGTTCATGCAAAATCGTAAGGTCCTAGGTCAACTACAAGGCAGCAAAAGCAGCAAAAAACTGAATTTTCAAAAACTAAAACTTGAATTTCTGTGCCTCTATCTTGGTGACTGCGACAACTTAAAAGCTTCTACGTCGTACAGAGTGGTGGGACCGCAAACGTCATCACGCGGCATTAGTTGCCAGACGATAAATGTAAACGTTTCTGAGAGTAATGCGTCCTATGTGAAGATTTTCAGTTACGACATTTCGAAAACAAATGTTGAGAACGTTATGTTTTCTGCGGTTTTTACTACGAACTACCACTTCTCGCTTTTTCTCGTGTAATGTGGCTGCCAGAGTTCGGTTCATGCAAAATCTTAAGGTCCTAGGTCAACTACAAGGCAGCAAAAGCAGCCAAAAACTGAATTTTCAAAAACTAAAACTTGAATTTCTGTGCCTCTTTCTTGGTGACTGCAACAACTTAGAAGCTTCTACTTCGTACAGAGTGGTGCGACCGCAAACGTCATCACGCGGCATTAGTTGCCAGACGATAAATGTAAACGTTTCTGAGAGTAATGCGTCCAATGTGAAGATTTTCAGTTACGTCATTTCGAAAACAAATGTTGAAAACGTTATGTTTTCTGCGGTTTTTACTACGAATTACCACTTCTCGCATTTTCTCGTGTAATGTGGCTGCCAGAGTTCGGTTCATGCAAAATCTTAAGGTCCTAGGTCAACGACAAGGCAGCAAAAGCAGCCAAAAACTGAATTTTCAAAAACTAAAACTTGAATTTCTGTGCCTCTTTCTTGGTGACTGCAACAACTTTGAAGCTTCTACTTCGTACAGAGTGGTGCGACCGCAAACGTCATCACGCGGCATTAGTTGCCAGACGATAAATGTAAACGTTTCTGAGAGTAATGCGTCCAATGTGAAGATTTTCAGTTACGTCATTTCGAAAACAAATGTTGAAAACGTTATGTTTTCTGCGGTTTTTACTACGAATTACCACTTCTCGCTTTTTCTCGTGTAATGTGGCTGCCAGAGTTCGGTTCATGCAAAATCTTAAGGTCCTAGGTCAACTACAAGGCAGCAAAAGCAGCCAAAAACTGAAATTTCAAAAACTAAAACTTGAATTTCTGTGCCTCTTTCTTGGTGACTGCAACAACTTAGAAGCTTCTACTTCGTACAGAGTGGTGCGACCGCAAACGTCATCACGCGGCATTAGTTGCCAGACGATAAATGTAAACGTTTCTGAGAGTAATGCGTCCAATGTGAAGATTTTCAGTTACCTCGATACGAAAACAATGTAGAAAACGTTATGTTTTCTGCGGTTTTTACTACGAATTACCACTTCTCGCTTTTTCTCGTGTAATGGGGCTGCCAGAGTTCGGTTAATGCAAAATCTTAAGGTCCTAGGTCAACTACAAGGCAGCAAAAGCAGCCAAAAACTGAATTTTCAAAAACTAAAACTTGAATTTCTGTGCCTCTTTCTTGATGACTGCAACAATTTAGAAGCTTCTACGTCGTACAGAGTGGTGCGACCGCAAACGTCATCACGCGGCATTAGTTGCTAGACGATAAATGTAAACGTTTCTGAGAGTAATGCGTCCAATGTGAAGATTTTGAGATACGTCATTTCGAAAACAAATGTTGAAAACGTTATGTTTTCTGCGGTTTTTACTACGAATTACCACTTCTCGCTTTTTCTCGTGTAATGTGGCTGCCAGAGTTCGGTTCATGCAAAATCTTAAGATCCTATGTCAACTACAAGAAGCAAAAGCAGCCAAAAACTGAATTTTCAAAAACTAAAACTTGAATTTCTGTGCCTCTTTCTTGGTGACTGCAACAAATTAGAAGCTTCTACTTCGTACAGAGTGGTGCGACCGCAAACGTCATCACGCGGCATTAGTTGCCAGACGATAAATGTAAACGTTTCTGAGAGTAATGCGTCCAATGTGAAGATTTTCAGTTACGTCATTTCGAAAACAAATGTTGAAAACGTTATGTTTTCTGCGGTTTTTACTACGAATTACCACTTCTCGCTTTTTCTCGTGTAATGTGGCTGCCAGAGTTCGGTTCATGCAAAATCTTAAGGTCCTAGGTCAACTACAAGGCAGCAAAAGCAGCCAAAAACTGAATTTTCAAAAACTAAAACTTGAAATTCTATTCCTCTTTCTTGGTGACTGCAACAACTTAGAAGCTTCTACGTCGTACAGAGTGGTGCGACCGCAAACGTCATCACGCGGCATTAGTTGCCAGACGATAAATGTAAACGTTTCTGAGAGTAATGCGTCCAATGTGAAGATTTTCGGTTACGTCATTTCGAAAACAAATGTTGAAAACGTAATGTTTTCTGCGGTTTTTACTACGAATTACCACTTCTCGCTTTTTCTCGTGTAATGTGGCTGCCAGAGTTCGGTTCATGCAAAATCTTAAGGTCCTAGGTCAACTACAAGGCAGCAAAAGCAGCCAAAAACTGAATTTTCAAAAACTAAAACTTTAATTTCTGTGCCTCTTTCTTGGTGACTGCAACAACTTAGAAGCTTCTACTTCGTACAGAGTGGTGCGACCGCAAACGTCATCACGCGGCATTAGTTGGCAGACAATAAATGTAAACGTTTCCGAGAGAAATGCATCCATTGTGAAGATTTTCAGTTACGTCGATACGAAAACAATGTAGAAAACGTTATGTTTTCTGCGGTTTTTACTACGAATTACCACTTCTCGCTTTTTCTCGTGTAATGTGGCTGCCAGAGTTCGGTTCATGCAAAATCTTAAGGTCCTAGGTCAACTACAAGGCAGCAAAAGCAGCCAAAAACTAAAATTTCAAAAACTAAAACTTGAATTTCTGTGCCTCTTTCTTGGTGACTGCAACAACTTAGAAGCTTCTACTTCGTACAGAGTGGTGCGACCGCAAACGTCATCACGCGGCATTAGTTGCCAGACGATAAATGTAAACGTTTCTGAGAGTAATGCGTCCAATGTGAAGATTTTCAGTTACGTCATTTCGAAAACAAATGTTGAAAACGTTATGTTTTCTGCGGTTTTTACTACGAATTACCACTTCTCGCATTTTCTCGTGTAATGTGGCTGCCAGAGTTCGGTTCATGCAAAATCTTAAGGTCCTAGGTCAACTACAAGGCAGCAAAAGCAGCCAAAAACTGAATTTTCAAAAACTAAAACTTGAATTTCTGTGCCTCTTTCTTGGTGACTGCAACAACTTAGAAGCTTCTACTTCGTACAGAGTGGTGCGACCGCAAACGTCATCACGCGGCATTAGTTGCCAGACGATAAATGTAAACGTTTCTGAGAGTAATGCGTCCAATGTGAAGATTTTCAGTTACGTCATTTCGAAAACAAATGTTGAAAACGTTATGTTTTCTGCGGTTTTTACTACGAATTACCACTTCTCGCTTTTTCTCGTGTAATGTGGCTGCCAGAGTTCGGTTCATGCAAAATCTTAAGGTCCTAGGTCAACTACAAGGCAGCAAAAAGCAGCCAAAAACTGAATTTTCAAAAACTAAAACTTGAATTTCTGTGCCTCTTTCTTGGTGACTGCAAAAACTTAGAAGCTTCTACTTCGTACAGAGTGGTGCGACCGCAAACGTAATCACGCGGCTTTAGTTGGCAGACAATAAATGTAAACGTTTCCGAGAGAAATGCATCCATTGTGAAGATTTTCAGTTACGTCGATACGAAAACAATGTAGAAAACGTTATGTTTTCTGCGGTTTTTACTACGAATTACCACTTCTCGCTTTTTCTCGTGTAATGTGGCTGCCAGAGTTCGGTTCATGCAAAATCTTAAGGTCCTAGGTCAACTACAAGGCAGCAAAAGCAGCCAAAAACTGAATTTTCAAAAACTAAAACTTGAATTTCTGTGCCTCTTTCTTGGTGACTGCAACAACTTAGAAGCTTCTACTTCGTACAGAGTGGTGCGACCGCAAACGTCATCACGCGGCATTAGTTGCCAGACGATAAATGTAAACGTTTCTGAGAGTATTGCGTCCAATGTGAAGATTTTCAGTTACGACATTTCGGAAACAAATGTTGAAAACGTTATGTTTTCTGCGGTTTTTACTACGAATTACCACTTCTCGCTTTTTCTCGTGTAATGTGGCTGCCAGAGTTCGGTTCATGCAAAATCTTAAGGTCCTAGGTCAACTACAAGGCAGCAAAAGCAGCCAAAAACTGAATTTTCAAAAACTAAAACTTGAATTTCTGTGCCTCTTTCTTGGTGACTGCAACAACTTAGAAGCTTCTACTTCGTACAGAGTGGTGCGACCGCAAACGTCATCACGCGGCATTAGTTGCCAGACGATAAATGTAAACGTTTCTGAGAGTAATGCGTCCAATGTGAAGATTTTCAGTTACGTCGACACGAAAACAATGCAGAAAACGTTATGTTTTCTGCGGTTTTTACTACGAATTACCACTTCTCGCTTTTTCTCGTGTAATGGGGCTGCCAGAGTTCGGTTCATGCAAAATCTTAAGGTCCTAGGTCAACTACAAGGCAGCAAAAGCAGCCAAAAACTGAATTTTCAAAAACTAAAACTTGAATTTCTGTGCCTCTTTCTTGGTGACTGCGACAACTTAAAAGCTTCTACGTCGTACAGAGTGGTGCGACCGCAAACGTCATCACGCGGCATTAGTTGCCAGACGATAAATGTAAACGTTTCTGAGAGTAATGCGTCCAATGTGAAGATTTTCAGTTACGACATTTCGAAAACAAATGTTGAGAACGTTATGTTTTCTGCGGTTTTTACTACGAATTACCACTTCTCGCTTTTTCTCGTGTAATGTGGCTGCCAGAGTTCGGTTCATGCAAAATCTTAAGGTCCTAGGTCAACTACAAGGCAGCAAAAGCAGCCAAAAACTGAATTTTCAAAAACTAAAACTTGAATTTCTGTGCCTCTTTCTTGGTGACTGCAACAACTTAGAAGCTTCTACTTCGTACAGAGTGGTGCGACCGCAAACGTCATCACGCGGCATTAGTTGCCAGACGATAAACGTAAACGTTTCTGAGAGTAATGCGTCCAATGTGAAGATTTTCAGTTACGTCATTTCGAAAACAAATGTTGAAAACGTTATGTTTTCTGCGGTTTTTACTACGAATTACCACTTCTCGCATTTTCTCGTGTAATGTGGCTGCCAGAGTTCGGTTCATGCAAAATCTTAAGGTCCTAGGTCAACGACAAGGCAGCAAAAGCAGCCAAAAACTGAATTTTCAAAAACTAAAACTTGAATTTCTGTGCCTGTTTCTTGGTGACTGCAACAACTTTGAAGCTTCTACTTCGTACAGAGTGGTGCGACCGCAAACGTCATCACGCGGCATTAGTTGCCAGACGATAAATGTAAACGTTTCTGAGAGTAATGCGTCCAATGTGAAGATTTTCAGTTACGTCATTTCGAAAACAAATGTTGAAAACGTTATGTTTTCTGCGGTTTTTACTACGAATTACCACTTCTCGCTTTTTCTCGTGTAATGTGGCTGCCAGAGTTCGGTTCATGCAAAATCTTAAGGTCCTAGGTCAACTACAAGGCAGCAAAAGCAGCCAAAAACTGAATTTTCAAAAACTAAAACTTGAATTTCTGTGCCTCTTTCTTGGTGACTGCAACAACTTAGAAGCTTCTACTTCGTACAGAGTGGTGCGACCGCAAACGTCATCACGCGGCATTAGTTGCCAGACGATAAATGTAAACGTTTCTGAGAGTAATGCGTCCTATGTGAAGATTTTCAGTTACGTCGATACGAAAACAATGTAGAAAACGTTATGTATTCTGCGGTTTTTACTACGAATTACCACTTCTCGCTTTTTCTCGTGTAATGTGGCTGCCAGAGTTCGGTTGATGCAAAATCTTAAGGTCCTAGGTCAACTACAAGGCAGCAAAAGCAGCCAAAAACTGAATTTTCAAAAACTAAAACTTGAATTTCTGTGCCTCTTTCTTGATGACTGCAACAACTTAGAAGCTTCTACGTCGTACAGAGTGGTGCGACCGCAAACGTCATCACGCGGCATTAGTTGCCAGACGATAAATGTAAACGTTTCTGAGAGTAATGCGTCCAATGTGAAGATTTTGAGATACGTCATTTCGAAAACAAATGTTGAAAACGTTATGTTTTCTGCGGTTTTTACTACGAATTACCACTTCTCGCTTTTTCTCGTGTAATGTGGCTGCCAGAGTTCGGTTCATGCAAAATCTTAAGATCCTAGGTCAACTACAAGAAGCAAAAGCAGCCAAAAACTGAATTTTCAAAAACTAAAACTTGAATTTCTGTGCCTCTTTCTTGGTGACTGCAACAAATTAGAAGCTTCTACTTCGTACAGAGTGGTGCGACCGCAAACGTCATCACGCGGCATTAGTTGCCAGACGATAAATGTAAACGTTTCTGAGAGTAATGCGTCCAATGTGAAGATTTTCAGTTACGTCATTTCGAAAACAAATGTTGAAAACGTTATGTTTTCTGCGGTTTTTACTACGAATTACCACTTCTCGCTTTTTCTCGTGTAATGTGGCTGCCAGAGTTCGGTTCATGCAAAATCTTAAGGTCCTAGGTCAACTACAAGGCAGCAAAAGCAGCCAAAAACTGAATTTTCAAAAACTAAAACTTGAAATTCTGTGCCTCTTTCTTGGTGACTGCAACAACTTAGAAGCTTCTACGTCGTACAGAGTGGTGCGACCGCAAACGTCAACACGCGGCATTAGTTGCCAGACGATAAATGTAAACGTTTCTGAGAGTAATGCGTCCAATGTGAAGATTTTCGGTTACGTCATTTCGAAAACAAATGTTGAAAACGTAATGTTTTCTGCGGTTTTTACTACGAATTACCACTTCTCGCTTTTTCTCGTGTAATGTGGCTGCCAGAGTTCGGTTCATGCAAAATCTTAAGGTCCTAGGTCAACTACAAGGCAGCAAAAGCAGCCAAAAACTGAATTTTCAAAAACTAAAACTTGAATTTCTGTGCCTCTTTCTTGGTGACTGCAACAACTTAGAAGCTTCTACTTCGTACAGAGTGGTGCGACCGCAAACGTCATCACGCGGCATTAGTTGGCAGACAATAAATGTAAACGTTTCCGAGAGAAATGCATCCATTGTGAAGATTTTCAGTTACGTCGATACGAAAACAATGTAGAAAACGTTATGTTTTCTGCGGTTTTTACTACGAATTACCACTTCTCGCTTTTTCTCGTGTAATGTGGCTGCTAGCGTTCGGTTCATGCAAAATCTTATGGTCCTAGGTCAACTACAAGGCAGCAAAAGCAGCCAAAAACTGAAATTTCAAAAACTAAAACTTGAATTTCTGTGCCTCTTTCTTGGTGACTGCAACAACTTAGAAGCTTCTACTTCGTACAGAGTGGTGCGACCGCAAACGTCATCACGCGGCATTAGTTGCCAGACGATAAATGTAAACGTTTCTGAGAGTAATGCGTCCAATGTGAAGATTTTCAGTTACGTCATTTCGAAAACAAATGTTGAAAACGTTATGTTTTCTGCGGTTTTTACTACGAATTACCACTTCTCGCATTTTCTCGTGTAATGTGGCTGCCAGAGTTCGGTTCATGCAAAATCTTAAGGTCCTAGGTCAACTACAAGGCAGCAAAAGCAGCCAAAAACTGAATTTTCAAAAACTAAAACTTGAATTTCTGTGCCTCTTTCTTGGTGACTGCAACAACTTAGAAGCTTCTACTTCGTACAGAGTGGTGCGACCGCAAACGTCATCACGCGGCATTAGTTGCCAGACGATAAATGTAAACGTTTCTGAGAGTAATGCGTAAAATGTGAAGATTTTCAGTTACGTCATTTCGAAAACAAATGTTGAAAACGTTATGTTTTCTGCGGTTTTTACTACGAATTACCACTTCTCGCTTTTTCTCGTGTAATGTGGCTGCCAGAGTTCGGGTCATGCAAAATCTTAAGGTCCTAGGTCAACTACAAGGCAGCAAAAAGCAGCCAAAAACTGAATTTTCAAAAACTAAAACTTGAATTTCTGTGCCTCTTTCTTGGTGACTGCAAAAACTTAGAAGCTTCTACTTCGTACAGAGTGGTGCGACCGCAAACGTCATCACGCGGCATTAGTTGCCAGACGATAAATGTAAACGTTTCTGAGAGTAATGCGTCCAATGTGAAGATTTTCAGTTACGTCATTTCGAAAACAAATGTTGAAAACGTTATGTTTTCTGCGGTTTTTACTACGAATTACCACTTCTCGCTTTTTCTCGTGTAATGTGGCTGCCAGAGTTCGGTTCATGCAAAATCTTAAGGTCCTAGGTCAACTACAAGGCAGCAAAAGCAGCCAAAAACTGAATTTTCAAAAACTAAAACTTGAATTTCTGTGCCTCTTTCTTGGTGACTGCGACAACTTAAAAGCTTCTACGTCGTACAGAGTGGTGCGACCGCAAACGTCATCACGCGGCATTAGTTGCCAGACGATAAATGTAAACGTTTCTGAGAGTAATGCGTCCAATGTGAAGATTTTCAGTTACGACATTTCGAAAACAAATGTTGAGAACGTTATGTTTTCTGCGGTTTTTACTACGAATTACCACTTCTCGCTTTTTCTCGTGTAATGTGGCTGCCAGAGTTCGGTTCATGCAAAATCTTAAGGTCCTAGGTCAACTACAAGGCAGCAAAAGCAGCCAAAAACTGAATTTTCAAAAACTAAAACTTGAATTTCTGTGCCTCTTTCTTGGTGACTGCAACAACTTAGAAGCTTCTACTTCGTACAGAGTGGTGCGACCGCAAACGTCATCACGCGGCATTAGTTGCCAGACGATAAATGTAAACGTTTCTGAGAGTAATGCGTCCAATGTGAAGATTTTCAGTTACGTCGATACGAAAACAATGTAGAAAACGTTATGTTTTCTGCGGTTTTTACTACGAATTACCACTTCTCGCATTTTCTCGTGTAATGTGGCTGCCAGAGTTCGGTTCATGCAAAATCTTAAGATCCTAGGTCAACGACAAGGCAGCAAAAGCAGCTAAAAACTGAATTTTCAAAAACTAAAACTTGAATTTCTGTGCCTCTTTCTTGGTGACTGCAACAACTTTGAAGCTTCTACTTCGTACAGAGTGGTGCGACCGCAAACGTCATCACGCGGCATTAGTTGCCAGACGATAAATGTAAACGTTTCTGAGAGTAATGCGTCCAATGTGAAGATTTTCAGTTACGTCATTTCGAAAACAAATGTTGAAAACGTTATGTTTTCTGCGGTTTTTACTACGAATTACCACTTCTCGCTTTTTCTCGTGTAATGTGGCTGCCAGAGTTCGGTTCATGCAAAATCTTAAGGTCCTAGGTCAAATACAAGGCAGCAAAAGCAGCCAAAAACTGAATTTTCAAAAACTAAAACTTGAATTTCTGTGCCTCTTTCTTGGTGACTGCAACAACTTAGAAGCTTCTACTTCGTACAGAGTGGTGCGACCGCAAACGTCATCACGCGGCATTAGTTGCCAGACGATAAATGTAAACGTTTCTGAGAGTAATGCGTCCAATGTGAAGATTTTCAGTTACGTCGATAGGAAAACAATGTAGAAAACGTTATGTATTCTGCGGTTTTTACTACGAATTACCACTTCTCGCTTTTTCTCGTGTAATGGGGCTGCCAGAGTTCGGTTAATGCAAAATCTTAAGGTCCTAGGTCAACTACAAGGCAGCAAAAGCAGCCAGAAACTGAATTTTCAAAAACTAAAACTTGAATTTCTGTGCCTCTTTCTTGGTGACTGCAACAACTTAGAAGCTTCTACGTCGTACAGAGTGATGCGACCGCAAACGTCAACACGCGGCATTAGTTGCCAGACGATAAATGTAAACGTTTCTGAGAGTAATGCGTCCAATGTGAAGATTTTCGGTTACGTCATTTCGAAAACAAATGTTGAAAACGTAATGTTTTCTGCGGTTTTTACTACGAATTACCACTTCTCGCTTTTTCTCGTGTAATGTGGCTGCCAGAGTTCGGTTCATGCAAAATCTTAAGGTCCTAGGTCAACTACAAGGCAGCAAAAGCAGCCAAAAACTGAAATTTCAAAAACTAAAACTTGAATTTCTGTGCCTCTTTCTTGGTGACTGCAACAACTTAGAAGCTTCTACTTCGTACAGAGTGGTGCGACCGCAAACGTCATCACGCGGCATTAGTTGCCAGACGATAAATGTAAACGTTTCTGAGAGTAATGCGTCCAATGTGAAGATTTTCAGTTACGTCATTTCGAAAACAAATGTTGAAAACGTTATGTTTTCTGCGGTTTTTACTACGAATTACCACTTCTCGCATTTTCTCGTGTAATGTGGCTGCCAGAGTTCGGTTCATGCAAAATCTTAAGGTCCTAGGTCAACTACAAGGCAGCAAAAGCAGCCAAAAACTGAATTTTCAAAAACTAAAACTTGAATTTCTGTGCCTCTTTCTTGGTGACTGCAACAACTTAGAAGCTTCTACTTCGTACAGAGTGGTGCGACCGCAAACGTCATCACGCGGCATTAGTTGCCAGACGATAAATGTAAACGTTTCTGAGAGTAATGCGTAAAATGTGAAGATTTTCAGTTACGTCATTTCGAAAAGAAATGTTGAAAACGTTATGTTTTCTGCGGTTTTTACTACGAATTACCACTTCTCGCTTTTTCTCGTGTAATGTGGCTGCCAGAGTTCGGGTCATGCAAAATCTTAAGGTCCTAGGTCAACTACAAGGAAGCAATAGCAGCCAAAAACTGAATTTTCAAAAACTAAAACTTGAATTTCTGTGCCTCTTTCTTGGTGACTGCAACAACTTAGAAGCTTCTACTTCGTACAGAGTGGTGCGACCGCAAACCTCAGCACGCGGCATTAGTTGCCAGACGATAAATGTAAACGTTTCCGAGAGAAATGCATCCATTGTGAAGATTTTCAGTTACGTCGATACGAAAACAATGTAGAAAACGTTATGTTTTCTGCGGTTTTTACTACGAATTACCACTTCTCGCTTTTTCTCGTGTTATGTGGCTGCCAGAGTTCGGTTCATGCAAAATCTTAAGGTCCTAGGTCAACTACAAGGAAGCAATAGCAGCCAAAAACTGAATTTTTAAAAACTAAAACTTGAATTTCTGTGCCTCTTTCTTGGTGACTGCAAAAACTTAGAAGCTTCTACTTCGTACAGAGTGGTGCGACCGCAAACGTCATCACGCGGCATTAGTTGCCAGACGATAAATGTAAACGTTTCTGAGAGTAATGCGTCCAATGTGAAGATTTTCAGTTACGTCATTTCGAAAACAAATGTTGAAAACGTTATGTTTTCTGCGGTTTTTACTACGAATTACCACTTCTCGCTTTTTCTCGTGTAATGTGGCTGCCAGAGTTCGGTTCATGCAAAATCTTAAGGTCCTAGGTCAACTACAAGGCAGCAAAAGCAGCCAAAAACTGAATTTTCAAAAACTAAAACTTGAATTTCTGTGCCTCTTTCTTGGTGACTGCGACAACTTAAAAGCTTCTACGTCGTACAGAGTGGTGCGACCGCAAACGTCATCACGCGGCATTAGTTGCCAGACGATAAATGTAAACGTTTCTGAGAGTAATGCGTCCAATGTGAAGATTTTCAGTTACGACATTTCGAAAACAAATGTTGAGAACGTTATGTTTTCTGCGGTTTTTACTACGAATTACCACTTCTCGCTTTTTCTCGTGTAATGTGGCTGCCAGAGTTCGGTTCATGCAAAATCTTAAGGTCCTAGGTCAACTACAAGGCAGCTAAAGCAGCCAAAAACTGAATTTTCAAAAACTAAAACTTGAATTTCTGTGCCTCTTTCTTGGTGACTGCAACAACTTAGAAGCTTCTACTTCGTACAGAGTGGTGCGACCGCAAACGTCATCACGCGGCATTAGTTGCCACACGATAAATGTAAACGTTTCTGAGAGTAATGCGTCCAATGTGAAGATTTTCAGTTACGTCGATACGAAAACAATGTAGAAAACGTTATGTTTTCTGCGGTTTTTACTACGAATTACCACTTCTCGCATTTTCTCGTGTAATGTGGCTGCCAGAGTTCGGTTCATGCAAAATCTTAAGATCCTAGGTCAACGACAAGGCAGCAAAAGCAGCCAAAAACTGAATTTTCAAAAACTAAAACTTGAATTTCTGTGCCTCTTTCTTGGTGACTGCAACAACTTTGAAGCTTCTACTTCGTACAGAGTGGTGCGACCGCAAACGTCATCACGCGGCATTAGTTGCCAGACGATAAATGTAAACGTTTCTGAGAGTAATGCGTCCAATGTGAAGATTTTCAGTTACGTCATTTCGAAAACAAATGTTGAAAACGTTATGTTTTCTGCGGTTTTTACTACGAATTACCACTTCTCGCTTTTTCTCGTGTAATGTGGCTGCCAGAGTTCGGTTCATGCAAAATCTTAAGGTCCTAGGTCAAATACAAGGCAGCAAAAGCAGCCAAAAACTGAATTTTCAAAAACTAAAACTTGAATTTCTGTGCCTCTTTCTTGGTGACTGCAACAACTTAGAAGCTTCTACTTCGTACAGAGTGGTGCGACCGCAAACGTGATCACGCGGCATTAGTTGCTAGACGATAAATGTAAACGTTTCTGAGAGTAATGCGTCCAATGTGAAGATTTTCAGTTACGTCGATACGAAAACAATGTAGAAAACGTTATGTATTCTGCGGTTTTTACTACGAATTACCACTTCTCGCTTTTTCTCGTGTAATGGGGCTGCCAGAGTTCGGTTAATGCAAAATCTTAAGGTCCTAGGTCAACTACAAGGCAGCAAAAGCAGCCAGAAACTGAATTTTCAAAAACTAAAACTTGAATTTCTGTGCCTCTTTCTTGATGACTGCAACAACTTAGAAGCTTCTACGTCGTACAGAGTGGTGCGACCGCAAACGTCATCACGCGGCATTAGTTGCCAGACGATAAATGTAAACGTTTCTGAGAGTAATGCGTCCAATGTGAAGATTTTGAGATACGTCATTTCGAAAACAAATGTTGAAAACGTTATGTTTTCTGCGGTTTTTACTACGAATTACCACTTCTCGCTTTTTCTCGTGTAATGTGGCTGCCAGAGTTCGGTTCATGCAAAATCTTAAGATCCTAGGTCAACTACAAGAAGCAAAAGCAGCCAAAAACTGAATTTTCAAAAACTAAAACTTGAATTTCTGTGCCTCTTTCTTGGTGACTGCAACAAATTAGAAGCTTCTACTTCGTACAGAGTGGTGCGACCGCAAACGTCATCACGCGGCATTAGTTGCCAGACGATAAATGTAAACGTTTCTGAGAGTAATGCGTCCAATGTGAAGATTTTCAGTTACGTCATTTCGAAAACAAATGTTGAAAACGTTATGTTTTCTGCGGTTTTTACTACGAATTACCACTTCTCGCTTTTTCTCGTGTAATGTGGCTGCCAGAGTTCGGTTCATGCAAAATCTTAAGGTCCTAGGTCAACTACAAGGCAGCAAAAGCAGCCAAAAACTGAATTTTCAAAAACTAAAACTTGAAATTCTGTGCCTCTTTCTTGGTGACTGCAACAACTTAGAAGCTTCTACGTCGTACAGAGTGGTGCGACCGCAAACGTCATCACGCGGCATTAGTTGCCAGACGATAAATGTAAACGTTTCTGAGAGTAATGCGTCCAATGTGAAGATTTTCAGTTACGTCATTTCGAAAACAAATGTTGAAAACGTAATGTTTTCTGCGGTTTTTACTACGAATTACCACTTCTCGCTTTTTCTCGTGTAATGTGGCTGCCGGAGTTCGGTTCATGCAAAATCTTAAGGTCCTAGGTCAACTACAAGGCAGCAAAAGCAGCCAAAAACTGAATTTTCAAAAACTAAAACTTGAATTTCTGTGCCTCTTTCTTGGTGACTGCAACAACTTAGAAGCTTCTACTTCGTACAGAGTGGTGCGACCGCAAACGTCATCACGCGGCATTAGTTGGCAGATAATAAATGTAAACGTTTCCGAGAGAAATGCATCCATTGTGAAGATTTTCAGTTACGTCGATACGAAAACAATGTAGAAAACGTTATGTTTTCTGCGGTTTTTACTACGAATTACCACTTCTCGCTTTTTCTCGTGTAATGTGGCTGCCAGAGTTCGGTTCATGCAAAATCTTAAGGTCCTAGGTCAACTACAAGGCAGCAAAAGCAGCCAAAAACTGAATTTTCAAAAACTAAAACTTGAATTTCTGTGCCTCTTTCTTGGTGACTGCAACAACTTAGAAGCTTCTACTTCGTACAGAGTGGTGCGACCGCAAACGTCATCACGCGGCATTAGTTGCCAGACGATAAATGTAAACGTTTCTGAGAGTAATGCGTCCAATGTGAAGATTTTCAGTTACGTCATTTCGAAAACAAATGTTGAAAACGTTATGTTTTCTGCGGTTTTTACTACGAATTACCACTTCTCGCATTTTCTCGTGTAATGTGGCTGCCAGAGTTCGGTTCATGCAAAATCTTAAGGTCCTAGGTCAACTACAAGGCAGCAAAAGCAGCCAAAAACTGAATTTTCAAAAACTAAAACTTGAATTTCTGTGCCTCTTTCTTGGTGACTGCAACAACTTAGAAGCTTCTACTTCGTACAGAGTGGTGCGACCGCAAACGTCATCACGCGGCATTAGTTGCCAGACGATAAATGTAAACGTGTCTGAGAGTAATGCGTCCAATGTGAAGATTTTCAGTTACGTCATTTCGAAAACAAATGTTGAAAACGTTATGTTTTCTGCGGTTTTTACTACGAATTACCACTTCTCGCTTTTTCTCGTGTAATGTGGCTGCCAGAGTTCGGTTCATGCAAAATTTTAAGGTCCTAGGTCAACTACAAGGCAGCAAAAAGCAGCCAAAAACTGAATTTTCAAAAACTAAAACTTGAATTTCTGTGCCTCTTTCTTGGTGACTGCAAAAACTTAGAAGCTTCTACTTCGTACAGAGTGGTGCGACCGCAAACGTCATCACGCGGCATTAGTTGCCAGACGATAAATGTAAACGTTTCTGAGAGTAATGCGTCCAATGTGAAGATTTTCAGTTACGTCATTTCGAAAACAAATGTTGAAAACGTTATGTTTTCTGCGGTTTTTTACTACGAATTACCACTTCTCGCTTTTTCTCGTGTAATGTGGCTGCCAGAGTTCGGTTCATGCAAAATCTTAAGGTCCTAGGTCAACTACAAGGCAGCAAAGGCAGCCAAAAACTGAATTTTCAAAAACTAAAACTTGAAATTCTGTGCCTCTTTCTTGGTGACTGCAACAACTTAGAACCTTCTACGTCGTACAGAGTGGTGCGACCGCAAACGTCATCACGCGGCATTAGTTGCCAGACGATAAATGTAAACGTTTCTGAGAGTAATGCGTCCAATGTGAAGATTTTCAGTTACGTCATTTCGAAAACAAATGTTGAAAACGTGATGTTTTCTGCGGTTTTTACTACGAATTACCACTTCTCGCTTTTTCTCGTGTAATGTGGCTGCCAGAGTTCGGTTCATGCAAAATCTTAAGGTCCTAGGTCAACTACAAGGCAGCAAAAGCAGCCAAAAACTGAATTTTCAAAAACTAAAACTTGAATTTCTGTGCCTCTTTCTTGGTGACTGCAACAACTTAGAAGCTTCTACTTCGTACAGAGTGGTGCGACCGCAAACTTCATCACGCGGCATTAGTTGGCAGACAATAAATGTAAACGTTTCCGAGAGAAATGCATCCATTGTGAAGATTTTCAGTTACGTCGATACGAAAACAATGTAGAAAACGTTATGTTTTCTGCGGTTTTTACTACGAATTACCACTTCTCGCTTTTTCTCGTGTAATGTGGCTGCCAGAGTTCGGTTCATGCAAAATCTTAAGGTCCTAGGTCAACTACAAGGCAGCAAAAGCAGCCAAAAACTGAATTTTCAAAAACTAAAACTTGAAATTCTGTGCCTCTTTCTTGGTGACTGCAACAACTTAGAAGCTTCTACGTCGTACAGAGTGGTGCGACCGCAAACTTCATCACGCGGCATTAGTTGCCAGACGATAAATGTAAACGTTTCTGAGAGTAATGCGTCCAATGTGAAGATTTTCAGTTACGTCGATACGAAAACAAATGTTGAAAACGTGATGTTTTCTGCTTTTTTTACTACGAATTACCACTTCTCGCTTTTTCTCGTGTAATGTGGCTGCCAGAGTTCGGTTCATGCAAAATCTTAAGGTCCTAGGTCAACTACAAGGCAGCAAAAGCAGCCAAAAACTGAATTTTCAAAAACAAAAACCTGAATTTCTGTGCCTCTTTCTTGGTGACTGCAACAACTTAGAAGCTTCTACTTCGTACAGAGTGGTGCGACCGCAAACGTCATCACGCGGCATTAGTTGCCAGACGATAAATGTAAACGTTTCTGAGAGTAATGCGTCCAATGTGAAGATTTTCAGTTACGTCGATACGAAAACAATGTAGAAAACGTTATGTTTTTTTGCGGTTTTTACTACGAATTACCACTTCTCGCTTTTTCTCGTGTAATGTGGCTGCCAGAGTTCGGTTCATGCAAAATCTTAAGGTCCTAGGTCAACTACAAGGCAGCAAAAGCAGCCAAAAACTGAATTTTCAAAAACTAAAACTTGAATTTCTGTGCCTCTTTCTTGGTGACTGCAACAACTTAGAAGCTTCTACTTCGTACAGAGTGGTGCGACCGCAAACGCCATCACGCGGCATTAGTTGCCAGACGATAAATGTAAACGTTTCTGAGAGTAATGCGTCCAATGCGAAGATTTTCAGTTACGTCATTTCGAAAACAAATGTTGAAAACGTTATGTTTTCTGCGGTTTTTACTACGAATTACCACTTCTCGCTTTTTCTCGTGTAATGTGGCTGCCAGAGTTCGGTTCATGCAAAATCTTAAGGTCCTAGGTCAACTACAAGGCAGCAAAAGCAGCCAAAAACTGAATTTTCAAAAACTAAAACTTGAATTTCTGTGCCTCTTTCTTGGTGACTGCAACAACTTAGAAGCTTCTACTTCGTACAGAGTGGTGCGACCGCAAACGTCATCACGCGGCATTAGTTGCCAGACGATAAATGTAAACGTTTCTGAGAGTAATGCGTCCAATGTGAAGATTTTCAGTTACGTCATTTCGAAAACAAATGTTGAAAACGTTATGTTTTCTGCGGTTTTTACTATGAATTACCACTTCTCGCTTTTTCTCGTGTAATGTGGCTGCCAGAGTTCGGTTCATGCAAAATCTTAAGGTCCTAGGTCAACTACAAGGCAGCAAAAGCAGCCAAAAACTGAAATTTCAAAAACTAAAACTTGAATTTCTGTGCCTCTTTCTTGGTGACTGCAACAACTTAGAAGCTTCTACTTCGTACAGAGTGGTGCGACCGCAAACGTCATCACGCGGCATTAGTTGCCAGACGATAAATGTAAACGTTTCTGAGAGTAATGCGTCCAATGTGAAGATGTTCAGTTACGTCGATACGAAAACCATGTAGAAAACGTTATGTTTTCTGCGGTTTTTACTATGAATTACCACCTCTCGCTTTTTCTCGTGTAATGTGGCTGCCAGAGTTCGGTTCATGCAAAATCTTAAGGTCCTAGGTCAACTACAAGGCAGCAAAAGCAGCCAAAAACTGAATTTTCAAAAACAAAAACTTGAATTTCTGTGCCTCTTTCTTGGTGACTGCAACAACTTAGAAGCTTCTACTTCGTACAGAGTGGTGCGACCGCAAACGTCATCACGTGGCATTAGTTGCCAGACGACAAATTTAAACGTTTCTGAGAGTAATGCGTCCAATGTGAAGATTTTCAGTTACGTCGATACGAAAACAATGTAGAAAAGGTTATGTTTTCTGCGGTTTTTACCACGAATTACCAATTCTCGCTTTTTCTCGTGTAATGTGGCTGCCAGAGTTCGGTTCATGCAAAATCTTAAGGTCCTAGGTCAACTACAAGGCAGCAAAAGCAGCCAAAAACTGAATTTTCAAAAACAAAAACTTGAATTTCTGTGCCTCTTTCTTGGTGACTGCAACAACTTAGAAGCTTCTACTTCGTACAGAGTGGTGCGACCGCAAACGTGATCACGCGGCATTAGTTGTCAGACGATAAATGTAAACGTTTCTGAGAGTAATGCGTCCAATGTGAAGATTTTCAGTTACGTCGATACGAAAACAATGTAGAAAACGTTATGTTTTCTGCGGTTTTTACTACGAATTACCACTTCTCGCTTTTTCTCGTGTAATGTGGCTGCCAGAGTTCGGTTCATGCAAAATCTTAAGGTCCTAGGTCAACTACAAGGCAGCAAAGGCAGCCAAAAACTGAATTTTTAAAAACCAAAATTTGAATTTCTGTGCCTCTTTCTTGGTGACTGCAACAACTTAGAAGCTTCTACTTCGTACAGAGTGGAGCGACAGCAAACGTCATCACGCGGCATTAGTTGCCAGACGATAAATGTAAACGTTTCTGAGAGTAATGCGTCCAATGTAAAGATTATCAGTTACGTCGATACGAAAACAATGTAGACAACGTTATGTTTTCTGCGGTTTTTACTACGAATTACCACATCTCGCTTTTTGTTTGTGTAATGTGGCTGCCAGAGTTCGGTTCATGCAAAATCTTAAGGTCCTAGGTCAACTACAAGGCAGCAAAAGCAGCCAAAAACTGAATTTTCAAAAACAAAAACTTGAATTTCTGTGCCTCTTTCTTGGTGACTGCAACAACTTAGAAGCTTCTACTTCGTACAGAGTGGTGCGACCGCAAACGTCAGCACGCGGCATTAGTTGCCAGACGATAAATGTAAACGTTTCTGAGAGTAATGCGTCCAATGTGAAGATTTTCAGTTACGTCGATACGAAAACAATGTAGAAAACGTTATGTTTTCTGCGGTTTTTACTACGAATTACCACTTCTCGCTTTTTCTCGTGTAATGTGGCTGCCAGAGTTCGGTTCATGCAAAATCTTAAGGTCCTAGGTCAACTACAAGGCAGCAAAAGCAGCCAAAAACTGAATTTTCAAAAACAAAAACTTGGATTTCTGTGCCTCTTTCTTGGTGACTGCAACAACTTAGAAGCTTCTACTTCGTACAGAGTGGTGCGACCGCAAACGTCATCACGCGGCATTAGTTGCCAGACGATAAATTTAAACGTTTCTGAGAGTAATGCGTCCAATGTGAAGATTTTCAGTTACGTCGATACGAAAACAATGTAGAAACCGTTATGTTTTCTGCGGTTTTTACTACGAATTACCACTTCTCGCTTTTTCTCGTGTAATGTGGCTGCCAGAGTTAGGTTCATGCAAAATCTTAAGGTCCTAGGTCAACTACAAGGCACCAAAAGCAGACAAAAACTGAATTTTCAAAAACTAAAACTTGAATTTCTGTGCCTCTTTCTTGGTGACTGCAACAACTTAGAAGCTTCTACTTCGTACAGAGTGGTGCGACCGCAAACGTCATCACGCGGCATTAGTTGCTAGACGATAAATGTAAACGTTTCTGAGAGTAATGCGTCCAATGTGAAGATTTTCAGTTACGTCATTTCGAAAACAAATGTTGAAAACGTTATGTTTTCTGCGGTTTTTACTACGAATTACCACTTCTCGCATTTTCTCGTGTAATGTGGCTGCCAGAGTTCGGTTCATGCAAAATCTTAAGGTCCTAGGTCAACTACAAGGCAGCAAAAGCAGCCAAAAACTGAATTTTCAAAAACTAAAACTTGAATTTCTGTGCCTCTTTCTTGGTGACTGCAACAACTTAGAAGCTTCTACTTCGTACAGAGTGGTGCGACCGCAAACGTCATCACGCGGCATTAGTTGCCAGACGATAAATGTAAACGTTTCTGAGAGTAATGCGTCCAATGTGAAGATTTTCAGTTACGCCATTTCGAAAACAAATGTTGAAAACGTTATGTTTTCTGCGGTTTTTACTACGAATTACCACTTCTCGCTTTTTCTCGTGTAATGTGGCTGCCAGAGTTAGGTTCATGCAAAATCTTAAGGTCCTTGGTCAACTACAAGGCAGCAAAAGCAGCCAAAAACTGAATTTTCAAAAACTAAAACTTGAATTTCTGTGCCTCTTTCTTGGTGACTGCAACAACTTAGAAGCTTCTACTTCGTACAGAGTGGTGCGATCGCAAACGCCATCACGCGGCATTAGTTGCCAGACGATAAATGTAAACGTTTCTGAGAGTAATGCGTCCAATGCGAAGATTTTCAGTTACGTCATTTCGAAAACAAATGTTGAAAACGTTATGTTTTCTGCGGTTTTTACTACGAATTACCACTTCTCGCTTTTTCTCGTGTAATGTGGCTGCCAGAGTTCGGTTCATGCAAAATCTTAAGGTCCTAGGTCAACTACAAGGCAGCAAAAGCAGCCAAAAACTGAATTTTCAAAAACTAAAACTTGAATTTCTGTGCCTCTTTCTTGGTGACTGCAACAACTTAGAAGCTTCTACTTCGTACAGAGTGGTGCGACCGCAAACGTCATCACGCGGCATTAGTTGCCAGACGATAAATGTAAACGTTTCTGAGAGTAATGCGTCCAATGTGAAGATTTTCAGTTACGTCATTTCGAAAACAAATGTTGAAAACGTTATGTTTTCTGCGGTTTTTACTATGAATTACCACTTCTCGCTTTTTCTCGTGTAATGTGGCTGCCAGAGTTCGGTTCATGCAAAATCTTAAGGTCCTAGGTCAACTACAAGGCAGCAAAAGCAGCCAAAAACTGAATTTTCAAAAACTAACACTTGAATTTCTGTGCCTCTTTCTTGGTGACTGCAACAACTTAGAAGCTTCTACTTCGTACAGAGTGGTGCGACCGCAAACGTCATCACGCGGCATTAGTTGCCAGACGATAAATGTAAACGTTTCTGAGAGTAATGCGTCCAATGTGAAGATTTTCAGTTACGTCGATACGAAAACAATGTAGAAAACGTTATGTTTTCTGCGGTTTTTACTATGAATTACCACTTCTCGCTTTTTCTCGTGTAATGTGGCTGCCAGAGTTCGGTTCATGCAAAATCTTAAGGTCCTAGGTCAACTACAAGGCAGCAAAAGCAGCCAAAAACTGAATTTTCAAAAACAAAAACTTGAATTTCTGTGCCTCTTTCTTGGTGACTGCAACAACTTAGAAGCTTCTACTTCGTACAGAGTGGTGCGACCGCAAACGTCATCACGTGGCATTAGTTGCCAGACGATAAATTTAAACGTTTCTGAGAGTAATGCGTCCAATGTGAAGATTTTCAGTTACGTCGATACGAAAACAATGTAGAAAAGGTTATGTTTTCTGCGGTTTTTACTACGAATTACCAATTCTCGCTTTTTCTCGTGTAATGTGGCAGCCAGAGTTCGGTTCATGCAAAATCTTAAGGTCCTAGGTCAACTACAAGGCAGCAAAAGCAGCCAAAAACTGAATCTTCAAAAACAAAAACTTGAATTTCTGTGCCTCTTTCTTGGTGACTGCAACAACTTAGAAGCTTCTACTTCGTACAGAGTGGTGCGACCGCAAACGTGATCACGCGGCATTAGTTGTCAGACGATAAATGTAAACGTTTCTGAGAGTAATGCGTCCAATGTGAAGATTTTCAGTTACGTCGATACGAAAACAATGTAGAAAACGTTATGTTTTCTGCGGTTTTTACTACGAATTACCACTTCTCGCTTTTTCTCGTGTAATGTGGCTGCCAGAGTTCGGTTCATGCAAAATCTTAAGGTCCTAGGTCAACTACAAGGCAGCAAAGGCAGCCAAAAACTGAATTTTTAAAAACCAAAATTTGAATTTCTGTGCCTCTTTCTTGGTGACTGCAACAACTTAGAGGCTTCTACTTCGTACAGAGTGGAGCGACAGCAAACGTCATCACGCGGCATTAGTTGCCAGACGATAAATGTAAACGTTTCTGAGAGTAATGCGTCCAATGTGAAGATTATCAGTTACGTCGATACGAAAACAATGTAGACAACGTTATGTTTTCTGCGGTTTTTACTACGAATTACCACATCTCGCTTTTTCTTGTGTAATGTGGCTGCCAGAGTTCGGTTCATGCAAAATCTTAAGGTCCTAGGTCAACTACAAGGCAGCAAAAGCAGCCAAAAACTGAATTTTCAAAAACAAAAACTTGAATTTCTGTGCCTCTTTCTTGGTGACTGCAACAACTTAGAAGCTTCTACTTCGTACAGAGTGGTGCGACCGCAAACGTCAGCACGCGGCATTAGTTGCCAGACGATAAATGTAAACGTTTCTGAGAGTAATGCGTCCAATGTGAAGATTTTCAGTTACGTCGATACGAAAACAATGTAGAAAACGTTATGTTTTCTGCGGTTTTTACTACGAATTACCTCTTCTCGCTTTTTCTCGTGTAATGTGGCTGCCAGAGTTCGGTTCATGCAAAATCTTAAGGTCCTAGGTCAACTACAAGGCAGCAAAAGCAGCCAAAAACTGAATTTTCAAAAACAAAAACTTGAATTTCTGTGCCTCTTTCTTGGTGACTGCAACAACTTAGAAGCTTCTACTTCGTACAGAGTGGTGCGACCGCAAACGTCATCACGCGGCATTAGTTGCCAGACGATAAATGTAAACGTTTCTGAGAGTAATGCGTCCAATGTGAAGATTTTCAGTTACGTCGATACGAAAACAATGTAGAAAACGTTATGTTTTCTGCGGTTTTTACTACGAATTACCACTTCTCGCTTTTTCTCGTGTAATGTGGCTGCCAGAGTTAGGTTCATGCAAAATCTTAAGGTCCTAGGTCAACTACAAGGCAGCAAAAGCAGCCAAAAACTGAATTTTCAAAAACTAAAGCTTGAATTTCTGTGCCTCTTTCTTGGTGACTGCAACAACTTAGAAGCTTCTACTTCGTACAGAGTGGTGCGACCGCTAACGTCATCACGCGGCATTAGTTGCCAGACGATAAATGTAAACGTTTCTAAGAGTAATGCGTCCAATGTGAAGATTTTCAGTTACGTCGATACGAAAACAATGTAGAAAACGTTATGTTTTCTGCGGTTTTTACTGCGAATTACCACTTCTCGCTTTTTCTCGTGTAATGTGGCTGCCAGAGTTCGGTTCATGCAAAATCTTAAGGTCCTAGGTCAACTACAAGGCAGCAAAAGCAGCCAAAAACTGAATTTTCAAAAATTAAAACTTGAATTTCTGTGCCTCTTTCTTGGTGACTGCAACAACTTAGAAGCTTCTACCTCGTACAGAGTGGTGCGACCGCAAACGTCATCACGCGGCATTAGTTGCCAGACGATAAATGTAAACGTTTCTGAGAGTAATGCGTCCAATGTGAAGATTTTCAATTACGTCGATACGAGAACAATGTAGAAAACGTTATGTTTTCTGCGGTTTTTACTACGAATTACCACTTCTCGCTTTTTCTCGTGTAATGTGGCTGCCAGAGTTCGGTTCATGCAAAATCTTAAGGTCCTAGGTCAACTACAAGGCAGCAAAAGCATCCAAAAAGTGAATTTTCAAAAACTAAAACTTGAATTTCTGTGCCTCTTTCTTGGTGACTGCAACAACTTAGAAGCTTCTACTTCGTACAGAGTGGTGCGACCGCAAACCTCAGCACGCGGCATTAGTTGCCAGACAATAAATGTAAACGTTTCTGAGAGTAATGCGTCCAATGTGAAGATATTCAGTTACGTTGATACGAAAACAATGTAGAAAACGTTATGTTTTCTGCGGTTTTTACTACGAATTACCACTTCTCGCTTTTTCTCGTGTAATGTGGCTGCCAGAGTTCGGTTCATGCAAAATCTTAAGGTCCTAGGTCAACTACAAGGCAGCAAAAGCAGCCAAAAACTGAATTTTCAAAAACTAAAACTTGAAGTTCTGCGCCTCTTTCTTGGTGACTGCAACAACTTAGAAGCTTCTACTTCGTACAGAGTGGTGCGACCACAAACCCCAGCACGCGGCGTTAGTTGCCAGATATTAAATGTAAACGTTTCCGAGAGAAATGCATCCATTGTGAAGATTTTCAGTTACGTCGATACGAAAACAATGTAGAAAACGTTATGTTTTCTGCGGTTTTTACTACGAATTACCACTTCTCGCTTTTTCCCGTGTAATGTGGCTGCCAGAGTTCGGTTCATGCAAAATCTTAAGGTCCTAGGTCAACTACAAGGCAGCAAAAGCAGCCAAAAACTGAATTTTCAAAAACTAAAACTTGAATTTCTGTGCCTCTTTCTTGGTGACTGCAACAACTTCGAAGCTTCTACTTCGTACAGAGTGGTGCGACCGCAAACGTCATCACGCGGCATTAGTTGCCAGACGATAAATGTAAACGTTTCTGAGAGTAATGCGTCCAATGTGAAGATTTTCAGTTACGTCGATACGAAAACAATGTAGAAAACGTTATGTTTTCTGCGGTTTTTACTACGAATTACCACTTCTCGCTTTTTCTCGTGTAATGTGGCTGCCAGAGTTCGGTTCATGCAAAATCTTAAGGTCCTAGGTCAACTACAAGGCAGCAAAAGCAGCCAAAAACTGAATTTTCAAAAACAAAAACTTGAATTTCTGCGCCTCTTTCTTGGTGACTGCAACAACTTAGATGCTTCTACTTCGTACAGACTGGTGCGACCGCAAACCTCAGCACGTGGCATTAGTTGCCAGACAATAAATGTAAACGTTTCCGAGAGAAATGCATTCATTGTGAAGACTTTCAGTTACGTCGATACGAAAACAATGTAGAAAAAGTTATGTTTTCTGCGGTTTTTACTACGAATTACCACTTCTCGCTTTTTCTCGTGTAATGTGGCAGCCAGAGTTCGGTTCATGCAAAATCTTAAGGTCCTAGGTCAACTACAAGGCAGCAAAAGCAGCCAAAAACTGAATTTTCAAAAACTAAAACTTGAATTTCTGTGCCTCTTTCTTGGTGACTGCAACAACTTAGAAGCTTCTACTTCGTACAGAGTGGTGCGACCGCAAACCTCAGCACGCGGCATTAGTTGCCAGACGATAAATGTAAACGTTTCCGAGAGAAATGCATCCATTGTGAAGATTTTCAGTTACGTCGATACGAAAACAATGTAGAAAACGTTATGTTTTCTGCGGTTTTTACTACGAATTACCACTTCTCGCTTTTTCCCGTGTTATGTGGCTGCCAGAGTTCGGTTCATGCAAAATCTTAAGGTCCTAGGTCAACTACAAGGCAGCAATAGCAACCAAAAACTGAATTTTCAAAAACTAAAACTTGAATTTCTGTGCCTCTTTCTTGGTGACTGCAACAACTTAGAAGCTTCTACTTCGTACAGAGTGGTGCGACAGCAAACCTCAGCACGCGGCACTAGTTGCCAGACAATAAATGTAAACGTTTCCAAGAGAAATGCATCCATTGTGAAGATTTTCAGTTACGTCGATACGAAAACAATGTAGAAAACGTTATGTTTTCTGCAGTTTTTACTACGAATTACCACCTCTCGCTTTTTCTCGTGTAATGTGGCTGCCAGAGTTCGGTTCATGCAAAATCTTAAGGTCCTAGGTCAACTACAAGGCAGCAAAAGCAGCCAAAAACTGAATTTTCAAAAACTAAAACTTGAATTTCTGTGCCTCTTTCTTGGTGACTGCAACAACTTAGAAGCTTCTACTTCGTACAGAGTGGTGCGACCGCAAACCTCAGCACGCGGCATTAGTTGCCAGACGATAAATGTAAACGTTTCCGAGAGAAATGCATCCATTGTGAAGATTTTCAGTTGCGTCGATACGAAAACAATGTAGAAAACGTTATGTTTTCAGCGGTTTTTACTACGAATTACCACTTCTCGCTTTTTCCCGTGTTATGTGGCTGCCAGAGTTCGGTTCATGCAAAATCTTAAGGTCCTAGGTCAACTACAAGGCAGCAATAGCAGCCAAAAACTGAATTTTCAAAAACTAAAACTTGAATTTCTGTGCCTCTTTCTTGGTGACTGCAACAACTTAGAAGCTTCTACTTCGTACAGAGTGGTGCGACAGCAAACCTCAGCACGCGGCACTAGTTGCCAGACAATAAATGTAAACATTTCCGAGAGAAATGCATCCATTGTGAAGATTTTCAGTTACGTCGATACGAAAACAATGTAGAAAACGTTATGTTTTCTGCAGTTTATACTACGAATTACCACCTCTCGCTTTTTCTCGTGTAATGTGGCTGCCAGAGTTCGGTTCATGCGAAATCTTAAGGTCCTAGGTCAACTACAAGGCAGCAAAAGCAGCCAAAAACTGAATTTTCAAAAACTAAAGCTTGAATTTCTGTGCCTCTTTCTTGGTGACTGCAACAACTTAGAAGCTTCTACTTCGTACAGAGTGGTGCGACCGCAAACCTCAGCACGCGGAATTAGTTGCCAGACAATAAATGTAAACGTTTCCGAGAGAAATGCATCCATTGTGAAGATTTTCAGTTACGTCGATACGAAAACAATGTAGAAAAAGTTATGTTTTCTGCGGTTTTTACTACGAATTACCACTTCTCGCTTTTTCTCGTGTAATGTGGCTGCCAGAGTTCGGTTCATGCAAAATCTTAAGGTCCTAGGTCAACTACAAGGCAGCAAAAGCAGCCAAAAACTGAATTTTCAAAAACAAAAACTTGAATTTCTGTGCCTCTTTCTTGGTGACTGCAACAACTTAGACGCTTCTACTTCTTACAGAGTGGTGCGACCGCAAACGTCATCACGCGGCATTAGTTGCCAGACGATAAATGTAAACGTTTCTGAGAGTAATGCGTCCAATGTGAAGATTTTCAGTTACGTCGATACGAAAACAATGTAGAAAACGTTATGTTTTCTGCGGTTTTTACTACGAATTACCACTTCTCGCTTTTTCTCGTGTAATGTGGCTGCCAGAGTTCGGTTCATGCAAAATCTTAAGGTCCTAGGTCAACTACAAGGCAGCAAACGCAGCCAAAAACTGAATTTTCAAAAACTAAAACTTGAATTTCTGAGCCTCTTTCTTGGTGACTGCAACAACATAGAAGCTTCTACTTCGTACAGAGTGGTGCGACCGCAAACCTCAGCACGCGGCATTAGTTGCCAGACAATAAATGTAAACGTTTCCGAGAGAAATGCAACCATTGTGAAGATTTTCAGTTACGTCGATACGAAAACAATGTTGAAAACGTTTTGTTTTCTGCGGTTTCTACTACGAATTACCACTTCTCGCTTTTTCTCGTGTAATTTGGCTGCCAGAGTTCAGTTCATGCAAAATCTTAAGGTCCTAGGTCAACTACAAGGCAGCAAAAGCAGCCAAAAACTGAATTTTCAAAAACTAAAACTTGAATTTCTGTGCCTCTTTCTTGGTGACTGCAACAACTTAGAAGCTTCTACTTCGTACAGAGTGGTGCGACCACAAACCTCAGCACGCGGCATTAGTTGCCAGATATTAAATGTAAACGTTCCCGAGAGAAATGCATCCATTGTGAAGATTTTCAGTTACGTCGATACGAAAACAATGTAGAAAACGTTATGTTTTCTGCGGTTTTTACTACGAATTACCACTTCTCGCTTTTTCTCGTGTAATGTGGCTGCCAGAGTTCGGTTCATGCAAAATCTTAAGGTCCTAGGTCAACTACAAGGCAGCAAAAGCTGCCAAAAACTGAATTTTCGAAAACTAAAACTTGAATTTCTGTGCCTCTTTCCTGGTGACTGCAACAACTTAGAAGCTTCTACTTCGTACAGAGTAATGCGACCGCAAACCTCAGCACGCGGCATTAGTTGCCACACGATAAATGTAAACGTTTCCGAGAGAAATGCATCCATTGTGAAGATTTTCAGTTACGTCGATACGAAAACAATGTAGAAAACGTTATGTTTTCTGCGGTTTTTACTACGAATTACCACTTCTCGCATTTTCTCGTGTAATGTGGCTGCCAGAGTTCGGTTCATGCAAAATCTTAAGGTCCTAGGTCAACTACAAGGCAGCAAAAGCAGCCAAAAACTGAATTTTCAAAAACTAAAACTTGAATTTCTGTGCCTCTTTCTTGGTGACTGCAACAACTTAGATGCTTCTACTTCGTACAGACTGGTGCGACCGCAAACCTCAGCACGTGGCATTAGTTGCCAGACAATAAATGTAAACGTTTCCGAGAGAAATGCATTCATTGTGAAGATTTTCAGTTACGTCGATACGAAAACAATGTAGAAAAAGTTATGTTTTCTGCGGTTTTTACTACGAATTACCACTTCTCGCTTTTTCTCGTGTAATGTGGCTGCCAGAGTTCGGTTCATGCAAAATCTTAAGGTCCTAGGTCAACTACAAGGCAGCAAAAGCAGCCAAAAACTGAATTTTCAAAAACAAAAACTTGAATTTCTGTGCCTCTTTCTTGGTGACTGCAACAACTTAGAAGCTTCTACTTCGTACAGAGTGGTGCGACCGCAAACCTCAGCACGCGGCATTAGTTGCCAGACGATAAATGTAAACGTTTCCGAGAGAAATGCATCCATTGTGAAGATTTTCAGTTACGTCGATACGAAAACAATGTAGAAAACGTTATGTTTTCTGCGGTTTTTACTACGAATTACCACTTCTCGCTTTTTCCCGTGTTATGTGGCTGCCAGAGTTCGGTTCATGCAAAATCTTAAGGTCCTAGGTCAACTACAAGGCAGCAATAGCAGCCAAAAACTGAATTTTCAAAAACTAAAACTTGATTTCTGTGCCTCTTTCTTGGTGACTGCAACAACTTAGAAGCTTCTACTTCGTACAGAGTGGTGCGACAGCAAACCTCAGCACGCGGCACTAGTTGCCAGACAATAAATGTAAACGTTTCCGAGAGAAATGCATTCATTGTGAAGATTTTCAGTTACGTCGATACGAAAACAATGTAGAAAAAGTTATGTTTTCTGCGGTTTTTACTACGAATTACCACTTCTCGCTTTTTCTCGTGTAATGTGGCTGCCAGAGTTCGGTTCATGCAAAATCTTAAGGTCCTAGGTCAACTAAAAGGCAGCAAAAGCAGCCAAAAACTGAATTTTCAAAAACTAAAACTTGAATTTCTGTGCCTCTTTCTTGGTGACTGCAACAACTTAGAAGCTTCTACTTCGTACAGAGTGGTGCGACCACAAACCTCAGCACGCGGCATTAGTTGCCAAATATTAAATGTAAACGTTCCCGAGAGAAATGCATCCATTGTGAAGATTTTCAGTTACGTCGATACGAAAACAATGTAGAAAACGTTATGTTTTCTGCGGTTTTTACTACGAATTACCACTTCTCGCTTTTTCTCGTGTAATGTGGCTGCCAGAGTTCGGTTCATGCAAAATCTTAAGGTCCTAGGTCAACTACAAGGCAGCAAAAGCTGCCAAAAACTGAATTATCAAAAACTAAAACTTGAATTTCTGTGCCTCTTTCTTGGTGACTGCAACAACTTAGAAGCTTCTACTTCGTACAGAGTAATGCGACCGCAAACCTCAGCACGCGGCATTAGTTGCCACACGATAAATGTAAACGTTTCCGAGAGAAATGCATCCATTGTGAAGATTTTCAGTTACGTCGATACGAGAACAATGTAGAAAACGTTATGTTTTCTGCGGTTTTTACTACGAATTGCCACTTCTCGCATTTTCTCGTGTAATGTGGCTGCCAGAGTTCGGTTCATGCAAAATCTTAAGGTCCTAGGTCAACTACAAGGCAGCAAAAGCAGCCAAAAACTGAATTTTCAAAAACAAAAACTTGAATTTCTGTGCCTCTTTCTTGGTGACTGCAACAACTTAGATGCTTCTACTTCGTACAGAGTGGTGCGACCGCAAACCTCAGCACGCGGCATTAGTTGCCAGACAATAAATGTAAACGTTTCCGAGAGAAATGCATTCATTGTGAAGATTTTCAGTTACGTCGATACGAAAACAATGTAGAAAAAGTTATGTTTTCTGCGGTTTTTACTACGAATTACCACATCTCGCTTTTTCTCGTGTAATGTGGCTGCCAGAGTTCGGTTCATGCAAAATCTTAAGGTCCTAGGTCAACTACAAGGCAGCAAAAGCAGACAAAAACTGAATTTTCAAAAACAAAAACTTGAATTTCTGTGCCTCTTTCTTGGTGACTGCAACAACTTAGAAGCTTCTACTTCGTACAGAGTGGTGCGACCGCAAACCTCAGCACGCGGCATTAGTTGCCAGACGATAAATGTAAACGTTTCCGAGAGAAATGCATCCATTGTGAAGATTTTCAGTTACGTCGATACGAAAACAATGTAGAAAACGTTATGTTTTCTGCGGTTTTTACTACGAATTACCACTTCTCGCTTTTTCCCGTGTTATGTGGCTGCCAGAGTTCGGTTCATGCAAAATCTTAAGGTCCTAGGTCAACTACAAGGCAGCAATAGCAGCCAAAAACTGAATTTTCAAAAACTAAAACTTGAATTTCTGTGCCTCTTTCTTGGTGACTGCAACAACTTAGAAGCTTCTACTTCGTACAGAGTGGTGCGACAGCAAACCTCAGCACGCGGCACTAGTTGCCAGACAATAAATGTAAACGTTTCCGAGAGAAATGCATTCATTGTGAAGATTTTCAGTTACGTCGATACGAAAACAATGTAGAAAAAGTTATGTTTTCTGCGGTTTTTACTACGAATTACCACTTCTCGCTTTTTCTCGTGTAATGTGGCTGCCAGAGTTCGGTTCATGCAAAATCTTAAGGTCCTAGGTCAACTACAAGGCAGCAAAAGCAGCCAAAAACTGAATTTTCAAAAACTAAAACTTGAATTTCTGTGCCTCTTTCTTGGTGACTGCAACAACTTAGAAGCTTCTACTTCGTACAGAGTGGTGCGACCACAAACCTCAGCACGCGGCATTAGTTGCCAGATATTAAATGTAAACGTTCCCGAGAGAAATGCATCCATTGTGAAGATTTTCAGTTACGTCGATACGAAAACAATGTAGAAAACGTTATGTTTTCTGCGGTTTTTTCTACGAATTACCACTTCTCGCTTTTTGTCGTGTAATGTGGCTGCAAGAGTTCGGTTCATGCAAAATCTTAAGGTCCTAGGTCAACTACAAGGCAGCAAAAGCTGCCAAAAACTGAATTATCAAAAACTAAAACTTGAATTTCTGTGCCTCTTTCTTGGTGACTGCAACAACTTAGAAGCTTCTACTTCGTACAGAGTAATGCGACCGCAAACCTCAGCACGCGGCATTAGTTGCCACACGATAAATGTAAACGTTTCCGAGAGAAATGCATCCATTGTGAAGATTTTCAGTTACGTCGATACGAAAACAATGTAGAAAACGTTATGTTTTCTGCGGTTTTTACTACGAATTACCACTTCTCGCATTTTCTCGTGTAATGTGGCTGCCAGAGTTCGGTTCATGCAAAATCTTAAGGTCCTAGGTCAACTACAAGGCAGCAAAAGCAGCCAAAAACTGAATTTTCAAAAACAAAAACTTGAATTTCTGTGCCTCTTTCTTGGTGACTGCAACAACTTAGATGCTTCTACTTCGTACAGACTGGTGCGACCGCAAACCTCAGCACGTGGCATTAGTTGCCAGACAATAAATGTAAACGTTTCCGAGAGAAATGCATTCATTGTGAAGATTTTCAGTTACGTCGATACGAAAACAATGTAGAAAAAGTTATGTTTTCTGCGGTTTTTACTACGAATTACAACTTCTCGCTTTTTCTCGTGTAATGTGGCTGCCAGAGTTCGGTTCATGCAAAATCTTAAGGTCCTAGGTCAACTACAAGGCAGCAAAAGCAGCCAAAAACTGAATTTTCAAAAACTAAAACTTGAATTTCTGTGCCTCTTTCTTGGTGACTGCAACAACTTAGAAGCTTCTACTTCGTACAGAGTGGTGCAACAGCAAACCTCAGCACGCGGCACTAGTTGCCAGACAATAAATGTAAACGTTTCCGAGAGAAATGCATCCATTGTGAAGATTTTCAGTTACGTCGATACGAAAACAATGTAGAAAACGTTATGTTTTCTGCAGTTTTTACTACGAATTACCACCTCTCGCTTTTTCTCGTGTAATGTGGCTGCCAGAGTTCGGTTCATGCAAAATCTTAAGGTCCTAGGTCAACTACAAGGCAGCAAAAGCAGCCAAAAACTGAATTTTCAAAAACTAAAGCTTGAATTTCTGTGCCTCTTTCTTGGTGACTGCAACAACTTAGAAGCTTCTACTTCGTACAGAGTGGTGCGACCGCAAACCTCAGCACGCGGAATTAGTTGCCAGACAATAAATGTAAACGTTTCCGAGAGAAATGCATCCATTGTGAAGATTTTCAGTTACGTCGATACGAAAACAATGTAGAAAAAGTTATGTTTTCTGCGGTTTTTACTACGAATTACCACTTCTCGCTTTTTCTCGTGTAATGTGGCTGCCAGAGTTCGGTTCATGCAAAATCTTAAGGTCCTAGGTCAACTACAAGGCAGTAAAAGCAGCCAAAAACTGAATTTTCAAAAACAAAAACTTGAATTTCTGTGCCTCTTTCTTGGTGACTGCAACAACTTAGAAGCTTCTACTTCTTACAGAGTGGTGCGACCGCAAACGTCATCACGCGGCATTAGTTGCCAGACGATAAATGTAAACGTTTCTGAGAGTAATGCGTCCAATGTGAAGATTTTCAGTTACGTCGATACGAAAACAATGTAGAAAACGTTATGTTTTCTGCGGTTTTTACTACGAATTACCACTTCTCGCTTTTTCTCGTGTAATGTGGCTGCCAGAGTTCGGTTCATGCAAAATCTTAAGGTCCTAGGTCAACTACAAGGCAGCAAAAGCAGCCAAAAACTGAATTTTCAAAAACTAAAACTTGAATTTCTGAGCCTCTTTCTTGGTGACTGCAACAACATAGAAGCTTCTACTTCGTACAGAGTGGTGCGACCGCAAACCTCAGCACGCGGCATTAGTTGCCAGACAATAAATGTAAACGTTTCCGAGAGAAATGCAACCATTGTGAAGATTTTCAGTTACGTCGATACGAAAACAATGTTGAAAACGTTTTGTTTTCTGCGGTTTCTACTACGAATTACCACTTCTCGCTTTTTCTCGTGTAATGTGGCTGCCAGAGTTGGGTTCATGCAAAATCTTAAGGTCCTAGGTCAACTACAAGGCAGCAAAAGCAGCCAAAAACTGAATTTTCAAAAACAAAAACTTGAATTTCTGTGCCTCTTTCTTGGTGACTGCAACAACTTAGAAGCTTCTACTTCGTACAGAGTGGTGCGACCACAAACCTCAGCACGCAGCATTAGTTGCCAGATATTAAATGTAAACGTTCCCGAGAGTAATGCATCCATTGTGAAGATTTTCAGTTACGTAGATACGAAAACAATGTAGAAAACGTTATGTTTTCTGCGGTTTTTACTACGAATTACCACTTCTCGCTTTTTCTCGTGTTATGTGGCTGCCAGAGTTCGGTTCATGCAAAATCTTAAGGTCCTAGGTCAACTACAAGGAAGCAATAGCAGCCAAAAACTGAATTTTCAAAAACTAAAACTTGAATTTCTGTGCCTCTTTCTTGGTGACTGCAACAACTTAGAAGCTTCTACTTCGTACAGAGTGGTGCGACCGCAAACCTCAGCACGCAGCACTAGTTGCCAGACAATAAATGTAAACGTTTCCGAGAGAAATGCATCCATTGTGAAGATTTTCAGTTACGTCGATACGAAAACAATGTAGAAAACGTTATGTTTTCTGCGGTTTTTACTACGAATTACCTCCTCTCGCTTTTTCTCGTGTAATGTGGCTGCCAGAGTTCGGTTCATGCAAAATCTTAAGGTCCTAGGTCAACTACAAGGCAGCAAAAGCAGCCAAAAACTGAATTTTCAAAAACAAAAGCTTGAATTTCTGTGCCTCTTTCTTGGTGACTGCAACAACTTAGAAGCTTCTACTTCGTACAGAGTGGTGCGACCGCAAACGTCATCACGCGGCATTAGTTGCCAGACGATAATTGTAAACGTTTCTGAGAGTAATGCGTCCAATGTGAAGATTTTCAGTTACGTCGATACGAAAACAATGTAGAAAACGTTATGTTTTCTGCGGTTTTTACTACGAATTACCACTTCTCGCTTTTTCTCGTGTTATGTGGCTGCCAGAGTTCGGTTCATGCAAAATCTTAAGGTCCTAGGTCAACTACAAGGAAGCAATAGCAGCCAAAAACTGAATTTTCAAAAACTAAAACTTGAATTTCTGTGCCTCTTTCTTGGTGACTGCAACAACTTAGAAGCTTCTACTTCGTACAGAGTGGAGCGACCGCAAACCTCAGCACGCAGCACTAGTTGCCAGACAATAAATGTAAACGTTTCCGAGAGAAATGCATCCATTGTGAAGATTTTCAGTTACGTCGATACGAAAACAATGTAGAAAACGTTATGTTTTCTGCGGTTTTTACTACGAATTACCTCCTCTCGCTTTTTCTCGTGTAATGTGGCTGCCAGAGGTCGGTTCATGCAAAATCTTAAGGTCCTAGGTCAACTACAAGGCAGCAAAAGCAGCCAAAAACTGAATTTTCAAAAACAAAAGCTTGAATTTCTGTGCCTCTTTCTTGGTGACTGCAACAACTTAGAAGCTTCTACTTCGTACAGAGTGGTGCGACCGCAAACGTCATCACGCGGCATTAGTTGCCAGACGATAATTGTAAACGTTTCTGAGAGTAATGCGTCCAATGTGAAGATTTTCAGTTACGTCGATACGAAAACAATGTAGAAAACGTTATGTTTTCTGCGGTTTTTACTACGAATTACCACTTCTCGCTTTTTCTCGTGTAATGTGGCTGCCAGAGTTCGGTTCATGCAAAATCTTAAGGTCCTAGGTCAACTACAAGGCAGCAAAAGCAGCCAAAAACTGAATTTTCAAAAACAAAAGCTTGAATTTCTGTGCCTCTTTCTTGGTGACTGCAACAACTTAGAAGCTTCTACTTCGTACAGAGTGGTGCGACCGCAAACGTCATCACGCGGCATTAGTTGCCAGACGATAATTGTAAACGTTTCTGAGAGTAATGCGTCCAATGTGAAGATTTTCAGTTACGTCGATACGAAAACAATGTAGAAAACGTTATGTTTTCTGCGGTTTTTACTACGAATTACCACTTCTCGCTTTTTCTCGTGTAATGTGGCTGCCAGAGTTCGGTTCATGCAAAATCCTAAGGTCCTAGGTCAACTACAAGGCAGCAAAAGCAGCCAAAAACTGAATTTTCAAAAACAAAAGCTTGAATTTCTGTGCCTCTTTCTTGGTGACTGCAACAACTTAGAAGCTTCTACTTCGTACAGAGTGGTGCGACCGCAAACCTCAGCACGCAGCACTAGTTGCCAGACAATAAATGTAAACGTCTCCGAGAGAAATGCATCCATTGTGAAGATTTTCAGTTACGTCGATACGAAAACAATGTAGAAAACGTTATGTTTTCTGCGGTCTTTACTACGAATTACCTCCTCTCGCTTTTTCTCGTGTAATGTGGCTGCCAGAGTTCGGTTCATGCAAAATCTTAAGGTCCTAGGTCAACTACAAGGAAGCAATAGCAGCCAAAAACTGAATTTTCAAAAACTAAAACTTGAATTTCTGTGCCTCTTTCTTGGTGACTGCAACAACTTAGAAGCTTCTACTTCGTACAGAGTGGTGCGACCGCAAACCTCAGCACGCGGCATTAGTTGCCAGACGATAAATGTAAACGTTTCCGAGAGAAATGCATCCATTGTGAAGATTTTCAGTTACGTCGATACGAAAACAATGTAGAAAACGTTATGTTTTCTGCGGTTTTTACTACGAATTACCACTTCTCGCTTTTTCTCGTGTTATGTGGCTGCCAGAGTTCGGTTCATGCAAAATCTTAAGGTCCTAGGTCAACTACAAGGAAGCAATAGCAGCCAAAAACTGAATTTTCAAAAACTAAAACTTGAATTTCTGTGCCTCTTTCTTGGTGACTGCAACAACTTAGAAGCTTCTACTTCGTACAGAGTGGTGCGACCGCAAACCTCAGCACGCAGCAATAGTTGCCAGACAATAAATGTAAACGTTTCCGAGAGAAATGCATCCATTGTGAAGATTTTCAGTTACGTCGATACGAAAACAATGTAGAAAACGTTATGTTTTCTGCGGTTTTTACTACGAATTACCTCCTCTCGCTTTTTCTCGTGTAATGTGGCTGCCAGAGTTCGGTTCATGCAAAATCTTAAGGTCCTAGGTCAACTACAAGGCAGCAAAAGCAGCCAAAAACTGAATTTTCAAAAACAAAAGCTTGAATTTCTGTGCCTCTTTCTTGGTGACTGCAACAACTTAGAAGCTTCTACTTCGTACAGAGTGGTGCGACCGCAAACGTCATCACGCGGCATTAGTTGCCAGACGATAATTGTAAACGTTTCTGAGAGTAATGCGTCCAATGTGAAGATTTTCAGTTACGTCGATACGAAAACAATGTAGAAAACGTTATGTTTTCTGCGGTTTTTACTACGAATTACCACTTCTCGCTTTTTCTCGTGTAATGTGGCTGCCAGAGTTCGGTTCATGCAAAATCTTAAGGTCCTAGGTCAACTACAAGGCAGCAAAAGCAGCCAAAAACTGAATTTTCAAAAACTAAAACTTGAATTTCTGCGCCTCTTTCTTTGTGACTGCAACAACTTAGAAGCTTCTACTTCGTACAGAGTGGTGCGACCGCAAACCTCAGCACGCGGCATTAGTTGCCAGATATTAAATGTAAACGTTTCCGAGAGAAATGCATCCATTGTGAAGATTTTCAGTTACGTCGATACGAAAACAATGTAGAAAACGTTATGTTTTCTGCGGTTTTTACTACGAATTACCACTTCTCGCTTTTTCTCGTGTTATGTGGCTGCCAGAGTTCGGTTCATGCAAAATCTTAAGGTCCTAGGTCAACTACAAGGAAGCAATAGCAGCCAAAAACTGAATTTTCAAAAACTAAAACTTGAATTTCTGTGCCTCTTTCTTGGTGACTGCAACAACTTAGAAGCTTCTACTTCGTACAGAGTGGAGCGACCGCAAACCTCAGCACGCAGCACTAGTTGCCAGACAATAAATGTAAACGTTTCCGAGAGAAATGCATCCATTGTGAAGATTTTCAGTTACGTCGATACGAAAACAATGTAGAAAACGTCATGTTTTCTGCGGTTTTTACTACGAATTACCTCCTCTCGCTTTTTCTCGTGTAATGTGGCTGCCAGAGGTCGGTTCATGCAAAATCTTAAGGTCCTAGGTCAACTACAAGGCAGCAAAAGCAGCCAAAAACTGAATTTTCAAAAACAAAAGCTTGAATTTCTGTGCCTCTTTCTTGGTGACTGCAACAACTTAGAAGCTTCTACTTCGTACAGAGTGGTGCGACCGCAAACGTCATCACGCGGCATTAGTTGCCAGACTATAATTGTAAACGTTTCTGAGAGTAATGCGTCCAATGTGAAGATTTTCAGTTACGTCGATACGAAAACAATGTAGAAAACGTTATGTTTTCTGCGGTTTTTACTACGAATTACCACTTCTCGCTTTTTCTCCTGTAATGTGGCTGCCAGAGTTCGGTTCATGCAAAATCTTAAGGTCCTAGGTCAACTACAAGGCAGCAAAAGCAGCCAAAAACTGAATTTTCAAAAACAAAAGCTTGAATTTCTGTGCCTCTTTCTTGGTGACTGCAACAACTTAGAAGCTTCTACTTCGTACAGAGTGGTGCGACCGCAAACGTCATCACGCGGCATTAGTTGCCAGACGATAATTGTAAACGTTTCTGAGAGTAATGCGTCCAATGTGAAGATTTTCAGTTACGTCGATACGAAAACAATGTAGAAAACGTTATGTTTTCTGCGGTTTTTACTACGAATTACCACTTCTCGCTTTTTCTCGTGTAATGTGGCTGCCAGAGTTCGGTTCATGCAAAATCTTAAGGTCCTAGGTCAACTACAAGGCAGCAAAAGCAGCCAAAAACTGAATTTTCAAAAACAAAAGCTTGAATTTCTGTGCCTCTTTCTTGGTGACTGCAACAACTTAGAAGCTTCTACTTCGTACAGAGTGGTGCGACCGCAAACCTCAGCACGCAGCACTAGTTGCCAGACAATAAATGTAAACGTTTCCGAGAGAAATGCATCCATTGTGAAGATTTTCAGTTACGTCGATACGAAAACAATGTAGAAAACGTTATGTTTTCTGCGGTCTTTACTACGAATTACCTCCTCTCGCTTTTTCTCGTGTAATGTGGCTGCCAGAGTTCGGTTCATGCAAAATCTTAAGGTCCTAGGTCAACTACAAGGAAGCAATAGCAGCCAAAAACTGAATTTTCAAAAACTAAAACTTGAATTTCTGTGCCTCTTTCTTGGTGACTGCAACAACTTAGAAGCTTCTACTTCGTACAGAGTGGTGCGACCGCAAACCTCAGCACGCGGCATTAGTTGCCAGACGATAAATGTAAACGTTTCCGAGAGAAATGCATCCATTGTGAAGATTTTCAGTTACGTCGATACGAAAACAATGTAGAAAACGTTATGTTTTCTGCGGTTTTTACTACGAATTACCACTTCTCGCTTTTTCTCGTGTTATGTGGCTGCCAGAGTTCGGTTCATGCAAAATCTTAAGGTCCTAGGTCAACTACAAGGAAGCAATAGCAGCCAAAAACTGAATTTTCAAAAACTAAAACTTGAATTTCTGTGCCTCTTTCTTGGTGACTGCAACAACTTAGAAGCTTCTACTTCGTACAGAGTGGTGCGACCGCAAACCTCAGCACGCAGCACTAGTTGCCAGACAATAAATGTAAACGTTTCCGAGAGAAATGCATCCATTGTGAAGATTTTCAGTTACGTCGATACGAAAACAATGTAGAAAACGTTATGTTTTCTGCGGTTTTTACTACGAATTACCTCCTCTCGCTTTTTCTCGTGTAATGTGGCTGCCAGAGTTCAGTTCATGCAAAATCTTAAGGTCCTAGGTCAACTACAAGGCAGCAAAAGCAGCCAAAAACTGAATTTTCAAAAACAAAAGCTTGAATTTCTGTGCCTCTTTCTTGGTGACTGCAACAACTTAGAAGCTTCTACTTCGTACAGAGTGGTGCGACCGCAAACGTCATCACGCGGCATTAGTTGCCAGACGATAAATGTAAACGTTTCTGAGAGTAATGCGTCCAATGTGAAGATTTTCAGTTACGTCGATACGAAAACAATGTAGAAAACGTTATGTTTTCTGCGGTTTTTACTACGAATTACCACTTCTCGCTTTTTCTCGTGTAATGTGGCTGCCAGAGTTCGGTTCATGCAAACTCTTAAGGTCCTAGGTCAACTACAAGGCAGCAAAAGCAGCCAAAAACCGAATTTTCAAAAACTAAAACTTGAATTTCTGTGCCTCTTTCTTGGTGACTGCAACAACTTAGAAGCTTCTACTTCGTACAGAGTGGTGCGACCGCAAACCTCGGCACGCGGCATTAGTTGCCAGACAATAAATGTAAACGTATCCGAGAGAAATGCATCCATTGAGAAGATTTTCAGTTACGTCGATACGAAAACAATGTAGAAAACGTTATGTTTTCTGCGGTTTTTACTACGAATTACCACTTCTCGCTTTTTCTCGTGTAATGTGGCTGCCAGAGTTCGGTTCATGCAAAATCTTAAGGTCCTAGGTCAACTAGAAGGCAGCAAAAGCAGCCAAAAACTGAATTTTCAAAAACTAAAACTTGAATTTCTTTCCCTCTTTCTTGGTGACTGCAACATCTTAGAATCTTCTACTTAGTACAGAGTGGTGCGACCGCAAACGTCATCACGCGGCATTAGTTGCCAGACGATAAATGTAAACGTTTCTGAGAGTAATGCGTCCAATGTGAAGATTTTCACTAACGTCGATACGAAAACAATGTAGAAAACGTTATGTTTTCTGCGGTTTTTACTACGAATTACCACTTCTCGCTTTTTCTCGTGTAATGTGGCTGCCAGAGTTCGGTTCATGCAAAATCTTAAGGTCCTAGGTCAACTACAAGGCAGCAAAAGCAGCCAAAAACTGAATTTTCAAAAACTAAAACTTGAATTTCTGTGCCTCTTTCTTGGTGACTGCAACAACTTAGATGCTTCTACTTCGTACAGAGTGGTGCGACCGCAAACGTCATCACGCGGCATTAGTTGCCAGACGATAAATGTAAACGTTTCTGAGAGTAATGCGTCCAATGTGAAGATTTTCAGTTACGTCGATACGAAAACAATGTAGAAAACGTTATGTTTTCTGCGGTTTTTACTACGAATTACCACTTCTCGCTATTTTTCGTGTAATGTGGCTGCCAGAGTTCGGTTCATGCAAAATCTTAAGGTCCTAGGTCAACTACAAGGCAGCAAAAGCAGCCAAAAACTGAATTTTCAAAAACAAAAACTTGAATTTCTGTGCCTCTTTCTTGGTGACTGCAACATCTTAGAAGCTTCTACTTCGTACAGAATGGTGCGACCGCAAACGTCATCACGCGGCATTAGTTGCCAGACGATAAATGTAAACGTTTCTGAGAGTAATGCGTCCAATGTGAAGATTTGCAGTTACGTCGATACGAAAACAATGTAGAAAATGTTATGTTTTCTGCGGTTTTTACTACGAATTACCACTTCTCGCTTTTTCTCGTGTAATGTGGCTGCCAGAGTTCGGTTCATGCAAAATCTTAAGGTCCTAGGTCAACTACAAGGCAGCAAAAGCAGCCAAAAACTGAATTTTCAAAAACTAAAACTTGAATTTCTGTGCCTCTTTCTTGGTGACTGCAACAACTTAGAAGCTTCTACTTCGTACAAAGTGGTGCGACCGCAAACGTCATCACGCGGCATTAGTTGCCAGACGATAAATGTAAACGTTTCTGAGAGTAATGCGTCCAATATGAAGATTTTCAGTTTCGTCGAAACGAAAACAATGTAGCGAAACGTTATGTTTTCTGCGGTTTTTACTACGAATTACCACTTCTCGCTTTTTCTCGTGTAATGTGGCTGCCAGAGTTCGGTTCATGCAAAATCTTAAGGTCCTAGGTCAACTAGAAGGCAGCAAAAGCAGCCAAAAACTGAATTTTCAAAAACTAAAACTTGAATTTCTTTCCCTCTTTCTTGGTGACTGCAACATCTTAGAATCTTCTACTTAGTACAGAGTGGTGCGACCGCAAACGTCATCACGCGGCATTAGTTGCCAGACGATAAATGTAAACGTTTCTGAGAGTAATGCGTCCAATGTGAAGATTTTCACTAACGTCGATACGAAAACAATGTAGAAAACGTTATGTTTTCTGCGGTTTTTACTACGAATTACCACTTCTCGCTTTTTCTCGTGTAATGTGGCTGCCAGAGTTCGGTTCATGCAAAATCTTAAGGTCCTAGGTCAACTACAAGGCAGCAAAAGCAGCCAAAAACTGAATTTTCAAAAACTAAAACTTGAATTTCTGTGCCTCTTTCTTGGTGACTGCAACAACTTAGATGCTTCTACTTCGTACAGAGTGGTGCGACCGCAAACGTCATCAAGCAGCATTAGTCGCCAGACGATAAATGTAAACGTTTCTGAGAGTAATGCGTCCAATGTGAAGATTTTCAGTTACGTCGATACGAAAACAATGTAGAAAACGTTATGTTTTCTGCGGTTTTTACTACGAATTACCACTTCTCGCTATTTTTCGTGTAATGTGGCTGCCAGAGTTCGGTTCATGCAAAATCTTAAGGTCCTAGGTCAACTACAAGGCAGCAAAAGCAGCCAAAAACTGAATTTTCAAAAACAAAAACTTGAATTTCTGTGCCTCTTTCTTGGTGACTGCAACATCTTAGAAGCTTCTACTTCGTACAGAATGGTGCGACCGCAAACGTCATCACGCGGCATTAGTTGCCAGACGATAAATGTAAACGTTTCTGAGAGTAATGCGTCCAATGTGAAGATTTGCAGTTACGTCGATACGAAAACAATGTAGAAAATGTTATGTTTTCTGCGGTTTTTACTACGAATTACCACTTCTCGCTTTTTCTCGTGTAATGTGGCTGCCAGAGTTCGGTTCATGCAAAATCTTAAGGTCCTAGGTCAACTACAAGGCAGCAAAAGCAGCCAAAAACTGAATTTTCAAAAACTAAAACTTGAATTTCTGTGCCTCTTTCTTGGTGACTGCAACTACTTAGAAGCTTCTACTTCGTACAGAGTGGTGCGACCGCAAACGTCATCACGCGGCATTAGTTGCCAACCGATATATGTAAACGTTTCTGAGAGTAATGCGTCCAATGTGAAGATTTTCAGTTACGTCGATACGAAAACAATGTAGAAAACGTTATGTTTTCTGCGGTTTTTACTACGAATTACCACTTCTCGCTTTTTCTCGTGTAATGTGGCTGCCAGAGTTCGGTTCATGCAAAATCTTAAGGTCCTAGGTCAACTACAAGGCAGCCAAAGCAGACAAAAACTGAATTTTCAAAAACAAAAACTTGAATTTCTGTGCCTCTTTCTTGGTGACTGCAACAACTTAGAAGCTTCTACTTCGTACAGAGTGGTGCGACCGCAAACCTCAGCACGCGGCATTAGTTGCCAGACAATAAATGTAAACGTTTCCGAGAGAAATGCATCCATTGTGAAGATTTTCAGTTACGTCGATACGAAAACAATGTAGAAAACGTTATGTTTTCTGCGGTTTTTACTACGAATTACCACTTCTCGCTTTTTCTCGTGTAATGTGGCTGCCAGAGTTCGGTTCATGCAAAATCTTAAGGTCCTAGGTCAACTACAAGGCAGCAAAAGCAGCCAAAAACTGAATTTTCAAAAACTAAAACTTGAATTTCTGTGCCTCTTTCTTGGTGACTGCAACAACTTAGGAGCTTCTACTTCGTACAGAGTGGTGTGACCGCAAACGTCATCACGCGGCATTAGTTGCCAGACGATAAATGTAAACGTTTCTGAGAGTAATGCGTCCAATGTGAAGATTTTCAGTTACGTCGATACGAAAACATTGTAGAAAACGTTATGTTTTCTGCGGTTTTTACTACGAATTACCACTTCTCGCTTTTTTTCGTGTAATGTGGCTGCCAGAGTTCGGTTCATGCAAAATCTTAAGGTCCTAGGTCAACTACAAGGCAGCAAAAGCAGCCAAAAACTGAATTTTCAAAAACAAAAACTTGAATTTCTGTGTCTCTTTCTTGGTGACTGCAACAACTTAGAAGCTTCTACTTCGTACAGAGTGGTGCGACCGCAAACGTCATCTCGCGGCATTAGTTGCCAGACGATAAATGGAAACGTTTCTGAGAGTAATGCGTCCAATGTGAAGATTTTCAGTTACGTCGATACGAAAACAATGTAGAAAACGTTATTTTTTCTGCGGCTTTTACTACGAATTACCACTCCTCGCTTTTTCTCGTGTAATGTGGCTGCCAGAGTTCGGTTCATGCAAAATCTTAAGGTCCTAGGTCAACTACAAGGCAGCAAAAGCAGCCAAAAACTGAATTTTCAAAAACTAAAACTTGAATTTCTGTGCCTCTTTCTTGGTGACTGCAACAACTTAGAAGCTTCTACTTCATACAGAGTGGTGCGACCGCAAACGTCATCACGCGGCATTAGTTGCCAGACGATAAATGTAAACGTTTCTGACAGTAATGCGTCCAATGTGGAGATTTTCAGTTACGTCGATACGAAAACAATGTAGAAAACGTTATGTTTTCTGCGGTTTTTACTACGAATTACCACTTCTCGCTTTTTCTCGTGTAATGTGGCTGCCAGAGTTCGGTTCATGCAAAATCTTAAGGTCCTAGGTCAACTACAAGGCAGCAAAAGCAGCCAAAAACTGAATTTTCAAAAACTAAAACTTGAATTTCTGTGCCTCTTTCTTGGGGACTGCAATAACTTAGAAGCTTCTACTTCGTACAGAGTGGTGCGACCGCAAACCTCAGCACGCGGCATTAGTTGCCAGACAATAAATGTAAACGTTTCCGAGAGAAATGCATCCATTGTGAAGATTTTGAGTTACGTCGATACGAAAACAATGTAGAAAACGTTATGTTTTCTGCGGTTTTTACTACGAATTATAACATCTCGCTTTTTCTCGTGTAATGTGGCTGCCAGAGTTCGGTTCATGCAAATCTTAAGCTCCTAGGTCAACTACAAGGCAGCAAAAGCAGCCAAAAACTGAATTTTCAAAAACTAAAACTTGAATTTCTGTGCCCCTTTCTTGGTGACTGCAACAACTTAGAAGCTTCTACTTCGTACAGAGTGGTGCGACCGAAAACGTCATCACGCGGCATTAGTTGCCAGACGATAAATGTAAACGTTTCTGAGAGTAATGGGTCCAATGTGAAGATTTTCAGTTACGTCGATACGAAAACAATGTAGAAAACGTTATGTTTTCTGCGGTTTTTACTACGAATTACCACTTCTCGCTTTTTCTCGTGTAATGTGGCTGCCAGAGTTCGGTTCATGCAAAATCCTAAGGTCCTAGGTCAACTACAAGGCAGCAAAAGCAGCCAAAAACTGAATTTTCAAAAACAAAAACTTGAATTTCTGTGCCTCTTTCTTGGTGACTGCAACAACTTAGAAGCTTCTACTTCGTACAGAGTGGTGCGACCGCAAACCTCAGCACGCGGCATTGGTTGCCAGACAATAAATGTAAACGTTTCCGTGAGAAATGCATCCATTGTGAAGATTTTCAGTTACGTCGATACGAAAACAATGTAGAAAACGTTATGTTTTCTGCGGTTTTTACTACGAATTACCACTTCTCGCTTTTTCTCGTGTAATGTGGCTGCCAGAGTTCGGTTCATGCAAAATCTTAAGGTCCTAGGTCAACTAGAAGGCAGCAAAAGCAGCCAAAAACTGAATTTTCAAAAACTAAAACTTGAATTTCTGTGCCTCTTTCTTGGTGACTGCAACAACTTAGAAGCTTCTACTTCGTACAGAGTGGTGCGACCGCAAACGTCATCACGCGGCATTAGTTGCCAGACGATAAATGTAAACGTTTCTGAGAGTAATGCGTCCAATGTGAAGATTTTCAGTTACGTCGATACGAAAACAATGTAGAAAACGTTATGTTTTCTGCGGTTTTTACTACGAATTACCACTTCTCGCTTTTTCTCGTGTAATGTGGCTGCCAGAGTTCGGTTCATGCAAAATCTTAAGGTCCTAGGTCAACTACAAGGCAGCAAAAGCAGCCAAAAACTGAATTTTCAAAAACTAAAACTTGAATTTCTGTGCCTCTTTCTTGGTGACTGCAACAACTTAGAAGCTTCTACTTCGTACAGAGTGGTGCGACCGCAAACGTCATCACGCGGCATTAGTTGCCAGACGATAAATGTAAACGTTTCTGAGAGTAATGCGTCCAATGTGAAGATTTTCAGTTACGTCGATACGAAAACAATGTAGAAAACGTTATGTTTTCTGCGGTGTTTACTACGAATTACCACTTCTCGCTTTTTCTCGTGTAATGTGGCTGCCAGAGTTCGGTTCATGCAAAATCTTAAGGTCCTAGGTCAACTACAAGGCAGCAAAAGCAGCCAAAAACTGAATTTTCAAAAACTAAAACTTGAATTTCTGTGCCTCTTTCTTGGTGACTGCAACAACTTAGAAGCTTCTACTTCGTACAGAGTGGTGCGACCGCAAACCTCAGCACTCGGCATTGGTTGTTAGACAATAAATGTAAACGTTTCCGTGAGAAATGCATCCATTGTGATGATTTTCAGTTACGTCGATACGAAAACAATGTAGAAAACGTTATGTTTTCTGCGGTTTTTACTACGAATTACCACTTCTCGCTTTTTCTCGTGTAATGTGGCTGCCAGAGTTCGGTTCATGCAAAATCTTAAGGTCCTAAGTCAACTACAAGGCAGCAAAAGCAGCCAAAAACTGAATTTTCAAAAACTAAAACTTGAATTTCTGTGCCTCTTTCTTGGTGACTGCAACAACTTAGAAGCTTCTACTTCGTACAGAGTGGTGCGACCGCAAACGTCATCACGCGGCATTAGTTGCCAGACGATAAATGTAAACGTTTCTGAGAGTAATGCGTCCAATGTGAAGATTTTCAGTTACGTCGATACGAAAACAATGTAGAAAACGTTATGTTTTCTGCGGTTTTTACTACGAATTACCACTTCTCGCTTTTTCTCGTGTAATGTGGCTGCCAGAGTTCGGTTCATGCAAACTCTTAAGGTCCTTGGTCAACTACAAGGCAGCAAAAGCAGCCAAAAACCGAATTTTCAAAAACTAAAACTTGAATTTCTGTGCCTCTTTCTTGGTGACTGCAACAACTTAGAAGCTTCTACTTCGTACAGAGTGGTGCGACCGCAAACCTCAGCCTGCGGCATTAGTTGCCAGACAATAAATGTAAACGTTTCCGAGAGAAATGCATCCATTGTGAAGATTTTCAGTTACGTCGATACGAAAACACATGTAGAAAACGTTATGTTTTCTGCGGTTTTTACTACGAATTACCACTTCCCGCTTTTTCTCGTGTAATGTGGCTGCCAGAGTTCGGTTCATGCAAAATCTTAAGGTCCTAGGTCAACTACAAGGCAGCAAAACAGACAAAAACTGAATTTTCAAAAACTAAAACTTGAATTTCTGTGCCTCTTTCTTGGTGACTGCAACAACTTAGAAGCTTCTACTTCGTACAGAGTGGTGCGACCGCAAACCTCGGCACGCGGCATTAGTTGCCAGACAATAAATGTAAACGTATCCGAGAGAAATGCATCCATTGAGAAGATTTTCAGTTACGTCGATACGAAAACAATGTAGAAAACGTTATGTTTTCTGCGGTTTTTACTACGAATTACCACTTCTCGCTTTTTCTCGTGTAATGTGGCTGCCAGAGTTCGGTTCATGCAAAATCTTAAGGTCCTAGGTCAACTAGAAGGCAGCAAAAGCAGCCAAAAACTGAATTTTCAAAAACTAAAACTTGAATTTCTTTCCCTCTTTCTTGGTGACTGCAACATCTTAGAAGCTTCTACTTAGTACAGAGTGGTGCGACCGCATACGTCATCACGCGGCATTAGTTGCCAGACGATAAATGTAAACGTTTCTGAGAGTAATGCGTCCAATGTGAAGATTTTCACTTACGTCGATACGAAAACAATGTAGAAAACGTTATGTTTTCTGCGGTTTTTACTACGAATTACCACTTCTCGCTTTTTCTCGTGTAATGTGGCTGCCAGAGTTCGGTTCATGCAAAATCTTAAGGTCCTAGGTCAACTACAAGGCAGCAAAAGCAGCCAAAAACTGAATTTTCAAAAACTAAAACTTGAATTTCTGTGCCTCTTTCTTGGTGACTGCAACAACTTAGATGCTTCTACTTCGTACAGAGTGGTGCGACCGCAAACGTCATCACGCGGCATTAGTTGCCAGACGATAAATGTAAACGTTTCTGAGAGTAATGCGTCCAATGTGAAGATTTTCAGTTACGTCGATACGAAAACAATGTAGAAAACGTTATGTTTTCTGCGGTTTTTACTACGAATTACCACTTCTCGCTATTTTTCGTGTAATGTGGCTGCCAGAGTTCGGTTCATGCAAAATCTTAAGGTCCTAGGTCAACTACAAGGCAGCAAAAGCAGCCAAAAACTGAATTTTCAAAAACAAAAACTTGAATTTCTGTGCCTCTTTCTTGGTGACTGCAACAACTTAGAAGCTTCTACTTCGTACAGAATGGTGCGACCGCAAACGTCATCACGCGGCATTAGTTGCCAGACGATAAATGTAAACGTTTCTGAGAGTAATGCGTCCAATGTGAAGATTTGCAGTTACGTCGATACGAAAACAATGTAGAAAATGTTATGTTTTCTGCGGTTTTTACTACGAATTACCACTTCTCGCTTTTTCTCGTGTAATGTGGCTGCCAGAGTTCGGTTCATGCAAAATCTTAAGGTCCTAGGTCAACTACAAGGCAGCAAAAGCAGCCAAAAACTGAATTTTCAAAAACTAAAACTTGAATTTCTGTGCCTCTTTCTTGGTGACTGCAACAACTTAGAAGCTTCTACTTCGTACAGAGTGGTGCGACCGCAAACGTCATCACGCGGCATTAGTTGCCAGACGATAAATGTAAACGTTTCTGAGAGTAATGCGTCCAATGTGAAGATTTTCAGTTACGTCGATACGAAAACAATGTAGAAAACGTTATGTTTTCTGCGGTTTTTACTACGAATTACCACTTCTCGCTTTTTCTCGTGTAATATGGCTGCCAGAGTTCGGTTCATGCAAAATCTTAAGGTCCTAGGTCAACTACAAGGCAGCAAAAGCAGCCAAAAACTGAATTTTCAAAAACTAAAACTTGAATTTCTGTGCCCCTTTCTTGGTGACTGCAACAACTTAGAAGCTTCTACTTCGTACAGAGTGGTGCGACCGCAAACGTCATCACGCGGCATTAGTAGCCAGACGATAAATGTAAACGTTTCTGAGAGTAATGCGTCCAATGTGAAGATTTTCAGTTACGTCGATACGAAAACAATGTAGAAAACGTTAGGTTTTCTGCGGTTTTTACTACGAATTACCACTTCTCGCTTTTTCTCGTGTAATGTGGCTGCCAGAGTTCGGTTCATGCAAAATCCTAAGGTCCTAGGTCAACTACAAGGCAGCAAAAGCAGCCAAAAACTGAATTTTCAAAAACTAAAACTTGAATTTCTGTGCCTCTTTCTTGGTGACTGCAACAACTTAGAAGCTTCTACTTCGTACAGAGTGGTGCGACCGCAAACCTCAGCACGCGGCATTGGTTGTTAGACAATAAATGTAAACGTTTCCGTGAGAAATGCATCCATTGTGATGATTTTCAGTTACGTCGATACGAAAACAATGTAGAAAACGTTATGTTTTCTGCGGTTTTTACTACGAATTACCACTTCTCGCTTTTTCTCGTGTAATGTGGCTGCCAGAGTTCGGTTCATGCAAAATCTTAAGGTCCTAAGTCAACTACAAGGCAGCAAAAGCAGCCAAAAACTGAATTTTCAAAAACTAAAACTTGAATTTCTGTGCCTCTTTCTTGGTGACTGCAACAACTTAGAAGCTTCTACTTCGTACAGAGTGGTGCGACAGCAAACGTCATCACGCGGCATTAGTTGCCAGACGATAAATGTAAACGTTTCTGAGAGTAATGCGTCCAATGTGAAGATTTTCAGTTACGTCGATACGAAAACAATGTAGAAAACGTTATGTTTTCTGCGGTTTTTACTACGAATTACCACTTCTCGCTTTTTCTCGTGTAATGTGGCTGCCAGAGTTCGGTTCATGCAAAATCTTAAGGTCCTAGGTCAACTACAAGGCAGCAAAAGCAGCCAAAAACTGAATTTTCAAAAACTAAAACTTGAATTTCTGTGCCTCTTTCTTGGTGACTGCAACAACTTAGAAGCTTCTACTTCGTACAGAGTGGTGCGACCGCAAACCTCAGCACGCGGCATTGGTTGCCAGACAATAAATGTAAACGTTTCCGTGAGAAATGCATCCATTGTGAAGATGTTCAGTTACGTCGATACGAAAACAATGTAGAATACGTTATGTTTTCCGCGGTTTTTACTACGAATTACCACTTCTCGCTTTTTCTCGTGTAATGTGGCTGCCAGAGTTCGGTTCATGCAAAATCTTAAGGTCCTAGGTCAACTACAAGGCAGCAAAAGCAGCCAAAAACTGAATTTTCAAAAACTAAAACTTGAATTTCTGTGCCTCTTTCTTGGTGACTGCAACAACTTAGAAGCTTCTACCTCGTACAGAGTGGTGCGACCGCAAACATCATCACCCGGCATTAGTTGCCAGACGATAAATGTAAACGTTTCTGAGAGTAATGCGTCCAATGTGAAGGTTTTCAGTTACGTCGATACGAAAACAATGTAGAAAACGTTATGTTTTCTGCGGTTTTTACTACGAATTACCACTTCTCGCTTTTTCTCGTGTAATGTGGCTGCGTGAGTTCGGTTCATGCAAAATCTTAAGGTCCTAGGTCAACTACAAGGCAGCAAAAGCAGCCAAAAACTGAATTTTCAAAAACAAAAACTTGAAATTCGGTGCCTCTTTCTTGGTGACTGCAACAACTTAGAAGCTTCTACTTCGTACAGAGTGGTGCGACCGCAAACCTCAGCACGCGGCATTAGTTGCCAGACAATAAATGTAAACGTTTCCGAGAGAAATTCATCAATTGTGAAGATTTTCAGTTACGTCGATACGAAAACAATGTAGAAAACGTTATGTTTTCTGCGGTTTTTACTACGAATTACCACTTCTCGCTTTTTCTCGTGTAATGTGGCTGCCAGAGTTCGGTTCATGCAAAATCTTAAGGTCCTTGGTCAACTAGAAGGCAGCAAAAGCAGCCAAAAACTGAATTTTCAAAAACTAAAACTTGAATTTCTGTGCCTCTTTCTTGGTGACTGCAACAACTTAGAAGCTTCTACTTCGTACAGAGTGGTGCGACCGCAAAACGTCATCACGCGGCATTAGTTGCCAGACGATAAATGTAAACGTTTCTGAGAGTAATGCGTCCAATGTGAAGATTTTCAGTTACGTCGATACGAAAACAATGTAGAAAACGTTATGTTTTCTGCGGTTTTTACTGCGAATTACCACTTCTCGCTTTTTTTCGTGTAATGTGGCTGCCAGAGTTCGGTTCATGCAAAATCTTAAGGTCCTAGGTCAACTACAAGGCAGCAAAAGCAGCCAAAGACTGAGTTTTCAAAAACAAAAACTTGAATTTCTGTGCCTCCTTCTTGGTGACTGCAACAACTTAGAAGCTTCTACTTTGTACAGAGTGGTGCGACCGCAAACCTCAGCACGCGGCATTAGTTGCCAGACAATAAATGTAAACGTTTCCGAGAGAAATGCATCCATTGTGAAGATTTTCAGTTACGTCGATACGAAAACAATGTAGAAAACGTTATGTTTTCTGCGGTTTTTACTACGAATTACCACTTCTCGCTTTTTCTCGTGTAATGTGGCTGCCAGAGTTCGGTTCATGCAAAATCTTAAGGTCCTAGATCAACTACAAGGCAGCAAAAGCAGCCAAAAACTGAATTTTCAAAAACTAAAACTTGAATTTCTGTGCCTCTTTCTTGGTGACTGCAACAACTTAGAAGCTTGGTGGCTGCCAGAGTTCGGTTCATGCAAAATCTTAAGGTCCTAGGTCAACTACAAGGCAGCAAAAGCAGCCAAAAACTGAATTTTCAAAAACAAAAACTTGAATTTCTGTGCCACTTTCTTGGTGACTGCAATAACTTAGAAGCTTCTACTACGTACAGAGTGGTGCGACCGCAAACGTCATCACGCGGCATTAGTTGCCAGACGATAAATGTAAACGTTTCTGAGAGTAATGCGTCCAATGTGAAGATTTTCAGTTACGTCGATACGAAAACAATGTAGAAAACGTTATGTTTCCTGCGGTTTTTACTACGAATTACCACTTCTCGCTTTTTCTCGTGTAATGTGGCTGCCAGAGTTCGGTTCATGCAAAATCTTAAGGTCCTAGGTCAACTAGAAGGCAGCAAGAGCAGCCAAAAACTGAATTTTCAAAAACTAAAACTTGAATTTCTGTGCCTCTTTCTTGGTGACTGCAACAACTTAGAAGCTTCTACTTCGTACAGAGTGGTGCGACCGCAAACGTCATCACGCGGCATTAGTTGCCAGACGATAAATGTAAACGTTTCTGAGAGTAATGCGTCCAATGTGAAGATTTTCAGTTACGTCGATACGAAAACAATGTAGAAAACGTTATGTTTTCTGCGGTTTTTACTACGAATTACCACTTATCGCTTTTTCTCGTGTAATGTGGCTGCCAGAGTTCGGTTCATGCAAAATCTTAAGGTCCTAGGTCAACTACAAGGCAGCAAAAGCAGCCAAAAACTGAATTTTCAAAAACAAAAACTTGAATTTCTGTGCCCCTTTCTTGGTGACTGCAACAACTTAGAAGCTTCTACTTCGTACAGAGTGGTGCGACCGCAAACGTCATCACGCGGCATTAGTTGCCAGACAATAAATGTAAACGTTTCCGAGAGAAATGCATCCATTGTGAAGATTTTCAGTTTTGTCGAAACGAAAACAATGTAGAAAACGTTATGTTTTCTGCGGTTTTTACTACGAATTACCACTTCTCGCTTTTTCTCGTGTAATGTGGCTGCCAGAGTTCGGTTCATGCAAAATCTTAAGGTCCTAGGTCAACTACAAGGCAGCAAAAGCAGCCAAAGACTGAATTTTCAAAAACTAAAACTTGAATTTCTGTGCCTCTTTCTTGGTGACTGCAATAACTTAGAAGCATCTACTTCGTACAGAGTGGTGCGACCGCAAACGTCATCACGCGGCATTAGTTGCCAGACGATAAATGTAAACGTTTCTGAGAGTAATGCGTCCAATGTGAAGATTTTCAGTTACGTCGATACGAAAACAATGTAGAAAACGTTATGTTTTCTGCGGTTTTTACTACGAATTACCACTTCTCGCTTTTCCTCGTGTAATGTGGCTGCCAGAGTTCGGTTCATGCAAAATCTTAAGGTCCTAGGTCAACTACAAGGCAGCAAAAGCAGCCAAAAACTGAAATTTCAAAAACTAAAACTTGAATTTATGTGCCTCTTTCTTGGTGACTGCAACAACTTAGAAGCTTCTACTTCGTACAGAGTGGTCCGGCCGCAAACCTCAGCACGCGGCATTAGTTGCCAGACAATAAATGTAAACGTTTCCGAGAGAAATGCATCCATTGTGAAGATTTTCAGTTACGTCGATACGAAAACAATGTAGAAAACGTTATGTTTTCTGCGGTTTTTACTACGAATTACCACTTCTCGCTTTTTCTCGTGTAATGTGGCTGCCAGAGTTCGGTTCATGCAAAATCTTAAGGTCCTAGGTCAACTACAAGGCAGCAAAAGCAGCCAAAAACTGAATTTTCAAAAACTAAAACTTGAATTTCTGTGCCTCTTTCTTGGTGACTGCAACAACTTAGAAGCTTCTACTTCGTACAGAGTGGTGCGACCGCAAACGTCATCACGCGGCATTAGTTGCCAGACGATAAATGTAAACGTTTCTGAGAGTAATGCGTCCAATGTGAAGATTTTCAGTTACGTCGATACGAAAACAATGTAGAAAACGTTATGTTTTCTGCGGTTTTTACTACGAATTACCACTTCTCGCTTTTTCTCGTGTAATGTGGCTGCCAGAGTTCGGTTCATGCAAAATCTTAAGGTCCTAGGTCAACTACAAGCAGCAAAAGCAGCCAAAAACTGAATTTTCAAAAACAAAAACTTGAATTTCTGTGCCTCTTTCTTGGTGACTGCAACAACTTAGAAGCTTCTACTTCGTACAGAGTGGTGCGACCGCAAACCTCAGCACGCGGCACTAGTTGCCAGACGATAAATGTAAACGTTTCTGAGAGTAATGCGTCCAATGTGAAGATTTTCAGTTACGTCGATACGAAAACAATGTAGAAAACGTTATGTTTTCTGCGGTTTTTACTACGAATTACCACTTCTCGCTTTTTCTCGTGTAATGTGGCTGCCAGAGTTCGGTTCATGCAAAATCTTAAGGTCCTAGGTCAACTACAAGGCAGCAAAAGCAGCCAAAAACTGAATTTTCAAAAACAAAAACTTGAATTTCTGTGCCTCTTTCTTGGTGACTGCAATAACTTAGAAGCTTCTACTACGTACAGAGTGGTGCGACCGCAAACCTCAGCACGCGGCATTAGTTGCCAGACAATAAATGTAAACGTTTCCGAGAGAAATGCATCCATTGTGAAGATTTTCAGTTACGTCGATACGAAAACAATGTAGAAAACGTTATGTTTTCTGCGGTTTTTACTACGAATTATAACATCTCGCTTTTTCTCGTGTAATGTGGCTGCCAGAGTTCGGTTCATGCAAATCTTAAGGTCCTAGGTCTACTACAAGGCAGCAAAAGCAGCCAAAAACTGAATTTTCAAAAACTAAAACTTGAATTTCTGTGCCCCTTTCTTGGTGACTGCAACAACTTAGAAGCTTCTACTTCGTACAGAGTGGTGCGACCGCAAACGTCATCACGCGGCATTAGTTGCCAGACGATAAATGTAAACGTTTCTGAGAGTAATGCGTCCAATGTGAAGATTTTCAGTTACGTCGATACGAAAACAATGTAGAAAACGTTATGTTTTCTGCGGTTTTTACTACGAATTACCACTTTTCGCTTTTTCTCGTGTAATGTGGCTGCCAGAGTTCGGTTCATGCAAAATCTTAAGGTCCTAGGTCAACTACAAGGCAGCAAAAGCAGCCAAAAACTGAATTTTCAAAAACAAAAACTTGAATTTCTGTGCCTCTTTCTTGGTGACTGCAACAACTTAGAAGCTTCTACTTCGTACAGAGTGGTGCGACCGCAAACCTCAGCACGCGGCATTGGTTGCCAGACAATAAATGTAAACGTTTCCGTGAGAAATGCATCCATTGTGAAGATTTTCAGTTACGTCGATACGAAAACAATGTAGAAAACGTAATGTTTTCTGCGGTTTTTACTACGAATTACCACTTCTCGCTTTTTTTCGTGTAATGTGGCTGCCAGAGTTCGGTTCATGCAAAATCTTAAGGTCCTAGGTCAACTACAAGGCAGCAAAAGCAGCCAAAGGCTGAGTTTTCAAAAACAAAAACTTGAATTTCTGTGTCTCTTTCTTGGTGACTGCAACAACTTAGAAGCTTCTACTTCGTACAGAGTGGTGCGACCGCAAACGTCATCACGCGGCATTAGTTGCCAGACGATAAATGTAAACGTTTCTGAGAGTAATGCGTCCAATGTGAAGATTTTCAGTTACGTCGATACGAAAACAAAGTAGAAAACGTTATGTTTTCTGCGGTTTTTACTACGAATTACCACTCCTCGGTTTTTCTCGTGTAATGTGGCTGCCAGAGTTCGGTTCATGCAAAATCTTAAGGTCCTAGGTCAACTACAAGGCAGCAAAAGCAGCCAAAAACTGAATTTTCAAAAACTAAAACTTGAATTTCTGTGCCTCTTTCTTGGTGACTGCAACAACTTAGAAGCTTCTACTTCGTACAGAGTGGTGCGACCGCAAACGTCATCACGCGGCATTAGTTGCCAGACGATAAATGTAAACGTTTCTGAGAGTAATGCGTCCAATGTGAAGATTTTCAGTTACGTCGATACGAAAACAGTGTAGAAAACGTTATGTTTTCTGCGGTTTTTACTACGAATTACCACTTCTCGCTTTTTCTCGTGTAATGTGGCTGCCAGAGGTCGGTTCATGCAAAATCTTAAGGTCCTAGGTCAACTACAAGGCAGCAATAGCAGCCAAAAACTGAATTTTCAAAAACTAAAACTTGAATTTCTGTGCCTCTTTCTTGGTGACTGCAATAACTTAGAAGCTTCTACTTCGTACAGAGTGGTGCGACCGCAAACGTCAGCACGCGGCATTAGTTGCCAGACAATAAATGTAAACGTTTCCGAGATAAATGCATCCATTGTGAAGATTTTCAGTTACGTCGATACGAAAACAATGCAGAAAACGTTATGTTTTCTGCGGTTTTTACTACGAATTGTAACATCTCGCTTTTTCTCGTGTAATGTGGCTGCCAGAGTTCAGTTCATGCAAATCTTAAGCTCCTAGGTCAACTACAAGGCAGCAAAAGCGGCCAAAAACTGAATTTTCAAAAACTAAAACTTGAATTTCTGTGCCCCTTTCTTGGTGACTGCAACAACTTAGAAGCTTCTACTTCGTACAGAGTGGTGCGACCGCAAACGTCATCACGCGGCATTAGTTGCCAGACGATAAATGTAAACGTTTCTGAGAGTAATGCGTCCAATGTGATGATTTTCAGTTACGTCGATACGAAAACAATGTAGAAAACGTTATGTTTTCTGCGGTTTTTACTACGAATTACCACTTCTCGCTTTTTCTCGTGTAATGTGGCTGCCAGAGTTCGGTTCATGCAAAATCTTAAGGTCCTAGGTCAACTACAAGGCAGCAAAAGCAGCCAAAAACTGAATTTTCAAAAACTAAAACTTGAATTTCTGTGCCTCTTTCTTGGTGACTGCAACAACTTAGAAGCTTCTACTTCGTACAGAGTGGTGCGACCGCAAACGTCATCACGCGGCATTAGTTGCCAGACGATAAATGTAAACGTTTCTGAGAGTAATGCGTCCAATGTGAAGATTTTCAGTTACGTCGATACGAAAACAATGTAGAAAACGTTATGTTTTCTGCGGTTTTTACTACGAATTACCACTTCTCGCTTTTTTTCGTGTAATGTGGCTGCCAGAGTTCGGTTCATGCAAAATCTTAAGGTCCTAGGTCAACTACAAGGCAGCAAAAGCAGCCAAAGGCTGAGTTTTCAAAAACAAAAACTTGAATTTCTGTGCCTCTTTCTTGGTGACTGCAACAACTTAGAAGCTTCTACTTCGTACAGAGTGGTGCGACCGCAAACGTCATCACGCGGCATTAGTTGCCAGACGATAAATGTAAACGTTTCTGAGAGTAATGCGTCCAATGTGAAGATTTTCAGTTACGTCGATACGAAAACAATGTAGAAAACGTTATGTTTTCTGCGGTTTTTACTACGAATTACCACTTCTCGCTTTTTCTCGTGTAATGTGGCTGCCAGAGTTCGGTTCATGCAAAATCTTAAGGTCCTAGGTCAACTACAAGGCAGCAAAAGCAGCCAAAAACTGAATTTTCAAAAACTAAAACTTGAATTTCTGTGCCTCTTTCTTGGTGACTGCAACAACTTAGAAGCTTCTACTTCGTACAGAGTGGTGCGACCGCAAACGTCATCACGCGGCACTAGTTGCCAGACGATAAATGTAAACGTTTCTGAGAGTAATGCGTCCAATGTGAAGATTTTCAGTTACGTCGATACGAAAACAATGTAGAAAACGTTATGTTTTCTGCGGTTTTTACTACGAATTACCACTTCTCGCTTTTTCTCGTGTAATGTGGCTGCCAGAGTTCGGTTCATGCAAAATCTTAAGGTCCTAGGTCAACTACAAGGCAGCAAAAGCAGCCAAAAACTGAATTTTCAAAAACAAAAACTTGAATTTCTGTGCCTCTTTCTTGGTGACTGCAATAACTTAGAAGCTTCTACTACGTACAGAGTGGTGCGACCGCAAACCTCAGCACGCGGCATTAGTTGCCAGACAATAAATGTAAACGTTTCCGAGAGAAATGCATCCATTGTGAAGATTTTCAGTTACGTCGATACGAAAACAATGTAGAAAACGTTATGTTTTCTGCGGTTTTTACTACGAATTATAACATCTCGCTTTTTCTCGTGTAATGTGGCTGCCAGAGTTCGGTTCATGCAAATCTTAAGGTCCTAGGTCAACTACAAGGCAGCAAAAGCAGCCAAAAACTGAATTTTCAAAAACTAAAACTTGAATTTCTGTGCCCCTTTCTTGGTGACTGCAACAACTTAGAAGCTTCTACTTCGTACAGAGTGGTGCGACCGCAAACGTCATCACGCGGCATTAGTTGCCAGACGATAAATGTAAACGTTTCTGAGAGTAATGCGTCCAATGTGAAGATTTTCAGTTACGTCGATACGAAAACAATGTAGAAAACGTTATGTTTTCTGCGGTTTTTACTACGAATTACCACTTTTCGCTTTTTCTCGTGTAATGTGGCTGCCAGAGTTCGGTTCATGCAAAATCTTAAGGTCCTAGGTCAACTACAAGGCAGCAAAAGCAGCCAAAAACTGAATTTTCAAAAACAAAAACTTGAATTTCTGTGCCTCTTTCTTGGTGACTGCAACAACTTAGAAGCTTCTACTTCGTACAGAGTGGTGCGACCGCAAACCTCAGCACGCGGCATTGGTTGCCAGACAATAAATGTAAACGTTTCCGTGAGAAATGCATCCATTGTGAAGATTTTCAGTTACGTCGATACGAAAACAATGTAGAAAACGTTATGTTTTCTGCGGTTTTTACTACGAATTACCACTTCTCGCTTTTTTTCGTGTAATGTGGCTGCCAGAGTTCGGTTCATGCAAAATCTTAAGGTCCTAGGTCAACTACAAGGCAGCAAAAGCAGCCAAAGGCTGAGTTTTCAAAAACAAAAACTTGAATTTCTGTGTCTCTTTCTTGGTGACTGCAACAACTTTGAAGCTTCTACTTCGTACAGAGTGGTGCGACCGCAAACGTCATCACGCGGCATTAGTTGCCAGACGATAAATGATAACGTTTCTGAGAGTAATGCGTCCAATGTGAAGATTTTCAGTTACGTCGATACGAAAACAAAGTAGAAAACGTTATGTTTTCTGCGGTTTTTACTACGAATTACCACTTCTCGCTTTTTCTCGTGTAATGTGGCTGCCAGAGGTCGGTTCATGCAAAATCTTAAGGTCCTAGGTCAACTACAAGGCAGCAATAGCAGCCAAAAACTGAATTTTCAAAAACTAAAACTTGAATTTCTGTGCCTCTTTCTTGGTGACTGCAATAACTTAGAAGCTTCTACTTCGTACAGAGTGGTGCGACCGCAAACCTCAGCACGCGGCATTAGTTGCCAGACAATAAATGTAAACGTTTCCGAGATAAATGCATCCATTGTGAAGATTTTCAGTTACGTCGATACGAAAACAATGCAGAAAACGTTATGTTTTCTGCGGTTTTTACTACGAATTGTAACATCTCGCTTTTTCTCGTGTAATGTGGCTGCCAGAGTTCAGTTCATGCAAATCTTAAGCTCCTAGGTCAACTACAAGGCAGCAAAAGCGGCCAAAAACTGAATTTTCAAAAACTAAAACTTGAATTTCTGTGCCCCTTTCTTGGTGACTGCAACAACTTAGAAGCTTCTACTTCGTACAGAGTGGTGCGACCGCAAACGTCATCACGCGGCATTAGTTGCCAGACGATAAATGTAAACGTTTCTGAGAGTAATGCGTCCAATGTGAAGATTTTCAGTTACGTCGATACGAAAACAATGTAGAAAACGTTATGTTTTCTGCGGTTTTTACTACGAATTACCACTTCTCGCTTTTTCTCGTGTAATGTGGCTGCCAGAGTTCGGTTCATGCAAAATCTTAAGGTCCTAGGTCAACTACAAGGCAGCAAAAGCAGCCAAAAACTGAATTTTCAAAAACAAAAACTTGAATTTCTGTGCCTCTTTCTTGGTGACTGCAACAACTTAGAAGCTTCTACTTCGTACAGAGTGGTGCGAACGCAAACCTCAGCACGCGGCATTGGTTGTTAGACAATAAATGTAAACGTTTCCGTGAGAAATGCATCCATTGTGAAGATTTTCAGTTACGTCGATACGAAAACAATGTAGAAAACGTTATGTTTTCTGCGGTTTTTACTACGAATTACCACTTCTCGCTTTTTCTCGTGTAATGTGGCTGCCAGAGTTCGGTTCATGCAAAATCTTAAGGTCCTAGGTCAACTACAAGGCAGCAAAAGCAGCCAAAAACTGAATTTTCAAAAACAAAAACTTGAATTTCTGTGCCTCTTTCTTGGTGACTGCAACAACTTAGAAGCTTCTACTTCGTACAGAGTGGTGCGACCGCAAACGTCATCACGCGGCATTAGTTGCCAGACGATAAATGTAAACGTTTCTGAGAGTAATGCGTCCAATGTGAAGATTTTCAGTTACGTCGATACGAAAACAATGTAGAAAACGTTATGTTTTCTGCGGTTTTTACTACGAATTACCACTTCTCGCTTTTTCTCGTGTAATGTGGCTGCCAGAGTTCGGTTCATGCAAAATCTTAAGGTCCTAGGTCAACTTCAAGGCAGCAAAAGCAGCCAAAAACTGAATTTTCAAAAACTATAACTTGAATTTCTGTGCCTCTTTCTTGGTGACTGCAACAACTTAGAAGCTTCTACTTCGTACAGAGTGGTGCGACCGCAAACCTCAGCACGCGGCATTGGTTGCCAGACAATAAATGTAAACGTTTCCGTGAGAAATGCATCCATTGTGAAGATGTTCAGTTACGTCGATACGAAAACAATGTAGAAAACGTTATGTTTTCTGCGGTTTTTACTACGAATTACCACTTCTCGCTTTTTCTCGTGTAATGTGGCTGCCAGAGTTCGGTTCATGCAAAATCTTAAGGTCCTAGGTCAACTACAAGGCAGCAAAAGCAGCCAAAAACTGAATTTTCAAAAACTAAAACTTGAATTTCTGTGCCTCTTTCTTGGTGACTGCAACAACTTAGAAGTTTCTACTTCGTACAGAGTGGTGCGACCGCAAACGTCATCACGCGGCATTAGTTGCCAGACGATAAATGTAAACGTTTCTGAGAGTAATGCGTCCAATGTGAAGATTTTCAGTTACGTCGATACGAAAACAATGTAGAAAACGTTATGTTTTCTGCGGTTTTTACTACGAATTACCACTTCTCGCTTTTTCTCGTGTAATGTGGCTGCCAGAGTTCGGTTCATGCAAAATCTTAAGGTCCTAGGTCAACTACAAGGCAGCAAAAGCAGCCAAAAACTGAATTTTCAAAAACAAAAGCTTTGTATTTCTGTGCCTCTTTCTTGGTGACTCCAACAACTTAGAAGCTTCTACTTCGTACAGAGTGGTGCGACCGCAAACCTCAGCACGCAGCACTAGTTGCCAGACAATAAATGTAAACGTTTCCGAGAGAAATGCATCCATTGTGAAGATTTTCAGTTACGTCGATACGAAAACAATGTAGAAAACGTTATGTTTTCTGCGGTCTTTACTACGAATTACCTCCTCTCGCTTTTTCTCGTGTAATGTGGCTGCCAGAGTTCGGTTCATGCAAAATCTTAAGGTCCTAGGTCAACTACAAGGCAGCAAAAGCAGCCAAAAACTGAATTTTCAAAAACTAAAACTTGAATTTCTGTGCCTCTTTCTTGGTGACTGCAACAACTTAGAAGTTTCTACTTCGTACAGAGTGGTGCGACCGCAAACGTCATCACGCGGCATTAGTTGCCAGACGATAAATGTAAACGTTTCTGAGAGTAATGCGTCCAATGTGAAGATTTTCAGTTACGTCGATACGAAAACAATGTAGAAAACGTTATGTTTTCTGCGGTTTTTACTACGAATTACCACTTCTCGCTTTTTCTCGTGTAATGTGGCTGCCAGAGTTCGGTTCATGCAAAATCTTAAGGTCCTAGGTCAACTACAAGGCAGCAAAAGCAGCCAAAAACTGAATTTTCAAAAACAAAAGCTTTGTATTTCTGTGCCTCTTTCTTGGTGACTCCAACAACTTAGAAGCTTCTACTTCGTACAGAGTGGTGCGACCGCAAACCTCAGCACGCAGCACTAGTTGCCAGACAATAAATGTAAACGTTTCCGAGAGAAATGCATCCATTGTGAAGATTTTCAGTTACGTCGATACGAAAACAATGTAGAAAACGTTATGTTTTCTGCGGTCTTTACTACGAATTACCTCCTCTCGCTTTTTCTCGTGTAATGTGGCTGCCAGAGTTCGGTTCATGCAAAATCTTAAGGTCCTAGGTCAACTACAAGGCAGCAAAAGCAGCCAAAAACTGAATTTTCAAAAACTAAAACTTGAATTTCTGTGCCTCTTTCTTGGTGACTGCAACAACTTAGAAGCTTCTACTTCGTACAGAGTGGTGCGACCGCAAACGTCATCACGCGGCATTAGTCGCCAGACGATAAATGTAAACGTTTCTGAGAGTAATGCGTCCAATGTGAAGATTTTCAGTTACGTCGATACGAAAACAATGTAGAAAACGTTATGTTTTCTGCGGTTTTTACTACGAATTACCACTTCTCGCTTTTTCTCGTGTAATGTGGCTGCCAGAGTTCGGTTCATGCAAAATCTTAAGGTCCTAGGTCAACTACAAGGCAGCAAAAGCAGCCAAAAACTGAATTTTCAAAAACTAAAACTTGAATTTTTGTGCCTCTTTCTTGGTGACTGCAACAACTTAGAAGCTTCTACTTCGTACAGAGTGGTGCGACCGCAAACTTCAGCACGCGGCATTAGTTGCCAGACAATAAATGTAAACGTCTCCGAGAGAAATGCATCCATTGTGAAGATTTTCAGTTACGTCGATACGAAAACAATGTAGAAAACGTTATGTTTTCTGCGGTTTTTACTACGAATTATAACTTCTCGCTTTTTCTCGTGTAATGTGGCTGCCAGAGTTCGATTCATGCAAATCTTAAGGTCCTAGGTCAACTACAAGGCAGCAAAAGCAGCCAAAAACTGAATTTTCAAAAACTAAAACTTGAATTTCTGTGCCCCTTTCTTGGTGACTGCAACAACTTAGAAGCTTCTACTTCGTACAGAGTGGTGCGACCGCAAACGTCATCACGCGGCATTAGTTGCCAGACGATAAATGTAAACGTTTCTGAGAGTAATGCGTCCAATGTGAAGATTTTCAGTTACGTCGATACGAAAACAATGTAGAAAACGTTATGTTTTCTGCGGTTTTTACTACGAATTACCACTTCTCGCTTTTTCTCGTGTAATGTGGCTGCCAGGGTTCGGTTCATACAAAATCTTAAGGTCCTAGGTCAACTACAAGGCAGCAAAAGCAGCCAAAAACTGAATTTTCAAAAACTAAAACTTGAATTTCTGTGCCTCTTTCTTGGTGACTGCAACAACTTAGAAGCTTCTACTTCGTACAGAGTGTTGCGACCGCAAATCTCAGCACGCGGCGTTGGTTGCCAGACAATAAATGTAAACGTTTCCGTGAGAAATGCATCCATTGTGAAGATTTTCAGTTACGTCGATACGAAAACAATGTAGAAAACGTTATGTTTTCTGCGTTTTTTACTACGAATTACCACTTCTCGCTTTTTCTGGTGTAATGTGGCTGCCAGGGTTCGGTTCATGCAAAATCTTAAGGTCCTAGGTCAACCACAAATCAGCAAAAGCAGCCAAAAACTGAATTTTCAAAAACAAAAACTTGAATTTCTGTGCCTCTTTCTTGGTGACTGCAACAACTTAGAAGCTTCTACTTCGTACAGAGTGGTGCGACCGCAAACGTCATCACGCGGCATTTGTTGCCAGACGATAAATATAAACGTTTCTGAGAGTAATGCGACCAATGTGAAGGTTTTCAGTTACGTCGATACGAAAACAATGTAGAAAACGTTAGGTTTTCTGCGGTTTTTACTACGAATTACCACTTCTCGCTTTTTCTCGTGTAATGTGGCTGCCAGAGTTCGGTTCATGCAAAATCTTAAGGTCCTAGGTCAACTACAAGGCAGCAAAAGCAGCCAAAAACTGAATTTTCAAAAACTAAAACTTGAATTTCTGTGCCTCTTTCTTGGTGACTGCAACAACTTAGAAGCTTCTACTTCGTACAGAGTGGTGCGACCGCAAACGTCATCACGCGGCATTAGTTGCCGGACGATAAATGTAAACGTTTCTGAGAGTAATGCGTCCAATGTGAAGATTTTCAGTTACGTCGATACGAAAACAATGTAGAAAACGTTATGTTTTCTGCGGTTTTTACTACGAATTACCACTTCTCACTTTTTCTCGTGTAATGTGGCTGCCAGCGTTCGGTTCATGCAAAATCGTAAGGTCCTAGGTCAACTACAAGGCAGCAAAAGCAGCCAAAAACTGAATTTTCAAAAACTAAAACTTGAATTTCTGTGCCTCTTTTTTGGTGACTGCAACAACTTAGAAGCTTCTACTTCGTACAGAGTGTTGCGACCGCAAATCTCAGCACGCGGCGTTGGTTGCCAGACAATAAATGTAAACGTTTCCGTGAGAAATGCATCCATTGTGAAGATTTTCAGTTACGTCGATACGAAAACAATGTAGAAAACGTTATGTTTTCTGCGGTTTTTACTACGAATTACCACTTCTCGTTTTTTCTCGTGTAATGTGGCTGCCAGAGTTCGGTTCATGCAAAATCTTAAGGTCGTAGGTCAACTACAAGGCAGCAAAAGCAGCCAAAAACCGAATTTTCAAAAACAAAAACTTGAAATTCTGTGCCTCTTTCTTGGTGCCTGCAACAACTTAGAAGCTTCTACTTCGTACAGAGTGGTGCGACCGCAAACGTCATCACGCGGCATTAGTTGCCAGACGATAAATGTAAACGTTTCTGAGAGTAATGCGTCCAATGTGAAGATTTTCAGTTACGTCGATACGAAAACAATGTAGAAAACGTTATGTTTTCTGCGGTTTATACTACGAATTATAACTTCTCGCTTTTTCTCGTGTAATGTGGCTGTCAGAGTTGGTTCATGCAAAATCTTAAGGTCCTAGGTCAACTACAAGGCAGCAAAAGCAGCCAAAAACGGAATTTTCAAAAACAAAATCTTGAATTTCTGTGCCTCTTTCTTGGTGACTCCAACAACTTAGAAGCTTCTACTTCGTACAGAGTGGTGCGACCGCAAACGTCATCACGCGGCATTAGTTGCCAGACGATAAATGTAAACGTTTCTGAGAGTAATGCGTCCAATGTGAAGATTTTCAGTTACGTCGATACGAAAACAATGTAGAAAACATTAGGTTTTCTGCGGTTTTTACTACGAATTACCACTTCTCGCTTTTTCTCGTGTAATGTGGCTGCCAGAGTTCGGTTCATGCAAAATCTTAAGGTCCTAGGTCAACTACAAGGCAGCAAAAGCAGCCAAAAACTGAATTTTCAAAAACTAAAACTTGAATTTCGGTGCCCCTTTCTTGGTGACTGCAACAACTTAGAAGCTTCTACTTCGTACATAGTGGTGCGACCGCAAACGTCATCACGCGGCATTAGTTGCCAGACGATAAATGTAAACGTTTCTGAGAGTAATGCGTCCAATGTGAAGATTTTCAGTTACGTCGATACGAAAACAATGTAGAAAACGTTATGTTTTCTGCGGTTTTTACTACGAATTACCACTTCTCGCTTTTTCTCGTGTAATGTGGCTGCCAGAGTTCGGTTCATGCAAAATCTTAAGGTCCTAGGTCAACTACAAGGCAGCAAAAGCAGCCAAAAACTGAATTTTCAAAAACAAAAACTTGAATTTCTGTGCCTCTTTCTTGGTGACTGCAACAACTTAGAAGCTTCTACTCCGTACAGAGTGGTGCGACCGTAAACCTCAGCTTGCGGCATTAGTTGCCAGACAATAAATGTAAACGTTTCCGAGAGAAATGCATCCATTGTGAAGATTTTCAGTTACGTCATTTCGAAAACAAATGTAGAAAACGTTATGTTTTCTGCGGTTTTTACTACGAATTACCACTTCTCGCTTTTTCTCGTGTAATGTGGCTGCCAGAGTTCGGTTCATGCAAAATCTTAAGGTCCTAGGTCAACTACAAGGCAGCAAAAGCAGCCAAAAACTGAATTTTCAAAAACTAAAACTTGAATTTCTGTGCCTCTTTCTTGGTGACTGCAACAACTTAGAAGCTTCTACTTCGTACAGAGTGGTGCGATCGCAAACGTCATCACGCGGCATTAGTTGCCAGACGATAAATGTAAACGTTTCTGAGAGTAATGCGTCCATTGTGAAGATTTTCAGTTACGTCGATACGAAAACAATGTAGAAAACGTTAGGTTTTCTGCGGTTTTTACTGCGAATTACCACTTCTCGCTTTTTCTCGTGTAATGTGGCTGCCAGAGTTCGGTTCATGCAAAATCTTAAGGTCCTAGGTCAACTACAAATCAGCAAAAGCAGCCAAAAACTGAATTTTCAAAAACAAAAACTTGAATTTCTGTGCCTCTTTCTTGGTGACTGCAACAACTTAGAAGCTTCTACTTCGTACAGAGTGGTGCGACCGCAAACGTCATCACGCGGCATTTGTTGCCAGACGATAAATATAAACGTTTCTGAGAGTAATGCGTCCAATGTGAAGATTTTCAGTTACGTCGATACGAAAACAATGTAGAAAACGTTATGTTTTCTGCGGTTTTTACTACGAATTACCACTTCTCGCTTTTTCTCGTGTAATGTGGCTGCCATAGTTCGGTTCATGCAAAAACTTAAGGTCCTAGGTCAACTACAAGGCAGCAAAAGCAGCCAAAAACTGAATTTTCAAAAACAAAAACTTGAATTTCTGTGCCTCTTTTTTGGTGACTGCAACAACTTAGAAGCTTCTACTTCGTACAGAGTGGTGCGACCGCAAACGTCATCACGCGGCATTAGTTGCCAGACGATAAATGTAAACGTTTCTGAGAGTAATGCGTCCAATGTGAAGATTTTCAGTTACGTCGATACGAAAACAATGTAGAAAACGTTATGTTTTCTGCGGTTTTTACTACGAATAACCACTTCTCGCTTTTTCTCGTGTAATGTGGCTGCCAGAGTTCGGTTCATGCAAAATCTTAAGGTCCTAGGTCAACTACAAGGCAGCAAAAGCAGCCAAAAACTGAATTTTCAAAAACAAAAACTTGAATTTCTGTGCCTCTTTCTTGGTGACTGCAACAACTTAGAAGCTTCTACTTCGTACAGAGTGGTGCAACCGCGAACTTCATCACGCGGCATTAGTTGCCAGACGATAAATGTAAACGTTTCTGAGAGTAATGCGTCCAATGTGAAGATTTTCAGTTACGTCGATACGAAAACAATGTAGAAAACGTTATGTTTTCTGCGGTTTTTACTACGAATTACCACTTCTCGCTTTTTCTCGTGTAATGTGGCTGCCAGAGTTCGGTTCATGCAAAATCTTAAGGTCCTAGGTCAACTACAAGGCAGCAAAAGCAGCCAAAAACTGAATTTTCAAAAACAAAAACTTGAATTTCTGTGCCTCTTTCTTGGTGACTGCAACAACTTAGAAGCTTCTACTTCGTACAGAGTGGTGCGACCGCAAACCTCAGCACGCGGCATTAGTTGCCAGACAATAAATGTAAACGTTTCCGAGAGAAATGCATCCATTGTGAAGATTTTCAGTTACGTCGATACGAAAACCATGTAGAAAACGTTATGTTTTCCGCGGTTTTTACTACGAATTACCACTTCTCGTTTTTTCTCGTGTAATGTGGCTGCCAGAGTTCGGTTCATGCAAAATCTTAAGGTCCTAGGTCAACTACAAGGCAGCAAAAGCAGCCAAAAACCGAATTTTCAAAAACAAAAACTTGAATTTCTGTGCCTCTTTCTTGGTGCCTGCAACAACTTAGAAGCTTCTACTTCGTACAGAGTGGTGCGACCGCAAACGTCATCACGCGGCATTAGTTGCCAGACGATAAATGTAAACGTTTCTGAGAGTAATGCGTCCAATGTGAAGATTTTCGGTTACGTCGATACGAAAACAATGTAGAAAACGTTATGTTTTCTGCGGTTTTTACTACGAATTACCACTTCTCGCTTTTTCTCGTGTAATGTGGCTGCCAGAGTTCGGTTCATGCAAAATCTTAAGGTCCTAGGTCAACTACAAGGCAGCAAAAGCAGCCAAAAACTGAATTTTCAAAAACTAAAACTTGAATTTCTGTGCCTCTTTCTTGGTGACTGCAACAACTTAGAAGCTTCTACTTCGTACAGAGTGGTGCGACCGCTAACGTCATCACGCGGCATTAGTTGCCAGACGATAAATGTAAACGTTTCTGAGAGTAATGCGTCCAATGTGAAGATTTTCAGTTACGTCGATACGAGAACAATGTAGAAAATGTTATGTTTTCTGCGGTTTTTACTACGAATTACCACTTCTCGCTTTTTCTCGTGTAATGTGGCTGCCAGAGTTCGGTTCATGCAAAATCTTAAGGTCCTAGGTCAACTACAAGGCAGCAAAAGCAGCCAAAAACTGAATTTTCAAAAACTAAAACTTGAATTTCTGTGCCTCTTTCTTGGTGACTGCAACAACTTAGAAGCTTCTACTTCGTACAGAGTGGTGCGACCGCAAACCTCAGCACGCGGCATTGGTTGCCAGACAATAAATGTAAACGTTTCCGTGAGAAATGCATCCATTGTGAAGATTTTCAGTTACGTCGATACGAAAACAATGTAGAAAACGTTATGTTTTCTGCGGTTTTTACTACGAATTACCACTTCTCGCTTTTTCTGATGTAATGTGGCTGCCAGAGTTCGGTTCATGCAAAATCTTAAGGTCCTAGGTCAACTACAAATCAGCAAAAGCAGCCAAAAACTGAATTTTCAAAAACTAAAACTTGAATTTCTGTGCCTCTTTCTTGGTGACTGCAACAACTTAGAAGCTTCTACTTCGTACAGAGTGGTGCGACCGCAAACGTCATCACGCGGCATTTGTTGCTAGACGATAAATATAAACGTTTCTGAGAGTAATGCGTCCAATGTGAAGATTTTCAGTTACGTCGATACGAAAACAATGTAGAAAACGTTATGTTTTCTGCGGTTTTTACTACGAATTACCACTTCTCGCTTTTTCTCGTGTAATGTGGCTGCCAGAGTTCGGTTCATGCAAAATCTTAAGGTCCTAGGTCAACTACAAGGCAGCAAACGCTGCCAAAAACTGAATTTTCAAAAACTAAAACTTGTATTTCTGTGCCTCTTTCTTGGTGACTGCAACAACTTAGAAGCTTCTACTTCGTACAGAGTGGTGCGACCGCAAACGTCATCACGCGGCATTAGTTGCCAGACGATAAATGTAAACGTTTCTGAGAGTAATGCGTCCAATGTGAAGATTTTCAGTTACGTCGATACGAAAACAATGTAGAAAACGCTATGTTTTCTGCGGTTTTTACTACGAATAACCACTTCTCGCTTTTTCTCGTGTAATGTGGCTGCCAGAGTTCGGTTCATGCAAAATCTTAAGGTCCTAGGTCAACTACAAGGCAGCAAAAGCAGCCAAAAACTGAATTATCAAAAACAAAAACTTGAATTTCTGTGCCTCTTTCTTGGTGACTGCAACAACTTAGAAGCTTCTACCTCGTACAGAGTGGTGCCTCCGCAAACCTCAGCACGCGGCATTAGTTACCAGACGATAAATGTAAACGTTTCTGAGAGTAATGCGTCCAATGTGAAGATTTTCAGTTACGTCGATACGAAAACAATGTAGAAAACGTTAGGTTTTCTGCGGTTTTTACTACGAATTACCACTTCTCGCTTTTTCTCGTGTAATGTGGCTGCCAGAGTTCGGTTCATGCAAAATCTTAAGGTCCTAGGACAACAACAAGGCAGCAAAAGCAGCCAAAAACTGAATTTTCAAAAACAAAAACTTGAATTTCTGTGCCTCTTTCTTGGTGACTGCAACAACTTAGAAGCTTCTACTTCGTACAGAGTGGTGCGACCGCAAACGTCATCACGCGGCATTAGTTGCCAGACGATAAATATAAACGTTTCTGAGAGTAATGCGTCCAATGTGAAGATTTTCAGTTACGTCGATACGAAAACAATGTAGAATACGTTATGTTTTCTGCGGTTTTTACTACGAATTACCACGTCTCGCTTTTTCTCGTGTAATGTGGCTGCCAGAGTTCGGTTCATGCAAAAACTTAAGGTCCTAGGTCAACTACAAGGCAGCAAAAGCAGCCAAAAACTGAATTTTCAAAAACTAAAACTTGAATTTCTGTGCCTCTTTCTTGGTGACTGCAACAACTTAGAAGCTTCTACTTCGTACAGAGTGGTGCGACCGCAAACGTCATCACGCGGCATTAGTTGCCAGACGAAAAATGTAAACGTTTCTGAGAGTAATGCGTCCATTGTGAAGATTTTCAGTTACGTCGATACGAAAACAATGTAGAAAACGTTAGGTTTTCTGCGGTTTTTACTACGAATTACCACTTCTCGCTTTTTCTCGTGTAATGTGGCTGCCAGAGTTCGGTTCATGCAAAATCTTAAGGTCCTAGGTCAACTACAAATCAGCAAAAGCAGCCAAAAACTGAATTTTCAAAAACATAAACTTGAATTTCTGTGCCTCTTTCTTGGTGACTGCAACAACTTAGAAGCTTCTACTTCGTACAGAGTGGTGCGACCGCAAACGTCATCACGCGGCATTTGTTGCCAGACGATAAATATAAACGTTTCTGAGAGTAATGCGTCCAATGTGAAGATTTTCAGTTACGTCGGTATGAAAACAATGTAGAAAACGTTATGTTTTCTGCGGTTTTTACTACGAATTACCACTTCTCGCTTTTTCTCGTGTAATGTGGCTGCCAGAGTTCGGTTCATGCAAAAACTTAAGGTCCTAGGTCAACTACAAGGCAGCAAAAGCAGCCAAAAACTGAATTTTCAAAAACAAAAACTTGAATTTCTGTGCCTCTTTCTTGGTGACTGCAACAACTTAGAAGCTTCTACTTCGTACAGAGTGGTGCGACCGCAAACGTCATCACGCGGCATTAGTTGCCAGACGATAAATGTAAACGTTTCTGAGAGTAATGCGTCCAATGTGAAGATTTTCAGTTGCGTCGATACGAAAACAATGTAGAAAACGTTATGTTTTCTGCGGTTTTTACTACGAATTACCACTTCTCGCTTTTTCTCGTGTAATGTGGCTGCCAGAGTTCGGTTCATGCAAAATCTTAAGGTCCTAGGTCAACTACAAGGCAGCAAACGCTGCCAAAAACTGAATTTTCAAAAACTAAAACTTGTATTTCTGTGCCTCTTTCTTGGTGACTGCAACAACTTAGAAGCTTCTACTTCGTACAGAGTGGTGCGACCGCAAACGTCATCACGCGGCATTAGTTGCCAGACGATAAATGTAAACGTTTCTGAGAGTAATGCGTCCAATGTGAAGATTTTCAGTTACGTCGATACGAAAACAATGTAGAAAACGCTATGTTTTCTGCGGTTTTTACTACGAATAACCACTTCTCGCTTTTTCTCGTGTAATGTGGCTGCCAGAGTTCGGTTCATGCAAAATCTTAAGGTCCTAGGTCAACTACAAGGCAGCAAAAGCAGCCAAAAACTGAATTATCAAAAACAAAAACTTGAATTTCTGTGCCTCTTTCTTGGTGACTGCAACAACTTAGAAGCTTCTACCTCGTACAGAGTGGTGCCTCCGCAAACCTCAGCACGCGGCATTAGTTACCAGACGATAAATGTAAACGTTTCTGAGAGTAATGCGTCCAATGTGAAGATTTTCAGTTACGTCGATACGAAAACAATGTAGAAAACGTTAGGTTTTCTGCGGTTTTTACTACGAATTACCACTTCTCGCTTTTTCTCGTGTAATGTGGCTGCCAGAGTTCGGTTCATGCAAAATCTTAAGGTCCTAGGACAACAACAAGGCAGCAAAAGCAGCCAAAAACTGAATTTTCAAAAACAAAAACTTGAATTTCTGTGCCTCTTTCTTGGTGACTGCAACAACTTAGAAGCTTCTACTTCGTACAGAGTGGTGCGACCGCAAACGTCATCACGCGGCATTAGTTGCCAGACGATAAATATAAACGTTTCTGAGAGTAATGCGTCCAATGTGAAGATTTTCAGTTACGTCGATACGAAAACAATGTAGAATACGTTATGTTTTCTGCGGTTTTTACTACGAATTACCACTTCTCGCTTTTTCTCGTGTAATGTGGCTGCCAGAGTTCGGTTCATGCAAAAACTTAAGGTCCTAGGTCAACTACAAGGCAGCAAAAGCAGCCAAAAACTGAATTTTCAAAAACTAAAACTTGAATTTCTGTGCCTCTTTCTTGGTGACTGCAACAACTTAGAAGCTTCTACTTCGTACAGAGTGGTGCGACCGCAAACGTCATCACGCGGCATTAGTTGCCAGACGAAAAATGTAAACGTTTCTGAGAGTAATGCGTCCATTGTGAAGATTTTCAGTTACGTCGATACGAAAACAATGTAGAAAACGTTAGGTTTTCTGCGGTTTTTACTACGAATTACCACTTCTCGCTTTTTCTCGTGTAATGTGGCTGCCAGAGTTCGGTTCATGCAAAATCTTAAGGTCCTAGGTCAACTACAAATCAGCAAAAGCAGCCAAAAACTGAATTTTCAAAAACATAAACTTGAATTTCTGTGCCTCTTTCTTGGTGACTGCAACAACTTAGAAGCTTCTACTTCGTACAGAGTGGTGCGACCGCAAACGTCATCACGCGGCATTTGTTGCCAGACGATAAATATAAACGTTTCTGAGAGTAATGCGTCCAATGTGAAGATTTTCAGTTACGTCGGTATGAAAACAATGTAGAAAACGTTATGTTTTCTGCGGTTTTTACTACGAATTACCACTTCTCGCTTTTTCTCGTGTAATGTGGCTGCCAGAGTTCGGTTCATGCAAAAACTTAAGGTCCTAGGTCAACTACAAGGCAGCAAAAGCAGCCAAAAACTGAATTTTCAAAAACAAAAACTTGAATTTCTGTGCCTCTTTCTTGGTGACTGCAACAACTTAGAAGCTTCTACTTCGTACAGAGTGGTGCGACCGCAAACGTCATCACGCGGCATTAGTTGCCAGACGATAAATGTAAACGTTTCTGAGAGTAATGCGTCCAATGTGAAGATTTTCAGTTGCGTCGATACGAAAACAATGTAGAAAACGTTATGTTTTCTGCGGTTTTTACTACGAATTAGCACTTCTCGCTTTTTCTCGTGTAATGTGGCTGCCAGAGTTCGGTTCATGCAAAATCTTAAGGTCGTAGGTCAACTACAAGGCAGCAAAAGCAGCCAAAAACTGAATTTTCAAAAACAAAAACTTGAATTTCTGTGCCTCTTTTTTGGTGACTGCAACAACTTAGAAGCTTCTACTTCGTACAGAGTGGTGCGACCGCAAACGTCATCACGCGGCATTAGTTGCCAGACGAAAATGTAAACGTTTCTGAGAGTAATGCGTCCAATGTGAAGATTTTCAGTTACGTCGATACGAAAACAATGTAGAAAACGTTATGTTTTCTGCGGTTTTTACTACGAATAACCACTTCTCGCTTTTTCTCGTGTAATGTGGCTGCCAGAGTTCGGTTCATGCAAAATCTTAAGGTCCTAGGTCAACTACAAGGCAGCAAAAGCAGCCAAAAACTGAATTTTCAAAAACAAAAACTTGAATTTCTGTGCCTCTTTCTTGGTGACTGCAACAACTTAGAAGCTTCTACTTCGTACAGAGTGGTGCCACCGCAAACCTCAGCACGCGGCATTAGTTACCAGACGATAAATGTAAACGTTTCTGAGAGTAATGCGTCCAATGTGAAGATTTTCAGTTACGTCGATACGAAAACAATGTAGAAAACGTTAGGTTTTCTGCGGTTTTTACTACGAATTACCACTTCTCGCTTTTTCTCGTGTAATGTGGCTGCCAGAGTTCGGTTCATGCAAAATCTTAAGGTCCTAGGTCAACAACAAGGCAGCAAAAGCAGCCAAAAACTGAATTTTCAAAAACAAAAACTTGAATTTCTGTGCCTCTTTCTTGGTGACTGCAACAACTTAGAAGCTTCTACTTCGTACAGAGTGGTGCGACCGCAAACGTCATCACGCGGCATTGGTTGCCAGACGATAAATGTAAACGTTTCTGAGAGTAATGCGTCCAATGTGAAGATTTTCAGTTACGTCGATACGAAAACAATGTAGAAAACGTTATGTTTTCCGCGGTTTTTTCTACGAATTACCACTTATCGCTTTTTCTCGTGTAATGTGGCTGCCAGAGTTCGGTTCATGCAAAATCTTAAGGTCCTAGGTCAACTACAAGGCAGCAAAAGCAGCCAAAAACTGAATTTTCAGAAACTAATACTTGAATTTCTGTGCCTCTTTCTTGGTGACTGCAACAACTTAGAAGCTTCTACTTCGTACAGAGTGGTGCGACCGCAAACGTCATCACGCGGCATTAGTTGCCAGACGAAAAATGTAAACGTTTCTGAGAGTAATGCGTCCATTGTGAAGATTTTCAGTTACGTCGATACGAAAACAATGTAGAAAACGTTAGGTTTTCTGCGGTTTTTACTACGAATTACCACTTCTCGCTTTTTCTCGTGTAATGTGGCTGCCAGAGTTCGGTTCATGCAAAATCTTAAGGTCCTAGGTCAACTACAAATCAGCAAAAGCAGCCAAAAACTGAATTTTCAAAAACAAAAACTTGAATTTCTGTGCCTCTTTCTTGGTGACTGCAACAACTTAGAAGCTTCTACTTCGTACAGAGTGGTGCGACCGCAAACGTCATCACGCGGCATTAGTTGCCAGACGATAAATGTAAACGTTTCTGAGAGTAATACGTCCAATGTGAAGATTTTCAGTTGCGTCGATACGAAAACAATGTAGAAAACGTTATGTTTTCTGCGGTTTTTACTACGAATTAGCACTTCTCGCTTTTTCTCGTATAATGTGGCTGCCAGAGTTCGGTTCATGCAAAATCTTAAGGTCGTAGGTCAACTACAAGGCAGCAAAAGCAGCCAAAAACTGAATTTTCAAAAACAAAAACTTGAATTTCTGTGCCTCTTTCTTGGTGACTGCAACAACTTAGAAGCTTCTACTTCGTACAAAGTGGTGCGACCGCAAACGTCATCACGCGGCATTAGTTGCCAGACGATAAATGTAAACGTTTCTGAGAGTAATGCGTCCAATGTGAAGATTTTCAGTTACGTCGATACGAAAACAATGTAGAAAACGTTATGTTTTCTGCGGTTTTTACTACGAATAACCACTTCTCGCTTTTTCTCGTGTAATGTGGCTGCCAGAGTTCGGTTCATGCAAAATCGTAAGGTCCTAGGTCAACTACAAGGCAGCAAAAGCAGCCAAAAACTGAATTTTCAAAAACAAAAACTTGAATTTCTGTGCCTCTTTCTTGGTGACTGCAACAACGTAGAAGCTTCTACTTCGTACAGAGTGGTGCCACCGCAAACCTCAGCACGCGGCATTAGTTACCAGACGATAAATGTAAACGTTTCTGAGAGTAATGCGTCCAATGTGAAGATTTTCAGTTACGTCGATACGAAAACAATGTAGAAAACGTTAGGTTTTCTGCGGTTTTTACTACGAATTACCACTTCTCGCTTTTTCTCGTGTAATGTGGCTGCCAGAGTTCGGTTCATGCAAAATCTTAAGGTCCTAGGTCAACAACAAGGCAGCAAAAGCAGCCAAAAACTGAATTTTCAAAAACAAAAACTTGAATTTCTGTGCCTCTTTCTTGGTGACTGCAACAACTTAGAAGCTTCTACTTCGTACAGAGTGGTGCGACCGCAAACGTCATCACGCGGCATTAGTTGCCAGACGATAAATGTAAACGTTTCTGAGAGTAATGCGTCCAATGTGAAGATTTTCAGTTACGTCGATACGAAAACAATGTACAAAACGTTATGTTTTCTGCGGTTTTTACTACGAATTACCACTTCTCGCTATTTCTCGTGTAATGTGGCTGCCAGAGTTCGGTTCATGCAAAATCTTAAGGTCCTAGGTCAACTACAAATCAGCAAAAGCAGCCAAAAACTGAATTTTCAAAAACAAAACTTGAATTTCTGTGCCTCTTTCTTGGTGACTGCAACAACTTAGAAGCTTCTACTTCGTACAGAGTGGTGCGACCGCAAACGTCATCACGCGGCATTTGTTGCCAGACGATAAATATAAACGTTTCTGAGAGTAATGCGTCCAATGTGAAGATTTTCAGTTACGTCGATACGAAAACAATGTAGAAAACGTTAGGTTTTCTGCGGTTTTTACTACGAATTACCACTTCTCGCTTTTTCTCGTGTAATGTGGCTGCCAGAGTTCGGTTCATGCAAAATCTTAAGGTCCTAGGTCAACAACAAGGCAGCAAAAGCAGCCAAAAACTGAATTTTCAAAAACAAAAACTTGAATTTCTGTGCCTCTTTCTTGGTGACTGCAACAACTTAGAAGCTTCTACTTCGTACAGAGTGGTGCGACCGCAAACGTCATCACGCGGCATTAGTTGCCAGACGATAAATGTAAACGTTTCTGAGAGTAATGCGTCCAATGTGAAGATTTTCAGTTACGTCGATACGAAAACAATGTAGAAAACGTTATGTTTTCTGCGGTTTTTACTACGAATTACCACTTCTCGCTATTTCTCGTGTAATGTAGCTGCCAGAGTTCGGTTCATGCAAAATCTTAAGGTCCTAGGTCAACTACAAATCAGCAAAAGCAGCCAAAAACTTAATTTTCAAAAACAAAACTTGAATTTCTGTGCCTCTTTCTTGGTGACTGCAACAACTTAGAAGCTTCTACTTCGTACAGAGTGGTGCGACCGCAAACGTCATCACGCGGCATTTGTTGCCAGACGATAAATATAAACGTTTCTGAGAGTAATGCGTCCAATGTGAAGATTTTCAGTTACGTCGATACGAAAACAATGTAGAAAACGTTATGTTTTCTGCGGTTTTTACTACGAATTACCACTTCTCGCTTTTTCTCGTGTAATGTGACTGCCAGAGTTCGGTTCATGCAAAAACTTAAGGTCCTAGGTCAACTACAAGGCAGCAAAAGCAGCCAAAAACTGAATTTTCAAAAACTAAAACTTGAATTTCTGTGCCTCTTTCTTGGTGACTGCAACAACTTAGAAGCTTCTACTTCGTATAGAGTGGTGCGACCGCAAACGTCATCACGCGGCATTAGTTGCAAGACGATAAATGTAAACGTTTCTGAGAGTAATGCGTCCAATGTGAAGATTTTCAGTTACGTCGATACGAAAACAATGTAGAAAACGTTATGTTTTCTGCGGTTTTTACTACGAATTACCACTTCTCGCTTTTTCTCGTGTAATGTGGCTGCCAGAGTTCGGTTCATGCAAAATCTTAAGGTCCTAGGTCAACTACAAGGCAGCAAAAGCAGCCAAAAACTGAATTTTCAAAAACAAAAACTTGAATTTCTGTGCCTCTTTCTTGGTGACTGCAACAACTTAGAAGCTTCTACTTCGTACAGAGTGGTGCGACCGTAAACCTCATCACGCGGCATTAGTTGCCAGACGAAAAATGTAAACGTTTCTGAGAGTAATGCGTCCATTGTGAAGATTTTCAGTTACGTCGATACGAAAACAATGTAGAAAACGTTAGGTTTTCTGCGGTTTTTACTACGAATTACCACTTCTCGCTTTTTCTCGTGTAATGTGGCTGCCAGAGTTCGGTTCATGCAAAATCTTAAGGTCCTAGGTCAACTACAAATCAGCAAAAGCAGCCATAAACTGAATTTTCAAAAACAAAAACTTGAATTTCTGTGCCTCTTTCTTGGTGACTGCAACAACTTAGAAGCTTCTACTTCGTACAGAGTGGTGCGACCGCAAACGTCATCACGCGGCATTTGTTGCCAGACGATAAATATAAACGTTTCTGAGAGTAATGCGTCCAATGTGAAGATTTTCAGTTACGTCGATACGAAAACAATGTAGAAAACGTTATGTTTTCTGCGGTTTTTACTACGAATTACCACTTCTCGCTTTTTCTCGTGTAATGTGGCTGCCAGAGTTCGGTTCATGCAAAAACTTAAGGTCCTAGGTCAACTACAAGGCAGCAAAAGCAGCCAAAAACTGAATTTTCAAAAACTAAAACTTGAATTTCTGTGCCTCTTTCTTGGTGACTGCAACAACTTAGAAGCTTCTACTTCGTACAGAGTGGTGCGACCGCAAACGTCATCACGCGGCATTAGTTGCCAGACGATAAACGTAAACGTTTCTGAGAGTAATGCGTCCAATGTGAAGATTTTCAGTTACGTCGATACGAAAACAATGTAGAAAACGTTATGTTTTCTGCGGTTTTTACTACGAATTAGCACTTCTCGCTTTTTCTCGTGTAATGTGGCTGCCAGAGTTCGGTTCATGCAAAATCTTAAGGTCGTAGGTCAACTACAAGGCAGCAAAAGCAGCCAAAAACTGAATTTTCAAAAACTAAAACTTGAATTTCTGTGCCTCTTTCTTGGTGACTGCAACAACTTAGAAGCTTCTACTTCGTACAGAGTGGTGCGACCGCAAACGTCATCACGCGGCATTAGTTGCCAGACGATAAATGTAAACGTTGCTGAGAGTAATGCGTCCAATGTGAAGATTTTCAGTTACGTCGATACGAAAACAATGTAGAAAACGTTATGTTTTCTGCGGTTTTTACTACGAATTACCACTTCTCGCTTTTTCTCGTGTAATGTGGCTGCCAGAGTTCGGTTCATGCAAAATCTTAAGGTCCTAGGTCAACTACAAGGCAGCAAAAGCAGCCAAAAACTGAATTTTCAAAAACAAAAACTTGAATTTCTGTGCCTCTTTCTTGGTGACTGCAACAACTTAGAAGCTTCTACCTCGTACAGAGCGGTGCGACCGCAAACCTCAGCACGCGGCATTAGTTGCCAGACAATAAATGTAAACGTTTCCGAGAGAAATGCATCCATTGTGAAGATTTTCAGTTACGTCGATACGAAAACCATGTAGAAAACGTTATGTTTTCCGCGGTTTTTACTACGAATTACCACTTCTCGTTTTTTCTCGTGTAATGTGGCTGCCAGAGTTCGGTTCATGCAAAGTCTTAAGGTCCTAGGTCAACTACAAGGCAGCAAAAGCAGCCAAAAACCGAATTTTCAAAAACAAAAACTTGAATTTCTGTGCCTCTTTCTTGGTGCCTGCAACAACTTAGAAGCTTCTACTTCGTACAGAGTGGTGCGACCGCAAACGTCATCACGCGGCATTAGTTGCCAGACGATAAATGTAAACGTTTCTGAGAGTAATGCGTCCAATGTGAAGATTTTCAGTTACGTCGATACGAAAACAATGTAGAAAACGTTATGTTTTCTGCGGTTTTTGCTACGAATTACCACTTCTCGCTTTTTCTCGTGTAATGTGGCTGCCAGAGTTCGGTTCATGCAAAATCTTAAGGTCCTAGGTCAACTACAAGGCAGCAAAAGCAGCCAAAAACTGAATTTTCAAAAACTAAAACTTGAATTTCTGTGCCTCTTTCCTGGTGACTGCAACAACTTAGAAGCTTCTACTTCGTACAGAGTGGTGCGACCGCTAACGTCATCACGCGGCATTAGTTGCCAGACGATATATGTAAACGTTTCTGAGAGTAATGCGTCCAATGTGAAGATTTTCAGTTACGTCGATACGAAAAAAAATGTAGAAAACGTTATGTTTTCTGCGGTTTTTACTACGAATTACCACTTCTCGCTTTTTCTCGTGTAATGTGGCTGCCAGAGTTCGGTTCATGCAAAATCTTAAGGTCCTAGGTCAACTACAAGGCAGCAAAAGCAGCCAAAAACTGAATTTTCAAAAACTAAAACTTGAATTTCTGTGCCTCTTTCTTGGTGACTGCAACAACTTAGAAGCTTCTACTTCGTACAGAGTGGTGCGACCGCAAACCTCAGCTTGCGGCATTAGTTGCCAGACAATAAATGTAAACGTTTCCGAGAGAAATGCATCCATTGTGAAGATTTTCAGTTACGTCATTTCGAAAACAAATGTAGAAAACGTTATGTTTTCTGCGGTTTTTTCTACGAATTACCACTTCTCGCTTTTTCTCGTGTAATGTGGCTGCCAGAGTTCGGTTCATTCAAAATCTTAAGGTCCTAGGTCAACTACAAGGCAGCAAAAGCAGCAAAAAACTGAATTTTCAAAAACTAAAACTTGAAATTCTGTGCCTCTTTCTTGGTGACTGCAACAACTTAGAAGCTTCTACTTCGTACAGAGTGGTGCGACCGCAAACGTCATCACGCGGCATTAGTTGCCAGACGATAAATGTAAACGTTTCTGAGAGTAATGCGTCCAATGTGAAGATTTTCAGTTACGTCGATACGAAAACAATGTAGAAAACGTTATGTTTTCTGCGGTTTTTACTACGAATTACCACTTCTCGCTATTTCTCGTGTAATGTGGCTGCCAGAGTTCGGTTCATGCAAAATCTTAAGGTCCTAGGTCAACTACAAATCAGCAAAAGCAGCCAAAAACTGAATTTTCAAAAACAAAACTTGAATTTCTGTGCCTCTTTCTTGGTGACTGCAACAACTTAGAAGCTTCTACTTCGTACAGAGTGGTGCGACCGCAAACGTCATCACGCGGCATTTGTTGCCAGACGATAAATATAAACGTTTCTGAGAGTAATGCGTCCAATGTGAAGATTTTCAGTTACGTCGATACGAAAACCATGTAGAAAACGTTAGGTTTTCTGCGGTTTTTACTACGAATTACCACTTCTCGCTTTTTCTCGTGTAATGTGGCTGCCAGAGTTCGGTTCATGCAAAATCTTAAGGTCCTAGGTCAACAACAAGGCAGCAAAAGCAGCCAAAAACTGAATTTTCAAAAACAAAAACTTGAATTTCTGTGCCTCTTTCTTGGTGACTGCAACAACTTAGAAGCTTCTACTTCGTACAGAGTGGTGCGACCGCAAACGTCATCACGCGGCATTAGTTGCCAGACGATAAATGTAAACGTTTCTGAGAGTAATGCGTCCAATGTGAAGATTTTCAGTTACGTCGATACGAAAACAATGTAGAAAACGTTATGTTTTCTGCGGTTTTTACTACGAATTACCACTTCTCGCTATTTCTCGTGTAATGTGGCTGCCAGAGTTCGGTTCATGCAAAATCTTAAGGTCCTAGGTCAACTACAAATCAGCAAAAGCAGCCAAAAACTGAATTTTCAAAAACAAAACTTGAATTTCTGTGCCTCTTTCTTGGTGACTGCAACAACTTAGAAGCTTCTACTTCGTACAGAGTGGTGCGACCGCAAACGTCATCACGCGGCATTTGTTGCCAGACGATAAATATAAACGTTTCTGAGAGTAATGCGTCCAATGTGAAGATTTTCAGTTACGTCGATACGAAAACAATGTAGAAAACGTTATGTTTTCTGCGGTTTTTACTACGAATTACCACTTCTCGCTTTTTCTCGTGTAATGTGGCTGCCAGAGTTCGGTTCATGCAAAAACTTAAGGTCCTAGGTCAACTACAAGGCAGCAAAAGCAGCCAAAAACTGAATTTTCAAAAACTAAAACTTGAATTTCTGTGCCTCTTTCTTGGTGACTGCAACAACTTAGAAGCTTCTACTTCGTATAGAGTCGTGCGACCGCAAACGTCATCACGCGGCATTAGTTGCAAGACGATAAATGTAAACGTTTCTGAGAGTAATGCGTCCAATGTGAAGATTTTCAGTTACGTCGATACGAAAACAATGTAGAAAACGTTATGTTTTCTGCGGTTTTTACTACGAATTACCACTTCTCGCTTTTTCTCGTGTAATGTGGCTGCCAGAGTTCGGTTCATGCAAAATCGTAAGGTCCTAGGTCAACTACAAGACAGCAAATGCAGCCAAAAACTGAATTTTCAAAAACTAAAACTTGAATTTCTGTGCCTCTTTCTTGGTGACTGCAACAACTTAGAAGCTTCTACTTCGTACAGAGTGGTGCGACCGCAAACGTCATCACGCGGCATTTGTTGCCAGACGATAAATATAAACGTTTCTGAGAGTAATGCGTCCAATGTGAAGATTTTCAGTTACGTCGATACGAAAACAATGTAGAAAACGTTATGTTTTCTGCGGTTTTTACTACGAATTACCACTTCTCGCTTTTTCTCGTGTAATGTGGCTGCCAGAGTTCGGTTCATGCAAAAACTTAAGGTCCTAGGTCAACTACAAGGCAGCAAAAGCAGCCAAAAACTGAATTTTCAAAAACTAAAACTTGAATTTCTGTGCCTCTTTCTTGGTGACTGCAACAACTTAGAAGCTTCTACTTCGTACAGAGTGGTGCGACCGCAAACGTCATCACGCGGCATTAGTTGCCAGACGATAAACGTAAACGTTTCTGAGAGTAATGCGTCCAATGTGAAGATTTTCAGTTACGTCGATACGAAAACAATGTAGAAAACGTTATGTTTTCTGCGGTTTTTACTACGAATTAGCACTTCTCGCTTTTTCTCGTGTAATGTGGCTGCCAGAGTTCGGTTCATGCAAAATCTTAAGGTCGTAGGTCAACTACAAGGCAGCAAAAGCAGCCAAAAACTGAATTTTCAAAAACTAAAACTTGAATTTCTGTGCCTCTTTCTTGGTGACTGCAACAACTTAGAAGCTTCTACTTCGTACAGAGTGGTGCGACCCCAAACGTCATCACGCGGCATTAGTTGCCAGACGATAAATGTAAACGTTGCTGAGAGTAATGCGTCCAATGTGAAGATTTTCAGTTACGTCGATACGAAAACAATGTAGAAAACGTTATGTTTTCTGCGGTTTTTACTACGAATTACCACTTCTCGCTTTTTCTCGTGTAATGTGGCTGCCAGAGTTCGGTTCATGCAAAATCTTAAGGTCCTAGGTCTACTACAAGGCAGCAAAAGCAGCCAAAAACTGAATTTTCAAAAACAAAAACTTGAATTTCTGTGCCTCTTTCTTGGTGACTGCAACAACTTAGAAGCTTCTACTTCGTACAGAGCGGTGCGACCGCAAACCTCAGCACGCGGCATTAGTTGCCAGACAATAAATGTAAACGTTCCCGAGAGAAATGCATCCATTGTGAAGATTTTCAGTTACGTCGATACGAAAACCATGTAGAAAACGTTATGTTTTCCGCGGTTTTTACTACGAATTACCACTTCTCGTTTTTTCTCGTGTAATGTGGCTGCCAGAGTTCGGTTCATGCAAAGTCTTAAGGTCCTAGGTCAACTACAAGGCAGCAAAAGCAGCCAAAAACCGAATTTTCAAAAACAAAAACTTGAATTTCTGTGCCTCTTTCTTGGTGCCTGCAACAACTTAGAAGCTTCTACTTCGTACAGAGTGGTGCGACCGCAAACGTCATCACGCGGCATTAGTTGCCAGACGATAAATGTAAACGTTTCTGAGAGTAATGCGTCCAATGTGAAGATTTTCAGTTACGTCGATACGAAAACAATGTAGAAAACGTTATGTTTTCTGCGGTTTTTACTTCGAATTACCACTTCTCGCTTTTTCTCGTGTAATGTGGCTGCCAGAGTTCGGTTCATGCAAAAACTTAAGGTCCTAGGTCAACTACAAGGCAGCAAAAGCAGCCAAAAACTGAATTTTCAAAAACTAAAACTTGAATTTCTGTGCCTCTTTCCTGGTGACTGCAACAACTTAGAAGCTTCTACTTCGTACAGAGTGGTGCGACCGCTAACGTCATCACGCGGCATTAGTTGCCAGACGATATATGTAAACGTTTCTGAGAGTAATGCGTCCAATGTGAAGATTTTCAGTTACGTCGATACGAAAAAAAATGTAGAAAACGTTATGTTTTCTGCGGTTTTTACTACGAATTACCACTTCTCGCTTATTCTCGTGTAATGTGGCTGCCAGAGTTCGGTTCATGCAAAATCTTAAGGTCCTAGGTCAACTACAAGGCAGCAAAAGCAGCCAAAAACTGAATTTTCAAAAACTAAAACTTGAATTTCTGTGCCTCTTTCTTGGTGACTGCAACAACTTAGAAGCTTCTACTTCGTACAGAGTGGTGCGACCGCAAACCTCAGCTTGCGGCATTAGTTGCCAGACAATAAATGTAAACGTTTCCGAGAGAAATGCATCCATTGTGAAGATTTTCAGTTACGTCATTTCGAAAACAAATGTAGAAAACGTTATGTTTTCTGCGGTTTTTTCTACGAATTACCACTTCTCGCTTTTTCTCGTGTAATGTGGCTGCCAGAGTTCGGTTCATTCAAAATCTTAAGGTCCTAGGTCAACTACAAGGCAGCAAAAGCAGCAAAAAAATGAATTTTCAAAAACTAAAACTTGAAATTCTGTGCCTCTTTCTTGGTGACTGCAACAACTTAAAAGCTTCTACTTCGTATAGAGTGGTGCGACCGCAAACGTCATCACGCGGCATTAGTTGCCAGACGATAAATGTAAACGTTTCTGAGAGTAATGCGTCCAATGTGAAGATTTTCAGTTACGTCGATACGAAAACAATGTAGAAAACGTTATGTTTTCTGCGGTTTTTACTACGAATTACCACTTCTCGCTTTTTCTCGTGTAATGTGGCTGCCAGAGTTCGGTTCATGCAAAATCTTAAGGTCGTAGGTCAACTACAAGGCAGCAAAAGCAGCCAAAAACTGAATTTTCAAAAACTGAAACTTGAATTTCAGTGCCTCTTTCTTGGTGACTGCAAAAACTTAGAAGCTTCTACTTCGTACACAGTTGTGCGACCGCAAACCTCAGCACGCGGCATTGGTTGCCAGACAATAAATGTAAACGTTTCCGTGAGAAATGCATCCATTGTGAAGATTTTCAGTTACGTCGATACGAAAACAATGTAGAAAACGTTATGTTTTCTGCGGTTTTTACTACGAATTACCACTTCTCGCTTTTTCTCGTGTAATGTGGCTGCCAGAGTTCGGTTCATTCAAAATCTTAAGGTCCAAGGTCAACTACAAGGCAGCAAAAGCAGCCAAAAACTGAAACTTGAATTTCAGTGCCTCTTTCTTGGTGACTGCAAAAACTTAGAAGCTTCTACTTCGTACAGAGTGGTGCGACCGCAAACCTCAGCACGCGGCATTGGTTGCCAGACAATAAATGTAAACGTTTCCGTGAGAAATGCATCCATTGTGAAGATTTTCTGTTACGTCGATACGAAAACAATGTAGAAAACGTTATGTTTTCTGCGGTTTTTACTACGAATTACCACTTCTCGCTTTTTCTCGTGTAATTTGGCTGCCAGAGTTCGGTTCATGCAAAATCTTAAGGTCCTAGAACAACTACAAATCAGCAAAAGCAGCCAAAAACTGAATTTTCAAAAACAAAAACTTGTATTTCTGTGCCTCTTTCTTGGTGACTGCAACAACTTAGAAGCTTCTACTTCGTACAGAGTGGTGCGACCGCAAACGTCATCACGCGGCATTTGTTGCCAGACGATAAATATAAACGTTTCTGAGAGTAATGCGTGCAATGTGAAGATTTTCAGTTACGTCGATACGAAAACAATGTAGAAAACGTTATGTTTTCTGCGGTTTTTACTACGAATTACCACTTCTCGCTTTTTCTCGTGTAATGTGGCTGCCAGAGTTCGGTTCATGCAAAATCTTAAGGTCCTAGGTCAACTACAAGGCAGCAAAAGCAGCCAAAAACTGAATTTTCAAAAACAAAAACTTGAATTTCTGTGCCTCTTTCTTGGTGACTGCAACAACTTAGAAGCTTCTACTTCGTACAGAGTGGTGCGACCGCAAACGTCATCACGCGGCATTAGTTGCCAGACGATAAATGTAAACGTTTCTGAGAGTAATGCGTCCAATGTGAAGATTTTCAGTTACGTCGATACGAAAACAATGTAGAAAACGTTATGTTTTCTGCGGTTTTTACTACGAATTACCACTTCTCGCTTTTTCTCGTGTAATGTGGCTGCCAGAGTTCGGTTCATGCAAAATCTTAAGGTCCTAGGTCAACTACAAGGCAGCAAAAGCAGCAAAAAACTGAATTTTCAAAAACTAAAACTTGAATTTCTGTGCCTCTTTCTTGGTGACTGCAAAAACTTAGAAGCTTCTACTTCGTACACAGTTGTGCGACCGCAAACCTCAGCACGCGGCATTGGTTGCCAGACAATAAATGTAAACGTTTCCGTGAGAAATGCATCCATTGTGAAGATTTTCAGTTACGTCGATACGAAAACAATGTAGAAAACGTTATGTTTTCTGCGGTTTTTACTACGAATTACCACTTCTCGCTTTTTCTCGTGTAATGTGGCTGCCAGAGTTCGGTTCATTCAAAATCTTAAGGTCCAAGGTCAACTACAAGGCAGCAAAAGCAGCCAAAAACTGAAACTTGAATTTCAGTGCCTCTTTCTTGGTGACTGCAAAAACTTAGAAGCTTCTACTTCGTACAGAGTGGTGCGACCGCAAACCTCAGCACGCGGCATTGGTTGCCAGACAATAAATGTAAACGTTTCCGTGAGAAATGCATCCATTGTGAAGATTTTCTGTTACGTCGATACGAAAACAATGTAGAAAACGTTATGTTTTCTGCGGTTTTTACTACGAATTACCACTTCTCGCTTTTTCTCGTGTAATTTGGCTGCCAGAGTTCGGTTCATGCAAAATCTTAAGGTCCTAGAACAACTACAAATCAGCAAAAGCAGCCAAAAACTGAATTTTCAAAAACAAAAACTTGTATTTCTGTGCCTCTTTCTTGGTGACTGCAACAACTTAGAAGCTTCTACTTCGTACAGAGTGGTGCGACCGCAAACGTCATCACGCGGCATTTGTTGCCAGACGATAAATATAAACGTTTCTGAGAGTAATGCGTGCAATGTGAAGATTTTCAGTTACGTCGATACGAAAACAATGTAGAAAACGTTATGTTTTCTGCGGTTTTTACTACGAATTACCACTTCTCGCTTTTTCTCGTGTAATGTGGCTGCCAGAGTTCGGTTCATGCAAAATCTTAAGGTCCTAGGTCAACTACAAGGCAGCAAAAGCAGCCAAAAACTGAATTTTCAAAAACAAAAACTTGAATTTCTGTGCCTCTTTCTTGGTGACTGCAACAACTTAGAAGCTTCTACTTCGTACAGAGTGGTGCGACCGCAAACGTCATCACGCGGCATTAGTTGCCAGACGATAAATGTAAACGTTTCTGAGAGTAATGCGTCCAATGTGAAGATTTTCAGTTACGTCGATACGAAAACAATGTAGAAAACGTTATGTTTTCTGCGGTTTTTACTACGAATTACCACTTCTCGCTTTTTCTCGTGTAATGTGGCTGCCAGAGTTCGGTTCATGCAAAATCTTAAGGTCCTAGGTCAACTACAAGGCAGCAAAAGCAGCCAAAAACTGAATTTTCAAAAACTAAAACTTGAATTTCTGTGCCTCTTTCTTGGTGACTGCAACAACTTAGAAGCTTCTACTTCGTACAGAGTGGTGCGACCGCAAACGTCATCACGCGGCATTAGTTGCCAGACGATAAATGTAAACGTTTCTGTGAGTAATGCGTCCAATGTGAAGATTTTCAGTTACGTCGATACGAAAACAATGTAGAAAACGTTTTGTTTTCTGCGGTTTTTACTACGAATTACCACTTCTCGCTTTTTCTCGTGTAATGTGGCTGCCAGAGTTCGGTTCATGCAAAATCTTAAGGTCCAGGTCAACTACAAGGCAGCAAAAGCAGCCAAAAACTGAATTTTCAAAAACAAAAACTTGAATTTCTGTGCCTCTTTCTTGGTGACTGCAACAACTTAGAAGCTTCTACTTCGTACAGAGTGGTGCGACCGCAAACCTCAGCACGCGGCATTAGTTGCCAGACAATAAATGTAAACGTTTCCGAGAGAAATGCATCCATTGTGAAGATTTTCAGTTATGTCGATACGAAAACAATGTAGAAAACGTTATGTTTTCTGCGGTTTTTACTACGAATTACCACTTCTCGCTTTTTCTCGTGTAATGTGGCTGCCAGAGTTCGGTTCATGCAAAATCCTTAGGTCCTAGGTCAACTACAAGGCAGCAAAAGCAGCCAAAAACTGAATTTTCAAAAACAAAAACTTGAATTTCTGTGCCTCTTTCTTGGTGACTGCAACAACTTAGAAGCTTCTACTTCGTACAGAGTGGTGCGACCGCAAACGTCATCACGCGGCATTAGTTGCCAGACGCTAAATGTAAACGTTTCTGAGAGTAATGCGTCCAATGTGAAGATTTTCAATTACGTCGATACGAAAACAATGTAGAAAACGTTATGTTTTCTGCGGTTTTTACTACGAATTACCACTTCTCGCTTTTTCTCGTGTAATGTGGCTGCCAGAGTTCGGTTCATGCAAAATCTTAAGGTCCTAGGTCAACTACAAGGCAGCAAAAGCAGCCAAAAACTGAATTTTCAAAAACAAAAACTTGAATTTCTGTGCCTCTTTCTTGGTGACTGCAAAAACTTAGAAGCTCTACTTCGTACACAGTGGTGCGACCGCAAACGTCATCACGCAGCATTAGTTGCCAGACGATAAATGTAAACGTTTCTGAGAGTAATGCGTCCAATGTGAAGATTTTCAGTTACGTCGATATGAAAACAATGTAGAAAACGGTATGTTTTCTGCGGTTTTTAGTACGAGTTACCACTTCTCGCTTTTTCTCGTGTAATGTGGCTGCCAGAGTTCGGTTCATGCAAAATCTTAAGGTCCTAGGTCAACTACAAGGCAGCAAAAGCAGCCAAAAACTGAATTTTCAAAAACTAAAACTTGAATTTCTGTGCCTCTTTCTTGGTGACTGCAACAACTTAGAAGCTTCTACTTCGTACAGAGTGGTGCGACCGCAATCCTCAGCACGCGGCATTAGTCGCCAGACAATAAATGTAAACGTTTCCGAGAGAAATGCATCCACTGTGAAGATTTTCAGTTACGTCGGTACGAAAACAACGTAGAAAACGTTATGTTTTCCTGCGGTTTTTACTACGAATTATAACTTCTCGCTTTTTCTCGTGTAATGTGGCTGCCAGAGTTCGGTTCATGCAAAATCTTAAGGTCCTAGGTCAACTACAAGGCAGCAAAAGCAGCCAAAAACTGAATTTTCAAAAACAAAAACTTGAATTTCTGTGCCTCTTTCTTGGTGACTGCAACAACTTAGAAGCTTCTACTTCGTACAGAGTGGTGCGACCGCAAACGTCATCACGCGGCATTAGTTGCCAGACGATAAATGTAAACGTTTCTGAGAGTAATGCGTCCAATGTGAAGATTTTCAGTTACGTCGATACGAAAACAATGTAGAAAACGTTATGTTTTCTGCGGTTTTTACTACGAATTACCACTTCTCGCTTTTTCTCGTGTAATGTGGCTGCCAGAGTTCGGTTCATGCAAAATCTTAAGGTCCTAGGTCAACTACAAGGCAGCAAAAGCAACCAAAAACTGAATTTTCAAAAACTAAAACTTGAATTTCTGTACCTCTTTCTTGGTGACTGCAACAACTTAGAAGCTTCTACTTCGTACAGAGTGGTGCGACCGCAAACGTCATCACGCGGCATTAGTTGCCAGACGATAAATGTAATCGTTTCTGAGAGTAATGCGTCCAATGTGAAGATTTTCAGTTACGTCGATACGAAAACAATGTAGAAAACGTTATGTTTTCTGCGGTTTTTACTACGAATTACCACTTCTCGCTTTTTCTCGTGTAATGTGGCTGCCAGAGTTCGGTTCATGCAAAATCTTAAGGTCCTAGGTCAACTACAAGGCAGCAAAAGCAGCCAAAAACTGAATTTTCAAAACAAAAACTTGAATTTCTGTGCCTCTTTCTTGGTGACTGCAACAACTTAGAAGCTTCTACTTCGTACAGAGTGGTGCGACCGCAAACGTCATCACGCGGCATTAGTTGCCAGACAATAAATGTAAACGTTTCCGAGAGAAATGCATCCATTGTGAAGATTTTCAGTTACGTCGATACGAAAACAATGTAGAAAACGTTATGTTTTCTGCGGTTTTTACTACGAATTACCACTTCTCGCTTTTTCTCGTGTAATGTGGCTGCCAGAGTTCGGTTCATGCAAAATCTTAAGGTCCTACGTCAACTACAAGGCAGCAAAAGCAGCCAAAAACTGAACTTTCAAAAACTAAAACTTGAATTTCTGTGCCTCTTTCTTGGTGACTGCAACAACTTAGAAGCTTCTACTTCGTATAGAGTGGTGCGACCGCAAACGTCATCACCCGGCATTAGTTGCCAGACCTTAAATGTAAACGTTTCTGAGAGTAATGCGTCCAATGTGAAGATTTTCAGTTACGTCGATACGAAAACAATGTAGAAAACGTTATGTTTTCTGCGGTTTTTACTACGAATTACCACTTCTCGCTTTTTCTCGTGTAATGTGGCTGCCAGAGTTCGGTTCATGCAAAATCTTAAGGTCCTAGGTCAACTACAAGGCAGCAAAAGAAGCCAAAAACTGAATTTTCAAAAACTAAAACTTGAATTTCTGTGCCTCTTTCTTGGTGACTGCAACAACTTAGAAGCTTCTACTTCGTACAGTGTGGTGCGACCGCAAACCTCAGCACGCGGCATTGGTTGCCAGACAATAAATGTAAACGTTTCCGTGAGAAATGCATCCATTGTGAAGATTTTCAGTTACGTCGATACGAAAACAATGTAGAAAACGTTATGTTTTCTGCGGTTTTTACTATGAATTACCACTTCTCGCTTTTTCTGGTGTAATGTGGCTGCCAGAGTTCGGTTCATGCAAAATCTTAAGGTCCTAGGTCAACTACAAGGCAGCAAAAGCAGCCAAAAACTGAATTTTCAAAAACTAAAACTTGAATTTCTGTGCCTCTTTCTTGGTGACTGCAACAACTTAGAAGCTTCTACTTCGTACAGAGTGGTGCGACCGCAAACGTCATCACGCGGCATTAGTTGCCAGACGATAAATGTGAACGTTTCTGAGAGTAATGCGTCCAATGTGAAGATTTTCAGTTACGTCGATACGAAAACAATGTAGAAAACGTTATGTTTTCTGCGGTTTTTACTACGAATTACCACTTCTCTCTTTTTCTCGTGTAATGTGGCTGCCAGAGTTCGGTTCATGCAAAATCTTAAGGTCCTAGGTCAACTACAAGGCAGCAAAAGCAGCCAAAAACTGAATTTTCAAAAACAAAAACTTGAATTTCTGTGCCTCTTTCTTGGTGACTGCAACAACTTAGAAGCTTCTACTTGGTACAGAGTGGTGCGAACGCAAACGTCATCACGCGGCATTAGTTGCCAGACGATAAATGTAAACGTTTCTGAGAGTAATGCGTCCAATGTGAAGATTTTCAATTACGTCGATACGAAAACAATGTAGAAAACGTTATGTTTTCTGCGGTTTTTACTACGAATTACCACTTCTCGCTTTTTCTCGTGTAATGTGGTTGCCAGAGTTCGGTTCATGCAAAATCTTAAGGTCCTAGGTCAACTACAAGGCAGCAAAAGCAGCCAAAAACCGAATTTTCAAAAACAAAAACTTGAATTTCTGTGCCTCTTTCTTGGTGCCTGCAACAACTTAGAAGCTTCTACTTCGTACAGAGTGGTGCGACCGCAAACGTCATCACGCGGCATTAGTTGCCAGACGATAAATGTAAACGTTTCTGAGAGTAATGCGTCCAATGTGAAGATTTTCAGTTACGTCGATACGAAAACAATGTAGAAAACGTTATGTTTTCTGCGGTTTTTACTACGAATTACCACTTCTCGCTTTTTCTCGTGTAATGTGGCTGCCAGAGTTCGGTTCATGCAAAATCTTAAGGTCCTAGGTCAACTACAAGGCAGCAAAAGCAGCCAAAAACTGAAATTTCAAAAACTAAAACTTGAATTTCTGTGCCTCTTTCTTGGTGACTGCAACAACTTAGAAGCTTCTACTTCGTACAGAGTGGTGCGACCGCAAACGTCATCACGCGGCATTAGTTGCCAGACGATAAATGTAAACGTTTCTGAGAGTAATGCGCCCAATGTGAAGATTTTCAGTTACGTCGATACGAAAACAATGTAGAAAACGTTATGTTTTCTGCGGTTTTTACTACGAATTACCACTTCTCGCTTTTTCTCGTGTAATGTGGCTGCCAGAGTTCGGTTCATGCAAAATCTTAAGGTCCTAGGTCAACTACAAGACAGCAAATGCAGCCAAAAACTGAATTTTCAAATACAAAAACTTGAATTTCTGTGCCTCTTTCTTGGTGACTGCAACAACGTAGAAGCTTCTACTTCGTATAGAGTGGTGCGACCGCAAACGTCATCACGCGGCATTAGTTGCCAGACGATAAATGTAAACGTTTCTGAGAGTAATGCGTCCAATGTGAAGATTTTCAGTTACGTCGATACGAAAACAATGTAGAAAACGTTATGTTTTCTGCGGTTTTTACTACGAATTACCACTTCTCGCTTTTTCTCGTGTAATGTGGCTGCCAGAGTTCGGTTCATGCAAAATCTTAAGGTCCTAGGTCAACTACAAGGCAGCAAAAGCAGCCAAAAACTGAATTTTCAAAAACTAAAACTGGAATTTCTGTGCCTCTTTCTTGGTGACTGCAACAACGTAGAAGCTTCTACTTCGTACAGATTGGTGCGACCGCAAATGTCATCACGCGGCATTAGTTGCCAGACGATAAATGTAAACGTTTCTGAGAGTAATGCGTCCTATGTGAAGATTTTCAGTTACGTCGATACGAAAACAATGTAGAAAACGTTATGTTTTCTGCGGTTTTTACTACGAATTACCACTTCTCGCTTTTTCTCGTGTAATGTGGCTGCCAGAGTTCGGTTCATGCAAAATCTTAAGGTCCTAGGTCAACTACAAGGCAGCAAAAGCAGCAAAAAACTGAATTTTCAAAAACTAAAACTTGAATTTCTGCGCCTCTTTCTTGGTGACTGCAACAACTTAGAAGCTTCTACTTCGTATAGAGTGGTGCGACCGCAAACGTCATCACGCGGCATTAGTTGCCAGACGATAAATGTAAACGTTTCTGAGAGTAATGCGTCCAATGTGAAGATTTTCAGTTACGTCGATACGAAAACAATGTAGAAAACGTTATGTTTTCTGCGGTTTTTCTACGAATTACCACTTCTCGCTTATTCTCGTGTAATGTGGCTGCCAGAGTTCGGTTCATGCAAAATCTTAAGGTCCTAGGTCAACTACAAGGCAGCAAAAGCAGCCAAAAACTGAACTTTCAAAAACTAAAACTTGAATTTCTGTGCCTCTTTCTTGGTGACTGCAACAACTTAGAAGCTTCTACTTCGTATAGAGTGGTGCGACCGCAAACGTCATCACCCGGCATTAGTTGCCAGACCTTAAATGTAAACGTTTCTGAGAGTAATGCGTCCAATGTGAAGATTTTCAGTTACGTCGATACGAAAACAATGTAGCAAACGTTATGTTTTCTGCGGTTTTTACTACGAATTACCACTTCTCGCTTTTTCTCGTGTAATGTGGCTGCCAGAGTTCGGTTCATGCAAAATCTTAAGGTCCTAGGTCAACTACAAGGCAGCAAAAGCAGCCAAAAACTGAATTTTCAAAAACTAAAACTTGAATTTCTGTGCCTCGTTCTTGGTGACTGCAACAACTTAGAAGCTTCTACTTCGTATAGAGTGGTGCGACCGCAAACGTCATCACGCGGCATTAGTTGCCAGACGATAAATGTAAACGTTTCTGAGAGTAATGCGTCCAATGTGAAGATTTTCAGTTACGTTGATACGAAAACAATGTAGAAAACGTTATGTTTTTTGCAGTTTTTACTACGAATTACCACTTCTCGCTTTTTCTCGTGTAATGTGGCTGCCAGAGTTCGGTTCATGCAAAATCTTAAGGTCCTAGGTCAACTACAAGGCAGCAAAAGCAGCCAAAAACTGAATTTTCAAAAACTAAAACTTGAAATTCTGTGCCTCTTTCTTGGTGACTGCAACAACTTAGAAGCTTCTACTTCGTACAGAGTGGTGCGACCGCAAACGTCATCACGCGGCATTAGTTGCCAGACGATAAATGTAAACGTTTCTGAGAGTAATGCGTCCAATGTGAAGATTTTCAGTTACGTCGATACGAAAACAATGTAGAAAACGTTATGTTTTCTGCGGTTTTTACTACGAATTACCACTTCTCGCTTTTTCTCGTGTAATGTGGCTGCCAGAGTTCGGTTCATGCAAAATCTTAAGGTCCTAGGTCAACTACAAGGCAGCAAAAGCAGCCAAAAACTGAATTTTCAAAAACTAAAACTTGAATTTCTGTGCCTCTTTCTTGGTGACTGCAACAACTTAGAAGCTTCTACTTCGTACAGAATGGTGCGACCGCAAACGTCATCACGCGTCACTAGTTGCCAGACGATAAATGTAAACGTTTCTGAGAGTAATGCGTCCAATGTGAAGATTTTCAGTTACGTCGATACGAAAACAATGTAGAAAACGTTATGTTTTCTGCGGTTTTTACTACGAATTACCACTTCTCGCTTTTTCTCGTGTAATGTGGCTGCCAGAGTTCGGTTCATGCAAAATCTTAAGGTCCTAGGTCAACTACAAGGCAGCAAAAGCAGCAAAAAACTGAATTTTCAAAAACTAAAACTTGAATTTCTGTGCCTCTTTCTTGGTGACTGCAACAACTTAGAAGCTTCTACTTCGTATAGAGTGGTGCGACCGCAAACGTCATCACGCGGCATTAGTTGCCAGACGATAAATGTAAACGTTTCTGAGAGTCGTGGGTCCAATGTGAAGATTTTCAGTTACGTCGATACGAAAACAATGTACAAAACGTTATGTTTTCTGCGGTTTTTACAACGAATTACCACTTCTTGCTTTTTCTCGTGTAATGTGGCTGCCAGAGTTCGGTTCATGCAAAATCTTAAGGTCCTAGGTCAACTACAAGGCAGCAAAAGCAGCCAAAAACAGAATTTTCAAAAACAAAAACTTGAATTTCTGTGCCTCTTTCTTGGTGACTGCAACAACTTAGAAGCTTCTACTTCGTACAGAGTGGTGCGACCGCAAACGTCATCACGCGGCATTATTTGCCAGACGATAAATGTAAACGTTTCTGAGAGTAATGCGTCCAATGTGAAGATTTTCAGTTACGTCGATGCGAAAACAATGTAGAAAACGTTATGTTTTCTGCGGTTTTTACTACGAATTACCACTTCTCGCTTTTTCTCGTGTAATGTGGCAGCCAGAGTTCGGTTCATGCAAAATCGTAAGGTCCTAGGTCAACTACAAGGCAGCAAAAGCAGCCAAAAACTGAATTTTCAAAAACAAAAACTTGAATTTTTGTGCCTCTTTCTTGGTGACTGCAACAACTTAGAAGCTTCTACTTCGTATAGAGTGATGCGACCGCAAACGTCATCACGCGGCATTAGTTGCCAGACGATAAATGTAAACGTTTCTGAGAGTAATGCGTCCAATGTGAAGATTTTCAGTTACGTCGATACGTAAACAATGTAGAAAACGTTATGTTTTCTGCGGTTTTTACTACGAACTACCACTTCTCGCTTTTTCTCGTGTAATGTGGCTGCCAGAGTTCGGTTCATGCAAAATCTTAAGGTCCTAGGTCAACTACAAGGCAGCAAAAGCAGCCAAAAAATGAATTTTCAAAAACAAAAATTTGAATTTCTGTGCCTCTTTCGTGGTGACTGCAACAACTTAGAAGCTTCTACTTCGTATAGAGTGGTGCGACCGCAAACGTCATCACGCGGCATTAGTTGCCAGACGATAAATGTAAACGTTTCTGAGAGTAATGCGTCCAATGTGAAGATTTTCAGTTACGTCGATACGAAAACAATGTAGAAAACGTTATGTTTTCTGCGGTTTTTACTACGAATTACCAATTCTCGCTTTTTCTCGTGTAATGTGGCTGCCAGAGTTCGGTTCATGCAAAATCTTAAGGTCCTAGGTCAACTACAAGGCAGCAAAAGCAGCCAAAAACTGAATTTTCAAAAACAAAAACTTGAATTTCTGTGCCTCTTTCTTGGTGACTGCAACAACTTAGAAGTTTCTACTTCGTACAGAGTGGTGCGACCGCAAACGTCATCACGCGGCATTAGTTGCCAGACGATAAATGTAAACGTTTCTGAGAGTAATGCGTCCAATGTGAAGATTTTCAGTTACGTCGATACGAAAACAATGTAGAAAACGTTATGTCTTCTGCGGTTTTTACTACGAATTACCACTTCTCGCTTTTTCTCGTGCAATGTGGCAGCCAGAGTTCGGTTCATGCAAAATCTTAAGGTCCTAGGTCAACTACAAGGCAGCAAAAGCAGCCAAAAACTGAATTTTCAAAAACAAAAACTTGAATTTCTGTGCCTCTTTCTTGGTGACTGCAACAACTTAGAAGTTTCTACTTCGTACAGAGTGGTGCGACCGCAAACGTCATCACGCGGCATTAGTTGCCAGACGATAAATGTAAACGTTTCTGAGAGTAATGCGTCCAATGTGAAGATTTTCAGTTACGTCGATACGAAAACAATGTAGAAAACGTTATGTTTTCTGCGGTTTTTACTACGAATTACCACTTCTCGCTTTTTCTCGTATAATGTGGCTACCAGAGTTCGGTTCATGCAAAATCTTAAGGTCCTAGGTCAACTACAAGGCAGCAAAAGCAGCCAAAAACTGAATTTTCAAAAACTAAAACTTGAATTTCTGTGCCTCTTTCTTGGTGACTGCAACAACTTAGAAGCTTCTACTTCGTACAGAGTGGTGCGACCGCAAACCTCAGCACGCGGCATTAGTTGCCAGACAATAAATGTAAACGTTTCTGAGAGTAATGCGTCCAATGTGAAGATTTTCAGTTACGTCGATACGAAAACAATGTAGAAAACGTTATGTTTTCTGCGGTTTTTACTACGAATTACCACTTCTCGCTTTTTCTCGTGTAATGTGGCTGCCAGAGTTCGGTTCATGCAAAATCTTAAGGTCCTAGGTCAACTACAAGGCAGCAAAAGCAGCCAAAAACTGAATTTTCAAAAACTAAAACTTGAATTTCTGTGCCTCTTTCTTGGTGACTGCAACAACTTAATAGCTTCTACTTCGTACAGAGTGGTGCGACCGCAAACCTCAGCACGCGGCATTAGTTGCCAGACAATAAATGTAAACGTTTCTGAGAGTAATGCGTCCAATGTGAAGATTTTCAGTTACGTCGATACGAAAACAATGTAGAAAACGTTATGTTTTCTGCGGTTTTTACTACGAATTACCACTTCTCGCTTTTTCTCGTGTAATGTGGCTGCCAGAGTTCGGTTCATGCAAAATCTTAAGGTCCTAGGTCAACTACAAATCAGCAAAAGCAGCCAAAAACTGAATTTTCAAAAACTAAAACTTGAATTTCTGTGCCTCTTTCTTGGTGACTGCAACAACTTAGAAGCTTCTACTTCGTACAGAGTGGTGCGACCGCAAACCTCAGCACGCGGCATTAGTTGCCAGACGATAAATGTAAACGTTTCTGAGAGTAATGCGTCCAATGTGAAGATTTTCTGTTACGTCGATACGAAAACAATGTAAAAAACGTTATGTTTTCTGCGGTTTTTACTACGAATTACCACTTCTCGCTTTTTCTCGTGTAATGTGGCAGCCAGAGTTCGGTTCATGCAAAATCGTAAGGTCCTAGGTCAACTACAAGGCAGCAAAAGCAGCCAAAAACTGAATTTTCAAAAACTAAAACTTGAATTTTTGTGCCTCTTTCTTGGTGACTGCAACAACTTAGAAGCTTCTACTTCGTATAGAGTGATGCGACCGCAAACGTCATCACGCGGCATTAGTTGCCAGACGATAAATGTAAACGTTTCTGAGAGTAATGCGTCCAATGTGAAGATTTTCAGTTACGTCGATACGTAAACAATGTAGAAAACGTTATGTTTTCTGCGGTTTTTACTACGAATTACCACTTCTCGCTTTTTCTCGTGTAATGTGGCTGCCAGAGTTCGGTTCATGCAAAATCTTAAGGTCCTAGGTCAACTACAAGGCAGCAAAAGCAGCCAAAAAATGAATTTTCAAAAACAAAAACTTGAATTTCTGTGCCTCTTTCGTGGTGACTGCAACAACTTAGAAGCTTCAACTTCGTATAGAGTGGTGCGACCGCAAACGTCATCACGCGGCATTAGTTGCCAGACGATAAATGTAAACGTTTCTGAGAGTAATGCGTCCAATGTGAAGATTTTCAGTTACGTCGATACGAAAACAATGTAGAAAACGTTATGTTTTCTGCGGTTTTTACTACGAATTACCACTTCTCGCTTTTTCTCGTGTAATGTGGCTGCCAGAGTTCGGTTCATGCAAAATCTTAAGGTCCTAGGTCAACTACAAGGCAGCAAAAGCAGCCAAAAACTGAATTTTCAAAAACAAAAACTTGAATTTCTGTGCCTCTTTCTTGGTGACTGCAACAACTTAGAAGCTTCTACTTCGTACAGAGTGGTGCGACCGCAAACGTCATCACGAGGCATTATTTGCCAGACGATAAATGTAAACGTTTCTGAGAGTAATGCGTCCAATGTGAAGATTTTCAGTTACGTCGATACGAAAACAATGTAGAAAACGTTATGTTTTCTTCGGTTTTTACTACGAATTACCACTTCTCGCTTTTTCTCGTGTAATGTGGCAGCCAGAGTTCGGTTCATGCAAAATCGTAAGGTCCTAGGTCAACTACAAGGCAGCAAAAGCAGCCAAAAACTGAATTTTCAAAAACTAAAACTTGAATTTTTGTGCCTCTTTCTTGGTGACTGCAACAACTTAGAAGCTTCTACTTCGTATAGAGTGATGCGACCGCAAACGTCATCACGCGGCATTAGTTGCCAGACGATAAATGTAAACGTTTCTGAGAGTAATGCGTCCAATGTGAAGATTTTCAGTTACGTCGATACGTAAACAATGTAGAAAACGTTATGTTTTCTGCGGTTTTTACTACGAATTACCACTTCTCGCTTTTTCTCGTGTAATGTGGCTGCCAGAGTTCGGTTCATGCAAAATCTTAAGGTCCTAGGTCAACTACAAGGCAGCAAAAGCAGCCAAAAAATGAATTTTCAAAAACAAAAACTTGAATTTCTGTGCCTCTTTCGTGGTGACTGCAACAACTTAGAAGCTTCTACTTCGTATAGAGTGGTGCGACCGCAAACGTCATCACGCGGCATTAGTTGCCAGACGATAAATGTAAACGTTTCTGAGAGTAATGCGTCCAATGTGAAGATTTTCAGTTACGTCGATACGAAAACAATGTAGAAAACGTTATGTTTTCTGCGGTTTTTACTACGAATTACCACTTCTCGCTTTTTCTCGTGTAATGTGGCTGCCAGAGTTCGGTTCATGCAAAATCTTAAGGTCCTAGGTCAACTACAAGGCAGCAAAAGCAGCCAAAAACTGAATTTTCAAAAACAAAAACTTGAATTTCTGTGCCTCTTTCTTGGTGACTGCAACAACTTAGAAGTTTCTACTTCGTACAGAGTGGTGCGACCGCCAACGTCATCACGCGGCATTAGTTGCCAGACGATAAATGTAAACGTTTCTGGGAGTAATGCGTCCAATGTGAAGATTTTCAGCTACGTCGATACGAAAACAATGTAGAAAACGTTATGTCTTCTGCGGTTTTTACTACGAATTACCACTTCTCGCTTTTTCTCGTGTAATGTGGCTGCCAGAGTTCGGTTCATGCAAAATCTTAAGGTCCTAGGTCAACTACAAGGCAGCAAAAGCAGCCAAAAAATGAATTTTCAAAAACAAAAACTTGAATTTCTGTGCCTCTTTCGTGGTGACTGCAACAACTTAGAAGCTTCTACTTCGTATAGAGTGGTGCGACCGCAAACGTCATCACGCGGCATTAGTTGCCAGACGATAAATGTAAACGTTTCTGAGAGTAATGCGTCCAATGTGAAGATTTTCAGTTACGTCGATACGAAAACAATGTAGAAAACGTTATGTTTTCTGCGGTTTTTACTACGAATTACCACTTCTCGCTTTTTCTCGTGTAATGTGGCTGCCAGAGTTCGGTTCATGCAAAATCTTAAGGTCCTAGGTCAACTACAAGGCAGCAAAAGCAGCCAAAAACTGAATTTTCAAAAACAAAAACTTGAATTTCTGTGCCTCTTTCTTGGTGACTGCAACAACTTAGAAGTTTCTACTTCGTACAGAGTGGTGCGACCGCAAACGTCATCACGCGGCATTAGTTGCCAGACGATAAATGTAAACGTTTCTGAGAGTAATGCGTCCAATGTGAAGATTTTCAGCTACGTCGATACGAAAACAATGTAGAAAACGTTATGTCTTCTGCGGTTTTTACTACGAATTACCATTTCTCGCTTTTTCTCGTGTAATGTGGCAGCCAGAGTTCGGTTCATGCAAAATCGTAAGGTCCTAGGTCAACTACAAGGCAGCAAAAGCAGCCAAAAAATGAATTTTCAAAAACAAAAACTTGAATTTCTGTGCCTCTTTCGTGGTGACTGCAACAACTTAGAAGCTTCTACTTCGTATAGAGTGGTGCGACCGCAAACGTCATCACGCGGCATTAGTTGCCAGACGATAAATGTAAACGTTTCTGAGAGTAATGCGTCCAATGTGAAGATTTTCAGTTACGTCGATACGAAAACAATGTAGAAAACGTTATGTTTTCTGCGGTTTTTACTACGAATTACCACTTCTCGCTTTTTCTCGTATAATGTGGCTGCCAGAGTTCGGTTCATGCAAAATCTTAAGGTCCTAGGTCAACTACAAGGCAGCAAAAGCAGCCAAAAACTGAATTTTCAAAAACTAAAACTTGAATTTCTGTGCCTCTTTCTTGGTGACTGCAACAACTTAGAAGCTTCTACTTCGTACAGAGTGGTGCGACCGCAAACGTCATCACGCGGCATTATTTGCCAGACGATAAATGTAAACGTTTCTGAGAGTAATGCGTCCAATGTGAAGATTTTCAGTTACGTCGATACGAAAACAATGTAGAAAACGTTATGTTTTCTTCGGTTTTTACTACGAATTACCACTTCTCGCTTTTTCTCGTGTAATGTGGCAGCCAGAGTTCGGTTCATGCAAAATCGTAAGGTCCTAGGTCAACTACAAGGCAGCAAAAGCAGCCAAAAACTGAATTTTCAAAAACTAAAACTTGAATTTTTGTGCCTCTTTCTTGGTGACTGCAACAACTTAGAAGCTTCTACTTCGTATAGAGTGATGCGACCGCAAACGTCATCACGCGGCATTAGTTGCCAGACGATAAATGTAAACGTTTCTGAGAGTAATGCGTCCAATGTGAAGATTTTCAGTTACGTCGATACGTAAACAATGTAGAAAACGTTATGTTTTCTGCGGTTTTTACTACGAATTACCACTTCTCGCTTTTTCTCGTGTAATGTGGCTGCCAGAGTTCGGTTCATGCAAAATCTTAAGGTCCTAGGTCAACTACAAGGCAGCAAAAGCAGCCAAAAAATGAATTTTCAAAAACAAAAACTTGAATTTCTGTGCCTCTTTCGTGGTGACTGCAACAACTTAGAAGCTTCTACTTCGTATAGAGTGGTGCGACCGCAAACGTCATCACGCGGCATTAGTTGCCAGACGATAAATGTAAACGTTTCTGAGAGTAATGCGTCCAATGTGAAGATTTTCAGTTACGTCGATACGAAAACAATGTAGAAAACGTTATGTTTTCTGCGGTTTTTACTACGAATTACCACTTCTCGCTTTTTCTCGTGTAATGTGGCTGCCAGAGTTCGGTTCATGCAAAATCTTAAGGTCCTAGGTCAACTACAAGGCAGCAAAAGCAGCCAAAAACTGAATTTTCAAAAACAAAAACTTGAATTTCTGTGCCTCTTTCTTGGTGACTGCAACAACTTAGAAGTTTCTACTTCGTACAGAGTGGTGCGACCGCCAACGTCATCACGCGGCATTAGTTGCCAGACGATAAATGTAAACGTTTCTGGGAGTAATGCGTCCAATGTGAAGATTTTCAGCTACGTCGATACGAAAACAATGTAGAAAACGTTATGTCTTCTGCGGTTTTTACTACGAATTACCACTTCTCGCTTTTTCTCGTGTAATGTGGCTGCCAGAGTTCGGTTCATGCAAAATCTTAAGGTCCTAGGTCAACTACAAGGCAGCAAAAGCAGCCAAAAAATGAATTTTCAAAAACAAAAACTTGAATTTCTGTGCCTCTTTCGTGGTGACTGCAACAACTTAGAAGCTTCTACTTCGTATAGAGTGGTGCGACCGCAAACGTCATCACGCGGCATTAGTTGCCAGACGATAAATGTAAACGTTTCTGAGAGTAATGCGTCCAATGTGAAGATTTTCAGTTACGTCGATACGAAAACAATGTAGAAAACGTTATGTTTTCTGCGGTTTTTACTACGAATTACCACTTCTCGCTTTTTCTCGTGTAATGTGGCTGCCAGAGTTCGGTTCATGCAAAATCTTAAGGTCCTAGGTCAACTACAAGGCAGCAAAAGCAGCCAAAAACTGAATTTTCAAAAACAAAAACTTGAATTTCTGTGCCTCTTTCTTGGTGACTGCAACAACTTAGAAGTTTCTACTTCGTACAGAGTGGTGCGACCGCAAACGTCATCACGCGGCATTAGTTGCCAGACGATAAATGTAAACGTTTCTGGGAGTAATGCGTCCAATGTGAAGATTTTCAGCTACGTCGATACGAAAACAATGTAGAAAACGTTATGTCTTCTGCGGTTTTTACTACGAATTACCATTTCTCGCTTTTTCTCGTGTAATGTGGCAGCCAGAGTTCGGTTCATGCAAAATCGTAAGGTCCTAGGTCAACTACAAGGCAGCAAAAGCAGCCAAAAAATGAATTTTCAAAAACAAAAACTTGAATTTCTGTGCCTCTTTCGTGGTGACTGCAACAACTTAGAAGCTTCTACTTCGTATAGAGTGGTGCGACCGCAAACGTCATCACGCGGCATTAGTTGCCAGACGATAAATGTAAACGTTTCTGAGAGTAATGCGTCCAATGTGAAGATTTTCAGTTACGTCGATACGAAAACAATGTAGAAAACGTTATGTTTTCTGCGGTTTTTACTACGAATTACCACTTCTCGCTTTTTCTCGTATAATGTGGCTGCCAGAGTTCGGTTCATGCAAAATCTTAAGGTCCTAGGTCAACTACAAGGCAGCAAAAGCAGCCAAAAACTGAATTTTCAAAAACTAAAACTTGAATTTCTGTGCCTCTTTCTTGGTGACTGCAACAACTTAGAAGCTTCTACTTCGTACAGAGTGGTGCGACCGCAAACGTCATCACGCTGCATTAGTTGCCAGACAATAAATGTAAATGTTTCTGAGAGTAATGCGTCCAATGTGAAGATTTTCAGTTACGTCGATACGAAAACAATGTAGAAAACGTTATGTTTTCTGCGGTTTTTACTACGAATTACCACTTCTCGCTTTTTCTCGTGTAATGTGGCTGCCAGAGTTCGGTTCATGCAAAATCTTAAGGTCCTAGGTCAACTACAAGGCAGCAAAAGCAGCCAAAAACTGAATTTTCAAAAACTAAAACTTGAATTTCTGTGCCTCTTTCTTGGTGACTGCAAGAACTTAATAGCTTCTACTTCGTACAGAGTGGTGCGACCGCAAACCTCAGCACGCGGCATTAGTTGCCAGACAATAAATGTAAACGTTTCTGAGAGTAATGCGTCCAAAGTGAAGATTTTCAGTTACGTCGATACGAAAACAATGTAGAAAACGTTATGTTTTCTGCGGTTTTTACTACGAATTACCACTTCTCGCTTTTTCTCGTGTAATGTGGCTGCCAGAGTTCGGTTCATGCAAAATCTTAAGGTCCTAGGTCAACTACAAGGCAGCAAAAGCAGCCAAAAACTGAATTTTCAAAAACTAAAACTTGAATTTCTGTGCCTCTTTCTTGGTGACTGCAACAACTTAGAAGCTTCTACTTCGTACAGAGTGGTGCGACCGAAAACCTCAGCACGCGGCATTAGTTGCCAGACGATAAATGTAAACGTTTCTGAGAGTAATGCGTCCAATGTGAAGATTTTCAGTTACGTCGATACGAAAACAATGTAGAAAACGTTATGTTTTCTGCGGTTTTTACTACGAATTACCACTTCTCGCTTTTTCTCGTGTAATGTGGCAGCCAGAGTTCGGTTCATGCAAAATCGTAAGGTCCTAGGTCAACTACAAGGCAGCAAAAGCAGCCAAAAACTGAATTTTCAAAAACTAAAACTTGAATTTTTGTGCCTCTTTCTTGGTGACTGCAACAACTTAGAAGCTTCTACTTCGTATAGAGTGATGCGACCGCAAACGTCATCACGCGGCATTAGTTGCCAGACGATAAATGTAAACGTTTCTGAGAGTAATGCGTCCAATGTGAAGATTTTCAGTTACGTCGATACGTAAACAATGTAGAAAACGTTATGTTTTCTGCGGTTTTTACTACGAATTACCACTTCTCGCTTTTTCTCGTGTAATGTGGCTGCCAGAGTTCGGTTCATGCAAAATCTTAAGGTCCTAGGTCAACTACAAGGCAGCAAAGCAGCCAAAAACTGAATTTTCAAAAACAAAAACTTGAATTTCTGTGCCTCTTTCTTGGTGACTGCAACAACTTAGAAGTTTCTACTTCGTACAGAGTGGTGCGACCGCAAACGTCATCACGCGGCATTAGTTGCCAGACGATAAATGTAAACGTTTCTGAGAGTAATGCGTCCAATGTGAAGATTTTCAGTTACGTCGATACGAAAACAATGTAGAAAACGTTATGTCTTCTGTGGTTTTTACTACGAATTACCACTTCTCGCTTTTTCTCGTGTAATGTGGCAGCCAGAGTTCGGTTCATGCAAAATCTTAAGGTCCTAGGTCAACTACAAGGCAGCAAAAGCAGCCAAAAACTGAATTTTCAAAAACTAAAACTTGAATTTCTTTGCCTCTTTCTTGGTGACTGCAACAACTTAGAAGTTTCTACTTCGTACAGAGTGGTGCGACCGCAAACGTCATCACTCGGCATTAGTTGCCAGACGATAAATGTAAACGTTTCTGAGAGTAATGCGTCCAATGTGAAGATTTTCAGTTACGTCGATACGAAAACAATGTAGAAAACGTTATGTTTTTTGCGGTTTTTACTACGAATTACCACTTCTCGCTTTTTCTCGTATAATGTGGCTGCCAGAGTTCGGTTCATGCAAAATCTTAAGGTCCTAGGTCAACTACAAGGCAGCAAAAGCAGCCAAAAACTGAATTTTCAAAAACTAAAACTTGAATTTCTGTGCCTCTTTCTTGGTGACTGCAACAACTTAGAAGCTTCTACTTCGTACAGAGTGGTGCGACCGCAAAACTCAGCACGCGGCATTAGTTGCCAGACAATAAATGTAAACGTTTCTGAGAGTAATGCGTCCAATGTGAAGATTTTCAGTTACGTCGATACGAAAACAATGTAGAAAACGTTATGTTTTCTGCGGTTTTTACTACGAATTACCACTTCTCGCTTTTTCTCGTGTAATGTGGCTGCCAGAGTTCGGTTCATGCAAAATCTTAAGGTCCTAGGTCAACTACAAGGCAGCAAAAGCAGCCAAAAACTGAATTTTCAAAAACTAAAACTTGAATTTCTGTGCCTCTTTCTTGGTGACTGCAACAACTTAATAGCTTCTACTTCGTACAGAGTGGTGCGACCGCAAACCTCAGCACGCGGCATTAGTTGCCAGACAATAAATGTAAACGTTTCTGAGAGTAATGCGTCCAATGTGAAGATTTTCAGTTACGTCGATACGAAAACAATGTAGAAAACGTTATGTTTTCTGCGGTTTTTACTACGAATTACCACTTCTCGCTTTTCCTCGTGTAATGTGGCTGCCAGAGTTCGGTTCATGCAAAATCTTAAGGTCCTAGGTCAACTACAAGGCAGCAAAAGCAGCCAAAAACTGAATTTTCAAAAACTAAAACTTGAATTTCTGTGCCTCTTTCTTGGTGACTGCAACAACTTAGAAGCTTCTACTTCGTACAGAGTGGTGCGACCGCAAACCTCAGCACGCGGCATTAGTTGCCAGACAATAAATGTAAACGTTTCTGAGAGTAATGCGTCCAATGTGATGATTTTCAGTTACGTCGATACGAAAACAATGTAGAAAACGTTATGTTTTTAACGGTTTTTACTACGAATTACCGCTTCTCGCTTTTTCTCGTGTAATGTGGCTGCCAGAGTTCGGTTCATGCAAAATCTTAAGGTCCTAGGTCAACTACAAGGCAGCAAAAGCAGCCAGAAACTGAATTTTCAAAAACTAAAACTTGAATTTCTGTGCCTCTTTCTTGGTGACTGCAACAACTTAGAAGCTTCTACTTCGTACAGAGTGGTGCGACCGCAAACCTCAGCACGTGGCATCAGTTGCCAGACAATAAATGTAAACGTTTCTGAGAGTAATGCGTCCAATGTGAAGATTTTCAGTTACGTCGATACGAAAACAATGTAGAAAACGTTATGTTTTCTGCGGTTTTTACTACGAATTACCACTTCTCGCTTTTTCTCGTGTAATGTGGCTGCCAGAGTTCGGTTCATGCAAAATCTTAGTTTTCCTAGGTCAACTATAAGGCAGCAAAAGCAGCCAAAAACTGAATTTTCAAAAACTAAAACTTGAATTTCTGTGCCTCTTTCTTGGTGACTGCAACAACTTAGAATCTTCTACTTCGTACAGAGTGGTGCGACCGCAAACCTCAGCACGCGGCATTAGTTGCCAGACAATAAATGTAAACGTTTCTGAGAGTAATGCGTCCAATGTGAAGATTTTCAGTTACGTCGATACGAAAACAATGTAGAAAACGTTATGTTCTCTGCGGTTTTTACTACGAATTACCACTTCTCGCTTTTTCTCGTGTAATGTGGCTGCCAGAGTTCGGATCATGCAAAATCTTAAGGTCCTAGGTCAACTACAAGGCAGCAAAAGCAGCCAAAAACTGAATTTTCAAAAACAAAAACTTGAATTTCTGTGCCTCTTTCTTGGTGACTGCAACAACTTAATAGCTTCTACTTCGTACAGAGTGGTGCGACCGCAAACCTCAGCACGCGGCATTAGTTTCCAGGCAATAAATGTAAACGTTTCTGAGAGTAATGCGTCCAATGTGAAGATTTTCAGTTACGTCGATACGAAAACAATGTAGAAAACGTTATGTTTTCTGCGGTTTTTACTACGAATTACCACTTCTCGCTTTTTCTCGTGTAATGTGGCTGCCAGAGTTCGGTTCATGCAAAATCTTAAGGACCTAATTCAACTACAAGGCAGCAAAAGCAGCCAAAAACTGAATTTTCAAAAACTAAAACTTGAATTTCTGTGCCTCTTTCTTGGTGACTGCAACAACTTAGAAGCTTCTACTTCGTACAGAGTGGTGCGACCGCAAACCTCAGCACGCGGCATTAGTTGCCAGACAATAAATGTAAACGTTTCTGAGTGTAATGCGTCCAATGTGAAGATTTTCAGTTACGTCGATACGAAAACAATGTAGAAAACGTTATGTTTTCTGCGGTTTTTACTACGAATTACCACTTCTCGCTTTTTCTCGTGTAATGTGGCTGCCAGAGTTCGGTTCATGCAAAATCTTAAGGTCCTAGGTCAACTACAAGGCAGCAAAAGCAGCCAAAAACTGAATTTTCAAAAACTAAAACTTGAATTTCTGTGCCTCTTTCTTGGTGACTGCAACAACTTAGAAGCTTCTACTTCGTACAGAGTGGTGCGACCGCAAACGTCATCACGCGGCATTAGTTGCCAGACGATAAATGTAAACGTTTCTGAGAGTAATGCGTCCAATGTGAAGATTTTCAGTTACGTCGATACGAAAACAATGTAGAAAACGTTATGTTTTCTGCGGTTTTTACTACGAATTACCACTTCTCGCTTTTTCTCGTGTAATGTGGCTGCCAGAGTTCGGTTCATGCAAAATCTTAAGGTCCTAGGTCAACTACAAGGCAGCAAAAGCAGCCAAAAACTGAATTTTCAAAAACTAAAACTTGAATTTCTGTGCCTCTTTCTTGGTGACTGCAACAACTTAGAAGCTTCTACTTCGTACAGAGTGGTGCGACCGCAAACGTCATCACGCGGCATTAGTTGCCAGACGATAAATGTAAGAGTTTCTGAGAGTAATGCGTCCAATGTGAAGATTTTCAGTTACGTCGATACGAAAACAATGTAGAAAACGTTATGTTTTCTGCGGTTTTTACTACGAATTACCACTTCTCGCTTTTTCTCGTGTAATGTGGCTGCCAGAGTTCGGTTCATGCAAAATCTTAAGGTCCTAGGTCAACTACAAGGCAGCAAAAGAAGCCAAAAACTGAATTTTCAAAAACTAAAATTTGAATTTCTGTGCCTCTTTCTTGGTGACTGCAACAACTTAGAAGCTTCTACTTCGTACAGTGTGGTGCGACCGCAAACCTCAGCACGCGGCATTGGTTGCCAGACAATAAATGTAAACGTTTCCGTGAGAAATGCATCCATTGTGAAGATTTTCAGTTACGTCGATACGAAAACAATGTAGAAAACGTTATGTTTTCTGCGGTTTTTACTACGAATTACCACTTCTCGCTTTTTCTCGTGTAATGTGGCTGCCAGAGTTCGGTTCATGCAAAATCTTAAGGTCCTAGGTCAACTACAAGGCAGCAAAAGCAGCCAAAAACTGAATTTTCAAAAACTAAAACTTGAATTTCTGTGCCTCTTTCTTGGTGACTGCAACAACTTAGAAGCTTCTACTTCGTACAGAGTGGTGCGACCGCAAACGTCATCACGCGGCATTAGTTGCCAGACGATAAATGTAAGAGTTTCTGAGAGTAATGCGTCCAATGTGAAGATTTTCAGTTACGTCGATACGAAAACAATGTAGAAAACGTTATGTTTTCTGCGGTTTTTACTACGAATTACCACTTCTCGCTTTTTCTCGTGTAATGTGGCTGCCAGAGTTCGGTTCATGCAAAATCTTAAGGTCCTAGGTCAACTACAAGGCAGCAAAAGAAGCCAAAAACTGAATTTTCAAAAACTAAAATTTGAATTTCTGTGCCTCTTTCTTGGTGACTGCAACAACTTAGAAGCTTCTACTTCGTACAGTGTGGTGCGACCGCAAACCTCAGCACGCGGCATTGGTTGCCAGACAATAAATGTAAACGTTTCCGTGAGAAATGCATCCATTGTGAAGATTTTCAGTTACGTCGATACGAAAACAATGTAGAAAACGTTATGTTCTCTGCGGTTTTTACTACGAATTACCACTTCTCGCTATCGTCTGGCAACTATTACCGCGTGATGAGGTTTGCGGTCGCACCTTTCTGTACGAAGTAAAAGCTTCTAAGTTGTTGCAGTCACCAAGAAAGGAGCACAAAACTTCAAGTTTAAGTTTCTGAAAATTCAATTTGTGGCCGGTATTGCTGCCTTGTAGTTGACCTAGGACCTTAAGATTTTGCATGAACCGACCTCTGGCAGCCACATTACACGAGAATAAGCGAGAAGTGGTAATGCGTAGTAAAAACAGCAAAAAACCTAACGTATTCTACATTTGTTTTCGAAACGTCGTAAGTGAAAATCTTCACAATGGACGCATTTCTCTCGGAAACGTTTACATTTATCGTCTGGCAACTAACGCCGCGAGCCGAGGTTTGCAGTCGCACTATTCTGTACGAAGTAGAAGCTTCTAAGTTGTTGCAGTCTCCAAGAAAGGAGCACAGAAATTCAAGTCTCAGTTTATGAAAATTCAGTTTTTGGCCGCTTTTGCAGCCTTGTAGTTGACCTAGGACCTTAGGATTTTGCATGAACCGAACTCTGCCAGCCACATTACACGAGAAAAATCGAGAAGTTGTAATGCGTAGTAAAAACCGCAGAAAACCTAACGTTTTCTACTTTTGTTTTCGAAATGACGTAATTGAAATTATTCACAATGGACGCATTCCTCTCGCAAACGTTTACATTTATCGTCTGGCAACTAATGCCGCGTGATGAGTTTTGCGGTCGCACCAATCTGTACGAAGTAGAAGATTCTATGTTGTTGCAGTCACCAAGAAAGGGGCACAGAAATTCAAGTTTTAGTTTTTGAAAATTCAGTTTTCTGCCGGTATTGCTCCCTTGTATTTGACCTAGGTCCTTAAGATTTTGCCGGCCGGTGTGGCCGTGCGGTTAAAGGCGCTTCAGTCTGGAACCGCGTAACCGCTACGGTCGCAGGTTCGAATCCTGCCTCGGGCATGGATGTGTGTGATGTCCTTAGGTTAGTTAGCTTTAATTAGTTCTAAGTTCTAGGCGACTGATGACCTCAGAAGTTGAGTCGCATAGTGCTCAGAGCCAATATATGTCCTTACGATTTTGCATGAACCGAACTCTGGCAGCCACGTTACACGAGAAAAAGCGAGAAGTGGTAATGTGTAGTTAAAACCTCAGAAAACATAACGTTTTCTACATTTGTTTTCGAATTGACGTAACTGAAAATCGTCACATTGGACGCATTTCTCTCATAAACGTTTACATTTATCGTCTGGCAACTAATGCCATGTGACGAGGTTTGCGGTCGCACCACTCTGTACGAAGTAGAAGCTTCTAAGTTGTTGCAGTTACCAAGGAAGGAGCACAGAAATTCAAGTTTTAGTTTTTGAAAATTCAATGTTTGGCCTGTATTGCAGCCTTGTAGATGACCTAGGACATTAAGATTTTTCATGAACCGAACCCTGGCAGCCACATTACACTGGAAAATGCGAGATGAGGTAATGCGTAGTAAAAACCGCAGAAATCCTAACGCATTCTACAATTGATTTCGAAATGACGTAACTGGAAATCGTCACATTGGACGCATTACTCTCGGAAACGTTTACAATTACCGTCTGCAACTAATGCCGCGTGATGAGGTTTGCGATCACACCACTATGTACGAAGTAGAAGCTTCTAAATTCTTGCAGTCACCAAGAAAGGAGCACAGTTATTCAAGTTTTAGTTTTTGAAAATTCAATTTTTGGCCGGTATTGCTGCCTTATAGTTGACCTAGGACGTTAAGATTATGCATGAACCGACCTCTGGCAGCCACATTAGACGAGAAAAAGCGAGAAGTTTTACTACGTAGTAAAAACCGCTGAAAACCTAGCTTTTTCTACATTTGTTTTCGATATGACGTAACTGAAAATCTTCACAATGGATGCATTTCTCTCGGAAAGGTTTACATTTATCGTCTGACAACTAATGCCGCGTGATGAGGTTTGCCGTCGCACTACTCTGTACGAAGTAGAAACTTCTAAATTGTTGCAGTCACCTAGATAAGGGCACAGAAGTTAAAGTTTTAGTTTTTGAAAATTCAGTTTTTGGCCGCTTTTCCAGCCTTGTAGTTGACCTAGGACTTTAAGATTTTGCATGAACCGAACCCTGGCAGCCACAATACACGAGAAAAAGCGAGAAGTGGTAATGAGTAGTAAAAACCGCAGAAATTCTAACGTATTCTACAATTGTTTTCGAAATGACGTAACTGGAAATCGTCACATTGGACGCATTACTCTCAGAAACGTTTACAATTACCGTCTGGAAACTAATGCCGCGTGATGAGGTTTGCGGTCGCACCACTCTGTACGAAGTAGAAGCTTCTAAGTTGTTACAGTCACCAAGAAAGGGGCACAGAATTTCAAGTTTTACTTTTTGAAAATTCAGTTTTTGGCCGCTTTTGCACCCTTGTAGTTGACCTAAAGATTTTGCATGAACCGAACTCTGGCAGCCACATTACTCGAGAAAAAGCGAGAAGTGGTAATTCGTAGTAAAAACCACAGATAACCTAACGTTTTCTACATTTGTTTTCGAAATGACGTAACTGGAAATCGACACATAGGGCGCATTTCTCTCGGAAACGTTTACATTTATCTTCTGGCAACTAATGCTGCGTGACGAAGATTGCGGTCGCACCACTCTGTACGAAGTAGAAGCTTCTAAGTTGTTGCAGTCACCAAGAGAGGGGAACAGTAATTCACGTTTAAGTTTTTGAAAATTCATTTTTTGGCCGGTATTGCTGCCTTGTAGTTGACCTAGGACCTTACGATTTTGCATGAAACGAACTCTGGCAGCCGCATTACAGGAGAAAAAGGGAGAAGTGCTAATGTGTAGTTAAAACCGCATAAAACATAACGTTTTCAACATTTGTTTTCGAAATGACGTAACTGGAAATCGACACATAGGACGCATTTCTCTCGGAAACGTTTACATTTATCTTCTGGCAACTAATGCTGCGTGACGAGGATTGCGGTCGCACCAATCTGTACGAAGTAGAAGCTTCTAAGTTGGTGCAGTTACAAAGAAAGGAGCACAGAAATTCAAGTTTTAGTTTTTGAAAATTCAATTTTTGGTCGTTATTGCAGCTTTGTAGTTGACCTAGGACCTTAAGATTTTGCATGAACCGACCTCTGGCAGCCTCATTACACGAGAAAAAGCGAGAAGTGGTAATGCCTAGTAAAAACCGCAGAAAACCTAACGTTTTCTATATATGTTTTCGAAATGACGTAAATGAAAATAATAACAATGAACGCATTTCTCTCTGAAACGTTTACATTTATCGTCTGGCAACTAATGCCGCGTGATGAGGTTAGCGGTCGCACCTTTCTGTACGAAGTAGAAGCTTCTAAGTTGTTGCAGTCACCAAGAAAGGGGCACAGAAATTCAAGTTTTACTTTTTGAAAATTCAGTTTTTGCCCGCTTTTCCATCCTTGTAGTTGACCTAGGACCTTAAGATTTTGCATGAACCGAACTATGGCAGCCACAGTACTCGAGAAAAAGCGAGAAGTGGTAATTCGTAGTAAAAACCACAGATAACCTAACGTTTTCTACATTTGTTTTCGAAATGACGTAACTGAAAATCGTCGCATTGGACGCATTTCTCTCGGAAACGTTTATATTTATTGTCTGGCAACTAATGCCGCGTGATGAGGTTTGCGGGCGCACCACTCTGTGCGAAGTAGAAGCTTCTAAGTTGTTGCAGTCACCAAGAAAGGAGCACAGATCTCCAAGTTTTAGTTTTTGAAAATTCAATTTTTGGCCTGTTTTGCTGCCTTGTAGTTGACCTAGGACCTTAAGATATTGCACGAACCGAACTTTGGCAACCACATTACACGAGAAAAGGCGAGAAGTGGTAATGCGTAGCTAAAACCGCAGAAAACCTAACGCTTTCTACATTCGTTTTCGAAATGACGTAGCTGAAAATCGTCACAATGGACGCATTTCTCTCGGACACGTTTACATTTATCGTCTTGCAACTAATGCCACGTGACTTGGTTTGCGGTCGCACCACTCTGTACGAAGTAGAAGCTTCTAAGTTGTTGCAGTTACCAAGAAAGGAGCACAGAAATTCAAGCTTTAGTTTTTGAAAATTCATTTTTTGGCCGGTATTGCAGCCTTGTAGTTGACCTAGGACCTAGAGATTTTGCATGAACCGAACTGTGGCAGCCACATTACACGAGAAAAAGCGAGAAGTGGTAATGCGTAGTAAAAACCGCAGAAAACCAAACGTTTTCTACATTTGTTTTCGAAATGACGTAACTGGAAATCGTCACATTGGACGCTTTTCTCTCGGAAACGTTTACATTTATCGTCTGGCAACTAACGCCGCGTGCCGTGGTTTGCAGTCGCACCACTCTGTACGAAGTAGAAGCATCTAAGTTGTTGCAGTCTCCAAGAATTGAGCACAGAAATTCAAGTTTCAGTTTTTGAAAATTCAGTTTTTGGCCGATATTGCAGCCTTGCAGTTGACCTAGGACCTTAGGATTTTGCATGAACCGAACTCTGACAGCCACATTACAAGAGAAAAATCGAGAAGTGGTAATGCGTAGTAAAAACCGCAGAAAACCTAACGTTTTCTACTTTTGTTTTCGAAATGACGTAACTGAAAATCGTCACATTGGACGCATTTCTCTCGGAAACGTTTACATTTATCGTCTGGCAACTAATGCCACGTGACGAGGTTTGCGGTCGCACCACTCTGTACGAGGTAGAAGCTTCTAAATTGTTGCAGTCACCACGAAAGGAGCACAGATATTCAAGTTTTCGTTTTTGAAAATTCAATTTTTGGCTGGTATTGCTGCCTTATAGTTGGCCTAGGACCTTAGGATTTTGCGTGAACCGACCTCTGGCAGCCACATTACACGAGAAAAAGCGAGAAGTGTTACTACGTAGTAAAAACCGCAGAATACCTAGCTTTTTCTACATTTGTTTTCGAAATGACGTAACTGAAAATCTTCACAATGGATGCATTTCTCTCGGAAAAGTTTACATTTATCGTCTGGCAACTAATGCCGCGTGATGAGGTTTTCCATCGCACTACTCTGTACGAAGTAGAAACTTCTAAGTTGTTGCAGTCACCTAGATAGGGGCACAGAAGTTCGAGTTTTAGTTTTTGAAAATTCAGTTTTTGGACGCTTTTGCAGCCTTGGAGTTGACCTAGGACCTTACGATTTTGCATGAACCGAACTCTGGCACCCGCATTACTCGAGAAAAAGCGAGAAGTGGTAATGCGTAGCAATAACCGGTGAAAACCTAACGTTTTCCACATTTGTTTTCGAAATGACTTAACTGAAAATCGTCACATTGGACGCATTTCTCTCGGAAACGTTTACTTTTATCGTCTGGAAACTAATGCCCCGTGACGAGTTTTGCGGTCGCACCACTCTGTACGAAGTAGAAGCTTCTAAATTGTTGCAGTCACCAAGAAAGGGGCACAGAAATTCACGTTTAAGTTTTTGAAAATTCATTTTTTGGCCGGTATTGCAGCCTTGTGGTTGACCTAGGACCTTACGATTTTGCATGAACCGACCTCAGGCAGCCACATTACACGAGAAAAAGCGAGAAGTGGTAATGCCTAGTAAAAACCGCAGAAAACCTAACGTTTTCTACATTTGTTTTGGAAATGACGTAAATGAAAATAATCACAATGAATGGATTTCTCTCGGAAACGCTTATATTTATTGTCTGGCAACTAATGCCTCGTGATGAGGTTTGCGGGCGCACCACTCTGGACGAAGTAGAAGCTTCTAAGATGTTGCAGTCACCAAGAAAGGAGCACAGAACTTCAAGTTTTAGTTTTTGAAAATTCAGTTTTTGGCCTGTTTTGCTGCCTTGTAGTTGACCTAGGACCTTAAGATTTTGCACGAACCGATCTTTGACAGCCACATTACACGAGAAAAGGCGAGAAGTGGTAATGCGTAGCTAAAACCGCAGAAAACCTAACGTTTTCTACATTCGTTTTCGAAATGACGTAACGGAAAATCATCACAATGGACGCATCTCTCTCGAAACGTTTACATATATCGTCTGGCAACTAATGCCGCGTGACGACGTTTGCGGTCGCACCACTCTGTACAAAGTAGAAGCTTCTAAGTTGTTGCAGTCACCAAGAAAGGGGTACAGAAATTCAAGTTTTACTTGTTGAAAATTCAGTTTTTGGCAGCTTTTGCACCCTTGTTGTTGACCTAGGTCTTTAAGATTTTGCATGAACCGAACTCTGGCAGCCACATTACACGAGAAAAAGCGAGAAGTGGTAATGTGTAGTTAAAACCGCAGAAAACATAACGTTTTCAACATTTGTTTTCGAAATGACGTAACTGAAAATCGTCACATTGGACGCATTTCTCTCGGAAACGTTTACATTTATCGTCTGGCAACTAATGCCGCGTGACGAGGTTTGCGGTCGCACCACTCTGTACGAAGTAGAAGCTTCTAAGTTGTTGCAGTTACCAAGAAAGGAGCACAGAAATTCAAGTTTTAGTTTTTTAAAATTCAATTTTTTGCCGGGATTGCTGTCTTGTAGTTGACCTAGGACCTTAAGATTTTGCATGAACCGACCTCTGGCAGCCACAGTACACGAGAAAAAGCGAGAAGTGGTAATGCGTAGCAAAAACCGCAGAAAACCTAACGTTTTCTACATTTGTTTTCGAAATGACGTAAATGAAAATAATCACAATGAACGCATTTCTCTCGGAAACGTTTTCATTTATCGTCTGGCAACTAATGCCGCGTGATGAGGTTTGCGGTCGCACCACTCTGTACGAAGGAGAAGCTTCTAAGTTGTTGCAGTTACCAAGAATGGGGCACAGAACTTCAAGTTTTAGTTTTTGAAAATTCAAATTTTGGCCGGTTTTGCTGCCTTGTAGTTGACCTAGGACCCTAAGATTTTGCATGAACCGACCTCTGGCAGCCACATTACACGAGAGAAAGCGAGAAGTGGTAATGCGAGGCAATAACCACAGAAAACCTAACGTTTTCTAGATTTGTTTTCGGTATGACGTAACTGAAAATCGTCGCAATGAACGAATTTCTCTCGGAAACGTTTTCATTTATCGTCTGGCAACTAATGCCGCGTGATGAGGTTTGCGGTCGCACCACTCTGTACGAAGTAGAAGCTTCTAAGTTGTTGCAGTTACCAAGAAAGGAGCACAGAAATTCAAGTTTTAGTTTTTGAAAATTCAATTTTTGGCCGGTACTGCAGCCTTGTAGTTGACCTAGGATCTTAAGATTCTGCATGAACCGACCTCTGGCAGCCACATTACACGAGAAAAAGCGAGAAGTGGTAATGTGTAGTTAAAACCGCAGAAAACATAACGTTTTCAACATTTGTTTCCGAAATGACGTAACTGAAAATCGTCACATTGGACGCATTTCTCTCGGAAACGTTTACATTTATCGTCTGGCAACTAATGCCGCGTGACGAGGTTTGCGGTCGCACCACTCTGTACGAAGTAGAAGCTTCTAAGTTGTTGCAGTTACCAAGAAAGGAGCACAGAAATTCAAGTTTTAGTTTTTTAAAATTTAATTTTTTGCCGGGATTGCTGTCTTGTAGTTGACCTAGGACCTTAAGATTTTGCATGAACCGACCTCTGGCAGCCACAGTACACGAGAAAAAGCGATAAGTGGTAATGCGTAGCAAAAACCGCAGAAAACCTAACGTATTCTACATTTGTTTTCGAAATGACGTAAATGAAAATAATCACAATGAACGCATTTCTCTCGGAAACGTTTTCATTTATCGTCTGGCAACTAATGCCGCGTGATGAGGTTTGCGGTCGCACCACTCTGTACGAAGTAGAAGCTTCTGAGTTGTTGCAGTTACGAAGAAAGGAGCACAGAAATTCAAGTTTTAGTTTTTGAAAATTCAATTTTTGGCCGGTATTGCACCCTTGTAATTGACCTAGGTCTTTAAGATAATGCATGAACCGAACTCTGGAAGCCACATTACACGAGAAAAAGGTAGAAGTGGTAATGTGTAGTTAAAACCCAGAAAACATAACGTTTTCAACATTTGTTTTCGAAACGACGTAACTGAAAATCGTCACATTGGACGCATTTCTCTCGGAAACGTTTACATTTATCGTTTGGCAACTAATGCCGCGTGACGAGGTTTGCGGTCGCAACACTCTGTACGAAGTAGAAGCTTCTAAGTTGTTGCAGTTACCAAGAAAGGAGCACAGAAATTCAAGTTTTAGTTTTTGAAAATTCAATTTTTGGCCGATATTGCAGCCTTGTAGTTGACCTAGGATCTTAAGATTTTGCATGAACCGACCTCTGGCAGCCACATTACACGAGAAAAAGCGAGAAGTGGTAATGCGTAGTAAAAACCGCAGAAAACCTAACGTTTTCTACATTTGTTTTCGAAATGACGTAAATGAAAATAATCACATCGGACGCATTTCTCTCGGAAACGTTTTCATTTATCGTCTGGCAACTGATGCCGCGTGATGAGGTTTACGGTGGCACCACTCTGTACGAAGTAGAAGCTTCTACGTTGTTGCAGTCACCAAGAAAGGGGCACAGAAATTCAAGTTTAACTTTTTGAAAATACAGTTTTTGGCCGTTTTTGCACACTTGTAGTTGACCTAGGTCTTTAAGATTTTGCATGAACCGAACTCTGGCAGCCACATTACACGAGAAAAAGCGAGAAGTGGTAATGCGTAGCAAAAACCGCAGAAAACCTAACGTTATCTTTATTTGTTTTCGAAAAGACGTAAATGAAAATAATGACAATCAACGCATTTCTCTCGGAAACGTTTTCATTTATCGTCTGGCAACTAATGCCGCGTGATGAGGTTTGCGGTCGCACCACTCTGTACGAAGTAGAAGCTTCTAAGTTGTTGCAGTTACCAAGAATAGGGCACAGAACTTCAAGTCTTAGTTTTTGAAAATTCAATTTTTGGCCGGTTTTGCTGCCTTGTAGTTGACCTAGGACCCTAAGATTTTGCATGAACCGACCTCTGGCAGCCACATTACACGAGAGAAAGCGAGAAGTGGTAATGCGAGGCAATAACCACAGAAAACCTAACGTTTTCTAGATTTGTTTTCGGTATGACGTAACTGAAAATCGTCGCAATGAACGAATTTCTCTCGGAAACGTTTTCATTTATCGTCTGGCAACTAATGCCGCGTGATGAGGTTTGCGGTCGCACCACTCTGTACGAAGTAGAAGCTTCTAAGTTGTTGCAGTTACCAAGAAAGGAGCACAGAAATTCAAGTTTTAGTTTTTGAAAATTCAATTTTTGGCCGGTACTGCAGCCTTGTAGTTGACCTAGGATCTTAAGATTCTGCATGAACCGACCTCTGGCAGCCACATTACACGAGAAAAAGCGAGAAGTGGTAATGTGTAGTTAAAACCGCAGAAAACATAACGTTTTCTACATTGTTTTCGAAATGACGTAACTGAAAATCGTCACATTGGACGCATTTCTCTCGGAAACGTTTACATTTATCGTCTGGCAACTAATGCCGCGTGACGAGGTTTGCGGTCGCACCACTCTGTACGAAGTAGAAGCTTCTAAGTTGTTGCAGTTACCAAGAAAGGAGCACAGAAATTCAAGTTTTAGTTTTTTAAAATTCAATTTTTTGCCGGGATTGCTGTCTTGTAGTTGACCTAGGACCTTAAGATTTTGCATGAACCGACCTCTGGCAGCCACAGTACACGAGAAAAAGCAAGAAGTGGTAATGCGTAGCAAAAACCGCAGAAAACCTAACGTTTTCTACATTTGTTTTCGAAATGACGTAAATGAAAATAATCACAATGAACGCATTTCTCTCGGAAACGTTTTCATTTATCGTCTGGCAACTAATGCCGCGTGATGAGGTTTGCGGTCGCACCACTCTGTACGAAGTAGAAGCTTCTAAGTTGTTGCAGTTACGAAGAAAGGAGCACAGAAATTCAAGTTTTAGTTTTTGAAAATTCAATTTTTGGCCGGTATTGCACCCTTGTAGTTGACCTAGGTCTTTAAGATTTTGCATGAACCGAACTCTGGCATCCACATTACACGAGAAAAAGGTAGAAGTGGTAATGTGTAGTTAAAACCCAGAAAACATAACGTTTTCAACATTTGTTTTCGAAACGACGTAACTGAAAATCGTCACATTGGACGCATTTCTCTCGGAAACGTTTACATTTATCGTCTGGCAACTAATGCCGCATGACGACGTTTGCGGTCGCAACACTCTGTACGAAGTAGAAGCTTCTAAGTTGTTGCAGTTACCAAGAAAGGAGCACAGAAATTCAAGTTTTAGTTTTTGAAAATTCAATTTTTGGCCGATATTGCAGCCTTGTAGTTGACCTAGGATCTTAAGATTTTGCATGAACCGACCTCTGGCAGCCACATTACACGAGAAAAAGCGAGAAGTGGTAATGCGTAGTAAAAACCGCAGAAAACCTAACGTTTTCTACATTTGTTTTCGAAATGACATAAACGAAAATAATCACATCGGACGCATTTCTCTCGGAAACGTTTTCATTTATCGTCTGGCAACTGATGCCGCGTGATGAGGTTTGCGGTCGCACCACTCTGTACGAAGTAGAAGCTTCTAAGTTGTTGCAGTCACCAAGAAAGGAGCACAGAACTTCAGGTTTTAGTTTTTGAAAATTCAATTTTTGGCTGGTTTTGCTGCCTTGTATTTGTCCTAGGACCTTAAGATTTTGCATGAACCGACCTCTGGCAGAGACATTACACGAGAGGGAGCGAGAAGTAGTAATGCGAGGCAATGACCGCAGAAAACCAAACGTTTTCTAGATTTGTTTTCGGAATGACGTAACTGAAAATCGTCGCAATGGACGCTTTTCTCTCGGAAACGTTTATATTTATTGTCTGGCAACTAATGACGCGTGATGACGTTTGCGGGCGCACCACTCTGTACGAAGTAGAAGCTTCTTAGTTGTTGCAGTCACCAAGAAAGGAGCACAGAACATCAAGTTTTAGTTTTTGAAAATTCAATTTTTGTCCTGTTTGCTGCCTTGTAGTTGACCTACGACCTTAAGATTTTGCACGAACCGAACTTTGGCAACCACATTACACGAGAAAAAGCGAGAAGTGGTAATGCGTAGCTAAAACCGCAGGAAACCTGACGTTTTCTACATTCGTTTTCGAAATTACGTAACTGAAAATCGTCGCAATGGACGCATTTCTCTCGGAAACGTTTACATTTATCGTCTGGCAACTAATGCCGCGTGACGACGTTAGCGGTCGCACCACTCTGTACGAAGTAGAAGCTTCTAAGTTGTTGCAGTTACCAAGAAAGGAGCACAGAAATTCAAGTTTTAGTTTTTTAAAATTCAATTTTTGGCCGGTATTGCTTCCTTTTATTTGACCTAGGACCTTAAGATTTTGCATGAACCGACCTCTGGCAGCCACATTACACGAGAAAAAGCGAGAAGTGGTAATGCGTTTTAAAAACCGCAGAAAACCTAACGTTTTCTACATTTGTTTTCGAAATGACGTAACTGAAAATATTCACAATGGACGCATTCCTCTCGGAAACGTTTACATTTATCGTCTGGCAACTAATGCCGCGTGATGAGGTTTGCGGTCGCACCAGTCTGTACGAAGTAGAAGATTCTAAGTTGTTGCAGTCACCAAGAAAGGGGCACAGAAATTCAAGTTTTAGTTTTAGAAAATTCAGTTTTCTGCCGTTATTGCTGCCTTGTAGTTGTCCTAAGTCCTTCAGATTTTGCATGAACCCAAATCTGGTAGCCACGTTACACGAGAAAAAGCGAGAAGTTGTAATGCGTAGTAAAAACCGCAGAAAACCTAACGTTTTCTACATTTGTTTTCGAAATGACGTAACTGGAAATCGTCACAATGGACGCATTTCTCTCGGAAAAGTTTACATTTATTGTCTGGCAACTAATGCCGCGTGATGAGGTTTGCGGTCACACCACTCTGTACGAAGTAGAAGCTTCTAAATTGTTGCAGTCACCAAGAAAGGATCACAGATATTCAGGTTTTAGTTTTTGAAAATTCAATTTTTGGCCGGTATTGCCGCCTTATAGTTGACCTAGGACCTTAAGATTTTGCATGAACCGACCTCATGCAGCCACATTACACCAGAAAAAGCGAGAAGTGTTACTACGTAGTAAAAACCGCAGAAAACCTAGCTATTTCTACATTTGTTTTCGAAATGAGGTAAGTGAAAATCTTCACAATGGACGCATTACTGTCAGATACGTTTACATTGATCGTCTGGCAACTAATGCCGCGGAACGAGGTTTGCGGTCGCACCACTCTGTACGATGTAGAAGCTTGTAAGTTGTTGCAGTCACCAAGAAAGGAGCACAGATATTCAAGTTTTAGTTTTTGAAAATTCAATATTTGGCCGGTAGTGCTTCCTTGTTGTTGACCTAGGACCTTAAGATTTAGCATGAACCGAACCCTGGCAGCCACATTACACGAGAAAAAGCGATAAGTAGTAATGCGTAGTAAAAACCGCAGCAAACCTAACGTTTTCTACACTTGTTTTCGAAATGCCGTAACTGGAAATCGTCACATTGGGCGCATTTCTCTCGGAAACGTTTACATTTATCGTCTGGCAACTAATGCCGCGTGACGATGTTTGCGGTCGCACCACTCTGTACGAAGTAGAAGCTTCTAAGTTGTTCCAGTCACCAAGAGAGGGGCACTGAAATTCAAGTTTTAGTGTATGAAAATTCAGTTTTTGGCCGCTTTTGCTGCCTCGTAGTTGACCTAGGACCTTAAGGTTTTGCATGAACTGAACCCTGGCAGCCGCATTACACGAGAAAAAGCGAGAAGTTGTAATGCCTAGTAAAAACCGCAGAAATCCTGACGTTTTCTACATTTGATTTCGAAATGACGTAACTGAATATCTTCACATCGGACGCATTTCTCTCGGAAACCTTTACGTTTATCGTCTGGCAACTAATGCCGCGTGACGATGTTTGCGGTCGCACCACTCTGTACGAAGGAGAAGCTTCTAAGTTGTTTCAGTCACCAAGAAAGGAGCACATAAATTTAAGTTTTAGTGTTTGTAAATTCAATTTTTGGCCGGTTTTGCTGCCTTGTAGTTGGCCTAGGAATTTAAGATTTTGCATGAACCGAACACTGACAGCCACATTTCACGAGAAAAAGCGAGAAGTGGTAATGCGTAGAAAAAACCGCAGAAAACCTAACGTTTTCTACATTTGTTTTCGAAATGACGTAATTAAAAATCGTCACATTGGACGCATTTCTCTCGGAAACGTTTACACTTATCGTCTTACAACTAATGGCGCGTGACGACGATTGCCGACGCACCACTCTGTACGAGGTAGAAGCTTCTAAGTTGTTGCAGTCACCAAGAAAGGAGCACAGAAATTCAAGTTTTAGTATTTGAAAATTCAGTTTTTGGCGGCTTTTGCAACCTAGTAGTTGACCTAGGACCTTAAGATTTTGCATGAACCGAACTCTGGCAGCCACATTACACGAGGAAAAGCGAGAAGTGGTAATGTGTAGTAAAAACAGCAAAAAAAATAACGTTTTCTACATTTGTTTTCGAATTGACGTAACTGGAAATCGTCACATTGGACGCATTACTCTCAGAAACGTTAACATTTATCGTCTGGCAACTAATGCCGCGTGATGAGGTTTGCGGTCGCACTACTCTGTACGAAGTCGAAACTTCTAAGTTGTTGCAGTCAGTAACAAAGGAGCCAGAAATTCTAGTTTCAGTTTTTGAAAATTCAATATTTGGCCGATTTTGCTGCCTTGTAGTTGACCTAGGACCTTAAGATTTAGCATTATGCGAACCCTGGCAACCGCATTACACGAGAAAAAGCGAGACGTGGTAATGCGTAGTAGAAACCGCAGAAAACCTAACGTTTTATACATTTGATTTCGAAATGACGTAACTGAGAATCTTCATAATGGACGCATTTCTCTCGGATACGTTTACAATTATCGTCTGGCAACTAATGCCGTGTGACGAGGTTTGCGGTCGCACCACTCTGTACGATGTAGAAGCTTCTAAGTTGTTTCAGTCACCAAGAAAGGAGCACAGAATTTCAGTTTTAGTTTTTGAAAATTAAATTATTGGCCGGTTTTGCTGCTTTGTAGTTGACCTAGGACCTTAAGATTTTGCATGAACCGAACCCTGGCAACCACATTACACGAGAAAAAGCGAGAAGTGGTAATCCCTAGTAAAAACCGCAGAAATCCTGACGTTTTCTACATTTGTTATCGAAATGACGTAACTGAATATCTTCACATCGGACGCATTTCTCTCGGAAACGTTTACATTTATCGTCTGGAACTAATGCCGCGTGACGAGGTTTGCGGTCGCACCACTCTGTACGATGTAGAAGCTTGTAACTTGTTGCAGTCACCAAGAAAGGAGACAGAAATTCAAGTTTTAGTTTTTGAAAATTCAATATTTGGCCAGTATTGCTTCCTTGTTGTTGACCTAGGACCTTAAGATTTAGCATGGTCCGAACCCTGGCAACCGCATTACACGAGAAAAAACGAGAAGTGGTAATGCGTAGTAAAAACCGCAGAAAACCTAACGTTTTATACATTTGATTTCGAAATGACGTAACTGAGAATCTTAATAATGGACGCATTTCTCTCGGAAACGCTTACATTTATCGTCTGGCAACTAATGCCGCGTGACGTGGTTTGCGGTCGCACCACTCTGTACGAAGTAGAAGCTTCTAAGTTGTTGCAGTCACCTAGATAGGGGCACAGAAGTTCAAGTTTTAGTTTTTGAAAATTCAGTTTTTGGACGCTTTTGCAGCCTTGGAGTTGACCTAGGACCTTAAGATTTTGCATGAACCGAACTGTGGCAGCCACATTACACGAGAAAAAGCGAGAAGTGGTAATGCGTAGTAAAAACCGCAGAAAACCTAACGTTTTCCACATTTGTTTTCGGAATGACGTAACTGAAAATCGTCACATTGGACGCATTTCTCTCGAAAACATTTACATTTATCGTCTGGCAAATAATGACGCGTGACGAGGTTTGCTGTCGCACCACTCTGTACGATGTAGAAGCTTCTATGTTGTTTCAGTCACCAAGAAAGCAGCACAAAAGTTCAGTTTTAGTTTTTGAAAATTAAATTTTTGGCCGGTTTTGCTGCTTTGTAGTTGACCTAGGACCTTAAGATTTTGCATGAACCGAACCCTGGCAGCCACATTACACGAGAAAAAGCGAGAACTGGTAATGCCTAGTAAAAACCGCAGAAATCCTGACGTTTTCTACATTCGTTTTCGAAATGACGTAACTGAATATCTTCACATCGGATGCATTTCTCTCGGATACGTATACCTTTATCGTCTGGCAACTAATGCCGAGTGACGAGGTTTGCGGTCGCACCACTCTGTACGAAGTAGAAGCTTCTAAGTTGTTTCAGTCACCAATTAAAAGGCACAGAAATTCAAGTTTTAGTTTTTGAAAATTCAGTCTTTGGCCGCTTTTGTTGCCTTGTAGTTGACCAAGGACCTTAAGAATTTGCATGAACGGAACCCTGGCAGCCACATTACACGAGAAAAAGCGAGAAGTGGTACTGCGTGGTAAAAACCGCAGAAAACCTAACGTTTTCTAAATTTGTTTTCGAAATGACGTAACTGAAAATCTTCACATTGGACGCATTTCTCTCGGAAACGTTTACATTTATCGTCTGGCAACTAATGCCGCGTGACGAGGTTTGCGGTCGCACCACTCTGTACGATGTAGAAGCTTCTAAGATGTTTCAGTCACCAAGAAAGGAGCTCAGAAATTCAGTTTTAGTTTTTGAAAATTCATTTTTGGCCGGTTTTGCTGCTTTGTAGTTACCTAGGACCTTACGGTTTTGCACGAACCGAACCCTGGAAGCTGCATTACACGAGAAAAAGCGAGAAGTGGTAATGCCTAGTAAAAACAGCAGAAATCCTGACGTTTTCTAAATTTGTTTTCGAAATGACGTAACTGAATATCTTCACATCGGACGCGTTTCTCACGGAAACGTTTACATTTATCGTCTGGCAACTAGTGCCGCGTGACGAGGTTTGCGGTCGCACCACTCTGTACGAAGTAGAAGCTTCTAAGTTGTTGCAGTCACCAAGAAAGGAGCACAGAAATTCAAGTTTTAGTATTTGAACAATTTTTTGCCGGTTTTGCTGCCTTGTAGTTGACCTAGGTCCTTAAGATTTTCCATGAACCGAACTCTGGCAGCCACATTACACGAGAAAAAGCGAGAAGTGGTATTGTGTAGTAAAAACAGCAAAAAACCTTACGTTTTCTACATGTGTTTTCGAAATGACGTAACTGGAAATCGTCACATTGGACGCTTTACTCTCAGAAACGTTTACATTTATCGTCTGGCAACTAATGCCGCGTGATGGGGTTTGGGTTCGCACCACTCTGTACAAAGTAGAAACTTCTAAGTTGTTGGAGTCAGCAACAAAGGAGCCAGAAATTCTAGTTTTAGTTTTTGAAATTCTGTATTTGGCCGATATTGCTGCCTTGTAGTTGGCGTAGGGCCTTAAGATTTAGCATGAAGCGAACCCTGGCAGCCACATAACACGAGAAAAAGCGAGAAGTGGTAATGCGTAGTAAAAACCGCAGAAAACCTAACGTTTTCTACATTTGTTTATCGAAATGACGTAACTGAAAAACTTCACAATGGACGCAATTCTCTCGTTAACGTTAATATTTATCGTCTGGCAACTAATGCCGCGTGATGAGGTTTGCGGTCGCACCACTCTGTATGAAGTAGAAGCTTCTAAGTTTTTGCAGTCACCAAGAAAGGAGCACAGAACTTCAAGTTTTAGTTTTTGAAAATTCAATATTAGGCCGACATTGCTGCCTTGTAGTTGACCTAGGACCTTAAGATTTTGCATGAACCTAACTCTGGCAGCCACATTACACGAGAAAAAGCGAGAAGTGGTATTGTGTAGTAAAAACAGCAAAAAACCTAACGTTTTTACTTCATTTGTTTTCGAAATGACGTAACTGGAAATCGTCACATTGGACGCTTTACTCTCAGAAACATTTACATTTATCGTCTGGCAACTAATGCCGCGTCATGAGGTTTGGGGTCGCACCACTCTGTACAAAGTAGAAACTTCTAAGTTGTTGCAGTCAGCAACAAAGGAGCCAGAAATTCTAGTTTTAGTTTTTGAAATTCAATATTTGGCCGATATTGCTGCCTTGTAGTTGGCTAGGGCCTTAAGATTTTGCATGAAGCGAACCCTGGAAGCCACATTTCACGAGAAAAAGCGAGAAGTGCAAATTCGTAGTAAACACCGCAGATAACCTAACGTTTTTTACATTTCTTTTCGAAATGACGTAAGTGGAAATCGTCACAATGAACGCATTTCTCTCGGAAACGTTTACATTTATCGTCTGGCAACTAATGCCGCATGACGAGGTTTGCGGACGCACCACTCTGTACGAAGTAGAAGCTTCTAAGATGTTTCAGTCACCAAGAAAGGAGCACAGAATTTCAAGTTTTAGTTTTTGAAAATTCAATTTTTCGCTGATTTTGCTGCCTTGTAGTTGACCTAGGACCTTACGATTTTGCATGAACCGAACCCTGTCAGTCACATTACACGAGAAAAAGCGAGAAGTTGTAATGCGTAGTAAAAACACCAAAACACCTAACGTTTTCTACATTTGTTTTCGAAATGACGTAACTGGAAATCGTCACATTGGACACTTTACTCTCAGAAACGTTTACATTTATCATCTGGCAACTAATGCCGCGTGATGAGGTTTGCGGTCGCACCACTCTGTATGAAGTAGAAGCTTCTAAGTTTTTGCAGTCATCAAGAAAGGAGCACAGAAATTCAAGTTTTAGTTTTTGAAAATTCAATATTTAGCCGATATTGCTGCCTTGTAGATGACGTAGGACCTTAAGATCTTGCATGAAGCGAACCCTGGCAGCCACATTACACGAGAAAAAGCGAGAAGTGGTAATGCGTAGTAAAAACCGCAGAAAACCTAACGTTTTCTTCATTTGTTTTCGAAATGACGCAACTGGAAATCGTCACGACGGACGCATATCTCTCAGAAACGTTTACATTTATCGTCTTGCAGCTAATGCCGCATGACGATGTTTGCGGACGCACCACTTTCTACGAAGTAGAACCTTCTAAGATGTTTCAGTCACCAAGAAAGTAGCACAGAAATTCAAGTTTTAGTTTTTGAAAATTCAATATTAGGCCGATATTGCTGCATTGTAGTTGACCTAGGACCTTAAGATTTTGCATGAAGCGAACCCTGGCAGCCACATTACACGAGAAAAAGCAATAAGTGATAATGCGTAGTAAAAACCGCAGAAAACCTAATGTTTTCTACATTAGTTTTCGAAATGACGTAAGTGAAAATCTTCACAATGGACGCATTACGGTCAGATACGTTTACATTTATCGTCTGGCAACTAATGCCGCGTGACGAGGTCTTCGGTCGCACCACTCTGTACGATGTAGAAGCTTGTAAGTTGTTGCAGTCACCAAGAAAGGAGCACAAAAATTCAAGTTTTAGTTTTTGAAAATTCAATTTTTGGCCGGTTTTGCTGCCTTGTAGTTGACTTAGGATATTAAGATTGTGCATGAACCGAACCCTGGGTGCCACAGTTCACGAGGAAAAGCAAGAAGTTTTAATGCGTAGTAAAAACCGCAGAAATCCTGACGTGTTCTACATTTGTTTTCGAAATGACGTAACTGAATATCTTCACATCGGACGCATTTCTCTCGGAAACGTTTACATTTATCGTCTGGCAACTAATGCCGCGTGACGAGATTTGCAGTCGCACCACTCTGTACAAAGTAGAAGCTTCTAAGTTGTTGCAGTCACCAAGAAAGAGGCACAGAAATTCAAGTTTTAGTTTTTGAAAATTCAGTCTTTGGCCGCTTTTGTTGCCTTGTAGTTGACTAGGACCTTAAGAATTGGCATGAACCGAACCCTGGCAGCCACATTACGCGATAAAAAGCGAGAAGAGGTAATGCGTAGTAAAAACCGCAGAAAACCTAACGTCTTCTAAATTTGTTTTCGAAATGACGTAACTGAAATTCTTCACATTGGACGCATTTCTCTCGGAAACGTTTACATTTATCGTCTGGCAACTAATGCCGCGTGATGAGGTTTGCGGTCGCACCACTCTGTACAAAGTAGAAACTTCTAAGTTGTGGCAGTCAGCGACAAAGGAGCAGGAAATTCTAGTTTTAGTTTTTGCAATTCAATATTTGGCCGATATTGCTGCCTTGTAGTTGGCCTAGGGCCTTAAGATTTTGCATGAAGCGAACCGTGGCAGCCACATTACACGAGAAAAAGCGAGAAGTGCAAATTCGTTGTAAAAACCGCAGCTAACCTAACGTTTTTTACATTTCTTTTCGAAATGACGTAAGTGGAAATCGTCACAATGGACGCATTTCTCTCGGAAACGTTTACATTTATTGTCTGGCAACTAATGCCGCATGACGAGGTTTGCGGCCGCACCACTCTGTACGAAGTAGAAGCTTCTAAGATGTTTCAGTCACCAAGAAAGGAGCACAGAATTTTAAGTTTTAGTTTTTTGAAATTCAATTTTACGCTGCTTTTGCTGCCTTGTAGATGACCTAGGACCTTAAGATTTTGCATGAACCGAACCCTGGCAGCCGAATTGCACGAGAAAAAGCGAGAAGTGGTAATGCGTAGTAAAAACCGCAGAAAACCTAACGTTTTCTACATTTGTCTTCGAAATGACGTAACTGAAAATCTTCACAATGGACGCATTTCTCTCGTTAACGTTTATATTTATCGTCTGTCAACTAATGCCGCGGGATGAGGTTTGCGGTCGCACCACTCTGTACGATGTAGAAGCTTCTAAGATGTTTCAGTCACCAAGAAAGGAGCACAGAAATTCAGTTTTAGTTTTTGAAAATTCATTTTTGGCCGGTTTTGCTGCTTTGTCGTTGACCTAGGACCTCAAGGTTTTGCATGAACCGAACCCTGGAAGCCGCATTACACGAGAAAAAGCGAGAAGTGGTAATGCCTAGTACAAACAGCAGAAATCCTGACGTTTTCTAAATTTGTTATCGAAATGACGTAACTGAATATCTTCACATCGGACGCATTTCTCTCGGAAACGTTCACATTTATCGTCTGGCAACTAATGCCGCGTGATGAGGTTTGCGGTCGCACCACTCTGTATGAAGTAGAAGCTTCTACGTTTTTGCAGTCACCAAGAAAAGAGCACAGAAATTCAAGTTTTAGTTTTTGAAAATTCAATATTAGGCCGATATTGCTGCCTTGTAGTTGACCTAGGACCTTAAGATTTTGCATGAAGCGAACCCTGGCAGCCACATTACACGAGAAAAAGCAAGAAGTGGTAATGCGTAGTAAAAACCGCAGAAAACCTAACGTTTTCTACATTTGTTTTCGAAATGACGCAACTGGAAATCGCCACAATGGACGCATATCTCTCGGAAACGTTTACATTTATCGTCTTGCAGCTAATGCCGCGTGACGATGTTTGCGGACGCACCACTTTCTACGAAGTAGAACCTTCTAACATGTTTCAGTCACCAATAAAGGAGCACAGAAATTCAAGTTTTAGTTTTTGAAAATTCAATATTAGGCCGATATTGCTGCCTTGTAGTTGACCTAGGACCCTAAGATTTTGCATGAAGCGAACCCTGGCAGCCACATTACACGAGAAAAGGCAAGAAGTGATAATGCATAGTAAAAACCGCAGAAATCCTAATGTCTTCTACATTTGTTTTCGAAATGACGTAAGTGAAAATCTTCACAATGGACGCATTACTGTCAGATACGTTTACATTTGTCGTCTGGCAACTAATGCCGCGTGACGAGGTCTTCGGTCGCACCACTCTGTACGATGTAGAAGCATGTAAGTTGTTGCAGTCACCTAGAAAGGAGCACAAAAATTCAAGTTTTAGTTTTTGAAAATTCAATTTTTGGCCGGTTTTGCTGCCTTGTAGTTGACTTAGGATATTAAGATTTTGCATGAACCGAACCCTGGCTGCCCCAGTTCACGAGAAAAAGCGAGAAGTGGTAATGCGTAGTAAAAACAGCAGAAAACCTAACGTTTTCTACATTTGTTTTCGAAATGACATAACTGAAAATCTTCACATTGGACGCATTTCTCCCGTTAACGTTTACATTTATCGTCTGGCAACTAATGCCGCGTGATGAGGTTTGCGGTTGCACCACTCTGTACGAAGTAGAAGCTTCTAAGTTGTGCAGTCACCAAGAAGGAGGCACAGAAATTCAAGTTATAGTTTTGGAAAAATTCAGTTTTTGGCCGCTTTTGTTGCCTTGTAGTTGACCTAGGACCTTAAGAATTTGCATGAACTGAACCCTGGCAGCCACATTACACGAGAAAAAGCGAGAAGTGGTAATGCATAGTAAAAACCGCAGAAAACCTAACATTTTCTACATTTGTTTTCGAAATGACGTAACTGAAAATCGTCACATTGGACGCATTTCTCTCGGAAACGTTTACATTTATCGTCTGGCAACTAATGCCGCGTGACGAGGTTTGCGGTCACACCACTCTGTACGATGTAGAAGCTTCTAAGATGTTTCAGTCACCAAGAAAGGAGCACAGAAGTTCAGTTTTAGTTTTTGAAAATTCATTTTTGGCCGGTTTTGCTGCTTTGTAGTAGACCTAGGACCTTAAGGTTTTGCATGAACCGAACCCTGGAAGCCGCATAACGCAAGAAAAAGCGAGAAGTGGTAATGCCTAGTAAAAACCGCAGAAATCGTGACGTTTTCTACATTTGTTATCGAAATGACGTAACTGAATATCTTCAAATCGGACGCATTTCTCTCGGAAACGTTTACATTTATCGTCTGGCAACTAATGCCGCGTGACGAGGTTTGCGGTCGCACCACTCTGTACGAAGTAGAAGCTTCTAAGTTGTTGCAGTCACCAAGAAAGGAGCACAGAAATTCAAGTTTTAGCTTTTGAACAATTTTTTGTGGGTTTTGCTGCCTTGTAGTTGACCTAGGACCTTAAGATTTTGCATGAACCGAACTCTGGCAGCCACATTACACGAGAAAAAGCGAGAAGTGATATTGTGTAGTAAAAACAGCAAAAAACTTAACGTTTTCTACATTTGTTTTCGAAATGACGTAACTGGAAATCGTCACATTGGACGCTTTACTCTCAGAAACGTTTACATTTATCGTCTGGCAACTAATGCCGCGTGATGAGGTTTGCGGTCGCACCACTCTGTACAAAGTAGAAACCTATAATTTGTTGCAGTCAGCAACAAAGGAGTCAGAAATTCTAGTTTTAGTTTTTGAAATTCAATATTTGGCCCATATTGCTGCCTTGTAGTTGGCCTAGGGCCTTAAGATTTTGCATGAAGCGAACCCTGGAAGCCACATTACACGAGAAAAAGCGAGAAGTGCAAATTCGTAGTAAAAACCGCAGATAACCTAACGTTTCTTACATTTCTTTTCGAAATGACGTAAGTGGAAATCGTCACAATGGAAGCATTTCTCTCGGAAACGTTTACATTTATCGTCTGGCAACTAATGCCGCATGACGAGGTTTGCGGACGCACCACTCTGTACGAAGTATAAGCTTCTAATATGTCTCAGTCACCAAGAAAGGAGCATAGAATTTCAAGTTTTAGTTTTTGAAAATTCAATTTTTCGCTGCTTTTGCTGCCTTGTAGTTGACCTAGGACCTTAAGATTTTGCATGAACCGAACCCTGGCAGCCACATTACACGAAAAAAAGCGAGAAGTTGTAATGCGTAGTAAAAACACCAAAACACCTAACATTTTCTACATTTGTTTTCGAAATGACGTAACTGGAAATCGTCACATTGGACGCTTAACTCTCAGAAACGTTTACATTTATCGTCTGGCAACTAATGCCGCGTGATGAGGTTTGCGGTAGCACCACTCTGTATGAAGTAGAAGCTTCTAAGTTTTTGCAGTCACCAAGAAAGGAGCACGGAAATTCAAGTTTTAGTTTTTGAAAATTCAATATTAGGCCGATATTGCTGCCTTGTAGTTGACATAGGACCTTAAGATTTTGCATGAAGCGAACCCTGGCAGCCACATTACACGAGAAAAAGCGAGAAGTGGTAATGCGTAGTAAAAACCGCAGAAAACCTAACGTTTTCTACATTTGTTTTCGAAATGACGCAACTGGAAATCGTCACAATGGACGCATATCTCTCGGAAACGTTTACACTTATCGTTTGCAGCTAATGCTGCGTGACGATGTTTGCAGACGCACCACTCTCTACGAAGTAGAACCTTCTAAGATGTTTCAGTCACCAACAAAAGAGCACAGAATTTCAAGTTTTTGTTTTTGAAAATTAAATTTTTGGCCGTATTTGCTGCCTTGTGGTTGACCTAGGACCTTAAGATTTTGCATGAACAGAACCCTGGCAGCCGCATTGCACGAGAAAAAGCGAAAAGTTGTAATGCGTAGTAAAAACCGCAGAAAACCTAACGTTTTCTACATTTGTTTTCGAAATGTCGTAACTGAAAATCTTCACAATGGACGCATTTCTCTCGGAAACGTATACATTTATCGTTTGGCAACTAATGTCGCGTGACGAGGTTTGCGGTCGCACCACTCTGTACGAAGTAGAAGCTTCTAAGATATTGCAGTCACCAAGAAAGGCGCACAGATATTCAAGTTTTGGTTTTTGAAAATTCAGTTTTTGGACGCTTTTGCAGCCTTGTAGTTGACCTAGGACCTTAAGATTTTGTATGAACCGAACTCTGGCAGCCACATTACACGAGAAAAAGCGAGAAGTTGTAATGCGTAGTAAAAACCGCAGAAAACCTAACGTTTTCTACATTTGTTTTCGAAATGACGCAACTGGAAATGTTCACAATGGACGCATTTCTCTCGGTAACGTTTACATTTATCGTCTGGCAACTAATGCCGCGTAATGAGTTTTGTGGTCGCACCACTCCGTACGAAGTAGAAACTTCTAAGTTGTTGCTGTCAGCAACAAAGGAGCCAGAAATTCTAGTTTTCGTTTTTGAAAATTCAATATTTGGCCGATATTGCTGCCTTGTAGTTGACCTAGGACCTTAAGATTTTGCATGAACCGAACTCTGGCAGCCACATTACACGAGAAAATGCGAGAAGTGGTAATGTGCAGTAAAAACAGCAAAAAACCTAACGTTTTCTACATTTGTTTTCGAAATGACGTAACTGGAAATCGTCACATTGAACGCATTTCTCTCGGAAACGTTTACATTTATCATCTGGCAACTAATGCCGCGTGACAAGATTTGCGTTTGCAACACACTATTCGAAGTCGAAGCTTCTAAGTTGTTGCAGTCACCAAGAAAGGAGCACAGAAATTCAAGTTTTAGTTTTTGAAATTTCAGTTTTTGGCCGGTTTTGCTGCCTTGTAGTTGACGTAGGACCTTAAAATTATGCATGAACCGTACCCTGGCAGCCACATTACACGATAAAAAGCGAGAAGTGGTAATGCGTAGTACAAACCGCAGAAAACCTAACGTTTTCTACATTTCTTTTCGAAATGACGTAACTGAAAATCGTCACAATGGACGCATTTCTCTCGGAAACGTTTACATTTATCGTCTGGCAACTAATGGTGCGTGACGACGTTTGAGGTCGCATCACTCTGTACGAAGTAGAAGCTTCTAAGTTATTGCAGTAACCAAGAAAGGAGCACAGGAATTCAAGTTTTAGTTTTTGAAAATTCAGTTTTTGGCCGACTTTGTTGCCTTGTTGTTGACCTAGGACCTTAAGATTTTGCATGAACCGAACACTGGCAGTCACATTCCACGACAAAAAGCGACAAGTTGTAATGCGTAGTTAAAACCGCAGAAAACCTAACGTTTTCTACATTTCTTTTCGAAATGACGTAACTGAAAATCGTCACAATGGACGCATTTCTCTCGGAAACGTTTACATTTATCGTCTGGCAACTAATGGTGCGTGACGACGTTTGAGGTCGCATCACTCTGTACGAAGTAGAAGCTTCTAAGTTGTTGCAGTAACCAAGAAAGGAGCACAGAAATTCAAGTTTTCGTTTTTCAAAATTCAAATTTTGGACCTATTTTGCTGACTTGTAGTTGACCTAGGACCTTAAGATTTTGCATGAACCGAACTCTGGCAGCCACATTACACGAGAAAAAGAGAGAAGTTGTAATGCGTAGTAAAAACCACAGAAAACCTAACGTTTTCTACATTTGTTTTCGAAATGACGTAACTAAAAATCGCATTTCTCTCCGAAACGTTTACATTTATCGTGCGGCAACTATTGCCGCGTGACGAGGTCTGCGGTCGCACCACTCTGTACGAAGTAGAGGCTTCTAAGTTGTTGCAGTCACCAAGAAACGAGCACAGAAATTCTAGTTTTAGTTTTTGAAAATTCAGTTTTTGGCCGACATTGTTGCCTTGTGGTTGACCTAGGACCTTCAGATTTTGCATGAACCGAACACTGGCAGTCACATTCCACGAGAAAAAGCGACAAGTTGTAATGCGTAGCTAAAACCGCAGAAAACCTAACGTTTTCTACATTTGTTTTCGAAATGACGTAACTGAAAATCGTCAATATGGACGCATTTCTCTCGGCAAAGTTTACATTTATCGTCTGGCAACTAATGCCGCGCGATGAGGTTTGCGGTCGCACCACTCTGTACGAAGTAGAAGCTTCTAAGTTGTTGCAGTCACCAAGAAAGGAGCACAGAAGTTCAAATTTTAGTTTTTGAAAATTCAGTTTTTGGCCGCTTTTGCAGCCTTGTAGTTGACCTGGGAACTTAAAATTTTGCATGAACCGAACTCTGGCCGCCACATTACACGAGAAAAAGCGAGAAGTGGTAATGCGTAGTAAAAACCGCAAAAAACCTAACGTTTTCTACATATGTTTTCGAAATGACGTAACTGAAAATCGTCACAATGGACGCATTTCTCTCGGAAACGTTTACATTTATCGTCTGGCAACTAATGTCACCTGACGAGGTTTGCGGTCGCACCACTCTGTACGAAGTAGAAGCTTCTAAGATATTGCAGTCACCAAGAAAGGGGCACAGATATTCAAGTTTTGGTTTTTGAAAATTCAGTTTTTGGACGCTTTTGCAGCCTTTTAGTTGACCTAGGACCTTAAGATTTTGTATGAACCGAACTCTGGCAACCACATTACACGAGAAAAAGCGAGAAGTTGTAATGCGTAGCAAAAACCGCAGAAAACCTAACGTTTTCTACATTTGTTTTCGAAATGACGCAACTGGTAATCTTCACAATGGACGCATTTCTCTCGGAAACGTTTACATTTATCGTCTGGCAACTAATGCCGCATGACGAGGTTTGCGGACGCACCACTCTGTACGAAGTAGAAGCTTCTAAGATGTTTCAGTCACCAAGAAAAGAACACAGAATTTCAAGTTTTAGTTTTTGAAAATTCTATTTTTCGCTGCTTTTCCTGCCTTGTAGTTGACCTAGGACCTTAAGATTTTGCATGAACCGAACCCTGGCAGCCACATTACACGAGAAAAAGCGAGAAGTTGTAATGCGTAGTAAAAACACCAAAACACCTAACATTTTCTACATTTGTTTTCGAAATGACGTAACTGGAAATCGTCACATTGGACGCTTAACTCTCAGAAACGTTTACATTTATCATCTGGCAACTAATGCCGAGTGATGAGGTTTGCGGTCGCACCACTCTGTTTGAAGTAGAAGCTTCTAAGTTTTTGCAGTCACCATGAAAGGAGCACTGAAATTCAAGTTTTAGTTTTTGACAATTCAATATTAGGCCGATATTGCTGCCTTGTAGTTGACCTAGGAGCTTAATATTTTGCATGAAGCGAACCCTGGCAGCCACATTACACGAGAAAAAGGGAGAAGTGGTAATGCGTAGTAAAAACCGCAGAAAACCTAACGTTTTCTACATTTGTTTTCGAAATGACGTAACTGAAAAACTTCACAATGGACGCATTTCTCTCGTTAACCTTTATATTTATCGTCTGTCAACTAATGCCGCGGGATGAGGTTTGCGGTCGAACCACTCTGTACGATGTAGAAGCTTCTAAGATGTTTCAGTCACCAAGAAAGGAGCACAGAAATTCAGTTTTAGTTTTTGAAAATTCATTTTTGGCCGGTTTTGCTGCTTTGTAGTTGACCTAGGTCCTTAAGGTTTTGCATGAACCGAACCCTGGAAGCTGCATTACACGAGAAAAAGCGAGAAGTGGTAATGCCTAGTAAAAACAGCAGAAATCTTGACGTTTTCTACATTTGTTATCGAAATGACGTAACTGAATATCTTCACATTGGACGCCTTTCTCTCGGAAACGTTTACATTTATCGTCTGGCAACTAATGCCGCGTGACGAGGTTTGCGGTCGCACCACTCTGTACGAAGTAGAAGCTTCTAAATTGTTGCAGTCACCATGAAAGGAGCACTGAAATTCAAGGTTTAGTTTTAGACAATTCAATATTAGGCCGATATTGCTTCCTTGTAGTTGACCTAGGACCGTAAGATTTTGCATGAACCGAACTCTGGCAGCCACATTAACCGAGGTAAAGCGAGAAGTGGTATTGTGTAGTAAAAACAGCAAAAAACCTAACGTTTTCTACATTTGTTTTCGAAATGACGTAACTGGAAATCGTCACATTGGACGCTTTACTCACAGAAACGTTTACATTTATCGTCTGGCAACTAATGCCGCGTGATGAGGTTAGGGGTCGCACCACTCTGTACAATGTAGAAACTGTTATGTTGTTGCAGTCAGCAACAAAGGAGCCAGAAATTCTATTTTTAGTTTTTGAAATTCAATATTTGGCCGATATTGCTGCATTGTAGTTGGCCTAGGGCCTTAAGATTTTGCATGAAGCGAACCCTGGCAGCCACATTACACGAGAAAAAGCGAGAAGTGGTAATGCGTAGTAAACACTGCAGCAAACCAATCGTTTTCTACATTTGTTTTCGAAATGACGTAACTGGAAATCGTCACATTGGACGCATTTCTCTCGGAAACGTTTACATTTATCGTCTGGCCACTAATGCCGCGTGATACTGTTTGCGGTCGCACCACTCTGTGTGAAGTAGAAGCTTCTAAGTTGTTTCAGTCACCAAGAAAGGAGCACAGTATTCCAAGTTATAGTTTTTGAAAATTCAATTTTTTACGGGTTTTGCTGCCTTGTAATTGAACTAGGAAATTAAGATTTTGCATGAACCGAACCCTGGCAGCCGCATTTCACGAGAAAAAGCGAGAAGTGGTAATGCGTAATAAAAACCTCAGAAAACCTAACGTTTTCTACATTTATTTTCGAAATGACTTAACTGAAAATCTTCACATTGGACGGGATTCTCCCGTTAACGTTTACATTTATCGTCTGGCAACTAATGCCGCGTTATGAGGTTTGCGGTCGCACCACTCTGTACGAGGTAGAAGCTTCTAAGTTTTTGCAGTCACCAAGAAAGGAGCACAGAAATACAAGTTTTAGTTTTTGAAAATTCAATATTAGGCTGATATTGCTGCCTTGTAGTTGACCTAGGACCTTAAGATTTTGCATGAAGCGAACCCTGGCAGCCACATTACACGAGAAAAAGCGAGAAGTGGTAATGCGTAGTAAAAACCACAGAAAACCTAACGTTTTCTACATTTGTTTTCGAAATGACGCAACTAAAAATCGTCACAATGGACGCATATCTATCGGAAACGTTTACATTTATCGTCTTGCAGCTAATGCCTCGTGACGATGTTTGCGGACGCACCACTTTCTACGAAGTAGAACCTTCTAAGATGTTTCAGTCACCAATAAAGGAGCACAGAAATTCAAGTTTTAATTTTTGAAAATTCAATATTAGGCCGATATTGCTGCCTTGTAGTTGACCTAGGACCTTAAGATTTAGCATGAAGCGAACCCTGGCAGCAACATTACACGAGAAAAAGCAAGAAGTGATAATGCATAGTAAAAACCGCAGAAAACCTAATGTTTTCTACATTTATTTTCGAAATGACGTAAGTGAAAATCCTCACAATGGACGCATTACTGTCAGATACGTTTACATTTATCGTCTGGCAACTAATGCCGCGTGACGATGTATTCGGTCGCACCACTCTGTACGATGTAGAAGCATGTAAGTTGTTGCAGTCACCAAGAAAGGAGCACAAAAATTCAAGTTTTAGTTTTTGAAAATTCAATTTTTGGCCGGTATTGCTGCCTTGTAGTTGACTTAGGATATTAAGATTTTGCATGAACCGAACCCTGGCTTCCACAGTTCACGACTAAAAGCGAGAAGTGGTAATGCATAGTAAAAACCGCAGAAAACCTAACGTTTTCTACATTTGTTTTCGAAATGACATAACTGAAAATCTTCACATTGGACGCATTTCTCCTGTTAACGTTTACATTTATCGTCTGGCAATTAATGCCGCGTGATGAGGTTTGCGGTCGCACCACTCTGTACGAAGTAGAAGCTTCTAAGTTGTGCAGTCACCAAGAAAGAGGCAGAGAAATTCAAGTTATAGTTTTGGAAAAATTCAGTTTTTGGCCGCTTTTGTTGCCTTGTAGTTGACCTAGGACCTTAAGAATTTGCATGAACTGAACCCTGGCAGCCACATTACACGAGAAAAAGCGAGAAGTGGTAATGCGTAGTAAAAACCGCAGAAAACCTAACGTTTTCTACATTTGTTATCGAAATGACGTAACTGAATATCTTCAAATCGGACGCATTTCTCTCGGAAACGTTTACATTTATCGTCTGGCAACTAATGCCGCGTGACGAGTCTTGCGGTCGCACCACTCTGTACGAAGTAGAAGCTTCTAAGTTGTTGCAGTCACCAAGAAAGGAGCACAGAAGTTCAAGTTTTAGTTTTTGAAAATTCAATATTTGGCCGGTATTGCTTCCTTGTTGTTGACCTAGGACCTTAAGATTTTGCATGAACCGAACCCTGGCAGCCACATTACACGAGAAAAAGCGAGAAGTGGTAATGCGTAGTAAACACTGCAGCAAACCTATCGTTTTCTACATTTGTTTTCGAAATGACGTAACTGGAAATCGTCACATTGGACGCTTTACTCTGTGAAACGTTTACATTTATCGTCTGGCAACTAATGCCGCGTGATGAGGTTTGCGGTCGCACCACTCTGTTTGAAGTAGAAGCTTCTAAGTTTTTGCAGTCACCATGAAAGGAGCACTGAAATTCAAGTTTTAGTTTTTGACAATTCAATATTAGGCCGATATTGCTGCCTTGTAGTTGACCTAGGAGCTTAATATTTTGCATGAAGCGAACCCTGGCAGCCACATTACACGAGAAAAAGGGAGAAGTGGTAATGCGTAGTAAAAACCGCAGAAAACCTAACGTTTTCTACATTTGTTTTCGAAATGACGTAACTGAAAAACTTCACAATGGACGCATTTCTCTCGTTAACCTTTATATTTATCGTCTGTCAACTAATGCCGCGGGATGAGGTTTGCGGTCGAACCACTCTGTACGATGTAGAAGCTTCTAAGATGTTTCAGTCACCAAGAAAGGAGCACAGAAATTCAGTTTTAGTTTTTGAAAATTCATTTTTGGCCGGTTTTGCTGCTTTGTAGTTGACCTAGGTCCTTAAGGTTTTGCATGAACCGAACCCTGGAAGCTGCATTACACGAGAAAAAGCGAGAAGTGGTAATGCCTAGTAAAAACAGCAGAAATCTTGACGTTTTCTACATTTGTTATCGAAATGACGTAACTGAATATCTTCACATTGGACGCCTTTCTCTCGGAAACGTTTACATTTATCGTCTGGCAACTAATGCCGCGTGACGAGGTTTGCGGTCGCACCACTCTGTACGAAGTAGAAGCTTCTAAATTGTTGCAGTCACCATGAAAGGAGCACTGAAATTCAAGGTTTAGTTTTAGACAATTCAATATTAGGCCGATATTGCTTCCTTGTAGTTGACCTAGGACCGTAAGATTTTGCATGAACCGAACTCTGGCAGCCACATTAACCGAGGTAAAGCGAGAAGTGGTATTGTGTAGTAAAAACAGCAAAAAACCTAACGTTTTCTACATTTGTTTTCGAAATGACGTAACTGGAAATCGTCACATTGGACGCTTTACTCACAGAAACGTTTACATTTATCGTCTGGCAACTAATGCCGCGTGATGAGGTTAGGGGTCGCACCACTCTGTACAATGTAGAAACTGTTATGTTGTTGCAGTCAGCAACAAAGGAGCCAGAAATTCTATTTTTAGTTTTTGAAATTCAATATTTGGCCGATATTGCTGCATTGTAGTTGGCCTAGGGCCTTAAGATTTTGCATGAAGCGAACCCTGGCAGCCACATTACACGAGAAAAAGCGAGAAGTGGTAATGCGTAGTAAACACTGCAGCAAACCAATCGTTTTCTACATTTGTTTTCGAAATGACGTAACTGGAAATCGTCACATTGGACGCATTTCTCTCGGAAACGTTTACATTTATCGTCTGGCCACTAATGCCGCGTGATACTGTTTGCGGTCGCACCACTCTGTGTGAAGTAGAAGCTTCTAAGTTGTTTCAGTCACCAAGAAAGGAGCACAGTATTCCAAGTTATAGTTTTTGAAAATTCAATTTTTTACGGGTTTTGCTGCCTTGTAATTGAACTAGGAAATTAAGATTTTGCATGAACCGAACCCTGGCAGCCGCATTTCACGAGAAAAAGCGAGAAGTGGTAATGCGTAATAAAAACCTCAGAAAACCTAACGTTTTCTACATTTATTTTCGAAATGACTTAACTGAAAATCTTCACATTGGACGGGATTCTCCCGTTAACGTTTACATTTATCGTCTGGCAACTAATGCCGCGTTATGAGGTTTGCGGTCGCACCACTCTGTACGAGGTAGAAGCTTCTAAGTTTTTGCAGTCACCAAGAAAGGAGCACAGAAATACAAGTTTTAGTTTTTGAAAATTCAATATTAGGCTGATATTGCTGCCTTGTAGTTGACCTAGGACCTTAAGATTTTGCATGAAGCGAACCCTGGCAGCCACATTACACGAGAAAAAGCGAGAAGTGGTAATGCGTAGTAAAAACCACAGAAAACCTAACGTTTTCTACATTTGTTTTCGAAATGACGCAACTAAAAATCGTCACAATGGACGCATATCTATCGGAAACGTTTACATTTATCGTCTTGCAGCTAATGCCTCGTGACGATGTTTGCGGACGCACCACTTTCTACGAAGTAGAACCTTCTAAGATGTTTCAGTCACCAATAAAGGAGCACAGAAATTCAAGTTTTAATTTTTGAAAATTCAATATTAGGCCGATATTGCTGCCTTGTAGTTGACCTAGGACCTTAAGATTTAGCATGAAGCGAACCCTGGCAGCAACATTACACGAGAAAAAGCAAGAAGTGATAATGCATAGTAAAAACCGCAGAAAACCTAATGTTTTCTACATTTATTTTCGAAATGACGTAAGTGAAAATCCTCACAATGGACGCATTACTGTCAGATACGTTTACATTTATCGTCTGGCAACTAATGCCGCGTGACGATGTATTCGGTCGCACCACTCTGTACGATGTAGAAGCATGTAAGTTGTTGCAGTCACCAAGAAAGGAGCACAAAAATTCAAGTTTTAGTTTTTGAAAATTCAATTTTTGGCCGGTATTGCTGCCTTGTAGTTGACTTAGGATATTAAGATTTTGCATGAACCGAACCCTGGCTTCCACAGTTCACGACTAAAAGCGAGAAGTGGTAATGCATAGTAAAAACCGCAGAAAACCTAACGTTTTCTACATTTGTTTTCGAAATGACATAACTGAAAATCTTCACATTGGACGCATTTCTCCTGTTAACGTTTACATTTATCGTCTGGCAATTAATGCCGCGTGATGAGGTTTGCGGTCGCACCACTCTGTACGAAGTAGAAGCTTCTAAGTTGTGCAGTCACCAAGAAAGAGGCAGAGAAATTCAAGTTATAGTTTTGGAAAAATTCAGTTTTTGGCCGCTTTTGTTGCCTTGTAGTTGACCTAGGACCTTAAGAATTTGCATGAACTGAACCCTGGCAGCCACATTACACGAGAAAAAGCGAGAAGTGGTAATGCGTAGTAAAAACCGCAGAAAACCTAACGTTTTCTACATTTGTTATCGAAATGACGTAACTGAATATCTTCAAATCGGACGCATTTCTCTCGGAAACGTTTACATTTATCGTCTGGCAACTAATGCCGCGTGACGAGTCTTGCGGTCGCACCACTCTGTACGAAGTAGAAGCTTCTAAGTTGTTGCAGTCACCAAGAAAGGAGCACAGAAGTTCAAGTTTTAGTTTTTGAAAATTCAATATTTGGCCGGTATTGCTTCCTTGTTGTTGACCTAGGACCTTAAGATTTTGCATGAACCGAACCCTGGCAGCCACATTACACGAGAAAAAGCGAGAAGTGGTAATGCGTAGTAAACACTGCAGCAAACCTATCGTTTTCTACATTTGTTTTCGAAATGACGTAACTGGAAATCGTCACATTGGACGCTTTACTCTGTGAAACGTTTACATTTATCGTCTGGCAACTAATGCCGCGTGATGAGTTTTGCGGTCGCACCACTCTGTACGAAGTAGAAACTTCTAAGTTGTTGCAGTCAGCAACAAAGGAGCCAGAAATTCTAGTTTTGGTTTTTGAAAATTCAATATTTGGCCGATATTGCTGCCTTGTAGTTGACCTAGGACCTTAAGAATTAGCATGATGCGAACCCTGGCAACCACATTACACGAGAAAAAGCGAGAAGTGGTAATGCTTAGTAAAAACCGCAGAAAACCTAACGTTTTCTACATTTGTTTTCGAAATGACGCAACTGGAAATCTTCACAATGGTCGCATTTCTCTCGGAAACGTTTACAATTATCGTCTGGCAGCTAATGCCGCGTGACGATGTTTGCGGTCGCACCACTCTGTATGAAGTAGAAGCTTCTAAGTTTTTGCAGTCACCAAGAAAGGAGCACAGAAATTCAAGTTTTAGTTTTTGAAAATTCAATATTAGGCTGATATTGCTGCCTTGTAGTTGACCTAGGACCTTAAGATTTTGCATGAAGCGAACCCTGGCAGCCACATTACACGAGAAAAAGCGAGAAGTTGTAATGCGTAGTAAAAACACCAAAACACCTAACGTTTTCTACATTTGTTTTCGAAATGACATAACTGAAAATCTTCACATTGGACGCATTTCTCCCGTTAACGTTTACATTTATCGTCTGGCAACTAATGCCGCGTGATGAGGTTTGCGGTCCCACCACTCTGTACGAAGTAGAAGCTTCTAAGTTGTGCAGTCACCAAGAAAGAGGCAGAGAAATTCAAGTTATAGTTTTGGAAAAATTCAGTTTTTGGCCGCTTTTGTTGCCTTGTAGTTGACCTAGGACCTTAAGAATTTGCATGAACTGAACCCTGGCAGCCACATTACACGAGAAAAAGCGAGAAGTGGTAATGCGTAGTAAAAACCACAGAAAACCTAACGTTTTCTACATTTGTTTTCGAAATGACGTAACTAAAAATCGTCACAATGGACGCATATCTATCGGAAACGTTTACATTTATCGTCTTGCAGCTAATGCCGCGTGACGATGTTTGCGGACGCACCACTTTCTACGAAGTAGAACCTTCTAAGATGTTTCAGTCACCAATAAAGTAGCACAGAAATTCAAGTTTTAATTTTTGAAAATTCAATATTAGGCCGATATTGCTGCCTTGTAGTTGACCTAGGACCTTAAGATTTAGCATGATGCGAACCCTGGCAACCACATTACACGAGAAAAAGCGAGAAGTGGTAATGCTTAGTAAAAACCGCAGAAAACCTAACGTTTTCTACATTTGTTTTCGAAATGCCGTAACTGGAAATCGTCACATTGGACGCATTTCTCTCGGAAACGTTTACATTTATCGTCTGGCCACTAATGCCGCGTGATACTGTTTGCGGTCGCACCACTCTGTGTGAAGTAGAAGCTTCTAAGTTGTTTCAGTCACCAAGAAAGGAGCACAGTATTCCAAGTTATAGTTTTTGAAAATTCAATTTTTTACGGGTTTTGCTGCCTTGTAATTGAACTAGGAAATTAAGATTTTGCATGAACCGAACCCTGGCAGCCGCATTTCACGAGAAAAAGCGAGAAGTGGTAATGCGTAATAAAAACCTCAGAAATCCTAACGTTTTCTACATTTATTTTCGAAATGACTTAACTGAAAATCTTCACATTGGACGGGATTCTCGCGTTAACGTTTACATTTATCGTCTGGCAACTAATGCCGCGTGATGAGGTTTGCGGTCGCACCACTCTGTACGAGGTAGATGCTTCTAAGTTGTTGCAGTCACCGAGAAAGGAGCACAGAAATTCAACTGTTAGTTTTTGAAAATTCAATTTTTGGCCGGTTTTGTTGCCTTGAAGTTGACCTAGGACCTTAAGGTTTAGCATTAACCGAACTCTGGCAGCCACATTACACGAGGAAAGGCGAGAAGTGGTAATGTGTAGTGAACACAGCAAAAAAACTAACGTTTTCTACATTTGTTTTCGAAATGACGTAACTGGAAATCGTCACATTGGACACTTTACTCTCATAAACGTTTACATTTATCGTCTGGCAACTAATGCCGCGTAATGAGTTTTGCGGTCGCACCACTCTGTACGAAGTAGAAACTTCTAAGTTGTTGCAGTCAGCAACAAAGAAGTCAGAAATTCTAGTTTTAGTTTTAGAAAATTCAATATTACGCCGATATTGCTGCCTTGAAGTTGACCTAGGACCTTAAGATTTTGCATGAACCGAACTCTGGAAGCCACATTACACGAGAAAATGCGAGAAGTGGTAATGCGTAGTAAAAACAGCAGCAAACCTAACGTTTTCTACATTTGTTTTCGAAATGACGTAACTGGAAATCGTCACATTGGACGCTTTACTCTGTGAAACGTTTACATTTATCGTCTGGCAACTAATGCCGCGTGATGAGGTTTGCGGTCGCACCACTCTGTACGAAGTAGAAACTTCTAAGTTGTTGCAGTCAGCAACAAACGAGCCAGAAATTCTAGTTTTAGTTTTTGAAAATTCAATATTTGGCCGATATTGCTGCCTTGTAGTTAACCTAGGACCTTAAGATTTAGCATGATGCGAACCCTGGCAACCACATTACACGAGAAAAAGCGAGAAGTGGTAATGCTTAGTAAAAAACGCAGAAAACCTAACGTTTTCTACATTTGTTTTCGAAATGACGCAACTGGAAATCTTCACAATGGACGCATTCCTCTCGGAAACGTTTACAATTATCGTCTGGCAGCTAATGCCGCGTGACGGTGTTTGCGGTCGCACCACTCTCTACGAAGTAAAAGCTTCTAAATTGTTGCAATCACCAAGAAAGTGGCACAGAAATTCAAGTTTTAGTTTTTGAAAATTCAGTTTTTGGCCGCTTTTGCTGCCTTGTAGTTGACCTAGGTCCTTAAGATTTTGCATGAACTGAACCCTGGCAGCCACATTAAACGAGAAAAAGCGATAAGTGGTAATGCCTAGTAAAAACCGCAGCAAACCTAACGTTTTCTATACTTCTTTTCGAAATGCCGTAACTGGAAATAGTCACATTGGACGCATTTCTCTCGGAAACGTTTACATTTATCGTCTGGCAACTAATGCCGCGTGACACTGTTTGCGGTCGCACCACTCTGTGCGAAGTAGAAGCTTCTAAGTTGTTTCAGTCACCAAGAAAGGAGCACAGTATTCCAAGTTTCAGTTTTTGATAATTCAATTTTTGGCCGGTTTGGCTGCCTTGTAATTGACCTAGGAAATTAAGATTTTGCATGAACCGAACTCTGGCTGCCACATTACACGAGAAAATGCGAGAAGTGGTAATGTGTAGTGAAAACAGCAAAAAACCTAACGTTTTCTACATTTGTTTTCGAAATGATGTAAGTGAAAATCTTCACAATGGACGCATTCCTGTCAGATACGTTTACATTTATCGTCTGGCAACTAATGCCGCGTGACGAGGTTTGCGGTCGCACCACTCTGTACGATGAAGAAGCTTGTAAGTTGTTGCAGTAACCAAGAAAGGAGCACAGAAATTCAAGTTTTAGTTTTTGAAAATTCGATATTTGGCCGCTATTGCTTCCTTGTTGTTGACCTACGACCTTATAATTTAGCATGATCCGAACCCTGGCAACCACATTACACGAGAAAAAGCGAGAAGTGGTAATGCGTAGAAAAAACCGCAGAAAACCTAACGTTTTATACAATTGTTTTCGAAATGACGTAACTGAGAATCTTCACAATGGACGCATTTCTCACGGAAACACATTTATCGTCTGGCAACTAATGCCGCGTGATGAGGTTTGCGGTCGCACCACTCTGTACGAAGTAGAAGCTTCTAAGTTGTTGCAGTCACCAAGAAAGGAGGAAAAAAAATCAAGTTTTAGTTTTTGAAAATTCAATATTTGGCACGTATTGCTTCCTTGTTGTTGACCTAGGACCTTAAGATTTTGCATGAACCGAACCCTGGCAGCCACATTACACGAGAAAATGCGAGAAGTGGTAATGCGTAGTAAAAACAGCAGCAAACCTAACGTTTTCTACATTTGTTTTCGAAATGACGTAACTGGAAATCGTCACATTGGACGCTTTACTCTGTGAAACGTTTACATTTATCGTCTGGCAACTAATGCCGCGTGATGAGGTTTGCGGTTGCACCACTCTGTACGAAGTAGAAACTTCAAAGTTGTTGCATTCAGCAACAAAGGAGCCAGAAATTCTAGTTTTAGTTTTTGAAAATTCAATATTTGGCCGATATTGCTGCCTTGTAGTTGACCTAGGACCTTAAGATTTAGCATGATGCGAACCCTGGCAACCACATTACACGAGAAAAAGCGAGAAGTGGTAATGCTTAGTAAAAACTGCAGAAAACCTAACGTTTTCTACATTTGTTTTCGATGTGACGCAACTGGAAATCTTCACAATGGACGCATTTCTCTCGGAAACGTTTACATTTATCGTCTGGCAACTAATGCCGCGTGATACTGTTTGCGGTCGCAACACTATGTGCGAAGTAGAAGCTTCTAAGTTGTTTCAGTCATCAAGAAAGGAGCACAGTATTCCAAGTTATAGTTTTCGAAAATTCAATTTTTTACGGGTTTTGCTGCCTTGTAAATGACCTAGGAAATTAAGATTTTGCATGAACCGAACCCTGGCAGCCGCATTTCACGAGAAAAAGCGAGAAGTGGTAATGCGTATTAAAAACCTCAGAAAACCTAACGGTTTCTACATTTATTTTCGAAATGACGTAACTGAAAATCTTCACATTGGACGGATTTCTCCCGTTAACGTTTACATTTATCGTCTGGCAACTAATGCCGCGTGATGAGGTTTGCGGTCGCACCACTCTGTATGAGGTAGAAGCTTCTAAGTTGTTGCCGTCACCGAGAAAGGAGCACAGAAATTCAAGTGTTAGTTTTTGAAAATTCAATATTTGGGCGATATTGCTGCCTTGTAGTTGACCTAGGACCTTGAGATTTAGCATGATGCGAACCCTGGCAACCACATTACATGAGAAAAAGCGAGAAGTGGTAATGCTTAGTAAAAACCGCAGAAAACCTAACGTTTTCTACATTTGTTTTCGACATGACGCAACTGGAAATCTTCACAATGGACGCATTTCTCTCGGAAACGTTTACAATTATCGTCTGGCAGCTAATGGCGCGTGACGATGTTTGCGGTCGCACCACTCTCTACGAAGTAAAAGCTTCTAAATTGTTGCAGTCACCAAGAAAGTGGCACAGAAATTCAAGTTTTAGTTTTTGAAAAGTCAGTTTTTGGCCGGTTTTGCTGCCTTGTAATTGACCTAGGAAATTAAGATTTTGCATGAACCGAACTCTGGCAGCCACATTACACGAGAAAAAGCGAGAAGTGGTAATGTGTAGTAAAAACAGCAAAAAACCTAAAGTTTTCTACATTTGTTTACGAAATGACATAAGTGAAAACTTCGCAATGGACGCATTACTGTCAGATACGTTTACATTTAACGTCTGGCAACTAATGCCGCGTGACGAGGTCTTCGGTCGCATCACTCTGTACGATGTAGAAACTTGTAAGTTGTTGCAGTCACCAAGAAAGAGGCACAGAAATTCAAGTTATAGTTTTGGAAAATTAAGTTTTTGGCCGCTTTTGTTGCCTTGTAGTTGACCTAGGACCTTAAGAATTTGCATGAACTGAACCCTGGCAGCCACATAACACGAGTAAAAGCGAGAAGTGGTAATGCGTAGGAAAAACCGCAGAAAACCTAACATTTTCGACATTTGTTTTCGAAATGGCATAACTGAAAATCGTCGAGTTGGACGCATTTCTCTCGGAAACGTTTACATTTATCGTCTGGCAACTAATGCCGCGTGACGAGGTTTGCGGTCGCACCACTCTGTGCGATGTAGAAGCTTCTAAGTCGTTTCAGTCACCAAGCAAGGACCACAGAATTTCAGTTTTAGTTTTTGAAAATTAAATTTTTGGCCGGTTTTGCTGCTTTGTAGTTGACCTAGGACCTTAAGATTTTGCATGAACTGAACCCTGGCAGCCACATTACACAAGAAAAAGCGAGAAGTGGTAATGCCTAGTAGAAACCGCAGAAATCCTGACGTTTTCTACATTTGTTTTCGAAATGACGTAACTGAATATCTTCACATCGGACGCATTTCTCTCGGAAACGTTTACATTTATCGTCTGGCACTAATGCCGCGTGACGTGGTTTGCGGTCGCACCATTCTGTACGAAGTAGAAGCTTCTAAGTTGTTGCAGTCACCAAGAAAGGAGCACAGAAATTCAAGTTTCAGTTTTTGAACAATTTTTGGCCGGTTTTGCTACCTTGTAGTTAACCTAGGACTTTGCATGAACCGAACTCTGGCAGCCACATTACACGAGAAAAAGCGAGAAGTGGTAATGTGTAGTAAAAACAGCAAAAAACCTAACTATTTCTACATTTGTTTTCGAAATGACATAAGTCAAAATCTTCGCAATGGACGCATTACTGTCAGATACGTTTACATTTATCGTCTGGCAAGTAATGCCGCGTGACGAGGTCTTCGATCGCACCACTCTGTACGATGTAGAGGCTTCTAAGTTGTGCAGTCACCAAGAAAGAGGCACAGAAATTCAAGTTATAGTTTTGGAAAATTCAGTTTTTTGCCGCTTTTGTGGCCTTGTAGTTGAGCTAGGACCTTAAGAATTTGCATGAACTGAACCCTGGCAGCGACATAACACGAGAAAAAGCGAGAAGTGGTAATGCGTGGTAAAAACCGCAGAAAACCTAACATTTTCTACATTTGTTTTCGAAATGACGTAACTGAAAATCGTCACATTGGACGCATTTCTCTCGGAAACGTTTACATTTATAGTCTGGCAACTAATGCCGCGTGACGAGGTTTGCGGTCGCACCACTCTGTACGATGTAGAAGCTTCTAAGTTGTTTCAGTCACCAAGCAAGGACCACAGAATTTCAGTTTTTGTTTTTGAAAATTAAATTTCTGGCTGGTTTTGCTGCTTTGTAATTGACCTAGGGCCTTAAGATTTTGCATGAACTGAACCCTGGCAGCCACATTACACGAGAAAAAGCGAGAAGTGGTAATGCCTAGTAAAAACCGCAAAAATCCTGAAGTTTTCTACATTCGTTTTCGAAATGACGTAACTGAATATCTTCACATCGGACGCCTTTCTCTCGGAAACGTTTACATTTATCGTCTGGCAACTAATGCCGCGTGACGAGGTTTGCGGTCGCACCATTCTGTACGATGTAGAAGCTTCTAAGTTGTTGCAGTCACCAAGAAAGGAGCACAGAAATTCAAGTTTTAGTTTTTGAACAATTTTTGGCCGGTTTTGCTGCCTTGTAGTTGACCTAGGACCTTAAGATTTTGCATGAACCGAACTCTGGCAGCCACATTACACGAGAAAATGCGAGAAGTGGTAATGTGTAGTAAAAACAGCAATAAACCTAACGTTTTCTACATTTGTTTTCGAAATGACGTAACTGAGAATCTTCACAATGGACGCATTTCTCACGGAAACGCTTACAATTATCGTCTGGCAACTAATGCCGCGTGATGAGGTTTGCGGGCGCACCACTCTGTACGAAGTAGAAACTTCTAAGTTGTTGCAGTCAGAAACAAAGGAGCCAGAAATTCTAGTTTTACTTTTTGAAAATTCAATATTTGGCCGATATTGCTGCCTTGTAGTTGACCTAGGACCTTAAGATTTTGCATGATGCGAACCCTGGCAACCACATTACACGAGAAAAAGCGAGAAGTGGTAATGCTTAGTGAAAACCGCAGAAAACCTAACGTTTACTACATTTGTTTTCGAAATGACGCAACTGGAAATCTTCACAATGGACGCATTTCTCTCGGAAACGTTAACAATTATCGTCTGGCAGCTAATGCCGCGTGACGATGTTTGCGGTCGCACCACTCTCTACGAAGTAAAAGCTTCTAAATTGTTGCAGTCACCAAGAAAGTGGCACATAAATTCAAGTTTTAGTTTTTGAAAATTCAGTTTTTGGCCGCTTTTGCTGCCTTGTAGTTGACCTAGGACCTTAAGATTTTGCATGAACGGAACCCTGGCAGCCACATTAAACGAGAAAAAGCGAGAAGTGGTAATGCGTAGTAAAAACCGCAGCAAACCTAACGTTTTCTACACTTCTTTTCGAAATGCCGTAACTGGAAATCGTCACATTGGACGCATTTCTCTCGGAAACGTTTACATTTATCGTCTGGCAACTAATGCCGCGTGACACTGTTTGCGGTCGCACCACTCTGTACGAAGTAGAAGCTTCTAAGTTGTTTCAGTCACCAAGAAAGGAGCACAGTATTCCAAGTTTTAGTTTTTGAAAATTCGATTTTTGGCCGGCTTTGCTGCCTTGTAATTGACCTAGGAAATTAAGATTTTGCATGAACCGAACCCTGGCAGCCGCATTTCACGAGAAAAAGCGAGAAGTGTATTGCGTATTAAAAAACGCAGAAAACCTACCGTTTTCTACATTTATTTTCGAAATGACGTAACTGAAAATCTTCACATTGGACGGATTTCTCCCGTTAACGTTTACATTTATCGTCTGGCAACTAATGCCGCGTGATGAGGTTTGCGGTCGCACCACTCTGTACGAGGTAGAAGCTTCTAAGTTGTTGCAGTCAGCAACAAAGGAGCCAGAAATTCTAGTTTTAGTTTTTGAAAATTCAATATTTGGCCGATATTGCTGCCTTGTAGTTGACCTAGGACCTTAAGATTTTGCATGATGCGAACCCTGGCAACCACATTACACGAGAAAAAGCGAGAAGTGGTAATGCTTAGTGAAAACCGCAGAAAACCTAACGTTTACTACATTTGTTTTCGAAATGACGCAACTGGAAATCTTCACAATGGGCGCATTTCTCTCGGAAACGTTTACAATTATCGTCTGGCAGCTAATGCCGCGTGACGATGTTTGCGGTCGCACCACTCTCTACGAAGTAAAAGCTTCTAAATGGTTGCAGTCACCAAGAAAGTGGCACATAAATTAAAGTTTTAGTTTTTGAAAATTCAGTTTCTTGCCGCTTTTGCTGCCTTGTAGTTGACCTAGGACCTTAAGATTTTGCATGAACCGAACTCTGGCAGCCACATTACACGAGAAAAAGCGAGAAGTTGTAATGCGTAGTAAAAACCGCAGAAAACCTAAATTTTTCTACATTTGTTTTCGAAATGACGCAACTGGAAATCTTCACAATGGACGCATTTCTCTCGGTAACGTTTACATTTATCGTCTCGCGACTAACGCCGCATGACGAGGTTTGCGGACGCACCACTCTGTACGAAGTAGAAGCTCCTAAGATGTTTCCGTCACCAAGAAAGGAGCACAGAATTTCAAGTTTTAGTTTTTGAAAATTCAATTTTTCGCTGCTTTTGCTGCCTTGTAGTTGACCTAGGACCATAAGATTTGGCATGAACCGAACCCTGGCAGTCACATTACACGAGAAAAAGCGAGAGTTGTAATGCGTAGTAAAAACACCAAAACACCTAACGTTTTCTACATTTGTTTTCGAAATGACGTAACTGGAAATCGTCACATTGGACGCTTAACTCTCAGAAACGTTTACATTTATCGTCTGGCAACTAATGCCGCGTGATGAGGTTTGCGGTCGCACCACTCTGTATGAAGTAGAAGCTTCTAAGTTTGTGCAGTCACCTAGAAAGGAGCACAGAAATTCAAGTTTTAGGTTTTGAAAATTCAATATTAGGCCGATATTGCTGCCTTGTAGTTGACCCAGGACCTTAAGATTTTGCATGATGCGAACCCTGGCAGCCACATTACACGAGAAAAAGCAAGAAGTGGTAATGCGTAGTAAAAACCGCAGAAAACCTAACGTTTTCTACATTTGTTTTCGAAATGACGTAACTGAAAAACTTCACAATGGACGCATTTCTCTCGTTAACATTTATATTTATCGTCTGTCAACTAATGCCGCGGGATGAGGTTTGCGGTCGCACCACTCTGTACGATGTAGAAGCTTCTATGATGTTTCAGTCACCAAGAAAGGGGCACAGAAATTCATTTTTAGTTTTTGAAAATTCATTTTTGGCCGGTTTTGCTGCTTTGTAGTTGACCTAGGACCTTAAGGTTTTGCATGAACCGAACCCTGGAAGCCGCATTACACGAGAAAAAGCGAGAAGTGGTAATGCCTGGTAAAAACAGCAGAAATCCTGACGTTTTCTACATTTGTTATCGAAATGACGTAACTGAATATCTTCACATCGGACGCCTTTCTCTCGGAAACGTTTACATTTATCGTCTGGCAACCAATGCCGCGTGACGAGGTTTGCGGTCGCACCACTCTGTACGAAGTAGAAGCTTCTAAGTTGTTGCAGTCACCAAGAAAGGAGCACAGAATTTCAAGTTTTATTTTTTGAAAATTCAATTTTTCGCTGCTTTTGGTGCCTTGTAGTTGACCTAGGACCTTAAGATTTTGCATGAAATGAACTCTGGCAGCCACATTAACCGAGGTAAAGCGAGAAGTGGTATTGTGTAGTAAAAACAGCAATTAACCTAACGTTTTCTACATTTGTTTTCGAAATGACGTAACTGGAAATCGTCACATTGGACGCTTTACTCCCAGAAACGTTTACATTTATCGTCTGGCAACTAATGCCGCGTGATGAGGTTTGGGGTCGCACCACTCTGTACAAAGTAGAAACTTCTATGTTGTTGCAGTCAGCAACAAAGGAGCCAGAAATTCTAGTTTTAGTTTTTGAAATTCAATATTTGGCCGATATTGCTGCATTGTAGTTGGCCTAGGGCCTTAAGATTTTGCATGAAGTGAACCCTGGCAGCCACATTACACGAGAAAAAGCGAGAAGTGCAAATTCGTAGTAAAAACCTCAGATAACGTAACGTTCTTTACATTTCTTTTCGAAATGACGTAAGTGGAAATCGTGACAATGGACGCATTTCTCTCGGAAACGTTTACATTTATCGTCTGGCAACTAATGCCGCATGACGAGGTTTGCGGTCGCACCACTCTGCACGAAGTAGAAGCTTCTAAGATGTTTCAGTCACCAAGAAAGGAGCACAGAATTTCAAGTTTTAGTTTTTGAAAATTCAATTTTTCGCTGCTTTTGCTGCCTTGTAGTTGACCTAGGACCTTAAGATTTTGCATGAACCGAACCCTGGCAGCCACATTACACGAGAAAAAGCGAGAAGTTGTAATGCGTATTAAAAACACCAAAACACCTAACGTTTTCTACATTCGTTTTCGAAATGACGTAACTGGAAATCGTCACATTGGACGCTTTACTCTCAGAAACGTTTACATTTATCATCTGGCAACTAATGCCGCGTGATGAGGTTTGCGGTCGCACCACTCTGTATGAAGTACAAGCTTCTAAGTTTTTGCAGTCACCAAGAAAGGAGCACAGAAATTCAAGTTTTAGTTTTTGAAAATTCAATTTTTGGCCGGTTTTGCTGCCTTATAATTGACTTAGGATATTAAGATTTTGCATGAACCGAACCCTGGCTGCCACAGTTCACGAGAAAAAGCGAGAAGTGGTAATGCGTAGTAAAAACCGCAGAAAACCTAACGTTTTCTACATTTGTTTACGAAATGACATAACTGAAAATCTTCACATTGGACGCATTTCTCCCGTTAACGTTTACATTTATCGTCTGGTAACTAATGCCACGTGATGAGGTTTGCGGTCGCACCACTCTGTACGAAGTAGAAGCTTCTAAGTTGTGCAGTCACCAAGAAAGAGGCACAGAAATTCAAGTTATAATTTTGGAAAAATTCAGTTTTTGGCCGCTTTTGTTGCCTTGTAGTTGACCTAGGACCTTAAGAATTTGCATGAACTGAACCCTGGCAGCCACATTACACGAGAAAAAGCGAGAAGTTGTAATGCGTAGTAAAAACCGCAGAAAACCTAACATTTTCTACATTTGTTTTCGAAATGACGTAACTGAATATCTTCAAATCGGACGCATTTCTCTCGGAAACGTTTACATTTATCGTCTGGCAACTAATCTCGCGTGACGAGGTTTGCGGTCGCACCACTCTGTACGAAGTAGAAGCTTCTAAGTTGTTGCAGTCACCAAGAAAGGAGCACAGAAATTCAAGTTTTAGCTTTTGAACAATTTTTTGCCGGTTTTGCTGCCTTGTAGTTGACCTAGGACCTTACGATTTTGCATGAACCGAACCCTGGTAGCCACATTACATGAGAAAAAGCGAGAAGTGGTAATGCGTAGTAAAAACCGCAGAAAACCTAACGTTTTCTACATTTGTTTACGAAATGACATAACTGAAAATCTTCACATTGGACGCATTTCTCCCTTTAACGTTTACATCTATCGTCTGGCAACTAATGCCACGTGATGAGGTTTGCGGTCGCACCACTCTGTACGAAGTAGAAGCTTCTAAGTTGCGCAGTCACCAAGAAAGAGGCACAGAAATTCAAGTTATTATTTTGGAAAAATTCAGTTTTTGGCCGCTTTTGTTGCCTTGTAGTTGACCTAGGACCTTAAGATTTTGCATGAACCGAACTCTGGCAGCCACATTACACGAGAAAAAGCGAGAAGTGATATTGTGTAGTAAAAACAGCAAAAAACCTAACGTTTTCTACATTTGTTTTCGAATTGACGTAACTGGAAATCGTCACATTGGACGCTTTACTCTCAGAAACGTTAACATTTATCGTCTGGCAACTAATGCCGCGTGATGCGGTTTGCGGTCGCACCACTCTGTACAAAGTAGAAACTTCTAAGTTGATGCAGTCAGCAACAAAGGAGTAAGAAATTCTAGTTTTCGTTTTTGAAATTCAATATTTGGCCGATATTGCTGCCTTGTAGTTGGCCTAGGGCCTTAAGATTTTGCATGAAGCGAACCCTGGCAGCCACATTACACGAGAAAAAGCGAGAAGGGCAAATTCGTAGTAAAAACCGCAGATAACCTAACGTTTCTTACATTTCTTTTCGAAATGACGGAAGTGGAAATCGTCACAATGGACGCATTTCTCTCGGACGCTTACATTTATCGTCTGGCAACTAATCTCGCGTGACGAGGTTTGCGGTCGCACCACTCTGTACGAAGTAGAAGCTTCTAAGTTGTTGCAGTCACCAAGAAAGGGGCACAGAAATTCAAGTTTCAGTTTTTGATAATTCAGTTTTTGGCCGCTTTTGCTGCCTTGTAGTTGAACTAGGACCTTACGATTTTGCGTGAACCGAACCCTGGTAGCCACATTACATGAGAAAAAGCGAGAAGTGGTAATGCGTAGTAAAAACCGCAGAAAACCTAACGTTTTCCACATTTACTTTCGAAATGACGTAACTGAAAATCTTCACAATGGACGCATTTCTCTCGGAAACATTTACATTTATCGTCTGGCAACTAATGCCGCGTGATGAGGTTTGCGGTCGCACCACTCTGTACGAAGTATAAGCTTCTAAGTTGTTGCAGTCACCAAGAAAGGAGCACAGAAATTCAACTTTTAGTTTTGGAAAATTCAATATTTGGCCGATATTGCTGCCTTGTAGTTGACCTAGGACCTTAAGATTTTTCATGAAGCGAACCCTGGCAGCCACATAACACGGGAAAAAGCGAGAAGTGGTAATGCATAGTAAAAACCGCAGAAAACCTAACGTTTTCTACACTTGTTTTCGAAATGACGCAACTGGAAATCGTCACAATGGACGCATATCTCTCGGAAACGTTTACATTTATCGTCTGGCAGCTAATGCCGCTTGACGATGTTTGCGGACGCACCACTCACTACGAAGTAGAAGCTTCTAAGATGTTTCAGTCACCAAGAAAGGAGCACAGAATTTCAAATTTTGGTTTATGAAAATTCAATTTTTGGCCGGTATTGTTGCCTTATAGTTGACCTAGGACCTTAAGATTTTGCATGAACCGAACCCTGGCAGCCACATTACACGAGAAAAAGCGAGAAGTGGTAATGCGTAGTAAAAACCGCAGAAAACCTAACGTTTTCCACATTTGTTTTCGAAATGACGTAACTGAAAATCGTCACAATGGACGCATTTCTCTCGGAAACATTTACATTTATCGTCTGGCAACTAATGCCGCGTGACGAGGTTTGCGGTCGCACCATTCTGTACGAAGTAGAAGCTTCTAAGTTGTTGCAGTCACCAAGAAAGGGGCACAGAAATTCAAGTTTTAGTTTTTGAAAATTCATTATTGGGCCGGTATTGCTGCCTTGTAGTTGACCTAGGACCTTAAGATTTTGCATGAAGCGAACCCTGGCAGCCACATTACACGAGTAAAAGCGAGAAGTGGTAATGCGTAGTATAAACTGCAGAAAACCTAACGTTTTCTACATTTGTTTTCGAAATGACGTAACTGGAAATCGTCACATTGGACGCATTTCTCTCGGAAACGTTTACATTTGTCGTTTGGCAGCTAATGCCGCATGACGATGTTTGCGGTCGCACCACTCTGTACGAAGTAGAAGTTTCTAAGTTGCTTCAGTCACCAAGAAAGGAGCACCGAATTTCAAGTTTTAGTTTTTTTATAATTGAGTTTAAGGCCGGTATTGCTGCCTTGTAGTTGACCTAGGACCTTAAGATTTTGCATGAGGCGAACCCTGGCAGCCACATTACACGAGTAAAAGCAAGAAGTGGTAATGCATAGTAAAAACCGCTGAAAACCTAACGTTTTCTACACTTGTTTTCGAAATGACGCAACTGGAAATCGTCACAATGGACGCATTTCTCTCGGAAACGTTTACATTTATTGTCTGGCAACTAATTCCGCGTGATGAGGATTGCTTTCGCACCACTCTGTACAAAGTAGAAGTTACTAAGTTGTTGCAGTCACCAAGAAAGGGGCACAGAAATTCAAGTTTTAGTTTTTGAAAATTCAGTTTTTGGCCGCTTTTGCAGCCTTGTAGTTGACCTAGGACCTTAAGATTTTCCATGAACCGAACCCTGGCAGCCACATTACACGAGAAAAAGCTAGAAGTGGTAATGCATAGTACAAACCGCAGAAAACCTAACGTTTTCTACATTTGTTTTCAAATTGACGTGACTGGAAATCAACACATAGGACGCATTTCTCTCGGAAACGTTTACATTTATCGTCTGGCAACTAATGCCGCGTGACGAGGTTTGCGGTCGCACCACTCTGTAAGAAGTAGAAGCTTCTAAGTTGTTGCAGTCACCAAGAAAGGAGCACAGAAATTCAAGTTTTAGTTTTTGAAAATTTCATTTTTTGCCGGTTTTGCTGCCTTGTAGTTGACCTAGGACCTTAAGATTTTGCATGAACCGAACCCTGGCAGCCTCATTACACGAGAGAAAGCAAGAAGTGATAATGCGTAGTAAAAACCGCAGAAAACCTAACGTTTTCTACATTGTTTTCGTATCGACGTAAGTGAAAATCTTCACAATGGACGCATTACTGTCAGATACGTTTACATTTATCGTCTGGCAACTAATGCCGCGTGACGAGGTCTTCGGTCGCACCACTCTGTACGATGTAGAAGCTTGTAAGTTGTTGCAGTCACCAAGAAAGGAGCACAGAAATTCAAATTTTAGTTTTTGAAAATTCATTTTTTGGCCGGCTTTGCAGCCTTGTAGTTGACCTAGGACCTTAAGATTTTGCATGAACCGAACCCTGGCAGCCACATTACACGAGAAAAAGCGAGAAGTGCAAATTCGTAGTAAAAACCGGAGATAACCTAACGTTTTTTACATTTCTTTTCGAAATGACGTAAGTGGAAATCGTCACAATGGACGCATTTCTCTCGGAAACGTTTACATTTATCGTCTGGCAACTAATGCCGCATGACGAGGTTTGCGGCCGCACCACTCTGTACTAAGTAGAAGCTTCTAAGTTGTTGCAGTCACCAAGAAAGGAGCACAGAAATTCAAGTTTTAGCTTTTGAAAATTCAATTTTTCGCTGCTTTTGCTGCCTTGTAGTTGACCTAGGACCTTAAGATTTTGCATGAACTGAACACTGGCAGCCACATTACACGAGAAAAAGCGAGAAGTTGTAATGCGTATTAAAAACACCAAAACACCTAACGTTTTCTACATTTGTTTTCGAAATGACGTAACTGGAAATCGTCACATTGGACGCTTTACTCTCAGAAACGTTTACATTTATCATCTGGCAACTAATGCCGCGTGATGAGGTTTGCGGTCGCACCACTCTGTATGAAGTAGAAGCTTCTAAACTTTTGCAGTCACCAAGAAAGGAGCACAAAAATTCAGGTTTAGTTTTTGAAAATTCAATTTTTGGCCGGTTTTGCTGCCTTGTAATTGACTTAGGATATTAAGATTTTGCATGAACCGAACCCTGGCTGCCACATTACACGAGAAAAAGCGAGAAGTGGTAATGCGTAGTAAAAACCGCAGAAAACCTAACATTTTCTACATTTGTTTTCGAAATGACGTAACTGAATATCTTCAAATCGGACGCATTTCTCTCGGAAACGTTTACATTTATCGTCTGGCAACTAATCTCGCGTGACGAGGTTTGCGGTCGCACCACTCTGTACGAAGTAGAAGCTTCTAAGTTGTTGCAGTCACCAAGAAAGGAGCACAGAAATTCAAGTTTTAGCTTTTGAACAATTTTTTGCCGGTTTTGCTGCCTTGTAGTTGACCTAGGACCTTAAGATTTTGCATGAACCGAACTCTGGCAGCCACATTACACGAGAAAAAGCGAGAAGTGATATTGTGTAGTAAAAACAGCAAAAAACCTAACGTTTTCTACATTTGTTTTCGAAATGACGTAACTGGAAATCGTCACATTGGACGCTTTACTCTCAGAAACGTTTACATTTATCGTCTGGCAACTAATGCCGCGTGATGCGGTTTGCGGTCGCACCACTCTGTACAAAGTAGAAACTTCTAAGTTGATGCAGTCAGCAACAAAGGAGTCAGAAATTCTAGTTTTCGTTTTTGAAATTCAATATTTGGCCGATATTGCTGCCTTGTAGTTGGCCTAGGGCCTTAAGATTTTGCATGAACCGAACCCTGGCAGCCACATTACACGAGAAAAAGCGAGAAGTTGTAATGCGTAGTAAAAACACCAAAACACCTAACGTTTTCTACATTTGTTTTCGAAATGACGTAACTGGAAATCGTCACATTGGACGCTTATCTCTCAGAAACGTTTACATTTATCGTCTGGCAACTAATGCCGCGTGATGAGGTTTGCGGTAGCACCACTCTGTATGAAGTAGAAGCTTCTAAGTTCTTGCAGTCACCAAGAAAGGAGAACAGAAATTCAAGTTTTAGTTTTTGAAAATTCAATATTAGGCCGATATTGCAGCCTTGTATTTGACATAGGACCTTAAGATTTTGCATGAAGCGAACCATGGCAGCCACATTGCACGAGAAAAAGCGAGAAGTGGTAATGCGTAGTAAAAACCGCAGAAAACCTAACGTTTTCTACACTTGTTTTCGAAATGACGCAACTGGAAATCGTCACAATGGACGCATATCTCTCGGAAACGTTTACATTTATCGTCTTGCGGCTATGCTGCGTGACGATGTTTGCGGACGCACCACTCTCTACGAAGTAGAACCTTCTAAGATGTTTCAGTCACCAAGAAAGGAGCACAGAATTTCAAGTTTTTGTTTTTGAAAATTAAATTTTTGGCCGTATTTGCTGCCTTGTAGTTGACCTAGGACCCTAAGATTTTGCGTGAACAGAACCCTGGCAGCCGCATTGCACGAGAAAAAGCGAGAAGTGGTAATGCGTAGTAAAAACCGCAGAAAACCTAACGTTTTCTACATTTGTTTTCGAAATGACGTAACTGAAAAACTTAACAATGGACGCATTTCTCTCGTTAACGTTTATATCTATCGTCTGTCAACTAATGCCGCGTGATGCGGTTTGCTGTCGCACCTCTCTTTACGAAGTAGAAGCTTCTAAGTTGTTGCAGTCACCAAGAGAGGGGCACAGAAATTCAAGTTTTAGTTTATGAAAATTCAGTTTTTGGCCGCTTTTGCCGCCTTGTAGTTGACCTAGGACCTTAAGATTTTGAATGAACCGAACCCTGGCAGCCACATTACACGAGAAAAAGCGAGAAGTGGTAATGCGTAGTAAAAACCGCAGAAAACCTAACGTTTTCTACATTTGTTTTCGAAATGACGTAACTGAAAATCTTCACAGTGGACGCAATTTTCGCGGAAACGTTTATATTTATCGTCTGGCAACCAACGACGCGTGATGAGGTTTGCGGTCGCACCACTCTGTACGAAGTATAAGCTTCTAAGTTGTTGCAGTCACCAAGAAAGGAGCTCAGAAATTCAACTTTTAGTTTTGGAAAATTCAATATTTGGCCGATATTGCTGCCTTGTAGTTGACCTAGGACCTTAAGATTTTTCATGAAGCGAACACTGGCAGCCACATAACACGGGAAAAAGCGAGAAGTGGTAATGCATAGTAAAAACCGCAGAAAACCTAACGTTTTCTACACTTGTTTTCGAAATGACGCAACTGGAAATCGTCACAATGGACGCATATCTCTCGGAAACGTTTACATTTATCGTCTGGCAGCTAATGCCTCTTGACGATGTTTGCGGACGCACCACTCACTACGAAGTAGAAGCTTCTAAGATGTTTCAGTCACCAAGAAAGCAGCACAGAATTTCAAGTTTTGGTTTATGAAAATTCAATTTTTGGCCGGTATTGCTGCCTTGTAGTTGACCTAGGACCTTAAGATTTTGCATGAACCGAACCCTGGCAGCCACATTACACGTGAAAAAGCGAGAAGTGGTAATGCGTAGTAAAAACCGCAGAAAACCTAACGTTTTCTACATTTGTTTTCGAAATGTCGTAACTGAAAATCGTCACAATGGATGCATTTCTCTCGGGAACATTTACATTTATCGTCTGGCAACTAATGCCGCGTGACGAGGTTTGCGGTCGCACCACTCTGTACGAAGTAGAAGCTTCTAAGTTGTTGCAGTCACCAAGAAAGGGGCACAGAAATTCAAGTTTTAGTTTTTGAAAATTCATTATTGGGCCGGTATTGCTGCCTTGTAGTTGACCTAGGACCTTAAGATTTTGCATGAAGCGAACCCTGGCAGCCACATTACACGAGTAAAAGCGAGAAGTGGTAATGCGTAGTAAAAACTGCAGAAAACCTAACGTTTTCTACATTTGTTTTCGAAATGACGTAACTGGAAATCGTCACACTGGACGCATTTCTCTCGGAAACGTTTACATTTGTCGTTTGGCAGCTAATGCCGCATGACGATGTTTGCGGTCGCACCACTCTGTACGAAGTAGAAGCTTCTAAGTTGCTTCATTCACCAAGAAGGGAGCACCGAATTTCAAGTTTTAGTTTTTTTAAAATTGAGTTTTAGGCCGGTATTGCTGCCTTGTAGTTGACCTAGGACCTAAAGATTTTGGATGAAGCGAACCCTGCCAGCCACATTACACGAGTAAAATCGAGAAGTGGTTATGCATAGTAAAAACCGCAGAAAACCTAACGTTTTCTACACTTGTTTTCGAAATGACGCAACTGGAAATCGTCACAATGGACGCATTTCTCTCGGAAACGTTTACATTTATTGTCTGGCAACTAATTCCGCGTGATGAGGATTGCTTTCGCACCACTCTGTACGAAGTAGAAGTTACTAAGTTGTCGCAGTCACCAAGAAAGGGGCACAGAAATTCAAGTTTTAGTTTCTGAAAATTCAGTTTTTGGCCGTTTTTGCAGCCTTGTAGTTGACCTAGGACCTTAAGATTTTCCATGAACCGAACCCTGGCAGCCACATTACACGAGAAAAAGCGAGAAGTGGTAATGCATAGTACAAACCGCAGAAAACCTAACGTTTTCTACATTTGTTTTCGAATTGACGTGACTGGAAATCAACACATAGGACGCATTTCTCTCGGAAACGTTTACATTTATCGTCTGGCAACTAATGCCGCGTGACGAGGTTTGCGGTCGCACCACTCTGTAAGAAGTAGAATCTTCTAAGTTGTTGCAGTCACCAAGAAAGGAGCTCAGAAATTCAAGTTTTAGTTTTTGAAAATTTCATTTTTTGCCGGTTTTGCTGCCTTGTAGTTGACCTAGGACCTTACGATTTTGCATGAACCGAACCCTGGCAGCCACATTACACGAGAAAAAGCAAGAAGTGATAATGCGTAGTAAAAACCGCAGAAAACATAACGTTTTCTACATTTGTTTTCGCAATGACGTAAGTGAAAATCTTCTCAATGGACGCATTACTGTCAGATACGTTTACATTTATCGTCTGGCAACTAATGCCGCGTGACGTGGTCTTCGGTCGCACCAATCTGTACGATGTAGAAGCTTGTAAGTTGTTGCAGTCACCAAGAAAGGAGCACAGAAATTCTAATTTTAGTTTTTGAAAATTCATTTTTTGGCTGGTTTTGCAGCCTTGTAGTTGACCTAGGATATTAAGATTTTGCATGAACCGAACCCTGGCTGCCACATTTCACGAGAAAAAGCGAGAAGTGGTAATGCGTAGTAAAAAACCGCAGAAAACGTAACGTTTTCTACATTTGTTTTCGAAATGACGTAACTGAAAATCTTCGAATTGGACGCATTTCTCTCGGAAACGTTTACATTTATCGTCTGGCAACTAATGCCGCGTGACGAGGCTTGCGGTCGCACCATTCTGTACGAAGTAGAAGCTTCTAAGTTGTTGCAGTCACCAAGAAAGGAGCACAGAAATTCAAGTTTTAGTTTTTGAACAATTTTTGGCCGGTTTTGCTGCCTTGTAGTTGACCTACGACCTTAAGATTTTGCATGAACCGACCTCTGGCAGCCACATTACACGAGAAAATGCGAGAAGTGGTAATGTGTAGTGGAAACAGCAAAAAACCTAACGATTTCTACATTTGTTTTCGAAATGACGTAAGTGAAAATCTTCACAATGGACGCATTACTGTCAGATACGTTTACATTTATCGTCTGGCAACTAATGCCGCGTGACGAGGTTTGCGGTCGCACCACTCTGTACGATGAAGAAGCTTGTAAGTTGTTGCAGTCACCAAGAAAGGAGCACAGAAATTCAAGTTTTAGTTTTTGAAAATTCAATATTTAGCCGCTATTGCTTCCTGGTTGTTGACCTACGACCTTATAATTTAGCATGATCCGAACCCTGGCTACCACATTACACGAGAAAAAGCGAGAAGTGGTAATGCGTAGAAAAACGCAGAAAACCTAACGTTTTATACAATTGTTTTCGAGATGACGTAACTGAGAATCTTCACAATGGACGCATTTCTCACGAAAACGCTTACATTTATCGTCTGGCAACTATTGCCGCGTGATGAGGTTTGCGGTCGCACCACTCTGTACGATGAAGAAGCTTGTAAGTTGTTGCAGTCACCAAGAAAGGAGCACCGAAATTCAAGTTTTCGTTTTTGAAAATTCAATATTTGGCCGGTATTGCTTCCTTGTGGTTGACCTAGGACCTTAAGATTTTGCATGAACCGAACCCTGGCAGCCACATTACACGAGAAAAAAATGAGAAGTGGTAATGCGTAGTAAAAACCGCAGCAAACCTAACGTTTTCTACATTTGTTTTCGAAATGACGTAACTGGAAATCGTCACATTGGACGCTTTACTCTGTGAAACGTTTACATTTATCGTCTGGCAACTAATGCCGCGTGATGGGGTTTGCGGTCGCACCACTCTGTACGAAGTAGAAACTTCTAAGTTGTTGCAGTCAGCAACGAAGGAGCCAGAAATTCTAATTTTAGTTTTTGAAAATTCAATATTTGGCCGATATTGCTGCCTTGTAATTGACCTAGGACCTTAAGATTTAGCATGATGCGATCCCTGGCAACCACATTACACAAGAAAAAGCGAGAAGTGGTAATGCGTAGTAAAAACCGCAGCAAACCTAACGTTTTCTACATTTGTTTTCGAAATGAAGCTACTGGAAATCTTCACAATGGACGCATTTCTCTCGGAAACGTTTACAATTATCGTCTGGCAGCTAATGCCGCTTGACGATGTTTGCGGTCGCACCACTCTCTACGAAGTAAAAGCGTCTAAATTGTTGCAGTCACCAAGAAAGTGGCACAGAAATTCAAGTTTTAGTTTTTGAAAATTCAGTTTTTGGCCGCTTTTGCTGCCTTGTAGTTGACCTAGGACCTTAAGATTTTGGATGAACCGAACTCTGGCAGCCACATTACACGAGAAAAAGCGATAAGTGGTAATGCCTAGTAAAAACCGCAGCAAACCTAACGTTTTCTACACTTCTTTTCGAAATGCCGTAACTGGAAATCGTCACATTGGACGCATTTCTCTCGGAAACGTTTACATTTATCGTCTGGCAACTAATGCCGCGTGACACTGTTTGCGGTCGCACCACTCTGTGCGAAGTAGAAGCTTCTAAGTTGTTTCAGTCACCAAGAAAGGAGCACAGTATTCCAAGTTTTAGTTTTTGAAAATTAAATTTTTGGCCGGTTTTGCTGCCTTGTAATTGGCCTAGGAAATTAAGATTTTGCATGAACCGAACCCTGGCAGCCGCATTTCACGAGAAAAAGCGAGACGTGGTAATGCGTATTAAAAACCGCAGAAAACCTAACGTTTTCTACATTTATTTTCGAAATGACGTAACTGGAAATCGTCACATTGGACGCATTTCTCCCGTTAACGTTTACATTTATCGTCTGCTAACTAATGCCGCGTGATGAGGTTTGCGGTCGCACCACTCTGTACGAGGTAGAAGCTTGTAAGTTGTTGCAGTCACCGAGAAAGGAGCACAGAAATTCAAGTTTTAGTTTTTGAAAATTCAATTTTTGGCCGGTTTTGCTGCCTTCTAGTTGACCTAGCACCTTAAGGTTTAGCATAAACCGAACTCTGGCAGCCACATTACACGAGGAAAAGCGAGAAGTTGTAATGTGTAGTAAAAACAGCAAAAAAACTAACGTTTTCTACATTTGTTTTCGAAATGACGTAACTGGAAATCGTCACATTGGACGCTTTACTCTCAGAAAAGTTTACATTTATCGTCTGGCAACTAATGCCGCGTGACGAGGTTTGCGGTCGCACCACTCTGTACGAAGTAGAAACTTCTAAGTTGTTGCAGTCAGCAACAAAGGAGCCAGAAATTCTAGTTTTAGTTTTTGAAAATTCAATATTTGGCCGATATTGCTGCATTGTAGTTGACCTAGGACCTTAAGATTTTGCATGAACCGAACTCTGGCAGCCTTATTACACGATAAAATGCGAGAAGTGGTAATGTGTAGTAAAAACAGCAAAAAACCTAACGTTTTCTAAATTTGTTTTCGAAATGACGTAACTGAAAATCATCACAATGGAAGCATTACTGTCAGATACGTTTACATTTATCGTCTGGCAACTAATGCCGCCTGACGAGGTTTGCGGTCGCACCACTCTGTACGATGTAGAAGCTTGAAAGTTGTTGCAGTCACCATGAAGGGAGCACAGAAATTCAAGTTTTAGTTTTTGAAAATTCAATTTTTGGCCGGTTTTGCTGCATTGTAGTTGACCTAGGACCTTAAGATTTTGCATGAACCGAACCCTGGCTGCCACATTTCACGACAAAAACCGAGAAGTGGTAATGCGTAGTAAAAACCGCGGAAAACCTTACGTTTTCCACATTTGTTTTCGAAATGACGTAACTGAAAATCGTCACATTGGACCCATTTCTCTCGGAAACGTTTACATTTATCGTCTGGCAACTAATGCCGCGTGACGAGGTTTGCGGTCGCACCACTCTGTACGATGTAGAAGCTTCTATGTTGTTTCAGTCACCAAGGAAGGAGAACAGAAATTCAGTTTTAGTATTTGAAAATTCTATTTGTGGCCGGTTTTGCTGCTTTGTATTTGACCTAGGACCTTAATATTTTGCATGAACCGAACCCTGGCAGCCACATTACACGAGAAAAAGCGAGGAGTGGTAATGCCTAGTAAAAACCGCAGAAATCCTGACGGTTTCTACATTTGTTTTCGAAATGACGTAACTGAATATCTTCACATCCGACACATTTCTCTCGGAAACGTTTACATTTATCGTCTGGCTACTAATGCCGCGTGACGAGGTTTGCGGTCGCACCACTCTGTACGAAGTAGAAGCTTCTAAGTTGTTGCAGTCACCAAGAAAGAAGCACAGAAATTCAAGTTTTAGTTTTTGAACAATTTTTGGCCGGTTTTGCTACCTTGTAGTTGACCTAGGATTTTGCATGAACCGAACTCTGGCAGCCACATTACACGAGAAAAAGCGAGAAGTGGTAATGTGTAGTAAAAACAGCAAAAAACCTAACATTTTCTACATTTGTTTTCCAAATGACATAAGTGAAAATCTTCGCACCGGACGCATTACTGTCAGATACGTTTACATTTATCGCCTGGCAACTAATGCTGCGTGACGAGGTCTTTGGTCGCACCACTCTGTACGATGTAGAAGCTTGTAAGTTGTTGCAGTCACCAAGAAAAGAGCACAGAAATTCAAGTTGTAGTTTTTGAAAATTCAATTTTTGGCCAGTTTTGCTGCCTTGTTGTTGACCTAGGATATTAAGATTTTGCATGAACCGAACCCTGGCAGCCACATTTCACGAGAAAAAGCGAGAAGTGGTAATGCGTAGTAAAAACTGCAGAAAACCTAACGTTTTCTACATTTGTTTTCGAAATGACGTAACTGAAAATCTTCACATAGGACGCTTTTCTCTCGGAAACGTTTATATTTATCGTCTGGCAACTAATGCCGCGTGATGAGGTTTGCGATCGCACCACTCTGTACGAAGTAGAAGCTTCTAAGTTGTGCAGTCACCAAGAAAGAGGCACAGAAATTCAAGTTTTAGTTTTTGAAAATTCAGTTTTTGGCCGCTTTTGCTGCCTTGTAGTTGACCTAGGACCTTAAGATTTTGCATGAACCGAACCCTGGCAGCCACATTAAACGGGAGAAAGCGATAAGTGGTAATGCCTAGTAAAAACCGCAGCAAACCTAACGTTTTCTACACTTCTTTTCGAAATGCCGTAACTGGAAATCGTCACATTGGACGCATTTCTCTCGGAAACGTTTACATTTATCGTCTGGCAACTAATGCCGCGTGACACTTTTTGCGGTCGCACCACTCTGTACGAAGTAGAAGCTTCTAAGTTGTTTCAGTCACCAAGAAAGGAGCACAGTATTCCAAGTTTTAGTTTCTGAAAATTCAATTTTTGGCCGGTTTTTCTGCCTTGTAATTGACCTAGGAAATTAAGATTTTGCATGAACCAAACTCTGGCAGCCACATTACACGAGAAAATGCGAGAAGTGGTAATGTGTAGTAAAAACAACAAAAAACCTAACGATTTCTACATTTGTTTTCGAAATGACATAACTGAAAATCGTCACAATGGACGCATTTCTCTCGGAAACGTTTACATTTATCGTGCGGCAACTTTTGCCGCGTGACGAGGTCTGCGGTCGCACCACTCTGTACGAAGTATAGGCTTCTAAGTTGTTGCAGTCACCAAGAAAGGAGCACAGAAATTCAAGTTTTAGTTTTTGAAAATTCAATTTTTGGCCGGTTTAGCTGTCTTGTAGTTGACCTAGGACTTTAAGATTTTGCATGAACCGAATCCTGGCAGCCACATTACACGAGAAAAAGGGAGAAGTGGTAATGTGTATTAAGAACCGCAGAAAACCTAACGTTTTCTACATTTGTTTTCATAATGACGTAACTGAAAATAGTCATATTGGACGCATTTCTCTCGGAAACGTTTACATTTATCGTCTGGTAACTAATGCCGCGTGACGAGGTTTGCGGTCGCACCACTCTGTACGAAGTAGAAGCTTCTAAGTTGTTGCAGTCACCAAGCAAGGGGCACAGAAATTCAAGTTTCAGTTTATAAAAATTCAGTTTTTGGCCGCCTTTGCTGCCTTGTAGTTGACATATGACCTTAAGAATTTGCATGAATCGAACTCTAGCAGCCACATTACACGAGAAAAAGCGAGAAATGGTAATGCGTAGTAAAAACCGCAGAAAACCTATCGTTTTATACATTTGTTTTCGAAATGACGTAACTGGAAATCGTCACATTGGACGCATTTCTCTCGGAAACGTTTACATTTATCGTCTGGCAACTAATGCCGCGTGTCGAGGTTTGCGGTCGCAACACACTGTACGAAGTCGAAGCTTCTAAGTTGTTGCAGTCACCAAGAAAGGAGCACAGAAATTCAAGTTTTAGTTTTTGAAATTTCAGTTTTTGGCCGGTTTTGCTGCCTTGTAGTTGACCTAGGATATTAAGATTTTGCATGAACCGAACCCTGGCTGCCACATTTCACGACAAAAAGCGAGACGTGGTAATGCGTAGTAAAAACCGCAGAAAACCTAACGTTTTCTACATTTGTTTTCGAAATGACGCAACTGAAAATCTTCACATAGGACGCATTTCTCTCGGAAACGTTTATATTTATCGTCTGGCAACTAATGCCGCGTGATGAGGTTTGCGGTCGGACCACTCTGTGCGAAGTAGAAGCTTCTAAGTTGTGCAGTCACCAAGAAAGAGGCACAGAAATTCAAGTTATAGTTTTGGAAAATTCAGTTTTTGGCCGCTTTTTTTGCCTTGTAGTTGACCTAGGACCTTAAGAATTTGAATGAACTGAATCCTGGCAGCCACATAACACGAGAAAAAGCGAGAAGTGGTAATGCGTAGTAAAAACCGCAGAAAACCTAACATTTTCTACATTTGTTTTCGAAATGACGTAACTGAAAATCGTCGAATTGGACGCATTTCTCTCGGAAACGTTTACATTTATCGTCTGGCAACTAATGCCGCGTGACGAGGTTTGCGGTCGCACCACTCTGTACGATGTAGAAGCTTCTAAGTTGTTTCAGTCACCAAGCAAGGAGCACAGAATTTCAGTTTTAGTTTTTGAAAATTAAATTTTTGGCCGGTTTTGCTGCTTTGTAGTTGACCTAGGACCTTAAGATTTTGCATGAACGGAACCCTGACAGCCACATTACACGAGAAAAAGCGAGAAGTGGTAATGCCTAGTAAAAACCGCAGAAATCCTGACGTTTTCTACATTTGTTTTCGAAATGACGTAACTGAATATCTTCACATCGGACGCATCTCTCTCGGAAACGTTTACATTTATCGTCTGGCAACTAATGCCGCGTGACGAGGTTTGCGGTCGCAGCACTCTGAACGATGTAGAAGCTTGTAAGTTGTTGCAGTCACCAAGAAAGGAGCACAGAAATTCAAGTTTTAGTTTTTGAAAATTCGATATTTGGCCGGTATTGCTTCTTTGTTGTTGACCTACGACCTTAAGATTTAGCATGATCCGAACCCTGGCTACCACATTACACGAGTAAAAGCGAGAAGTGGTAATGCGTAGAAAAAACGGCAGAAAACCTAACGTTTAATACAATTGTTTTCGAAATGACGTAACTGAGAATCTTCACAATGGACGCATTTCTCACGGAAACGCTTACATTTATCGTCTGGCAACTAATGCCGCGTGATGAGGTTTGCGGTCGCACCACTCTGTACGAAGTAGAAGCTTCTAAGTTGTTGCAGTCACCAAGAAAGGAGCACAGAAATTCAAGTTTTAGTTTTTGAAAATTCAATATTTGGCCGGTATTGCTTCCTTGTTGTTGACCTAGGACCTTCAGATTTTGCATGAACCGAACCCTGGCAGCCACATTACACGAGAAAAAGCGAGAAGTGGTAATGCGTAGTAAAAACCCCGCAGCAAACCTAACGTTTTCTACATTTGTTTTCGAAATGACGTAACTGGATATCTTCACATTGGACGCTTTACTCTGGGAAACGTTTACATTTATCGTCTGGCAACTAATGCCGCGTGATGAGGTTTGCGGTCGCACCACTCTGTACGAAGTAGATACTTCTAAGTTGTTGCAGTCAGAAACAAAGGAGCCAGAAATTCTAGTTTTAGTTTTTGAAAATTCAATATTTGGCCGATATTGCTGCCTTGTAGTTGACCTAGGACCTTAAGATTTAGCATGATGCGAACCCTGGCAACCACATTACACGAGAAAAAGCGAGAAGTGGTAATGCTTAGTAAAAACCGCAGAAAACCTAACGTTTTCTACATTTGTTTTCGAAATGACGCAACTGGAAATCTTCACAATGGACGCATTTCTCTCGGAAACGTTTACAATTATCGTCTGGCAGCGAATGCAGCGGGACGATGTTTGCGGTCGCACCACTCTCTACGAAGTAAAAGCTTCTAAATTGTTGCAGTCACCAAGAAAGTTTCACAGAAATTCAAGTTTTAGTTTTTGAAAATTCAGTTTTTGGCCGCTTTTGCTGCCTTGTAGTTGACCTAGGACCTTAAGATTTTGCATGAACCGAACCCTGGCAGCCACATTAAACGAGAAAAAGCGATAAGTGGTAATGCCTAGTACAAACCGCAGCAAACCTAACGTTTTCTACACTTCTTTTCGAAATGCCGTGACTGGAAATCGTCACATTGGACGCATATCTCTCGGAAACATTTACATTTATCGTCTGGCAACTAATGCCGCGTGACACTGTTTGCGGTCGCACCACTCTGTACGAAGTAGAAGCTTCTAAGTTGTTTCAGTCACCAAGAAAGGAGCACAGTATTCCAAGTTTTAGTTTCTGAAAATTCAATTTTTGGCCGGTTTTGCTGCCTTGTAATGGACCTAGGAAATTAAGATTTTGCATGAACCGAACTCTGGCAGCCACATTAAACGAGAAAATGCGAGAAGTGGTAATGTGTAGTAAAAACAACAAAAAACCTAACGTTTTCTACATTTGTTTTCGAAATGACGTAACTGAAAATCGTCACAATGGACGCATTTTTCTCGGAAACGTTTACATTTATCGTCTGGCAACTAATGGTGCGTGACGACGTTTGAGGTCGCATCACTCTGTACGAAGTAGAAGCTTCTAAGTTGTTGCAGTAACCAAGAAAGGAGCACAGAAATTCAAGTTTTAATTTTTCAAAAATTCAATTTTTGGCCCTGTTTTGCTGACTTGTAGTTGACCTAGGCCCTTAAGATTTTGCATGAACCCAACTCTGGCAGCCACATTACACGTGAAAAAGCGAGAAGTGGTAATGCGTAGTAAAAACCACAGAAAACCTAACGTTTTCTACATTTGTTTTCGAAATGACGTAACTAAAAATCGTCACAATGGACGCATTTCTCTCGGAAACGTTTACATTTATCGTGCGGCAACTATTGCCGCGTGACGAGGTCTGCGGTCGCACCACTCTGTACGAAGTAGAGGCTTCTAGGTTGTTGCAGTCACCAAGAAAGGAGCACAGAAATTCAAGTTTTAGTTTTTGAAAATTCAATTTTTGGCCGGTTTTGCTGCTTTGTAGTTGACCTAGGACTTTAAGATTTTGCATGAACCGAATCCTGGCATCCACATTACACGAGAAAAAGGGAGAAGTGGTTATGCGTAGCAAAAACCGCAGAAATCCTAACGTTTTCTACATTTGTTTTCCTAATGACGTAACTGAAAATCGTCATATTGGACGCATTTCTCTCGGAAACGTTTACATTTATCGTCTGCCAACTAATGCCGCGAGATGAGGTTTGCGGTCGCACCACTCTGTACGAAGTAGAAGCCTCTAACTTGTTACAGTCACTAAGAAAGGGGCTCAGAAATTCACGGTTTAGTTTTTGAAAATTCAGTTTTTGGCCGGTTTTGCTGCGTTGTAGTTGACCTAAGACCTTAAAATTTGACAAGAACCGAACTCTGGCAGCCACATTACACGAGAAAAAGCGAGAAGTGGTAATGTGTATTAAGAACCGCAGAAAACCTAACGTTTTCTACATTTGTTTTCATAATGACGTAACTGAAAATAGTCATATTGGACGCATTTCTCTCGGAAACGTTTACATTTATCGTCTGCCAACTAATGCCGCGTGACGAGGTTTGCGGTCGCACCACTCTGTACGAAGTAGAAGCTTCTAAGTTGTTGCAGTCACCAAGCAAGGGGCACAGAAATTCAAGTTTCAGTTTATAAAAATTCAGTTTATCGCCGCTTTTGCTGCCTTGTAGTTGACATATGACCTTAAGAATTTGCATGAACCGAACTCTGGCAGCCACATTACACGAGAAAAAGCGAGAAATGGTAATGCGTAGTAAAAACCGCAGAAAACCTAACGTTTTATACATTTGTTTTCGAAATGACGTAACTGGAAATCGTCACATTGGACGCATTTCTCCCGGAAACGTTTACATTTATCGTCTGGCAACTAATGCTGCGTGTCGAGGTTTGCGGTCTCAACACACTGTACGAAGTTGAAGCTTCTAAGTTGTTGCAGTCACCAAGAAAGGACCACAGAAATTCAAGTTTTAGTTTTTGAAATTTTAGTTTTTGGCCGGTTTTGCTGCCTTGTAGTTGACCTAGGATATTAAGATTTTGCATGAACCGAACCCTGGCTGCCACATTTCACGAGAAAAAGCGAGAACTGGTAATGCGTATTAAAAACCGCAGAAAACCTAACGTTTTCTACATTTGTTTTCGAAATGACGTAACTGAAAATCTTCACATAGGACGCATTTCTCTCGGAAACGTTTATATTTATCGTCTGGCAACTAATGCCGCGTTATGAGGTTTGCGATCGGACCACTCTGTACGAAGTAGATGCTTCTAAGTTGTGCAGTCACCAAGAAAGAGGCACAGAAATTCAAGTTATAGTTATGGAAAATTCAGTTTTTGGCCGCTTATGTTGCCTTGTAGTTGACCTAGGACCCTAAGAATTTGCATGAACTGAACCCTGGCAGCCACATAACACGAGAAAAAGCGAGAAGTGGTAATGCGTAGTAAAAACCGCAGAAAACCTAACATTTTCTACATTTGTTTTCGAAATGACGTAACTGAAAATCGTCGAATTGGACGCATTGCTCTCGGAAACGTTTACATTTATCGTCTGGCAACTAAAGCCGCGTGACGAGGTTTGCGGTCGCACCACTCTGTACGATGTAGAAGCTTCTAAGTTGTTTCAGTCACCAAGCAAGGAGCACAGAATTTCAGTTTTAGTTTTTGAAAATTAAATTTTTGGCCGGTTTTGCTGCCTTCTAGTTGACCTAGGACCTTAAGATTTTGCATGAACCGAACCCTGGCAGCCACATTACACGAGAAAAAGCGAGAAGTGGTAATGCCTAGTAAAAACCGCAGAAATCCTGACGTTTTCTACATTTGTTTTCGAAATGACGTAACTAAATTTCTACACATCGGACGCATTTCTCTCGGAAACGTTTACATTTATCGTCTGGCAACTAATGCCGCGTGAAGAGGCTTGCGGTCGCACCATTCTGTACGAAGTTGTTGCAGTCACCAAGAAAGGAGCACAGAAATTCAAGTTTTAGTTTTTGAACAATTTTTGGCCGGTTTTGCTGCCTTGTAGTTGACCTAGGACCTTAAGATTTTGCATGAACCGACCTCTGGCAGCCACATTACACGAGAAAATGCGAGAAGTGGTAATGTGTAGTGAAAACAGCAAAAAACCTAACGATTTCTACATTTGTTTTCGAAATGACGTAAGTGAAAATCTTCACAATGGACGCATTACTGTCAGATACGTTTACATTTATCGTCTAGCAACTAATGCCGCGTGACGAATTTTGCGGTCGCACCACTCTGTACGATGAAGAAGCTTGTAAGTTGTTGCAGTCACCAAGAAAAGAGCACAGAAATTCAAGTTTTAGTTTTTGAAAATTCAATATTTGGCCGCTATTGCTTCCTGGTTGTTGACCTACGACCTTATAATTTAGCATGATCCGAACCCTGGCTACCACATTACACGAGAAAAAGCGAGAAGTGGTAATGCGTAGAAAAAACCGCAGGAAACCTAACGTTTTATACAATTGTTTTCAAGATGACGTAACTGAGAATCTTCACAATGGACGCATTTCTCACGGAAACGCTTACATTTATCGTCTGGCAACTAATGCCGCGTGATGAGGTTTGCGGTCGCACCACTCTGTACGAGGTAGAAGCTTCTAAGTTGTTGCAGTCACCGAGAAAGGAGCACAGTATTCCAAGTTTTAGTTTTTGAAAATTCAATTTTTGGCCGGTTTTGCTGCCTTGTAATTGGCCTAGGAAATTAAGATTTTGCATGAACCGAACCCTGGCAACCGCATTTCACGAGAAAAAGCGAGAAGTGGTAATGCGTATTAAAAACCGCAGAAAACCTAACGTTTTCTACATTTATTTTCGAAATGACGTAACTGGAAATCGTCACATTGGACGCATTTCTCTCGGAAACGTTTACATTTATCGTGCGGCAACTATTGCCGCGTGATGAGGTTTGCGGTCGCACCACTCTGTACGAGGTAGAAGCTTGTAAGTTGTTGCAGTCACCGAGAGAGGAGCACAGAAATTCAAGTTTTAGTTTTTGAAAATTCAATTTTTGGCCAGTTTTGCTGCCTTGTAGTTGACCTAGGACCTTAAGGTTTAGCATGAACCGAACTCTGGCAGCCACATTACACGAGGAAAAGCGAGAAGTGGTAATGTGTAGTAAAAACAGCAAAAAAACTAACGTTTTCTACATTTGTTTTCGAAATGACGTAACTGGAAATCGTCACATTGGACGCTTTACTCTCAGAAAAGTTTACATTTATCGTCTGGCAACTAATGCCGCGTGACGAGGTTTGCGGTCGCACCACTCTGTACGAAGTAGAAACTTCTAAGTTGTTGCAGTCAGCAACAAAGGAGCCAGAAATTCTAGTTTTAGTTTTTGAAAATTCAATATTTGGCCGATATTGCTGCATTGTAGTTGACCTAGGACCTTAAGATTTTGCATGAACCGAACTCTGGCAGCCTTATTACACGATAAAATGCGAGAAGTGGTAATGTGTAGTAAAAACGGAAAAAAACCTAACGTTTTCTACATTTGTTTTCGAAATGACGTAAGTGAAAATCATCACAATGGAAGCATTACTGTCAGATACGTTTACATTTATCGTCTGGCAACTAATGCCGCGTGACGAGGTTTGCGGTCGCACCACTCTGTACGATGTAGAAGCTCGAAAGTTGTTGCAGTCACCATGAAAGGAGCACAGAAATTCAAGTTTTCGTTTTTGAAAATTCAATTTTTGGCCGGTTTTGCTGCATTGTAGTTGACCTAGGATATTAAAATTATGCATGAACCGAACCCTGGCTGCCACATTTCACGAGAAAAAGCGAGAAGTGGTAATGCGTAGTAAAAACCGCGGAAAACCTAACGTTTTCCACATTTGTTTTCGAAATGACGTAACTGAAAATCGTCACATTGGACCCATTTCTCTCGGAAACGTTTACATTTATCGTCTGGCAACTAATGCCGCGTGACGAGGTTTGCGGTCGCACCACTCTGTACGATGTAGAAGTTTCTATGTTGTTTCAGTCACCAAGAAAGGAGAACAGAATTTCAGTTTTAGTATTTGAAAATTCAATTTGTGGCCGGTTTTGCTGCTTTGTATTTGACCTAGGACCTTAATATTTTGCATGAACCGAACCCTGGCAGCCACATTACACGATAAAAAGCGAGAAGTGGTAATGCCTAGTAAAAACCGCAGAAATCCTGATGGTTTCTACATTTGTTTTCGAAATGACGTAACTGAATATGTTCACATCCGACGCATTTCTCTCGGAAACGTTTACATTTATCGTCTGGCTACTAATGCCGCGTGACGAGGTTTGCGGTCGCACCACTCTGTACGAAGTAGAAGCTTCTAAGTTGTTGCAGTCACCAAGAAAGAAGCACAGAAATTCAAGTTTTAGTTTTTGAACAATTTTTGGCCGGTTTTGCTACCTTGTAGTTGACCTAGGATTTTGCATGAACCGAACTCTGGCAGCCACATTACACGAGAAAAAGCGAGAAGTGGTAATGTGTAGTAAAAACAACAAAAAACCTAACGTTTTCTACATTTGTTTTCGAAATGACATAAGTGAAAATCTTCGCAATGGACGCATTACTGTCAGATACGTTTACATTTATCGTCTGGCAACTAATGCTGCGTGACGAGGTCTTCGGTCGCACCACTCTGTACGATGTAGAAGCTTGTAAGTTGTTGCAGTCACCAAGAAAGGAGCACAGAAATTCAAGTTTTAGTTTTTGAAAATTCAATTTTTGGCCAGTTTTGCTGCCTTGTTGTTGACCTAGGATATTAAGATTTTGCATGAACCGAACCCTGGCAGCCACATTTCACGAGAAAAAGCGAGAAGTGGTAATGCGTAGTAAAAACCGCAGAGAACCTAACATTTTATACATTTGTTTTCGAAATGACGTAACTGAAAATCTTCACATAGGAGGCATTTCTCTCGGAAACGTTTATATTTATCGTCTGGCAACTAATGCCGCGTGATGAGGTTTGCGATCGCACCACTCTGTACGAAGTAGAAGCTTCTAAGTTGTGCAGTCACCAAGAAAGAGGCACAGAAATTCAAGTTTTAGTTTTTGAAAATTCAGTTTTTGGCTGCTTTTGCTGCCTTGTAGTTGACTAGGACCTTAAGATTTTGCATGAACCGAACCCTGGCAGCCACATTAAACGGGAAAAAGCGATAAGTGGTAATGCTTAGTAAAAACGGCAGCAAACCTAACGTTTTCTACACTTCTTTTCGAAATGCCGTAACTGGAAATCGTCACATTGGACGCATTTCTCTCGGAAACGTTTACATTTATCGTCTGGCAACTAATGGTGCGTGACGACGTTTGAGATCGCATCACTCTGTACGAAGTAGAAGCTTCTAAGTTGTTGCCGTAACCAAGAAAGGAGCACAGAAATTCAAGTTTTAGTTTTCAAAATTCAATTTTTGGCCCTGTTTTGCTGACTTGTAGTTGACCTAGGCCCTTAAGATTTTGCATGAACCCAACTCTGGCAGCCACATTACACGAGAAAAAGCGAGAAGTGGTAATGCGTAGTAAAAACCACAGAAAACCTAACGTTTTCTACATTTGTTTTCGAAATGACGTAACTAAAAATCGTCACAATGTACGCATTTCTCTCGGAAACGTTTACATTTATCGTCTGGCAACTAATGCCACGAGATGAGGTTTGCGGTCGCACCACTCTGTACGAAGTAGAAGCTTCTGACTTGTTACAGTCACTAAGAAAGGGGCTCAGAAATTCACGGTTTAGTTTTTGAAAATTCAGTTTTTGGCCGGTTTTGCTGCGTTGTAGTTGACCTAAGACCTTAAAATTTGACATGAACCGAACTCTGGCAGCCACATTACACGAGAAAAAGCGAGAAGTGGTAATGTGTATTAAGAACCGCAGAAAACCTAACGTTTTATACATTTGTTTTCATAATGACGTAACTGAAAATAGTCATATTGGACGCATTTCTCTCGGAAACGTTTACATTTATCGTCTGGCAACTAATGCCGCGTGACGAGGTTTGCGGTCGCACCACTCTGTACGAAGTAGAAGCTTCTAAGTTGTTGCAGTCACCAAGCAAGGGGCACAGAAATTCAAGTTTCAGTTTATAGAAATTCAGTTTTTGGCCGCTTTTGCTGCCTTGTAGTTGACATATGACCTTAAGAATTTGCGTGAACCGAACTCTGGCAGCCACATTACACGAGAAAAAGCGAGAAATGGTAATGCGTAGTAAAAACCGCAGAAAAGCTAACGTTTTATACATTTGTTTTCGAAATGACGTAACTGGAAATCGTCACATTGGACGCATTTCTCTCGGAAACGTTTACATTTATCGTCTGGCAACTAATGCCGCGTGTCGAGGTTTGCGGTCGCAACACACTGTACGAAGTCGAAGCTTCTAAGTTGTTGCAGTCACCAAGAAAGGAGCACAGAAATTCAAGTTTTAGTTTTTGAAATTTCAGTTTTTGGCCGGTTTTGCTGCCTTGTAGTTGACCTAGGATATTAAGATTTTGCATGAACCGAACCCTGGCTGCCACATTTCACGAGAAAAAGCGAGAAGTGGTAATGCGTAGTAAAAACCGCAGAAAACCTAACATTTTCTACATTTGTTTTGAAATGACGTAACTGAAAATCGTCGAATTGGACGCATTTCTCTCGGAAACGTTTACGTTTATCGTCTGGCAACTAATGCCGCGTGACGAGGTTTGCGGTCGCACCACTCTGTACGATGTAGAAGCTTCTAAGTTGTTTCAGTCACCAAGCAAGGAGCACAGAATTTCAGTTTTAGTTTTTGAAAATTAAATTTTTGGCCGGTTTTGCTGCTTTGTAGTTGACCTAGGACCTTAAGATTTTGCATGAACGGAACCCTGGCAGCCACATTACACGAGAAAAAGCGAGAAGTGGTAACGCCTAGTAAAAACCGCAGAAATCATGACGTTTTCTACATTTGTTTTCGAAATGACGTAACTGAATATCTTCACATCGGACGCATTTCTCTCGGAAACGTTTACATTTATCGTCTGGCAACTAATGCCGCGTGACGAGGTTTGCGGTCGCAGCACTCTGAACGATGTAGAAGCTTGTAAGTTGTTGCAGTCACCAAGAAAGGAGCACAGAAATTCAAGTTTTAGTTTTTGAAAATTCGATATTTGGCCGGTATTGCTTCCTTGTTGTTGACCTACGACCTTAAGATTTAGCATGATCCGAACCCTGGCAACCACATTACACGAGTAAAAGCGAGAAGTGGTAATGCGTAGAAAAAACCGCAGAAATCCTAACGTTTAATACAATTGTTTTCGAAATGACGTAACTGAGAATCTTCACAATGGACGCATTTCTCACGGAAACGCTTACATTTATCGTCTGGCAACTAATGCCGCGTGATGAGGTTTGCGGTCGCACCACTCTGTACGAAGTAGAAGCTTCTAAGTCGTTGCAGTCACCAAGAAAGGAGCACAGAAATTCAAGTTTTAGTTTTTGAAAATTCAATATTTGGCCGGTATTGCTTCCTTGTTGTTGACCTAGGACCTTAAGATTTTGCATGAACCGAACCCTGGCAGCCACATTACACGAGAAAAAGCGAGAAGTGGTAATGCGTAGTAAAAACCCCGCAGCAAACCTAACGTTTTCTACATTTGTTTTCGAAATGACGTAACTGGAAATATTCACATTGGACGCTTTACTCTGTGAAACGTTTACATTTATCGTCTGGCAACTAATGCCGCGTGATGAGGTTTGCGGTCGCACCACTCTGTACGAAGTAGAAACTTCTAAGTTGTTGCAGTCAGCAACAAAGGAGCCAGAAATTCTAGTTTTAGTTTTTGAAAATTCAATATTTGGCCGATATTGCTGCCTTGTAGTTGACCTAGGACCTTAAGATTTATCATGATGCGAACCCTGGCAACCACATTACACGAGAAGAAGCGAGAAGTGGTAATGCTTAGTAAAAACCGCATAAAACCTAACGTTTTCTACATTTGTTTTCGAAATGACGCAACTGGAAATCGTCACATTGGACGCATTTCTCTCGGAAACGTTTACATTTATCGTCTGGCAACTAATGCCGCGAGAAGAGGTTTGCCGTCGCACCACTCTGTACGAAGTAGAAGCTTCTAACTTGTTACAGTCACTAAGAAAGGGGCTCAGAAATTCACGGTTTAGTTTTTGAAAATTCAGTTTTTGGCCGGTTTTGCTGCGTTGTAGTTGACCTAAGACCTTAAAATTTGACACGAACCGAACTCTGGCAGCCACATTACACGAGAAAAAGCGAGAAGTTGTAATGTGTATTAAGAACCGCAGAAAACCTAACGTTTTCTACATTTGTTTTCATAATGACGTAACTGAAAATAGTCATATTGGACGCATTTCTCTCGGAAACGTTTACATTTATCGTCTGGCAACTAATGCCGCGTGACGAGGTTTGCGGTCGCACCACTCTGAACGAAGTAGAAGCTTCTAAGTTGTTGCAGTCACCAAGCAAGGGGCACAGAAATTCAAGTTTCAGTTTATAAAAATTCAGTTTATGGCCGCTTTTGCTGCCTTGTAGTTGACATATGACCTTAAGAATTTGCATGAACCGAACTCTGGCAGCCACATTACACGAGAAAAAGCGAGAAATGGTAATGCGTAGTAAAAACCGCAGAAAACCTAACGTTTTATACATTTGTTTTCGAAATGACGTAACTGGAAATCGTCACATTGGACGCATTTCTCTCGGAAACGTTTACATTTATCGTCTGGCAACTAATGCCGCGCGTCGAGGTTTGCGGTCGCAACACATTGTACGAAGTCGAAGCTTCTAAGTTGTTGCAGTCACCAAGAAAGGAGCACAGAAATTCAAGTTTTAGTTTTTGAAATTTCAGTTTTTGGCCGGTTTTGCTGCCTTGTAGTTGACCTAGGATATTAAGATTTTGCATGAACCGAACCCTGGCTGCCACATTTCACGAGAAAAAGCGAGAACTGGTAACACGTAGTAAAAACCGCAGAAAACCTAGCGTTTTCTACATTTTTTTCGAAATGACGTAACTGAAAATCTTCACATAGGACGCATTTCTCTCGGAAACGTTTATATTTATCGTCTGGCAACTAATGCCGCGTGATGAGGTTTGCGATCGGACCACTCTGTACGAAGTAGAAGCTTCTAAGTTGTGCAGTCACCAAGAAAGGAGCACAGAAATTCAAGTTTTAGTTTTTGAACAATTTTTGGACGGTTTTGCTGCCTTGTAGTTGACCTAGGACCTTAAGATTTTGTATGAACCGAACTCTGGCAGCCACATTACACGAGAAAATGCGAGAAGTGGTAATGTGTAGTGAAAACAGCAAAAAACCTAACGATTTCTACATTTGTTTTCGAAATGACGTAAGTGAAAATCTTCACAATGGACGCATTACTGTCAGATACGTTTACATTTATCGTCTGGCAACTAACGCCGCGTGACGAGGTTTGCGGTCGCACCACTCTGTACGATGAAGAAGCTTGTAAGTTGTTGCAGTCACCAAGAAAGGTGCACAGAAATTCAAGTTTTTGTTTTTGAAAATTCAATATTTGGCCGCTATTGCTTCCTTGTTGTTGACCTACGACCTTATAATTTAGCATGATCCGAACCCTGGCAACCACATTACACGAGAAAAAGCGAGAAGTGGTAATGCGCAGAAAAAACCGCAGAAAACCTAACGTTTTATACAATTGTTTTCGAAATGACGTAACTGAGAATCTTCACAATAGACGCATTTCTCACGGAAACGATTACATTTATCGTCTGGCAACTAATGCCGCGTGATGAGGTTTGGGGTCGCACCACTCTGTACGAGGTAGAAGCTTCTAAGTTGTTGCAGTCACCGAGAAAGGAGCACAGAAATTCAAGTTTTAGTTTTTGAAAATTCAATTTTTGGCCGGTTTTGCTGCCTTGTAGTTGACCTAGGACCTTAAGGTTTAGCATGAACCGAACTCTGGCAGCCACATTACACGAGGAAAAGCGAGAAGTGGTAATGTGTAGTAAAAACAGCAAAAAAACTAACGTTTTCTACATTTGTTTTCGAAATGACGTAAGTGAAAATCATCACAATGGAAGCATTACTGTCAGATACGTTTACATTTATCGTCTGGCAACTAATGCCACGTGTCGAGGTTTGCGGTCGCACCACTCTTTACGATGTAGAAGCTTGAAAGTTGTTGCAGTCACCAAGAAAGGAGCACAAAAATTCAAGTTATAGTTTTTGAAAATTCAATTTTTGGCCGGTTTTGCTGCCTTGTAGTTGACGTAGGATATTAAGATTTTGCATGAACCGAACCCTGGCTGCCACATTTCACGAGAAAAAGCGAGAAGTGGTAATGCGTAGTAAAAACCGCAGAAAACCTAACGTTTTTCACATTTATTTTCGAAATGACGTAACTGAAAATCGTCACATTGGACGCATTTCCTCGGAAACGTTTACATTTATCGTCTGGCTACTAATGCCGCGTGACGAGGTTTGCGGTCGCACCACTCTGTACGAAGTAGAAGCTTCTAAGTTGTTGCAGTCACCAAGAAAGAAACACAGAAATTCAAGTTTTAGTTTTTGAACAATTTTTGGCCGGTTTTGCTACCTTGTAGTTGACCTAGGATTTTGCATGAACCGAACTCTGGCAGCCACATTACACGGGAAAAAGCGAGAAGTGGTAATGTGTAGTAAAAACAGCAAAAAACCTAACGTTTTCTACATTTGTTTTCGAAACGACATAAGTGAAAATCTTCGCAATGGACGCATTACTGTCAGATACGTTTACATTTATCGTCTGGCAACTAATGCTGAGTGACGAGGTCTTCGGTCGCACCACTCTGTACGATGTGTCACCAAGAAAGTGGCACAGAAATTCAAGTTATAGTTTTGGAAAATTAAGTTTTTGGCCCCTTTTGTTGCCTTGTAGTTGACCTAGGACCTTATGAATTTGCATGAACTGAACCCTGGCAGCCACATAACACGAGAAAAAGCGAGAAGTGGTAATGCCTAGTAAAAACCGCAGAAATCCTGACGTTTTCTACATTTGTTTTCGAAATGACACACCTGGAAATCTTCACAATGCACGCATTTCTCTCGGAAACGTTTACAATTATCGTCTGGCAGCTAATGCCGCGTGACGATGTTTGCTGTCGCACCACTCTCTACGAAGTAAAAGGTTCTAAATTGTTGCAGTCACCAAGAAAGTGGCACAGAAATTCAACTTTTAGTTTTTGAAAATTCAGTTTTTGGCCGCTTTTGCTGCCTTGTAGTTGACCTAGGACCTTAAGATTTTGCATGAACCGAACCCTGGCAGCCACATTAAACGAGAAAAAGCGATAAGTGGTAATGCCTAGTAAAAACCGCAGCAAACCTAACGTTTTCTACACTTCTTTTCGAAATGCCGTAACTGGAGATCGTTACAATGGACGCATTTCTCTCGGAAACATTTACATTTATCGTCTGGCAACTAATGCCGCGTGACACTGTTTGCGGTCGCACCACTCTGTACGAAGTACAAGCTTCTAAGTTGTTTCAGTCACCAAGAAAGGGGCACAGATATTCAAGTTTAGGTTTTTGAAAATTCAGTTTTTGGACGCTTTTGCAGCCTTGTAGTTGACCTAGGACCTTAAGATTTTGTATGAACCGAACTCTGGCAGCCACATTACACGAGAAAAAGCGAGAAATGGTAATGCGTAGTAAAAGCCGCAGAAAACCTAACGTTTTCTACATTTGTTTTCGAAATGACGTAACTGGTAATCGTCACATTGGACGCATTTCTCTCGGAAACGTTTACATTTATCGTCTGGCAACTATTGCCGCGCGACGAGGTTTGCGGTCTCACCACCCTGTACGAAGTAGTAACTTCTAAGTTGTTGCAGTCACCAAGAAAGGAGCAAAGAAATTCAAGTTTTAGTTTTTGAAAATTCAATTTTTGGCCGATTTTGCTGCCTTGTAGTTGACCTAGGACTTTAAGATTTTGCATGAACCGAATCATGGCAGCCACATTACACGAGAAAAAGGGAGAAGTGGTAATGCGTAGCAAAAACCGCAGAATTCCTAACGTTTTCTACATTTATTTTCCTAATGACGTAACTGAAAATCGTCATATTGGACGCATTTCTCTCGGAAACGTTTACATTTATCGTCTGGCAACTAATGCCGCGTGACGAGGTTTGCGGTCGCACCACTCTGTACGAAGTAGAACCTTCTAAGTTGTTGCAGTCACCAAGCAAGGGGCACAGAAATTCAAGTTTCAGTTTATAAAAATTCAGTTTTTGGCCGCTTTTGCTGTCTTCTAGTTGACATATGACCTTAAGAAATTGCATGAACCGAACTCTGGCAGCCACATTACACGAGAAAAAGCGAGAAGTGGTAATGCGTAGTAAAAACCACAGAAAACCTAACTTTTTCTACATTTGTTTTGAAATGACGTAACTAAAAATCGTCACAATGGACGCATTTCTCTCGGAAACGTTTACATTTATCGTCTGGCAACTAATGCCGCGTAATGAGTTTTGCGGTCGCACCACTCTGTACGAAGTAGAAACTTCTAAGTTGTTGCAGTCAGCAACAAAGGAGCCAGAAATTCTAGTTTTAGTTTTTGAAAATTCAATATTTGGCCGATATTGCTGCATTGTAGTTGACCTCGGACCTTAAGATTTTGTATGAACCGAACTCTGGCAGCCACATTACACGAGAAAAAGCGAGAAATGGTAATGCGTAGTAAAAGCCGCAGAAAACCTAACGTTTTCTACATTTGTTTTCGAAATGACGTAACTGGTAATCGTCACATTGGACGCATTTCTCTCGGAAACGTTTACATTTATCGTCTGGCAACTATTGCCGCGCGACGAGGTTTGCGGTCTCACCACCCTGTACGAAGTAGTAACTTCTAAGTTGTTGCAGTCACCAAGAAAGGAGCAAAGAAATTCAAGTTTTAGTTTTTGAAAATTCAATTTTTGGCCGATTTTGCTGCCTTGTAGTTGACCTAGGACTTTAAGATTTTGCATGAACCGAATCATGGCAGCCACATTACACGAGAAAAAGGGAGAAGTGGTAATGCGTAGCAAAAACCGCAGAATTTCTAACGTTTTCTACATTTATTTTCCTAATGACGTAACTGAAAATCGTCATATTGGACGCATTTCTCTCGGAAACGTTTACATTTATCGTCTGGCAACTAATGCCGCGTGACGAGGTTTGCGGTCGCACCACTCTGTACGAAGTAGAACCTTCTAAGTTGTTGCAGTCACCAAGCAAGGGGCACAGAAATTCAAGTTTCAGTTTATAAAAATTCAGTTTTTGGCCGCTTTTGCTGTCTTCTAGTTGACATATGACCTTAAGAATTTGCATGAACCGAACTCTGGCAGCCACATTACACGAGAAAAAGCGAGAAGTGGTAATGCGTAGTAAAAACCACAGAAAACCTAACGTTTTCTACATTTGTTTTGAAATGACGTAACTAAAAATCGTCACAATGGACGCATTTCTCTCGGAAACGTTTACATTTATCGTCTGGCAACTAATGCCGCGTAATGAGTTTTGCGGTCGCACCACTCTGTACGAAGTAGAAACTTCTAAGTTGTTGCAGTCAGCAACAAAGGAGCCAGAAATTCTAGTTTTAGTTTTTGAAAATTCAATATTTGGCCGATATTGCTGCATTGTAGTTGACCTAGGACCTTAAGATTTCGCATGAACCGAACTCTGGCAGCCACATTACACGAGAAAAAACGAGAAGTGGTAATGCCTCGTAAAAACCGCAGAAATCCTGACGGTTTCTACATTTGTTTTCGAAATGACGTAACTGAATATCTTCACATCCGACGCATTTCTCTCGGAAACGTTTACATTTATCGTCTGGCTACTAATGCCGCGTGACGAGGTTTGCGGTCGCACCACTCTGTACGAAGTAGAAGCTTCTAAGTTGTTGCAGTTACCAAGAAAGAAGCACAGAAATTCAAGTTTTAGTTTTTTAACAATTTTTGGCCGGTTTTGCTACCTTGTAGTTGACCTAGGACTTTGCATGAACCGAACTCTGGCAGCCACATTACACGAGAAAAAGCGAGAAGGGGTAATGTGTAGTAAAAACAGCAAAAAACCTAACGTTTTCTACATTTGTTTTCGAAATGACATAAGTGAAAATCTTCGCAATGGACGTATTACTGTCAGATCCGTTTACATTTATCGTCTGGCAAGTAATGCTGCGTGACGAGGTCTTCGGTCGCACCACTCTGTACGATGTAGAAGTTCGTAAGTTGTTGCAGTCACCAAGAAAGGAGCACAGAAATTCAAGTTTTAGTTTTTGAAAATTCAATTTTTGGCCAGTTTTGCTGCTTTGTAGTTGACCTAGGACCTTATAATTTTGCATGAACGGAACCCTGGCAGCCACATTACACGAGAAAAAGCGAGAAGTGGTAATGCCTAGTAAAAACCGCAGAAATCCTGACGTTTTCTACATTTGTTTTCGAAATGACGTAACTGAATATCTTCACATCGGACGCATTTCTCTCGGAAACATTTACATTTATCGTCTGGCAACTAATGCCGCGTGACGAGGTTTGCGGTCGCACCATTCTGTACGATGTAGAAGCTTCTAAGTTGTTGCAGTCACCAAGAAAGGTGCACAGAAATTCAAGTTTTAGTTTTTGAACAATTTTTGGCCGGTTTTGCTGCTTTGTAGTTGACCTAAGACCTTAAAATTTGACATGAACCGAACACTGGCAGCCACATTACACGAGAAAAAGCGAGAAGTGGTAATGTGTATTAAGAACCGCAGAAAACCTAACGTTTTCTACATTTGTTTTCATAATGACGTAACTGAAAATAGTCATATTGGACGCATTTCTCTCGGAAACGTTTACATTTATCGTCTGGCAACTAATGCCACGTGACGAGGTTTGCGGTCGCACCACTCCGTACGAAGTAGAAGCTTCTAAGTTGTTGCAGTCACCAAGCAAGGGGCACAGAAATTCAAGTTTCAGTTTATAAAAATTCAGTTTTTGGCCGCTTTTGCTGTCTTGTAGTTGACATATGACCTTAAGAATTTGCATGAACCGAACTCTGGCAGCCACATTGCACGAGATAAAGCGAGAAATGGTAATGCGTAGTAAAAACCTCAGAAACCCTAACGTTTTATACATTTGTTTTCGAAATGACGTAACTGGAAATCGTCACATTAAACGCATTTCTCTCGGAAACGTTTACATTTATCGTCTGGCAACTAATGCCGCGTGTCGAGGTTTGCGGTCGCAAGACACTGTACGAAGTCGAAGCTTCTAAGTTGTTGCAGTCACCAAGAAAGGAGCACAGAAATTCAAGTTTTAGTTTTTGAAATTTCAGTTTTTGGCCGGTTTTGCTAGCTTGTAGTTGACCTACGGCCTTAAAATTTTGCATGAACCGTACCCTGGCAGCCACATTACACGAGAAAAAGCGAGAAGTGGTAATGCGTAGTAAAAACCGCAGAAAACCTAACGTTTTCTACATTTGTTTTCGAAATGACGTAACTAAAAATCGTCACAATGGACGCATTTCTCTCGGAAACGTTTACATTTATCGTGCGGCAACTATTGCCGCGTGACGAGGTCTGCGGTCGCACCACTCTGTACGAAGTAGAGGCTTCTAAGTTGTTGCAGTCACCAAGAAACGAGCACAGAAATTCTAGTTTTAGTTTTGAAAATTCAGTTTTTGGCCGACTTTGTTGCCTTGTCGTTGACCTAGGACCTTAAGATTTTGCATGAACCGAACTCTGGCAGTCACATTCCACGAGAAAAAGCGAGAAGTGGCAATGTGTAGTAAGAACCGCAGAAAACCTAACGTTTTCTACATTTGTTTTCATAATGACGTAACTGAAAATCTTCAAATTGGACGCATTTCTCTCGGAAACGTTTACATTTATCGTCTGGCAACTAATGCCGCGTGACGAGGTTTGCGGTCGCACCACTCTGTACGAAGTAGAAGCTTCTAAGTTGTTGCAGTCACCAAGCAAGAGGCACAGAAATTGTGGTGTCACCGCCTGACACCACACTTGCTAGGTGGTAGCTTAAATCGGCCGCGGTCCATTTAGTACATGTCGGACCCGCGTGTCGCCACTGTGTAATCGCAGACCTAGCGCCACCACCAAGGCAGGTCTCGAGATACGTGACAGCACTCGCCCCAGTTGTACGGACAACCTAGCTAGCGACTAGATGTACGAAGCCTTTCTCTCTCATTAGCCGAGAGACAGAATAGCCTTCAGCTAAGTTAATGGCTACGTACTAGCAAGGCGCCATTAGCCTTACAGTGATTGTAATTAAAGTCTCCTGTGTATAGTCAAGAGCGATGTACCACAATGATTGATTAAAGATAAGTATTAATCCAGCTACGTACTATTCTTCTTACCATTAATTACGTAGCCTGTTCCAGTACTTCACGCCCGTCTGCGTTAGTCTAGCGTGCATTTTCAGCCATCTCGAACTACAAGGTGTTTGCCCAGCTACCGACACATCAGAAATTCAAGTTTCAGTTTATAAAAATTCAGTTTTTGGCCGCTTTTGCTGCCTTGTAGTTGACATATGACCTTAAGAATTTGCATGAACCGAACTCTGGCAGCCACATTACACGATAAAAAGCGAGAAGTGGTAATGCGTAGTAAAAACCGCAGAAAACCTAACGTTTCCTACATTTGTTTTCGTAATGATGTAACTGGAAATAGGCACATTGGTCGCATTTCTCTCGGAAACGTTCACATTTATCGTCTGGCAACTTATGCCGCGTGACGAGGTTTGCGGTCGCACCACTCTGTACGAAGTAGAAGCTTCTAACTTGTCGCAGTCACCAAGAAAGGGGCACAGAAATTCAAGTTTGTTTTTTTAAATTCAGTTTTTGGCCGCTTTTGCTGGCTTGTAGTTGACCTAGGACCTTAAGATTTTGCATGAACTGAACCCTGGCAGCCACATTACACGAGAAAAAGCGGGAAGTGGTAATGCGTAGTAAAAACCGCTGAAAACCTAACGTTCTCTACATTTGTTTTCGAAATGACGTAACTGAAAATCGTTACAATGGACGCATTTCTCTCGGAAACGTTTACATTTATCGTCTGGCAACTAATGCCGCGTGACGAGGTTTGCGGTTGCACCACTCTGTACAAAGTTGAAGCTTCTCAGTTGTTGCATTCACCAAGAAAGGGGCACAGAAATTCAAGTTTTAGTTTTTGAAAATTCAATTTTTGGCCGGTTTTGCTGCCTTGTAGTTGACCTAGGACCTTACAATTTTGCTTGAACCGAACCCTGGCAGCCACATAACACGAGACAAAGCGAGAAGTGGTAATGCGTTGTAAAGACCGCAGAAAACCGAACGTTTTTTACATTTGTTTTCGAAATGACGTAACTGGAAATCGTCGCGTTGAACGCATTTCTCTCGGAAACGTTTACATTTATCGTCTGGCAACTAGTGGCGCGTGACGAGGTTTGCGGTCGCACCACTCTGTAGGTAGTAGAAACTTCTAAGTAGTTGCAGTCACCAAGAAAGGGGCACAGAAATTCAACTTTTAGTTTTTGAAAATTCAGTTTTTGGCTGCTTTTGCTGCCTTGTAGTTGACCTTGGACCTTAAGATATTGCATGAACTGAACTCTGGCAGCCACATTACACGAGAAAAAGCGAGAAGTGGTAATGCGTAGTAAAAACCGCAGAAAACCTAACGTTTTCTACATTTGTTTTCGGAATGACGTAACTGAATTTCGTCACATTGGATGCTTTTCTCTCGGAAACGTTTACATTTATCGTCTGGCAACTAATGCCTCGTGACGAGGTTTGCGGTCGCACCACTCTGTACGAAGGAGAAGCTTCTAAGTTGTTGCAGTCACCAAGAAAGGGGAACAGAAATTAAAGTTTCAGTTTTAGAAAATTCAATTTTTGGCCTGTTTTGCTGCCTTGTAGTTGACCTAGGACCTTAAGATTTGGTATGAACCGAACTCTGGCTGCCACATCACACGAGAAAAAGCGAGAAGCGAGAAGTGGTAACGCGTAGTAAAAACCGCAGAAAACCTAACGTTTTCTACATTTGTTTTCGAAACGACGTAACTGAAAATCGTCGCAATGGACGCATTACTCTCGGAAACGTTTACATTTATCGTCCGTTAACTAATGCCGCGTGATGAGGTTTGCGGTCGCACCACTCTGTACGAAGTAGAAGCTTCTAAATTGTTGCAGTCACCAAGAAAGGAGCACAGAAATTCAAGTTTTAGTTTTTGAAAATTCAGTTTTTGGCCGCTCTTGCTTGCTTGTAGTTGACCTAGGACCTTAAGATTTGGATGAACCGAACCCTGGCAGCCACATTACACGAGAAAGAGCGAGAAGTGGTAATGCGTAGTAAAAAGCGCAGAAAACCTAACGTTTTCTACATTTGTTTTCGAAATGACGAAACTGAAAATCGTCACATTAGACGCATTTCTCTCGGAAACGTTTACATTTGTCGTCTGGCAACTAATGCCGCGTGACGAGGCTTGCGGTCGCACCACTCTGTATGAAGTAGAAACTTCTAAGTTATTGCAGTTACCAAGAAAGGAGCACAGAAATTCAAGTTTTAGTTTTTGAAAATTCAGTTTTTTGGCCGCTCTTGCTGCCTTGTAGTTGACCTAGGACCTTAAGATTTTGCATGAACCGGACCCTGGCTGCCACATTACACGAGAAAGTGCGAGAAGTGGTAATACGTAGTAAAAACTTCCCCTGCGGGTCCGGGGATTAGAATAGCCCGCGGTATTCCTGCCTGTCGTAAGAGGCGACTAAAAGGAGTCCATCCCCCTCACGGGGGTAGTTAGCGCCTGCGTCCTGAGACGGACGGTTCCACGACCTATAATCGTGGTCTTTTTGGTTTTTCACTTCTCGTTTCTTCCTTCCTTTTGTTGGTTCCTTTCCTTGCTCTTCTCGACCTCACTGTCTTCCTTACTCTTTCCCTTGACTTCTCCTTGCCTTCTCATTGCCTTTTTCTCCTTGCCTTCTCATTGCATTTTTCTCCTTGCCTTCTCATTGCCTTTTTCTCCTTGCCTTCTCATTGCCTTTTTTTCCTTGCCTTCTCCTTGCCTTTTTTTCCTTGCCTTCTCCTTGCCTTTTCTCCTTGCCTTCTCATTACCTTCTTCTCCTTGCCTTCTCATTACCTTCTTCTCCTTGCCTTCTCTGGTCTCCGCGTCGGCGTTTGAGACAGTCTGTCCTCTTTCTCCCTCTCTCTCTTCTTTTTCCTCTTCTTCCTTCCTCCCTGTGCGTGCCTGAAGGCCGACCCATGCGTTCGCACGCGTAGCCGGTGACGGGGTAACGCGTAATTCCCCGCCCTGGGTAGACATGTAAGGCACGCCCGTACCCCCTGGTAAAGGCCAGGCCCGGGGAGGGGTGATTGCCTGAGCTGATACCTTCTGACCATGCCGATTGGTCCCTCCGTCTGTTTCTCGGGAGGTGTGACCTGAGGTGTAAACATTCACCTAAGGCGGGAGTGCCCTCTGAGAGGGTCCCCACAAGGATGGAGCGCGCCATCGGAGACGCTGGCAATCATGGGGGATTCCTCCGCAATGGATTCTACTCCATCTCTTTCGACTTCGACTCAAAAACGGAAACGTGACCAGCCAACAGTGACAAAAGTACTACCGCCTGCCCCACAGTTCCTCGTAGTTTCTCGATCTGAGGACGGAAAGGATTTTTCCTCTGTCAACCCTTTCGTTATTCAGAAAGGCGTAGATGCCATAGCCGGATCTGTCAAATCTTGTACCAGGTTGCGAAACGGCACCTTATTACTAGAAACTGAGAGTGCCTTTCAGGCACAAAAACTGCTTCGGGCCACCCTCCTGTACACGTTCCCTGTCCGGGTGGAGGCCCACCGAACTTTGAACTCGTCTCGTGGTGTAGTCTATACTAGCTGCCTCGACGGATTGACTGATGAGGAGCTTCAATCATTCCTCGCTGAGCAGGGCGTGACGGCTGTCCATAGGGTCATGAAAAAGGTCAACAATGACCTTGTACCGACCCGGACAATTTTCTTGACCTTCGATAGTGTTAAGCTGCCATCGCGCATCAAGGCGGGCTACGAGGTTATCTCTGTTCGCCCCTATGTCCCGACACCTACGCGCTGCTACCAGTGTCAGCGTTTCAATCACACTAGACAGTCTTGTTCAAATGCGGCTAAATGTGTCACTTGTGGCAGGGATGCCCATGAGGGTGACTGTCCACCTCCGTCTCCTCGTTGTGTGAACTGTCAGGGTGACCATGCCGCATCCTCCCGCGACTGTCCTGTCTATAAGGAAGAACGCTGTATCCAAGAAATTCGGGTCAAAGAGAAAGTGTCCACCTCGGCTGCTCGCAAGCTATTGGCTAGTAGGAAGCCCACGCTGCTCCCAGCGGGGAAATACAGTACTGTCCTCGCCTCTCCTCGGACTACCCGGGAGGTAGCAACCCAGACATGCGATCTGACCTTCAGCACCACGGTCGTCCGTTCGGCCAGTGCTAAGATCGCGCGGTCGAAGTCTACTCTTCCTCCCATCACCCCACAGACACGAGCACCTTCCTCAGCTTCTGCTAAGACGAAGACATCGAAGTCAGATGCACGGGCCTTCAAGAAGGAACCATCCCGTGCAGACTTCCTCCGTACCTCGACCTCCCAGCCTTCGACCGGTACTTCCACTACACGTCCTTCCAAAAAGGCGCATAGGAAGCACAGTTCTCCTTCTCCGCCACGGCGCATTCCTTCTCCTGCGCCACCCAGCGGTTGCCGCCCCAGGCCGTCATCTGTTTCGCCTGGCCGCACCGCTGGTAGCCGTACATCTGGCCGTTCACTGGCGGAGGAAGCTCCCCCTCCCGGCCATCCTCCCGAGATGGCCGATGACCCTATAGACCACATGGACGATGACTGTCCGCCTACTGATAGCGGCGGCAGTGCTCGCTCGAAGCCAGGCCCTAAGCGGCCTTCGAGGTGACCACTTCTCTCATCTTCCTTTTCTTACGATGGCACTTATTCACTGGAATATTCGCAGCATTCGCTCCAACCGAGAGGACTTGAAGTTGCTGCTCCGCTTACACCGTCCGCTCGTCGTGGCCCTCCAGGAAACGAAGCTACGCCCATGCGATCAAATTGCCTTGGCACACTACACCTCTGTGCGTTTTGACCTACCCCCTGTGGTAGGTATCCCAGCTCATGGAGGGGTTATGTTGCTGGTCCGGGATGATATTTACTACGATCCCATCACGTTGCACACCGGCCTGCAGGCAGTTGCCATCCGCATTACTCTCCCCACTTTTACGTTTTCCTTTTGTACCGTTTACACTCCATCGTCATCTGCCGTTACCAGGGCAGACGTGATGCAACTTATTGCTCAGCTACCTGCACCATTTTTGTTAACAGGAGACTTCAATGCCCACCATCCCCTTTGGGGCTCTCCAGCATCCTGCCCGAGGGGCTCCTTGTTAGCAGACCTTTTCAACCAGCTCGATCTTGTCTGCCTCAATACTGGCGCCCCTACTTTTCTTTCGGACACATCTCACACCTATTCCCATTTAGACCTCTCTATATGTACTCCCCAACTTGCACGCCGGTTTGAGTGGTATGCACTTTCTGATACATATTCGAGCGACCACTTCCCGTGTGTTATCCATCTCCTGCAGCATACCCCCTCTCCGTGCTTCTCTAATTGGACCATCTCCAAGGCAGACTGGGGGCTCTTCTCTTCCAGGGCGACCTTTCAGGATCAAACCTTTACAAGCTGCGATCGTCAGGTCGCACACCTCACGGAAGTCATTCTCGCTGCTGCTGAATATTCCATCCCTCACCCTCCTCCTTCTCCACGTCGCGTACCGGTCCCCTGGTGGACCGCGGCATGTAGAGACGCTTTACGTGCTCGTCGACGTGCTTTACGCACATTTAAACGCCACCCTACAGTGGCGAATTGTATCAATTATAAACGATTACGTGCTCAGTGTCGTCGTATTATCAAAGAAAGCAAGAAAGCCAGCTGGGCTGCTTTCACAAGCACCTTCAACAGTTTTACTCCTTCTTCTGTTGTCTGGGGTAGCCTGCGCCGGCTATCTGGCACTAAGGTCCACTCACCAGTTTCTGGCTTGAAGGTCGCGAATGACGTCCTTGTAGCCCCTGAGGCTGTCTCCAATGCCTTCGGCCGCTTTTTCGCAGAGGTTTCGAGCTCCGCTCATTACCACCCTGCCTTCCTCCCCCGCAAACAGGCAGAGGAGGCTAGGCCACCTAACTTCCGCTCCTCGAATAGTGAAAGTTATAATGCCCCATTCACCATGCGGGAACTCGAAAACGCACTTGGCCGATCACGGTCCTCTGCTCCAGGGCCAGATTCTATTCATATTCAGATGCTGAAGAACCTTTCTCCTGCGGGTAAAGGTTTTCTTCTTCGTACATACAATCGCATCTGGATTGAGGGACATGTTCCCGCATGCTGGCGCGAGTCTATTGTTGTCCCGATTCCTAAGCCGGGGAAGGACAAGCACTTGCCTTCCAGTTATCGACCTATCTCGCTTACCAGCTGTGTCTGTAAAGTGATGGAGCGAATGGTTAACTCTCGATTGGTTTGGCTGCTCGAGTCTCGACGCCTACTTACCAATGTACAATGTGGATTTCGTAGGCGCCGCTCTGCTGTTGACCATCTGGTTACCTTGTCGACCTTCATTATGAATAACTTCTTGCGGAAGCGCCCGACCGCGGCTGTGCTCTTTGATTTGGAGAAGGCTTACGACACCTGTTGGAAGGCGGGCATTCTCCGCACCATGCATACATGGGGCCTTCGCGGTCGCCTCCCTCTTTTTATTCGTTCCTTTTTAATGGATCGACAGTTCAGGGTACGTGTGGGTTCTGTCCTGTCCGACACCTTTCGCCAGGAGAATGGGATGCCAATAATGGATTGCCTCCCAGCTGATGTATCAGGCTCCCTTTTCGTGGACGATTTTACCATCTATTGCAGCGCGCAGTGTACACGTGTCCTGGAGCGCTGTCTTCAGCGTTCTCTTGACCGTCTTTACTCCTGGAGTGTCGCCAATGGCTTCCGTTTTTCTGCCGAGAAGACGGTCTGTATTAACTTCTGGCGCTACAAAGAGTTTCTCCCACCGTCCTTACGACTCGGTCCCGTTGCTCTCCCAATCGTGGAGACAACCAAATTTTTAGGCCTTACATTTGACAGGAAACTTAGCTGGTCTCCACATGTGTCATATTTGGCCGCCCGTTGTACCCGTTCTTTAAATGTCCTCCGTGTTCTCAGTGGTCTGTCGTGGGGAGCGGATCGAACCGTCCTACTTCGTCTATATCGGTCGATCGTCCGCTCCAAGCTGGATTATGGGAGCTTCGTATACTCCTCTGCACGGCCATCCATCTTACGCCGCCTCAGCTCCATACAACATCGGGGTTTACGACTTGCGATCGGAGCATTTTATACCAGTCCCGTAGAGAGTCTTCACGCTGACGCTGGCGAATTGCCACTCACCTACCGGCGCGATATACTGCTTTGTCGGTATGCCTGTCGGCTACTGTCAATGCCCGACCATCCGTCTTATCGTTCCTTTTTTGACGACTCTCTTGACCGTCAATACGGGTTGTATGTCTCTGCCCTGCTACCCCCTGGAGTTCGCTTTCGTCGCCTCCTTCAACACCTTAATTTTTCACTCCCTGCAACCTTTCGAGTGGGCGAGAGCCGCACGCCACCTTGGCTCCAGGCTCAGGTCCGCGTTCACCTTGACCTAAATCGCTCCCAAAAGAGGTCACCCCCGGTTCCGTCTACCACTCCCGTTTTTTGGAACTTCGTTCGAAGTTCATCGACATGACTTTCATTTATACAGATGGCTCTAAGACCAATGACGGGGTCGGGTGTTCCTTTATTGTCGAGGCACAAAGTTTCAAATACCGGATTCCATGGCCATTGTTCTGTCTTCACAGCTGAGCTCTTTGCCCTCCGCATATTGCAGCACGCGACAAGGGCTTGCAGACGATAATGTAACCGTTTCAGAGAGAAAAGCATTACGTCGATTATAGATGCGCTTTTGGAATTCAAATGGGAATCGCTGAAGGAAAGATGACATTGTTTCTGAAGAACACTATTGAGACAATTTCGAGAACCAGCGTTTGAAGCTGATTGCAGAATGATGCTGCTGTATGGATAGCTAGATTACATTCTATTAATAGTAAGAGGAAAAATCATTGTTCTGTGTATGAAGTAAATCTAAATATACATACATACATTCCTTCCATTTCAGGTGGCTGAAAATAAAATCATCTTCATGAATTTTTCAAAGATGAAAATTGCAATCATTCTTGTTGTACTGCATATGCTGTTTGGAGTTCTTCTGAGTCTTTGGAATCACTTGTGAGGTCCTGATTATGTGATTTACTTTAAGTGTCAGATAATGTTTTCGTCATGAACTTTTCTTAGTGTGTGATTTGAAAAATATTGATAGTAATAGTTACGAGATAATTGTGCCCATAGATTATTACAAGCACTGAATTATGTGCGTCTTCATTGTGCACAACATAGTTCACAATAGTGAGAATTACAACGTAATGTTTTCGTGCCTTTTTTTCACACACACACACACAGCTTAAATCTGGATAAAATAATGTTCAATTCTTGCCACAAGTTTTAAGCATTGTGGAATTAACTTAAACGACTCTGCACATTTATTACAAAACGTAAAAGAATTGTTTACAGGACATGTAAAGATGATCCATTGAGTTGCGGTCAGGCACAACATAAAGACCAATGAAGAGACTGTTACACATGCAGCTGTTGGCGAAAGGCTTTTTCATCAAAGAAAATGCACACATTGACACAAGCAAGCACACTTTATGCATACTCAGCCGCCACCATCATTAGCTCGAACAGAACACACATTTATTGGATCTGTGAGAATTTGGCATGTAGAATACAAAACATGACAATCTTGAATAATTGTTGAGCAGTTAGTATATGCCTGCACTGTAAATAATTAATGAGGTAACATGGAACATGAAAAAAGCTGACAACTTGTTAATAGTGTGTTACACAGTATGGGAGCCTAAGTGCACTCAGTAGCTCCATAATACACACGTATTTTCGTGTACATAAAATACATACAACCCTAAACAGATGAAAACATTATGTACCATGAAAATTAATCAAAAAAGCAAGATTTGTATGTTGGCTATCAGCATGCACTGTTGTGAAGTCAAATACAAGGATGATATGTGCCTAGTAACACTGTTAATAAGTACCCATAACTGTTGTTGTGGTCTTCAGTCCTGAGACTGGTTTGATGCAGTTCTCCATGCTACTATATCCTGTGCAACCTACATCCTTCTGAATCTGCTAAGTGGAATCATCTCTTGGTCTCCCAATACGATTTTTACCCTCCACGCTGCCCTCCAATACTAAATTGGTGATCCCTTGATGCCTCAGAACATGTCCTACCAACCGATCCCTTCTTCTGGTCACTTTGTGCCACGAACGTCTCTTCTCCCCAATCCTATTCAATACTTCCTCATTAGTTATGTGATCTACCCATCTAATCTTCAGCATTCTTTTGTAGCACCACTTTTCGAAAGCTTCTATTCTCTTCTTGTCCAAACTATTTATCGTCCATGTTTCACTTCCATACATGGCTACACTCCATACAAATACTTTCAGAATTGTTTTTCTGACACTTGAATCTATAGTCGATGTTATCAAATTTCTCTTCTTCAGAAACGTTCCTTGCCATTGCCAGTCTCCATTTTATATCCTCTCTACTTCGACCATCATCAGTTATTTTGCTCCTCAAATAGCAAAACTCCTTTACTACTTTAAGTGTCTCATTTCCTAATCTAATTCCCTCAGCATCACTCGACTTAATTCGACTACACCCATAACAATGAGTATATAATGCACAAAACATTTGCATTAGGGCTCATAGCTGTTTCAATAATAATGCACATACTGCTTACTGATGCAGAATTTATTGTGATACTTATTAGCTTATTGTTTGTTCAAACACGTATAAAAGATGCAGTTACAATGTGTACTAATAAACTGGAGATGTGATGCTATAGAATGGCACTGTGATTCTAGGGTTGGTCAACACTGAAGAGATATTTCTGATGTAACTTGGAAAGAAAACTTCAAACCATAATTTAGACACTTTCAGTTAAGGCAATCTGCATATCCACATTGCGCATTTGCACCTTCACTATTTAATGAGTTGCCACTCCCATGTACAATAAAACCTTACCCATTTCAAGCAGCCTTTATTAATACTATACCACGGCAGTGCAATGATGATTTTAGTGCCACATCAGATTAGTAATTGTGCATGGCTGTTGTATGAGCATTGAATGTTGTACATCGGCACATGATGCATTCAGTTAACAGATCATAATTGTTGGGGCCGGTTTAACGACCTGTGGTTTCATATTAACGACACTTACACACAAAATAAGTTCAGAACACAATGTTGATTGTAACACAGTACAGAAACACATTTAAAGAGAGCGAGTGGTACATTCTAATGATCAGCAGTTATCTGTATTTCCTATTCAGCCATGATTGTGACACAACTTTACTATATTAAAGGAAAAACCCTGCTAAGGTTTCAGTGTACAGACTATGTTGGCTAAATATTTTCCTTAGATGCACTTAAACAAATGCTCCATACACCATTAGTCAAATATTACTGCAATTTCAGAGCAGTGGCTGTCTGATTCTAGCCAAGATCCCTACTCACATTTCTTTTCTTCAAATGTGTGTTCTGAATAAAAAAGTGTTCGACTAACCTAGTCTTCACTTGCCCCCTTCCAACCCAATCCAGCCCTTGTGAAAGTCTTCAAAAGTATGTATAAAGTTTTACAATGTTGTTTTCCATTGTGCTTCCTCACGCACTGCTAACACGTACTCGTACATGCAAGAAAATAAGAAGAAAAATACACTGAACATTTAAACAACAAAAATGTTTAAAGAACAGCAGTTCAATTTTTATCACACAATTAAAACTTACTTGCACAGCCAGTGTATTTCATGCTAAGATTTAATGATTGTGCTATGTACAATAGTTAAAGAAAAGTTTTTATTTACTTAACAAAAAGTGTTACTGTACTGGAAATATGAGGGGCATTCAATAAGTAAAGCAACAAAATTTTTTCTGGAAGCAACTTTCTTATTTAAGATGCCAGTAACGATATTGTTTCCCATTCTCTTGGTTGTAAAAACATGTTTCTCCGTAAAACCATGTTTCTCAAAATAATCTATGGGCAATGCGATGGGCTTATGCCAGTTTACTGGGAGCGCCTGTATGCCTGCGTGTACCACTCTGCTGGTTGACATCGGAGTGAATATCCTGTTGCACCAATAACTGCACCATCTTCCACATACTTCCTGCGGAGTGCAAGCCGCATTGAGCCAAACAGATGGAAGTCGGAATGTGTGAGATTGTCAGTAGGCTGTATAAGGAACAATAGTCCAATGCAGTTTCGTGAGCAGCTCCTCTTGGATATAGGCTTGTTTTAGGTCTTGGATTGTCATGGAGAAGGAGAATTTTGTTTGCATTTTTGTGGCGACGAACACCCTAAAGTCGTTTCTTCAATTTCCTGAGTGTAGCGCAATAAATGTCAGTTAATTGTTGCACCGCAAGGGAGGACATGAAACAGAATAATCCCTTCAGAATTCCAGAACATTGTCGCCGTGACTTTAATGGCCGGGTGTACGGCTTTGATCTTTTTCCTCGGAGAAGTGGCATGGGACGACTCTGTGGAATGCAGTTTTGTTTCCGGTTTAGAGTGACGAACCCATGTTTCATCGCCTGTGATGATGTTTGACAAAAAATTGTCATCAGCCTCGTAACACGCAAGCAGTTCTCCACAGATGGTCCTTCCTTGCTCTTTATGGTCTTCTGTTAGGTGGTGTGGAATCCAGTGGGCACACATCTTTGAGTAACCCATCTAGTGGATGACTGTGACATCACTTCAACAGATGTCCAGTTGAACAGTGAAATGTTTTGATTGTGAACAGTCACCCAACTCGACTGAGAGTGCAAGTTCCTAGATTGTAGGAGTCCTAGCTGTGTGCAGCTGCTGGCACGTGGGAGATTAGATAGGTTTGCTTAACCTTGTTGCGATGGTGACGAATGCCTGCCCAATGACTCACCGTGCTTTTGTTCACTAACAGGTCTCTGTAGACATCCGGCCACAAGAAACGCAGTGACAGCTCCCTGCTCGGAATACTCCTCTGTTACAGACACCATTTTGAAGACTACACACAGTACTGCCACCTATCAAACTTGATGAGCTATGGTGGCAGAAGTGGTAATATTCCACAATTTCCCACAACAAATTGCGCACATCTCGACCAAAATTTGTGGAGAAAGAAATGTTTGTTGCACTACATATTGAATTCTCCTCATATTTATGGCACTGAATGCTGTGTGGTGCATCGTAAATGAAACAAAAATGCCAATTAATTGTTTCGTTAAGGAATAAACTTTTGAGGTTATCCATACTCAGTTATCTCAGCTATTTGATAAAAAAATAGAATGTATAAAAATGGCACCAGTAAGACAGCTTTACAGAACAAATTGGTTTGCTTGTGGGGGAAAAGCAAAAATAGTTGACATCACACAAGATATACAGAATGTGGTCAGATGATATATTGATGCACTTCAATAAATGGATTAATTTGGGAAACATTCACAAGAAATATTTAAATAGCGGCTCAGCATTAGGTCAAATTGACCTAAAAATAAAATAAAATTGAAAAGATTGGGAGCAGTAGATATTGGGAAGTGTTTTTGAAGAGTGTTTCTGCTTTTAGAGCAGAAAGATAACATGACAGTGTTCTTTCTATAGCTTTTACTCATCAGGTACCTTCTTGCAGTTTGTCATTAGTGTGTGTGTGTGTGTGTGTGTGTGTGTGTGTGTGTGTGTGTGTGTGTTGGGCACTCATTTTATCCCTGAAGACAAGTGGGAGAGACACTATTAAAAGTTGAGAGTTTTATCTGAAATGACACAGTCGTGTTCAGAAAAGACTTTTCTTTATGAATGTAGGAAGCCACCCTGTAAATGCTTGATAGGGTAACTAGTAGGTAACAACATATCCAGTTTAATGTAATGTATGTAATTAGGCAAAAGGGATCTGATAGTGTGACCTGAAGACTTGTTAAGTAATCGCTGAAGTCTGGCAACTTGAAAATATACAGGAGATGATCTGGAATTATTTTCAGTAGTATGGTAATATAAAGGGCTCATCAGTTTGTCAGACGGAACTGACATGTCAGAACCACAAGAAAGGTTGTTTAAAGAACACAAACATTATCTTTAGAGTATCAGTAAGTGTAGCTAATGGATCAGACAGTAGTAAAATTTAGAGCAGAAATGTATGTTGTTTACTTGTTGCTAGTGTGACCAAAATACCTATTTTCAGTGGGAGAGACTAAAGCATTGCAAGGTGTACGATGTCTGCTCTCTTCTTCATAATTTAGACTTTGTATGACCCAAGATAAGCCAAGAAAGGTGACAAAAAGTGCCCCCACGTGTTCCTATGGGTTCACATCAGGCAAATTTGGTGCCGAGACATGAATGTAAATTCACTATTGTGCTCCTAAAACGAATCTAGTTCTGTTCTCGTTTTGTGACACCGTCAGTTATTCTGCTAGATGAGGCCACGAAGTGCGAAGACATTCTGGAGGTGCACAATAATGTTCTCAGCTGTTAGGGTGCCTTTGATTACTACCACAGTTGCCCTGTAAGTCCATGTGAATGTCCCCCCACTGAATGGTGTGCTCCGAAACACTTCAGCTTGCACCAGTCTTCTACTGTCATCAGCTCTGCCACAGATTGCACCTACCCTGATTTACAGATTGGGCAAGCCTCTGACCTACACATTCTGTGATGCAGCAGGGACATCCAACACCATGTTGTCTAATTGTTCTTTCACTGTCCGTCAACCACTTTCCATAAATGCTCACACAACACTAATGGCTACCCAGCTTCACCATTTCAGAGGTGCTCAATCAGAGTCGCTGGACCCTAATAATCTGCCCTTTCACAAAATTGCTTAGGTCAATGTAATTTGTCATTTGCAGACTGTATTGTTGCTAGTTGTAGATCGACAATGATAGTTATGGAAGAGGGTCCTGTACTCAGCGTGCAGTGCTTGCAAAAGAGCAAAGAGAGTGCAGAGATTTTCTTCAAAATAGAAGCTTCAGAATAGAAGCTTCAAATTTGAAGATGTCTTTACAATGGGATGTTAAGGACTGGTCATCTTAAATTTTTGGCAGACTTGTAAGATTTGAAGGTCAGTGCCAGGACAGGAGATTCGTAAAGCAATAAGACATATAAAAAAATTTAAATGTCCTATTAAAGTTAGATGATTTCTGGGCACTAACAAGTATAAAGCAAGTATAATTTAGGTGCAAAATCATTGAAAGATTGGTTCAGATCTCGGCATCCTGTTTTTTAAATATATTTATTCAAAAAAGGAAATGGAAATTAACAAATATTGAATCATACGAGGTGTAAAACTTTGCTTCTGCCTTTTTTCCCCCAATATTTGATGCTTTAATGAAATAAATTGGTTACACATGACCTAACAGATGATAGTCAGAGGGAGGAATGTCTGGAGAATACGGCGAGTGGGTAGGACTTCCCATTTTAACATTTCCAAGTTTTTGACCTCCTTTGAAACGAGGGGTGAAGCGTTGTCGTGCTGCAAAATCACTTCATCGTCCCTCTCCATGTATTGCGGCAGTTTGTCTTTTAATGCTCTGCTCAGACACATTAATTGCATTCGATAACGAGCACCTGTTATGGTTTCACTTGGTTTTAACACCTCATACTACACAACGCTGAGCTGGTCCCAACAAAAGCAGAGTGTGATTTTGGAGTTGCGAATATTCGGTTTGGCCATCTACATGGAAGCCGGGATATTCCCATGATTTTTTGCATTTAGGGTTATCGTAATGAACCCATTTTTTGTACCCGGTCACAATGCGATGCAGAAATCCCTTCCGTTTTTGTCTCTGAAGCGATTGCTCACAAACACACAAATGCCGTTCAACGTCTCTTGGTTTCAGCTCACGCAGGACCCAAGTTCCTTCTTTCTGAATGATGCCCATAGCATTGAGATGTTTTGAAATGGCTTTCTGTGTCACCCCCCACCCCCCCCCCCCCACCCCCACTAATCGTGCCAATTCTTCTTGAGTTTGACGCTAGTCTTCACTCAGCAATGTCTCCAATTCTGCATCTTCGAAAACATTCTCTCTCCCACCCCTATGCCGACCTACGACGATAAAATCACCGTTCTTGAGGTGTTGAAAGCACTCAGGACACGTTCTTTCACTAATAGCGTCCTTACCATATGTACTTGAGAGCATTCGATGAGGCTCAGCTTGTGTTTCCTTCATATTGAAGCACAATCGTAACACCATCTGCAAATGACGAGAATTAGGCTCATAAACTGACATCTTCAATCAAGAACAACTTTACGATGCAGACAAAAATCGACTAATGTTTGAATGAGGCTTTGTTGACTGAGGTCCAAGCTAACTGCCTGTCGTCTGCAATCTGTTTCTTTCGTCCGCTACTTACCATTGTCGCCACCTAATGGCAAACTTTTTATATTTAATTAGTGTTAGTGTGAAAATGACACATGCAAAATACTTTTTGTTAATTGATAAAAAAATTACATACTCCATGGCCATAAACCACCAAGATACAGGGTGAACTCCAGAAATAGTTTCTTTACTTAAATGTCCACACTATATATATGTCTCTATGCTCTGGCAGAGAACAACTGTGGGCAGGTAGATGTGACACCCTTCAAAGGTGGGTAAACTTCCTGTGTTTCTACCGTCTGGAAGTACTTTAGATTGGTCAGCCAAGATGACTAAAGAAGCTACGATCGGGTGTTTGTAAATCCAGGGACAATCTTGTCAAATGGAAATTTTCCAGTGGAATGGCTCTGTAAAATGTGGACAATAAAGAATGGATCACCTGTGCCACTGCTTATGCTGCCCTGAGTAGTGCAGTCGTGTAGTGATGGGTAGCTGATGAAGACTGAAGGCAGTGCAGTTGCTGTGGCCCAGTTGTGGGCCAAGATCATGTAGCTGATTATGTAAACCATGTAAATTGTGGTTTTAGTGGTATCACATAATATGGTAGAATTTTGTATGGCTTCTGGCTTGAGTAAATAAATAAACCTCTAGATTCAAATAACGTTTTGTTTTTTCCAACTGATGTTTCACATTTGTGTAACAAAATTTAATTTGTGAGTACTTGGATTTTCATGCAGATAGTAATTAAAAATAAATAGATAAATTTTTATTAACAAATTTGAGTCCATATTATTTGGTAACTATCATTTCTCTTAGTTAATTAATGAGAAATTCAGAAAAGTAAGAATGAATGTTATACTTGTAGTGAGATTCAAAAAATCATCATGATTATAGTCTGCTTACGCTGTGCACGTAGCTGCCAACAAATTTGTGAATAAAACATAAATGTCTCGTATTTAAGAATGCTTGGAAAGCATCTAGTCTTCAAATGAGATTTTTTTAAAATTGCCTTGTACCCCTTAAGGAAACGGATGGAGTTTCAGGTCTCATTTGGCTGTCTTGCTGTAGGTATGCATTGATGATTTCTTCAAGGCAACAGCAAATATTTGTAAGACTTGACACGGAACTGACTGTTGTTAATAAACAGGGGGCTGCTCATCATAAAAAAGCTGGAAACCGTGATTTTGCTGCACCAATCGATTGTGAGTACATGTCTGCAAGTGTCTCTCCCTCATGCTGTGTTGAGTACTTGCGTGTGTCATTATGTTTGAGTGAGTAAGACGAGCTCATGTGTTTACTGACTAGATGAGTACAACACACACAAACAAACAAAAAAGTTCATGGATAACATGTGCAGGAGTGATTGTCTGGAAGTATTTTGGTAAAATCTCCAGCAAAGTGTACAATGCAAAACTTAGTGGCAAAATGGTACCAAACAGGTACTGTAGTGCATAAAAACTGTAATCCCACATCAGTCTTACTATGATTATTTTCTGTGCCAGATTTATTTTGCCCAGACTGTAGATCTCATTGTGTATGGGTTGCTGAACCCTAACCTCTCTCCTTTCCATATCTCTGTTCATTCTTAGTTGTTCCTAGAAACAAGTGATCTTCGCAAGTTGCGATTGGTATCATGGAAGTAACTGTTAACTTGCTCATAGCAGGATTAAGAGAATGAAGCTGTGGTGTGTAGGTTTTCTTGATGCATCAAAATTGATACATTTCATGTTATCCAATCATATTTTACAGCTTGTATATATTTGTAGTTCACTAGAATTCTCTTACTAATTTCTTCAGTTCCATATGTCATAGAAAATATATATGTGACAGGATGCTCAGTAAGAGAGTTAATTAAATATAAACCAGAATTTTCTTAAGTTTATTTAAGCTTTAGAAAAATTCATACACACAAAATTACTTTTCTGTGAGGTCAACTGACTTGGAAACACATTTTTCCCTGTGGTTGGACAGTGTCTTGATCTGTTTCTGTAAAATAATGTGGCTGTGGCAGCAGCCAGTTGTCCATGAAAGCTTTGACAGCACCATTATTGTCAAATGTGTGCAGACTGCTTTTTTTAGTGGTCCAAACAAATGAAACATGTGGGGCGTTAAGTCCAGACTGTAGAGAGCATGTTCTACTGTGGTCCACAACAGTTTCTGATTTTTTTGTTGAGTTTGGGCAGCTGTGTTCGGTCAAGCATTGTCATGATGTTTTGTTTGGTCCAGTAGCAATTTGAGCAACTGTTATTCAGTGGTTGTCTTCAGTAAGCTGGCAAACAGTGTGGATGTTATGTCATGCTAGTCCTTGTGCGAAGTTGGTGAGCTGCCTTCTCAATTGCTTCTTGTCCTGATACAAATGTTTGTGCCATGCATATTCTTGAGTCTTTCTCGGGGTGTTGTCTCTGAAATGTGCTGCAAGTCTTTCCAAAAATTTGAACAGTTTTACAACCTTTATTGTGACAAACTTTATTATAATGTGTTGTGCAACAGAGGTCCCTACCTTTCGCTCTGACGTTACTGTTTCTTCAGTCAATCTAGCTGTGGAGAACAGCCATTGGAAACCAAAGCAACAACGAGGAGAGATCGCACCACTCTTCGTTTACAAAAAGGCACACAAAACAAATATTCCGATATATATTTGATCCACCCTTGCACTTACTTCCTGATGGTGAAATTCTGAGTATCGCTGATAGAAGCACTTGAAGAAGAAGAAGAAGAAGAAGAAGAAGAAGATATCACACACTTCCAGAACTTCTGTATTCTTTCTTTAGGAGGGCAGTTAGATAGGGTGGACAAAGCTGAAGTGAGGGCAGTGTCTGAGGCCAGGTTGTGAACGACCTAGCTGTTGAGAAAAAGATGAAACAAAGGTTAGCGAGAAAGCAGGTAAAAGAGTGAGCAGAGGTAGTAGTAGTGTTGGATTGTCACACTTTCCCTTCAATATGATGCTGCTGTAGTGCCTACCTTTGACTTCCTACTTTCTCCAACATCTTTCATCTCTGCCTCCTATCACGCTTACAATAGGTGGGTCTGAGCATGCTGCCACTCCTTTCCAGCCTTCCCAAACTAACGCCACTTCCATATCTAATGAAGGAATTCATATGTTCCCCGCGTTTGTAATAGTTTTCTATTGTTTTAAGTTTATCCATCAGCAGTACTTTGTATTTTGCCAGCTGAAGGTATGTTTTGGTGATGATTTCTGAATTGAATTTTCCTTTTGGTACATAGTGTACATGTGTTAATTTTGATGTTAGTTTTCATCAGCGTCCATTTGAGTAATTCACATATCACTCTCATATTTGTTTTACAATAGAGTATTGACTCTGTTGTGACAGTGCCACGACATTCAAAAGTGCCGCTACGTTAGTACGCGAACACGGCGATAGAGGCGCTCCGCAGCTCGGCCGAGCGCGGGAGCGCCACCTGGTTATGAACGGCGCCGGCCGCATGTCACGGCAGGGCAGTCGAATGACAGATACGGAGTTAGTAACATGTAACCCGCTAGTGTTTCTACTTTTGTATCTCCACGCACTTTATTAGTGATTAAAGGTTATAACACTTTTTGGCGACGAGGTCGGATATTTTTTTCCTGCGTTGTGGACTTGTGTGTTCGTGTCGGGGCAGACATGGAACAGCTTATGCAAGCGCTTATTGAACAACAAACACAGCTGACGGCTGCTATTCAGGCGTTGTCGACGTCGCTTACTCATCGTCTGTCTTCCTCTTCTCCGCCTCCGTTCCCTCCTTATGACGAGGCCGCTGAAGACTGGGAGGATTATGAGAAGCGTTTGCTGCAACACTTCTTGGCTTTCGGCGTTGTCGACGCTCCTATGTGTAAGTCGTTATTTCTATCTTGGATTTCCCCACGGATCTATCAGCTGCTATCTCAGTTAGCCCCTCTGCGGGAACCTACTTCTCTGTCCTTCCAAGAAATGTGTGACTTATTGTCTAACTATTACCGAAAAAACACCCATGTCGTTGCCGCCCGCGTGGCGTTCTACCGGTGTCGTAAACAGCCCCATCAATCTTACCGGGCTTGGGCGGCCGAACTACACGGTCTGAGTCGGAAATGTCAGTTTGTCACGGACACTCATCATGAGTCTTACGCTGATTCAATGGTTAGGGACGCTATTTTACGGCTTGCTCCTGATAAAGAAGTTCGGCAACGTGCCTTACAATTGCCAAACCCGTCGTTGTCGGAAGTTCTCAGCATCGCTCAATCGTTTGAAGTGTCTCACGCTGCCGGTGCGCAAATCGACGCGTGGTGTGATGTAGGCGCTGTACAAACCACTTTCGACGCAGACAATGTGCCTGTTTCGCAGGGAAACGACGATGTGGCGGCGGTGCACTCGCGTCAACAACGTCGCGTTGGGCCGCCACGCTCGCAGCGAAAACAGCAACCACAGAAGCGGGTTCGTTCCGCCCTTCCTTCTTGTCCACGCTGTTTCGTACAGCATGACAGAGCCGCGTGTCCAAAACGTTGGGCCACGTGTAATTCATGTAGGAAAAAAGGCCACATTGCTTCTGTGTGTCAGTCCCCTAAAGTTCCTGTCGACGAGGACGAGGCATCGGACATGGAAGTTAACTGTGTGCTTTCTCAAACGAATAAGTTGTTTGTTACTGTTCGTGTTCTGGATAAAGACATTCGCATGCAAGTGGACACTGGCTCTGCAGTAACTCTCATTAATTCTCGCACGTATTTGGAGTTAGGCTCCCCTTCCTTGTCTCCAGTTACGCGAAATCTACGAACTTATAATAAGCAGAAAATTCCTATCGTTGGCCAGTTTGATGCTTCCACTGCCTACAAGTCTGTTGTTAGGCCCCTCACGTTTTATGTGGTGGATCATTCGGGCACTGAAAACCTGTTCAGGTATGATGCTTTCCAGTTGTTCGGGTTTTCCATTGATGATGATGTGCACCTCATATCTCAGGACATTCCGTATCAACAGCTGGATGGCTTGTGTTCTGAATTCTCGTCCGTGTTCTCTGCTGGTCTGGGTCGGGCCAAGAATTTTGAAGCCCACATTACTCTTAAACCTACGGCTCGCCCTAAGTTTTTCCGGGCACGCCCTATTCCGATGTCGTTGCGTGCGCCTGTCAAAGCTGAGATAAACAGGTTAACAGCTTCGGGGATTCTCCTTCCTGTTACCTCCAGCGAGTGGGCATCGCCCATCGTGGTGGTTTCTAAACCTAACGGGAGTCTGCGATTGTGTGGTGATTTTAAAGCCACTGTCAGCGCTCAAAGCCTCATTGACACTTATCCTCTTCCCCGTCCTGAGGAGTTATTTACCAAGCTCGCTGGGGGCCAGTTCTTTTCCAAACTTGACTTATCGGAGGCGCACCATCAGTTGCCGTTGGATGCATCTTCCAAGGAATTTCTCGTCATCAACACTCCTTGTGGGTTGTATCAGTACCAGCGGTTACCATTTGGCGTCGCTAGCGCGCCGGCCATTTTTCAGCGGTTTTTGGAACAGCTCACGGCTTCCGTTCCCGGCTGCATCAACTACCTGGATGACATTGTTGTCACGGGGGCCTTCACTGAGGAGCACCTTCGCAATTTGCGTTCACTGTTTCGGGTTCTGCATTCAGCAGGGTTGAAGTGCAATCTGGACAAGTCTCAGTTCTTCCAACCCTCCATTGTGTATCTTGGTTTCCACTTGTCCCGTGAGGGTATACGTCCTCTACGACAGCACGTTGCGGCCATTACCGCTCTACCCCGGCCGTCTACGGTCAAAGAACTTCAGGCGTTTCTAGGCAAGGTTGCTTATTATCACAAATTCATTCCCTCCGCGGCGGCGGTGGCTCATCCTCTGCATCAGCTGTTACGCAAAAACGTTCCTTTCTGTTGGTCCGCCGAGTGTGAGCAGGCTTTTGTCCGCCTGAAGGCTCATTTGCAGTCGGCGCCTTGTCTTGCCACATTCCGTCCGGGTCAGCACTTGGTTCTGGCGACTGACGCGTCACAGTATGGCCTAGGGGCTGTTCTCGCCCATCGGTATGAGGATGGGTCGGAACGACCCATCGCCTACGCTTCCAAGACCCTCAACGATGCCCAACGGCGTTATTCTCAAATAGAAAAGGAGGCGCTCGCTATCATTTATGCTCTGAAAAAGTTCAGCGTTTTTTGTATGGTTCTAAGTTTCACCTCATCACCGACCACAAGCCGCTGGTCTCTCTGTTCAGCCCCTCGGCGTCGCTTCCGGATAAGGCAGCTCACCGCCTGCAACGTTGGGCCTTATACTTGGATCGTTTTCACTATGAGATTCACTATCGTCCCACGGCCCAGCACGCCAACGCTGACGCGTTGTCGCGTTTGCCGATGGGCCCCGACCCGGTTTTCGATCGAGATGAACTCCTCTGTTTCCACATTGATGAGGAAGAACGTCGTGCGGTCGAGGGTTTCCCACTTACAGGTTCGCAGGTCGCGTCGGCTACTGCGCGGGACCCGGTCCTGCGTCAGGTGATCGGTTTTGTTCAGCGGTGTTGGCCGGACAGGACCAAGGGCCGGGCGTCGGATCCCCTTCGCAACTACCATGCCTTGCGCCTTCGTCTGTCTGTTCGTGAGGGTATTGTTCTTCTGGCCACGGATGGCGCATCTCCACGGGTTGTGGTGCCCGCCTCTCTTCGCAAAGATGTTCTCAAACTATTGCATGAGGACCATTGGGGGATTTCTCGGACTAAGTCCCTGGCCCGCAGGCACGTTTATTGGCCCGGTATTGATTCGGACATCGCCCACATGGTCGCTGCGTGTGATCAGTGTGTTCAACAACTGGCTGCGCCTCGTACTCTGCCCTCTCCGTGGCCTGATCCGGCGCAGCCGTGGGAACGGGTGCACGCTGACTTTGCCGGCCCCTTCCTCGACACTTACTGGCTACTGTTGATTGACGCCTTCTCGAAGTTTCCGTTTGTTGTTCGATGTCCGTCGCCCACCACTGCGGCGACGACGCTGGCTTTGTCAAAAATCTTTGCGCTAGAAGGTCTTCCTTCCACGATTGTCACGGACAATGGCCCTCAGTTCTCTTCGCAGGCCTTCCGTGATTTTTGTACTGGACAAGGGATTCATCATGTTACAGCACCGCCCTTCCATCCGCAATCGAATGGGGAGGTCGAGCGCCTTGTCCGCACTTTCAAAAGCCAAATGAAAAAATTCCTTAGTGATTTTTCCACAGATGACGCTCTGTTGCAATTTCTGAGTTCTTATCGCTTCACGCCTCTGGGTGATCGCAGCCCTGCGGAACTCTTGCATGGCCGCCAACCGCGCACCCTATTGCATCTGCTTCACCCTGTCAGGCCTTGTACTGTGTCCCCTAGTGCGGGAAAATACCCGGTGGGCGCCGACGTGTGGGCACGGGGGTATGGATCTCGCCCTAAATGGATTCCAGGGGTGGTCCAGGCTCTTCGCGGCCGCCGGCTTTGTGAAATACGTACGGACGACGGCATGGTTGTTCGCCATTACGACCAGATGCGCCCACGAGTGGTGGCCACGCCGGTACCACCGCCCCTTCTTTCGTCTCCACCAGCCCGAGAAGCCAGTCCTGTCGCTGCTGCCGATCTTCCGGGCGTGTTGTTGCTGCCGCCGCCGTCGCTACCGCTTCCGAGTACGCCGGAACCGGCCCCAGTCGCGACGCCGCCTTCTCCGGGACCCATCTCGCTGGAGCACACCCCCAGGTCCACGACACCTATGGATGCTGCTCCGGAGTTTTCACCCATCATCTCGTCCAGGAGGCACGTTCCACGCGCAAGCTTCCGTCCTGGACATTTTCGACCATACTCTCGTGTTTCTCCGCGGGATCTTCTCGGGACCTCCCAAGAGGCCATGGATGTCTCCGCATTGTCCGTGTCTCCACGGAAGTGAGAGTTTTTTTTTTTTTCAAGGGGGGAAAAGTGTTGTGACAGTGCCACGACATTCGAAAGTGCCGCTACGTTAGTACGCGAACACGGCGATAGAGGCGCTCCGCAGCTCGGCCGAGCGCGGGAGCGCCACCTGGTTATGAACGGCGCCGGCCGCATGTCACGGCAGGGCAGTCGAATGACAGATACGGAGTTAGTAACATGTAACCCGCTAGTGTTTCTACTTTTGTATATCCACGCACTTTATTAGTGATTAAAGGTTATAACAGACTCCATGTTTATTAAACAAGTGATGATAAGGCAAATTTATTTACATGGCTCCATTTCTGTTCTCCAGGTATTTCAAAAATTCCATTAACATCGTATGTGAGTTCGGCCCACAGATAACTTATGATCTTCTTTTTCCTCTATAACTGTATCTTGATGTTTGTCAAATGGGTGAATTAGGGACAGACATTTGGTAAGTGATAATTAAATTTTGGACATTTTGAAATTCTACTATAATAGACAGCATTTGTGATTACAGTGGAGGTTTTGTTAAAGTCGTCTTGGTTTTCACTTTTGGAGTATTAGAATAAATTTATAGCTTGTGATTTGATAGATAACTAAACACAACCTTTCCTTTTTCAGGTTTCACAGCAGGCCCTGCGTGTGCTCCATCAATGTTAATCACTTTCATCAATATGGTATTGTTCAAAGGTAGTGTTCCTCCCAAAGGTTGTGATGAGTTCATGTATAGTGGACAGGTGAGCAAGAGTGGAAAAAAGTTTCATTGAATTTGTTTGGTTTCACTCTACATTATCTTCAGTCTTACCTCAAATAGAATTAATCTGTGTTTCCAAACAAGCCCTGGAACTTAATTTCACCAGTTTTGCATTTTTCCGTTACTTTTAGTATATGCAATTTTTTCTTTCTTCTGTATTGCAGAAAGGCTTGCAGAGGTTCTTTGTTGTTCTTGCTCTACTGTGTGTTGCTTGGATGCTTCTTGCAAAACCCATTGTTTTGATAATGAGGCACTGCAAAGCCCACCAAACGGTAAGTATTAATCTGTACCCCCTGCAATGTTTTGAGGCATTTGACACATTTGAGGGTAAATATCTCGCAGGAGATGATAGTGTTGAGTCAGTTTGCTCTTTCATTTAACAGACAATCTTCTGACCTCTCCCACCTTTCAAGCCATCTCGTACCTGCAGAGAACGGCATTGATGCGGAGGTGGGATCGATGTCAGGGACAGCACACAAGGACAGTGCAGATGGGGCTCCCGCGCCACAGAGCAGTGAAGACCACAACCCTGGAGAAATCTTCATCCATCAGGGGATCCACACAATAGAGTACGTGTTAGGCTCTGTCTCTCACACTGCCTCTTATCTGTGACTTTGGGCACTGTCACTGGCGCACGTCCGTAAGTATAAGTGGCTATCTTTTACTTGTTTTTCAAATAATTTATTTCACTATGGCAATATATTTTAAATATAGAGTAGGAGAAATTATATTTCATAGAGGTGCCACTGAACGTAATAAACTTTGGTGGCACTTAGTCTAATGAGAGGTCCTTCACTTCACATTGTCACCTATGAGATGAGATGCATAATGCCTTCTCCAGTGCAGTGCATATTGGTGAGGGAGCACCTTGCTTATTTCACCAGATGATATCATTAACTTGGCATTTTTGTAACTTACAAGGGGACTGAAAGTCAGTGTTGGGATGTAAATTCCTTAAGCAGAACAATACATCACTTCAGAGTTGTGTGGTTTGGAGTTCTACATGTTGCGCTTTTCCACAAAGCTACCAAGCTAAGCAGACTCACTGGATGGGAAACAATTTTTCCTTACTTTCTAAAAATTCCATATTTATTATAGAATAGAAGTTTATTGTCTCTTAACCTACAGTTTCAAGCTATTGACTTAATGTACAGGAGATTTGTGAAAACACAAAAACTGGTTTATACTTTTCCTTGTAATATCAGTAATATATGGTACTGAATAATTAATTAAGCAATTAATTTTTAAAAGTTTGTTACTTTTGAAGAAAAATTATGAAGTCCTAATTACTTATCAAATTTTTAGATTGTCATTTATGAATTCTTCTACTGAACAGCCACATTTTGCACTAGTTTCTCATATAAGGTTTTTCAGTGTTTTAAATTTATGCTGAGCAATTTGCATCCTTTAACTTTGTTATAAATTTTCATGCAGTTTGAGCACAGAGTTTTAAATGATCGTTGGGTACAAAATAATTTTGATTTCTGGTGTTGCAATCATGTTGAAAATGATTTGCTACAAATAAATCAGGGGTACTGTGTACAAAGATAATCAGCTCATATGTACAGTGAAGGAACACTTAATACGCTAAGAATTGTTAGGAGTGGTTGGCATGATTTTCTTCGCCCTACATTGTTCGTATTTGTAATGATGGTTTTCTGAAGTTTTAGTATTAGACACACATTGTTTGAGTTAACACAAAATAAAATTCCATACCTTACTACCAATCCAAAGTAGCTGTGATATACCACTTTTCTTGGGCCTATACTGGTATCATTTTACAATATCTTCATTGCAAATGCTAGGCTATTTAATTTATTTGGAAGATACTGTATATGTGATGACCATTATAGATTTTTATCTTATTGCATTCCTAGAAATTTCACATAGCTTCTTGCAAATCCTGGTTTCTGTGACTGTCCTAGATATAATATAAATTTGCTTGTTTTGATTTAAACTCCATTAACTCATTCTTTTTCATGTTTAATTTTAACAAATTTAAATCAAACCAGGTATCTAATTTTGTTAAAGTATTTAATACAGATTGTGGAATTTGGTCAGTACCGTTACTTTCAATTTAATTTCAAATTTAATGGAAATGTTAATTGGCAAATATTGAAGCATTATTTTAATAAATCAAATATCAAATATGAAATAAAAATGAAATACTTCATTTTAGGGTCCTGTGCCTCTGTTGGCAGAAATGTGTCTAGCTCCAACTACAGCCCCATGTTCAGAGTTTAATTCCTGTCATGCAGCTGTAATCACATTGACATGTTTTCAACAAGAATCACCCGAGTAAAAATGATGGCCCCACCAATGCACTGGCCTTTTGCACCTCCTGTATATGGTACTGCTGCCGTCTGTGTATGTGCACATCATTGCCCCGTGACTTCTGTCGTCTCAGTGTATACAGCAAGTGTAATCTGCTGATGCAATGAGTGGGGTGCCATTTGTCTTTGGTTGATCTGAAGCACTCACTAATTTTATGTCGGTGAGTATCTACACTATCTCGATGCTGTGCTTTCAAAGAATGTGGCCGATTCCGTCCGTCACCCTGGGGATATACATTAGAAATGCTGTGACTGGAATTTCTTCTTTGAAGGTCTCAATTTGCCAGGTATTGTGGTTTACCACATTAATCCTTCACGGAATATCCATTGTGTTTCAAAAATTGTCTTTCATTGGAGCTGATGTGGCCTTATATTTCGAGATATCGATATATTTCGAGGTATCGATATATTTCGAGGTATCGATATATTTCGAGGTATCGATTTATGTCGATGTATCGATTTATTTCGAGGTATCGATTTATTTCGAGGTATCCATATATTTCGAGATATACATTTACATCGGGACATCGATATATTTCTAGAAATCGATTTTCTTCGAGATACCGATTCTTTTCGAGATGTCGGTTTGTTTCGAGACGTCGACATATTACTTGACGTCGGCATACTTCGGGATGTTGGCATACTTCAGGATGTCGATTTATTTCGAGACATTGATTTATTTCGACATATCCATATTCCGAGATATCGACAAAATTCCAGATATTGGTATATTTCGAGATATCGATACACTTCGAGATACCCGTATATTTCGAGATGTCTATTTATGTCGAGATGTCGGCATACTTCGATGCAGGAATTATTTCGAGACATCGATTTATTTCGAGATAACGATTTATTTAAAGGTACCGATTTATTTTGAGGAACCGATTTCTTTCGAGGTACCGATTTAAACACATAGCAGAATAACACAGGAGAAAAGGACAGGGTTTGTTTTCAGTTAACATTTGGTACTGCAGTCCACCCCAAAACTTCATTCCGTATATCTTTCCTCTTATTTCAACATGTGTTTCCACCAAAAAATTTCTATTCAAGCATGCTTTCTGTATTTATATGTTCACACATTCCTTACCTCATTATTTATTTTCCATTATCTTACCTCATCATTTATTTCGAAGAAAATCCTATCTAAACCTGTTGTCCCTAAAACCTACTTTTTTTGTTCATATCCTCTTTCAAAATACTTTTTTGGCCAAACCATTTTCTTATATCTTCTCAATGCATTTCTTTCAATTCATCACAACTTAAGCTAACTTAAATCTACTGAGCTGAGATGCTAAACTAAGGGACAAGGCAATGCAGCAGCACAAAACAATTAACACAAACAGCAATGATAAAAAAAATGCAAATTGGCAAAGCTAGCAGCATTAAGTCTAAATTAGCAGAGCAATTGCAATATTACAACTAATATAAGGCAATGTGCAGCAAACAATAAAATAAATCATTAGAAAAACTGGCTTAACAGAGTAATACAAAGTCAATTTTAGTAGCACTATGCCTGGCAAGCAGCAGCAGCAAATGCAATAACTTATACCTAAACATGACTAAACTCAAGCAGAAAAATATTACACTAAAGACAACAATGCAGATAAGGGAAATGTCTATTCACATATTAATGTCTATGTAATTAGAGTGGTTCACCACAACAAGTTAATCTAACAAACAAATTACCAAGTAGTTGAAGAAAATTATGTATGCAGTTACTGTTATTAATCCCTTCTTATTGTTCTTTCCTTTCCAAGTGCTCCTTTCTCGAATGTGGATCACAAAATAATTATTTAATAGATCTGTTGACAGAAAGTGTTCACGTTAGCAAATGCATGTAAGTTTATTTTATAAAACCAATGCTGCAACACAGCTGGAAAACAGATACCAAATGAAATAGCAAATACGCAAACCAAAGCATAAAAACATCAATCAACAGCTATGTGGCATTTCATAAGTCAGTAGAAATTCTCTCAATTCTCATAGAAAGACACTTGTCATAATCAGGTGTGCAGACGTACGAATATTTCACATCAGTTCATAAGCATTTCAGTAAGTAGCACAAAGTACGAGTAATCATGTTTCCAAGTAATGAGCATGTCGTATTTGCGATGCTTTCTACAAAGAAATGTCAGTAGCGAGGATAACGGCCTCTTTTTTTCTCCACCTGTGCCTCTGAAAGGCAAACACTAATTGGTTTTTTCCAGGCGACTGTCGCACAGTTGGGTGCCCACGACTCATTACGTGAAGGTGGTCACTTAACTTTCTTACTGAAATATTTACGACACCAGTTTGCATTACAGTGACAGTCTCATTTAAAAAATTTCACAGGTCGAGAATTTGCGTTGCAAATGTGTAGAAACAAAATCCTATGAATATAACAGTGTTCAAAAAGTTTTCGTCGGCACTGTGATAAATTCGCGCATTTACACACATTTCATAACTCTTAAAAATACGATTCTTGGTTTCCAACATCCTTTTCCACAAATCAGAGTCCCTAACCACTACTCATTATTCATATATGTATTCGTTGACACTTCTTCAATATTTCATCAAAATAAATACGTAGCATAATCAAATTCCTCATTTAAGGTAGCATCATCTTATTGATCATAAACATACCTCAACAGCATAATACACATCGTCGTCGTAAACACCTCAGTCAAATCTCAAAAACGTCGTAGCTTTCTGCAATAATGTCAAAACCTAAAAAAAAAATTCTACGCTTATTTCAATAGTGCCATCTACCTCAAACGTACTTTAAAATCATGCTCCCTTACCAAATACATCATTCAAAGCTCTCATAGTATCACAATGGTTCCGAAAAAATATGAACAGTTCACAAAGTACAGACAAAATACAATTTCATAAGTGTGAAGTTATCCAACTGTGTAATTGCGTAAACATGTGTCACTGATGTAGTACAAAAAATGTTTATCTCTCAGTTAAATGATCAGATAGCTGTGTAATTTGTGTGTTAGAGAAACATGGTACAGATGTGTAAAGTTGTATAAGCAAATTCCATATTAGCTAGGGCTCCTTGTGCTTGCCAAACACATGGTACACAAAGTAAGCGTGTACCCCCCTGAGGATTAATGAATAATACCCTCAGGTGTCACAGATTACAGCAATGGAATGAAATGTATCACGGAAAACCTTTGTATCATTGTACTTCAAATATCTTTAAAAATAAATGTTTTAAGTACAAAATTAATCACTCAGATACATGTCCTGCAGCGCTAAACTGTGCTCTTGTTGTAACTGTGGATGTGTTGTAGTTATTGTCCTCCGAAAGCTAAGTTCTGCAGAAGCCAATGTACTTACTTAATGATAAACAAAAGTGAAATGCTTAGCATATAGATATCTTAATTATTACGCTTATTGCCGTGATGAAGAAAGTACTGTGCTGTAACGTATTGTTGTGCTACGGAAAAGGCAGTCTCATTGTAGTTATACCACAAAAGTTACTACTAAAACATGTTTTACTTTCCAGAATAATACAGAAAAACTGTGCAGGTATAAAACAGAAACATTGCAAAAGCATCATTGTAAATTGTCACTCATTAGTAGCGTCATGATAAAATCGTGTGGCTGTCACATAAACTATCCACTGTCTCATCAGGTATCTCACAGAAAGTACTTTAAAACCAAAATATAGCATTAAAATCTTATTAGCAGTACCAGTACAAGTATCTAAGCATTATAGTCATTACATAATCGTGCAACTAACAAGCAACAATGCACACACACAACAACACTGTGACGTCTGTTCACTATAACAATGCATTCGTAATTTGTTTAAATAAGTTCTCTTGGTTCTTGATTGGATATTTAACTTCAAACATTGTTGCATGGTAACAGTTTCTAAGTCTGACAATGCATACTAGAAATGTGAAGTGAAAAGTTTTATGGCAAAGACAAAGTTAAAAAGCAGATTATTTTTCAATAAACGGTTTTACATGTGAAATGTGGTGTAAACCTTTACTCTTCCTAGTATGCAGAGTTTCAGCTTCAGTGGAATTATCATGTGGTATATGGTACATCGGTAAAAAATGCTAAAATTTTTCTCAAGGTTAGCGTCTATGTAATTTTTCCCTGAGCCAGCCGGCGCACGTGTCTGCCTGCGGTGCAAGTCATTGTCTGTCTCTTTGTTGGCGTGCGTCGTTATTGGGATTAGAAGACCTAACTTCTACAAATTCACCTTGTCGAGAGTGCCCTGCTCTGTTTGAATCCCGCCAGTTCTGATTGAATTCAGGTCTGTCGTTTTGTCGGTAGTTTACATAGTTTCTTGTTTGTCGGTCATGTGGTGGAGAATTTCGCCCGGAATCGTAACTGTGCGTGGAACTGTTGCGTCTGAAGTTGTTCTGTCTCCCTTGATAATAATTGTTTTTGTTCCCATATTGTCTGTTGGATGGTAATCTCTGTCATATTCATTCTTACGGAAATGCGATCTTTCTCTGTAACTATTATTACTCTGCCAGTGGTTGTCATATGGGTGGTGTCTGTTTTGGTCACGATGTGTGTTGTAAGAATAGACTTGTCGTGTCCAGTTATTGTTTCTGTCGTCACGGAATTGTGACGGATGTGACCTGTAGTGATTGTTTTCCTGTTTTCGCATCCCGCGACTGTCTGTGTCAATTTCTAATTCTTGTAAGAGTCACTGAAAAGCTTCAATGTCGTCTTTGCAACGTCCTGCCAAAATAATATTTCTTAAATGTTCAGGCAATTTCATTAAGCAAATGCAGATGAGTTCTGAAGGGCTGTATGGGTTTGAAAGATATTGATTCTTATGCAACATGTCTTCAAAATATTTGACAAGACTGGAAAATTCAGATTGTTCAAAGTGTTTCATCATCATGATGCTATGTTTTACTCGGTCTTGTGTGGCTTGAGACCAATATGCTGAGAGGAAGGCATGGTCACTGTCGGCTACTTTATCCGGTAGTGAAATTATTTCTTCTGTGTGTTTTTCTGAACCAAGTTTCAGAGTGTCCATTTGTGTTGAAATCGTATCTACTGTGTCCTTTAAGTTTTCCTGAGTTTTTGCAAGTTGCGTAACCGAATCGGTAGATGCAACTGAGTCAATTTTAGCTTGCAAGTTGTCTTGATTTTCATGAACAATAGTTTGCAGTTCTTATATGGCTGCTTCGTGATTCTGTAATGCATTTTCATGCCGCGAAAAAATAGGTTGGAAATGCTCACAAATTTGTGATTTTACGTCATCACAGACTTTTTGACATTTCGATTCAATGTTATGTAACTCAGTAGTTAAATATTCACGTGTTTGTTCAAGTGTGGTGTCTAACTTCGGAAGATTTTGTTCCATTGTGTCTAACTGTTGCTGTGTTTGTCTCTGGTGTTGTTCCATTGTGTCTAACTTTTGAAGAATTTGTTCCATTGTGTCTCACTTTTGAAGCTTTTGCTGTGTTTGTCCCATTTGTTGTATTAATTGTAATAACAATGCACTGGTATCTGAAACATGTTCCTCAGTGCTTTTCGGCAGTGAATTTGCACCGGCAACATTCACATTTTGACAAGCAGAAAAAGTGTCTTGACTTATTTGAGAAAACGGTGAGGACCCAAAACCTGAATCTACAGTATTTCGGAGATTGTGTCCTGTGATTTCGGATTCCTGAGGCGAGCTATTGCCGACCGATCGATCGATAATGCTTCCCTGTTCACTAATTGTTTCACTGTCTATGCCATTATTTGCCGCCCGCTCCATTTCCTTATGCACAATTACCAAATCACTAGTTTGAACATAAGTTAATTCATTACACGGTGGCGCTAACACACTGCTTTCGTCTTCACTGTCATTTCTCAGTTTACTTTGGAGCCTAGTATTACGTTTTTCACACGCCATTATTGTCACAATATTTCACACGACAACACAGAAAAGCACAATTTGAAGAGCAAAATAAGAAAACACATTAACATAGCACTGAAAATAATATCTAGTTAATTGCAAGCGCAGCTGCGAAATATTTGGTGCAAATCTACATGCATGCCACAACAACAATGAAAGACTGCAACTACAAAGGAGATTTTCTCTACAATTACGCGCTAGCAATAAACAATAGCTACACTAATTACACAAACTACAAAAAAAAAAAAATCAGAAGATTCCAGTGAGGTATCCTGGCAGGCGCGCCATATGAAACGTCCCCTTAGAAACATTATACATGACTGTCCTTAAACTGACACACAATATTTTTTTTAGCGCAACGCAGTCTGACTTTCAAAAATCCGTACAAAAGAATGGCCCTGACTAACATTAACCTATACCTTTCACAAATCACTTACCTCACAAAAATCTTCGTTACTCGAACTACTGCAATACAGCGAGCGCCACTACTGCCAGCTAAATAAAAGATTCAAACTATGGAAGGCACTAACTACTGATAGGCATAGTTAGCAAATGAAAGATTTTAATAGAGAACAAACAATGTATTTACCTTAATACTCATAATATATATAGCAGTTCATGACATCCAGTCTTACAGATTTCAAAACTCCGCTATTTCTCTCCCCACATCCACCACTGCTGGCGGCTCACCTCCAACTGCGCCACGCTACGCGCTGTTAACATCCAGCTGCCCAACACTACAATGGCAGACAACAATGCAAACTAGCCACAGACTGCACACAGCACAGCCAGTGATTTTCATACAGAGCGCTACGTGGCGTTGCCAATAAGAAAACATAAATAGCCTACTTACAGTACTATGCTGCAGAAGTTTCGCTGGGAAGAGCGCTTACAGATCCTGCATACGGTCGCAATCTCCCACGTCCGACGTCCATATTTTTAGAGCGGAAAGACATTCGTTGCCGTAAATTTGTTTCGGACGAGGAGGCGCACGCTTGAGTATCGTAATGGTCCTGTAGGCACCGCAAACATTTTTTCCATGAAGGCATTACCGTCTTATCGCATACTTGTATAAACGTAATAACAATTATGGTGATTATTTTTGAAATAATAATAATAATAATAATTTCCTTACTTTTTCCCAACTGTCTCGCTTTCGTTTCAATGCGCCTTAATGTGTTTCTCTTTTTGTTTTCATCTCCCACAGAATTCTTTCTTTCAGACGGCTGTTTTCTACCAAAATGTTGAATTACGTCAGTCAGTAAGTTTCATATCGGCAAACAAAACTAAAACTTACAGATTTAATCTTTGTATCTTGTCTGGAAAGGAGCATTTGCGTCAGTCAGTGGGGCTTGCTTGCAGTTGATTACGTCTCAGATTATAAATCTATAAATAAACAAGAAACGTCATGTTCCTTCAGGGATTAGATACAAATATCGCCTGACTTTTAGCTCGGGTAAACGGCCCTTAAGCGTTAAAAATATAGCTGGATGCAGATTACGTTTCGAGTGCGACTTTGTAATCTCCACATTAATCCGTGGAAGATGATCTGGTAGCTTGCAGATGCGACAATAGGGACAAGAGTTGACCATCCACGTTCCAGCCCGCTGTAAGCTATGTTCAGTGTTTTCGAGGGTGAATGGTCAGTAACAAAGATGTAACAAAAGTCAAGTCATAATTTTAATACGCGAACAAGAAAATTGAAGTACAGATTTTGTATATTAATCGTACAACGAGGACAATGATCCTTATGTGATTCGAAAGATACTTTGCCATAGATGTGCGCTAAGAACAAATAATATCTGTATTTAGCCATTAAGAGTCGTAAAAGGAAATAGAAGCTTTCACATTCGTAACACTAATCTTTCATTCTCTATCACGCATTAAAATCTCCAATGCCTGAAAATTGAAAACTGTAGAGCTGCCAACCTCTGCCTAGCGCACAGATCAAGTGCTACAGTAGAACTGACAAATGAAAGTGACAACATTTCGTGAGATCGTATTTTAGGGGCTTTCGTGCTTACATGGATTTGCAGTACAACATGCATATCTGGCATGTAAAATGCGGCAACTGCTAAGTCAATGATGATGTCTGTAAATAGCATTGTATATTAGCGTCGTTATTTCGCTTAGTTTTGTGTAAAAGTAATTACGTGATCGTTTGCTGCCATTATCAGAAACTTTGAAGTAAGTTCCGGATTTGTAATTTCTTCACTTTGAATATGTAAGACTTCCGATTTCCCTTAGTATGCGGAAACCATATTTGTTTTAGTGTATGCCTAGAAGGAGAATGCTAACGGGTCAGAGTGAAAGACGCAGAGCTAGGCAGACACAGTTTTTGCGTCGCGAAAGTAATAGCAATGTGAACATTCATAATGATAACGCATCTGTTTATTGAAAACTGAAATACTGATTCTTAAAATTAATTATACAATATGACAAATCAAACTTGCATAACGGGTAAGGAACTTCGCCGTAGATGTGAACAAAAGGAAACCATCATGTGTGTCCATAACCATTAGGATAGGTAAATAGAAGCACACACATGTGAAAACTTTTCCTTTGTCTCTGACACTGCTATCAACTTCCAGGACCGAAGCTGCTATGTCGTTGAAGTTGTCAACAGTGGAAAACGAAACGTAGTAACGAAGTCGTCGGGGACAGCAAACGTTCTTTATTAACGTCGTTTTTTCACTTACTTTGGTCAAAGAGAAAACGGAACTAACTCTGTGTTCATTTTCCGCCGTCACCACCAAATGTAGGGTGTTCCTAATTTTCAGTATCTGCATTTTGAGTAGCTACGACGTCCTGTATTGTAACGAAACTGTACTTGTTTCAGGCTATGCCTCGAAAAAGAACATTAACGGGTCGGGCTGAAAGACGAAGAGCTAGAGACACACAATTTTTGTCAGATGTCAGTAACGATAATTCTATTGTCGTTCTAAAAGATACAATTAAATGTGCATGGAACATAATTACAAATAATTTTGAGAACTGTAATTGCGCTTTGATGAATTTACAACGCAGATATTGTAATGCAAATCATTTCGCGTCTGAGATGACCTTATATGATACAATGGCATTCACATTGTGTTTTCATAATGGTAAAATTAATTTGTCAACGTAGTGTATCAAAGACTCCCTTTAAATGCTTGAATAATTAAAGAGAAAGTAAAGAACTGTTTCATAGACACACGTAGCTACAACGCAGCATTTGCCAAGGATCTGTTCTGCGGCTAAAATTTCACTATAAGATACATGACATTATCCATCGCATATGAGATTCATTGACGCAATTGGTCGAATTTTGACCACACGCGATACTAGTTCTATTAATATGCTTAGGTCTGCTGATCAGATAGCATAAAATCCCACACAGCAGGTGAAGAATGACTTTATTGGTTGTTGCAAAGTATGATTGGTTGATTTGGGAAGAGAGGACCAAACAGCGAGGTCACCAGATCAAATGCAAAGTTTGCATGAAGAGTTTTGGAGTTACTTCCATCTTCAGAAATCTAAGTGCAAAGGAGGCACAAGGACAAGAGTGTTACTGGTCGTGTACAAAGCGGACTCACATGCTGTACAGAGAGGTCCCGATAACGTGCAGACGTCACGGTACACCTGACAGGTATTTATGGTGAATTGTCTTCAAAGAAGAACGGATGGAGAATAAAGATGCTTGTGAATCCACCTCACACCATCACATAGGGTCAGTGCAACGGCTCTTCATGCACAACACGCGATTTAACAGTACCCCAAATTCGGCAGGTCTGTCTATTCACTGCACCCTGTAGTGTAAAATCAGCCTCTTCACTGTACAGAATATTACCCAGCTATAAGTCACCAACTTCGATCCGCACCAGATACCGAAGAGCGAATTCATAATGTTGCTGCGCATAGTGAGGTTTCAGTTGCTGCACTGTCTGGATGTTGTACGGGTATCAGAGTAAAGTAAATCGCAGAATATCTGTGGTGTTGACCATGGGATGGATGATTATCGTCTCACTGCACGAGCTCTACCCACGGCAAATGCTGCGTAGTCAGTGGAGCAACGGCGACCTCGTCACTAACTTCCACTGGGGTAGGACGACTTCCTCTTCCGGGTGTAGGTCTTGTAGAACCCCAAATGACCCCCGACCGCCGAATCATGAGTACCATGCTAACTAGTTCCTGTGGAATACAGACCTTGACTTCACCATGGCTGTCTCCCCCTTTACACAAGAGGCCCCCACGAAGGCAATAGCCAGTAACGACATCGCCATCCGCCAACTGCTGCCGAATCGGTCCCCACCTAGGGTCCTCATCCTGTTTGTCAGCTAAGTCGCAGAAGAAACCGTGTGTCTCGGAGAGAAGGAAATTCACCCCAAGATCCGTCTCCACGTGGCCCTTGCCTTCCCCAGACTCTCCCGCGAACATACGGCTGAGAGCGTTGGCCACTTCATTGTCACTGCCCCTAATATGTCGAACCAGGAGATAAAGTCATCTTAACTTCGGCATGATTTTTAGCGAACTTATTAATCAAAGATCAAGTTCTGGCACTGGCCAAATAACTCGCGGAGGCTCATTTGTTTCAGTTCAGTTGTATTGCTCACCTGTTCTCCAGATAAAGTTGTGTAGTTTATATCTCAGAATATTGTCTGCCGTTGATGTCTGTTGTGTTAGAGATAATTGGCAGCGGTCGACGCATGCATACTGGGAGCAGAGCACCACGAGGGCAGAGAGATATTTAAGGCCATGTCCTCTCCTTTACATCTTGGGTTATGTTGTCACTTTTGCGTGATCCATCTTTCTGGTGGAGGATTATAGCATCCGAAATTCAGTTGCATTTCAAAGTTGAGTATATTTCTATGTCATTTCCTGTCTCGTGGATCTCTCGTATTGATCTGAATCCTTTGTCTGCTCATGTCTATCGCCAATTCACACGAAATTTTGAAGCAACCTCATTTTAGGGGTATTGTCATATGATCATGTTCTAGTTGTAATCATTCTAAGAATATTGTTGATTAATCAACTGAGTAAGCAAGTTTGAAGATCGGTTTGGTCAAAATTAAAGCACCTCCTTAATTGTTTTAGTCATTTGCATGTAGTTTTGTTTAGGAATGTTGGCTAGCCAAACGTTAAAAAATCTGTGTTCTTACGCTTAATCTGTTTCTCAGCTGATTGGAAGCAATGACAGTTCTGCTGGGAATTCTGTGGACATTTGTACTATTTACGTAAAGCTAAATAAGTATATTTGCCTAGTCATATCCAAATTTCAAGTTTTACGGGTCTTGTTCCATGTAAAGAAATTTATTTATTATTTTTCCAACTGATCTGGCCTTATAAGGCAGTCTCCTGTATTATTGTGATTGTGATTTTATAATGCTTTCGATTGTAATAAAATATGTAGCAACTACAACAGATTACTATTGTGATTTTGGTGTGTCACTACCATAACTCATTTCATAGAGGATGAAATGTTTCATGAAATATTTAATTATGAATGCATTTTTAAAGCTAAATATATTGAAACCTGAATTTGGCTTCTCGGTTGAAGTAAAAAAAAAGTCTCTCTGTTTTTGATACATTCAACCCATAAAAGGGGTGGAATATAGGATGAAATGTTTTATGAAAATAATTCAGTGTGAAAGAATTTTTAAAGCTAAATCTATGAAAATTGTGTTATTGAAAAATACGTGTTTCACTGTTTTTGGAACTACAACCTCCCATGAGGTGCAATAAGGGCACACATATTCAATGACTCATCGCCTTCCAGCCCAACCTGCAAAGTATACGAACTTGAAATTTGATGAAGGTGTAAATCTTACGATGTAAGCATCATTTAAGAAGAGAGTGTTCGAAATTCCGCTCCTAAGGGGGTGAAATATGGGTTGAATGGGTTTTTTAAAATATGTCCCTATTGAAGCTAGAACTACAAAACTACGAAAAATGGCATTTGGTTTCTTTGTCAGAAACAAAAAAAAACAGGTTTTAAGCATTTTCCGAAATTCTTCCATTAGGGGAATAAAATAATTACTGAAGGTTTTTTGAAAATAAATCATTATTAAAGAACTACTAGAGCATTTTTAAAGCTGCATCTATGAAAATTGGATTTGAATTCTCGGTTGGATGTAAAAAAAAGTGTTTCGTTGTTTTTGGAAATTTAACTCACCAATAGCGTGAAATAGGTGACGAAAAGTTTTATGAAATATTTCACTATGAAAGCATTTTTAGAACTAAATCGATGAAGATTTGAATTGGGCTCCTCAGTTGTAAATAGAAGAATACATGTTTAATTGTTTTTGAAAATTCAACCCCTAAAAGGTGTGAGATGTTTCTGAAAATGTTTCATTGTGAAAGCATTACTAAATATATCTCAGAATTCGTATTTGGCTCCTCTGTTAGAATTTTTCAATGTTGCACTGGTTTTGGAACTTCAATCCTAAGGGGATGAAAAATTTTAATGAAATATTTATTGCATTATATTAAAATATTTTAAGTCTGCATCTATGAAAACCGGTATTTCACTTCTTAATTAGATATAAAGAAATATGCGTTAGGGAATGAAAGATTCTACGGAGATATCACCACAAGACTACAAACGGCTTGATTAACAAAAACCTTGGACTTCAGCTATCGGCATTGCTTTTTGGTCATAAGAACATTCAGTAAAAGACCATGCTTCAATGGCGTTGAAAAGTTAAGAAAGTGTTGCAATTTACAAAAGACATAAAAAACAATTAAAGAAAAAAAATTCTTTGCAGACCATACGGTCTTCGCAAGTAAAGAAGCGGATGATAAGCTAGCTCTTTATGCAAATGAGTTGGTCAGTTTAAGTTCCGTGACATGTCATGTAGCAGGAACCAAATCCAATAGTTGCTACGATTGGCTAAAGGGAAAGTTTTGCAGAATCAAGGGAAATCACTTCTACAAGTGGCTGAGAATCTCGTAATGAATAAAAATTATGTATTGAGGATTCCAAGGTGGGAGACGCAAAATTCCTCCCCCCCCTCCCCTCCCCCCCCCCCTCCTCCCATTGCTATCTTCCTTTTCCTATGGCAAAAAAAACGAGAGAAATTTCCGCTGTGAAACAATTTGCAAACAAGAGAACGGCCCTTGAAATTTAACGCTTCAAAGTTTTAAGCCCTGCTCTTTCTGTATGTTGATGAGAAACTGTTAACCCACATGTGAAACCTGAGTACATAATCCGTGTGACATTTGATCAACGGTGTTCCTTAAGGACAGGTTGTGATTGAAAACGTTCGAAAATTCAATTTCTTTGTAATTGCACTTTTTAAGGGTGTACTTGTCTAGACTCTTGGAACGGAAAGGTTTTTTTTAATCCTCGCGTTACAAAAGTTTCTACAGCCCATTGTTTGAAGCAGTGTCACGGCTGCCATGAGCCGCCCGGCGTAGCCGCGCTGTCTCAAACGCCTTGTCACGGTTCACGCAGCTCCCCTCGTTGGAGGTTCGAGTCCTCCTTCGGGCATGGTTATGTGTGTGTGTGTGTGTGTGTGTGTGTGTGTGTGTGTGTGTGTTTGTGTGTGTGTGTGTGTGTGTGTGTGTGTGTGTGTGTGTGTGTGTGTGTTGTCCTTAGCATACGTTACTGTAAGTAGTGTGTAAGCATAGGGACTTGTGAAGTGTCAGGCAAATCCAACACCTTCCATGAAAACCCTGACATGATAAGCAAATCCAGTAGTATGTCACATAGCTCCGAATAAATCGTGACATTAAATTAACGAAAGTAATACGAGTAACGAGTGAGGAAATGCAATATCACAGACTAACACAAGAATGCCTAAATGCTTGTCATACCTTCCCACCATGAGACAGACGCAGTTCCGAGGGGAGAAACGAGAACAGAAGCCGAGAGCAGAACCGTGTTAAGCTGGAAGGCCCTACGATAAGGGACGGACGGACACCCACGTCGCCAACTAACTGCTAGGACCACACCACCCGCAAGTTTTAGCGTGAGACTTTTTCGCGTCTCTGTTACGTTAGGACCACCCCCCAGCCCATGTTAAAAGATAGAGCCCTCCAGAAGGACAGTACAGATCTTACGATAACGCTAAAAGGACCACACCAGCTGCAAGTTTTAGCGTGAGACTTTTTCGCGTCTGCTACGTTGCAAACTTTAAAAACATTGCCCCACCACGAAAAGTATAAAGTTTCTCATTGGATAGACAGAATTTTTGTAGGCAGAGCTTAAGGTTAACATTGAGACCCTGATTGGTAAGATGAAAACACAGCCAGATAGTTTTTTTTTAAACCAACTTCGGTAAATTGTAGTAAGGAGAAGTTAGGGAGAGTTACTTCCGAGACGGCGAGGTGAGCGGAGCTGTGCTGCCCGTCGCCCCCTGACGAACACCGACAAGGTAATGAACGCACGCGATGCCACATAACAGCGCATAAAGCTTCTCTCAGAACTGCAGAAGTCTCATCTGTTACATCCCTTTTTTGCGTAATACTAGTGTCGATCGTCAATTAAAGCTCATGGTGTTCACATTTGCCACTTGAAGTAAAAATCTGAAACGCGATGATTTTTCTGTTATATAGTTATTGAGAAGCCACATCAGCCACTGTAATTTACGACAAGTTAGATAAGTAATTAAAGATAATTGAGGGTCACTGTAGACCATTTTGATAGTTTTCTCTCTTGTGAAACTTAATTTAAACCTACATTATAGATGTGATATGGCATAGGTCATACTTCGATCCATTGTAGAACTTGGAAACCCATTCAGGGAATATTCGTTCACATTTTTGTTGGTTTTTACCATCCTGTATTAAAACATCTCCTTTTATCAATAGTGCAATTTATAAACAATGTTTTGTGATTAGAATAAAATTTCCAGTGGTAAACTTAACTGCTTTTTCGACGTTATTTTACCAGCTAACTAAAAATAGGAAAGCCTTGAACCCCTTCCACTAAATTTAGTTAGTATTAAGATTCTTTTACAGGGAGTGCAGTGGAGCTGACGCTGAAATCATTAAGTATTTGGTTACATTATCGCTAGTCTCACTGAACTCTTCTGAATTCTACATGTCATGTGTGGTCTGGCGTCTCCTTACCAGCAACAGGTCCCAGGTTCAAACTAGTCAATACCCTAAAAAACACGCTCAGAGCGTCGTTGCGCGAAAGTGGTAGGGAGACACGATATAGAACAAGCAGACACCACGCAGAATGTTTAGAGACTGATGGTTCAAATGGCTCTGAGCACTATGGGACTCAACTTCTGAGGTCATCAGTCCCCTAGAACTTAGAGCTACTTAAACCTAACTAACCTAAGGACACCACACACATCCATACCTGAGGCAGCATTCGAACCTGCGACCGTAGCGGTCACACGGATGCAGACTGAAGCGCCTAGAACCGCACGGTCACACCGGCCGGTTAGGAACTGACGACCTCAGCAGTTAGGTCCCACAGGAGCTTACCACAGACGGACAGTTGCCATGGGACAATCTTGAGTCGGAAACGCTTGCTCAGGAAGAAGGCCTACACTACGCTTGTCCATCCGCTTTTAGAATATTGTTGCGCGGTGTGGGATCCTTACCAGATAGGACTGTCGGAGTTCAAAGAAGGGCAGCACGTTATATCGCGAAATATGGGAGAGAGTGTCCCTGAAATGATAGAGGATTTGGGATGGGTATGATTAAAACAAAGGCGTTTTTCGTTGCGACGAAATTCCAGTCACCAACTTTCTCCTCCGAATGCGAAAATATTTTCTTGACACCGACCTACATAGGAAGAAACGATCACCTCGATAAAACAATGGAAATCAGAGCTCGTACGGAAAGATATAGGTGTTCGTTCTTTCCGCGCGCTATACGAGATTGGAATAATAGAGAATTGTGAAGGTATATGAAGATAGTAACTGCCTCGAAAGAACAGGTACCACTGATGACCGTGCAGCTTCTCTAGAATAAATGATAATTAATTGAAACGCTCAGCTGCCGACAGGTGTTGATGTACCTCGGGGTACACATTTTCAGCTGTCCCCATCGAGGTATATCAACACCTGTCTGCAGCTGAGGGTTTCAATTAATTATAATTTATTCTAGAAAAGCTGCACGGTAATCAGTGGTATCTGTTCCTTCGAGAACAGTTACTATCTTCATATATGTAGTTAAAGGCTACCCAGCCATTAACCTTCGTCTGTGCGAATGCGCAAAGATTGCCCGAACTCTTACGGGAATCGTCACCTTAGTGTGCCCGAGTAATGAGTGGATGGGCAAATACCTATTACGTACATTACGTATGTTGATTGTGGACAGTTGGGAATGTAGGTCTCACGGGAAGCGTGCAAGGGTTAAGTCCCTGCAGTCGTGCTATTCATCTGTGTCCTCGGTGGCTCAGATGGATAGAGCGTCTGCCATGTAAGCAGGAGATCCGGGGTTCGAGTCCCGGTTGTGGAACACATTTTCGGCTGTCCCCATCGAGGTTGTATCAACAACACCTATCGGCATCTGAGGGTTTCAATTAATTATCAATTCTGAAGGTAATTCGATGAACCTTCTGCCTGGCACTTAAATGTGATTTGCAGAGTATCCATGTAGATGTAGATGAAAACTCGTCCCGTGTCGCACGTGCTCAAAACGATTCATACTACAGAATGCATGCAAACAGACTCGCCGAAAATACTGACGAATAACGAGTGCTGCATATCCAAGTTACACAGATCGGCCTTTCCTGCCAAGAAGAACAGGGAATTGCTATGTAGGAACAATTCGAGCTAGAGGTAGGGCTCATAAGCACTCCTTGAATTGCAGACTAAACGTAAACAACGAAAATGCATTTTTGGTAAAAATTGGTCAAAACATAATCCTGTGCCCTCCGTATTGGATTAGCCGCTTTGGATATTGAAAATCTGACTTCAGCTTCCTGTTCAGCAACATTAAAAATATATATGTAACACTCAGTTCATGCAAATCGAAGTAATAATATAACTAAAATTTTTCTCTAAACTTTGAACACTTTTTTTTTTGAGAAACGTTTATTTCTCAGAACGGCATGCAGCATAAACTAAAAGTGATTCAACCTCTTAACTTCTACCTCGGACCCCGAAAAGTAAACATTTTTCTTAGGAGCTTATAGCTATAATACGACATTTGTTAATATTAACTAATTTTTGTGTGGGCATAAGGAGTGAAACAAACCCCCAAAAATCGAACTCAAAGTTCGAATTAGCACTGTATCGTTAAATTTAAGGTTGTTTCATTGCGGTTCGGTATGCGCTCCCACAAATTTTATGTAATATCGACTGATGTTATCCATTTTTAATTTCAGAGAAATAATGTAGTATCAACTGATGTTATCCATTTTTGATTTCAGGTAACATCTGAGGGGCCACACTGCACGCACTCTGCGTACTTCAGACTCGCAGGCCCTTGATCAAATCATAATTACGGGCACCATTTTTTTTTTTTACTGAAAATCTAAAATAAAGCTCATAGTATGATCACTCGTAATTTCCAAACAGATCCTTCGAATGTATTTTCATTGTCTCAAAAAAATTTCCAAATGTACCATTTTTTGCTCATTTGAATGAGAACCTGGCCGTAATGGCGGAATATAGTCACGAGATTTTTTTCGGAGACGTTGTACGTTCGCGAGAAGAATTTCGTTCCACGCGCGTCGATGGACATTCCACAGATATTACTGTGTGTGTGTGCTACTCAGTCGTGCCATTTGAGTGTACATCTTTGCATAGTTTTCCTTTCACAATGTAAACAGTGCTCGGCTCAGTTGCTAACTGGCCATTGAGTGATTCCGAAGGTGTCGGATGTGCGGTGCGTTCGGTCTGCTAAGAAAGCAACAGACTGGCGTGGTGCGATGGCAGAAGCAGACACTGAGGGAGCTAGCTGTAGGGATGCCAGCGAACAATTTATGCCAAGTAAGACGAAGAGAACTATTCTAAAATTATGAGCCGTCTCGAAAGTGTTTATCATTAGTAAATCTTGTAGTTGAGACTGACAATCAATCTACAATAACTGACATATTTGCCTAGAGAGAGATACAGGAAATCCCCGCTCCTGATGAAATTTTGGTTGTGATGACAGGCCGATGGGTAGTGTAGCCCGAGATCTAAGTTAGGTTGTAGGGAGGTAATTTGATTGAGAGTTGTTTATGCCAACGATTATGAATGCCGAGTAAACGTTGTGCGAGCAGATTGCCCTGTAGCGTAGCCTAGTGTTTCCGTCCGCGCCATATTTAACACATTTTCTCTAGCTGTGTACAAAAGTCGCACAACAGCCACGAAAACTACGTTTCTGGTGGGGTGAGGGGAGAGTCCACTATGTAACTTTCAGTACAATTTTTAGTAAGCGCCGAAACTAGCCGAAATAGAAGCGTAATTTTAACTATATTTCCGTTTGTGGGAAAATAGTGGTTCTCCTCTTTCGGCATCAACTGTAATATGCAGGCGACTTATTAGAGTTTTTTTAATTCTGAATCATGATCTCAATAGACGCAGAGCTTTTTTTTACGTTACTTTATTCGTGGTCTATAGTAAACAATGCAACGGTCAATTCTTTGAAGTGCGACATGTGTCTGCAATGTTCGTAAGGCCAAGTTTGTATATATTCGGTGTCAGTTTTTTTATTTTTTTTTTTTGCCATATACTGTATAATTAAGGCGAGGAGGATAATGTTCAAGGAGCACTGCATTAGCAGTCTACGGAGAAATTGAGGATTTGGATCTGATGAACGGCATGCTCGGGCAGTTGGTGCAATTAGGTTGTCCACTGCGTAATTCGGACACAATGATCATTGCCTCTCCCTAGTAACCAGGGGACTCGGGTGCTAATCCTGGTCTGGCACAAATTTTCAACAGTGCCCATTGACTAAAGTCAGTGCCCATTGTCAGCTAATTTCATTGTTTCGGTGTTCAATTGTATTTTGTTCACGATACGCCGTCTAGCTTTGTCATGGATAACAGCTTTGGAAAGCGTACAGGTTATATTGATATTCGGTCGTCGTTAGTCCAAAGCTAGTATAGTGATTTTTAAACACAGTTGTAGTGCATATTAAGCCTACACACGTATTTGTGTCCTGTGTTTCTTTACCAAGAACTTCTTCGTAGGTAATTTCCCTATAGTGGTATTTTGTTTAAGTATTTATAGCCTGCAGGCTTGGATGAAATATGAAACACATGTCCGAAGTTTCTGTTGATGCTGCAGATACTGTTTTATCCGTACTACGGGCACAAACTCTTCATCTAATACAGGACACAATTTGTCTCGAGATTTAGCAATTTTTCGTAATATCGGCCTAGCTTCGATATATTTTTCTGTAATTCTTGTTTGGATTTAATCTTAAAGCACACTAACTCTTCCACCAATTATTCGATAAATGATTTCATCCCTTTCGTAGCCTACAGTTCCTAAACGGTCGATAATATTAATAATTTCCTTTCTCACTTTTATTTCCTGTAGAATCTCCTGTTTATGGTTATTGCTAACCTGTTTCACGTTCTCACTTTTATTATTTTTATTTTTCTAGTTTTGTGACTGGTAGCCAAGTTTTCTTTGAATTCGGTTTTTAATTCTGAAATAGTAACAGTTAAAGGTCAAGTGAAGATTGCGATCTATTTGAGGAGAGTGGTTCGGAGATCTTTTATATTAGACGTACACAGGTCATGGAGATCCGTATCTATATAAAATTACTTCAAGTGTAATGTAGCCCATTCTCTTGTCATGATCTCGGCTGTATCGTAGCGCATTGTCTCGGTTAGGTTGGAGATTTTGGTTGAGAGTTGCCGAAGTCAAAGAAAGTGATTACGAAGTCAAGACTGTGCTAACAAAACGATCTGTAGCGTAGTCCAAAATGTTCTTTCGGTCCTTCTAAAATCTCTTTTAATTAAAAATAACTAAAGCTGCAAGATACAAAGACAAAAACTATTACGTAATAGAGCAATCCCAGACTACTGTGGTGTACGTTGTGTACGTATACTAATTTACTGTCAGTGAATATATATTTTTTACTCATTTGCTGGATTCCAGTTTTCCGCTTTTTGCGGCGAAAAACCTTTTCCTGCGAAGGGCCCATTAGCTTGTCGGTTATATTCGTGACTTTCTCGACGGTCAGTTATTTCATGGTAGTCTATCCACCGGCGTCATTGTTAGCATCGAATATAAAGTATTAGGAAGTCTAATATGAAGCTAACGCATGAGTATGTCTAATGATGAATAAGAAAAATAGGATTGCGGGTTAGGTACTACAAGCAGCATAGTGAACGCGTTATTGTGGCCAAGATAGACACGAAGCCCAAGCCCACCACAGTAGTACAAGTAGTCCGCAGATGACGAAGAAATTGATGAAATGTGTGATAAGATAAAAGAAATTATTCACATAGTGGAGGGAGATGAAAATTTAATAGTAATGGGTGACTGGATTTCGATAGTAGAAAAAGGAAGAAAAGGAAGCGTAGTAGGTGAATATGGAATGGGGGTAAGAAATTAGAGGAAGCCTCCTGGTAGGTTTTTGTCCAGAGCATAACTTAATCATAGCTAACACTTGGTCCAAGAATCATGAAAGAAGGTTGTAAACGTGGAAGAGACCTGGAGATACTGCAAGATTTTAGATGGATTATATAATGGTAAGACAGAGATTTAGGAACCAGGTATTAAATTGTAAGACATTTCCAGGGGAAAATGTGGACTCTGACCACAATTTATTGGTTATGAACTGTAGATTAAAACTGAAGAAACTGGAAAAAGGTGGGAATTTAAGGAGATGGGACCTGGTTGAACTGACAGAATCAGAAGTTGTAGAGTGTTTCAGGAAGAGCATTAGGGAACGATTGACAGGAATGGGGGAAAGTAATACAGTAGAAGAAGAATGGGTAGCTTTGAGGCATGAAATAGTGAAGGCAGCAGAGGATCAAGTAGGTAAAAAGACGAGCGCTAGTAGAAATCCTTGGGTAACAGAAGATATATTGAATTTAACTGATGAAGGAGAAATGACAAAAATGCAGTGAATGAAGCAGGCAAAAAGAAATACAAACGTCTCAAAAATGAGATCGGCAGGAAGTGCAAATGGCTAAGCATGGATGGCTAGAGGACAAATGTAAGGATGTAGAGGCGCATATCACTAGGGGTAAGATAGATACTGCCTACAGGAAAATTAAAGTGACAGCATAGGTGGGTGTGGTGGGAGAACTCATGGGAAAATTCCTGCAATAGTGGGTGTTAGAGCTGCACCTTTTTTAGATTGAAGTCAGCTGATAGGTATTCCTGCTTAAGGGAATTCTCTCTAACAAAAGAACCACTTTTGACAAAGCTTAGGCATCCGAGTAATGAGGGAATTAGTATATTTCATCAAAATGTACAAGGATTAGAGATAAAGTTAGTGAACCGCTTATAGATGTTGACCAAGAAATTATTGGTATATCTGAACACTTCTTCATTAAGGAGGTAATTCAGAGGCTTCCTTTACCCGGATACAGGTTGGCTGGCAGCTTTTCTAGGAGCTGTTTGCGGTGTGGGGGAGTAGCCATGTATGTGGAAAACGGCATCCCATTAGAGTCAATTGATGTTTCAAAGTACTTCACTGAAAAGGTGTTTGAATGTTGTGTAGGTGTGGTTAAATTTAATGGAGCTAAACTTCTAATTGTTGTTATTTATAGATCACCAGACGCCGATTTCACAACATTTTGCTAAAGTTAGAGGAGGTTCACTTTATAGGAAATACAGAAAGTTAGTTATATGTGGTGACTTCAATATTAATTGTGTAAGTTATTCTGCAAGGAAACGGATGCCGGTAGACCTCCTTAATTCATATAATCTTATGCAATCCTTGTTCTTTCCAACGAGAGTGCAAGGGAACAGTAGAACAACCATAGACAACATTTTTGTTCATTGCTCATTACTAGAAGGACATTGTTAGCAAAAAGGTGAATGGCCTTTCAGATCATGATGCACAAATTATAACTCTAAAAGATTTTTGTGCTGCAACACATGATAAATATAGTTATCAACTGTGTAGGAAAGCTGATCCAGTTGCTGCAGAGACCTTTGTAAACCTTATCAAGGAACAAGAGTGGCAAGATGTTTATAGCGCTGAGACAGTAGACGATAAATATAGTGCTTTTCTCAAGACTTTTCTCGTTCACTTTGAAAGTTGCTTTCCGTTAGAACGTTCAAAACAGGGTACTAGCACAAACAGGCAGCCTGGGTGGCTGTCTATAGGGATAAGAATATCTTATAGAACAAAGTGGCAATTATATCAAAACGTTAGAAACAGTCAAAATCTAAATGCAGCAGCCATTACAAACAGTAATGTAAGGTGCTTAAAAATGTTATTAGGAAGGCAAAAAGTAAGTGGTATGCAGATAAATAGCTAAGTCTCAGGATAAAATTAAAACCATATGGTCAGTCGTAAAGGAAGTGGCTGGTCTGCAGAGACAGGTCGACGGAGATTGACTTAATAAGTAAATCACTAAAGACCAAGAACTCTCATGGATATGGCGGGGTATCTAGCAGAATACTGAAGTATTGTTCTGTGTATGTTAGCCCAGTACTTAGCCATATCTGTAACTTTTCCTTTAGTAGTGGTCGGTTTCCTGACCGATTAAAGTACACTCTACTGAAGCCACTTTATAAAAAGGGAGACAGGGATAATGTTGACAACTTTAGAGCTATTTCCATGCCATCGGTGTTTGATAAAGTTATCGAGAAGGTTGTATATATAAGGTTACTGGAGCATTTAAATTCACATAATTTGCTGTCAAATGTACAGTTTGGTTTAAGAAATGATTTAACAACTGAAAATGCCATATTCTCTTTTCTCTGTGAGGTTTTGGACGGATTAAATAAAAGGTAGCGAACGCTATGTGTTTTCTTTGATTTAACGAAAGGTTTTGACTGTGTTGACCACAAAATATTACTGCAGAAGTTGGACCGTTATGGAGTAAGGGGAGTAGCATAGAATTGGTTTTCCTCTTACTTTAAGAACAGAAAGCGGAAGGTAATTCTCCGCAATATTGAGAGTGGTAGTGATGTTCAGTCGCAATGGGGCTCTGTTAAGTGGGGCATTCCCCAAGGGTCGGTGCTGGGGCCACTGCTGTTTCTTATTTATATAAATGATATGCCTTCTAGTATTACAGGTGATTCAAGAATATTTTATGTTTGCTGATGACACCAGTTTGGCAGTGAAGGATCTTGTGTGTAATATTGAAACAGTATCAAATAATGTAGTTCATGAAATAAGTTCGTGGCTTGTGGAAAACAATTTGATGCTAAATCACAGTAAGACTCAGTTTTTACAGTTTCTAACTCACAATTCAACAAGGACCGATATTTTGATCAGACAGAATGGGCATAATATAAGCGAGACGGAACAGTTCAAGTTCCTAGGCGTTCGGATAGATAGTAATCTGTTGTGGAAAGCCCATGTCCAGGATCTCGTTCAGAAACTAAATGCTGCTTTATTTACCATTAGAACAGTATCTGAAATAAGTGACAGTTCAACACGAAAAATAGTCTACTTCGTATATTTTCATACGTGTATGTCGTATGGTATTATTTTTTTGGGGTAATTCTTCTGATTCAAAAGGTATTTTTGGCTCAAAAACGGGCTGTTCGAGCTATATGTAGTTCGAGAACCACTTGTCGGCCCCTATTCAATAGTCTGGGATTTCTGACATTGCCCTCACAGCATATATTTTCTTTAATGTCGTTTGTTGTTAGCAATATTAGGCGATTCCCAACAGTTAGCAGCTTTCACTCAGTTAATACTAGGCAGAAATCAAATCTGTATGTGGAATGCACTTCCTTGACTCTTGTGCAGAAAGGAGTGCAGTATTCTGCTGCATCTATTTTCAATAAGCTACCACAAGAATTCAAAAATCTTAGCAGGAGCCCAAAATCTTTTAAGTCTAAACTGAAGAGTTTCCTCATGGCTCACTCCTATTCTGTCGAGGAGCTCCTGGAAGAGCTAAAAAATTAAGCTAATTCCAGTGTTACATTATTGATTTTCTTTATTTATACTTACGACTTGTTGCCTGATTATGTTTTTATATTTCATTTTACCTGTTTCTACTATCGTGTTATAATTTCATATATTGACTCGTTCCATGACCATGAAGATTTCTCCTTAATTTGGTCCCACGGAACAATAAGTAAATAAAAAACCTTTGGAGAAAAGAGATCCACTTGTATGCATATCAAGAGCTCAGATGGAAACCCTGCTATAAGCAAAGAAGGTAAAGCAGAAAGGTGGAAGGAGTATATAGAGGATCTATACAAGGGCAGTGTACTTGAGGACAGTATAATGGAAATGGAAGAGGATGTAGATGAAGATGAAATGAGAGATGATATACTGCGTGAAGAGTTTGACAGAGCACTGAAAGACTTAAGCCGAAACAAGGCCCCGGGAGTAGACAACATTCCATTATAACTACTGACACCCGTGGGAGAGCCAGCCCTGACAAAACTCTACCATCTGATGAGCAAGATGTATGAGACAGGCGAAATACCGTCAGACTTCAAGAAGGATATAATAATTCCAATCTCAAAGAAAGCAGGTGTTGGCAGATGTGAAAATTACCGAACTATTTGTTTAGTAAGTCACAGGTGCAAAATACTCACGCCAATTCTTTACAGACGAATGGAGAAACTGGTAGAAGCCGACCTTGGGGAACACCAGTTTGGATACCGTAGAAATACTGGAACACATGAGGCAATACTGACCCTACGACTTCTCTTAAAAGCTAGATTAAGGAAACACACACCTACGTTTCTAGCATTTGTAGACTTAGGGAAATCTTTTGACAATGTTGACTGGAATACTCTTTCAAATTCTGAAGGTGGCGGTGGTAAAATAGAGGGAGCGAAAGGCTATTTACAATTTGTACAGAAACCAGATGGCAGTTGTAAGAGTCGAGGGACGCGAAAGGGAAGCAGTGGTTGGGAAGGGAGTGAGACAGGGTTGTAGTCTATCCCCGATGTTATTCAATCTGTTTATTGAGCAAGCAGTAAAGGAAACAAAAGAAAAATTCGGATCAGGAATTTAATTCAATGAAGAAGAAATTAAAACCTTGAGGTTCGCCGATGACATTATAATTCTGTCAGAGACAGCAAAGGACCTGGAAGAGCAGCTGAACGCAATGGAGTGTCCTGAAAGGGTGATATGAGCATCAATAAAAGCAAAACGAGGATAATGGAATGTAGTCGAATTAAGTCAGGTGGTGCTGCGGGTATTAGATTAGGAAATGAGACACTTGAAGTAGTAAATGAGTTTTGCTATTTGGGGAGCAAAATAACTGATGATGGTCGAAGTAGAGAGGATATAAATTGTAGGCTGGCAATGGCAAGGAAAGTGTTTCTGAAGAAGAAAAATTTGTTAACGTCAAGTATAGCTTTAGGTATCAGGAAGTCTTTTATCCGAGTATTTGTATGGACTGTAGCCAAGTATGGAAGTGAATCATGGACGATAAAGAAGAGAATAGAGGCTTTAGAAATATGGTGCTACAGAAGAATGCTGAAGATCAGATAGATAGATCACATAACTAATGACGAGGTATTGAATAGTATTGGGGAGAAGAGGAGTTTGTGGCACAACTTGACTAGAAGAAGGGGTCGGTTGGTAGGACACGTTATGAGGCATCAATTTAATATTGGAGGGCAACGTGGAGGGTAAAAATCGAGGAAGGAGATGAATACACTAAGCAGATTCAGAAGGATGTAGGTTGCAGTGGGCATTGGGAGATGAAGCTTGCACATGATACAGTAGCATGGAGAGCTGCATCAAACCAGTCTCTGGACTGAAGACTACAACAACAAAAATATGAAGGCACCTGTCTCGTGTGTAACCTTCAACAGATTTGGGACAGACAAGAGGGTCAGATTAGATTATATGTACTTTCCGTTGCAATTGATCCATAATGAGGAGATACTCAGTGGGAAACTAATATGCTAATTTACCTTCCACAGATCGCAAGTAGACTGATCATGGACATGGAATGAGGAATGAAAATTTTGACATAATTGTGATTGTAGTCGCATTACTTGACACCCCCCCCCCCCCGCCTCTCTCTCTCTCTCTCTCTCTCTCTCTCTCTCTCTCTCTCTCTCTCTCTCTCTCACAATCGCGCGCGCCCTAGTTCTCCTAAAAAAATTCAATTCATTAACAGTGTCGGAGGAGATGGTTTAATAAATCCTTTAGGCTCCTCTTAAACTGAAATTTGTCAGTAGTAAAGCTTTTTATGGCTGCTGCCAAGTTATTGAAAATTCGTTTTCCTGAATGATGGAGACTTTCTTGCACCAAAGTAATTAGCTTCCAAAATTTTGTGGAGATTATACATGTTTCTAGTAATGACTGCTTGAAATGAGCTGTTGATTTGAAAATATTCATTTGTTTTTAAAGACAAATTTCAAGGGGAGAAGGTATCTTCTATCTCCGCCATGTTAAATTGATCTATTTCCACGTCCCTTATCTCAAGCTGTGTTATATTAACGGTAAAACATGAAACATTTCTTACATGCATTTCCACTATTTCCCAGCAAGCTGACTACTTTTCATGAATAATATATTAATAGTGAAATTTTTGGAAAAATTTAGAAAGACAAGTTTTATGGGCAAATTTCAAAAATAAAAAGGCAACAGTGTTCTTTATAATAAAGCTTCTCCATGGATTTTAATTCCTACTCCGAATTTTTCTTTTGTTTCCTTTACTGCTTGCTCAATAAACAGATTGAATAACATCGGGGATAGACTACAAACCTGTCTCACTCCCTACCCCACTACTGCTTCCCTTTCATGCCCGTCGACTCTTCATGCCCTCCAGTAAGACAACTGACCGTTAGAATTCCATGGTTCTAGGATAAATGGTTTGAGAGGAAAGGTACATTTAGTTAGAAAAGTTACGGAAAATTTAAAGTTGTATTGCACTTAGCGACGTACATGCATTCATTTAAATTCATAGTTTCTTTCACTGCATTTGTCATAGATTCCTCTCCTGTTTATTGCAAGCAGCGCACTGTAAAGTTTTTTTTAAATTTTTTACATCTCTCGTAAAGCTTTTCGTTCCTTTGCAATAGTACGCATGCCGTACAAAAACAAAACATTTGTTTCATGATACTCACTATTTTATTTCTTGCAAGTCTTCTAGAACTTCTCTCGAAAACTTTGTGGGTAGATCTTGGCATTTGTTTTGTTCAGAAACGAAAAACACCCTTGATACGTTATTACTGTAGCAAACAACTGACTACGAGACAAGAAAAAATGTATTCAATAGGTGAAAGCTCAAAGCAACGGGAAAAAATGTCCCTAGGCTTATCATCTCAACGAAGAGCTGTCACAAAGAAACAAGTGGGCATGCCTTACATAGCAAGCTGCCATTTAAACCGACATTTAGGACCTTCAAATAAGGATTTGGACTAAAATACTTTTATATTCGCACTAAGTGTAACTCAAACTGGTACAATCGCCAATAAAAAAATTATTTTCATTGTTTTCGAGGTACCTTCTGCCCTTCGGAATAAATATATTGCGAATCAGTAGTTAATATGCCTAGTTCTTATTGCGAATCAGTAGTTAATATGCCTAGTTCTCCAAACAGGAGACGGCTAGAAACTTTCGAAATGTGGTGGTGTAGAAGAATGCTAAAAAAGTTTATATCGAATAGCTGATTGGGAGATACGAAAACAGATTAGGGAGCAGAGAAATTAATGGCACAACTTGACAGAAAGTAGCGATCGTGGGCAAAGGGCGTATTTCGATTCCACCCGTCCACTTTGACCCATGACGTTTAGCATGACGGTCATTAGTTAGCGTTTCGAAGGATACCAGTCGCCTTATTAAATGTTAACTGTGATTGCCTTCGTTTCTAGAGCAATTTATAATGATCGTTAACTATGATTTTTTTCGTAATATATCGTGATGAACGATGGGAGAAACCCGAGAGCACAGCTTAAATTGTCGTTAAAGAAACGAGTAGCGATTGTATTTTTATCTTTCTTATCGGATACATACGGGAACCTGGGGTAGAATGGGGTACAAAATTGAAAACTTTGATTAAATGTACAAAAGTGATAAATAAGAGAGTTACCAATTTTTATATGAACACCTTATGATGTATTAATCACAAAAATACAAGAACATTGCCATAAAACAAAACAACATTATTTTTCACTCAAAAACAGAAATGTATTTCATTTGCCCCATTCTGCCCTGTGCACGCGGCAGAATGGGGTGGTAAGTACAAGTGATTACAAAACCGTATAAAATTATCGGAAATGCAGAAAATATTGGCTTGCTCGGTATTTATTTAGTTTAAAGTGAATATTAATGTCAAACTACAGCTTTCATGTATTGTATCCTTTTCTTAAGGCTGTTTACAAAATTCACACACGAGGAAAGACTCATCATCTTCGCTATCTGTTCCTGCACGAGAATCGTGTGTCCATTTTTTGCACGTGGAACAAGCGACCCAACCTTCAACTGATTTTGAATAAAACCCACGACAATATAAACATTCACAGTCGGAACTTTTCTCATAATCACTCTCCTTAGTATTGTATTCTGTCCTTTTTTCCATTTATCTTCAGGCCCTTTCTTTCTTTTTTTTCTTAATTTTATTCTCTTTTGCAAATAATTTTTTCTTTGCACTTTCTTCTTTGGCAAAGTTCTTCTTCTATTTTTCCTTAATAATGGCTTCTAACTCTTTTTTTGTACGGCGAATCAGTTAAAACAACAGTCTTCCCCATCTTCAGTTTCGCTCTTTTCTTGCTTTCGTTAACTTTTGCAAGGGCATCAGAATTTGTAGTGAAATATGAAATGAGGTGTTGTCAGTTGTCATCCAAGAGCATCAAGGATTAGAACAATTAGCCTCAATAACTTTGTCATTCTTAGGCGGCAGTTCATTGTTACAATTCGCTGAAACCTCGCCCGCTTGATTATCCAGCCCGTTGGCGTCGTCTTTTTTAGCTGGTGTGCTAGGTGGAGGCAATTCCAATTGTTCAGATATGATAACCTCTTTATCTGACGACCTATTTTGTTTGATGTCAAATGTGTCTGCCGGAAGGAAGTCTGCATCGGTGAATATGGATGGGTCTGTGGGCCGTATTCCATTAGCTTCGAAACATTTAATAGCTGTTTTCATTGTTGCATTTTAGCATTTTAGACGAAAGCTGAACCAAAAAGCGTTGAAATTTGAAAGATAGTTACGACTTTCCCTGCATGGCTTCGTAGCCATTTTCGAAGCTCATCACTGTAACGAAGGCTTAAAGGCTTCATAAAAGAAACATCAAGCGGCTGAAGTCTGTGAGAGCAATGTGGTGGTAAAGATAGCAACGAAACGCAACTCTCCCTCGCATAGTTCATAACGTCAATGTATGTCGTATGTGCTGAGTGGCCATCTAATATAAGGAGAACTGGAAAGTCCTTTTATGCCGTAGAAAATTCCACAAATTTTCGAAACCATACAAGGAATGATTTTGTGGCCATCCATGCGGTGCTGTGGACCTCAGCGCAACCTCTTTCTGCCAGTCCTAACTAAATTTTTTTCTGCTTCTTCTTTCGTGGAAAAGTAAGTTTGAGGCATGTAAGCTCCGCTTGCTGACGTAATAATGAGGCTGGTTACTGTTTCGCCCCTTTCTGCAGATGTTAACGATCCTACTTGACGTTTCCCCTTGCAAGCTGCGATCTTCGATTGGTTTTTAGGATTAACCGAAACGCCTATTCCATCACAATTAGATATTTGAGAAGTCATTAGTATGTGTTTGCCAGTTGCATTTGTTAGCAACGAAAAGAAAAACTATCGACAGCTACTTTATTAAAACCCATGACTCTTGCACCAGATGTTGCTTCGGGGAAAGAACATAGCCCACTTTAGAAAGCAAGAAATGTTTTTTTTTTACATCGGTGAACGTAAACTACATTAAAACTTACTTATTTTGGTGTATAACTTAAGAATTGTATAAGTACTTCAGTAGTCGCCACGCGGGATAGTCTCTCAAACGAAATTGCTCCCACGTCCAAGGCCTTTCAATATCACGTCTCCCATTCCGCTTGTAGTTCAGAATATTTTGGGGAAGTCTGGGACTTAGCATTCTCACCAGTCTTCACGATATTTTGGAATTTTTTAGTTTCTGTTGAAAATACTTAATTTTTCTCATTTTTCTCTAGTATCTTCATTCCTAATCATTTCTTGCTCTGCAGCCCTTCGAATTTCTTAGATACCTCATCACTGCCGTCTGAATTTTTTTTGTTTTAACCATGTTTTCGCTTTCATAGCGTAACACAGGAACCGCGACCACTTTACTGAATTTCGGGACAATCTCTTTTTGTACTTTATTGCCCAATGTTCTGATAATGGTGCCACAGACAGCTTAGAATTTGTGAAATTTATTTTCAGTATCAGAGTAAAAATCAGATCTTAAAGCGTAGCCTAAATGAAAGACTAAGAGACCTGTTCTAAAGCAAAATTATCCAAAACTAGTTTTAATCTAGAAATTTTAAAGTTGCATTCGTTGCATATTTCGTTCAGGTAGTATGCAGATCTTTGCAGGTCATTTCATTCACTTGAATCATGTCATATACAAACAGAAGCACAATCAGATATTTCTCATTCGTTATCCCAATTCCTTTGTCTTCTCGTAGTTCATGCTTTCATTTATGAAGAATGAAGTCAATGTAAATAGTAAAAATGCTGACATAATCTACTCATTTAAAAGTATACCGAGCGGGCTGGCGCAGTGGTTAGTACATGGTACGATGATGATGATCATGATGATGATGAAGATTGGTTTGTTGGGTGCTCAACTGCGCGGTTATCAGCGCCTGTTCAAAGCCCTAATCTTTACACAGTCCAATCTCGTCACCTTCACGAATGATGACGAAATGATAAGGACAACACACACACCTAGTCCTCGGGCGAAGAAAGTCCTCAACCCGGCTGGAATCGAACCCGGAATCCCATGTTCCAGAGCAGAAACGCTAGCTACGAGACTCCCATTGGGGAGGACGACGGTTTAAATCCGCGTCCGGCCACCCTGATTTATGTTTTCCGTGATTTTCCTAAATCACTCCAAGTAAATGACGGGATGATTCCTTTAAAAGGACGCGTCGGACTTCTTTTACCCTTCCTTGACGCAGTACCATTTTCTGCTGCGTCTCTGATGACCTCAACATCGATGGCACATTAAATACAATCCTCCTTCCGTCCCTCATTTAAAGGCATAGGTTTAACGCAATAAGTCGGGCGTTAAAAGTTAGAAACTGCGTACACGCCTATGACAGCATAATTTCATGGCGCGAAAATTATCCAGATTATATTAACCGTGCATTTCTGAATGGCAGCACTTGGCGACTTCCAACAAACTTCACACAATTTCGAAAATTTCCGAAACTTTTTTTCCCGCTGACATCCCTGACAGAATGATGAATGGAAAAAAGACTTTTATCACTCCTACATTTTAGCTGCTCATGCAGTAAGGCGTCAGCATTAGGCATGAATTTTGAGTTTATTACTTCTTTACTACTCATTTGTCTGACAGTATCCACATATATCGCTGAATGTACCTGAAATATTATAGCATTGTACAACACCTAGCTCATAAACATTCAGATGTTTTCGAAAAACTAGCTTCTCTTAAAACAGAGCGTCTTCAACTGCAAAAGGCTATGCTTCTTCAGGTGAAGTATTTAACACATTAACTGATACGGAAAGTAAACGAACTTCTGAAGGTGGTTTACATATGGGACTTCCAGTCTTCAGATAGCAATTTGGAGGGGAGAAGGGGGTGGTTGTTACGCGGTCTATTTGAAACTTCACACTTTCCGCAAATTATGCAGTTGTCTGTAATGAAGTACTATCTGAAAGAAGCTACGCTCTGATAAGATATCACTGTAGTGCATAGCATGACAACTTGGTTCAAATGTTCCCGAAATGTAAAATTGTTCGGTTCACAAAACGAAATAACCTTATCCTACGGGTATAGTGTCAGCGAGTAAAATTCTCAATCGCTCAACTCACACGAATACCTAGGTGTAAAAATTTCTAGAGATTTGAAATTGAACCGTCACATAGACGCAGTCTTAGGGAAAGATGGTGGCAGGCTGCCATTCGTTGGTGGAATTCTAGGAAAACACAATATGTGTACAAAAGAAATTGCTTAGAAATCACTCGTGTGACCCATCCCCCAATATTGCTAGAGATTCTTGGATCATAATCAGATACGACTGCCAGGCGATACTGAATGTATACAAAGAAGGGCTGTACGAATGGTCACAGGTTTGTTTGACCCGTTGGAGAGTGTCACAGAGTTTCTGATGAAATTGAACTGGCAGGCGCTTGGAAACAAACGTAAAATATCCAGAGAAAGTTTACTTGAAATATTTCCGGAGGAATCCTTAAATGTTGAATATAGGCGAATGGTAGTCAATAGAGGGAATGATTGCGAATGCACGTTCGATCTGCGTTCGCTTCCCTTAGCTGCGGTTCAAAATGAGCCTAATAATATGCGAGATGTAGTTGGCAGCTCTGTAAATGCTGACCGGTGAGTCGCTTAAAGCCCAGGCAAAATTAATCTCGGAGGGACACATCACGCGCTCAACAATTCAAATAGTATCACAACCGATTAAGCATATCCACTGAGGATCTAGAGCCTGTGACTAGTGTATTGAATATAAATACGGAAAACTACAACAACTCACTCTTTAAAATATTTTTAATTCCATTAGCTAGTTTTGTAACCTTTTCAGACTCATTTTCAAATGTGGCACACAGAATTTCCGTCTTTAATTCGTTAGAGTGATGCCGGGTACTGGCTCTCTGACGTGGAGACAGAGAACTCTTTAATGTATCGCCATGAGCGACAGTTACATGGCGACATGTGTCGGAAAACAAATTCTTCCACTTACCGTGGCAATGTGGGCGGTATTGCAGTTAATATCCACCTGGCTACTGCCATTTTAATTGTGTATTGGCCAGAGATTAATCGTTTTTCAATGTAAATATAAATCCGAAATTTCACCATCACCATAAGGTTTACTACTGATGTACGTTATAAAGATGTTCAATTAAATGGATAGCATACTTTGCTCGGAAACCGTTTCTTGGTTTTGTGCATATAACACAAGGGCGTGCTGATAAGTAATTACTCCAAATGTTTTATTTGAAAACTCTTAAGCTTTCCAGTTAAAAAACGTTAGTAACATTCTACATCTTTATTCTACATATCTGCAGCCCTCTGCTGCTACAGGGTTCCGATTTGTACCATGTAACATAGCGGTGTGTGATGTAACTATGTCGGTGCGTGAGAAACATCTCAGAAAACTGAAAGCACGAATTGGAAGAGTTGGTCAGCATTACAACGCCAAACTACAGCCGAGCGCTGCGACGTCTGCAGCACTCCGATGCCGTTCGTTCACTGCCATCGATTGACCTCCACACAGCCCCGACTTGGTCCCATCCCATTTTCGTCTGTCTCCAAAACTTACGGAACACATTCGAGGACGTTTATAGTTCGAAGCCGTGCAACCAGAGGTGAGCTTGAGGCTCTGTTAGCATAGTCAAATATTCTACAGGGACGATATCAACAAAATCAACATTACACAAAATGAGACTACGTAGTCCGATGACTACAGCTGGAATTTGTTAACTCGTGTAAATACTTGAGTGTATAAATTTGTAGGGGTATGAAATGGAACGATCATATAAGCATATTTGTAGGTAAAGCGCGTGCGGTTCATTGGTACAATACTGGGGAATTGCAATCAGTACCAGATAGGACGAACAAGGGATATTGAACATATGCAGAGAAGGGCAGCAAAAAATGCTCACAGGTTTGTTTGACCCATAGGAGAATATCACGAAGGTGTTCAAAGACCTGAACTAACGGACAGTTGATGATAGACACAGACTATCCCGTGGAAGAGCAAAGTATCGCGAGGAGGCCTACTTAGAAAGTTTCTAGAACCTACGTTACATGATGAATGTAGGAATATACTGAAACCGCCTACGTATCGTAACTGTAGGAAGCGTGGAGACCAGATTAGACTAAGCACAGCACGCACAGAGGCTTTTAAGCAGTCACAATTCGCACGCTCCATGCGTCAGTGGAGTGGGAATAAGTCCTAGTAACTGGTATAATGGCAAGTTCCATCTGACATGCAGTTCACAGTCGTTTGTAGAGTACAGATTATATGCTGCCTATTTTTTTGTTTAAATTTCGATTACAAGAAAATGGGCGTCTTGGAAAATGTCCTAAATAAGTCTCCTCTTCATCGTCATCGTCACCACCACCACCACCACCACCACCACCACCACCACCATCACCACCGCCATCATGAGTGTTATGCTCTAGCGCAGGTCTTCACATGTACCTCTCCATGCAGTCCCATCATTTGTTACCCTATTGTTTTCTCACAACTATTTTCTGTCCTTACGCTGTCCACCACCTGGTATGTTCTGCGTCTTCTTCTTCTTCTTCTTCTTCTTCTTCTTCTTCTCCTGCTTCTTCTTTCATTCACTATTTCCTCCATACCATCAATAAACAATCTCTTCTCATTTAGTGTCCATGCCAATTGTGTTTCCTCATCCTGCTACCTTTAAAATTTCTCTCTGTTCTCCCACTTAACACCACCTCATTTCTCACTGTGCCTGCCTATTTTATCCCCTATCAACACACTCATATAAAAGCCTCCTGTTATGAAACGTCTCGTTGGCAATTGCTATACGTGTTTTCACCTCCTTATTACTTCTAACGTCGTCCATAATAGCGCGTCGCAGTTATCTAAAAACACTAAATTGATCTGTATCTTCCTGCCTAACATTATAGTTGTTCTTACTTTTCTTGCACTTACCACCGGACATTTTGCCTTTTTCTTATTATTTCTCATTCCAATTTACTCACGTCTCTTGTTTAATTCTTTTAACATTTCAGTCATACTTCTTTCGCTCTCTGCCAATAACACCACATGATCCGCGAGTCTAATACATTATGTTCTCCTAACAACAACCCGCTCCCCTCTATTTCGTTTCAAACGTTTTTGAATGACACGCTCCAAATATATTTACGCACTAAGGAAAATAAACGTATCCCGGAGGAATTACCCCAGTGCGATGGAAATCGATACACGTCATGTACGTGTAGGGACAAGTGAATGATTACAGTTGCAGAAAAACTGGATGATTAATTCAAGAGAAAGAGCTTCACAAATTGATAAGTCGATAACGTGTTGGTCAAACTCTGGCCTTTACGCGGGCAGTTATACGGCTTGACATTGATAAAGTTAGTGGATGACCTCCTGACGGATATCGTACCAAATTCAGTTCAGTTGGTTCGTTTCATCGTCAAAATCGCGACCTGGTTTAAAGAACCTCCCCATAGTGTTCCAAACGTTCAAAATTGGTGAGAGACATGGCAATCTTGCTGAGCACTGTATTGTCTGGCATGTTCAAAAACAAACACGTAGATACTATCTCCGTGTGTGGTGCGTAAATTGTCGGCAGGCACCTCACTTAGTGTCCCGAGCAGAGTTCAAGGCGCCATAGAGACAAAGGGTGGACACACTGCATATTAATGTCCGCTAATAGGTGTCTGTACACTTACTGATAGGACAGTGTATTTCGAAATGTTAGCAGAGGCCAGAAGTTGGAGCATTTGGCTTTCCGCTTAAAGCTTACTTGCGGCGAGTCGTCGTATCTCTAGAAAGAGACACCTCTGGCAACAGTAGTTGAAAATGTCCTTCAAACTAGACGTGCTGCGCTCTCTACCTCCGGTTATTCTCGTGGCCGTCAGAGCTGCCGTAGCCAAGACGCGCCCTGGGTAAACGCTGCGGACGTCTGCAGTCGCGCCTGACGATCTGTCACGAATTATGAAATGTATTCGCAGACACCAACTGTAATACGACAACGGCTATACAATTTACTGGAAACGTACAGGATGTTCTGAAATTCCCATCACTAACTGCTAGAACTTGTAGAGGGGACTGAGTACATAATACTCGTATTTTAAATTGTAACCCATCTCCGGCAACGTACCGTGTGCTACAACCATTTGAAAACATGTTGGTAACGCTGTCACATTGACAAGTAGTTTGTTACACTGAAGAACCAAAGAAATACCGTGTAGGGCCCCCGAGAGCACGCAGAAGTGCCTCAACACGCCGTGGCATGGAATCGACTAATGGCTGAAGTCGCGCAGGAGGGAACTGACATCATGAATCCTGCAGAGCTGCCCATAAATCCGTAAGAGTACGAGCGATTAGAGATCTCCTCTGATCAACACGTTGCAAGGCATCCCAGATATGCTCGATAATGCTATACAATTTACTGAAAACGTACAGAATGTTTGGGGAGTTTGGTGGCCAGCGGAAGTGTTTAACCTCGGAAGAGTGTTCCTGCAGCCACTCTGTAGCAATTGTGGTTGTCTGGGATGTCGCATTGTCCTGCTGGAATTACCCACATCCGTCGGAATGCACAATGGACATGAATGGATGCAGGTGATAAGACAGAATGCTTACGCACGTGTCACCAGTCAGAGCTGTATCTAGACGTATCAGGGGTCCCACATCACTCCAAATGCACACGCCATACAACGTCACAGAGCCTCCACCAGCTTCAACAGTCCGCAGCTGACATGCAGGGTCCATGAAGTCATGATGTTGTCTTCATACCCGTACACACTCTATATACATTTTGAAATGAGACTCGTCCAACCAGGCAATATGTTCGTACCGATGAGCCCAAATGAGGCGTAAAGCTTTGTGCTGTGCAGTCAGCAAGGGTATACGAGTGGGCCTTCGGCTCTGAAAGCCCATGTAAATGATGTCTCGTTGAATGGTTCGCATGTTGACACTTGTTGACGGTCAACCACTGAAATTTGCTGTAATTTACGGAATGGTTGCACTTTCGTCACGCTGAGCGATTCTCTTCAGTCCCCATTCTTGCAGGATCTTTACCGGCCGCAGCGATGTCGGAGATTTGTTGTTTTACTGGACTGCTGATATTCACGGTACCCACGTGAAATGGTCGTACAGGAAAATCCCCTTCATCGCTACCTCGGAGATGCTGTGTCCCATCGCTCTTGCGCCGAGTATAATACCACGTTCAAAGTCATTTAAATCTTGATAACCTGCCATTGTAGTAGCAGTAACCGATCTAACAACCGCGGCAGACACATGCCTTACTCAGGCGTTGCCGGCCGCGGATCCATATTTTGCCTGTTTACATATCTCTGTGTTTGAATACGTATTATTATACCCGTTTCTTTGACAATTCAGAGTAGATGTGACCCAGTACATCTATTTTCTACAGTTCCACTCGTTAATAACCAAAGAAACAAAAAAAATCGGTCTTCACAGACCCTGCGTTTACACGAGGGCCTTTTCGAATTCGAAATTAGAATGATGTTAATACCTTCAGCTGCTGACTGGCGTTGATATATATCAACGGAGACAGGTGAAAATGTGTACCCCGACCGGGACTCGAACCCGGGATCTGCTTTCATGGCACACGCTCTATCCATCTGAGCCACCGAGGGCACAGAGGATAGTGAGACTACAGGGACCATCTCGCGCACGCCTCCTGCGAGCCCCACATTCTCACCTTGTATGTCCACACACTACATTCGTAGTGTCCTTTCGGACATTTCCGAAGGAACAGACACCATATCCATATAAATATATTTTCCAATTTGCGTGCGCTGCGTCTCCACGGGGCACCACAGACGCACCTGCTGACGGTGAAGGCACCCTTTCTCGAAGACGTTGCGCAATGGTGACGAAAAGCGTGTGGGAAGGAGTCAAACGTTGTGGACAACGATCTTGATAAAGGCGACCAGCAGCTCTTCCAGTACTGTGAGCTTGGTCACACACAATACTCGTGTCAGTGTATTCGGCAAAAGTGTACTCAGCAATGTTGCTCTAACACTCACATGAACGAGACTCGAACCAGGTCAGAGAGGAGACAGCAGTCAAATGACATCATACGATCCGACGTAAGTAACCCCCCCCCCCCCCCCCAGTGATTATAACCCTGTTGCATACAACATTAGCGAAGATGTATTTATACGGCTGTAGTACGGACATACGTTTCCATACATGGATTCCATTTCCAAATATCGTCACTCAGTTCCCTAGAAGCTTTTAACGTGAATTTTGGAACATCCTGTATCCCTCCAGTAACTGTATAGCTGTTTCCAGAATTAGTTCACTCTGCAGCGGAGTGTGCGCCGATATGAAACTTCCTGGCAGATTAGAACTGTGTGAGGGACCGAGACTAGAATTCGGGACCTTTGCCTTTCGCGGGCAAGTGCTCTACCATCTGAGCTACCCAAGCAAGACTCACGCATCGCCCACACAGCCAGTACCTCGTCTCCTACCTACAGCTGTTGTACCACATTCGAAATATACGGATGTATTTCAGGATTTAGGCGTTGTGCAACTTCGCAGAAACATGGCTGAATTATCCTGTATATTGTTATCATTAAAACGAAGCACCTTTCCGTCATTTCAAGCACTACGAAAGTTGCTAGGTGTAGGAAAAAATACTAATATCATACTGAAAATATCGGAGAGAAGCGATAGAATTCCTATAAACAACTTGAAGAAAATCATTTTGGGTACTAGGCCATGTCATTATAAAACAGTGAAACAACTAAAATAACGACATTTCGACCATCGTTTGAACGATCATCTTCAGAGCGAATAAATGCCACGAAATTTCAAATCATCAGCAGCAAAATGAAAGTTCGATTTGGAAACAAATTCTATGTCTTCTTTCTTATCTTCGATTAATTTCCCGAATTTCTCGTCCGTTTCGTATCTTGCTTTCTTTATACATTTCTAGAGCTTGAAATTTTACATAGTAACTCATGCCTGCAAACGTCATCAACGAGCCTACGGAGCATCAAAATACAGGCGCCAGCTCCGGCTAATGTTTGTAAATAGAGTGTGATGCCGTGATTATGTATCAATTTGGGGTAAGGGCCCCAGTACCGAAAACGAATGAGTCGAAAGTTAAAAGGGAAAATCGTTATCTTACCTCTGACGGTGGAATACAAGTACTGATACTGTTATTGCTAACTTTCAAAGGTGGTAGTATGGATCAAAGTAAGAAAACATGTCCGGTAAACATGGGCCACAAAATGCGTACCTGAGGAGCTATGAGCACTTGTTCAATAGTGGAGATATGTTTTATGCTAGCGAAGACGAACAAGTCCTCACAGTTCTTAAGGTATGCATTTTACAGCTCATGTCTACTGGACATTGTTTTCTTCTTTCGGTCCATACTACCACCTCTGAAAGTTTCCTGCCCTACATCTTAGCTACTTCTTTCGGTCCATACTACCACCTCTGAAAGTTTCCTGCCCTACATCTTAGCTACAACACTACCGGTACATACTGTCAGATGTAACAGGAATGTCTTCTCTTCTGATTTTCCGTTATAGGGACATAACCTCAAATTGGTAACATCTTCATTGGATCTCCGTGTACACACATATTTTACAGACTCCAGTGCTCCCACGCATTTCAGTGTGGCCCATGGCTCGTTCTCGGCCATCGATCTCTCTCTTTGCAGCCCCGGACTTGTCCCATCCCTCCACTGGAGAGTGCATCCTGACCTGTGTGGTAGTGACCATTTTCCCATCTATTTGTCACTGCCTCAGTGTCATTCTTCATTCTTCTGGGCGCCTGCCCCACTGGGCTCTCCACAGGGCTGGCTGGCTGGCTTTTACTTCCGCTGCAACCCACAGGGTGACATTGACGAGGTGGTCTGTGTGTTAACCACGTCCATCATTTCAGCGGCCGAGGCTGCCATCCCACGCTCTTCTGGACTCCCTCGGAGGAACGCTGTACCCTGGTGGTCGCCGGAGATTGCTGAGGTTATTTGCGACCGCCGGCGGGCTCTCCAGCGTCATAGGCGGCACCCGTCTCTCGAGACCCTCATCGCCTTTAAGAGGCTCCGTGCCTTGGCCCGTCGTCTTATTGCACGGCGTAAGCAATAGTGCTGGGAGAGGTATGTCTCCTCCTTGGGCTCCCGTGTCTCCCCCTCGCTCGTGTGGTCCCGGATCCGGCGGATTTACGGATACCAGACCCCTATGGGTGTCCCTGGGATCTCCTTGGACGGCGCTGTCTGCACGGACGCTGCCGCCATTGCTGAACACCTTGCTGCGCACTTTCCTAAGAGCTCTGCGACTGCAACTTATCCCCTCGCCTTTCGCTCTCTAAAGGAGCGAGCCGAGCAGACGTCGTTATCATTCCACACGCGTCGTTCTGAAAAATACAATGCTCCTTTCAGCGAGAGGGAATTCCTCACTGCCCTCACCGATTGCCCTGATACAGCGCCAGGACCAGACTGCATCCACGCACAGATGCTGAAGCATCTCTCCAGGGACTGCCAGACACACATCCTCACCATCTTTAACCGCATTTGGAGCGAGGGCGTGTTCCCGTCGCAATGGCGAGAGTGTTTTTATTGTCCCCATCTTGAAACCCGGTGCGGACCCACTGGCGGTGGACAGCTATCGTCCCATTACCCTCACCAACGTTTTGTGCAAATTGCTCGAACGTATGGTGGGGCGGCGTTTGTGTTGGGTGCTTGAGTCGCGCGGTCTCCTCGCTCCATCCCAGGGTGGCTTCCGTCGGGGTCTGTCTGCAGCGGACAATTTGGTGCGGCTGGAATCTGCTATCCGTACGGCCTTTGCCCGACGTCAGCATCTCGTTGCTGTCTTTTTTGATCTGCAGAAGGCGTATGACACCACATGGAGGCATCACATCCTTGCTACGTTGCATGAGTGGGGTCTTGGTGGTCAGCTCCCGGCTTTTCTTCAAACCTTTTTATTTCGCCGCTCTTTCCGGGTGCAAGTGGGTGCCGCCTCTAGTTCATCTTATATACAGGAAAATGGGGTCCCGCAGGGCTCGGTGTTGAGCGTCTCCTTACTCCTAGTGGCCATTACTGGTCTGGCTGCAGCCGTGGGGTCGTCGGTGTCTCCTTTGTATGCCGACGACTTCTGCATCTCATTTGGCTCCACGACTGCGGGAGTCGCCGAACGCAGGCTGCAAGTAGCCGTTCGCAAGGCAGCATCATGGGCTCTGACTCATGGTTTTCAGTTCTCTGCAGCCAAGACTCGAGTTATGCACTTCTGCAGGTGTCGGACGATCCACCCTCATCCTGAACTTTACCTCGACGGCCACCTGCTTGAAGTGGTGGACACTTGCCGCTTCTTAGGACTCGTCTTTGATGCCCGGCTCACATGGGTTCCTCATATTACTCAGCTGAAGCAAAAGTGCTGGCGGCACCTCAACGCCCTCCGCTGCCTGAGCCACACATCTTGGGGTGAGGATCACTGCATGCTGTTGCGATTATACAGAGCCCTTGTGCAGTCCAGGCTTGATTATGGGAGCTTGGCCTATGGGTCTGCATCACCCTCAGTGTTGAAGTTGTTGGACCCCATACACCACTGTGGGGTTCGGCTTGCAACTGGCGCTTTTCGTACGAGCCCCGTGGATAGTCTACTGGTGGAGGCCGGGGTTCCCCCGCTGCGGATTCGCCGCCATCAACTGCTCGCCGACTATGCTGTCCACGTGCATTGCTCGCCGGGCCATCCCAAGCATCGCCTGCTTTTCCCTGCCATGGTCCTCCATCTGCCCGAATGGCGACCTCGGTCTGGGCTTTCCATAGCTGTCCGCGTCCAGTCCCTGCTGTCGGAACTGGGGTCATTCCATCTTCTGCCTCCCTTCCGGGTCCGTGCACCTACGCCTCCCTGGTGTTTGCCCCAGCCGTCCGTCCGTCTGGACTTGGCACAGGGGCCCAAGGACTCGGTTCCGCCTGTGGCCCTCCGTCGCCGTTTTCTTGCGCTCCTCGCCTCATTTTCGGGCTGTGAGACTGTCTTCACTGATGGTTCCCTGGTTGATGGTCGCACTACCTACGCTTTTGCTCACGCTGCCCATGTTGAACAGCGCTCCTTGCTGGCTGGCTGCAGTATTTTTACTGCAGAGCTGGTGGCCATATTGCGCGCTCTTGAGCATATGCGTTCCTGCTCAGGTACGTCCAACGTCATCTGCAGTGACTCCCTGAGCGGCCTCCAGGCCATCGACCGCTGCTATACCTCTTCTCCTCTGGTGTCCTCTATTCAGGAGTCTGTTTCCGCCATTACCTGCTCTGGTCATTCGGTGGTCTTTATTTGGACGCCAGGTCACGTTGGCATCCTGGGGAACGAACGTGTTGACTGGCTGGCCAAAGGGGCGGTCGACGCCCCAGCTTTAGAGATCGACCTCACAGCTCGCGATCAGCAGCTGGTGTTGCGCCGTAAGGTACTTGGGATGTGGACTGCTGAGTGGCGTAGCATGACATCCCCGAATAAATTGCGGGCTGTCAAGGAGATGACCGATGTGTGGCGCTCCTCCCTGTGGCCTTCTCGCAGGGACTCTGTCATCCTGTGTCGGCTGCGCATTGGCCATACCTACCTGACGCACGGTCATCTTTTGCGTCAGGAGGATCCCCCCCCCTGTGTTGGTGTGGGTCCCGGCTGACGGTCGCCCACATTTTGTTGGGGTGTCCCCGACTGCGCACCCTCCGGAAGTCTTTTAATCTCCCGGGCACTTTGCCTTTGATTTTATGTGACGATGCCTCCATGGCTGATGACGTTTTAAATTTTATCTGTGGTAGTCCTTTTTATGGTTCCATTTAGGGAGGTCCTGCACCTTTCCGTTTCTGTGTCTTTTGTCCTCGTGTCTCTCAATATTTGTTGCGGTTTTGGTGTGTCGTCGGATGGTTGACTCTCTCTCTTTTTTTGTTCTCATGGTCAGTCAACCAGTCTCCGGCCATATTCTTTTCTTCTGTTTCTTTCTTTCTGGTGTTCATCTGTTCTCTTCGTGTCTGTAGTGTTCGTTGCCGCATTTGTGTTCTTTTAGGGCCTGGGGGGAGTCTCCTTCCCCTTCGGGTTTTACCTGCTTCATGAATTTCTGTCTCGCCTGTTTTTGGAATGGGGGACTGATGACCTTCGCTGTTTAGTCCCCCTTAAACATCCCAACAACCACCACCACCATGGGCTGCAAAATGCATGCCTGAGGAGCTAGATGCACTTGTTCAATAGTGGAAATATGTTTTATGCTACCGAAGACCAAAAAGTCCTTACAGCTCTTAAGGTATGCATTTTACAGCCCATGTGTACTGGACATTGTCTTCTTCTTTCAGTCATGTAACAGGAATGTCTTCTCTTCTAATTTTCCGTTATAGGGACATAACCTTAATCCTTTGTTGCCTGACGGTACTTAAAAGTACCAGTAAGTTTTGACTGTCATTATTTTCTCGTGGTGCAGTTTCGTGATCTGAGAGCCCGTCGGTACATAACAGTAACTCTGCTCTACTGTTTCATAGATGTTATTGTGCAATACATAGACTTCTCTGGCGGTCAGAGCTTGAAATTGTGTTTTGCGCGCTGCTGTGAAAACAGAAGATTGTATGTGCTTGTTTCAATGGTATTACCTGAGTTTGTGTGCAATTTATTGAAACTTCCGTTGAGTTTTCCATTGTACGTTCTTACCTTCTTTGTTTTTTTTTTATAATAGTTTGAAGCATTACGTTACAAGTGAATGAGATAAAGTGGAAAATATAAGGCGGACTTATTAGTACCGTCAGGTTGTGCGAACACTTTATTGTAGCAACAATGCGTTTCTCCTCACAAGTTGTTCTGTTCACTTTTTCTGACACAGAAACAATTAGAACAAACAGGAAAGGTTTTCCAGGGAATTTACCTAAAGAAAAATGTCTAAACCGTGGGGAATCAAATCACAGAGAGTCATCTTTAGACCCAACAGTATTTCAATGGAGGGAAAATAAAGTAGTGTATTTTGCGTCAAACCTCCATGGCACTGAACAGAGCGTAGTGACAAGAAAACAGCAAGATGGAACTAGTATGACTATACCACGACCAGTTATTGTATGTGATTACAATAAACACATGGGTGGTGTGGATCATGCAGACAGATTACGTTCAACTTATGGTCTTGACAGGCGGTCAAAGAAATGGTGGCACCGTCTCTTCTGGGGAGCAATAGAAATTGCTTTTGTCAATGCTTACGTCATTTTCAGTGATCTACATGGGGCACTGCCACTGCTGGAATTCAGGAGTTCTGTGGCACTAGGGCTAATGAATGAACAGCAAGTGCCAAATCTCAAAAAGAGAAACTCTGGTAAAGATGAAATAACTCCCCCATAGAGAAGGAAGGATAACTTTTCTGTTCTGAAGAATGTACATCTTGGCAACCGAGAAAACCATTTTGCAGTGTTCAGTTGTAAAAGAGGACGATGCGAAATGTGTGCGAAAAATAAAATTCAGTCGAGACCACATTCACAATGTAGTACATGTAAAGTGTATTTGTGCTCCAATGAAAAAAAAACTGTTTCCTACAATTTCATGAGGTATCACTAACACGAAATATGTGATATGTATAGCTAAGTTACTATGTATTGTGAAGTTGCTCTAGAATAAATTTATGCAAAATTTAAAAAAAATTCAGAAATATCATATTTCTGTTAATTAATTTTCTAATGTAAAAATATTTAATGTTTATGTGGAATAAAGTACTAGTTATAAAAATTGGATCATTTTTCTGCGCATATTGTGATTCTGTCCACGGAGTCTGACGGTACTTCTGAGTACCAGGAGAGAAAAAAGTTGTGAAAAATAAGATAAAATTTTACAAAAAATCCTACCGTCATTTGAGGCCACAATAGCATAAATTCTGCAAAGAAAATGTTAAAAAGTAAATTTTTTCTTATGTCAGGAAACAATGGGTTAAATTGATACATTTATACATCTCCATCATCATAGAAAATTGGTAACATCTTCATTGGATCGCCGTGTATACACATATTTTACAGACACCATCGCCTGTAACTTATATACTCTGTTTCCAGACATCGATTCCTATGTAAAACTTCATCAGCTAGGTCTCCTCTACAGACGCGATAAGTGTGCAGCATGACATGTGAAACATTCTGTATGCAGAGTGAATAACATGGGAGGGTTGGCTAGAACACTCTCTCTCTCTCTCTCTCTCTCTCTCTCTCTCTCTCACACACACACACACACACACACACACACACACACACACACACACTTCTCAACTATCAACTACCAGCTTCCTTTTAAGTCTTACAACTGCTGTCTGATTTCTGGCCGGGTTCTAGATAACATGCCGCTCACTGTATTTTATCCCTGGTTGTATTTTAAATTCAAACTTTATATTCTGGTCAAAACTGTCAAAAGTTATTTTCTACGTCTAAAGATGTTATAAATATGAGTTGAATTTCTTCAACCGATCTCTAGCGGCTAGCGTATTCTCTCGAAATTGATTTTCCTCTAGCTCGTCTTCTCTAATGTGTTCCATTGCTCTGTAAATATTTTGGATCAGTATTTTCAGCTGGGACGTATGAAAGTGTTGGTTCGGTAGTGTTCGCACTTATCACTATTTGCCTTATTTGGTATTGGTGTTATTTTTTTCGTTTAGTCTGAAGATTTAGCAGTCACGTCAGCTAGCATAGATGTTTAGGAATGAAGCCGCAAACGCCGACAGAGTGAGTCCTCGCTGGTGCTGATAGAGCTTTCTGGTAGCGAAGCCCTGCACTATAGACAACTGAGTGTGTGAGGGACTAGTAGCGACACCTAGCAGCGAAGTGATAACTGGCTGTGTGAGGGACTAGTAGCGACACCTAGCAGCGAAGTGGTAACTGAGTGTGTGAGGGACTAGTAGCGACACCTAGCAGCAAAGTGATGAACCGCAAAATGGCCGCGAAAATTGAGTGACTTAAATGTCTAGTTGCTGTTTATTCCTTCCTTTACACTATTATTACAAAACAGACTATGGCATCATTGCTCGGTTTGTCTGTTACCGTAATTTTGTATATTTCATACGTTACAAAATAATTCTGCTCTCGTAACATATAATGCAAACTACATCTCCAGTGACATTAATGTACGCAGCATGTTGCATTCATCATTCCCTGTTTGTAATTTAATATTACTAAAAGTTTTGTCCAGACTTTTAAGCATTAAAATGGATATGAGGCTCGGAATTTAATAGCAAAAGAAACAGCCATACTGGCAGACAGTCTCTCTTTCATTAACAAAAATACGAAATGTAGGTTCAATTTCCTCTGCGCAGTGAGGTGTCGGGGCTACTGTTACATTAAATGGTACCAAAATAATCGCAAGGTATTGTGGGTTAAAGAATTTTGAACAGCAAGGGAAACTGTAAGTAAGAATAGCAATAATAGACATTTGTCATCTCTTTTTCTTACTTTACAGTTTCACTCATTACTGATGGCAAACGCCTTGCAGAGAAGGTAACATTCTGCATCTTCGGCTACGGCCTTTACAATCTCTTTCATTCAACTAGACTTAACCTGTAGAGGTAGTAATATAATTCCTTTAATGACCCACAAGATACTTTTACAAAAAGTAGATGCAGAGAGGTTTTCATATAACTATTAATCGAAATATTATATGAAATATGTAGACGTGTTAGTAAAATCTCCAAGAAATTCCTCTTATTAATGTTAAGTGTTATCTGTTTGATTCAGCATTCAGCTCACATAAAACCACGAGAAATATCGTTTTTCATTAAAAAAAAAAGAGTTTATCTCATTAGTGACCTGTGTCAAATCAAACATCTCATTTTGACCCTAGAATAATTTGAGAAAAAAAGAAGGCCTGGGTTCGTTTTTGAAAATGCAATTTGTGGAAACAATGTATTTTTAAAAGGTACTGTCAACTGTTACGAAACGAATTCTTATACAGAATTTATTTCTCACATAGTCAATCATGATTCTAAAAAGAACACATTGTTGCTATTGATACAATATTTTGAGGTTTCTTATGACTTTGAAATAATTACTGCTGTTTCAGCACTGAGAATGTGTGAAATAAAGTATGTAAATTATGAATCAGTACGATAAACTTCTTTTTTCGAATATTGACTGTTAAATACAAGAAAATGGCAGATGTTTGGGTATTTACATCAGCAGTATTTAGCACACGAAGGAAAACTTCTTTTTTTTTTTTTTTTTTTTTTTTTTTTGCAAGGTTTTTATTTCATAGTTGTAATCCTAGAAATATTAATGATACCATGCAGTTTCTGTTGATAGTGACATACATTAAGTACCTTAAAAATACGTAGATGAAGCCTGGTGAAGAAAGTGGTTGCATTAAAGTTTAAAATGTTTGCAACAGCATAATCAGGTTTAGTTTGTAGTGTGGGAGTGAGCTCCACGCGGGATCCGAAGCACGGACCCCACTGGGGTACCCGGCATGCGCCACATGCCAGGGCAGAGGTGGAGGCTAGTGTTCGGAAATCTGAAAATCCCAGCGCCGGCCGGGGATAGAACCCCGGCCCGGCTGGGGCGAATAGCCCCAGCCGAGGCGCTGGAACGTTCCAGACCCCTTACCACTAGACCACCGAGGACCCCGGCTGTTTCCTGCTCTGGAGTCCAGCTAGTGGTCGTAGAGCACTTCCTGCTGTCCTCCGTGTTTACACCAAGGCAGCAGTGGCATGGTATAACAGGAAGTGTTTACCTGCGTCTGCTGGATGTCCACTTGGTGTACGACTTATTTACCCGCCTGACGTTCGTGTCGCTATAATGTCCTTAGTTGCGTTACAATTATTTGCGGGGACCGAAAATCTGCCTATGCAGTTACACGCAGTCGAGTCTCATTATTTGAACATCTGTAATTCGGTCGTGTTGTCAAGACCCATGTAAGAACTTCTATTTATCGAAGAAACCGCTTCTGTTCGGTACATTCCATAAACGGAAGCGACTGTCATAACAGACAGCCCCGTAAAGATTTTGTAATGCAGAGTCAGCCGGTACGTAATACTCGATATCTGGAATTGTTTTATCGTTTATTAAGATAATCGTTTCACCGCTATACACTTCGAAAAATTCCCGTTTTTTCTCAATAAAGCATAAGCACAGTACATCAATCCGTCGCGAAAATGACATCGAAGAAGTACAAGTGTTCGAGTACCACAGAAAAGAAGTGGGTCCTTGAAGGTGTGGAACGGAGAGCAGAATAAAAATAAGATGTAACGTTTCGGGATTCCTTCATAGTCGCTTAGACACTCCAGAAGCAGGAAGATCAGTTTGATGACGTCTCATGAGGAGCGAGGAATAACTTCACTCCCAAATAACTACTGTACGAGATGCCTCGCCGCCTCTTGAAGGATGATGTCATGGGGTTCTGCGGTCGTGGACTTTGCGACCCTTGAGTCAACGCGGTTTTTCTGACCACATACATTTTAGCTGCGGGTTCTCCGACCTTCAAAGGAAGCCGCGACAGTGGGGAGGCTCTGCCTGTCGTTTTGTAATAAGAACTCCCCTCCACATTTTATCTAGGCTTAAAACTGTCTATGCACATAGTGCATAGCCGTGTTTTAAAAAATATTATTTTTTTTACCTTTTCCATTCTACAACATTACTTCCTGTCTTATTTTACGAACTTTTCGTAGGAATGTCGTAAATTTTAAACGTCTTAAATCCACCGAGTCATTATGTATTCTTAAAATATCTTTTAACTCTTTTTCAACACATATGTATCTTTTACCTCTTTCACTGAAGAGGCTGACCAATAGATTATTTTTTTTTTATTTCAGGTATTGATTTTATTGCATTCTCCTTCAGCGTATTGATCAGAATTTGTAGGTTCAGATACCTTTGCTATGCCAAACTTCGACAGCATTCATGGTCCTGTGCATCGAATTGATGACGGTAGATAGCTGACCGAAATCACTTGGAAATAAATTCTCTGAACGCAGATAACTTTGATACAGTTGTGTTAGGTATCGAGGTATTACCTAACGCAACTGAAGCCAAATTAAGAGTGAATTTATTGCGAAATAATTTCGGTCGACTGTCTGTCTTCGCCAATTCTACATTTCAGATGGTGTACTAGGATTTTCCATCTATTGATTGACTGTATAGTCTACGAATTCATGATCTTTTCGCCACTGGGCCTTTGATACGCTGTTACCATCCATGCATCATCAAGGCAGTCCGGTGAAAGATGTGCTTTACAGCATACATGTGGCAAGACAATCGTACTACTTCTTCATCCCTGTATTTCTCCACGAATCCCAGTTCTTCTATGTCTTCCAGAGGCATTGCTTGAAATGAAAATTACAACTGGAAATAGATGGCTCGGAGAAAACTGTTTTCATAGCTTAATTTGCAGCCATTTCGAAGCGTAGCAATGCAGTTTTAAATGACAACCCAGTTATGACATCTCTCGGTTCAGAAAAAAATATTTCACAATTATTTGGACTTTCCTCTGGTAAAAAAGCTAGTCTTCCGTGCTTCAGATATCAACGTGCAATGGTGTACAGTTGCTTCAGTTGTTTCGAACAACTCTGAAATGTCCCTCATAAGACGAGATTTATTTTCACACATTTTCCCCCCTTCTTCGTAACTGATCACCCGGATTCATTTGTCGGGAACAGATTTATTATCTATTTTCAAAAAAAACTTAAGTCACCTTCAAAATCTCATCGCGCAGCTGAATCCCTGAACTAGGGCCATGGTTATGGCACATCCCAGTAGCTTCCTTTACACTGTGCAGCCTTTCTCATAATTCGTCATACTTGCGACGTAATCTAAACGTTTATCTCGCAAATCTTGAAATTGCTCTTTAAACCTTCGGAAAACAGGTACTGTCTCCTCTCCGCAGACTCTTTTCCAGCAGTTATGCATTCGTTTCTCAATCTCCACATCTGTTTCGTCAGGTTGGGCGAGAAACTTACTGTTCAGCAGTGATTCTACCATTTACAATTTCTAAACTGCCGCTGCTCCTATTTCGTTCGGGGTTCATGCACAGGCAATTCGTGTACTTAACACATTTTCGGTGCTCCTGGTACCAATTAGCATCCTTTCCCCTTTCTGTTTTCTTTTCCTTTCCTTTTTCCAACTACACGGACCAGTGACATTATCATCATCATCACCGCCTGTGTCCGACGTCAATGTGCAATAACCACTCACAGACAGCGGGTGGCAGCACTAGCACTGTAGGGTATGCGTAATGCGGAAACTCAACCACTTATGTGGCATCCAAAAGCACGTGATGGTTGCCTTTCGGGCCACCGGTGGATGCATTTTCGAAACGGCAAAGTTCGTAAAATGTTGGCGTGTTGCCATATTTAAAGCGCACCGTGCATGGCGCTGTCCAGAACCGACGTTGAGGCCGTTGTGGTGGCCCACGGGCCACATATAACAGGAGTTAAAGAAAGCTGCAGGTAAATAACGTGCAACTGTTGAGCAACTGACCACGCACGTGAACCGAGGGGCTACCGACAGTTTCTCCTCAAAGACCACTCGGCGAAAAATGCTGTGTATGGGTCACCACAGCAGACGCCTGGTCCACACACCTATGCTGACTGCTGTTTATCGGGGACGAAGGCTGGAATTTCCACGCCAGTTCTGCGACTGGGCGTCCACTGCACGGTGACAAGCGGGCTTTTCAAGTGTCAGTTAGACGTTGACGTGTAGGGCGTGATTCACCTGAAAGCGAACACCCTGCAACAGTCGACGGTAGGGTTAAGACAGGAGGAAGGATCGTTATGGTCTCAGAAACGTTATCGTGACACTCCCGTCGTTCTGGAAGGCACAGTGGATGAGCAGATATATCCGTCGGAACCAATGCCACACCTACATGGAATTTATTTTCCCTCGGAATCTACCAGCAGAACAACTGAATGTGTGACACAGCTTGCAGTGTACGTGCGTGGTGTGAAAAGCACCAGGATGAGTTTGCTGTACTCCACCGACCACCAGGCTTCCCGGGCTTAACGGAATCGACAATATGTTGGACCACCTCGATGAGGCTCTTCGTGTCCTGGGTCCTCAACTGACAAACGTAGCGCAGCTGACTGAGGCACCGGCGTCGGCATGGCTCAGTACCTCACTGACTCCTGCAACTTTCTCAGTTGTCCGCGCTTCGCGTCAATTGTACCCTCCTACAGTGACTCAATGACGACACTCTCCCGTACACGACAGCATCATCAACAGCCGCAGATTGCTGTTCACTCTGCCTGTCACATCATTTATGGCTTTACAGAACAACAGCTGTCTGTTACACTTCCTGGGACATTCCTGACGATACCCTTGTCTCTGATCAACGCGCGCCGTCGAGAACGTACTGGTATCTGTTGTAGTCTTAAAGCCACTCACATATCTGGGAACCTACTCCGTATACTCATACGAGACCCCTGGTTAACAGTGTGCAGTGGAGCACCGTGTCAAAGGCTTTTCTCAAATCTAGGAGAGTCAATCTGCCTGACACCCTTCATCCGTCGTTCGCAGTATATAACGTGCGAAAAGGGCAAGCTGCGTTTCACACGAGCTTTCTAAGACCGTGCTAGATTTATGGACGTCAGCTTTCCGGTGTCTAGGTAATTTATTATAATCAGTTTCAGAATACGTTCTAGAATTCTGCAGAAAATCGATGTCAAGGACACTGGTCTGTAATTTTGCACATCTTTTTTTTACTCTTCTTGTACACGAGTGTCACCTGCGATTTTTTTAAACTGCCTTAGGTTGGACCCATTACGGGTGTAATATTCAGAAGGCAAATGTATATTGATCTCGTTATATACGAGTGCCACTTGCGCTTTTTCCAGTCGTTTGCGACATACTGCTAGACAAGAGATAGGCGATAAATGCGAATGAAGTAAGTAAAACCGAAATTGTATTAACCTACTCGCTGTCGCTGAATCCTTTCCACGCGATGCGTCCTTGAGCGGTTCAAACGGGTAGCAATAAATGCTCTACAATTGAGGTTGACTTTTGTAGTGTTTCGTATGAGTTAATTACACTGCAGACAGCTTCCATTCTCCATAATATCAGCAATATGAAAATGAAAATTCACGGAAGTCAAATTTGGACTGTAGGGACGATGACGTAGGGTCTCCCAGCCCATTATGGTTTCTTTTTCCTTCCAGTGGTTTCTTGGATCAGCTGCGCTGTGTATGGGCGAGCATTGTTGTGTAATATTATCATGTCTTTTCTTTGACATTGGCGACCCTTTCCTCTCATCGCTGGCTTTACTTTGCTCATCAGTATGTGTGAGTGGTCAGCGCTGCGTCCTGTACGCTGATCTTCCAAATAATCACCAAAATACGACAACTGTGGCATCCAAATGATGGCCAGCATCACTTTCCTCGCTGATGATCGAGTTCCGAATTTCTTTCGGACAGGTGAGCTGGTGTGCTTCCATTTCACGCCTTGTCTTTTCGAGTCGTGTTCACCATTTTGAACGAAAGTTTCATCACACGTTAAAATCTCGATCAGAAAAGGTTCACCTTCACATTCGTAGCACTCTTTGTTCCCTGGTGTTGTTGTGTGAATTCTTGCGGGACCCACGTTGGACTTGTTTTGCTGTACTTGAGCATGTCACTGACAACGTTACGAACTGTGCCGCTACCTATTGCAGCTATTTTGCTATTCAGTTCTACTGCAACACGTCGGCCATCAGGAGTAATGTCGTCAGAGCCGGCTTTAACCGAAGGGGGAGACACTTCAATTGGCCGGCCACGGCGTTCTTCATTTGTCACTGAAGTTAGATTGTTTTTTAACTGTCCTACGTATTTATCGAAAATTTCCGTCGTTCGCACAGCTTCGACCGTACTGAAAAATCGTTAGAGAAAATATTTTGGCCCTTTTCCACCTTCTGAAAAGGAAAACGCATCGCTGAACGTTGCTCAGTTGATGTGGAAACTTTAACCGGACACGTCACTGTCACTTGCAACATTAAGGTTATAAATAAAACAGTTTTTTGTTTGTCAGCCGCTCTCAGCTCATCTCAGTCGTGCCAACCTAAAGTCATGAAACTACAAAAATTCTTGCTACAAACTATTCGACTTCATCAATTTGCCTTTGCAGGTGAAAGTCAGGTAGGAGTACGCACTTAGTATTTAATCGGTCATTTCTAGTTGATGAGAAAGTTTAAACAAACAAATAGCAAACCATTGCTTATTTGTTTAGGAACAACATTTATCAGATACAGCTGAGTAACTTTTAACCCAAACCTTAAATGTCATTATATATACGACACTGCTCTTTCGTACTCGTAGCCGCATCGTCTTGTAAGAATACGCACTAACACCAATAACAAGGAAATGCACCATGACCTTCATAAACTGTGCCACTGTTGGGAGCAGTTATCATACTTAATACAGTCTTCCGTGACAGACTCCTTTTAGTCTTCATCACACCTTGGGCAGTTCAAAACATGAAGTTGGAATAATAGACAATTGTGAAGGTGATTCGATAAACCCTATGCCAGGCACTTAGATGTGATTTGCAGAATATCCATGTGGGTGTAGATCCCTCCGTGGATTGTGCCCTGGTAGTTGCTGAAGATGATGGCGCAGTTTAATGGCTAAATGGTTCAAATGGCTCTGAGCACTATGGGACTCAACTGCTGTGGTCATAAGTCCCCTAGAACTTAGAACTACTTAAACCTAACTAACCTAAGGACAGCACACAACACCCAGCCATCACGAGGCAGAGAAAATCCCTGACCCCGCCGGGAATCGAACCCGGGAACCCGGGCGTGGGAAGCGAGAACGCTACCGCACGACCACGAGATGCGGGCCGCAGTTTAATCCAGATTAGCCGTAGAGATTCTACGTTGTTCGTTACGGATATTTTGTCCCTTCTTGGTTTAGTTTGTTTTTCTAACAATGCATTTTTGTACGTAGGCTCAAACAGAATTTCGGATGTTTTTGCAGCTTGCTTTAGATGTTCGAAAACCTAAAATTGTGCAGTTCACAAAACGAAAAAACATAGTATCCTATGACTACAACATCAATAACTCTCATTTTCAATCGGTCAAGTCACACAAATACCTCGGTGTAACACATTGTAAGGATACGAAATAGAAGCAGGACTGAATAAAACTCAAGACGCGTTCATAGGATTTGTAGACCTGGAAAAACGTTCGACAATGTGAAATGGTGCAAGATCGAAGTTCTGAAGAAAATAGCTCTAGGGAGAGACGGGTAATATATTCGTACAAGACCCAAGAGGAAATATGAATGGAAGACCAAGAACGAAGTGCAAGGATTAAAAGGGGAGTAAGACTTTGATATAGTCATTCGCCTCTACTGTTCAATCTACGCATCAAAGAAGCAACGAAGAAAATAAGAGAGAGGTTCAAGATTCAGACTGAAATACGGAGTGAAAGGATATCAGTGACAAGATTTGCTAATAATATTATCGTCCTCAGGAAAGTGAATTACTACAGGATCTGATGAATGGAATATACAATATAATGAGTGTAGAATTTGGGGTGAGAGTAAATCACAGAGAAAAGTGATGAGATGAAGCATAAACGGGAGCAGCGAGAATCTTTACATTGGTGATAACGAAGTAAGAAATGGAACCATCACATTGTCTCAGTCAAAGGTAAAGATGGTGGCGGACTGTAATTCATTGTTAGAACTAAAGGGAAATATAATCAGTGCACAAAGATGATCTTTTTCGAACTATTGGTGTGACCCATACTCTAATATTGCTCCAGTGTTTGGGACCTGTCCCATATACGACTAGCAGGGGATATTGAACTGTTCATAAGAAAGTCAGCACGAATGGTTACAGGTTTGTTTGGCCCACAGGAGAATGTAACAGAGATGCTGAAGAAATTGGCAGATGCCTGAAGATACACGTAAGCTATCCGGAGAAAGCCTACTTGCTAAAAATTTCTAGAACATACCCTAAATTTTGAATACGCGAGGTGTGTTGAAAAAAATTTCGGAACATTCGTAATTTCGCGCCAATGGCGTGTTGGGGCGAAATGCAGTTGACATCCCTGCACACGCGTGTGCTTAATGTGTAACTGCGGGAAGTTTCATTGTTGTTAGCTTATTGTTCAGTGCTGTATTGAGTAGAAAGTTGTGTCGCACAGTTGGCGAACTTCGAGAGGGGATAGTTAGAGGAGCAATGCGCCTGCAATAAATTTTGCGTGAAACTCAAGAAAGCCACTGTTCGCGGTAGCCGCGCAGTCTTCGGGGCCTTGCCACGGTTCGTGCGGCTGCCCCCCGTCCGAGGCTAGAGTCCTCCCTCGGGCATGGGTGTGTGTAAGTGGTGCAAGCCTAGGGACTGATGACCTCAGCAGCTTGGCCCCATAGGAACTTAAAAGCTAAACTCAAGAACACCTTTACAGACACACACCAAATGATGCAGGAAGCCTATGGTGATGAGTGCTTAAGCCGCACTCGGTGTTACGGATGGTTCACACAGTTTAAAAACGGCCGGACGGAAGTTAAAGACGACCCTCGTCCAGGACGTCCTTCGACTTCTGCCAACAACGCTTGTGTCAGGAACGTCAACGAAACTGTGCGGGCTGAACGAAGACTGACTGTCCGATAGATTGCAGAAGAATGTAACATTGCAGTTGGATCGTGAAATCCTAATACAGCATCTTGGAATATATCGTGTTGCCGCCAAGTTCGTGTCACGGCTCATGAGGCAAGAGCAGATAGACCTCCGCCTCGCAATCTGAGACGAGCTTTAGGATCACCCAAATGAGAACGAGATGCTCCTTACTAAAATTACAACTGGTGATGAGACGTGGGTCTGCAGTTATGACGTTGAGAACAAGGTTCAGTCTTCACAATGGGTAGGGAAATGTTCTCAACGATCAAAAAATAAAACAAAGCTTGTCAGGTCAGCTTGGCCCCCGCAGACATTTTTTTTTTTTTTTTTTTTTTCCAAAGTTGAAAACCAAGTTGAGAGGACGAAGATCTCTAACGATAGACGCGCGACCCAGCGAAAGGCGAACACAGTCTGCTCCCGGAAGTGGAAACGGTGTTGGGAGCGGTGTATCAGTCGTGGGGGAGATCATATACAAATAAGTGGAGGTTAGCGTAGAGAAGTTCCAGAATTTTTTGAACAGACCTCGTAGACGAAAGGTTGTTAATACTGGCAAGTGGTCTGCAAATGCTCGTACGGTTGCGTTCGCTTCCATTCGCTGCTGTGGAAACTGGGCTTAATAATAGTATTCCCGCTGTGAGATGTTATTGGCAACTCTGTAAACGCTGAGCTGTGCGCCGCTTACAGCCCAGGCAAAATTATTCTCTGAGGGACACATCATTATCTTCATCGTGCCTAAAGTTGCTTCGGCCAAACTCCAACTCAATTGCCAGGCCGATAGCTCGTTATCCTACTCCTCTGCAAGTAACACTTCGTCTGGAACCATCTGTACGGTTATGTAGGTTAAGACACTGCAGCCACTCATCACGGGGGGCCCACGTTTGCGAGTAACTGACGAGAAAAGAAATTCTGAATTTTGTGAGACACTCGGTAGCATTAAGAAAGCTGAGTGACATTAGTTGGTTGTGAGGTGTAACGGAAAGGATAATAGCTTCACATGTTGTGTTCGGATACCAAGATTTAAAGGCCTGAAATTTGAAATCAGTGCACACTCCACTGCAAAGTGAGAGTTCAATTAGGGAACAACTTTCATTTCTTCTTCTTCACCTTTGATTAATTTCCCGAATTCCTCGTCCTTTTTCTATATTGCTGTCTTTATACAAGGTGTTTCACAATTCACGTTACACATTACTAGAGCTCGCAGTTTTACTTAGAAAGTCATGCCTGCATATGTCACCCAACGACGGTACAGGCGCCAGCTCCGGTAAATGTATGTATATACAGGATGATCCGGGATTGTGTTACAAACTTCCAAGGATGATGGAAACAGACAAATGTATCGATTTGAGGTAAGGGCCCCTGTACGGGAAACAAACGTGTCGAAAGTTGCAAGTGAAAATCGTTATCCAATCTCTGACAGTGGAATACAAGTACTGGTAGTGTTGTTGCTAGGATTGTAGGGTAGGCAGCTTTCACAGACGGCAGTATAGACCAAAACAAGAAAAAATGTGCAGAAAACATGGACTCTAAACTGCATGCTCCTGGAGCTATAAGCGCTTGTTCAATAGTGGAGATGGGTTTCACGCTAGCGAAGATGAACAAGTGCTCATGGTTCATGATGTATGCATTTTACAGCCTATGTGTACTGCACATTTTCTTGTTTCGTTCCATACCACCGCCTCTGAAAGTTTCCTGTCCTACATCTTAGCAACAACGTTAACGGTACACAGTGTCAGAGGTAACAAAGGTTTTCTGTTATAATTTTCCGGTACAAGAACATAATCTCAAATTTATACATTCATCCATCTGCATCATCTTAGAAAGTTTGTAACATCTTCGTGGGATCCCTCTATTTTTGTAGGCGCCGGTGCCTATAACTTTGACGCTCTATAGCGTCGCTATAGTAGTGTGGAGCACGACTTGTGAAACACCCTGTATATAGAATGAATAACATCAGGGAATGGACTAGAACGCTGTCTCACTCACTTCTCACGTATTTCCTTCCTTTTATGTCCTTCAACTCGTACAGCTGGTGTCTCGTTTCTGGTGGAGTTCTAAGTAATGTTTCGCTCGCTATATTTTATTCGTGGTTGCATCTTAAATTCAAACTGTATATTCTGGTCAACATTGTTAAAAGTTTTTCTGTATATAGAGATGTTCTAAATATGGGTTCTGTTCCCTCCAAATTGATTTTCCTCTAGATCAGCTTCGGTAAGGTGCTCCATTCCTCTGTAAATAGTTTGTACCAGTATTTTCAGCTAGGAGTTATCATAGTGGTGGTTTGGCAATCTTCGCACTGACCACGATTTACCTTATTTGGTATTGGTGCTATTACGTTTCTCGTTTAGTGTGAGGATTTAGCGGTTATTTCAGCTGGCGTAGACGTTCAGGAGTGAAGCAGCAAATCCCGGCAGAGTGAGTCGTCGCCAGCTCCGCTAGAGCCCTCTGGTAGCGAAGCCCTGCGCTATGGACGACTGGCTGTGCGAGGGACTAGTAGCGACCCCTGGCAGCGATGTGATGAATAGGAAAATAGTATTGCTAAAAGTTTTATCCACGCCTTTTAGCATTTAGAATGGAGATATGGCACGGAATTTAGTAGCAAAAGAAAACAGCCATAGTAGCAGACTCTCTCTTGCAATGCAACGTCAATGATACTATACTATAACAATAATAGACCAACTGAATCTGTAGAGGTAGTAATATCATTTCTTTTCTGACCTGCAAGATACTTTCATATAAAGCTGAACCTGAGAGATTGTCATCTAACTACCAACAGAAATATTATATGAAACATGTACACCTGTCAGTAAAGTCGTCAAGAAATTCGTTTTTTAAATGTTAAATGTCATCGGTGTAATTTAGCATTCAGCTCACATAAGACCAGGAGAATTATCCTCCTTCATACAAAGAAAGAGTTTATCTCATTAGTGACCTGTGTCCTATCATAATCTCATTTTGACACTTGAATAATTTGAAGAAAAAAAAAGGCCTGTGTTCGTTTTGAAAATACAATTAGTGACAATATACGTTTATAAAAGGCATTGAGTGTGAACTGTTACGAAACGATTTCTGATACCCGAATTTATTTATTATCATATAATCAATCAGGATACTAAAAAGAAAAGGCAGACTGACACACCTAAAAATATTTTTTTTTCACTGTTCAATTGTGCGATGGTATTGATATAATATTTTGCATTTCTTTTGACATAGAAATAATTTATCCTGTTTCAGCACTGAGAATGTGCTAAGTAAATATGTAATATATGTATCAGTATTGCAGTCAAACTTATTTTTCTAATTACTGATTGTTAACTACAAGAAAATAGAAGCTGTTTTGATATTTATCTTAGCAGCATTTAGCACAAAAACGAAAATAAAACGTATTTAGTTTTTTTTTTAGTAAAGATTTTATTTCATTGTTGTAATCCTACAAATATTCATGATACTATGAAGTTTCTTTTGACAATGAGATATATTATGTAGAAAGTACCTCGAAAATATATGTAGATCTGGTCAGGTGAAGAAAGTGTGCGTATTAAAATTTAAAATAAGTGTTTGCAGCAGCATAATCAGGTTCAGTTTGTAGTCTGGGAGTGAGCTCCACGTGGGATCCGAAGCACGGGCCCCACGGGGGTGCCCGGCATGCGCCACATGCCAGGGCAGAGGTGGAGGCTAGTGTAAGTCTGAAAATTCCAGCGCCGGCCGGGGATAGAACCCCAGCCCGGCTGGAGCGAATAGCCCCAGCCGAGGCGCTGGAACGTTCCAGACCCCTTACCACTAGACCACCGGGGACCCCGGCCGTTTCCTGCTCTGAACTCGATGTGGTAGTCGTGTCACAGTACAGTACAGTACAGTACAGCACTGCCTGTTGTCGGCTGTGTTTACATCGGACGCTGAGTGGCGGACTCTAGCCGGCGACATTAGATCGCTGTGAGGGGGAAGTGTTTACCTCCGACTGCTAGCTGTCCCCCTTACCCAGCTGAAGTTTTATTGCGTGGCTGTAGTTGCTTTACAGTTTTCAAATGTCTTTGATATCAGCCTCTGCGACTGTATGCAGCCGACACTTGTTAATCATTTGTTTCAATCTTTTCCCAAATGCCTCGAGAAAACCGAAGAAACTTCGTCACTAATCGAGGCGACTGTCATAGCAGAACGACCCGCAGACATTCTATAATTACAAGTCAACGCCTAGCTTACACCGGATAATTCTATTTGTTTCATCAGTTGTTCAGATAATTATACTGTCGCCGGCCGCGGTGGTCTAGCGGTTCAGGCGCTCAGTCCGGAACCGCGCGACTGCTACGGTCGCAGGTTCGAATCCTGCCTCGGGCATGGACGTGTGTGATGTCCTTAGGTTTAAGTAGTTCTAAGTTCTAGGGGACTGATGACCACAGATGTTAAGTCCCAAAGTGTTCAGAGCCAGAGCCAATTATACTGTCATTCAGCACCTTGTGACAGGCGTCTGTTTTTTACAATGCACGAAATACCACAGCATATTAATCAGTTGCCAATAAATGCCTGAATGTGCAGTTCAGGTCTGCGCCGTAGATTTTATGTGGAAACGTCGGGATAAAATCGTAACATGTGTTTCATATTAATATGTAATTTAATTATCAATATCTGTAATACAGTGGTCACACGGTTACTCACAATTTAGGGCTTTCAGTGGCTGGTGTACGATATTGCCTTTGAGTACGTTATCGCGTCGCGCCGTTTCTTCCTTTTTTTCCGACTCTGCGGGAGCTGTCGCCTTCTCTCAGCGCTGCACTTTTTAGGCTTCTGGGAGGGCTTTTCTCGCGTTTTCTGTAATTTCGAGCATATTAGCAAGTCCTGTGAGACGAACTCTTCTTTTGTGTCATAGGTTTAAACTCAATATAGATTTTCGCTTATATTCAGGCGAATATTTTTATTTTCTATTCCGGCGCTCCATAAGCTGTTCATCGCAATGACACCCAAATCAGTATCCTAGCTTACAGCTACACCAGTTTATAACTTTACACAAAGATGATTTGTAACAATGACGCGCATATGCCTACACTGGTACGATGACAACACAGGCAACAAGCGACAACCACGTACAGACGGCGTGGACTTAACCTTTGTTTGCGCACTGTCGGTCTCGTAGTTATTAGTGATTCAAATCTGACGCCATTTTGTCACACAAGAAACTTCGACCAAGGAGAAAGTAGACGTTTTCACGTCAGAATAACTTCCAGGCAGTTTTCGACTTTCGTAAAAGAGAAACAAGTTTCGACGCTGTGGAATGCAACGAGAAGTAGCAGGTAACGAATTGTTTCGGGATTCCACCATTCATGCTACAAACGATCATCGAGCGGAAAGATAATGTTGCTGATAAGTATTAAAAGGCGGGAGCAAGCAGACCGGGCGAGGCGAGTCCCCGCCTCTTGCTGAAAGCTTATGGAATTGCCTTACTCGATGCAGGGTACAAAAGGTATTTGTCGGATGTTATAGCTTAACGGAACGCTAAATCATTAAGTGTTAGTCTGGGAACCGAAGTCTCAGATACAAATAAGGAGTGACGCGCTAGTTCCAAAGACATAAGTTCGTTTATAAGAAATTTAGTTCACAAAATGCATCCATTCGTGACAGTTTGTTCAGCATTGAAAAATGAATGAAGCTGAATTTATGTATTTTCGAACATTTGTGTGTGCCTTCCGTTTCAAATACTAAAGCAAATAACATGTAAGAAAACTGGGAATACAATGGTAAAAAGAATCAAAATTTTATTTCGATTTTTGCTGATTTCATCTAGAATAAAGTCGAGTTAAATAGATTTAATTATTCGAACTTTTTCTTAGATCCTTTGAACTTGGAATTGTGCAGACTCGATTGTAACGGTCCGTTGAGCTTCGAATTTTCTACAGTCTGCAGTAATGTCTAAAAAGTAGAAACAAATCTTTTCGTGCTACTATCCACGTTGCAGTGGATGCTGATTTGGTTGTCCTTTTTAGTATATCAGTATGATTATAGAGTCCTAATCAACGTAAGCAACGCTGTTACGGTATAAACGTACGTTTATTTTTACCAAAGTTGCGTAAGAATGCGCTTCTGCCGTGCATCCCCACTCCCTAAATCCGCCACCAGGCAAAAGAGAGTGAATACTCTTTCCTTTGTTTTTCACCCTTCATTGATGACAAGTGATGATGACTTGGCAGCAGAGGCCTGTATAGCTTTAGTGAGTGCTCTCTGGCCGGCCTCCAACAACTGAATGCGATGTTCATTTTCATTATCTAGTAACTCGCATGTTTGAGCGATGATGTTTCGAATTCTGTCGGCAAACTGCTCGACAGATTCGTCTCGTCGCATTCGCAAACTGTGAAGCTGCTCTCTGTAGAATCTTATCGCGTTTTTACGTTTAAATCTCTGAACAACAACCGTTCTAAACTCATTGTAATCTTCTGTTTTCTCGCAAGTAGGCTCCGCGCTAAATAAATCTTGTGCTGCTCCTCGAATTCTTAATTTGACAACCACTAGCTTATTGGAATCTGACCACGATCCTAACAGGGCGGCACCTTCAAGTTTACGAAGAAATACCTTGACGTCATTTTCGGGTTCCCCACTAAACACTGGTACTAACGGCAATAATGAAAAATTCTTTACTGTAGTTGTACCTGTACTGCACGAACTATCATTTGACAAGTCTTTCGCAATGTTACACTCGCTTCTTTCTGCTTTTAACTGCCGAATCTCTTCTTGCAGTTCATTAATAACAGGTTGTAAATCGACAACGTTACTTTGACTGGATTGCGACTTTTCGTGTAATTTAACGCCAGTGAGTCAATCAAATGTAAAATAAAAATCGATCACTGCCTTTGGTATTCTAGCCAAACTGTAATAGAGCAACCTGAATTCCAGCGTTGGGTGTCCCCGTGTAGTCGGAAAATGTTCGTGCTGCTGCTCTAAGTTCACGTTGTGTTGCACCTCTTCAGGACTGTGGATTTTTCCATAATTATCCCACTTCTGACTCCACTTCTATAAGGGTGTTGTTGCCCCGGATAATAATTAGACGAAATATTTGTAAGCTGTGGGTCCTCGAGGTACGGCAAATATGCGAACACGATAAGTAAGTTTAAACAGTTTTATTAACAAAGGCTGATTATAAAACACGCTCGCTACGCGCACCCATTATCACTGTGTCTGACATCCTAATTGTGGTCGTATCGAAAGGCTCCACTGTGATCTAAGGAAAGAGACACATTCGCGCCCGAGCTGGCGCTAGTTAGTTCGGCACGCTGCGGCCAGAGGCTGACTTCCTGCGTCGCACTGCAGCTGGACACACGTGTACTGACCGAGCAAACTGTCAGCTGGCGAGCGCGTGTTAAGTACCGCACAGCAGCGTGCAACCCGTACACACTTACAATGTCGTGTTTGCAAAGATGGACGTCGGGAGTGAAGTGGCGCATCGTGCAGCCTATTGCGCACAATTTGAGTCGTAACACGACGTCCTGAGGCTGCATGAAAAGCATTATTGAACACGGTGGCGTTGCTGTCAGAGTATTGACCGTCTAGGCACGGTTGAACTACAGAAAACTCTAGCCGTGTACCTCCTTCCTGGTGGAATGACTGGAACTGATCGGCTGTCGGACCCCATCCTTCTACTACACGCTGCTCATGCGTGGCTGTTTACATCTTTGGGCGGGTTTAGTGACATCTCTGAACAATCAGAGAGACTGTGTCTCTGCTACAATATCCGCAGTCAACGTCTATCTTCAGGAGTTCTGGTACATGAGGTGATGCAAAACTTTTTTTGATGTGTGTATGAACTCTAGAAGAAACGCGACCTACGGCGCCCCAAATCGTCACTGAACCCCTCCATGTTTCACTCTTAGGACGTAAAGTAGGCCAGAGGTTGGGAACAGTGTAAACGAGATTCATTCGACCCGAGGACTTTTTCCCCGTTACTCCATAGTTCAGCTTTTATGACCTATGTGCCTAGCCGGTCGGAGTGTCCCATCGGTTCTAGGCGCTACAGTCTGGAACCGCGCGACCGCTACGGTCGCAGGTTCGAATCCTGCCTCGGGCATGGATGTGTGTGATGTCCTTAGGTTAGTTAGTTTTAAGTTCTAGGGGACTGATGACCTCAGAAGCTGTCCCATTGCGCTCAGAGCCATTTGAAACTATGTGCCACGATTTCCTTTTGCTCTTCATGGGTAAGTGGTTTTGGAATTCCATCCCGCCCTGTTATTCATTGTTTCTGGACCGCCCTTTGTGTTGTTTTGATGCTGATGGTGTTCGCAAGTGCGACATTCAGTTCTGCAGTGGCTTTCGTGGCTATAGTCCTCTTATTTATCGTCATTATGCGAGATGCTTACAATAGTTCCCATAATGAAACTTCGTCTCGAAACCTGTCAGAAAAGCCAAAGAGATTCTCCTCGTATGTAAAGTATGCTAGCTGTAAGACAGAATCAGTGCCTTCTCTGCGCACTATCAATGGAAATACAATCGATGACAGTGCTGTTAAAGTAGGGTTACTAAACACAGCCTTCCCAAATTCGTTCACCAAAAAAAGACGAAGTAAATACTCCAGTATTCGAATCGAGAACAACTGCCTATGTAAGTAACTTAACATCAGATATCCTCGGTTTAGGGAAGCAAATTGTGTTCCACTCACGTTCCTTTCAGAGTATGCTAATATAATAGTTCCATACTTACCAATCACATACAACCACTCTCTCGATGTAATGTTTGTACTCAAAGACTGGAAAGTTGCACAGGTCAGATCAATACTAAAGAAAGGCAGTAGGAGTAGTGCACTAAATTACAGGTCCTTGTATTAACGTCGATATGCAGCAGCATTTTGGAATGTGTATTGTGTTCGAACAACATGAATTACCTCCCAGAAAAGGGTCGATTGGCACATTGTCAACACGGATTTAGACATTTTTCTTATGAAACACAACCAGCTCTTCAACCACACCAAGTGCTGAGCACTATTGCAAGGGATTTCGAACTGATTCCGTAGTTCTAGATTTCCAAGTAGGCTTTTGACGCCGTACGTCACAAGCGGCTTGTAGTGAAATTGCGTGTTTATGGAATATCGTTTGTTATGCAACTGGATTCGCGATCTACTGTCAGAGACGTCGCAGCTCATAGTAACTGACGGAAAATCATCGATCAAACAGAAGTGATTTCTGGCGTTCCCCAAGGTAAGTGTTATAGGCCCTCGGCTGTACCTTTTCCACATAAACGATTTAGGAGACAATCTGAACAGCCGTCTTAGCTTGTTTGCACTCATGCTGTCGTTTATTACCTAGCAAAATCTTCAGAAAAACAAAAAAATTGGAGAACGATTTAGAAAAATTATCTGTGTGGTGCGAAAATTGGCAAATAATGAGAAGTGCGAGGTCATGCACATGAGTGCTAAAAGGAATCCGTTAAACTTCGGTTACGCGATAAATCAATCAAATCTAAAGGCCTAAAATTCTACAAAATACCTAGGAAACACAATTACGAACCAATTAAATTGGAAAAAACACACAGAAAATGTTGTGGGGAAGGCAAACCAAAGACTGCGTTTTATTGGCACAAAACTTAGAAGATGCAACAGGTGTAGTAGAGAGACTGCCTACAGTATGCTTGTCCGCCCTCTTTTGGAATACTGCTGCGCGGTTTGGAATCCTTACCGGACAGGATTAATGGAGTACGGGACTTAGGGCGGACGTCATTACAATAATGGCGTTCCTGGTTGCGGCGGGATGTTTTCACGAAATTTCATTCTCCAACTTTCTTCTCCGAATGCGAAAATATTTTGTTGACGCCGACCTACGCAGGGAGAAACGATCAACATAATAGAATGAGGGAAATCAGAGCTCGCACGGACAGATACGGGTGTTCGTTCCTTCCGCGCGCTGTTTAGGACTGGAATTATAGAGAATTATTGTGAAGGTAATTCGATGAACCCTCTGCCAGGCATTTCCGCTGGCATGGTTACAAAAGCACGCACCAACAGTTTGCCATCGTTCGAATTCAGTCAGCTACGTCATAATGCACTGTTGTGACCACGGCTCACACTTGCAACGAATTGGGGACATCGACCACGTACGGCACCTGTGCAAATACAACAGCGCAATCGGCATACTTGGCTGGCATCCTTATTTATGTCCAAGCATGCATTTCTCATTGTCATACATAATTATAAACGAAAAAATAATTAACAATATTAGGTTCGCAGACGGCGCTTGTCGTCGCAAATGATCTACCTCCGCATCAACACATAATAGAAAATTCGTGGGGGTGATTTTGTTCCGTCATTGGAACTACATAAATGCGTGATTTTTTTCACCCGACGCGTTTCGCTTTATTGAGGTAAAGCATCAACAATGGTGGTGATTTTCGCTTACATAGGAAAATGCCGTCTACTAGCACATCGTCCTTATTCTAAGTTAGATACTGATAATTTTGGTCTAATATTTAGTTGTTCTGCAGCACTATGCGTTTCTTATGTTTTCACAACAAACTTTTATGCATATCATTGTATTCTGTTTGTTTTTGTACTTCACAGTACAAAAACAAACAGAATACAGTGGGTGATGTGCATAAAAATGTGTTGTGAAAACATAAAAAAATTCGTAGTGCTGCACAACAACTAAATATTAGACCAAAACTATCACTTTCTAACGCAGAAAAACGACAGTTTGCTAGCAGGTGGCATTTCGCGATGTAAGCGAGAAATCAAACGAAAATCATCAACAGTGATGATGCTTTACCTTAACAAAGCGAAACGCGTCTGAAAGAAAATCACACATTTCTGTAGTTGCAATACCCTCAAGAATTGTAAAGCAACTACGGACACTATGGCTATACAAATGAAGTACGTAATAGACAATGTCCACTGCAGGGACCAGTTTGGCCTGTTTAACAACACTTTCAAGTTGTACCCTACGGACTATAAGACACACCTTAATATTTAAGCAATTTTAAGAAAAGAACATTTTTACAATTTTTATTATTAGATTGCAAATCTGGACAAAAAAAAAAGGTTTGGTTTATAAAACCGAACTGACCTTTAAAATCCCTGAAAATAGTCATCTGAACTTACTTCTTCATCTTCATCGTCGTCGTTGTCCTGATCATATATGAAATGGTTTTCAACTGCCATCGAGAGCATAACTTACGCCGCACTTCTAAAAGATTTAACAGTGATGCCTCCTGTCACTCTAGACCACGACTATTTTATGCACCGACACACTTTATTTAATGTAGGCCGTTTTAAAGCTACCTTCGGCCTGAATTCATGTTAGGTTCCATCCGTCATCCATTTGTCCCATCCTTCTCGCCTACCCCCTTTTAATGGTATAGTTATCGAGACATCAAGAGATTGCAATAGTGAAGTAAGTCCTCCCACAATAACAGCAAACACTGTGTTTCTCTGTCTCAAAGTTTCTCAAATGACTGCTAAACTGATCTAGCACAAGAAGACCACTCTTCTCTCACACACTCAGTCAGTCCACAATTTCATACCAGCCTCGTCCATCCAACCATTGTCATGTACGTGAACAGTATCAACACCTGGCAGTATTTCAGAAAGTTTTGGCATTGTTTTGGGCTTGAAAGTGGTCATTGGATTAAGTTTAGTACCTCATGGACAGCAGTGTAGTTCATTTTTTTCATGTCCACTTGTTTTAATACCTTTCATGGCAAAATTTCTGTTACTCGACACATCTAATGTCACAGGAGTTTTGTCTAATGTTGCCAGGTTTCCCGCGGCATCGAATATGTGGCCATTTTTAAGACTGGTGGGAATTTTAAATCAAACACTGGACATTTTTATATTCATTTCGAGTATAAGACGCACCTGAATTTTGGAGGCAGTTTTTCGAATAAAAATATGCGTCTTATAGTCCGTAAAATACGGTAGTCCTCTCTCAGAGAAGAATACAGGCGATCTCGTCAACAAATGTAAATTAGTTGTTCGGTGTTTCCTCCTAGAAGAATTTGGGCACTATGATGTATGAGCAATGTGACTGTAAGAAAGAGATCAGATCTAGAATAGAGCAAGATAGATTGTTCGTTAGTATGAAAAAACTATTCGTAAGGTCGGATCTTGGTTAGCAACTGAGAATGAGAACTATTCGCTGCCATGTGTTCTCCACATCTCTCTATGGATGCGAAACTTGGACCCTTGGCCAATGTCTAGAGAAAAAATTTAATGCTTTTGAAATGTATCTGTATCACTGCCCCTTACCTTGGCTGTTGAAAACTTGAGTCGAAGCAGTCTTCCATTGGATGAAAGAGCAAAAAGAACTATTGGTCACTATAAAGCAAAGGAAGATTTAATATCTAGTTCACATTACAAGTAGGCAAGAGGTAGTAGTTATTACAACTCATCAATGAAGGGAAAATACAAAGGAAAAGGTTTTGTGGAAGACGAAGTAAATGGTGATTGAAGGACATTCGGAGATGGTCCAAGGGGCGTTCAATAAGTAATGTAACACACTTCTTTCCTCAGCCAGTATCGTATAAAAAATGCGAAGTTGTTGTGGAATATTCCCGCTTCAGCCGTTATAGTTTCATGAAGTTCCGATAGGTGGCGGCACTGCAGGTAGCCTTAAAAATGGCATCTGTAATGGCGGTGCGTTGCAAGCAGAGAGCTGTCACTGAGATTCTTTTGGCGCAAAACCAGAGCATCGCAGATATTCGTAGGCGCTTGGAGGATGTCTACGGGGACCTGGCAGTGAACAAAAGCACGGTGAGTCGTTGGGCGAGGCGTTCGTTATCATCGCAACAAGGTCGCGCAAACCGATCCGACCTCTCGCACTCGGCTGTGATTCCTGCAATGTTGGAACATGCGGACACTCTCATTCGAGGTGACAGATGGATCACAACAAACCACCTCACTGCTCGGTTGGACGTCTCTGTTGGTAGTTCTGACCCACTCGTCCTCCAGATAGGGTGCTCGACGGTGTGTGCCCTCTGCGTTTCTCACCGCCGAACAAACGACAATAAGAGTAACGGAGGACCACCTGTGCGGAATTGCTTGCGCGTTATGAGGCTGATCGTGACAAGTTTTTCTCGAACAACATCGCAGGTAATAAACACACTTCCGAAAAAAAATGGTACTAAGCACTATGGGACCTAACGTCTGAGGTCACCAGTCTCCTAGACTTAGGTTTAAGTAGTTCTAACTAACCTAAGGATATCGCACACATCCATTCCCGAGGCAGGATACGAACCTGCGACCGTATCAGCAGCGCGGTTCTGGACCGAAGCGCCTAGAACCGCTCGGCCACAGCGGCCGGCATATCAATTCCTACCGAAAACAAAACGGCAATCCATGTAGTGGCGTCGCACCACCTTTCCTCCGAAGTAAACGTTCCAGGCTGCACTCTCAGCTCGTAAAGTGCTGGCGACTGTCTTCTGGGACTCCGAGGGGGTTGCTCTGTTTGATGTCCTCCCTCGTGGCACGATGATCAACTCTGAAGTGTATTGTACTACTCTCAGGAAACGACTTTAGCGTGTTCGTCGGCACAGAAATGCAAACGAACTTCTCTGTCTCCGTGATAACGCAAGGCCTCACACAAGTCTGTGCATCCAAGAGGGGCCCACAAAACTTCATTGGACTGTTTATCCTGATCCACCCTATAGCCTGCATCTCGCACCTTTCAACTTCCAGCTCTTTGTCCCAATGAAGAATTCGCTTCGCTGGAAGCAGTACGTGGATGATGGGGAAGTTATTGATGCAGCGAGACGTTGGCTCCGACGTCGACCAGTAGAGTGGTACCATTCGGGCATTCAAGCCGTCGCTTCGAACGGAGATACTGTTGAAAAATAGATTTTTGTGGCCAAAATAGTGGGAAATAATCTGGTATATTGTAGTCCTGAATAAAAACAACCTTTCAGAAAAAATTAGTTGCTTTACTCATTGAACGACCGTTGTACAAATGCACGTCAGATCCATGCGTGGAGCCGGCGATGGTATCCGAGCGGTTCTAGGCGCTTCAGCCCGGATCCGCGCGACTGCTACGGTCGCAGGTTCAAATCCTGCCTCGGGCATGGATGTGTGTGATGTCCTTAGGTTAGTTAGAACTACTTACACCTAAGTTCTAGGGGACTGATGACCTCAGATGTGCTCAGAGCCGTTTGACTATGCAGCCCATGCCGCGGCTAGTGTCAAGAGAATTGTCCATCCCCTGCTCAACTGTACGGGAAGTTTTGCGATCTGTTTTACACTGGAACGCGTACAAGATCCCGATGGTGCAGTAACATGGTCCACGGCATTCTGAATTTGCGCTTCAGTTTCTGGCACGGATAGAAATTGACGACTTGTGGCTGGGCAATATACTATGATGTGACGAAGCACATCTTATACTATAGACAGCAGGGAATCCACACAACTACCAAATTTGGGATACTGTTAAGCCGCGTGTTGTGCATGAAGAGTCACTGCACTCGTCGTGTGTGAACGTGGGCTCACAAGCATGTTTACTCTGGGCCAATTCTTCTTTGAAGAGAAAAACCCAGATGGCCTGTTACGTGTGAACGCTATCGAGACCTCCTTGTAGAGCAGGTGATTCCTGCATCGGAAGAGTGAAACTGTGTGGAAACCACAGTTTTCATGCAAGATGGGCCAACACCACATGTCGTTCTCCCAGTGAAAGTTCTGCTTAATGCAACCTTCCACGGACGTGTTATCTCCAGAAGGATGGCCTGCAAGATCACCTCATCTGAATCTGTGACTTACGGCTATGGAGATGTCTAAAGGATGAGTTTTCCAAGGACATATTCGATCTCTACCTGATATGAAGGCTAGTATACAGCAACACGTTGCTCAGATTCCACGGGATCTGCTGCGAGCAACTGTTGATCACGTCGTTCCACGTATGCAGCATCTCGCCGACGTCTCCGGTGCCCATACTGAACAATTCGTGTAAACGGCTTTCCTCAGTTGTTCGCTCCTCTCTGTCGTTAGACATTATCTGTCTACATGCCGTTCCAAATTCATTAAATGTGAAATCACTGCTGTATGTCTTTCTTGCATTCACAGCGCCTCATTTTCACCTGTTGGCCAAAATTAGAACTAATTATTTTTCTATCATTAATCGGTCTCGCAGTAGGGCTTTAAAATATCTACGAATTTAGGTGCTATACAATAATCACAGCCCGCATTGGATATCTGCGAACAGCGTTTCTTTAATTTAACCACCCGGAATTTACGTACCAAACAGTGACAGCCAAAGACCAAAATAAAATAAAAATATCCAATTCACAGAGTGCTGTAACTGTAGTGCCGACATGACGTGTAATAGGACGTTGTAACAGCTGCTGTCACTATTCACACATCATATTTGCTCAATAACATGCCTGACGTTCCATCTCTAAACATTCGCTTTTCCACTTGAAACACCATCCATTAACGAGATTGACTCTGTCTGTTTTATGGTCAAATCAGTGTCAGTGCCAACAAATTTCGTCATCTACAGTATTGTGCGTAATAATATTTTCGCAACTAACTTTGTTTTTAGTGCACGGCGGCGATGTTGAATTTTAATCTGTTTCATTAAGTTTACATACCTTAAATCCATACTCTTCTGTGTGTTATGTGCTGTTACCTCGTCAAAGCGCTTGTTGAAAACAAAAGTTTTTTTACGTTTTTATTTGACATTTGAATGGAGATTCAAACAATCCACCTAACACACACACACACACACACACACACACACACACACACACACACACACACACACACACACACACACACACACACACACACACGCGCGCGCGCGCGCGCGCGCGCGCGCGCGCGCGCACACACACACACACACGCACACTCGTTGAAATGGGATGAATAGAAACAAACTTGCAAAAAAAGTTCTGTGATATCTTGTAGAAAGACATATGGGAATGTTATTCAAAGATTTGTCTCGATTGGTCGTGAACCAATGGAGGGAAATTACGTATTTGAGAGTTGGCGACACTGTGGGTTAAGGTTTTTGTTCACTCTATGACAAACATCGGATGTGCTTACTACAAACATTATTTGTAGTACCACTTTAATTGTGTTGTTTTCATTTAAGTACATGGTAAGCGAATTTGCACGCCATTTCATGAACCAAAAGTTCAGTTTCAAAATATTTTTTCTTGTGGTCTTCAATCCGAAGAGTCGTCTGATGCAGCTCTCCGTGCTAACGTATCCAGTGCAAGCCTCTGCGTCCCCGATTAACTCTCACCCTTCTCAATCTCCATCTACGATTTGGATCCCCAACACTTCTCACCAGTACTAAATTAGTGATCATTTCTTCTAGTCGGGTTGTGCCACAACTTTATTTTCCACACAGTACCTCCTCATTGGTTACGTGACCTAACCATCTAATCTTCAGCACTCTTGCCGGCCGGAGTGGCCGTGTGGTTCCAGGCGCTTCAGTTTGGAACCGCGTGACCGCTACGGTCGCAGGTTCGAATCCTGCCTCGGGCATGGATGTGTGTGATGTCCTTAGGTTAGTTAGGTTTAAGTAGTTCTAAGTTCTTCGTCGATCTTCCAAAGGTGACGAAGTTTGTTTGTGGATGCTAGGTCGGTGTATAAGGAGGTGTGGGTTGTCTAGGATTGTACAGAAAATCTTGTGGCTGAATGTGATCACCAAATTTCATGAGGTCTATGTTTCTAGAAAGGGGAGCCAGGCCAGATGGGGTGGTCCTGAGCGTTCCTGAGTCTATCATACATTTGCACATCTCGACCACATTTGCGAACATTGAAACTATCTTGCCTTAAGAACTCAGGTTAAGGAAATTGGATCAGTGCTTCCACTGACTGCTGGTGTTTAGTCTGAGTTCGTCATAACCTTCTACATGAGCGCCCTCTCGTCTGTGGCTGAAACACAAGCTTTCTTCTTCTTCTTTGATCGGATTTTGAAATGTTGTTTCTCTCTTCCTTGTGACATTAGTCTCTTCCCTTTGTTCCACTCAATCATCCCATCTCTCATGTCCCTGTTCTTTACTCCTCTTCCTATGTCCACTCTGTTTGCTTACTGAGTACCCAACAAGCTATGAAATGGTTTTTTTACACTCGTTTAGTGGTAGGCTAATTCAAATTAAAAATCTCAAATACAAAAATTCAGAACGACTGAAAGAGGTCCTGTTGGTTTGTGGTTAGTAACGAACAAAAAAAAATGCTATTTTTAACTTCCATGAAGAGGATAAACAGAGAATAAATTAAAAAAAAAAAACCTTATTCAACTTTGATGACTTCTACGACAATTTGCTCGCTTACGAAAGTTCACCTCTGATAACTTCAATGAATTTATTGCATTACTTCTATTTTTAATGTAGGATAACGTAACTACAGTTGAATACAACATAGCTTTCAAAATATGTTATTCGGGTTGGTTGGAAATTGGAATCCAGGGGCATCATTTAATGTGAGAAATCTCTCAAAACCTCCCTCAAGTTGGCTGATGGAACCTACTATTACTGAAACCAAAGCCGCCCTCGCCCCATTATGGTGCACTCACACCAACTGGGTGGTAGAACTCGCAGCTCTGTATTGCGTCCGGTAGAGTTTGAAAAGATTCCAAACCCTGGAGAGGACGTCTTTTCGATTTCACAATTTTACCTCTCTCTTCTGCAGCAGAAAACGATATTGCCTCTTTTCAAATGTCTATTTAGCCTCCAAGATTAAGCATAAATGTACACACCTGCAATATAGCAAGGGTGTGTTCCACCAAGAGCACAGTAGTAAGTCCGCTATGTGAAGATGAATGTATTATCCAGCAAGCCATCATGGGTCTTCTTTGTTCACAGGAAAACTGGAGGATACTATAGTGATTTCGTTGTGCAGAAAAAAAAGTGGTTCAAATGGCTCATAGCACCATGGGACTTGAGCTCAAATGTTATCAGTCCCCCTAAACTTGGAACTACTTAAACCTAACTAACCTATGGACATCACACACATCCATACCCGAGGCAAGATTCAAACCTGCGACCGTAGCAGCCACATGGTTCCGGACTGAAGCGCCTAGAACCTCTCGGCCACCGCGGCTGGCTCGTTGCGCAGCAGGGAGAGAAGGATCCTTACGAGGATCTGGGTTTGGCGACAGGCACTTACACTGCTGCCATGATCACGTCGTTCTGGGAATTGGTCTTGGAATCGCGGCACCAGTTAATCAGCAGTTCGCTAAGAGCTGTATCAGGAAGTGACAGGCAAGGACTGAGGACATGTTTCACTTAAGAACAGCCCAGAGATCGCCACTGTTCGGATGTAGACGAAGAACTCTGCATAACTTGCTAAATACCACCTTCCACATAACCATTTCAAATTTTGGGAAACTCATTCACTAGTAGCAAATACAATGTCACACACACATATATACGAAACCTTATGGATTGAGAGGATATGTGGTTGTATTTCTGTGGTGACAATATGGAGTCAAATTTATCAAGAATTTGGCATTATGAGCTGTCTTATCAGTATGCCTTCCTCTGTCCTCGATGCACGATCTGATTCCACTAGAAAAGGTGTCACCATCGTGTTTTATCATCCCCTGAGGCAAGCTGGGTAGCAATTATTGTAGTTGGTATTCGATATTCTGTGTACTGGCACCGGGACGGTCTTGACGTCCGACTCACGAGGTGATCATTCAAAAAGGTCTGTCACCTCTGCTGTGGTTAGTATTTTTGTTAACCATTTGTAACTTCCGGTGAAGCGTCGTGAATGGCGAATTTCGAGTAAACCCTACACATTTCTCATTTCGCCAAGTTAAAATTCGGTTCTTTTGCCAAAACGCGGCGGAGTTTGCACAGTGTCACCTTACTAAATGTAGAGACAGTTGCGACAGGATTGTCAAACAGTTAAGTTTATTAAGTGAGGAACTGAGGAAAATATGATCAGTAGCCTATGAAAAAGCACATCCACGGTACAAATGGCTTCACTTACGTTGTTCCAAAATCCATAGCATTTTTCCTTTCACCAGTTATTGATACACCCTTAAAAATTACGTTCTTTCATCGAAAAAGTCTGTAGTCAGTTGGATAACATAGTAGGTAATGAAGTTTTGCATAACAACCATACAGTAAAATACTTTCCCCATGACATGCTATCATTTGCCGATATCTCAAAAATTATGAGAAATCTTGTGTATATCTCACTGTATCCGCCTCGCGTGAGATCGCAAATGCGCGCGATCGTCAGATCAATTTTCACGAGACCTCAAACCAAGTATAAAGAAAAATTCAATATGTCAGCCAAATTTCATAAACAGTAACATCTTGTGTAATATCCACCAGACGCAAAATCGTACCGACCCCAATTTTTCACTGCATGCTTCTTCGAATTTCGCGTGGTGTCTACCTTGCAAGCAAATATTACAATAACTCTGGCCATTAATAAAATGATTGGCATGTCATCGTGAAGCTGACATATAAAGCTATAAAACGAACAAAATTTTTGTACCGAATTGTTTCTGTAAAATCGTTTGAGAGAAATTTCAGGACGTGCGCCTCAATGCTGTAATCGAAGACCGGCGGACACGGTCGGCCTCCTCTTCTGAACAAACGAACGAACGAACGAACTCGCCGAGAGCTTTGGACGAAAACTGGTCAGTGCGCACCGACAACCGCATCCTGTGAGACTCGCACCTGAGCGACAGGCGTCGTGTCGTAGGCTATCGTCTGCGTATGGATGCTTAGAAAATGCAAACTCTGAGATGTGTGTTCTCAGATGAGACAACCTTCCATGAATCAGGAATGATGTGGAACACTTTGTGCAGCAATTCTCAGAAATGTCAGTGCGTGATTATATTCAAATATTTATTTATAATAGTAAATATTCGAATAGAGTAAACACCAAATAAAGCATTAATATTTTCATAATTTAAATAAAAGTAAAAATGTCATTTTCGGCGGTACAGCACCCCTTAAATGTGCCATGAGGCTCATTGCAATAATAGGAATTTCTTGTGGCAAAACATATTGAGAAAGTAATACAGGGTTGCCACGATTTCTGGAAAAAATCTCGTTTTTGCCTGAGTAGCATGAAATTGTTCGTTCAGTGAGATGCCATGCTTCGTTGCCGTGTACGTCCGGCGCATCCCTGCCTCTGCCCTTCCCGCAGCTTGCAGTCACTGCTAGCGCAGCAGCGGCCGATGAGAGGAGTCGTCTGTCTGGATGTGATTCTCAGAGCTTGTTGACAGCAGTCGTGTGTGCATGAGTTGTGTCTACACTTTCGTTTTCTGACTAAGGCTGTGGCCAAAAATTTAGTTATCCTTACGGTGAGTTGCTGACTACTCTCAGAGTATTTGCTCAAGTTATCTGTTGCGTGGGTGATCACCGCGGTCTCATTTCATCGACGTGGTGTCTGTGACACGTGAATGGCTGGCCACACGAATGGACTTCCGTGACGGGCCAAAACTGCAGGCCATCTCTAATGGATCGGGCCTGCCAATCCAAAGCCCATAGTTTCCCACTAATGTGCTGGCTCTGTCCTCTGACTTGGTCTGTGTGTGTGGTGTACTACCATGGAGCTAGGACTGTGGTGCACCTCCTCGGCCACAGGCGACGTATTTCGGGAATCGTGACCGTCTCACCTCAAGTACATTGTACAGTGCGGCGTTTGATAGAAATTTTATTTATTCTAGTATATTTTGGCACTTCGAAAGTACACTACTGGCCATTAAAATTGCTAAACCAAGAAGAAATGCAGATGATACACGGGTATTCATTGGACAATTATATTATACTAAAACTGACATGTCATTACATTTTCACGCAATTTGGCTGCATAGATCTTGAGAAATCAGTACCCAGAACAACCACCTCTGGCCGTAATAACGGCCTTGATAAGCCTGGGCATTGAGTCAAACAGAGCTTGGATGGCGTGTGCAGGTACAGCTGCCCATGCAGCTTCAACACGATACCACAGTTCATCAAGAGTAGTGACTGGCGTATTGTGACGAGCCAGTTGCTCGGCCACCATTGACCAGACGTTTTCAGTTGGTGAGGGATCTGGAGAATGTGCTAGCCAGGGCAGCAGTCGAACATTTTCTGTATCCAGAAAGGCCTATACTGGACCTGCAACATGCGGTCGTGCATTATCCTGCTGAAATGTAGGTTCGCAGGGATCGAATGAGGGGTAGAGGCACGGGTCGTAACATATCCGAAATGTAACGTCTACTGTTCAAAGTGCCGTCAATGCGAACAAGAGGTGACCGAGACGTGTAACCAATGGCACCCCATACCATCACGCCGGGTGATACAGTATGGCGATGACGAATACACGCTTTCGTGATGCTGTAAACAGAACCTGCATTCATCCAAAAAAATTACGTTTTGCTATTCGTGCACCCAGGTTGGTCGTTGAGTACACCATCGCAGGCGCTATTGCCTGTGATGCAGCGTCAAGGGTAACCGCAACCGTGGTCTCCGAGCTGATAGCCCGTGCTGCTGCAAACGTCGACGAACTGTTCGTCAAGATGGTTGTTGTCTTGCAAACGTCCCCATCTGTTGACTCAGGGATCGAGACGTGGCTGCACGATCCGTTACAGCCATGCGGATAAGATGCCTGTCATCTAGACTGCTAGTGATACTGCTGAACCCACCGTTCCATACTCTGCTAACAGTCATTGGATCTCGACCAACGCGAGCAGCAATGTCGCGATACGATAAACCGTAATCGCGATAGGCTACTATCCGACCTTTATCAAAGTCGGAAACGTGATGGTACGCATTTCTCCTCGTTACACGAGGCATCACAACAACGTTTCACCAGGCAACGCCGGCCAAGTTGTGTTTGTGTATGAGAAATCGGTTGGAAACTTCCCTCATGTCAGCACGTTGTAGGTGTCGCCACCGGCGCCAACCTTTGAAAAGCTAATCATTTGCATATCACAGCATCTTCTTCTTGTCGGTTAAATTTTGCATCTGTAGCACGTCATCTTCGTGGTGTAGCAGTTTTAATGGCCAGTAGTGTAGTTTATATATTTGAAAGTATGGACGATAAGAAAAAAAATTGTGACAATCGCTGGCAGTTTGTACACTATGAAAGGAAAAAATCACATAGACATAACGCAGTGGGTAATAACCGACAAGTACGAGCATAGTAGAAGCAACATTTTATTTGCAGTCACCTACAGTGTTGGTTGACACATCTCTTCCCCACCTTGTACATTTCTTTCAAGAGGCCTACTTTTTTCTGAGGTTATTTTAAATACCTTCACTGCTTTCAGGAATGTGTCTCGCAACTCCAAGAAAATGCATATTTTTGTCACCAAATGTGTTTCGCTTTATGAAAATAAAATCAGTGATGTTAATGAAACGTATCTACCATTGAGTTTCCTTTCTCCTTCTAAAAGCAGTTCATTACACAACATTTTGATGTTAGTACTTACGATTTTTGTTCACACGTTTAGAAATACAGAAGTAATTACATTCTTTTTTTTTTTTTTTACAACTTAGGTCTGCACTTAGACTTGATACCTCAAAATTTGTCAGGGAAAAATGCTAAAACTTGTCTGGAAAAAAGGGAATTTCACTTGGGGGAAAGTTGTGGCAACCTTGTAATAAGTTTCAATTTTCAGTCTCATTGCAGCATTGTTATTAAGATAAGGTATAAGAATGTAATGGGTTTGAATCATTGCATGTCAGTCATCCATGAACTGCAAAATCTTACGCGCCATTCAGACACATTTTCGAAAGGGAAAAAAGGTACATAGCATAACACAAAAAAAAAAACGAAAAAATGGACTCGCTCAGTGAGGATGTTGTGCAAACTTAATTATGTATGTAGACAGTTCATACGTTCCGGGAATAGAGAATCTCGATTATTTTCACATGTTATCGACATTGGTCCTGGCAAGAGACCGATCCCAGGGATTTAGAGATTTTCGAGAATGTTTTCATTTCAATAGTATAAATGTGACAAAGTCATGCAGGAAGCAGGTGACCAGTATTATTATTTTTATATTAATAATGAACAGCCTCAGTTGCACCGCTTACCTAGACTTTACGCAGGTTTCAGACGGGATAAGCCAACCTTCTGCAGAATAACAGTGCCTACTGTTTGTCCATAGTGGAGTTCCAGTACAGCACACGTGGCTGCTGCATCGCGTGGGGCCGAGGCAGTGCCAGGTACCGTAAGTTTTACAGTCTGACGATAATTTGTGAATTTGTACTTTTTACTTGACGATGCCCACTATGGACAAACAGTAGATAATGTTATTCTGAAGAAGGATGGGTTATCCCGACTGAAACGTAGGTAAATTCTAGATAAACGGTGCAACTGAGGCTGTTCTTTATTAAAATTGATATTTATACAGTTGTTGACAGGGCCGCAAAATGTTGAAGATATTTAAGTATTATTACTAAAGTAATTAGTAATTCTGAACTGAGGCTGACTGTGTATTTTTGCTTCACGTGCAACTTTGAACCACTTATGCACATGCAGTAATCGCATCTGGATATCTGGTGACGGCTAAATTCCCAAACGCAATACAGCCATTCCTTGCGCAATATTTGACGTTTAGTATTGCGACCCAGCCAACATGAACGCATAACTACTGATGTTGTAATTTCAAGTTCGATAACAATTTTCGTTTGATATAATTACAAATTATCAGTTTCCGGACTTCTCCTTTACGTGTACCATAAAACCTTGCTTCTTGCCAATTATGGTAAGTGTAGGTCAACAGAAAATGCCCTCTAGGTCTGTATGCTTTACACCGTCATGGGAACGCAACCTCAGTATGTGACAAAAATTTCAACTTGATACATCTCCCCGTTCCTGAAGCAAAGGATCTGCAACAGGCAGACGAAAAACAAGCGTTCCGTTTTTTTCCGATTGAGGAGCGGAATCGAAGAAAGAGAAAAAGCATTATTAGGTTGAGAGCATATGGTAGCTCCAGTTATAAAAGATTAAGTGGTATATTTAGACAAAAACATGGCACACTACTCTTAAAAATACAAAAAAGAAAGGCACCGAGATTCGAACTCGCGACTTCTACTATTCCTGCACGCTCATTATCGCTAGACTACTATGGGGGGGGGGGGGGGGGGGGGAGGGAGGAGGATTTATTTTAATTGGTGTTGCTAGTTACAGGGCAGTAAAACGCCCAACTCGCATCAGAAACTCAGTTTATTGCTTTATTTGTATCACATATTCGAGCACAATTTCCATCTGTACTTCTGTAAACTTTTAACGCGCTAATCGCCATAGCTACGCTTACGTCTTTGGTCACGAGATATTTTTTTGTACGCCTACTGTCAAACTCTATGTTACCTTTTGCGTCGGTAATCACCACGTGCTGATTATCCAAGTAGCAGCCGACAGTTCATAAATGTTTTACTTTTTATCAGCGCACCTTGTATGCACACATTCGACTTTGTACAGTTGTCAGAGATTATCAGCATTAACTTCCAAGCCATCCACAAGGAATCAAGAGTGGCATTAGAGCTGCCCTGAAGTATAGGCTGGTCTTCACGGTGGCATGAAATCTTGGTGCAAGCAGAAAATTTATAATTCTGACCTCAGGCGTAACGAGGTATCTCAGACTGAGTGACCTGCCCCCTGCTAAGCAGCACGGATTCCGAAAACATCGATTACGTGCAACCCGATTCGAACGACAGTCTGAAAGCCACGGATCAAGGCAGACGGGGGAAAACGGTGTTTACTGATTTCCGAAACGCATTTCACTCACAAGCACAACTGTGCTTATTAAGTGAATTGCGATTTGCATGATCTGTATTCTCGAAATACATGCTGGCTGGCGTTGAGGTCATTCTGTTTGACCTCAGAATATGTTCTACGGTACTACAACAAATCGATAGCGAAAAATAAAACTGTGGACTTAAACAAGCGAAAGAATGCCGTACCCTATTACCGTGATGCCAAAGAGTCGCAGTTGTAGCAGCTGAAATCATACAAATACATTGTTGCAACATTTAGTAGGTATAAGAAATGTCACGACCACAATAGACTGAGTTGTAGGTAATGCAGCAAAACAGTGCAGCTGATGATCGCCGTGAATTTCCGCCAGCAAGTGGGCAGCCCCCTTGTAACTCAGGGCAGGCTGCCGTTTCTTGTGGTCGAACAGCCAACCCCTTACTGCATTCCACGATTACGCCCATGGCGAAGGCTGTGATACTGATACGAGAAGAATTTAGTGCACGAAGGCTGAGGGCTTACACATACACACTATGTTTGTTTAGGACTTTAGCTCACGTACTCTAAACACTTCCATAGTGGCAAATGATGAAAGGTTTCTGTTCCAGTAGTGTTCTGCAGCGTTGGCTCTTGCTATACCGTGCTCAGTTGTCTGTGTTTTGCCTTGCAATGCATAACACACTCATCCACTCGCAGCTACAACTTTTATTTATCATCATCCCAATGAACCATGGACCTTGCCGTTGGTGGGGAGGCTTGCATGCCTCAGCGATACAGATAGCCATCCCGTAGGTGCAACCACAATGGAGAGTATCTGTTGAGAGGCCAGCCAAGCATGTGGTTCCTGAAGAGGGGCAGCAGCCTTTTCAGTAGTTTCAGGGGCAACAGTCTGGATGATTGACTGATCTGGCCTTGTAATACTAACCAAAACGGCCTTGCTGTGCTGGTACTGCGAACGGCTGAAAGTGAGGGGCATGCAGCTTTACTGTGTGGTTAAATGATGATGGCGTCCTCTTGGGTAAAATATTCTGGAGGTAAAATGGTCCCCCATTCGGATCTCCAGGTGGAACTACTCAGGAGGTCGTCATTATCAGGAGAAAGAAAACTGACCTTCTACGGATTGGAGCGTGGAATGTCAGATCCCTTAATCGAGTAGGGAGGTTAGAAAATTTAAAAAGGGAAATGGATAGGTTAAAGTTAGATATAGAGGGAATTGGTGAAGTTCGACGGCAGGAGGAACAAGACTTTTGGTCAGGCGAATGCAGGGTTATAAATACAAAATCAAATAGGGGTAATGCAGGAGTAGGCTTAATAATGAATAAAACATTAGGAGTGGGATTAAGCTACTACAAACAGTGTAGTGAACGCATTATTGTGGCAAAGATAGACACGAAGCCCACGCCTACCACAGTGGTAAAAGTTTATATGCCAACTAGCTCTGCAGATGACGAAGAAATTGAAGAAATGTATGATGAGATAAAAGAAATTATTCAGATAGTGAAGGGAGACGAAAATTTAATAGTCATGGGTGACTGGAATTCGGTAGTAGGAAAAGGGAGAGAAGGAAATGTAGTAGGTGAATATGGATTGGGGGGAAGAAATGAAAGAAGCAGCCGTCTGGTAGAATTTTGCACAGAGCGTAACTTCATCATAGCTAACACTTGGCTCAAGAATCATAAAAGAAGGTTGTATACATGGAAGAACCCTGGAGGTACTGACAGGTTTCAGATAGATTATATAATGGTAAGACAGAGATTTAGGAACAAGGTTTTAAATTGTAAGACATTTCCAGGGGCAGACATGGACTCTGACCGCAATCTATTGGCTATGAATTGTAGATTAAAACTGAAGAAACTTCAAAAAGGTGGGACCTGGATAAACTGACTAAACCAAAGGTTGTACTGGGTTTCAGGGAGAGCATAAGGGAACAATTGACAGGAATGGGGAAGGAAATACAGTAGAAGAAGAATGGGTAGCTTTGAGGGATGAAATAGTGAAGGCAGCAGAGGATAAAGTAGGTAAAAAGATGAGTGCTGCTAGAAATCCTTGGCTAACAGAAGAAATATTGAACTTAATTGATGAAAGGAGAAAATATAAAAATGCAGTAAATGAAGCAGGCAAAAAGGAATGCAAACGCCTCAAGAATGAGATCGACAGGAAGCGCAAAATGACTAAGCAGGGATGGCTAGAGGACAAATGTAAGGATGTAGAGGCGCATATCACCATGGGCAAGATAGATACTGCCTACAGTAAAATTAAAGAGAACCACTTGTATGAATATCAAGAGCTCAGATGGAAACCCAGTTCTAAGCAAAGAGGGGAAAGCAGAAATGTGGAAGGAGTATATAGAGGGTCTATACATGGGCGATGTACTTGAGGACAATATTACGGAAATGGAAGAGGATGTAGATGAAGGTGAAATGGGGGATGTGATACTGTGTCAAGAGTTTGACAGAGCAGTGAAAGACCTGCGTCAAAACAAGGCCCCCGGAGGAGACAACATTCCATTAGAACAACTGACAGCCTTGGGAGAGCCAGTCCTGACAAAACTCTACCATCTTGTGAGCAAGATGTATGAGACAGGCGAAATACCCTCAGACTTCAAGAAGAATATAATAACTCCAATCCCAAAGAAAGCAGGTGTTGACAGATGTGAAAATTACCGACCTATCAGTTTAATAAGTTTTGGCTGCAAAATACTAACGCAAATTCTTTACAGGTGAATGGAAAAACTAGTAGAAGCTGACCTCGGGGTAGATCAGTTTGGATTCCGTAGAAATATAGGAACACGTGAGGCTATACTGACCCTACGACTTACCTTAGAAGCTAGATTAAGGAAAGGCAAACCTACATTTCTAGCATTTGTAGACTTAGGGAAAGCTTTTGAAAATGTTGACTGGAATACTCTCTTTCAAATTCTGAAGGTGGCAGGGGTAAAATACAGGAAGCGAAAGGCTATTTACAATTTCTACAGAAACCAGATGGCAGTTGTAAGAGTCGAGGGACATGAAAGGGAAGCAGTGGTTGGGAAGGGAGCTAGACAGGGTTGTAGCCTCTCTTCAAAGTTATTCAATCTGTATATTGAGCAAGCAGTAAAGGAAACAAAAGAAAAGTTCAGAGTAGGTGTTAAAATCCATGGAGAAGAAATAAAACATTTGAGGTTCGCCGATGACATTGTAATTCTGTCAGAGACAGCAAAAGACCTGGAAGAGCATTTGAATGGAATAGATAGTGTCTTGAAAGGAGGAAATAAGATGAACATCAACAAAAGCAAAATGAAGATATTGGAATGTATTCGAATTAAGTTGGGTGATGCTGAGGGAATTAGTTTAGGAAATGAGACACTTAAAGTAGTAAAGGAGTTTTGCTATTTGGGGAGCAAAAGTAACTGGTGGTGGTCAAAGTAGAGGGGATATAAAATGTAGACTGGCAATGGCAAGGAAAGTGTTTCTGAAGCAGACAAGTTTGTTAACATCGAGTATAGATTTCAGTGTCAGGAAGCCGTTTCTGAAAGTATTTGTATGGAGTGTAGCCCTGTATGGAAGTGAAACATGGATGATAAGTAGTTTGGATAAGAAGAGAATAGAAGCTTTTGAAATGTGGTAGTACAGAAGAATGCTGAAGATGTGATGGGTAGATCACATAACTAATGAGGATGTATTGAATAGGACTGGGGAGAAGAGAAATTTGTGGCACAACTTGACTAGAAGAAGGGTTCGTTTGGTAGGACATGTTCTGAGGCATCACCAATTTAGTATTGGAGGGAGACCAAGAGATGAATACACTAAGCAGATTCATAAGGATGTAGGTTGCAGTAGGTACTGGGAGATGAAGAAGCTTGCACAGGATAGAGTAGCATCAAACCAGTCTCAGGACTGAAGACCACAGCAACATTCCAATGATCACATTTGTGCGGTATTAATATGAATCTATCTTATGTTTAATACAATATACAACAATTAACTGTTTTTATAACACAAGGGATTATGTGCTGGACAGGCATATTCCTTGATGAAATTTCATTTGTTACATGAAATTAAATCCTTATACAGTTGTGCAGAGCTATTCACCTATGCTGTAATAACATTTGTCAAGCATGTGGTTCTTTATAACAGTTTTAAATTTATCCTAATTTTCCAGCTCTTTGATATGTTTTGGTAGTGCATTAAAAAGTTTGATGCCTTGATTACATACATGTTTCTGACTTTGGGTCCTTGTTACAGCTTGTAAGGGGAGATCTGTACATTGCCGTGTATGGTAATCGGTACTGGTTTTCATTTTGTCCTGAGTTCTTTTGATCACCAACAGACATTTCAGAATGTATAATGATGGAATTGCTAAAATTTTCAATGCTTTAAAAAGGGAACCTACAACGTGTTTGATGTGGGCTCTGGGTCATTATCTAAATAGCACGTTTTTGTAATTTGAAATTCTCATTTAGACTACAATTTGTTTTTCCCCAGGATAGTGTCCCATAGGCCGCAATTGACTGAAAATAGCCAAAATATACTAACCTGGTACAGCCATTACTACAAACTCTTGCAATTATTCTAAGTAAAAACATGCTGAATTTAGTTTTAGTGCTAAGCTCACCACATGGTCCTTCCAGTTTATCTTCTCATCAATGTGCAAACCCAGAAATTTTGCACACTGTACTCTTTCAGGTTGTTTCCCTACATAGTGAGATGTAGGTCGTCATGTTCACTTATTCTTCCATACTGCACATAATTATTTTTTTTTGCATTCAGTGTTAGCTTGTTTGCACTGAGCCATTTTTGTGTATCTTGTAGGAGATAGTCCACAGTACTGTGCAATGACTGCTTCATATAACAAACAATTAAACTAGTATCATCAGCAAATAACACGATTCTAGCTTTTCTCTCTGACACCCGAATAAAATTAATGTAAATGGGGAACAGCAAGGCGCCTAATACACTTCTTTGGATCAGATCTTAGTGTAATATTTTGGTGCTGTAATTTCAACCACCTGCATCCTCTTTCCAGATAAGACTCATGCCACTGTTTTTTCCAGTCCTCTGATACCTATAGCTTCAAGCTTTTCCAAAAGTATGCTGTGGTCAACAGTGTCAAAGGCTTTTGACAGATCTAGATTTATCCCAACAACACTTTCTCCCTCTCCAAATTTACTAATTATGTCTTTTTTGTATTCCAGTACAGGTGTTTTGGTACTTCTCCCAGCTAGAAATCCATGCTGATTACTGATTATCACATTCCACAATTAAGATAATGTGTGACTCTATATTTCATTAGTATCACTAAAACCTCAGAGAACGTTGGGAGAAGTGAGACAGGTCTATAGTTTCCTGTTTTAAACTTATCACTCTTTTTCAGCAGGGGAACGACTTTAGAAATTTTCAGTTTCTGTGGAAAAAAACTTGCATATTTTGTGACAGAATACAGTTGGTATGCTACACTGGGTTTTTTCTTTATTGTGTAGATACACGGTCTGGTCCATCACATTAATGTTACCGAAATCGACATATAGTAACCACTCAGAGATGACAGACGGCACAACTAGCAGTGAACGGTATATAAAGCATGTTGGGAGCCACAGAAAATAGTGCAGTTGTCATTGTAAGTAGGAGACAAGATGATGTCAACATGTGCATGGTCATTGGCTTTTGGGGAAAGGGTGGAAGCATTTTGGAAAGACTAAGTCTGTAAACTGTTCGCATGTCAGTGTGGTTAAAGTATACTGTGCTCAGCAAAATGGCGCTATTCAGAATCGGTGCCGAGGCTACTGTGCTGCAGTCGTGGGCCGTAGATGACAGGGGTAAATGTCAGCTGCAGAGACATGCAGCTGTTGAACAACTGACCACCCAGATGAACCGAGAGCCTTTTCAAATGACAGATGGCCATTGTCGTGCACATTGTTAAATGTCTGAAAGCAAAACACACTGCAACCACTGTCAGAAGGGGGCACACCAGGGGAGGGGGTCTGTGGCATTCCCTGGGTGTTGATGCTATTGTGGGAGGCACAATGGATCAACAGATGTATCCATCTGTCCTCGAGAGCCGTGTTCACCCATACACACAGTTTGTTTTTATTCAGCATAGTGACATTTACCAGCAGTACAATGTAACACAGCTTGCAGTGTACATGTGTGGTTCAAACAGCAACAGGACGAGTTTATCATATGCCCCTAGCCACTGAAGTCATCGGATGTAAACCAACTGAGAATCTGTGGGAACCTCTCTGCCAGGCTGTATTCCCCGTGGATCCTCACATGAAAAACCTAGAACAGCTTGAATTGGCAATGAAATCAGTATGGCTCCACACCCCTGTTAGAACAGAACCTCACAGCCACGTGAGGGGGCCCCAGTTTGATTCCCAGCTGGATACAGGATTTTTGTCTCCTCGGAAAGTGCGCGTTGTGTTGTTCTTGTTATCAACAAGTAAGTCTCAAAAGCAGCATAAAACAAAAAGAATTGCAGTAGGCAACTGATCAAGCCCAGATGGGGTCTGCCAGTCATTAATGCCATATGATCATTTCATTTAATCTCTTCCTGCATGTCTCGCAATGGTGTGCACCGCGAAAAGAGGTTATTCGAGGTTTTGACGGGTAGTCACATTAACGTGTCTGGACAGTGTATTTTCAGAAGAAATGAAGGTAGCAAACTAAATAAATCATAATTACATTATTACTCCACAGTGAGCCGCAGGAGACCAAGGGTCCATTGTACCAAAATACTCATAAAACATCCTTGAACCACCAACTGAATTTTGTCGGCGGAGTTCATTTCACCCTTTATGTAGGAGAAAATGAAAAACCTCCATAAACAATCTCAGAGGAGCCTCATATCTGATGTACACTGATAAGATATCATTCCAGTTGCTACTTTGGACTTCTGATCACTGTATGTTTCTGAGCAAAGGCCATAATGTTCAGACTTTTGTGACCAATCTGGACAAAAGCTTTTAAATTTTGAAAAAATATCCTTGTTTATAGCCCATCACATTTAGCATACTTGGCTATTGCTCCCTCTTTGGTACGTTTCCCTTTCTACTGCTCTAGATGGAATGAAGTGATCATATGGACGTTGATACCTAGGAGTCACTTGCTGGGTAAGGTGCAGGTCTTTTCTGTTGACCCCATGGTGGGTTACTTTCATGCTGGCGATGATGAATCGATGATATGTTGTCCTTATCACCCACACCCTGAGCATAGAGAATGTGTGACATGGCAGTCAGATGTGCTGACCACTCAGTGAAGTGGGTCGATAGGTGCTACTCTAGGTTATTTGCCTCCCCTCCTCACATATTTTATAATGTGCCTTTTACATGCTCTTTTGTCAAGCCTTCTCGCATGGGACTACTCTCTCCCAACTAATATGCCAATACCGGGGGACAACAATGACTGTTACCTCAAAGCTAACCCATGTCCAACCTGTTCTACATGCCTGTCCAGTTCTCAGCAGCACATTCTTTGGACAAAATGTGACCTATCTTCATACACATGTTACTTGATGGTATATGTAAGCGAACAATGTGTCTATTGCTTCTTGTACAAGGTGTATCTGGAAAGTTTGGTGAATGGTCTCAGAAAATGAAGGGAACATAAATTACAAAGTAATCCCCATTAGCTACAAAACACTTCTGACATTTGTTGTAAAGCTATAGGAATCTGTCTGCAAACAATTCTTGTGTAGTCACTGAACACACAGTTGTCATGCATTGTTGGATATCTGCGCTATTATAGATGAGAGGCGGAGCCACCAGTACAATCCACAGATCAAGCAACAGTGTTCATCATCTTCCCTGCCTCCCAAAAGAAGTTTGATAAAAAACTCTGGGATTAAGACATATCAATCACAATTTTTGATGGAAATGGCTTGATCCATGATGAATTTGTACCTGTGGGATGTTGGGAAGACAATGAACACCATATCACTTCCTGCTGCAAGGTCTGTGGATAGTACTGACAACATCAGGTATCATCTCCGGCAATGATGCAGACATCCAGCATGGTGTGCCCATGGTGCTTTAAGTGATTCCACGAGAAGTGTTGGCTGGCCATTTCCTACAGCTTGACAACTGAAGTCGGAAGTCTGTTGTAGGTAATGGTGATTACTCTGAAGGCCGGTAAAAGCATTTTGTTTATAACTCTTGTTTCTTTCCGAGACAATTCATCAAATGTTCAGATGCATTTTGTACAGTCTAAGACATAAAAAAGGCTCTACAAAGGAATTTTCTGAATGGGATGGAGACCAGTAGGAGTGATGTACAAGAACCAACAAACAAATCATTACGTTCTCAGAAAAACTGGATTATTTATTCCACAGAAAGAGCTTCACAAATTGAGCAAGTCAATAACACATTGTTCCACCTCCAGCTTTTATGCAAGCAATTATTCAGCTTGGTATTGATTGACAGAGTTCTCATGAGGGATATTGTGGCAAATTCTGTCCAGTTGGTGTAGTATATTGTGAAAATCCCCAGCTAGTTGGAGGCTCCAGCCCATAATGCTCCAAACATTCTCAGTTGGAAAGAAATTCAGTGACCTTGCTGGCCAAGGTAGAGTTTGAAAAGCATGAAAGAAGCTCTAGAAATTCTTACCATGCACGTGCTGACATTATATTGCTGAAATGTAAGCCAAGTTTGGTGGCGCAGATCCTTTGTACGAGCATCTACCTGTCAACTGGTTGCAGCAGGAAATCCGAGCAGAGACCTAATGTACTGCAACTCGCATCAGGCTGCATACAATTTAACTATTTTAAGTATCACGAAAAAATCTTAATTTTGAATGAAATATGGAAATACCGGAAAAACTTTTGTAAATTCTGAACACTGATAATGTAGACGTTCACTGCCAAGCCCGTGCTAATCTTAACATTGTCATGCACAAATCCTTTCATTTATGTTAGCAAGTTTACGTTGACATATTTCCCGAAATCTGAAGAGCTACTAAGCATGGATTGTCCTTAATAGTATGGCAAGCATTTCCATTTAAGATTATCAGTGTGCAATGCACTCACGATTATAGTCACCAATCTGCCACGTGGAATTACTGTGTTTTCTCTTACGCAAAGTCACTTAGAAAACTGAACTTTCTAAAAAACACACCAGAATATTTGTGCTACACATTTAAAAACTGGCAAACTGTAACTTCCTTTGCATCTCATACTACATGTGACCATACCATTTGAAGGCAGGGCTCTGAATCCTTACACTGCTGTAAGCTTTCTATATATCCAAGAGAAAAGATGCACGAAGAATACTATGACCAATCAGAAAGTACCAGTTTTCTTTAAGGCCAATAGAAAAACGTTATTCTCCCACATTAGTCCACACTTTTCATGACTTTCCCAAAATAAATACTAAACATTGTGATACTTTACGTTATTAACAAAGTATGAACCATTTTCATTTGCACTTGAACTGGCTTTCCTTTCAGCATAAACTTACTTAACATATTATGATACTAAACTCCCCACTGTACAGTGTACATCAGCAGAACAATGATCTACATATTTACTATAGACCTCATTCACATTGCTATAAGCTTATACAAAATAGTACAAACATAAACAAACAAAAGAGCCATCAAGAAATAAACAGAAAAATTCCCAAAAACATTCTCTTGAAAGTCTGTGCACTACCTGACTCTGGTGTTTGAAAATTAGAACTACGTACTCGACTGAACTGTTTGAGACTGTCTGTCACTGTACAGGAGTGAGTCACTCTCCTGATACACCGGGGCAATATAAGGCGCCACTCCTCACAAGGATGGCTTGCTATGAAAGGCAACATAATGGTACTTAGAACATTGTTGTATGCTGTAAGAAAGCCACAGATGAAAACCAAAAAGAGGTCCTTCTACAAAATACAAATGGAATCCCAGTCAATCACTCCTGGTTATCAGGTATTAGTCAGGTTGGTTCATGTCTTTGCCGGCCATTGGTTTCAGTTCAATCCACTCCCGTCATTGAAATTCCAGTCGAAAGAAGTTCCTGGAGATGACCCGATAATCAAGTGCAATCGTCTGTGGTGCCATTAGTTTTGTAGCAAGATCCCTTCAGTTTTCATCCACTGTGCTACACCCCGTTTTATTGCCCTTCATTGCAGACGACATTGAGTTAACATTTCAGTCAGATATGCCTACCTGCATATGAGAAGAGCTTCTACTGCTAGTCTTTATGCTTTCCGAGACCTGCCATGCCCAATTGAGAATGGAGTGCTATGGGCAGGGCCCTCCAAACATATTGGGATTTCAGTGCTCCAGTCCACAATTTAGACAGAATTTGGCATGACATCCCCCAGGAGCACATCCAACAACTGTATCAACCCGAATTACTGCTTGCGTATGGGCTGCAGGTTGTCAATGCATTAAAGACTCCCTCAGTTTGTGATGCTCTTCCTGTTGAATAACTCATCCAAGTGTTCTGAAATTGTAATCATTTGTTTCTCTACTCGTTTCAACCCTTTGGATAATTCCTGTGTGCTGCAACGTTCTTCTTTCCTTAGAGTGTACCTAAAAAATTGTGTAAACAGCCTTATAAGTTCACCATCTTAAAAGAGCACACAGGCCCCTTTGAAATGCTGTAGATGGAGTGGAACTGATACCTGCCAGTTATCTGAGCCTTCACTGCTGACATAAGCCACATCATTGAAGAGGTGTGTATGTGCCAGTCGATTATAAGGAATCAGTGTAGTACAATGGATTGAAACCACAGATTAGAGCTATTGTCTTTGGATGTGCCAACGAATTAAGTTGCCCAATTTGTTGGTGCATCAGTGAAGACTATCCAGCTTATCTACAAGGAATGTTGTACCACATAATAATAAAAGTGGCCTCATTAAGATCCTAACTCGTAGTTAGTCATAGAGATGAACGTTATAAGTTTCCATTGACAGTCAGTCTCAAACACAACAGAGATCACTGCAGACCCATGTCTACTAGTTTTCAGCCAAATACTGTGATGGCAAGTTGCATGCAATGGGTCCCTTGCAGAAGACTACTGAGGCATAAAAATGTACATGTTGTCAGTGGAGCAAATACCACATAAACTGGACAGTAGGTGACTTGAGATGTGTGGTGGTTTTGCCTCTTTCTGAGAACATATCAAGGCCTCTGACAGCACAATAAGGTTTTTAACCTGCAATGGGCAGAGTGTCTCAAAAGTTACAGCATCCAAACTAATTAGACCTAAGGTATTCACACCATGTTTGGCTTATGTGACATAGTGTCACAAAGATTTTATGCAGGTTAATCAATTTCAACATTGTACCCACCACCACTGGTGCACACATTTCCAGTCTGTTATCAGGATCTATGCACATTCAGCACATTATGTCTGCATCACCTGTGGCAAGGGCAGAAATGATTTTGTTCATTAACTTTTTGATGTGGTTGACAGCTGCTTGGTAGACTCTGTCCTTGGTGTATGCTGATAGAAACAAGCCCATCTTTCTAATGCCTGGTGGCCTAGAACACCAGGGAATAGGACCACCCCTGCCAATTCAGCATACCTCGTAACACCTGGTCCGCAACAGTTTGAGCCCAATGTGGCAGTGCACCATATTACTGGAAAAAGACTGTCTCTCAGGAGTCAGCCAGTCATAGTAACGTTTTATTTTCCTGAGGAAAAAATGGTCCCAGAATACCATCAACCGCCCAACAACACAACACATTCACTATCATGTACCTCTCCACCACAGTATGTGGATTGGTTGTGCCGGCAGTTGGTAAGATACCATTATCTTCTCACAGGATATGTATATACTGTGAATTGCCAACAAAACTGGCACAATCATGCATATACAAATACAGGGATATGTAATCATACCGAATATGGCACTGCAGTCGGCAATGCCTATATAAGACAACAAGTGTCTGGCACAGATGTTACATTGGTTAGTGCTGCTACAATGGCATCTTGTCAAGATTTACGTGAATTTGAATGTGGTGTTATAGTGGGCGCACGAGCAATGGGACAAATCATCTCCAAGGTAACAATGAAGTGGTTATTTTTCCCGTATGAGCATACAGTGAATATCAGGAATCTGGTAAAACATCAGATCTCCGACATTGTTGCAGCCGAACAAAGATCCTGCAAAAACGGGATCAACAACTGAAGAGAATCATTCGAAGTGACACCCTTCTGCAAATCTTTAAATGTTGGGCCATCAACAAGTGTCAGAGTGTGAACCATCATCGATATGAACTTTTGTAGCTGAAGGTCCACTTGTGTACCCTTGATGACTGCACGACACAAAGCTTTATGATTCACCTGGGGCCATCAACACCAATATTGGACTGTTGATGACTGGAAACATGTTGCCTGGTTGGACGAGTCTCACTTCAAACTGTCACACAGATGGACACGTACAGGCATGGAGACATCCTCTTGAATCCATGGACACAGCATGTCAGTAGGGGACAGTTGAAGCTGGCGGAGGCTCTAAATGGAAAAGTACTGTGACGCTATGAAGAAATAAAGTGCCGATTCATCAAGAGCCATAGCTGTGGTTGTATGTGTGCTCTGTGCCTCGCCGCCCGTCAACCGCCGCATCGATACAAACAGGTTGAAACTTTTAGTACTGTATTGTTATGGACCAGTGTTACTTTTGTTCCATACTGTTCAATAACAACTTAAATTTTACCAGAACTTTCCTATCATTTAATTATCCTCACAACTAACCTAGACAGGGTCCTTTCCAAATGTTGTGCAATCCGAGTGTCCCGAGATAAAAAATTAAAGTTTGTGTTAATAATAATTACCTGCAGACCTAACTATGTTAGAATGGTGTTTAAAGAATTGTTTTGTTAATGAACAATGAAGGTGTGACAAAGTTGGAAGATAACTTTAATACTGATTTAGTAATGAAGTTTTATTATTTCGAGACAGATATAAAGGTATTTAAATGAGTAGGAAATAAGATGAAAAGAGTAGTAACTCATATATTGGAAATCTTGAGCGCATAATGGTGTCAGTAATTAATTTTTGTTTAATACAGTGATCATAACAGTTTCAAGGCCCCCCACCCCTTTTCTTTTTTATTCATTCATTTGAATTCTGAAGTGTTCTAAATTGATTTGACCAGCAAAAGTTAAAGTCAATATAAAAGCCAAAAATTTTTCAGTGTTTTATCTTTATTAAAATTGACATTTTGTTTGTGGCTCGAAATTGCTATTTCTAGGGTAACCTATGCCTGATTTTAATCAGATCAATAGACAGTACGAAATTTTGTAGTAAACATTATATGGATAATCCATATATACATAACAGTACACTATAAGTACAGAAAGTGAAATTATCAGTTCAATAGATTTTTCTGGTTCTAAAATTCACTATATTATGCAGTGTTACTACGTGTTGTTTTGCATGAATGTACATCAACATGTACAGGAAAGAAACTCAGTTAATGCCTAATTAGGCTGGCGACCGTATTATTAACAAATTGGTAGCATCTTCTGTGTTGCTTTTTGTCCGTTCTGACGTGTAGTTGCATTTTGAACTTGCTTCACGTATCATTGTTATTACAGAGTGGGTGTAAGTCTGATTTGCCTCCATTCAGGTACACGCGGTCAATATCTATACAAATATCCTTTCTCGTAAGGTGAAGCCCGTTAACTTACCATAGTACAGGCTTTAATGAGTATCGTGTGCCCCAAGCGCAACACGTTTACAATACAACTTGAAGAGGTTGGCAATTTGGTATTAAATCTTCCACAAGGAAGGTCAGCTTATTACAAAAATGGTCTTCCTGTTTGGGAGTGGTTGTCCAGAAATTGGTTGGTTTAATTTATGTATTACAGCAGGATTGTATTCATACTGGAGGCAGCTGATTTTACAATTTTTGTTTCTTTTTATCTTTCACTTGTATCCATTGGGTCTTTAAGCATGTGATTAAACATTCTTCTGAAGAACGCTTTTTTATATTGATCTGGATAGCAAGAAGGGTTATGTATGGTAACAGTGGTAATTGTAGCATTTCTATATAAGGCTTTGTTAATGTCATCTGGTGTTTCATTTCTACAGTGAAGTGAAGTGAAGTGAATTTTGTGGTGTAATTTATTAATTTCTTCAGCTAGATTTTCTATTTCCTTTGGTTGTTCTGTTGAAAAGGATGAAATGAGTGTGTTGCAATTTTCTGTATTTACACTGAATAAACATACGTAATCTAGGTCCCTACAGCTGTTGCGCTATAATCTAGTGCAAATTGCTGCACATAAGAAAGGGATTCTGAACTCGTGTCCATAAGCTGCACTCATATGCAATACTTTTGGTTGTCATTCAGTACAGTGGTTCTACCTGACAGCAGTTTCTAGCGACTTAATGCATTACTATCCCAATAGTAATTTTTGCCACACTTTGTGTGTTTCAGGACCTGCGCAACCTGCCAAGCAGAACACTGCCGCCCCCCGATGTAAGCGCGGGGGTTAGAATGCTTTCGAGTCTCGCAGGCACACCACTAACAAGGTTTTGCCTCCTGCTGATCACCGAACCCACAGACAGTCTGGCTTTCTTTTTGTGAAAGTGAAAGTTGAACCAATGTGGGTGCTATGATTGTCAGTTTCTATTAACATGACACAAGCAGAGTGGCAGGTATTATAAAAAACGGAAAGGAAAAGAGGTCCCATATCTTGGTTAACTGTTGTTTACTTCTTTGATTTGTTAAGCAATGCACTAATCACAGCAGAATGCCAAAGTTATAAATTGTATGAGGTGAAGTGAGATATTACACTTGAAATCATTACAGCCCACTATAAACTAGTGATTGCTTCTCCCAAGTGATCAAAATGCGGTCCATAAAGAAACCTGCATTATTCCATTAGGCAGTGGGTCATTGATGTTTAGTATGCTTGAGAGCTGTTCTTTGTTCACGCAGTTAGTGATCAACAGAGTGTTGCTCATGAAAAATGACATCTTAGGCATGTATTGGCCTAACGAAAACTCCCAGTTAGTGAGCAAAATATGTCTTTAAACATAATTAATTCCAAATGCAGTCATTTGAACTTTTTACTCACTGAGGCCAGAATTCCTCTAAGGTTTGAGAAGGATGTAGACACACCTGTTACGTGTTCTGATAAATGTGTAAATTCGTTGTCCATCTGGCATGGCAGTTCACAATATTTTTTCCCTTTCTTCTGGTGTGTGGCCTGTTCTCTTGTGCCCCTAGTCAAGAGGACTGTCATGGTCTTAAATAGTCCTTGATTGGCATACATAATCCGTACTTTGTGCCACTAGATCTTTCAAAGGAAGATAAACATTTTGCTGTCTCTTCTCAGCCTTGAGAACCCAGTTCCAGGCACCACCTAGATTATATAGCCACTGGCCTGATTGGAGTGATTCTCACACATTCTAATTTCTCATTTCATTGACTTTCAGTTTTCTCTTTGCTTTCCACTAAATCACAAGTTCTAGAAAACTTGTCTCTTAAGCACTGCCTCATAAAATTCAGTAAAATGTATGCTCCCAACATAAGGTAACTCTGCTTGGCAGGAACCACACAGAAGACCTGACAATTTAGTTTGATTTTGGAGTAGAACAACTGGTGTTGGCAGTAAACATTTTTATAATTTTGGTGTGGAGCAACCTTACTTACCTTCTATTGTTGTGACAGAAATACTAATAAAGAGTTAACATCTGTTATAAACTTGTTTGGACCAAGTACAGTATTTCTACAGTGTCTGCTAGGATGCCATTGTTTATCAATGAACAATATAAACCACATAAAAGTAAATGAGAACAACAGGGTTTAGGAACATACTTGGCACAACCATTGTAGTGGAAGTGCTTCTGCTGTGAATGTTTCTAACTGGATGATAATAAGACCATGGTCAGTACTGGAACCTGCAAGATATTGGTAATTACTTGTACTTGGCGGTCGTTCCCTGAAAGTACCTTATCTTGCTTCTGCCCTAATATAAAAATGAAATAGAATGTCTTCCAGTGTAGAGCCTCTTGTAGAATTTTAACATTTTAAGGTAGTTCCTAGAACATGTTTCAGTATTCGGGTTGCAAAAGAAATTTTAGGAGCATCTGTCAATATTTTCATATAAAAACAAAGATGAGGTGACTTACCGAACAAAAGCGCTGGCAGGTCGATAGACACACAAACAAACACACAAAATTCAAGCTTTCGCAACAAACTGTTGCCTCATCAGGACAGAGGGAAGGAGAGGGGAAGACGAAAGGAAGTGGGTTTTAAGGGAGAGGGTAAGGAGTCATTCCAATCCCGGGAGCGGAAAAAAGCTTTTTTCCGCTCCCGGGATTGGAATGACTCCTTACCCTCTCCCTTAAAACCCACTTCCTTTCGTCTTCCCCTCTCCTTCCCTCTGTCCTGATGAGGCAACAGTTTGTTGCGAAAGCTTGAATTTTGTGTGTATGTTTGTGTTTGTTTGTGTGTCTATCGACCTGCCAGCGCTTTTGTTCGGTAAGTCACCTCATCTTTGTTTTTATATATAAATTTTTCCCACGTGGAATGTTTCCTTCCATTATATTGATGTCAATATTTTCAGTTGTATAACTGGTGTCGAAATGTATGTACATGTTGTTCAACAGTATTCAGTTTGTAAGTATTTCAAGAGAGATGCTCTTTTTAATTTATTAAAGGCCACATCAGTAAAGTGGCAATCTATGGGATCAAATTGAGGCAAATGCTCTGAATACTTAAACGTTACTTCCAGTTGGTCAGAGAAATGCTGTTCTGCATGGTACAGTTTTAATGTCGAAACTGATAAGGCCTACAGATGCACTATTGGTTATTTATACTAAACACAAGCCTTACAACAAAATGAATAGCACTGAATGTAAACAAAATTTGAAAGAGGTTTTGTTTTAATGGTTAAGTGCTGGCACAGAATGCATTGACTTGTTTACTAACAAAGGTTACAGGCTCTGAGTTTTGTTTTGTCATCAAAGATGATAAGAGCTAATAAATTTATTGCCAATAACAATGAACATGAAGGAGTTATAAGTCTGTCTTGCATCGATTGGCCAAAATTGAAAACTGTAATTGGTTAATGTGAGAACAAGGGGACATAAGTTATTGTATCCACTGTGACAACTTAATCTGGATCTTAGTGAAACAAACTCAAATGAATACAGATATTATTTAGTTATACTAGTTCCCCTCAACAATGTAAAATTGCCTTTGGCTATGAGTTTTAGCATTATTGCAGCAAGAGAGAATGAATGTAAGGTATTTCAGTGTGTACAAATATTTTGGTGAATTTTCATTTTCAACAAGCAGTACATTCCGGTTGTAGCGTTGCTTGCTGTAGGCATACAATTTTAAATGTATTGGACCTAATTATTGTTTCTATTGTAAACATGACTAGTGTTAGTGTTCATATAAAAACAGTAGCACATATTATGTAGCTCTACTTGCTGAAGAGTTACTCAGGTCAGAATATTACAATCTATTTGTAGCCCACCTTATTGGTGAAATTACTGTAGATGTGAGGTTTCATTTAAGTTGTCATTTGGAACAGAAGTGCACAATAAAGTTTTTTGAGACCAGCAGAACTGCTTTTCACCCATGTATGTATGTATGTAGGTAGGTAGTTCTAACAATTTTTCATCCAGTGAGTCTTCCACCTAGCCTATGGTTTCAACACTATGTAGCAGTGACAGACTGCAGGTAGATGATAGACGACCGCCAAGTGACCATCGGCATACATCGATGTTTCTTAACCTAACTGTTTCTGTAAGTTGATCATAAAATTAACCTTTAAGTAATATTACGCATGTTGAGTAATAAAAATAATCAAGTATATAGTTGAACATTAAATAGTGTTCCATGGAACTGAAGTGCCAAATAATTAAAGAAGTAAAACAAAGACCACTGAATAAGACAGGACACAATGTTTCTTGTAACAAGTGTAGTGCATTGTTACTAAAGACATTTTCAGAGAAAATATATGTAATGTATGGTCACAAATTATAATGCAGTGTTTGTTAATGTTGTAACGTGCCTACGAAACATTTATGGTTGAAATTTACTGTTTTTTCTGTAAAAGATAGATGAATTAAAAAAAATGCTAATGTTCTTCTTAATTTTGTTGGTTCCTTTGTTCCCATTACCTATATGAGAAATATTAACAGTGAGGCTGTTTTGTTTTACTGTACAGCATGGAGTAATTACTTCGTAGCTTACCCCAGAAGTCTCATCACTAAATAATATCAGTTACATGAATATTATAATTGCACGGTTAAAAATGTTGTACTGCATGAAAGACATGGTAATTCTACAGAGTTGCAGTTGTACTACCTTTGAGCTGTGTACATTTTTAAGTTACAGGCGAGTATCGGCTTTATACTGTAAATGTCTTGGTAAGCTTTCCAGTGGAACAACCAGAAATCTGTGTGCAAATTAACGCCATGTAAGCAGTGTAGGTAATGGTGACAGCTCTTTTCATATACAGGGTGTATTAAAACAAAACAAAAAAAGACTACATACACACAATTTTCGAGTGTTTAGGAGAGAAAAAGAAGCTTTTTTATGTGACTGCCTCTAAATTTCTTTTTTATAGGGGGAGACGAGGTTGGTGTATGAAGCACTGCAGAAGAACTGGTTACCAGTTCAGTTGAATGCACTTGGTTGTTTTGAGCAAGCATATTCCAGTTGCGCCATAATGTAGACAGGCGATATTTTCAGAAATGCCCCTAAACCAATAGTCACACCATCTCTTGAGCAGTACTAACATCAAAACTTTAACGGATCGATATCAGGAACATGGTGCACACCAGTGACATGTAATGAAGTGTATCTCTATGTCCTCTGACCCCACAAATTCCTTGTAAATGTAGTTTTTTTTACACAATGTATAGAATTTTTTAGGAGCAGCTTCATTTCTAATGAACCAGCTTTAAACCCAACCAGGCCAGAGAGTAACAACCTCAGGATAAAAGCAAGTAGCTGTACAGGACAGAAGAGTTGGAGCTTGACTAAGGTAAGTCAGAAAGTACCTCTGTCCTTGAATCACATTACCTGTCATGACTAGAGAGTGTGTGTGTGTGTGTGTGTGTGTGTGTGTGTGTGTGTGTGTGTTGGGCACTCATTTTATCCCTGAAGACAAGTGGTAGAGACACTATTAAAAGTTGAGAGTTTTATCTGAAATGACACAGTCGTGTTCAGAAAAGACTTTTCTTTATGAATGCAGGAAGCCACCCTGTAAATGCTTGATAGGGTAACTAGTAGGTAACAACATATCCAGTTTAATGTCATGTATGTAATTAGGCAAAAGGGATCTGATAGTGTGACCTGAAGACTTGTTAAGTAATCGCTGAAGTCTGGTAACTTGAAAATATACAGGAGATGATCTGGAATTATTTTCAGTAGTATGGTAATATGAAGGGCTCATCAGTTTGTCAGACGGAACTGACATGTCAGAACCACAAGAAAGGTTGTTTAAAGAACACAAACATTATCTTTAGAGTATCAGTAAGTGTAGCTAATGGATCAGACAGTAGTAAAATTCAGAGCAGAAATGTATGTCGTTTACTTGTTGCTAGTGTGACTAAAATACCTATTTTCAGTGGGAGAGACTAAAGCATTGCAAGGTGTACGATGTCTGCTCTCTTCTTCATAATTTAGACTTTGTGTGACCCAAGATAAGCCAAGAAAGGTGACAAAAAGTGCCCCCACGTGTTCCTATGGGTTCACATCAGGCAAATTTGGTGCCGAGACATGAATGTAAATTCACTATTGTGCTCCTAAAACGAATGTAGCTCTGTTCTCGTTTTGTGACACCGTCAGTTATTCTGCTAGATGAGGCCACGAAGTGCGAAGACATGCTGGAGGTGCCTAATAATGTTCTCAGCTGTTAGGGTGCCTTTGATTACTACCATAGTTGCCCTGTAAGTCCATGTGAATGTCCCCCCACTGAATGGTGTGCTCCGAAACACTTCAGCTTGCACTAGTCTTCTACTGTCATCAGTTCTGCCACAGATTGCACCTACCCTGATTTACAGATTGGGCAAGCCTCTGACCTACACATTCTGTGATGCAGCAGGGACATCCAACACCATGTTGTCTAATTGTTCTTTCACTGTCCGTCAACCACTTTCCATAAATGCTCACACAACACTAATGGCTACCCAGCTTCACCATTTCAGAGGTGCTCAATCAGAGTCGCTGGACCCTAATAATCTGCCCTTTCACAAAATTGCTTAGGTCGATGTAATTTGTCATTTGCAGACTGTATTGTTGCTAGTTGTAGATCGACAATGATAGTTATGGAAGAGGGTCCTGTACTCAGCGTGCAGTGCTTGCAAAAGAGCAAAGAGAGTGCAGAGATTTTCTTCAAAATAGAAGCTTCAAATTTGAAGATGTCTTTACAATGGGATGTTAAGGACTGGTCATCTTAAATTTTTGGCAGACTTGCAAGATTTGAAGGTCAGTGCCAGGACAGGAGATTCGTAAAGCAATAAGACATATAAAAAAATTTAAATGTCCTATTAAAATTAGATGATTTCTGGGCACTAACAAGAATAAAGCAAGTATAATTTAGGTGCAAAATCATTGAAAGATTGGTTCAGATCTCGGCATCCTGTTTTTTAAATATATTTATTGAAAAAAGGAAATGGAAATTAACAAATATTGAATCATATGAGGTGTAAAACTTTGCTTCTGCCTTTTTTCCCCCAATATTTGATGCTTTAATGAAACAAATTGGTTACACATGACCTAACAGGTGATAGTCAGAGGGAGGAATGTCTGGAGAATACGGCGAGTGGGTAGGACTTCCCATTTTAACATTTCCAAGTTTTTGACCTCCTTTGAAACGAGGGGTGAAGCGTTGTCGTGCTGCAAAATCACTTCATCGTCCCTCTCCATGTATTGCGGCAGTTTGTCTTTTAATGCTCTGCTCAGACACATTAATTGCATTCGATAACGAGCACCTGTGATGGTTTCACTTGGTTTTAACACCTCATACTACACAACGCTGACCTGGTCCCAACAAAAGCAGAGTGTGATTTTAGAGTTGCGAATATTCGGTTTGGCCATCTACATGGAAGCCGGGATATTCCCATGATTTTTTGCATTTAGGGTTATCGTAATGAACCCATTTTTTGTACCCGGTCACAATGCGATGCAGAAATCCCTTCCGTTTTTGTCTCTGAAGTGATTGCTCACAAACACACAAATGCCGTTCAGCGTCTCTTGGTTTCAGCTCACGCAGGACCCAAGTTGCTTCTTTCTGAATGATGCCCATAGCATTGAGATGTTTTGAAATGGCTTTCTGTGTCACCCCCCCCCCCCCCCCCCCACCACTAATCGTGCCAATTTTTCTTGAGTTTGACGCTAGTCTTCATTCGGCAATGTCTCCAATTCTGCATCTTCGAAAACATTCTCTCTCCCACCCCTATGCCGACCTACGACGATAAAATCACCGTTCTTGAGGTGTTGAAAGCACTCAGGACACGTTCTTTCACTAATAGCATCCTTACCATATGTACCTGAGAGCATTCGATGAGGCTCAGCTTGTGTTTCCTTCATATTGAAGCACAATCGTAACAGTACCTGCAAATGACGAGAATTAGGCTCATAAACTGACATCTTCAATCAAGAACAACTTTACGATGCAGACAAAAATCGACTAATGTTTGAATGAGGCTTTGTTGACTGAGGTCCAAGCTAACTGTCTGACGTCTGCAATCTGTTTCTTTCGTCCGCTACTTACCATTGTCGCCACCTAATGGCAAACTTTTTATATTTAATTAGTGTTAGTGTGAAAATGACACATGCAAAATACTTTTTGTTAATTGATAAAAAAATTACATACTCCATGGCCATAAACCACCAAGATACAGGGTGAACTCCAGAAATAGTTTCTTTACTTAAACGTCCACACTATATATATGTCTCTATGCTCTGGCAGAGAACAACTGTGGGCAGGTAGATGTGACACCCTTCAAAGGTGGGTAAACTTCCTGTGTTTCTACCATCTGGAAGTACTTTAGATTGGTCAGCCAAGATGACTAAAGAAGCTACGATCGGGTGTTTGTAAATCCAGGGACAATCTTGTCAAATGGAAATTTTCCAGTGGAATGGCTCTGTAAAATGTGGACAATAAAGAATGGATCACCTGTGCCACTGCTTATGCTGCCCTGAGTTGTGCAGTCATGTAGTGATGGGTAGCTGATGAAGACTGAAGGCAGTGCAGTTGCTGTGGCCCAGTTGTGGGCCAAGATCATGTAGCTGATTATGTAAACCATGTAAATTGTGGTTTTAGTGGTATCACATAGTATGGTATAATTTTGTATGGCTTCTGGCTTGAGTAAATAAATAAACCTCTAGATTCAAATAACGTTTTGTTTTTTCCAACTGATGTTTCACATTTGTGTAACAAAATTTAATTTGTGAGTACTTGGATTTTCATGCAGATAGTAATTAAAAATAAATAGATAAATTTTTATTAACAAATTTGAGTCCATATTATTTGGTAACTATCATTTCTCTTAGTTAATTAATGAGAAATTCAGAAAAGTAAGAATGAATGTTATACTTGTAGTGAGATTCAAAAAATCATCATGATTATAGTCTGCTTACGCTGTGCACGTAGCTGCCAACAAATTTGTGAATAAAACATAAATGTCTCGTATTTAAGAATGCTTGGAAAGCATCTAGTCTTCAAATGAGATTTTTTAAAAATTGCCTTGTACCCCTTAAGGAAACGGATGGAGTTTCAGGTCTCATTTGGCTGTCTTGCTGTAGGTATGCATTGATGATTTCTTCAAGGCAACAGCAAATATTTGTAAGACTTGACACGGAACTGACTGTTGTTAATAAACAGGGGACTGCTCATCATAAAAAAGCTGGAAACCGTGATTTTGCTGCACCAATCGATTGTGAGTACATGTCTGCAAGTGTCTCTCCCTCATGCTGTGTTGAGTACTTGCGTGTGTCATTATGTTTGAGTGAGTAAGACGAGCTCATGTGTTTACTGACTAGATGAGTACAACACACAAAAACAAACAAAAAAGTTCATGGATAACATGTGCAGGAGTGTTAGTGTAAGAGATTGTCTGGAAGTATTTTGGTAAAATCTCCAGCAAAGTGTACAATGCAAAACTTAGTGGCAAAATGGTACCAAACAGGTACTGTAGTGCATAAAAACTGTAATCTCACATCAGTCTTACTATGATTATTTTCTGTGCCAGATTTATTTTGCCCAGACTGTAGATCTCATTGTGTATGGGTTGCTGAACCCTAACCTCTCTCCTTTCCATATCTCTGTTCATTCTTAGTTGTTCCTAGAAACAAGTGATCTTCGCAAGTTGCGATTGGTATCATGGAAGTAACTGTTAACTTGCTCATAGCAGGACTAAGAGAATGAAGCTGGGATGTGTAGGTTTTCTTGATGCATCAAAATTGATACATTTCATGTTATCCAATCATATTTTACAGCTTGTATATATTTGTAGTTCACTAGAATTCTCTTACTAATTTCTTCAGTTCCATATGTCATAGAAAATATATATGTGACAGGATGCTCAGTAAGAGAGTTAATTAAATATAAACCAGAATTTTCTTAAGTTTATTTAAGCTTTAGAAAAATTCATACACACAAAATTACTTTTCTGTGAGGTCAACTGACTTGGAAACACATTTTTCCCTGTGGTTAGACAGTGTCTTGATCTGTTTCTGTAAAATGAATGTGGCTGTGGCAGCAGCCAGTTGTCCATGAAAGCTTTGACAGCACCATTATTGTCAAATGTGTGCAGACTGCTTTTTTTAGTGGTCCAAACAAATGAAACATGTGGGGCGTTAAGTCCAGACTGTAGAGAGCATGTTCTACTGTGGTCCACAACAGTTTCTGATTTTTTTGTTGAGTTTGGGCAGCTGTGTTCGGTCAAGCATTGTCATGATGTTTTGTTTGGTCCAGTAGCAATTTGAGCAACTGTTATTCAGTGGTTGTCTTCAGTAAGCTGGCAAACAGTGTGGATGTTATGTCATGCTAGTCCTTGTGCGAAGTTGGTGAGCTGCCTTCTCAATTGCTTCTTGTCCTGGTACAAATGTTTGTGCCATGCATACTCTTGAGTCTTTCTCAGGGTGTTGTCTCTGAAATGTGCTGCAAGTCTTTCCAAAAATTTGAACAGTTTTACAACCTTTATTGTGACAAACTTTATTATAATGTGTTGTGCAACAGAGGTCCCTACCTTTCGCTCTGACGTTACTGTTTCTTCAGTCAATCTAGCTGTGGAGAACAGCCATTGGAAACCAAAGCAACAACGAGGAGAGATCGCACCACTCTTCGTTTACAAAAAGGCACACAAAACAAATATTCCGATATATATTTGATCCACCCTTGCACTTACTTCCTGATGGTGAAATTCTGAGTATCACTGATAGAAGCACTTGAAGAAGAAGAAGAAGAAGAAGAAGAAGAAGAAGATATCACACACTTCCAGAACTTCTGTATTCTTTCTTTAGGAGGGCAGTTAGATAGGGTGGACAAAGTTGAAGTGAGGGCAGTGTCTGAGGCCAGGTTGTGAACGACCTAGCTGTTGAGAAAAAGATGAAACAAAGGTTAGCGAGAAAGCAGGTAAAAGAGTGAGTAGAGGTAGTAGTAGTGTTGGATTGTCACACTTTCCCTTCAATATGATGCTGCTGTAGTGCCTACCTTTGACTTCCTACTTTCTCCAACATCTTTCATCTCTGCCTCCTATCACGCTTACAATAGGTGGGTCTGAGCATGCTGCCACTCCTTTCCAGCCTTCCCAAACTAATGCCACTTCCATATCTAATGAAGGAATTCATATGTTCCCCGCGCTTGTAATAGTTTTCTATTGTTTTAAGTTTATCCATCAGCAGTACTTTGTATTTTGCCAGCTGAAGCTATGTTTTGGTGATGATTTCTGAATTGAATTTTCCTTTTGGTACATAGTGTACATGTGTTAATTTTGATGTTAGTTTTCATCAGCGTCCATTTGAGTAATTCACATATCACTCTCATATTTGTTTTACAATAGAGTATTGACTCTGTTGTGTCAGTGCCATGACATTCGAAAGTGCCGCTACGTTAGTACGCGAACACGGCGATAGAGGCGCTCCGCAGCTCGGCCGAGCGCGGGAGCGCCACCTGGTTATGAACGGCGCCGGCCGCATGTCACGGCAGGGCAGTCGAATGACAGATACGGAGTTAGTAACATATAACCCGCGAGTGTTTCTACTTTTGTATATCCACGCACTTTATTAGTGATTAAAGGTTATAACACTTTTTGGCGACGATGTCGGATATTTTTTTCCTGCGTTGTGGACTTGTGTGTTCGTGTCGGGGCAGACATGGAACTGCTTATGCAAGCGCTTATTGAACAACAAACACAGCTGACGGCTGCTATTCAGGCGTTGTCGACGTCGCTTACTCATCGTCTGTCTTGCTCTTCTGCGCCTCCATTCCCTCCTTATGACGAGGCCGCTGAAGACTGGGAGGATTATGAGAAGCGTTTGCGGCAACACTTCTTGGGTTTCGGCGTTGTCGACGCTCCTATGTGTAAGTCGTTATTTCTATCTTGGCTTTCCCCACGGATCTATCAGCTGCTATCTCAGTTAGCCCCTCTGCGGGAACCTGCCTCTCTGTCCTTCCAAGAAATGTGTGACTTATTGTCTAACTATTACCGAAAAAACACCCATGTCGTTGCCGCCCGCGTGGCGTTCTACCGGTGTCGTAAACAGCCCCATCAATCTTACCGGGCTTGGGCGGCCGAACTACACGGTCTGAGTCGGAAATGTCAGTTTGTCACGGACACTCATCATGAGTCTTACGCTGATTCAATGGTTAGGGACGCTATTTTACGGCTTGCTCCTGATAAAGAAGTTCGGCAACGTGCCTTACAATTGCCAAACCCTTCGTTGTCGGAAGTTCTCAGCATCGCTCAATCGTTTGAAGTGTCTCACGCTGCTGGTGCGCAAATCGACGCGTGGTGTGATGTAGGCGCTGTACAAACCACTTTCGACGCAGACAATGTGCCTGTTTCGCAGGGAAACGACGATGTGGCGGCGGTGCACTCGCGTCAACAACGTCGCGTTGGGCCGCCACGCTCGCAGCGAAAACAGCAACCACAGAAGCAGGTTCGTTCCGCCCTTCCTTCTTGTCCACGCTGTTTCGTACAGCATGACAGAGCCGCGTGTCCAAAACGTTGGACCACGTGTAATTCATGTAGGAAAAAAGGCCACATTGCTTCTGTGTGTCAGTCCCCTAAAGTTCCTGTCGACGAGGACGAGGCATCGGACATGGAAGTTAACTGTGTGCTTTCTCAAACGAATAAGTTGTTTGTTACTGTTCGTGTTCTGGATAAAGACATTCGCATGCAAGTGGACACTGGCTCTGCAGTAACTCTCATTAATTCTCGCACGTATTTGGAGTTAGGCTCCCCTTCCTTGTCTCCAGTTACGCGAAATCTACGAACTTATAATAAGCAGAAAATTCCTATCGTTGGCCAGTTTGATGCTTCCACTGCCTACAAGTCTGTTGTTAGGCCCCTCACGTTTTATGTGGTGGATCATGCGGGCACTGAAAACCTGTTCGGGTATGATGCTTTCCAGTTGTTCGGGTTTTCCATTGATGATGATGTGCACCTCATATCTGAGGACATTCCGTATCAACAGCTGGATGGCTTGTGTTCTGAATTCTCGTCCGTGTTCTCTGCTGGTCTGGGTCGGGCCAAGGATTTTGAAGCCCACATTACTCTTAAACCTACGGCTCGCCCTAAGTTTTTCCGGGCACGCCCTATTCCGATGGCGTTGCGTGCGCCTGTCAAAGCTGAGATAGACAGGTTAACAGCTTCGGGGATTCTCCTTCCTGTTACCTCCAGCGAGTGGGCATCGCCCATCGTGGTGGTTTCTAAACCTAACGGGAGTCTGCGATTGTGTGGTGATTTTAAAGCCACTGTCAACGCTCAAAGCCTCATTGACACTTATCCTCTTCCCCGTCCTGAGGAGTTATTTACCAAGCTCGCTGGGGGCCAGTTCTTTTCCAAACTTGACTTATCGGAGGCGTACCATCAGTTGCCGTTGGATGCATCTTCCAAGGAATTTCTCGTCATCAACACTCCTTGTGGGTTGTATCAGTACCAGCGGTTACCATTTGGCGTCGCTAGCGCGCCGGCCATTTTTCAGCGGTTTTTGGAACAGCTCACGGCTTCCGTTCCCGGCTGCATCAACTACCTGGATGACATTGTTGTCACGGGGGCCTTCACTGAGGAGCACCTTCGCAATTTGCGTTCACTGTTTCGGGTTCTGCATTCAGCAGGGTTGAAGTGCAATCTGGACAAGTCTCAGTTCTTCCAACCCTCCATTGTGTATCTTGGTTTCCACTTGTCCCGTGAGGGTATACGTCCTCTACGACAGCACGTTGCGGCCATTACCGCTCTACCCCGGCCGTCTACGGTCAAAGAACTTCAGGCGTTTCTAGGCAAGGTTGCTTATTATCACAAATTCATTCCCTCCGCGGCGGCGGTGGCTCATCCTCTGCATCAGCTGTTACGCAAAAACGTTCCTTTCTGTTGGTCCGCCGAGTGTGAGCAGGCTTTTGTCCGCCTGAAGGCTTATTTGCAGTCGGCGCCTTGTCTTGCCACATTCCGTCCGGGTCAGCACTTGGTTCTGGCGACTGACGCGTCACAGTATGGCCTAGGGGCTGTTCTCGCCCATCGGTATGAGGATGGGTCGGAACGACCCATCGCCTACGCTTCCAAGACCCTCAACGATGCCCAACGGCGTTACTCTCAAATAGAAAAGGAGGCGCTCGCTATCATTTATGCTCTGAAAAAGTTCAGCGTTTTTTTGTATGGTTCTAAGTTTAACCTCATCACCGACCACAAGCCGCTGGTCTCTCTGTTCAGCCCCTCGGCGTCGCTTCCGGATAAGGCAGCTCACCGCCTGCAACGTTGGGCCTTATACTTGGATCGTTTTCACTATGAGATTCACTATCGTCCCACGGCCCAGCACGCCAACGCTGACGCGTTGTCGTGTTTGCCGATGGGCCCCGACCCGGTTTTCGATCGAGATGAACTCCTCTGTTTCCACATTGATGAGGAAGAACGTCGTGCGGTCGAGGGTTTCCCACTTACAGGTTCGCAGGTCGCGTCGGCTACTGCGCGGGACCAGGTCCTGCGTCAGGTGATCGGTTTTGTTCAGCGGTGTTGGCCGGACAGGACCAAGGGCCGGGCGTCGGATCCCCTTCGCAACTACCATGCCTTGCGCCTTCGTCTGTCTGTTCGTGAGGGTATTGTTCTTCTGGCCACGGATGGCGCATCTCCACAGGTTGTGGTGCCCGCCTCTCTTCGCAAAGGTGTTCTCAAACTATTGCATGAGGACCATTGGGGGATTTCTCGGACTAAGTCCCTGGCCCGCAGGCACGTTTATTGGCCCGGTATTGATTCGGACATCGCCCACATGGTCGCTGCGTGTGATCAGTGTGTTCAACAACTGGCTGCGCCTCGTACTCTGCCCTCTCTGTGGCCTGACCCGGCGCAGCCGTGGGAACGGGTGCACGCTGACTTTGCCGGCCCCTTCCTCGGCACTTATTGGCTACTGTTGATTGACGCCTTCTCGAAGTTTCCGTTTGTTGTTCGATGTCCGTCGCCCACCACTGCGGCGACGACGCTGGCTTTGTCAAAAATCTTTGCGCTAGAAGGTCTTCCTTCCACGATTGTCACGGACAATGGCCCTCAGTTCTCTTCGCAGGCCTTCCGTGATTTTTGTACTGGACAAGGGATTCATCATGTTACAGCACCGCCCTTCCATCCGCAATCGAATGGGGAGGTCGAGCGCCTTGTCCGCACTTTCAAAAGCCAAATGAAAAAATTCCTTAGTGATTTTTCCACAAATGACGCTCTGTTGCAATTTCTGAGTTCTTATCGCTTCACGCCTCTGGGTGATCGCAGCCCTGCGGAACTCTTGCATGGCCGCCAACCGCGCACCCTATTGCACCTGCTTCACCCTGTCAGGCCTTGTACTGTGTCCCCTAGTGCGGGAAAATACCCGGTGGGCGCCGACGTGTGGGCACGGGGGTATGGATCTCGCCCTAAATGGATTCCAGGGGTGGTCCAGGCTCTTCGCGGCCGCCGGCTTTGTGAAATACGTACGGACGACGGCATGGTTGTTCGCCATTACGACCAGATGCGCCCACGAGTGGTGGCCACGCCGGTACCACCGCCCCTTCTTTCGTCTCCACCAGCCCGAGAAGCCAGTCCTGTCGCTGCTGCCGATCTTCCGGGCGTGTTGTTGCTGCCGCCGCCGTCGCTACCGCTTCCGAGTACGCCGGAACCGGCCCCAGTCGCGACGCCGCCTTCTCCGGGACCCATCTCGCTGGAGCACACCCCCAGGTCCACGACACCTATGGATGCTGCTCCGGAGTTTTCACCCATCATCTCGTCCAGGAGGCACGTTCCACGCGCAAGCTTCCGTCCTGGACATTTTCGACCATACTCTCGTGTTTCTCCGCGGGATCTTCTCGGGACCTCCCAAGAGGCCATGGATGTCTCCGCATTGTCCGTGTCTCCACGGAAGTGAGAGTTTTTTTTTTTTTCAAGGGGGGAAAAGTGTTGTGACAGTGCCACGACATTCGAAAGTGCCGCTACGTTAGTACGCGAACACGGCGATAGAGGCGCTCCGCAGCTCGGCCGAGCGCGGGAGCGCCACCTGGTTATGAACGGCGCCGGCCGCATGTCACGGCAGGGCAGTCGAATGACAGATACGGAGTTAGTAACATGTAACCCGCTAGTGTTTCTACTTTTGTATATCCACGCACTTTATTAGTGATTAAAGGTTATAACAGACTCCATGTTTATTAAACAAGTGATGATAAGGCAAATTTATTTACATGGCTCCATTTCTGTTCTCCAGGTATTTCAAAAATTCCATTAACATCGTATGTGAGTTCGGCCCACAGATAACTTATGATCTTCTTTTTCCTCTATAACTGTATCTTGATGTTTGTCAAATGGGTGAATTAGGGACAGACATTTGGTAAGTGATAATTAAATTTTGGACATTTTGAAATTCTACTATAATAGACAGCATTTGTGATTACAGTGGAGGTTTTGTTAAAGTCGTCTTGGTTTTCACTTTTGGAGTATTAGAATAAATTTATAGCTTGTGATTTGATAGATAACTAAACACAACCTTTCCTTTTTCAGGTTTCACAGCAGGCCCTGTGTGTGCTCCATCAATGTTAATCTCTTTCATCAATATGGTATTGTTCAAAGGTAGTGTTCCTCCCAAAGGTTGTGATGAGTTCATGTATAGTGGACAGGTGAGCAAGAGTGGAAAAAAGTTTCATTGAATTTGTTTGGTTTCACTCTACATTATCTTCAGTCTTACCTCAAATAGAATTAATCTGTGTTTCCAAACAAGCCCTGGAACTTAATTTCACCAGTTTTGCATTTTTCCGTTACTTTTAGTATATGCAATTTTTTCTTTCTTCTGTATTGCAGAAAGGCTTGCAGAGGTTCTTTGTTGTTCTTGCTCTACTGTGTGTTGCTTGGATGCTTCTTGCAAAACCCATTGTTTTGATAATGAGGCACTGCAAAGCCCACCAAACGGTAAGTATTAATCTGTACCCCCTGCAATGTTTTGAGGCATTTGACACATTTGAGGGTAAATATCTCGCAGGAGATGATAGTGTTGAGTCAGTTTGCTCTTTCATTTAACAGACAATCTTCTGACCTCTCCCACCTTTCAAGCCATCTCGTACCTGCAGAGAACGGCATTGATGCGGAGGTGGGATCGATGTCAGGGACAGCACACAAGGACAGTGCAGATGGGGCTCCCGCGCCACAGAGCAGTGAAGACCACAACCCTGGAGAAATCTTCATCCATCAGGGGATCCACACAATAGAGTACGTGTTAGGCTCTGTCTCTCACACTGCCTCTTATCTGTGACTTTGGGCACTGTCACTGGCGCACGTCCGTAAGTATAAGTGGCTATCTTTTACTTGTTTTTCAAATAATTTATTTCACTATGGCAATATATTTTAAATATAGAGTAGGAGAAATTATATTTCATAGAGGTGCCACTGAACGTAATAAACTTTGGTGGCACTTAGTCTAATGAGAGGTCCTTCACTTCACATTGTCACCTATGAGATGAGATGCATAATGCCTTCCCCAGTGCAGTGCATATTGGTGAGGGAGCACCTTGCTTATTTCACCAGATGATATCATTAACTTGGCATTTTTGTAACTTACAAGGGGACTGAAAGTCAGTGTTGGGATGTAAATTCCTTAAGCAGAACAATACATCACTTCAGAGTTGTGTGTTTTGGAGTTCTACATGTTGAGCTTTTCCACAAAGCTACCAAGCTAAGCACAGACTCACTGGATGGGAAACAATTTTTCCTTACTTTCTAAAAATTCCATATTTATTATAGAATAGAAGTTTATTGTCTCTTAACCTACAGTTTCAAGCTATTGACTTAATGTACAGGAGATTTGTGAAAACACAAAAACTGGTTTATACTTTTCCTTGTAATATCAGTAATATATGGTACTGAATAATTAATTAAGCAATTAATTTTTAAAAGTTTGTTACTTTTGAAGAAAAATTATGAAGTCCTAATTACTTATCAAATTTTTAGATTGTCATTTATGAATTCTTCTACTGAACAGCCACATTTTGCACTAGTTTCTCATATAAGGTTTTTCAGTGTTTTAAATTTATGCTGAGCAATTTGCATCCTTTAACTTTGTTATAAATTTTCATGCAGTTTGAGCACAGAGTTTTAAATGATCGTTGGGTACAAAATAATTTTGATTTCTGGTGTTGCAATCATGTTGAAAATGATTTGCTACAAATAAATCAGGGGTACTGTGTACAAAGATAATCAGCTCATATGTACAGTGAAGGAACACTTAATACGCTAAGAATTGTTAGGAGTGGTTGGCATGATTTTCTTCGCCCTACATTGTTCGTATTTGTAATGATGGTTTTCTGAAGTTTTAGTATTAGACACACATTGTTTGAGTTAACACAAAATAAAATTCCATACCTTACTACCAATCCAAAGTAGCTGTGATATACCACTTTTCTTGGGCCTATACTGGTATCATTTTACAATATCTTCATTGCAAATGCTAGGCTATTTAATTTATTTGGAAGATACTGTATATGTGATGACCATTATAGATTTTTATCTTATTGCATTCCTAGAAATTTCACATAGCTTCTTGCAAATCCTGGTTTCTGTGACTGTCCTAGATATAATATAAATTTGCTTGTTTTGATTTAAACTCCATTAACTCATTCTTTTTCATGTTTAATTTTAACAAATTTAAATCAAACCAGGTATCTAATTTTGTTAAAGTATTTAATACAGATTGTGGAATTTGGTCAGTACCGTTACTTTCAATTTAATTTCAAATTTAATGGAAATGTTAATTGGCAAATATTGAAGCATTATTTTAATAAATCAAATATCAAATATGAAATAAAAATGAAATACTTCATTTTAGGGTCCTGTGCCTCTGTTGGCAGAAATGTGTCTAGCTCCAACTACAGCCCCATGTTCAGAGTTTAATTCCTGTCATGCAGCTGTAATCACATTGACATGTTTTTAACAAGAATCACCCGAGTAAAAATGATGGCCCCACCAATGCACTGGCCTTTTGCACCTCCTGTATATGGTACTGCTGCCGTCTGTGTATGTGCACATCATTGCCCCGTGACTTCTGTCGTCTCAGTGTATACAGCAAGTGTAATCTGCTGATGCAATGAGTGGGGTGCCATTTGTCTTTGGTTGATCTGAAGCACTCACTAATTTTATGTCGGTGAGTATCTACACTATCTCGATGCTGTGCTTTCAAAGAATGTGGCCGATTCCGTCCGTCACCCTGGGGATATACATTAGAAATGCTGTGACTGGAATTTCTTCTTTGAAGGTCTCAATTTGCCAGGTATTGTGGTTTACCACATTAATCCTTCACGGAATATCCATTGTGTTTCAAAAATTGTCTTTCATTGGAGCTGATGTGGCCTTTTTCACTTGTTAAAGGTATGGTGATCATATGATGATTCTAGAAGTTACATAAATATCAGGCTGTATGAGTAGGTTTGCAATATGTGTTATAGCCCATAGTACAGTATGTTACTGTAAATGATGAGTTATCTGAAAAATCAGTTACCTGAATGCTAAATTTTAGTGTTTTATTTATTGAGGAAAGGTGTTTGATTTGGTTGACTAACGTATTCCCTTGAACACCTTGGAGGATGTAGTTGCAAACTGGAAGGACAAAAGAGCGATAAAGGGGCTGTATAAAAAGCAAGAACAAGCACAGAAAATTGTCAGTGAGGAAACATATGAGAGGTGGTAGACAAGGATATTGTTGGAACAACCTGACTGATTAAAACCACGGAACTTTGCTTGTTGTGAGCAAGTCCTTTATGTTATTGAGCTATCCGAGCATGACTCATGCCAGCTCTCACAGCCTTACATGTAAATTTTCAGAAGTTCATGTCGGGAGAGCAGTATTATAAAGCAATGAATTGCGTACAGTCAGAAAGAAAGAAAGAGGAATAATCCTGTGGTGGTTTTGAAATATGGTGGTGGAAAAAATACATAAAGTGAAATGGAGTGACAATGATGAAGGAAGAAGTGCTTCAAGGAATAGAAGAGGAAAGAAAAGGTATGGAATGATATGAATAAGGAAAATATCTCGGATAGAATGTATATATTGTAGAAAAATTATCTGCAATAAAGCCATGAAAAGAAATACAGTAAGAAAGGGAGGGGGAGAACAATGACAATCTGGATTGCTGGATGACGTGAAAAATGGATGCAGTTAGCAGGTCAGGGAAAAGGCAGAGGCAAGAGGAAAACATCCATTTGATACCTGTCATGATAACATTAGAGGTGTTCCAGCCAGGACGATCATGATTGTATAAGCTATAGCATTGTTATTAGGTCATCTTGCAGTGTTACTCATCTCCCAGAATTTTCTTTCATTTCTTTCATAGAGTGACATGAAAATTAAGTAATAGTGCTGATAAATAACGCCACCGATACAGCTCAGGTTCTCAGCAAAGAATTACTTGCACAGCAGCATTTGAGGAGAAGGTGTCAGATTGCTAGGGAACAGATTTATTAATAAGAACCCATCAGCTTTGAATAACACATTGTGGAATGTACTGATGCAGCAGTTACACACTGTCAAGAAACTTGTGCAAGTAATGCAGTTAGGTGATTTTGAACTAGGAGTTCTGTCCTGTCGGAATATTGTCTAATACAGTACTGTGATATGTGTGTCAAGAATGGAAGATGTCATTTTGAACTACTGAGAGCTCAGCTTTCTGCAGTTAGGTGTTTTCACAGTTAAGAATTAAATATTAATTTCTGACAGTTTTTTATATTTTAGGTAATTTTGATACAGTGGCCAAAGTCACCCCATATAAATCACATAAGACACATGCTTACTGAACCACAAATGATAGTACTGTACTGTGAGAGCAAAAACTGTAGTATGAAAACTTAGGCATAATTGTAATTGGAAGTGTTGTGCTTTGTTGAGTATTATCTATCATATTTAATAATTTCATAAAATCTGTACAACATGGGATGAAAAGTATAAACAGTTCATTGTACCTTTTTTTATTTGTTGTAGAGATTCTGTGCATTGTTCTCAGTAAGCTCTTGCCCTTTGTCTTCAGGTATTTTATGTCCAATAGATTGCTTACTCCATGTGTTGAAATGGTTTTCCAGAGGTGTCTGAGGTGCTTTGGAGTATGGTGATGAAGAATGGACTGGTAGTGGAGGGCTGGACTGGAGGTTTTGCCCTATGGCTGGTATTTGCCTTCTGGGCAGTGCTTACCGTGGGCATCTTGGTGCTTATGGAGGGACTATCTGCATTCCTTCACACATTGCGGCATCACTGATGAGTGCCCTGTCAGTAGAGTACAAACGTTCAGTTAGTAACCATGGCTATACAGCACAAGTGCAAATTGGTCATAAGCAGTTGTAAAGTGTCAGCATGAGTATTGAATTTTTTAAACAACTGCCCATTATTAAATTAGTTGAAATGTACAGGGAACAGCAGAAAGAGTAAAGGTGTCCCATCACTGCGTAACAGGGGCATTCAGCGGCAGATGAGCACTTACAAGGAGAGATCCTCAGTGGTGAGACTGACTGTTTGTGAAACCATCTGTACGATGATGTAGGTTATGATACCAGGTATTGCACTTGCAGTCATTCACCTTGGTGGGACCTAGTCTGAGAGTAATCAATGGAAAAAGAAACCAGAATTTTATGTGACACTCAATAGAATTTAAATATAATAGTATAATATTGGCTGGTTACATGGCGTAACGAATAGGGTAAAGTTGTAGGTTTGAAACTCATAACGACTTTAAATTTTTATCGAAATGACTTTCATCATTACTTTTATTCCATTAATGGTTTTAAATCTAATTATTTTTCCTTTATCACATCACTTGAATCACTCTGTAAATAATTTCATTTGTACTCTTTTTTTCCCTTTGTATCATTCTTTTTCCACTCAGATTTTCTGTTTATGTGAATTTTATCATATTTATAAATCACAATATTTAAATATTTGACACCGCCGATCTATAGGGTGAAAAAAAAGGCAAAATCTATTTATATTGACTGTGCAGCAATGTCAAAATGTGTTTATCACAAGATATGCAATTTTGTGTGTGTGTGTGTGTAGGGGAGGGTGGGGTGGCGTGCATGACATGCAACTGTCATAAAACATTTTAAAAAACCTGATGCTTTTGTTGCTGTGACATTAGAAGATTGGAGATATCGATTTATTTCGAGATATCGATTTATTTCGAGATATCGGTATATTTCGAGATATCGGTATATTTCGAGATATCGGTATATTTCGAGATATCGGTAGATTTCGAGATATCGATATATTTCGAGATATCGATATATTTCGAGATATCGATATATTTCGAGATATCGATATATTTCGAGATATCGATATATTTCGGGATATCGATATATTTCGGGATATCGATTTATTTCGGGATATCGATTTATTTCGGGATATCGATTTATATCGATTTATTTCGGGATATCGATTTATTTCGGGATATCGATTTATTTCGGGATATCGATTTATTTCGGGATATCGATTTATTTCGGGATATCGATTTATTTCGGGATATCGATTTATTTCGGGATATCGATTTATTTCGGGATATCGATTTATTTCGGGATGTCGATTTATTTCGGGATGTCGATTTATTTCGGGATGTCGATTTATTTCGGGATGTCGATTTATTTCGGGATGTCGATTTATTTCGGGATGTCGATTTATTTCGGGATGTCGATTTATTTCGGGATGTCGATTTATTTCGGGATGTCGATTTATTTCGGGATGTCGATTTATTTCGGGATGTCGATTTATTTCGGGATGTCGATTTATTTCGGGATGTCGATTTATTTCGGGATGTCGATTTATTTCGGGATATCGATTTATTTCGGGATGTCGATATATTTCGGGATATCGATATATTTCGGGATATCGATATATTTCGGGATATCGATCTATTTCGGGATATCGATATATTTCGGGATATCGATATATTTCGGGATATCGATATATTTCGGGATATCGATATATTTCGGGATATCGATATATTTCGGGATATCGATATATTTCGAGGTATACATTTACATCGGGATATCGATATATTTCTAGAAATCGATTTTTTTCGAGATGTCGGTTTGTTTCGAGACGTCGACATATTACTTGACGTCGGCATACTTCGGGATGTTGGCATACTTCGGGATGTCGATTTATTTCGAGACATTGATTTATTTCGACATATCCATATTCTGAGATATCGACAAAATTCCAGATATTGGTATATTTCGAGATGTCTATTTATGTCGAGATGTCGGCATACTTCGATGCAGGAATTATTTCGATACATCGATTTATTTCGAGATAACGATTTATTTAAAGGTACCGATTTATTTTGAGGAACCGATTTCTTTCGAGGTACCGATTTAAACACATAGCAGAATAACACAGGAGAAAAGGACAGGGTTTGTTTTCAGTTAACATTTGGTACTGCAGTCCACCCCAAAACTTCATTCCGTATATCTTTCCTCTTATTTCAACATGTGTTTCCACCAAAAAATTTCTATTCAAGCATGCTTTCTGTATTTATATGTTCACACATTCCTTACCTCATTATTTATTTTCCATTATCTTACCTCATCATTTATTTCGAAGAAAATCCTATCTAAACCTGTTGTCACTAAAACCTACTTTTTTTGTTCATATCCTCTTTCAAAATACTTTTTTGGCCAAACCATTTTCTTATATCTTCTCAATGCATTTCTTTCAATTCATCACAACTTAAGCTAACTTAAATCTACTGAGCTGAGATGCTAAACTAAGGGACAAGGCAATGCAGCAGCACAAAACAATTAACACAAACAGCAATGATAAAAAAAATGCAAATTGGCAAAGCTAGCAGCATTAAGTCTAAATTAGCAGAGCAATTGCAATATTACAACTAATATAAGGCAATGTGCAGCAAACAATAAAATAAATCATTAGAAAAACTGGCTTAACAGAGTAATACAAAGTCAATTTTAGTAGCACTATGCCTGGCAAGCAGCAGCAGCAAATGCAATAACTTATACCTAAACATGACTAAACTCAAGCAGAAAAATATTACACTAAAGACAACAATGCAGATAAGGGAAATGTCTATTCACATATTAATGTCTATGTAATTAGAGTGGTTCACCACAACAAGTTAATCTAACAAACAAATTACCAAGTAGTTGAAGAAAATTATGTATGCAGTTACTGTTATTAATCCCTTCTTATTGTTCTTTCCTTTCCAAGTGCTCCTTTCTCGAATGTGGATCACAAAATAATTATTTAATAGATCTGTTGACAGAAAGTGTTCACGTTAGCAAATGCATGTAAGTTTATTTTATAAAACCAATGCTGCAACACAGCTGGAAAACAGATACCAAATGAAATAGCAAATACGCAAACCAAAGCATAAAAACATCAATCAACAGCTATGTGGCATTTCATAAGTCAGTAGAAATTCTCTCAATTCTCATAGAAAGACACTTGTCATAATCAGGTGTGCAGACGTACGAATATTTCACATCAGTCCATAAGCATTTCAGTAAGTAGCACAAAGTACGAGTAATCATGTTTCCAAGTAATGAGCATGTCGTATTTGCGATGCTTTCTACAAAGAAATGTCAGTAGCGAGGATAACGGCCTCTTTTTTTCTCCACCTGTGCCTCTGAAAGGCAAACACTAATTGGTTTTTTCCAGGCGACTGTCGCACAGTTGGGTGCCCACGACTCATTACGTGAAGGTGGTCACTTAACTTTCTTACTGAAATATTTACGACACCAGTTTGCATTACAGTGACAGTCTCATTTAAAAAATTTCACAGGTCGAGAATTTGCGTTGCAAATGTGTAGAAACAAAATCCTATGAATATAACAGTGTTCAAAAAGTTTTCGTCGGCACTGTGATAAATTCGCGCATTTACACACATTTCATAACTCTTAAAAATACGATTCTTGGTTTCCAACATCCTTTTCCACAAATCAGAGTCCCTAACCACTACTCATTATTCATATATGTATTCGTTGACACTTCTTCAATATTTCATCAAAATAAATACGTAGCATAATCAAATTCCTCATTTAAGGTAGCATCATCTTATTGATCATAAACATACCTCAACAGCATAATACACATCGTCGTCGTAAACACCTCAGTCAAATCTCAAAAACGTCGTAGCTTTCTGCAATAATGTCAAAACCTAAAAAAAAAATTCTACGCTTATTTCAATAGTGCCATCTACCTCAAACGTACTTTAAAATCATGCTCCCTTACCAAATACATCATTCAAAGCTCTCATAGTATCACAATGGTTCCGAAAAAATATGAACAGTTCACAAAGTACAGACAAAATACAATTTCATAAGTGTGAAGTTATCCAACTGTGTAATTGCGTAAACATGTGTCACTGATGTAGTACAAAAAATGTTTATCTCTCAGTTAAATGATCAGATAGCTGTGTAATTTGTGTGTTAGAGAAACATGGTACAGATGTGTAAAGTTGTATAAGCAAATTCCATATTAGCTAGGGCTCCTTGTGCTTGCCAAACACATGGTACACAAAGTAAGCGTGTACCCCCCTGAGGATTAATGAATAATACCCTCAGGTGTCACAGATTACAGCAATGGAATGAAATGTATCACGGAAAACCTTTGTATCATTGTACTTCAAATATCTTTAAAAATAAATGTTTTAAGTACAAAATTAATCACTCAGATACATGTCCTGCAGCGCTAAACTGTGCTCTTGTTGTAACTGTGGATGTGTTGTAGTTATTGTCCTCCGAAAGCTAAGTTCTGCAGAAGCCAATGTACTTACTTAATGATAAACAAAAGTGAAATGCTTAGCATATAGATATCTTAATTATTACGCTTATTGCCGTGATGAAGAAAGTACTGTGCTGTAACGTATTGTTGTGCTACGGAAAAGGCAGTCTCATTGTAGTTATACCACAAAAGTTACTACTAAAACATGTTTTACTTTCCAGAATAATACAGAAAAACTGTGCAGGTATAAAACAGAAACATTGCAAAAGCATCATTGTAAATTGTCACTCATTAGTAGCGTCATGATAAAATCGTGTGGCTGTCACATAAACTATCCACTGTCTCATCAGGTATCTCACAGAAAGTACTTTAAAACCAAAATATAGCATTAAAATCTTATTAGCAGTACCAGTACAAGTATCTAAGCATTATAGTCATTACATAATCGTGCAACTAACAAGCAACAATGCACACACACAACAACACTGTGACGTCTGTTCACTATAACAATGCATTCGTAATTTGTTTAAATAAGTTCTCTTGGTTCTTGATTGGATATTTAACTTCAAACATTGTTGCATGGTAACAGTTTCTAAGTCTGACAATGCATACTAGAAATGTGAAGTGAAAAGTTTTATGGCAAAGACAAAGTTAAAAAGCAGATTATTTTTCAATAAACGGTTTTACATGTGAAATGTGGTGTAAACCTTTACTCTTCCTAGTATGCAGAGTTTCAGCTTCAGTGGAATTATCATGTGGTATATGGTACATCGGTAAAAAATGCTAAAATTTTTCTCAAGGTTAGCGTCTATGTAATTTTTCCCTGAGCCAGCCGGCGCACGTGTCTGCCTGCGGTGCAAGTCATTGTCTGTCTCTTTGTTGGCGTGCGTCGTTATTGGGATTAGAAGACCTAACTTCTACAAATTCACCTTGTCGAGAGTGCCCTGCTCTGTTTGAATCCCGCCAGTTCTGATTGAATTCAGGTCTGTCGTTTTGTCGGTAGTTTACATAGTTTCTTGTTTGTCGGTCATGTGGTGGAGAATTTCGCCCGGAATCGTAACTGTGCGTGGAACTGTTGCGTCTGAAGTTGTTCTGTCTCCCTTGATAATAATTGTTTTTGTTCCCATATTGTCTGTTGGATGGTAATCTCTGTCATATTCATTATTACGGAAATGCGATCTTTCTCTGTAACTATTATTACTCTGCCAGTGGTTGTCATATGGGTGGTGTCTGTTTTGGTCACGATGTGTGTTGTAAGAATAGACTTGTCGTGTCCAGTTATTGTTTCTGTCGTCACGGAATTGTGACGGATGTGACCTGTAGTGATTGTTTTCCTGTTTTCGCATCCCGCGACTGTCTGTGTCAATTTCTAATTCTTGTAAGAGTCACTGAAAAGCTTCAATGTCGTCTTTGCAATGTCCTGCCAAAATAATATTTCTTAAATGTTCAGGCAATTTCATTAAGCAAATGCAGATGAGTTCTGAAGGGCTGTATGGGTTTGAAAGATATTGATTCTTATGCAACATGTCTTCAAAATATTTGACAAGACTGGAAAATTCAGATTGTTCAAAGTGTTTCATCATCATGATGCTATGTTTTACTCGGTCTTGTGTGGCTTGAGACCAATATGCTGAGAGGAAGGCATGGTCACTGTCGGCTACTTTATCCGGTAGTGAAATTATTTCTTCTGTGTGTTTTTCTGAACCAAGTTTCAGAGTGTCCATTTGTGTTGAAATCGTATCTACTGTGTCCTTTAAGTTTTCCTGAGTTTTTGCAAGTTGCGTAACCGAATCGGTAGATGCAACTGAGTCAATTTTAGCTTGCAAGTTGTCTTGATTTTCATGAACAATAGTTTGCAGTTCTTTTATGGCTGCTTCGTGATTCTGTAATGCATTTTCATGCCGCGAAAAAATAGGTTGGAAATGCTCACAAATTTGTGATTTTACGTCATCACAGACTTTTTGACATTTCGATTCAATGTTATGTAACTCAGTAGTTAAATATTCACGTGTTTGTTCAAGTGTGGTGTCTAACTTCGGAAGATTTTGTTCCATTGTGTCTAACTGTTGCTGTGTTTGTCTCTGGTGTTGTTCCATTGTGTCTAACTTTTGAAGAATTTGTTCCATTGTGTCTCACTTTTGAAGCTTTTGCTGTGTTTGTCCCATTTGTTGTATTAATTGTAATAACAATGCACTGGTATCTGAAACATGTTCCTCAGTGCTTTTCGGCAGTGAATTTGCACCGGCAACATTCACATTTTGACAAGCAGAAAAAGTGTCTTGACTTATTTGAGAAAACGGTGAGGACCCAAAACCTGAATCTACAGTATTTCGGAGATTGTGTCCTGTCATTTCGGATTCCTGAGGCGAGCTATTGCCGACCGATCGATCGATAATGCTTCCCTGTTCACTAATTGTTTCACTGTCTATGCCATTATTTGCCGCCCGCTCCATTTCCTTATGCACAATTACCAAATCACTAGTTTGAACATAAGTTAATTCATTACACGGTGGCGCTAACACACTGCTTTCGTCTTCACTGTCATTTCTCAGTTTACTTTGGAGCCTAGTATTACGTTTTTCACACGCCATTATTGTCACAATATTTCACACGACAACACAGAAAAGCACAATTTGAAGAGCAAAATAAGAAAACACATTAACATAGCACTGAAAATAATATCTAGTTAATTGCAAGCGCAGCTGCGAAATATTTGGTGCAAATCTACATGCATGCCACAACAACAATGAAAGACTGCAACTACAAAGGAGATTTTCTCTACAATTACGCGCTAGCAATAAACAATAGCTACACTAATTACACAAACTACAAAAAAAAAAAAATCAGAAGATTCCAGTGAGGTATCCTGGCAGGCGCGCCATATGAAACGTCCCCTTAGAAACATTATACATGACTGTCCTTAAACTGACACACAATATTTTTTTAAGCGCAACGCAGTCTGACTTTCAAAAATCCGTACAAAAGAATGGCCCTGACTAACATTAACCTATACCTTTCACAAATCACTTACCTCACAAAAATCTTCGTTACTCGAACTACTGCAATACAGCGAGCGCCACTACTGCCAGCTAAATAAAAGATTCAAACTATGGAAGGCACTAACTACTGATAGGCATAGTTAGCAAATGAAAGATTTTAATAGAGAACAAACAATGTATTTACCTTAATACTCATAATATATATAGCAGTTCATGACATCCAGTCTTACAGATTTCAAAACTCCGCTATTTCTCTCCCCACATCCACCACTGCTGGCGGCTCACCTCCAACTGCGCCACGCTACGCGCTGTTAACATCCAGCTGCCCAACACTACAATGGCAGACAACAATGCAAACTAGCCACAGACTGCACACAGCACAGCCAGTGATTTTCATACAGAGCGCTACGTGGCGTTGCCAATAAGAAAACATAAATAGCCTACTTACAGTACTATGCTGCAGAAGTTTCGCTGGGAAGAGCGCTTACAGATCCTGCATACGGTCGCAATCTCCCACGTCCGACGTCCATATTTTTAGAGCGGAAAGACATTCGTTGCCGTAAATTTGTTTCGGACGAGGAGGCGCACGCTTGAGTATCGTAATGGTCCTGTAGGCACCGCAAACATTTTTTCCATGAAGGCATTACCGTCTTATCGCATACTTGTATAAACGTAATAACAATTATGGTGATTATTTTTGAAATAATAATAATAATAATAATTTCCTTACTTTTTCCCAACTGTCTCGCTTTCGTTTCAATGCGCCTTAATGTGTTTCTCTTTTTGTTTTCATCTCCCACAGAATTCTTTCTTTCAGACGGCTGTTTTCTACCAAAATGTTGAATTACGTCAGTCAGTAAGTTTCATATCGGCAAACAAAACTAAAACTTACAGATTTAATCTTTGTATCTTGTCTGGAAAGGAGCATTTGCGTCAGTCAGTGGGCTTGCTTGCAGTTGATTACGTCTCAGATTATAAATCTATAAATAAACAAGAAACGTCATGTTCCTTCAGGGATTAGATACAAATATCGCCTGACTTTTAGCTCGGGTAAACGGCCCTTAAGCGTTAAAAATATAGCTGGATGCAGATTACGTTTCGAGTGCGACTTTGTAATCTCCACATTAATCCGTGGAAGATGATCTGGTAGCTTGCAGATGCGACAATAGGGACAAGAGTTGACCATCCACGTTCCAGCCCGCTGTAAGCTATGTTCAGTGCTTTCGAGGGTGAATGGTCAGTAACAAAGATGTAACAAAAGTCAAGTCATAATTTTAATACGCGAACAAGAAAATTGAAGTACAGATTTTGTATATTAATCGTACAACGAGGACAATGATCCTTATGTGATTCGAAAGATACTTTGCCATAGATGTGCGCTAAGAACAAATAATATCTGTATTTAGCCATTAAGAGTCGTAAAAGGAAATAGAAGCTTTCACATTCGTAACACTAATCTTTCATTCTCTATCACGCATTAAAATCTCCAATGCCTGAAAATTGAAAACTGTAGAGCTGCCAACCTCTGCCTAGCGCACAGATCAAGTGCTACAGTAGAACTGACAAATGAAAGTGACAACATTTCGTGAGATCGTATTTTAGGGGCTTTCGTGCTTACATGGATTTGCAGTACAACATGCATATCTGGCATGTAAAATGCGGCAACTGCTAAGTCAATGATGATGTCTGTAAATAGCATTGTATATTGGCGTCGTTATTTCGCTTAGTTTTGTGTAAAAGTAATTACGTGATCGTTTGCTGCCATTATCAGAAACTTTGAAGTAAGTTCCGGATTTGTAATTTCTTCACTTTGAATATGTAAGACTTCCGATTTCCCTTAGTATGCGGAAACCATATTTGTTTTAGTGTATGCCTAGAAGGAGAATGCTAACGGGTCAGAGTGAAAGACGCAGAGCTAGGCAGACACAGTTTTTGCGTCGCGAAAGTAATAGCAATGTGAACATTCATAATGATAACGCATCTGTTTATTGAAAACTGAAATACTGATTCTTAAAATTAATTATACAATATGACAAATCAAACTTGCATAACGGGTAAGGAACTTCGCCGTAGATGTGAACAAAAGGAAACCATCATGTGTGTCCATAACCATTAGGAAAGGTAAATAGAAGCACACACATGTGAAAACTTTTCCTTTGTCTCTGACACTGCTATCAACTTCCAGGACCGAAGCTGCTATGTCGTTGAAGTTGTCAACAGTGGAAAACGAAACGTAGTAACGAAGTCGTCGGGGACAGCAAACGTTCTTTATTAACGTCGTTTTTTCACTTACTTTGGTCAAAGAGAAAACGGAACTAACTCTGTGTTCATTTTCCGCCGTCACCACCAAATGTAGGGTGTTCCTAATTTTCAGTATCTGCATTTTGAGTAGCTACGACGTCCTGTATTGTAACGAAACTGTACTTGTTTCAGGCTATGCCTCGAAAAAGAACATTAACGGGTCGGGCTGAAAGACGAAGAGCTAGAGACACACAATTTTTGTCAGATGTCAGTAACGATAATTCTATTGTCGTTCTAAAAGATACAATTAAATGTGCATGGAACATAATTACAAATAATTTTGAGAACTGTAATTGCGCTTTGATGAATTTACAACGCAGATATTGTAATGCAAATCATTTCGCGTCTGAGATGACCTTATATGATACAATGGCATTCACATTGTGTTTTCATAATGGTAAAATTAATTTGTCAACGTAGTGTATCAAAGACTCCCTTTAAATGCTTGAATAATTAAAGAGAAAGTAAAGAACTGTTTCATAGACACACGTAGCTACAACGCAGCATTTGCCAGGGATCTGTTCTGCGGCTAAAATTTAAGATACATGACATTATCCATCGCATATGAGATTCATTGACGCAATTGGTCGAATTTTGACCACATGCGATACTAGTTCTATTAATATGCTTAGGTCTGCTGATCAGATAGCATAAAATCCCACACAGCAGGTGAAGAATGACTTTATTGGTTGTTGCAAAGTATGATTGGTTGATTTGGGAAGAGAGGACCAAACAGCGAGGTCACCAGATCAAATGCAAAGTTTGCATGAAGAGTTTTGGAGTTACTTCCATCTTCAGAAATCTAAGTGCAAAGGAGGCACAAGGACAAGAGTGTTACTGGTCGTGTACAAAGCGGACTCACATGCTGTACAGAGAGGTCCCGATAACGTGCAGACGTCACGGTACACCTGACAGGTATTTATGGTGAATTGTCTTCAAAGAAGAACGGATGGAGAATAAAGATGCTTGTGAATCCACCTCACACCATCACATAGGGTCAGTGCAACGGCTCTTCATGCACAACACGCGATTTAACAGTACCCCAAATTCGGCAGGTCTGTCTATTCACTGCACCCTGTAGTGTAAAATCAGCGTCTTCACTGTACAGAATATTACCCAGCTATAAGTCACCAACTTCGATCCGCACCAGAAACCGAAGAGCGAATTCATAATGTTGGTGCGCATAGTGAGGTTTCAGTTGCTGCACTGTCTGGATGTTGTACGGGTATCAGAGTAAAGTAAATCGCAGAATATCTGTGGTGTTGACCATGGGATGGATGATTATCGTCTCACTGCACGAGCTCTACCCAGGGCAAATGCTGCGTAGTCAGTGGAGCAACGGCGACCTCGTCACTAACTTCCACTGGGGTAGGACGACTTCCTCTTCCGGGTGTAGGTCTTGTAGAACCCCAAATGACCCCCGACCGCCGAATCATGAGTACCATGCTAACTAGTTCCTGTGGAATACAGACCTTGACTTCACCATGGCTGTCTCCCCCTTTACACAAGAGGCCCCCACGAAGGCAATAGCCAGTAACGACATCGCCATCCGCCAACTGCTGCCGAATCGGTCCCCACCTAGGGTCCTCATCCTGTTTGTCAGCTAAGTCGCAGAAGAAACCGTGTGTCTCGGAGAGAAGGAAATTCACCCCAAGATCCGTCTCCACGTGGCCCTTGCCTTCCCCAGACTCTCCCGCGAACATACGGCTGAGAGCGTTGGCCACTTCATTGTCACTGCCCCTAATATGTCGAACCAGGAGATAAAGTCATCTTAACTTCGGCATGATTTTTAGCGAACTTATTAATCAAAGATCAAGTTCTGGCACTGGCCAAATAACTCGCGGAGGCTCATTTGTTTCAGTTCAGTTGTATTGCTCACCTGTTCTCCAGATAAAGTTGTGTAGTTTATATCTCAGAATATTGTCTGCCGTTGATGTCTGTTGTGTTAGAGACAATTGGCAGCGGTCGACGCATGCATACTGGGAGCAGAGCACCACGGGGGCAGAGAGATATTTAAGGCCATGTCCTCTCCTTTACATCTTGCGTTATGTTGTCACTTTTGCGTGATTCCATCTTTCTGGTGGAGGATTATAGCATCCGAAATTCAGTTGCATTTCAAAGTTGAGTATATTTCTATGTCATTTCCTGTCTCGTGGATCTCTCGTATTGATCTGAATCCTTTGTCTGCTCATGTCTATCGCCAATTCACACGAAATTTTGAAGCAACCTCATTTTAGGGGTATTGTCATATGATCATGTTCTAGTTGTAATCATTCTAAGAATATTGTTGATTAATCAACTGAGTAAGCAAGTTTGAAGATCGGTTTGGTCAAAATTAAAGCACCTCCTTAATTGTTTTAGTCATTTGTATATAGTTTTGTTTAGGAATGTTGGCTAGCCAAATGTTAAAAAATCTGTGTTCTTACGCTTAATCTGTTTCTCAGCTGATTGGAAGCAATGACAGTTCTGCTGGGAATTCTATGGACATTTGTACTATTTACGTAAAGCTAAATAAGTATATTTGCCTAGTCATAACCAAATTTCAAGTTTTACGGGTCTTGTTCCATGTAAAGAAATTTATTTATTATTTTTCCAACTGATCTGGCCTTATAAGGCAGTCTCCTGTATTATTGTGATTGTGATTTTATAATGCTTTCGATTGTAATAAAATATGTAGCAACTACAACAGATTACTATTGTGATTTTGGTGTGTCACTACCATATTTCATAGAGGATGAAATGTTTCATGAAATATTTAATTATGAATGCATTTTTAAAGCTAAATATATTGAAACCTGAATTTGGCTTCTCGGTTGAAGTAAAAAAAAAAAAAAAAAAAAGGTCTCTCTGTTTTTGATACATTCAACCCATAAAAGGGGTGGAATATAGGATGAAATGTTTTATGAAAATAATTCAGTGTGAAAGAATTTTTAAAGCTAAATCTACGAAAATTGTGTTATTGAAAAATACGTGTTTCACTGTTTTTGGAACTACAACCTCCCATGAGGTGCAATAAGGGCACACATATTCAATGACTCATCGCCTTCCAGCCCAACCTGCAAAGTATACGAACTTGACATTTGATGAAGGTGTAAATCTTACGATGTAAGCATCATTTAAGAAGAGATTGTTCGAAATTCCGCTCCTAAGGGGGTGAAATATGGGTTGAATGGGTTTTTTAAAATATGTCCCTATTGAAGCTAGAACTACAAAACTACGAAAAATGGCATTTGGTTTCTTTGTCAGAAACAAAAAAAACAGGTTTTAAGCATTTTCCGAAATTCTTCCATTAGGGGAATAAAATAATTACTGAAGGTTTTTTGAAAATAAATCATTATTAAAGAACTGCTAGAGCATTTTTAAAGCTGCATCTATGAAAATTGGATTTGAATTCTCGGTTGGATGTAAAAAAAAGTGTTTCGTTGTTTTTGGAAATTTAACTCACCAATAGCGTGAAATAGGGGACGAAAAGTTTTATGAAATATTTCACTATGAAAGCATTTTTAGAACTAAATCGATGAAGATTTGAATTGGGCTCTTCAGTTGTAAATAGAAGAATACATGTTTAATTGTTTTTGAAAATTCAACCCCTAAAAGGTGTGAGATGTTTCTGAAAATGTTTCATTGTGAAAGCATTACTAAATATATCTCAGAATTCGTATTTGGCTCCTCTGTTAGAATTTTTCAATGTTGCACTGGTTTTGGAACTTCAATCCTAAGGGGATGAAAAATTTTAATGAAATATTTATTGTGTTATATTAAAATATTTTAAGTCTGCATCTATGAAAACCGGTATTTCACTTCTTAATTAGATATAAAGAAATATGCGTTAGGGAATGAAAGATTCTACGGAGATATCACCACAAGACTACAAACGGCGTGATTAACAAAAACCTTGGACTTCAGCTATCGGTATTGCTTTTTGGTCATAAGAACATTCAGTAAAAGACCATGCTTCAATGGCGTTGAAAAGTTAAGAAAGTGTTGCAATTTACAAAAGACATAAAAAACAATTGAAGAAAAAAAAATTCTTTGCAGACCATACGGTCTTCGCAAGTAAAGAAGCGGATGATAAGCTAGCTCTTTATGCAAATGAGTTGGTCAGTTTAAGTTCCGTGACATGTAATGTAGCAGGAACCAAATCCAATAGTTGCTACGATTGGCTAAAGGGAAAGTTTTGCAGAATCAAGGGAAATCACTTCTACAAGTGGCTGAGAATCTCGTAATGAATAAAAATTATGTATTGAGGATTCCAAGGTGGGAGACGCAAAATTCCTCCCCCCCCCCCTCTCGCCTCCCCCCCCCCCCTCCTCCCATTGCTATCTTCCTTTTCCTATGGCAAAAAAAAACGAGAGAAATTTCCGCTGTGAAAAAATTTGCAAAAAAGAGAACGGCCCTTGAAATTTAACGCTTCAAAGTTTTAAGCCCTGCTCTTTCTGTATGTTGATTAGAAACTGTTACCCCACATGTGAAACCTGAGTACACAATCCGTGTGACATTTGATCAACGGTGTTCCTTAAGGACAGGTTGTGATTGAAAACGTTCGAAAATTCAATTTCTTTGTAATTGCATTTTTTAAGGGTGTACTTGTCTAGACTCTTGGAACGGAAAGGTTTTTTTTAATCCTCGCGTTACAAAAGTTTCTACAGCCCATTGTTTGAAGCAGTGTCACGGCTGCCATGAGCCGCCCGGCGTAGCCGCGCTGTCTCAAACGCCTTGTCACGGTTCACGCAGCTCCCCTCGTTGGAGGTTCGAGTCCTCCTTCGGGCATGGTTATGTGTGTGTGTGTGTGTGTGTGTGTGTGTGTGTGTGTGTGTGTGTTGTCCTTAGCATACGTTACTGTAAGTAGTGTGTAAGCATAGGGACTTGTGAAGTGTCAGGCAAATCCAACACCTTCCATGAAAACCCTGACATGATAAGCAAATCCAGTAGTATGTCACATAGCTCCGAATAAATCGTGACATTAAATTAACGAAAGTAATACGAGTAACGAGTGAGGAAATGCAATATCACAGACTAACACAAGAATGCCTAAATGCTTGTCATACCTTCCCACCATGAGACAGACGCAGTTCCGAGGGGAGAAACGAGAACAGAAGCCGAGAGCAGAACCGTGTTAAGCTGGAAGGCCCTACGATAAGGGACGGACGGACACCCACGTCGCCAACTAACTGCTAGGACCACACCACCCGCAAGTTTTAGCGTGAGACTTTTTCGCGTCTCTGTTACGTTAGGACCACCCCCCAGCCCATGTTAAAAGATAGAGCCCTCCAGAAGGACAGTACAGATCTTACGATAACGCTAAAAGGACCACACCAGCTGCAAGTTTCAGCGTGAGACTTTTTCGCGTCTGCTACGTTGCAAACTTTAAAAACATTGCCCCACCACGAAAAGTATAATGTTTCTCATTGGATAGACAGAATTTTTGTAGGCAGAGCTTAAGGTTAACATTGAGACCCTGATTGGTAAGATGAAAACACAGCCAGATAGTTTTTTTTTAAACCAACTTCGGTAAATTGTAGTAAGGAGAAGTTAGGGAGAGTTACTTCCGAGACGGCGAGGTGAGCGGAGCTGTGCTGCCCGTCGCCCCCTGACGAACACCGACAAGGTAATGAACGCACGCGATGCCACATAACAGCGCATAAAGCTTCTCTCAGAACTGCAGAAGTCTCATCTGTTACATCCCTTTTTTGCGTAATACTAGTGTCGATCGTCAATTAAAGCTCATGGTGTTCACATTTGCCACTTGAAGTAAAAATCTGAAACGCGATGATTTTTCTGTTATATAGTTATTGAGAAGCCACATCAGCCATTGTAATTTGCGACAAGTTAGATAAGTAATTAAAGATAATTGAGGGTAACTGTAGACCATTTTGATAGTTTTCTCTCTCTTGTGAAACTTAATTTAAACCTACATTATAGATGTGATATGGCATAGGTCATACTTCGATCCATTGTAGAACTTGGAAACCCATTCAGGGAATATTCGTTCACATTTTTGTTGGTTTTTACCATCCTGTATTAAAACATCTCCTTTTATCAATAGTGCAATTTATAAACAATGTTTTGTGATTAGAATAAAATTTCCAGTGGTAAACTTAACTGCTTTTTCGACGTTATTTTACCAGCTAACTAAAAATAGGAAAGCCTTGAACCCCTTCCACTAAATTTAGTTAGTATTAAGATTCTTTTACAGGGAGTGCAGTGGAGCTGACGCTGAAATCATTAAGTATTTGGTTTTATTATCGCTAGTCTCACTGAACTCTTCTGAATTCTACATGTCATGTGTGGTCTGGCGTCTCCTTACCAGCAACAGGTCCCAGGTTCAAACTAGTCAATACCCTAAAAAACACGCTCAGAGCGTCGTTGCGCGAAAGTGGTAGGGAGACACGATATAGAACAAGCAGACACCACGCAGAATGTTTAGAGACTGATGGTTCAAATGGCTCTGAGCACTATGGGACTCGACTTCTGAGGTCATCAGTCCCCTAGAACTTAGAACTACTTAAACCTAACTAACCTAAGGACACCACACACATCCATACCTGAGGCAGCATTCGAACCTGCGACCGTAGCGGTCACACGTATGCAGACTGAAGCGCCTAGAACCGCACGGTCACACCGGCCGGTTAGGAACTGACGACCTCAGCAGTTAGGTCCCACAGGAGCTTACCACAGACGGACAGTTGCCATGGGACACTCTTGAGTCGGAAACGCTTGCTCAGGAAGAAGGCCTACACTACGCTTGTCCATCCGCTTTTAGAATATTGTTGCGCGGTGTGGGATCCTTACCAGATAGGACTGTCGGAGTTCAAAGAAGGGCAGCACGTTATATCGCGAAATATGGGAGAGAGTGTCACTGAAATGATAGAGGATTTGGGATGGGTATGATTAAAACAAAGGCGTTTTTCGTTGCGACGAAATTCCAGTCACCAACTTTCTCCTCCGAATGCGAAAATATTTTGTTGACACCGACCTACATAGGAAGAAACGATCACCTCGATAAAATAATGGAAATCAGAGCTCGTACGGAAAGATATAGGTGTTCGTTCTTTCCGCGCGCTATACGAGATTGGAATAATAGAGAATTGTGAAGGTATATGAAGATAGTAACTGCCTCGAAAGAACAGGTACCACTGATGACCGTGCAGCTTCTCTAGAATAAATGATAATTAATTGAAACGCTCAGCTGCCGACAGGTGTTGATGTACCTCGGGGTACACATTTTCAGCTGTTCCCATCGAGGTATATCAACACCTGTCTGCAGCTAAGGGTTTCAATTAATTATAATTTATTCTAGAAAAGCTGCACGGTAATCAGTGGTATCTCTTCCTTCGAGAACAGTTACTATCTTCATATATGTAGTTAAAGGCTACCCAGCCATTAACCTTCGTCTGTGCGAATGCGCAAAGATTGCCCGAACTCTTACGGGAATCGTCACCTTAGTGTGCCCGAGTAATGAGTGGATGGGCAAATACCTATTACGTACATTACGTATGTTGATTGTGGACAGTTGGGAATGTGGGTCTCACGGGAAGCGTGCAAGGGTTAAGTCCCTGCAGTCGTGCTATTCATCTGTGTCCTCGGTGGCTCAGATGGATAGAGCGTCTGCCATGTAAGCAGGAGATCCGGGGTTCGAGTCCCGGTTGGGGAACACATTTTCAGCTGTCCCCATCGAGGTTGTATCAACAACACCTATCGGCATCTGAGGGTTTCAATTAATTATCAATTCTGAAGGTAATTCGATGAACCTTCTGCCTGGCACTTAAATGTGATTTGCAGAGTATCCATGTAGATGTAGATGAAAACTCGTCCCGTGTCGCACGTGCTCAAAACGATTCATACTACAGAATGCATGCAAACAGACTCGCCGAAAATACTGACGAATAACGATTGCTGCATATCCAAGTTACACAGATCGGCCTTTCCTGCCAAGAAGAACAGGGAATTGCTATGTAGGAACAATTCGAGCTAGAGGTAGGGCTCATAAGCACTCCTTGAATTGCAGACTAAACGTAAATAACGAAAATGCATTTTTGGTAAAAATTGGTCAAAACATAATCCTGTGCCCTCCGTATTGGATTAGCCGCTTTGAATATTGAAAATCTGACTTCAGCTTCCTGTTCAGCAACATTAAAAATATATATGTAACACTCAGTTCATGCAAATCGAAGTAATAATATAACTAAAAGTTTTCTCTAAACTTTGAACACTTTTTTTTTTTTGAGAAACGTTTATTTCTCAGAACGGCATGCAGCATAAACTAAAAGTGATTCGACCTCTTAACTTCTACCTCGGACCCCGAAAAGTAAACATTTTTCTTAGGAGCTTATAGCTATAATACGACATTTGTTAATATTAACTAATTTTTGTGTGGGCATAAGGAGTGAAACAAACCCCCAAAAATCGAACTCAAAGTTCGAATTAGCACTGTATCGTTAAATTTAAGGTTGTTTCATTGCGGTTCGGTATGCGCTCCCACAAATTTTATGTAATATCGACTGATGTTATCCATTTTTAATTTCAGAGAAATAATGTAGTATCAACTGATGTTATCCATTTTTGATTTCAGGTAACATCTGAGGGGCCACACTGCACGCACTCTGCGTACTTCAACTCGCAGGCCCTTGATCAAATCATAATTACGGGCGCCATTTTTTTTTTACTGAAAATCTAAAATAAAGCTCATAGTATGATCACTCGTAATTTCCAAACAGATCCTTCGAATGTATTTTCATTGTCTCAAAAAAATTTCCAAATGTACCATTTTTTGCTCATTTGAATGAGAACCTGGCCGTAATGGCGGAATATAGTCACGAGATTTTTTTCGGAGACGTTGTACGTTCGCGAGAAGAATTTCGTTCCACGCGCGTCGATGGACATTCCACAGATATTACTGTGTGTGTGTGCTACTCAGTCGTGCCATTTGAGTGTACATCTTTGCATAGTTTTCCTTTCACAATGTAAACAGTGCTCGGCTCAGTTGCTAACTGGCCATTGAGTGATTCCGAAGGTGTCGGATGTGCGGTGCGTTCGGTCTGCTAAGAAAGCAACAGACTGGCGTGGTGCGATGGCAGAAGCAGACACTGAGGGAGCTAGCTGTAGGGATGCCAGCGAACAATTTATGCCAAGTAAGACGAAGAGAACTATTCTAAAATTATGAGCCGTCTCGAAAGTGTTTATCATTAGTAAATCTTGTAGTTGAGACTGACAATCAATCTACAATAACTGACATATTTGCCTAGAGAGAGATACAGGAAATCCCCGCTCCTGATGAAATTTTGGTTGTGATGACAGGCCGATGGGTAGTGTAGCCCGAGATCTAAGTTAGGTTGTAGGGAGGTAATTTGATTGAGAGTTGTTTATGCCAACGATTATGAATGCCGAGTAAACGTTGTGCGAGCAGATTGCCCTGTAGCGTAGCCTAGTGTTTCCGTCCGCGCCATATTTAACACATTTTCTCTAGCTGTGTACAAAAGTCGCACAACAGCCACGAAAACTACGTTTCTGGTGGGGTGAGGGGAGAGTCCACTATGTAACTTTCAGTACAATTTTTAGTAAGCGCCGAAACTAGCCGAAATAGAAGCGTAATTTTAACTATATTTCCGTTTGTGGGAAAATAGTGGTTCTCCTCTTTCGGCATCAACTGTAATATGCAGGCGACTTATTAGAGTTTTTTTAATTCTGAATCATGATCTCAATAGACGCAGAGCTTTTTTTTACGTTACTTTATTCGTGGTCTATAGTAAACAATGCAACGGTCAATTCTTTGAAGTGCGACATGTGTCTGCAATGTTCGTAAGGCCAAGTTTGTATATATTCGGTGTCAGTTTTTTTATTTTTTTTTTTTGCCATATACTGTATAATTAAGGCGAGGAGGATAATGTTCAAGGAGCACTGCATTAGCAGTCTATGGAGAAATTGAGGATTTGGATCTGATGAACGGCATGCTCGGGCAGTTGGTGCAATTAGGTTGTCCACTGCGTAATTCGGACACAATGATCATTGCCTCTCCCTAGTAATTAGGGGACTCGGGTGCTAATCCTGGTCTGGCACAAATTTTCAACAGTGCCCATTGACTAAAGTCAGTGCCCATTGTCAGCTAATTTCATTGTTTCGGTGTTCAATTGTATTTTGTTCACGATACGCCGTCTAGCTTTTTCATGGATAACAGCTTTGGAAAGCGTACAGGTTATATTGATATTCGGTCGTCGTTAGTCCAAAGCTAGTATAGTGATTTTTAAACACAGTTGTAGTGCATATTAAGCCTACACACGTATTTGTGTCCTGTGTTTCTTTACCAAGAACTTCTTCGTAGGTAATTTCCCTATAGTGGTATTTTGTTTAAGTATTTATAGCCTGCAGGCTTGGATGAAATATGAAACACATGTCCGAAGTTTCTGTTGATGCTGCAGATACTGTTTTATCCGTACTACGGGCACAAACTCTTCATCTAATACAGGACACAATTTGTCTCGAGATTTAGCAATTTTTCGTAATATCGGCCTAGCTTCGATATATTTTTCTCTAATTCTTGTTTGGATTTAATCTTAAAACACACTAACTCTTCCACCAATTATTCGATAAATGATTTCATCCCTTTCGTAGCCTACAGTTCCTAAACGGTCGATAATATTAATAATTTCCTTTCTCACTTTTATTTCCTGTAGAATCTCCTGTTTATGGTTATTGCTAACCTGTTTCACGTTCTCACTTTTATTATTTTTATTTTTCTAGTTTTGTGACTGGTAGCAAAGTTTTCTTTGAATTCGGTTTTTAATTCTGAAATAGTAACAGTTAAAGGTCAAGTGAAGATTGCGATCTATTTGAGGAGAGTGGTTCGGAGATCTTTTATATTAGACGTACACAGGTCATGGAGATCCGTATCTATATAAAATTACTTCAAGTGTAATGTAGCCCATTCTCTTGTCATGATCTCGGCTGTATCGTAGCGCATTGTCTCGGTTAGGTTGGAGATTTTGGTTGAGAATTGCCGAAGTCAAAGAAAGTGATTACGAAGTCAAGACTGTGCTAACAAAACGATCTGTAGCGTAGTCCAAAATGTTCTTTCGGTCCTTCTAAAATCTCTTTTAATTAAAAATAACTAAAGCTGCAAGATACAAAGACAAAAACTATTACGTAATAGAGCAATCCCAGACTACTGTGGTGTACGTTGTGTACGTTTACTAATTTACTGTCAGTGAATATATATTTTTTACTCATTTGCTGGATTCCAGTTTTCCGCTTTTTGCGGCGAAAAACCTTTTCCTGCGAAGGGCCCATTAGCTTGTCGGTTATATTCGTGACTTTCTCGACGGTCAGTTATTTCATGGTAGTCTATCCACCGGCGTCATTGTTAGCACCGAATATAGATATAAGTATTAGGAAGTCTAATATGAAGCTAACGCATGAGTATGTCTAATGATGAATAAGAAAAATAGGATTGCGGGTTAGGTACTACAAGCAGCATAGTGAACGCGTTATTGTGGCCAAGATAGACACGAAGCCCAAGCCCACCACAGTAGTACAAGTAGTCCGCAGATGACGAAGAAATTGATGAAATGTGTGATAAGATCAAAAAAATTATTCACATAGTGGAGGGAGATGAAAATTTAATAGTAGTGGGTGACTGGAATTCGATAGTAGAAAAAGGAAGAAAAGGAAGCGTAGTAGGTGAATATGGAATGGGGGTAAGAAATTAGAGGAAGCCTCCTGGTAGGTTTTTGTCCAGAGCATAACTTAATCATAGCTAACACTTGGTCCAAGAATCATGAAAGAAGGTTGTAAACGTGGAAGAGACCTGGAGATACTGCAAGATTTTAGATGGATTATATAATGGTAAGACAGAGATTTAGGAACCAGGTATTAAATTGTAAGACATTTCCAGGGGAAAATGTGGACTCTGACCACAATCTATTGGTTATGAACTGTAGATTAAAACTGAAGAAACTGGAAAAAGTTGGGAATTTAAGGAGATGGGACCTGGTTGAACTGACAGAATCAGAAGTTGTAGAGTGTTTCAGGAAGAGCATTAGGGAACGATTGACAGGAATGGGGGAAAGTAATACAGTAGAAGAAGAATGGGTAGCTTTGAGGCATGAAATAGTGAAGGCAGCAGAGGATCAAGTAGGTAAAAAGACGAGCGCTAGTAGAAATCCTTGGGTAACAGAAGATATATTGAATTTAACTGATGAAGGAGAAATGACAAAAATGCAGTGAATGAAGCAGGCAAAAAGAAATACAAACGTCTCAAAAATGAGATCGGCAGGAAGTGCAAATGGCTAAGCATGGATGGCTAGAGGACAAATGTAAGGATGTAGAGGCGCATATCACTAGGGGTAAGATAGATACTGCCTACAGGAAAATTAAAGTGACAGCATAGGTGGGTGTGGTGGGAGAACTCATGGAAAAATTCCTGCAATAGTGGGTGTTAGAGCTGCACCTTTTTTAGATTGAAGTCAGCTGATAGGTATTCCTGCTTAAGGGAATTCTCTCTAACAAAAGAACCACTTTTGACAAAGCTTAGGCATCCGAGTAATGAGGGAATTAGTATATTTCATCAAAATGTACAAGGATTAGAGATAAAGTTAGTGAACCGCTTATAGATGTTGACTCAGAAATTATTGGTATATCTGAACACTTCTTCATTAAGGAGGTAATTCAGAGGCTTCCTTTACCCGGATACAGGTTGGCTGGCAGCTTTTCTAGGAGCTGTTTGCGGTGTGGGGGAGTAGCCATGTATGTGGAAAACGGCATCCCATTAGAGTCAATTGATGTTTCAAAGTACTTCACTGAAAAGGTGTTTGAATGTTGTGTAGGTGTGGTTAAATTTAATGGAGCTAAACTTCTAATTGTTGTTATTTATAGATCACCAGACGCCGATTTCACAACATTTTGCTAAAGTTAGAGGAGGTTCACTTTATAGGAAATACAAAAAGTTAGTTATATGTGGTGACTTCAATATTAATTGTGTAAGTGATTCTGCAAGGAAACGGATGCCGGTAGACCTCCTTAATTCATATAATCTTATGCAATCCTTGTTCTTTCCAACGAGAGTGCAAGGGAACAGTAGAACAACCATAGACAACATTTTTGTTCATTCCTCATTACTAGAAGGACATTGTTAGCAAAAAGGTGAATGGCCTTTCAGATCATGATGCACAAATTATAACTCTAAAAGATTTTTGTGCTGCAACACATGATAAATATAGTTATCAACTGTGTAGGAAAGCTGATCTAGTTGCTGCAGAGACCTTTGTAAACCTTATCAAGGAACAAGAGTGGCAAGATGTTTATAGCGCTGAGACAGTAGACGATAAATATAGTGCTTTTCTCAAGACTTTTCTCGTTCTCTTTGAAAGTTGCTTTCCGTTAGAACGTTCAAAACAGGGTACTAGCACAAACAGGCAGCCTGGGTGGCTGTCTATAGGAATAAGAATATCTTATAGAACAAAGTGGCAATTATATCAAAACGTTAGAAACAGTCAAAATCTAAATGCAGCAGCCCATTACAAACAGTAATGTAAGGTGCTTAAAAATGTTATTAGGAAGGCAAAAAGTAAGTGGTATGCAGATAAATAGCTAAGTCTCAGGATAAAATTAAAACCATATGGTCAGTCGTAAAGGAAGTGGCTGGTCTGCAGAGACATGTCGACGGAGATTGACTTAATAAGTAAATCACTAAAGACCAAGAACTCTAATGGATATGGCGGGGTATCTAGCAGAATACTGAAGTATTGTTCTGTGTATGTTAGCCCAGTACTTAGCCATATCTGTAACTTTTCCTTTAGTAGTGGTCGGTTTCCTGACCGATTAAAGTACACTCTACTGAAGCCACTTTATAAAAAGGAAGACAGGGATAATGTTGATAACTTTAGAGCTATTTCCATGCCATCGGTGTTTGATAAAGTTATCGAGAAGGTTGTATATATAAGGTTACTGGAGCATTTAAATTCACATAATTTGCTGTCAAATGTACAGTTTGGTTTAAGAAATGATTTAACAACTGAAAATGCCATATTCTCTTTTCTCTGTGAGGTTTTGGACGGATTAAATAAAAGGTAGCGAACGCTAGGTGTTTTCTTTGATGTAACGAAAGGTTTTGACTGTGTTGACCACAAAATATTACTGCAGAAGTTGGACCGTTATGGAGTAAGGGGAGTAGCATAGAATTGGTTTTCCTCTTACTTTAAGAACAGAAAGCAGAAGGTAATTCTCCGCAATATTGAGAGTGGTAGTGATGTTAGGTCGCAATGGGGCTCTGTTAAGTGGGGCATTCCCCAAGGGTCGGTGCTGGGGCCACTGCTGTTTCTTATTTATATAAATTATATGCCTTCTAGTATTACAGGTGATTCAAGAATATTTATGTTTGCTGATGACACCAGTTTGGCAGTGAAGGATCTTGTGTGTAATATTGAAACAGTATCAAATAATGTAGTTCATGAAATAAGTTCGTGGCTTGTGGAAAACAATTTGATGCTAAATCACAGTAAGACTCAGTTTTTACAGTTTCTAACTCACAATTCAACAAGGACCGATATTTTGATCAGACAGAATGGGCATAATATAAGCGAGACGGAACAGTTCAAGTTCCTAGGCGTTCGGGTGATAGTAATCTGTTGTGGAAAGCCCATGTCCAGGATCTCGTTCAGAAACTAAATGCTGCTTTATTTACCATTGGAACAGTATCTGAAATAAGTGACAGTTCAACACGAAAAATAGTCTACTTTGTATATTTTCATACGTGTATGTCGTATGGTATTATTTTTTTGGGGTAATTCTTCTGATTCCAAAGGTATTTTTGGCTCAAAAACGGGCTGTTCGAGCTATATGTAGTTCGAGAACCTCTTGTCGGCCCCTATTCAATAGTCTGGGATTTCTGACATTGCCCTCACAGCATATATTTTCTTTAATGTCGTTTGTTGTTAGCAATATTAGGCGATTCCCTACAGTTAGCAGCTTTCACTCAGTTAATACTAGGCAGAAATCAAATCTGTATGTGGAATGCACTTCCTTGACTCTTGTGCAGAAAGGAGTGCAGTATTCTGCTGCATCTATTTTCAATAAGCTACCACAAGAATTCAAAAATCTTAGCAGGAGCCCAAAATCTTTTAAGTCTAAACTGAAGAGTTTCCTCATGGCTCACTCCTTCTATTCTGTCGAGGAGCTCCTGGAAGAGCTAAAAAATTAAGCTGATTCCAGTGTTACATTGTTGATTTTCTTTATTTATACTTAAGACTTGTTGCCTGATTATGTTTTTATATTTCATTTTATCTGTTTCTACTATCGTGTTATAATTTCATATATTGACTCGTTCCATGACCATGAAGATTTCTCCTTAATTTGGTCCCACGGAACAATAAGTAAATAAAAAACCTTTGGAGAAAAGAGATCCACTTGTATGCATATCAAGAGCTCAGATGGAAACCCTGCTATAAGCAAAGAAGGTAAAGCAGAAAGGTGGAAGGAGTATATAGAGGATCTATACAAGGGCAGTGTACTTGAGGACAGTATAATGGAAATGGAAGAGGATGTAGATGAAGATGAAATGAGAGATGATATACTGCGTGAAGAGTTTGACAGAGCACTGAAAGACTTAAGCCGAAACAAGGCCCCGGGAGTAGACAACATTCCATTATAACCACTGACACCCGTGGGAGAGCCAGCCCTGACAAAACTCTACCATCTGATGAGCAAGATGTATGAGACAGGCGAAATACCGTCAGACTTCAAGAAGGATATAATAATTCCAATCTCAAAGAAAGCAGGTGTTGGCAGATGTGAAAATTACCGAACTATTTGTTTAGTAAGTCACAGGTGCAAAATACTCACGCCAATTCTTTACAGACGAATGGAGAAACTGGTAGAAGCCGACCTTGGGGAACGCCAGTTTGGATACCGTAGAAATACTGGAACACATGAGGCAATACTGACCCTACGACTTCTCTTAAAAGCTAGATTAAGGAAACACACACCTACGTTTCTAGCATTTGTAGACTTAGAGAAATCTTTTGACAATGTTGACTGGAATACTCTTTCAAATTCTGAAGGTGGCGGTGGTAAAATAGAGGGAGCGAAAGGCTATTTACAATTTGTACAGAAACCAGATGGCAGTTGTAAGAGTCGAGGGACGCGAAAGGGAAGCAGTGGTTGGGAAGGGAGTGAGACAGGGTTGTAGTCTATCCCCGATGTTATTCAATCTGTTTATTGAGCAAGCAGTAAAGGAAACAAAAGAAAAATTCGGATCAGGAATTTAATTCAATGAAGAAGAAATTAAAACCTTGAGGTTCACCGATGACATTATAATTCTGTCAGAGACAGCAAAGGACCTGGAAGAGCAGCTGAACGCAATGGAGTGTCCTAAAAGGATGATATGAGCATCAATAAAAGCAAAACGAGGATAATGGAATGTAGTCGAATTAAGTCAGGTGGTGCTGCGGGTATTAGATTAGGAAATGAGACACTTGAAGTAGTAAATGAGTTTTGCTATTTGGGGAGCAAAATAACTGATGATGGTCGAAGTAGAGAGGATATAAATTGTAGGCTGGCAATGGCAAGGAAAGTGTTTCTGAAGAAGAAAAATTTGTTAACGTCAAGTATAGCTTTAGGTATCAGGAAGTCTTTTATCCGAGTATTTGTATGGACTGTAGCCAAGTATGGAAGTGAATCATGGATGATAAAGAAGAGAATAGAGGCTTTAGAAATATGGTGCTACAGAAGAATGCTGAAGATCAGATAGGTAGATCACATAACTAATGACGAGGTATTGAATAGTATTGGGGAGAAGAGGAGTTTGTGGCACAACTTGACTAGAAGAAGGGGTCGGTTGGTAGGACACGTTATGAGGCATCAATTTAATATTGGAGGGCAACGTGGAGGGTAAAAATCGAGGAAGGAGATGAATACACTAAGCAGATTCAGAAGGATGTAGGTTGCAGTGGGCATTGGGAGATGAAGCTTGCACATGATACAGTAGCATGGAGAGCTGCATCAAACCAGTCTCTGGACTGAAGACTACAACAACAAAAATATGAAGGCACCTGTCTCATGTGTAACCTTCAACAGATTTGGGACAGACAAGAGGGTCAGATTAGATTATATGTACTTTCCGTTGCAATTGATCCATAATGAGGAGATACTCAGTGGGAAACTAATATGCTAATTTACCTTCCACAGATCGCAAGTAGACTGATCATGGACATGGAATGAGGAATGAAAATTTTGACATAATTGTGATTGTACTCGCATTACTTGACACCCCCCCCCCGCCTCTCTCTCTCTCTCTCTCTCTCTCTCTCTCTCTCTCTCTCTCTCACTCACTCACTCACAATCGCGCGCGCCCTAGTTCTCCTAAAAAAATTCAATTCATTAATAGTGTCGGAGGAGATGGTTTAATAAATCCTTTAGGCTCCTCTTAAACTGAAATTTGTCAGTAGTAAAGCTTTTTATGGCTGCTGCCAAGTTATTGAAAATTCGTTTTCCTGAATGATGGAGACTTTCTTGCACCAAAGTAATTAGCTTCCAAAATTTTGTGGAGATTATACATGTTTCTAGTAATGACTGCTTGAAATGAGCTGTTGATTTGAAAATATTCATTTGTTTTTAAAGACAAATTTCAAGGGGAGAAGGTATCTTCTATCTCCGCCATGTTAAATTGATCTATTTCCACGTCCCTTATCTCAAGCTGTGTTATATTAACGGTAAAACATGAAACATTTCTTACATGCATTTCCACTATTTTCCAACAAGCTGACTATTTTTCATGAATAATATATTAATAGTGAAATTTTTGGAAAAATTTAGAAAGACAAGTTTTATGGGCAAATTTCAAAAATAAAAAGGCAACAGTGTTCTTTATAATAAAGCTTCTCCATGGATTTTAATTCCTACTCCGAATTTTTCTTTTGTTTCCTTTACTGCTTGCTCAATAAACAGATTGAATAACATCGGGGATAGACTACAAACCTGTCTCACTCCCTTCCCCACTACTGCTTCCCTTTCATGCCCGTCGACTCTTCATGCCCTCCAGTAAGACAACTGACCGTTAGAATTCCATGGTTCTAGGATAAATGGTTTGAGAGGAAAGGTACATTTAGTTAGAAAAGTTACGGAAAATTTAAAGTTGTATTGCACTTAGCGACGTACATGCATTCATTTAAATTCATAGTTTCTTTCACTGCATGTGTCATAGATTCCTCTCCTGTTTATTGCAAGCAGCGCACTGTAAAGTTTTTTTTAAATTTTTTACATCTCTCGTAAAGCTTTTCGTTCCTTTGCAATAGTACGCATGCCGTACAAAAACAAAACATTTGTTTCATGATACTCACTATTTTATTTCTTGCAAGTCTTCTAGAACTTCTCTCGAAAACTTTGTGGGTAGATCTTGGCATTTGTTTTGTTCAGAAACGAAAAACACCCATGATACGTTATTACTGTAGCAAACAACTGACTACGAGACAAGAAAAAATGTATTCAATAGGTGAAAGCTCAAAGCAACGGGAAAAAATGTCCCTAGGCTTATCATCTCAACGAAGAGCTGTCACAAAGAAACAAGTGGGCATGCCTTACATAGCAAGCTGCCATTTAAACCGACATTTAGGACCTTCAAATAAGGATTTGGACTAAAATACTTTTATATTCGCACTAAGTGTAACTCAAACTGGTACAATCACCAATAAAAAAATTATTTTCCTTGTTTTCGAGGTACCTTCTGCCCTTCGGAATAAATATATTGCGAATCAGTAGTTAATATGCCTAGTTCTTATTGCGAATCAGTAGTTAATATGCCTAGTTCTCCAAACAGGAGACGGCTAGAAACTTTCGAAATGCGGTGGTGTAGAAGAATGCTAAAAAAGTTTATATCGAATAGCTGATTGGGAGATACGAAAACAGATTAGGGAGCAGAGAAATTAATGGCACAACTTGACAGAAAGTAGCGATCGTGGGCAAAGGGCGTATTTCGATTCCACCCGTCCACTTTGACCCATGACGTTTAGCATGACGGTCATTAGTTAGCGTTTCGAAGGATACCAGTCGCCTTATTAAATGTTAACTGTGATTGCCTTCGTTTCTAGAGCAATTTATAATGATCGTTAACTATGATTTTTTTCGTAATATATCGTGATGAACGATGGGAGGAACCCGAGAGCACAGCTTAAATTGTCGTTAAAGAAACGAGTAGCGATTGTATTTTTATCTTTCTTATCCGACACATACGGGAACCTGGGGTAGAATGGGGTACAAAATTGAAAACTTTGATTAAATTACAAAAGTGATAAATAAGAGAGTTACCAATTTTTATATGAACACCTTATGATGTATTAATCACAAAAATACAAGAACATTGCCATAAAATAAAACAACATTATTTTTCACTCAAAAACAGAAATGTATTTCATTTGCCCCATTCTGCCCTGTGCACGCGGCAGAATGGGGTGGTAAGTACAAGTGATTACAAAACCGTATAAAATTATCGGAAATGCAGAAAATATTGGCTGGTTACTGTTTCGCCCCTTTCTGCAGATGTTAACGATCCTACTTGACGTTTCCCCTTGCAAGCTGCGATCTTCGATTGGTTTTTAGGATTAACCGAAACGCCTATTCCATCACAATTAGATATTTGAGAAGTCATTAGTATGTGTTTGCCAGTTACATTTGTTAGCAACGAAAAGAAAAACTATCGACAGCTACTTTATTAAAACCCATGACTCTTGCACCAGATGTTGCTTCGGGTTTGCGAACAAACCCGCATTTGCTTCTTCGTTGTTTCATGATGTAATAAACATTTCGATTTGTTTTGCTCGACATTTTCGAAAAAGTATCTGCGAAACGTGCGAAAATTGAAAGGCAAAACTGTGCACCTGCCGAAATACGAGTGCGTATACTCATTTGAAACAATTTTCCTAAACCGCTTCTGATACGCTACAAGTTACCGCACAGTTAACAGCAATTGTAGTTGAGCGTTTGCCTGTATCGTATAAAGTACAGCCAGTAAAATATTTTTGTAGGGAGGACACAGCATCTCATCTTGAATGGAGGTTCATCTGTACGTGTAAAAGTAGCCACGTGTGCCACAGGAAGTGTGTTGGGAGCCTTACCTTTCATGTTGTATGTTAACATTACAGATAATATAAGTAAGCTTACATATTTCGAAAATGGTGCAGATATCGACATTGAGGTAACAAAGTTCGTGGGAAGCGATATGCACATACAGGGGATAGGAAAAATAATGTGAACACCTATACTTACATCTACATGGATACTCTGCCAATCACATTTAAGTGCCTGGCAGATGGTTCATCGAACCACCTTCACAAGTCTCTCTTATTCCAATCTCGTATAGCACCCGGAAAGAATGAGCACCTGTATCTTTCCGTAAGCTCTGATTTCCCTTATTTTATCGTGGTGATCGTTCCACCATACGTAGATCGGTGTGAACAAAATATTTTCGCACTCGGAGGAAAAAGTTGGTGATTGGAATTTCGTGAGAAGATTCCGTCGCAACGAAAAACGCTTTTCTTTTAATTATGTCCAGCCCAAATCCTGTATCATTTCTGTGACACTTTCTCGCATATTTCGCGATAATAGAAAACATGGTGCCTTTCTTTGAACTTTTTCGATGTTCTCCGTCAGTCCTATCTGGTAAGGATCCCACATCTCCCAGCACTATTCTAAAAGAGGACGGACAAGCGTAGTGTAGGCAGGCTCCTTTGTAGGTCTGTTACGTTTTCTAAGTGTCTTGCCAATAAAACGCAGTCCTTGGTTAGCCTTCTCCACAACATTTTCGATGTGTTCCTTCCAGTTTAACTTGTTCGTGATTGTAATACCTATGTATTTAGTTGAATTTACGGCTTTTAGATTAGACTGCAACTACTCTGGTTGTGATTCGTCTATTCTGCTTCATTAGGGATCTTTCGGGGTCAGTAACGACCTGATATGCGGATATTGAGGGCGTACATTAACTGGCTTCTGTCTTCATTGATTAGTGGCCGCCTTCGAAACGGTTGTACCACTCCTTTAGCCGTGTATTACCCATTACTTCGTCCTCAATCACATGATGGTTTCAACTTGAGAGTCGCCGAGCTTGAAGCCAAATGTCATGCAATGGCGTCATTTTGCTGACATTACTAAATCCGACGTGTACCACTTGCAAGTGTTCCGGAGTAGTGGAGAAAATCAGGTATGTGTGCTATGTATGCCTGAAAACATGAGCGCACGCACGCCCTGATACCATTGTTGATTTCAACAATTACTAGAGATTGGATATTTTTTGAGCAGCTCTCGTATATAGGCCGTCGCCAGTAATGTCAAAAGAGCAAGATACCTGTAGCTACGCCAGTTGTATAGGTAGTTCGAATGGAGCGGTCTATTGTCCGACGAATCTCCATAACAGCTCCGAACCGAATACCCCAGAGCTCGTCCTTCACGTTAGGAATCAAGCTGAGATCGCGAGGGCATAAGTCCGGGGTGTGTGGTGAGTGGTGCGGCTCTTTCCAGCCCCACATAGCGAACAAATCATCACGACTTGCACCAAGCGTGCCGAATATTGTCCTGCAAAATGATGGGCGCGTCCTGCAGAAAGTGACGCCGCTTCTTTCTCTCAGTTGTTTTTCTTCTTTGTAACACGGTCTGTTTCGTTTTTGAGACTAAAGCGCTTAACAGATATTGTTCAAATTTGGCATGGAGACAGTTTGAACCCTGAGAAAGAACATAGCCCACTTTAGAAAGCAAGAAATGTTTTTTTTTTTTTTTTTTTTTTTTACATCGGTGAACGTAAACTACATTAAAACTTACTTATTTTGGTGTATAACTTAAGAATTGTATAAGTACTTCAGTAGTCGCCACGCGGTATAGTCTCTCAAACGAAATTGCTCCCACGTCCAAGGCCTTTCAATATCACGTCTCCCATTCCGCTTGTAGTTCAGAATATTTTGGGGAAGTCTGGGACTTAGCATTCTCACCAGTCTTCACGATATTTTGGAATTTTTTAGTTTCTGTTGAAAATACTTAATTTTTCTCATTTTTCTCTAGTATCTTCATTCCTAATCATTTCTTGCTCTGCAGCCCTTCGAATTTCTTAGATACCTCATCACTGCCGTCTGAATTTTTTTTGTTTTAACCATGTTTTCGCTTTCATAGCGTAACACAGGAACCGCGACCACTTTACTGAATTTCGGGACAATCTCTTTTTGTACTTTATTGCCCAATGTTCTGATAATGGTGCCACAGACAGCTTAGAATTTGTGAAATTTATTTTCAGTATCAGAGTAAAAATCAGATCTTAAAGCGTAGCCTAAATGAAAGACTAAGAGACCTGTTCTAAAGCAAAATTATCCAAAACTAGTTTTAATCTAGAAATTTTAAAGTTGCATTCGTTGCATATTTCGTTCAGGTAGTATGCAGATCTTTGCAGGTCATTTCATTCACTTGAATCATGTCATATACAAACAGAAGCACAATCAGATATTTCTCATTCGTTATCCCAATTCCTTTGTCTTCTCGTAGTTCATGCTTTCATTTATGAAGAATGAAGTCAATGTAAATAGTAAAAATGCTGACATAATCTACTCATTTAAAAGTATACCGAGCGGGCTGGCGCAGTGGTTAGTACATGGTACGATGATGATGATCATGATGATGATGAAGATTGGTTTGTTGGGTGCTCAACTGCGCGGTTATCAGCGCCTGTTCAAAGCCCTAATCTTTACACAGTCCAATCTCGTCACCTTCACGAATGATGACGAAATGATAAGGACAACACACACACCTAGTCCTCGGGCGAAGAAAGTCCTCAACCCGGCTGGAATCGAACCCGGAATCCCATGTTCCAGAGCAGAAACGCTAGCTACGAGACTCCCATTGGGGAGGACGACGGTTTAAATCCGCGTCCGGCCACCCTGATTTATGTTTTCCGTGATTTTCCTAAATCACTCCAAGTAAATGACGGGATGATTCCTTTAAAAGGACGCGTCGGACTTCTTTTACCCTTCCTTGACGCAGTACCATTTTCTGCTGCGTCTCTGATGACCTCAACATCGATGGCACATTAAATACAATCCTCCTTCCGTCCCTCATTTAAAGGCATAGGTTTAACGCAATAAGTCGGGCGTTAAAAGTTAGAAACTGCGTACACGCCTATGACAGCATAATTTCATGGCGCGAAAATTATCCAGATTATATTAACCGTGCATTTCTGAATGGCAGCACTTGGCGACTTCCAACAAACTTCACACAATTTCGAAAATTTCCGAAACTTTTTTTCCCGCTGACATCCCTGACAGAATGATGAATGGAAAAAAGACTTTTATCACTCCTACATTTTAGCTGTTCATGCAGTAAGGCGTCAGCATTAGGCATGAATTTTGAGTTTATTACTTCTTTACTACTCATTTGTCTGACAGTATCCACATATATCGCTGAATGTACCTGAAATATTATAACATTGTACAACACCTAGCTCATAAACATTCAGATGTTTTCGAAAAACTAGCTTCTCTTAAAACAGAGCGTCTTCAACTGCAAAAGGCTATGCTTCTTCAGGTGAAGTATTTAACACATTAACTGATACGGAAAGTAAACGAACTTCTGAAGGTGGTTTACATATGGGACTTCCAGTCTTCAGATAGCAATTTGGAGGGGAGAAGGGGGTGGTTGTTACGCGGTCTATTTGAAACTTCACACTTTCCGCAAATTATGCAGTTGTCTGTAATGAAGTACTATCTGAAAGAAGCTACGCTCTGATAAGATATCACTGTAGTGCATAGCATGACAACTTGGTTCAAATGTTCCCGAAATGTAAAATTGTTCGGTTCACAAAACGAAATAACCTTATCCTACGGGTATAGTGTCAGCGAGTAAAATTCTCAATCGCTCAACTCACACGAATACCTAGGTGTAAAAATTTCTAGAGATTTGAAATTGAACCGTCACATAGACGCAGTCTTAGGGAAAGATGGTGGCAGGCTGCCATTCGTTGGTGGAAGTCTAGGAAAACACAATATGTGTACAAAAGAAATTGCTTAGAAATCACTCGTGTGACCCATCCCCCAATATTGCTAGAGATTCTTGGATCATAATCAGATACGACTGCCAGGCGATACTGAATGTATACAAAGAAGGGCAGTACGAATGGTCACAGGTTTGTTTGACCCGTTGGAGAGTGTCACAGAGTTTCTGATGAAATTGAACTGGCAAGCGCTTGGAAACAAACGTAAAATATCCAGAGAAAGTTTACTTGAAATATTTCCGGAGGAATCCTTAAATGTTGAATATAGGCGAATGGTAGTCAATAGAGGGAATGATTGCGAATGCACGTTCGATCTGCGTTCGCTTCCCTTAGCTGCGGTTCAAAATGAGCCTAATAATATGCGAGATGTAGTTGGCAGCTCTGTAAATGCTGACCGGTGAGTCGCTTAAAGCCCAGGCAAAATTAATCTCGGAGGGACACATCACGCGCTCAACAATTCAAATAGTATCACAACCGATTAAGCATATCCACTGAGGATCTAGAGCCTGTGACTAGTCTATTGAATATAAAAATGGAAAACTGCAACAACTCACTCTTTGAAATATTTTTAATTCCATTAACTAGTTTTGTAACCTTTTCAGACTCATTTTCAAATGTGGCACACAGAATTTCCGTCTTTAATTCGTTAGTGTGATGCCGGGTACTGGCTCTCTGACGTGGAGACAGAGAACTCTTTAATGTATCGCCATGAGCGACAGTTACATGGCGACATGTGTCGGAAAACAAATTCTTCCACTTACCGTGGCAATGTGGGCGGTATTGCAGTTAATATCCACCTGGCTACTGCCATTTTAATTGTGTATTGGCCAGAGATTAATCGTTTTTCAATGTAAATATAAATCCGAAATTTCACCATCACCATAAGGTTTACTACTGGTGTACGTTGTAAAGATGTTCAATTAAATGGATAGCATACTTTGCTCGGAAACCGTTTCTTGGTTTTGTGCATATAACACAAGGGCGTGCTGATAAGTAATTACTCCAAATGTTTTATTTGAAAACTCTTAAGCTTTCCAGTTAAAAAACGTTAGTAACATTCTACATCTTTATTCTACATATCTGCAGCCCTCTGCTGCTACAGGGTTCCGATTTGTACCGTGTAACATTGCGGTGTGTGATGTAACTATGTCGGTGCGTGAGAAACATCTCAGAAAACTGAAAGCACGAATTGGAAGAGTTGGTCAGCATTACAACGCCAAACTACAGCCGAGCGCTGCGACGTCTGCAGCACTCCGATGCCGTTCGTTCACTGCCATCGATTGACCTCCACACAGCCCCGACTTGGTCCCATCCCATTTTCGTCTGTCTCCAAAACTTACGGAACACATTCGAGGACGTTTATAGTTCGAAGCCGTGCAAGCAGAGGTGAGGTTGTGGCTCTGTTAGCATAGTCAAATATTCTACAGGGACGATATCAACAAAATCAACATTACACAAAATGAGACTACGTAGTCCGATGACTACAGCTGGAATTTGTTAACTCGTGTAAATACTTGAGTGTATAAATTTGTAGGGGTATGAAATGGAACGATCATATAAGCATATTTGTAGGTAAAGCGCGTGCGGTTCATTGGTACAATACTGGGGAATTGCAATCAGTACCAGATAGGACGAACAAGGGATATTGAACATATGCAGAGAAGGGCAGCAAAAAATGCTCACAGGTTTGTTTGACCCATAGGAGAATATCACGAAGGTGTTCAAAGAACTGAACTAACGGACAGTTGATGATAGTCACAGACTATCCCGTGGAAGAGCAAAGTATCGCGAGGAGGCCTACTTAGAAAGTTTCTAGAACCTACGTTACATGATGAATGTAGGAATATACTGAAACCGCCTACGTATCGTAACTGTAGGAAGCGTGGAGACCAGATTAGACTAAGCACAGCACGCACAGAGGCTTTTAAGCAGTCACAATTCGCACGCTCCATGCGTCAGTGGAGTGGGAATAAGTCCCAGTAACTGGTATAATGGCAAGTTCCATCTGACATGCAGTTCACAGTCGTTTGCAGAGTACAGATTATATGCTGCCTATTTTTTTGTTTAAATTTCGATTACAAGAAAATGGGCGTATTGGAAAATGTCCTAAATAAGTCTCCTCTTCATCGTCATCGTCACCACCACCACCACCACCACCACCACCACCACCATCACCACCATCGCCGCCATCATGAGTGTTATGCTCTAGGGCAGGTCTTCACATGTACCTCTCCATGCAGTCCCATCATTTGTTACCCTATTGTTTTCTCACAACTATTTTCTGTCCTTACGCTGTCCACCACCTGGTATGTTCTGCGTCGTCTTCTTCTTCTTCTTTTCCTTCTTCTTCTTTCATTCACTATTTCCTCCATACCATCAATAAACAATCTCTTCTCATTTAGTGTCCATGCCAATTGTGTTTCCTCATCCTGCTACCTTTAAAATTTCTCTCTGTTCTCCCACTTAACACCACCTCATTTCTCACTGTGCCTGCCTATTTTATCCCCTATCAACACACTCATATAAAAGCCTCCTGTTATGAAACGTCTCGTTGGCAATTGCTATACGTGTTTTCACCTCCTTATTACTTCTAACGTCGTCCATAATAGCGCGTCGCAGTTATCTAAAAACACTAAATTGATCTGTATCTTCCTGCCTAACATTATAGTTGTTCTTACTTTTCTTGCACTTACCACGGGACATTTTGTCTTTTTCTTATTATTTCTCATTCCAATTTACTCACGTCTCTTGTTTAATTCTTTTAACATTTCAGTCATACTTCTTTCGCTCTCTGCCAATAACACCACATGATCCGCGAGTCTAATACATTATGTTCTCCTAACAACAACCCGCTCCCCTCTATTTCGTTTCAAACGTTTTTGAATGACACGCTCCAAATATATTTACACACTAAGGAAAATAAACGTATCCCGGAGGTATTACCCCAGTGCGATGGAAATCGACACACGTCATGTACGTGTAGGGGCAAGTGAATGATTACAGTTGCAGAAAAACTGGATGATTAATTCAAGAGAAAGAGCTTCACAAATTGATAAGTCGATAACGTGTTGGTCAAACTCTGGCCTTTACGCGGGCAGTTATACGGCTTGACATTGATAAAGTTAGTGGATGACCTCCTGACGGATATCGTACCAAATTCAGTTCAGTTGGTTCGTTTCATCGTTAAAATCGCGACCTGGTTTAAAGAACCTCCCCATAGTGTTCCAAACGTTCAAAATTGGTGAGAGACATGGCAATCTTGCTGAGCACTGTATTGTCTGGCATGTTCAAAAACAAACACGTAGATACTATCTCCGTGTGTGGTGCGTAAATTGTCGGCAGGCACCTCACTTAGTGTCCCGAGCAGAGTTGAAGCCGCCATAGAGACAAAGGGTGGACACACTGCATATTAATGTCCACTAATAGGTGTCTGTACACTTACTGATAGGACAGTGTATTTCGAAATGTTAGCAGAGGCCAGAAGTTGGAGCATTTGGCTTTCCGCTTAAAGCTTACGTGCGGCGAGTCGTCGTATCTCTAGAAAGAGACACCTCTGGCAACAGTAGTTGAAAATGTCCTTCAAACTACCCGTGCTGCGCTCTCTACCTCCGGTTATTCTCGTGGCCGTCAGAGCTGCCGTAGCCAAGACGCGCCCTGGGTAAACGCTGCGGACGTCTGCAGTCCCGCCTGACGATCTGTCACGAATTATGAAATGTATTCGCAGACACCAACTGTAGTACGACAACGGCTATACAATTTACTGGAAACGTACAGGATGTTCTGAAATTCCCATCACTAACTGCTAGAACTTGTAGAGGGGACTGAGTACATAATACTCGTATTTTAAATTGTAACCCATCTCCGGCAACGTACCGTAACGCTGTCACATTGACAAGTAATTTGTTACACTGAAGAACCAAAGAAATACCGTGTAGGGCCCCCGAGAGCACGCAGAAGTGCCTCAACACGCCGTGGCATGGAATCGACTAATGGCTGAAGTCGCGCAGGAGGGAACTGACATCATGAATCCTGCAGAGCTGCCCATAAATCCGTAAGAGTACGAGCGATTAGAGATCTCCTCTGATCAACACGTTGCAAGGCATCCCAGATATGCTCGATAATGCTATACAATTTACTGAAAACGTACAGAATGTTTGGGGAGTTTGGTGGCCAGCGGAAGTGTTTAACCTCGGAAGAGTGTTCCTGCAGCCACTCTGTAGCAATTGTGGTTGTCTGGGATGTCGCATTGTCCTGCTGGAATTACCCACATCCGTCGGAATGCACAATGGACATGAATGGATGCAGGTGATAAGACAGGATGCTTACGCACGTGTCACCAGTCAGAGCTGTATCTAGACGTATCAGGGGTCCCACATCACTCCAAATGCACACGCCATACAACGTCACAGAGCCTCCACCAGCTTCAACAGTCCGCAGCTGACATGCAGGGTCCATGAAGTCATGATGTTGTCTTCATACCCGTACACGTCCACACTCTATATACATTTTGAAATGAGACTCGTCCAACCAGGCAATATGTTCGTACCGATGAGCCCAAATGAGGCGTAAAGCTTTGTGCTGTGCAGTCAGCAAGGGTATACGAGTGGGCCTTCGGCTCTGAAAGCCCATGTAAATGATGTTTCGTTGAATGGTTCGCATGTTGACACTTGTTGACGGTCAACCACTGAAATTTGCTGTAATTTACGGAATGGTTGCACTTTCGTCACGCTGAGCGATTCTCTTCAGTCCCCATTCTTGCAGGATCTTTACCGGCCGCAGCGATGTCGGAGATTTGTTGTTTTACTGGACTGCTGATATTCACGGTACCCACGTGAAATGGTCGTACAGGAAAATCACCACTTCATCGCTACCTCGGGGATGCTATGTTCCATCGCTCTTGCGCCGAGTATAATACCACGTTCAAAGTCATTTAAATCTTGATAACCTGCCATTGTAGCAGCAGTAACCGATCTAACAACTACGCCAGACACATGTCTTACACAGGCGTTGCCGGCGGCAGCACCATATTTTGCCTGTTTACATATCTCTGTGTTTGAATATGCATTATTATACTAGTTTCTTTGGCAATTCAGAGTAGATGTGACCCAGTACATCTATTGTTCTACAGTTCCACTCGTTAATAACCAAAGAAACAAAAAAAATCGGTTTCAGACACACTGATTTTACAGGAGGGCCTTTTCCAGTTCGAAATTAGAATGAAATTAATATCTTCAGCTGATAACGGGCGTTGATATATATCAACGAAGACAGGTGAAAATGTGTGCCCCGACCGGGACTCGAACCAGGGATCTCCTGCTCACATGGCTGTCGCTCTATTCATCTGAGCCACCGAGGGCACAGGGACTGCAGGGACTATCTCGCGCAGGCCTCCTGCGAGAGCCACGTTCTCACCTTGTATGTCCACACACTACATTTGTAGTGTCCTTTCGGACATGTCCGAAAGAACAGATACCATATCCATATAAGTATATTTTCCAATTCGCGTGCGCTGCGTCTCCATGGGGCACCACAGACGCACCAACTGACGGCGAAGGCACCCTTTCTCGAAGACGTTGCGCAAGTGTAACGAAAAGCGTGTGGGGAGGAGTCAGACATTGAGGACAACTATCTTGATAAAGGCGACGAGCAGCTCTTCCAGTACTGTGAGCTTGGTCACACAGAATACTCATGTCGGTGTATTCGGCAAAAGTGTACTCAGCAATGTTGCTCCATCACTCACAGACACATGAACGAGACTCGAACCAGTTCAGAGAGGTAGGACAGCCGTCAAATGACATCATACGATCCGACGTAAGTAGCCCCCCTCCAGTGATGATTACCCTGTTGCATACTACATTAGCGAAGATGCATTTATACGGCTGTAGCACGAACATACGTTTCCATACATGGGTTCCAGTTCAAAATATCGTCACTCAGTTCCCTAGAAGTTTTTAACGGGAATTTTGGAATATCCTGTATCTCTCCAGTAACTATACAGCTGTTTCCAGAATTAGTTCACTCTGCAGCTGAGTGTGCGCTGATATGAAACTTCTTGGCAGATTAAAACTTTGTGCGCGACCGAGACTCGAACTCGGGATCTTTGCCTTTCGTGGGCGAGTGCTCTCCCATCTGAGCTACCCAAGCACGACTCACGCCTCCTCCACACAGCTTCTGCCAGTACCTCGTCTCCTACCTACAGCTGTTGTACTGCATTCGAAATATACGGATGTATTTCAGGATTTCGGCGTTGTGCAACTTCGCAGAAACATGGCTGAATTTTCCTATATATTGTCATCATTAAAACGAAGCACCGTTTCTGTCTCCATATCAAAAAGTATTAGGTACTATTTTCATCGTTTCAAGCACTACTAAAGTTGCTAGGTGTAGCAAAAAATACTAATATCATACTGAAAATATCGGAGAAGCGATAGAATTACTACACTTGAAGAAAATCATTTTGAGTACTAGGCCATGTCATTATAAAACAGTGAAACAACTGAAATAACGACATTTCGACCATCGTTTGAGCGATCCTCTTCAGAGTGAATAAATGCCACGAAATTTCAAATCAGCAGCAGCAAAATGAAAGTTCGATTTGGAAACAACTTCTATTTCTTCATTCTTATCTTCCATTAATTTCCCGAATTTCTCGTCCGTTGCTTTCTTTATACATTTCTAGAGCTTGCAATTTTACATAGTAACTCATGCCTGCAAACGTCATCTAACGAGGCTACGGAGCATCAAAATACAGGCGCCAGCTCCGGCAAATGTATGTAAATAGAGTGTGATGCCGTGATTATGTATCAATTTGGGGTAAGGGCCCCAGTACCGAAAACGAATGAGTCGAAAGTTAAAAGGGAAAATCGTTATCTTACCTCTGACGGTGGAATACAAGTACTGATACTGTTGTTGCTAACTTTCAAAGGTGGTAGTATGGATCAAAGTAAGAAAACATGTCCGGTAAACATGGGCCACAAAATGCGTACCTGAGGAGCTATGAGCACTTGTTCAATAGTGGAGATATGTTGTATGCTAGCGAAGACGAACAAGTCCTCACAGTTCTTAAGGTATGCATTTTACAGCTCATGTGTACTGGATATTTTTTTCTTCTTTCGGTCCATACTACCACCTCTGAAAGTTTCCTGCCCTACATCTTAGCTACTTCTTTCGGTCCATACTACCACTTCTGAAAGTTTCCTGCCCTACATCTTAGCTACAACACTACCGGTACATACTGTCAGATGTAACAGGAATGTCTTCTCTTCTGATTTTCCGTTATAGGGACATAACCTCAAATTGGTAACATCTTCATTGGATCTCCGTGTACACACATATTTTACAGACTCCAGTGCTCCCACGCATTTCAGTGTGGCCCATGGCTCGTTCTCGGCCATCGATCTCTCTCTTTGCAGCCCCGGACTTGTCCCATCCCTCCACTGGAGAGTGCATCCTGACCTGTGTGGTAGTGACCATTTTCCCATCTATTTGTCACTGCCTCAGTGTCATTCTTCATTCTTCTGGGCGCCTGCCCCACTGGGCTCTCCACAGGGCTGACTGGCTGGCTTTTACTTCCGCTGCAACCCACAGGGTGACATTGACGAGGTGGTCCGTGTGTTAACCACGTCCATCATTTCAGCGGCCGAGGCTGCCATCCCCCGCTCTTCTGGACTCCCTCGGAGGAACGCTGTACCCTGGTGGTCGCCGGAGATTGCTGAGGTTATTTGCGACCGCCGGCGGGCTCTCCAGCGTCATAGGCGGCACCCGTCTCTCGAGACCCTCATCGCCTTTAAGAGGCTCCGTGCCTTGGCCCGTCGTCTTATTGCACGGCGTAAGCAGTAGTGCTGGGAGAGGTATGTCTCCTCCTTGGGCTCCCGTGTCTCCCCCTCGCTCGTGTGGTCCCGGATCCGGCGGATTTACGGATACCAGACCCCTATGGGTGTCCCTGGGATCTCCTTGGACGGCGCTGTCTGCACGGACGCTGCCGCCATTGCTGAACACCTTGCTGCGCACTTTCCTAAGAGCTCTGCGACTGCAACTTATCCCCTCGCCTTTCGCTCTCTAAGGGAGCGAGCCGAGCAGACGCCGTTATCATTCCACACGCGTCGTTCTGAAAAATACAATGCTCCTTTCAGCGAGAGGGAATTCCTCACTGCCCTCACCGATTGCCCTGATACAGCGCCAGGACCAGACTGCATCCACGCACAGATGCTGAAGCATCTCTCCAGGGACTGCCAGACACACATCCTCACCATCTTTAACCGCATTTGGAGCGAGGGCGTGTTCCCGTCGCAATGGCGAGAGTGTTTTTATTGTCCCCATCTTGAAACCCGGTGCGGACCCACTGGCGGTGGACAGCTATCGTCCCATTACCCTCACCAACGTTTTGTGCAAATTGCTCGAACGTATGGTGGGGCGGCGTTTGTGTTGGGTCCTTGAGTCGCGCGGTCTCCTCGCTCCATCCCAGGGTGGCTTCCGTCGGGGTCTGTCTGCAGCGGACAATTTGGTGCGGCTGGAATCTGCTATCCGTACGGCCTTTGCCCGACGTCAGCATCTCGTTGCTGTCTTTTTTGATCTGCGGAAGGCGTATGACACCACATGGAGGCATCACATCCTTGCTACGTTGCATGAGTGGGGTCTTGGTGGTCAGCTCCCGGCTTTTCTTCAAACCTTTTTATTTCGCCGCTCTTTCCGGGTGCAAGTGGGTGCCGCCTCTAGTTCATCTTATATACAGGAAAATGGGGTCCCGCAGGGCTCGGTGTTGAGCGTCTCCTTACTCCTAGTGGCCATTACTGGTCTGGCTGCAGCCGTGGGGTCGTCGGTGTCTCCTTTGTATGCCGACGACTTCTGCATCTCATTTGGCTCCACGACTGCGGGAGTCGCCGAACGCAGGCTGCAAGTAGCCGTTCGCAAGGCAGCATCATGGGCTCTGACTCATGGTTTTCAGTTCTCTGCAGCCAAGACTCGAGTTATGCACTTCTGCAGGTGTCGGACGATCCACCCTCATCCTGAACTTTACCTCGACGGCCACCTGCTTGAAGTGGTGGACACTTGCCGCTTCTTAGGACCCGTCTTTGATGCCCGGCTCACATGGGTTCCTCATATTACTCAGCTGAAGCAAAAGTGCTGGCGGCACCTCAACGCCCTCCGCTGCCTGAGCCACACATCTTGGGGTGAGGATCACTGCATGCTGTTGCGATTATACAGAGCCCTTGTGCAGTCCAGGCTTGATTATGGGAGCCTGGCCTATGGGTCTGCATCACCCTCAGTGTTGAAGTTGTTGGACCCCATACACCACTGTGGGGTTCGGCTTGCAACTGGCGCTTTTCGTACGAGCCCCGTGGATAGTCTACTGGTGGAGGCCGGGGTTCCCCCGCTGCGGATTCGCCGCCATCAACTGCTCGCCGACTATGCTGTCCACGTGCATTGCTCGCCGGGCCATCCCAAGTGTCGCCTGCTTTTCCCTGCCATGGTCCTCCATCTGCCCGAATGGCGACCTCGGTCTGGGCTTTCCATAGCTGTCCGCGTCCAGTCCCTGCTGTCGGAACTGGGGTCATTCCATCTTCTGCCTCCCTTCCGGGTCCGTGCACCTACGCCTCCCTGGTGTGTGCCCCAGCCGTCCGTCCGTCTGGACTTGGCACAGGGGCCCAAGGACTCGGTTCCGCCTGTGGCCCTCCGTCGCCGTTTTCTTGCGCTCCTCGCCTCATTTTCGGGCTGTGAGACTGTCTTCACTGATGGTTCCCTGGTTGATGGTCGCACTGCCTACGCTTTTGCTCACGCTGCCCATGTTGAACAGCGCTCCTTGCCGGCTGGCTGCAGTATTTTTACTGCAGAGCTGGTGGCCATATTGCGCGCTCTTGAGCATATGCGTTCCTGCTCAGGTACGTCCAACGTCATCTGCAGTGACTCCCTGAGCGGCCTCCAGGCCATCGACCGCTGCTATACCTCTTCTCCTTTGGTGTCCTCTATTCAGGAGTCTGTGTCCGCCATTACCCGCTCTGGTCGTTCGGTGGTCTTTATTTGGACGCCAGGTCACGTTGGCATCCCGGGGAACGAACGTGTTGACTGGCTGGCCAAAGGGGCGGTCGACGCCCCAGCTTTAGAGATCGACCTCACAGCTCGCGATCAGCAGCTGGTGTTGCGCCGTAAGGTACTTGGGATGTGGACTGCTGAGTGGCGTAGCATGACATCCCCGAATAAATTGCGGGCTGTCAAGGAGATGACCGATGTGTGGCGCTCCTCCCTGTGGCCTTCTCGCAGGGACTCTGTCATCCTGTGTCGTCTGCGCATTGGCCATACCTACCTGACGCACGGTCATCTTTTGCGTCAGGAGGATCCCCCCCCCCCCCCCCCCCCCTGTGTCGGTGTGGGTCCCGGCTGACGGTCACCCACATTTTGTTGGGGTGTCCCCGACTGCGCACCCTCCGGCAGTCTTTTAATCTCCCGGGCACTTTGCCTTTGATTTTATGTGACGATGCCTCCATGGCTGATGACGTTTTAAATTTTATCTGTGGTAGTCCTTTTTATGGTTCCATTTAGGGAGGTCCTGCACCTTTCCGTTTCTGTGTCTTTTGTCCTCGCGTCTCTCAATATTTGTTGCGGTTTTGGTGTGTCGTCGGATGGTTGACTGTTTCTCTTTTTTTGTTCTCATGGTCAGTCAACCAGTCTCCGGCCATATTCTTTTCTTCTGTTTCTTTCTTTCTGGTGTTCATCTGTTCTCTTCGTGTCTGTAGTGTTCGTTGCCGCATTTGTGTTCTTTTAGGGCCTGGGGGGAGTCTCCTTCCCCTTGGGGTTTTACCTGCTTCGTGAATTTCTGTCTCGCCTGTTTTTGGAATGGGGGACTGATGACCTTCGCTGTTTAGTCCCCCTTAAACATCCCAACAACCACCACCACCATGGGCTGCAAAATGCATGCCTGAGGAGCTAGATGCACTTGTTCAATAGTGGAAATATGTTTTATGCTACCGAAGACCAAAAAGTCCTTACAGCTCTTAAGGTATGCATTTTACAGCCCATGTGTACTGGACATTGTCTTCTTCTTTCAGTCATGTAACAGGAATGTCTTCTCTTCTAATTTTCCGTTATAGGGACATAACCTTAACCCTTTGTTGCCTGACGGTACTTAAAAGTACCAGTAAGTTTTGACTGTCATTATTTTCTCGTGGTGCAGTTTCGTGATCTGAGAGCCCGTCGGTACATAACAGTAACTCTGCTCTACTGTTTCATAGATGTTATTGTGCAATACATAGACTTCTCTGGCGGTCAGAGCTTGAAATTGTGTTTTGCGCGCTGCTGTGAAAATAGAAGATTGTATGTGCTTGTTTCAATGGTGTTACCTGAGTTTGTGTGCAATTTATTGAAACTTCCGTTGAGTTTTCCATTGTACGTTCTTACCTTCTTTGTTTTTTTTTATAATAGTTTGAAGCATTACGTTACAAGTGAATGAGATAAAGTGGAAAATATAAGGCGGACTTATTAGTACCGTCAGGTTGTGCGAACACTTTATTGTAGCAACAATGCGTTTCTCCTCACAAGTTGTTCTGTTCACTTTTTCTGACACAGAAACAATTAGAACAAACAGGAAAGGTTTTCCAGGGAATTTACCTAAAGAAAATTGTCTAAACCGTGGGGAATCAAATCACAGAGAGTCATCTTTAGACCCAACAGTATTTCAATGGAGGGAAAATAAAGTAGTGTATTTTGCGTCAAACCTCCATGGCACTGAACAGAGCGTAGTGACAAGAAAACAGCAAGATGGAACTAGTATGACTATACCACGACCAGTTATTGTATGTGATTACAATAAACACATGGGTGGTGTGGATCATGCAGACAGATTACGTTCAACTTATGGTCTTGACAGGCGGTCAAAGAAATGGTGGCACCGTCTCTTCTGGGGAGCAATAGAAATTGCTTTTGTCAATGCTTACGTCATTTTCAGTGATCTACATGGGGCACTGCCACTGCTGGAATTCAGGAGTTCTGTGGCACTAGGGCTAATGAATGAACAGCAAGTGCCAAATCTCAAAAAGAGAAACTCTGGTAAAGATGAAATAACTCCCCCATAGAGAAGGAAGGATAACTTTTCTGTTCTGAAGAATGTACATCTTGGCAACCGAGAAAACCATTTTGCAGTGTTCAGTTGTAAAAGAGGACGATGCGAAATGTGTGCGAAAAATAAAATTCAGTCGAGACCACATTCACAATGTAGTACATGTAAAGTGTATTTGTGCTCCAATGAAAAAAAGAACTGTTTCCTACAATTTCATGAGGTATCACTAACACGAAATATGTGATATGTATAGCTAAGTTACTATGTATTGTGAAGTTGCTCTAGAATAAATTTATGCAAAATTTAAAAAAAATTCAGAAATATCATATCATATTTCTGTTAATTAATTTTCTAATGTAAAAATATTTAATGTTTATGTGGAATAAAGTACTAGTTATAAAAATTGGATCATTTTTCTGCGCATATTGTGATTCTGTCCACGGAGTCTGACGGTACTTCTGAGTACCAGGAGAGAAAAAAGTTGTGAAAAATAAGATAAAATTTTACAAAAAATCCTACCATCATTTGAGGCCACAATAGCATAAATTCTGCAAAGAAAATGTTAAAAAGTAAATTTTTTCTTATGTCAGGAAACAATGGGTTAAATTGATACATTTATACATCTCCATCATCATAGAAAATTGGTAACATCTTCATTGGATCGCCGTGTATACACATATTTTACAGACACCATCGCCTGTAATTTATATACTCTGTTTCCAGACATCGATCCCTATGTAAAACTTCATCAGCTAGGTCTCCTCTACAGATGCGATAAGTGTGCAGCATGACATGTGAAACATTCCGTATGCAGAGTGAATAACATGGGAGGGTTGGCTAGAACACTTCTTCTCTCTCTCTCTCTCTCTCTCTCTCTCTCTCTCTCTCTCTCTCTCACACACACACACACACACACACACACACACACACACACACACACACTTCTCAACTATCAACTACCAGCTTCCTTTTAAGTCTTACAACTGCTGTCTGATTTCTGGCCGGGTTCTAGATAACATGCTGCTCACTGTATTTTATCCCTGGTTGTATTTTAAATTCCAACTTTATATTCTGGTCAAAACTGTCAAAAGTTATTTTCTACGTCTAAAGATGTTATAAATATGAGTTGAATTTCTTCAACCGATCTCTAGCGGCAAGGGTATTCTCTCAAAATTGATTTTCCTCTAGCTCGTCTTCTCTAATGTGTTCCATTGCTCTGTAAATATTTTGGATCAGTATTTTCAGCTGGGACGTATGAAAGTGTTGGTTCGGTAGTGTTCGCACTTATCACTATTTGCCTTATTTGGTATTGGTGTTATTTTTTTCGTTTAGTCTGAAGATTTAGCAGTCACGTCAGCTAGCATAGATGTTTAGGAATGAAGCCGCAAACGCCGACAGAGTGAGTCCTCGCTGGTGCTGATAGAGCCCTCTGGTAGCGAAGCCCTGCACTATAGACAACTGAGTGTGTGAGGCACTAGTAGCGACACCTAGCAGCGAAGTGATAACTGGCTGTGTGAGGGACTAGTAGCGACACCTAGCAGCGAAGTGGTAACTGAGTGTGTGAGGGACTAGTAGCGACACCTAGCAGCAAAGTGATGAACCGCAAAATGGCTGCGAAAATTGAGTGACTTAAATGTCTAGTTGCTGTTTATTCCTTCCTTTACACTATTATTACAAAACAGACTATGGCATCATTGCTCGGTTTGTCTGTTACCGTAATTTTGTATATTTCATACGTTACAAAATAATTCTGCTCTCGTAACATATAATGCAAACTACATCTCCAGTGACATTAATGTACGCAGCATGTTACATTCATCATTCCCTCTTTGTAATTTAATATTACTAAAAGTTTTGTCCAGACTTTTAAGCATTAAAATGGATATGAGGCTCGGAATTTAATAGCAAAAGAAACAGCCATACTGGCAGACAGTCTCTCTTTCATTAACAAAAATACGAAATGTAGGTTCAATTTCCTCTGCGCAGTGAGGTGTCGGGGCTACTGTTACATCAAATGGTACCAAAATAATCGCAAGGTATTGTGGGTTAAAGAATTTTGAACAGCAAGGGAAACTGTAAGTAAGAATAGCAATAATAGACATTTGTCATCTCTTTTTCTTACTTTACAGTTTCACTCATTACTGATGGCAAACGCCTTGCAGAGAAGGTAACATTCTGCATCTTCGGCTACGGCCTTTACAATCTCTTTCATTCAACTAGACTTAACCTGTAGAGGTAGTAATATAATTTCTTTTCTGACCCACAAGATACTTTTACAAAAAGTAGATGCAGAGAGGTTTTCATATAACTATTAATCGAAATATTATATGAAATATGTAGACGTGTTAGTAAAATCTCCAAGAAATTCCTCTTATTAATGTTAAGTGTTATCTGTTTGATTCAGCATTCAGCTCACATAAAACCACGAGAAATATCGTTTTTCATTAAAAAAAAAGAGTTTATCTCATTAGTGACCTGTGTCAAATCAAACATCTCATTTTGACCCTAGAATAATTTGAGAAAAAAAGAAGGCCTGGGTTCGTTTTTGAAAATGCAATTTGTGGAAACAATGTATTTTTAAAAGGTACTGTCAACTGTTACGAAACGAATTCTTATACAGAATTTATTTCTCACATAGTCAATCATGATTCTAAAAAGAACACATTGTTGCTATTGATACAATATTTTGAGGTTTCTTATGACTTTGAAATAATTACTGCTGTTTCAGCACTGAGAATGTGTGAAATAAAGTATGTAAATTATGAATCAGTACGATAAACTTCTTTTTTCGAATATTGACTGTTAAATACAAGAAATTGGCAGATGTTTGGGTATTTACATCAGCAGTATTCAGCACACGAAGGAAAACATTTTTTTTTTTTTTTTTTTTTTTTTTGCAAGGTTTTTATTTCATAGTTGTAATCCTAGAAATATTAATGATACCATGCAGTTTCTGTTGATAGTGACATACATTAAGTACCTTAAAAATATGTAGATGAAGCCTGGTGAAGAAAGTGGTTGCATTAAAGTTTAAAATGTTTGCAACAGCATAATCAGGTTTAGTTTGTAGTGTGGGAGTGAGCTCCACGCGGGATCCGAAGCACGGACCCCACTGGGGTACCCGGCATGCGCCACATGCCAGGGCAGAGGTGGAGGCTAGTGTTCGGAAATCTGAAAATTCCAGCGCCGGCCGGGGATAGAACCCCGGCCCGGCTGGGGCGAATAGCCCCAGCCGAGGCGCTGGAACGTTCCAGACCCCTTACCACTAGACCACCGAGGACCCCGGCTGTTTCCTGCTCTGGAGTCCAGCTAGTGGTCGTAGAGCACTTCCTGCTGTCCTCCGTGTTTACACCAAGGCAGCAGTGGCATGGTATAACAGGAAGTGTTTACCTGCGTCTGCTGAATGTCCACTTGGTGTACGACTTATTTACCCGGCTGACGTTCGTGTCGCTATAATGTCCTTAGTTGCGTTACAATTATTTGCGGGGACCGAAAATCTGCCTATGCAGTTACACGCAGTCGAGTCTCATTATTTGAACCTCTGTAATTCGGTCGTGTTGTCAAGACCCATGTAAGAACTTCTATTTATCGAAGAAACCGCTTCTGTTCGGTACATTCCATAAACGGAAGCGACTGTCATAACAGACAGCCCCGTAAAGATTTTGTAATGAAGAGTCAGCCGGTACGTAATACTCGATATCTGGAATTGTTTTATCGTTTATTAAGATAATCGTTTCACCGCTATACACTTCGAAAAATTCCCGTTTTTTCTCAATAAAGCATAAGCACAGTACATCAATCCGTCGCGAAAATGACATCGAAGAAGTACAAGTGTTCGAGTACCACAGAAAAGAAGTGGGTCCTTGAAGGTGTGGAACGGAGAGCAGAATAAAAATAAGATGTAACGTTTCGGGATTCCTTCATAGTCGCTTAGACACTCCAGAAGCAGGAAGATCAGTTTGATGACGTCTCATGAGGAGCGAGGAATAACTTCACTCCCAAATAACTACTGTACGAGATGCCTCGCCGCCTCTTGAAGGATGATGTCATGGGGTTCTGCGGTCGTGGACTTTGCGACCCTTGAGTCAACGCGGTTTTTCTGACCACATACATTTTAGCTGCGGGTTCTCCGACCTTCAAAGGAAGCCGCGACAGTGGGGAGGCTCTGCCTGTCGTTTTGTAATAAGAACTCCCCTCCACATTTTATCTAGGCTTAAAACTGTCTATGCACATAGTGCATAGCCGTGTTTTAAAAAATATTATTTTTTTTTACCTTTTCCATTCTACAACATTACTTCCTGTCTTATTTTACGAACTTTTCGTAGGAATGTCGTAAATTTTAAACTTCTTAAATCCACCGAATCATTATGTATTCTTAAAATATCTTTTAACTCTTTTTCAACACATATGTATCATTTACCTCTTTCACTGAAGAGGCTGACCAATGGATTATTTTTTTTTTAATTTCAGGTATTGATTTTATTGCATTCTCCTTCAGCGTATTGATCAGAATTTGTAGGTTCAGATACCTTTGCTATGCCAAACTTCGACAGCATTCATGGTCCTGTGCATCGAATTGATGACGGTAGATAGCTGACCGAAATCACTTGGAAATAAATTCTCTGAACGCAGATAACTTTGATACAGTTGTGTTAGGTATCGAGGTATTACCTAACGCAACTGAAGCCAAATTAAGAGTGAATTTATTGCGAAATAATTTCGGTCGACTGTCTGTCTTCGCCAATTCTACATTTCAGATGGTGTACTAGGATTTTCCATCTGTTGATTGACTGTATAGTCTACGAATTCATGATCTTTTCGCCACTGGACCTTTGATACGCTGTTACCATCCATGCATCATCAAGGCAGTCCGGTGAAAGATGTGCTTTACAGCATACATGTGGCAAGACAATCGTACTACTTCTTCATCCCTGTATTTCTCCACTAATCCCAGTTCTTCTATGTCTTCCAGAGGCATTGCTTGAAATGAAAATTACAACTGGAAATAGATGGCTCGGAGAACACTGTTTTCATAGCTTAATTTGCAGCCATTTGGAAGCGTAGCAATGCAGTTTTAAATGACAACCCAGTTATGACATTTCTCGGTTCAGAAAAAAATATTTCACAATTATTTGGACTTTCCTCTGGTAAAAAAGCTAGTCTTCCGTGCTTCAGATATAAACGTGCAATGGTGTACAGTTGCTTCAGTTGTTTCGAACAACTCTGAAATGTCCCTCATAAGACGAGATTTATTTTCACACATTTTCCCCCCTTCTTCGTAACTGATCACCCGGATTCATTTGTCGGGAACAGATTTATTATCTATTTTCAAAAAAAACTTAAGTCACCTTCAAAATCTCATCGCGCAGCTGAATCCCTGAACTAGGGCCATGGTTATGGCACATCCCAGTAGCTTCCTTTACACTGTGCAGCCTTTCTCATAATTCGTCATACTTGCGACGTAATCTAAACCTTTATCTCGCAAATCTTGAAATTGCTCTTTAAACCTTCGGAAAACAGGTACTGTCTCCTCTCCGCAGACTCTTTTCCAGCAGTTATGCATTCGTTTCTCAATCTCCACATCTGTTTCGTCAGGTTGGGCGAGAAACTTACTGTTCAGCAGTGATTCTACCATTTACAATTTCTAAACTGCCGCTGCTCCTATTTCGTTCGGGGTTCATGCACAGGCAATTCGTGTACTTACCACACTTTCGGTGCTCTTGGTACCAATTAGCATCCTTTAACCTTTCTGTTTTCTTTTCCTTTCCTTTTTCCAACTACACGGACCAGTGACATTATCATCATCATCACCGCCTGTGTCCGACGTCAATGTGCAATAACCACTCACAGACAGCGGGTGGCAGCACTAGCACTGTAGGGTATGCGTAATGCGGAAACTAAACCACTTATGTGGCATCCAAAAGCACGTGATGATTGCCTTTCGGGCCACGGGTGGACGCATTTTCGAAACGGCAAAGTTCGTAAAATGTTGGCGTGTTGCCATATTTAAAGCGCACCGTGCATGGCGCTGTCCAGAACCGACGTTGAGGCCGTTGTGGTGGCCCACGGGCCACATATAACAGGAGTTAAAGAAGGCTGCAGGTAAATAACGTGCAACTGTTGAGCAACTGACCACGCACGTGAACCGAGGGGCTACCGACAGTTTCTCCTCAAAGACCACTCGGCGAAAAATGCTGTGTATGGGTCACCACAGCAGACGCCTGGTCCACACACCTATGCTGACTGCTGTTCACCGGCGACGACGGCTGGAATTTCCACGCCAGTTCTGTGACTGGGCGTCCACTGCACGGTGACAAGCGGGCTTTTCAAGTGACAGTTAGACGTTGGCGTGTAGGGCGTGATTCACCTGAAAGTGAACACCCTGCAACAGTCGACGGCAGGGTTAAGACAGCAGGAAGGATCGTTATGGTCTCAGAAACGTTATCATGACACTCCCGGCGTGATATCGTCGTTCTGGAAGGCACAGTGGATGAGCAGAAATATCCGTCGGAACCAAATATTCATGATACTATGAAGTTTATTTTGACAATGAGATATATTATGTAGAAAGTACCTCGAAAATATATGTAGATCTGGTCAGGTGAAGAAAGTGTACGTATTAAAATTTAAAATAAGTGTTTGCAGCAGCATAATCAGGTTTAGTTTGTAGTCTGGGAGTGAGCTCCACGTGGGATCCGAAGCACGGGCCCCACGGGGGTGCCCGGCATGCGCCACATGCCAGGGCAGAGGTGGAGGCTAGTGTAAGTCTGAAAATTCCAGCGCCGGCCGGGGATAGAACCCCGGCCCGGCTGGGGCGAATAGCCCCAGCCGAGGCGCTGGAACGTTCCAGACCCCTTACCACTAGACCACCGGGGACCCCGGCCGTTTCCTGCTCTGAACTCGATGTGGTAGTCGTGTCACAGTACAGTACAGCACTGCCTGTTGTCGGCTGTGTTTACATCGGACGCTGAGTGGCGGACTCTAGCCGGCGACATTAGATCGCTGTGAGGGGGAAGTGTTTACCTCCGACTGCTAGCTGTCCCCCTTACCCAGCTGAAGTTTTATTGCGTGGCTGTAGTTGCTTTACAGTTTTCAAATGTCTTTGATATCAGCCTCTGCGACTGTATGCAGCCGACACTTGTTAATCATTTGTTTCAATCTTTTCCCAAATGCCTCGAGAAAACCGAAGAAACTTCGTCACTAATCGAGGCGACTGTCATAGCAGAACGACCCGCAGACATTCTATAATTACAAGTCAACGCCTAGATTACACCGGATAATTCTATTTGTTTCATCAGTTGTTCAGCTAATTATACTGTCGCCGGCCGCGGTGGTCTAGCGGTTCAGGCGCTCAGTCCGGGACCGCGCGACTGCTACGGTCGCAGGTTCGAATCCTGCCTCGGGCATGGACGTGTGTGATGTCCTTAGGTTTAGGTAGTTCTAAGTTCTAGGAGACTGATGACCACAGATGTTTAGTCCCAAAGTGCTCAGAGCCAGAGCCAATTATACTGTCATTCAGCACCTTGTGACAGGCGTCTGTTTTTTACAATGCACGAAATACCACAGCATATTAATCAGTTGCAAGTAAATGCCTGAATGTGCAGTTCAGGTCTGCGCCGTAGATTTTATGTGAAAACGTCGGGATAAAATCGTAACATGTGTTTCATATTAATATGTAACTTAATTATCAATATCTGTAATACAGTGGTCACACGGTTACTCACAATTTAGGACTTTCAGTGGCTGGTGTACGATATTGCCTTTGAGTACGTTATCGCGTCGCGCCGTTTCTTCCTTTTTTTCCGACTCTGCGGGAGCTGTCGCCTTCTCTCAGCGCTGCACTTTTTAGGCTTCTGGGAGGGCTTTTCTCGCGTTTTCTGTAATTTCGAGCATATTTGCAAGTCCTGTGAGACGAACTCTTCTTTTGTGTCATAGGTTTAAACTGAATATAGATTTTCGCTTATATTCCGGCGAATATTTTTATTTTCTATTCCGGCGCTCCATAAGCTGTTCATCGCAATGACACCCAAATCAGTATCCTAGCTTACAGCTACACCAGTTTATAACTTTACACAAAGATGATTTGTAACAATGACGCGCATATGCCTACACTGGTACGATGACAACACAGGCAACAAGCGACAACCACGTACAGACGGCGTGGACTTAACCTTTGTTTGCGCACTGTCGGTCTCGTAGTTATTAGTGATTCAAATCTGACGCCATTTTGTCACACAAGAAACTTCGACCAAGGAGAAAGTAGACGTTTTCACGTCAGAATAACTTCCAGGCAGTTTTCGACTTTCGTAAAACAGAAACAAGTTTCGACGCTGTGGAATGCAACGAGAAGTAGCAGGTAACGAATTGTTTCGGGATTCCACCTTTCATGCTGCAAACGATCATCGAGCGGAAAGATAATGTTGCTGATAAGTATTAAAAGGCGGGAGCAAGCAGACCGGGCGAGGCGAGTCCCCGCTTCTTTTGAAAGCTTATGGAATTGCCTTACTCGATGCAGGGTACAAATGGTATTTGTCGGATGTTATAGCTTAACGGAACGCTAAATCATTAAGTGTTAGTCTGGGAACCGAAGTCTCAGATACAAATAAGGAGCGACACGCTAACTCCAAAGACATAAGTTCGTTTATAAGAAATTAAGTTCACAAAATGCATCCATTCGTGACAGTTTGTTCAGCATTGAAAAATGAATGAAGCTGAATTTATGTATTTTCGAACATTTGTGTGTGCCTTCCGTTTCAAATACTAAAGCAAATAACATGTAAGAAAACTGGGAATACAATGGTAAAAAGAATCAAAATTTTATTTCGATTTTTGCTGATTTCATCTAGAATAAAGTCGAGTTAAATAGATTTAATTATTCGAACTTTTTCTTAGATCCTTTGAACTTGGAATTGTGCAGACTCGATTGTAACGGTCCCTTGAGCTTCGAATTTTCTAGAGTCTGCAGTAATGTCTAAAAAGTAGAAACAAATCTTTTCGTGCTACTATCCACGTTGCAGTGGATGCTGATTTGGTTGTCCTTTTTAGTATATCAGTATGATTATAGAGTCCTAATCAACGTAAGCAACGCTGTTACGGTATAAACGTACGTTTATTTTTACCAAAGTTGCGTAAGAATGCGCTTCTGCCGTGCATCCCCACTCCCTAAATCCGCCACCAGGCAAAAGAGAGTGAATACTCTTTCCTTTGTTTTTCACCCTTCATTGATGACAAGTGATGATGACTTGGCAGCAGAGGCCTGTATAGCTTTAGTGAGTGCTCTCTGGCCGGCCTCCAACAACTGAATGCGATGTTCATTTTCATTATCTAGTAACTCGCATGTTTGAGCGATGATGTTTCGAATTCTGTCGGCAAACTGCTCGACAGATTCGTCTCGTCGCATTCGCAAACTGTGAAGCTGCTCTCTGTAGAATCTTATCGCGTTTTTACGTTTAAATCTCTGAACAACAACCGTTCTAAACTCATTGTAATCTTCTGTTTTCTCGCAAGTACGCTCCGCGCTAAATAAATCTTGTGCTGCTCCTCGAATTCTTAATTTGACAACCACTAGCTTATTGGAATCTGACCACGATGCTAACAGGGCGGCACCTTCAAGTTTACGAAGAAATACCTTGACGTCATTTTCGGGTTCCCCACTAAACACTGGTACTAACGGCAATAATGAAAAATTCTTTACTGTAGTTGTACCTGTACTGCACGAACTATCATTTGACAAGTCTTTCGCAATGTTACACTCGCTTCTTTCTGCTTTTAACAGCCGAATCTCTTCTTGCAGTTCATTAATAACAGGTTGTAAATCGACAACGTTACTTTGACTGGATTGCGACTTTTCGTGTAATTTAACGCCAGTGAGTCAATCAAATGTAAAATAAAAATCGATCACTGCCTTTGGTATTCTAGCCAAACTGTAATAGAGCAACCTGAATTCCAGCGTTGGGTGTCCCCGTGTAGTCGGAAAATGTTCGTGCTGCTGCTCTAAGTTCACGTTGTGTTGCACCTCTTCAGGACTGTGGATTTTTCCGTAATTGTCCCACTTCTGACTCCACTTCTATAAGGGTGTTGTTGCCCCGGATAATAATTAGACGAAATATTTGTAACCTGTGGGTCCTCGAGGTACGGCAAATATGCGAACACGATAAGTAAGTTTAAACAGTTTTATTAACAAAGGCTGATTATAAAACACGCTCGCTACGCGCACCCATTATCACTGTGTCTGACATCCTAATTGTGGTCGTATGGAAAGGCTCCACTGTGATCTAAGGAAAGAGACACATTCGCGCCCGAGCTGGCGCTAGTTAGTTCGGCACGCTGCGGCCGGAGGCTGACTTCCTGCGTCGCACTGCAGCTGGACACACGTGTACTGACCGAGCAAACTGTCAGCTGGCGAGCGCGTGTTAAGTACCGCACAGCAGCGTGCAACCCGTACAAACTTACAATGTCGTGTTTGCAAAGATGGACGTCGGGAGTGAAGTGGCGCATCGTGCAGCCTATTGCGCACAATTTGAGTCGTAACACGACGTCCTGAGGCTGCATGAAAAGCATTATTGAACACGGTGGCGTTGCTGTCAGAGTATTGACCGTCTAGGCACGGTTGAACTACAGAAAACTCTAGCCGTGTACCTCCTTCCTGGTGGAATGACTGGAACTGATCGGCTGTCGGACCCCATCCTTCTACTAGACGCTGCTCATGCGTGGCTGTTTACATCTTTGGGCGGGTTTAGTGACATCTCTGAACAATCAGAGAGACTGTGTCTCTGCTACAATATCCGCAGTCAACGTCTATCTTCAGTTCTGGTACATGAGGTGATGCAAAACTTTTTTTGATGTGTGTATGAACTTTAGAAGAAACGCGACCTACGGCGCCCCAAATCGTCACCGAACCCCTCCATGTTTCACTCTTAGGACGTAAAGTAGGCCAGAGGTTGGGAACAGTGTAAACGAGATTCATTCGACCCGAGGACTTTTTCCCCGTTACTCCATAGTTCAGCTTTTATGACCTATGTGCCTAGCCGGTCGGAGTGTCCCATCGGTTCTAGGCGCTACAGTCTGGAACCGCGCGACCGCTACGGTCGCAGGTTCGAATCCTGCCTCGGGCATGGATGTGTGTGATGTCCTTAGGTTAGTTAGGTTTAAGTTCTAGGGGACTGATGACCTCAGAAGCTGTCCCATAGCGCTCAGAGCCATTTGAAACTATGTGCCACGATTTCCTTTTGCTCTTCATGGGTAAGTGGTTTTGGAATTCCATCCCGCCCTGTTATTCATTGTTTCTGGACCGCCCTTCGTGTTGTTTTGATGCTGATGGTGTTCGCAAGTGCGACATTCAGTTCTGCAGTGGCTTTCGTGGCTATAGTCCTCTTATTTATCGTCATTATGCGAGATGCTTACAATAGTTCCCATAATGAAACTTCGTCTCGAAACCTCTCAGAAAAGCCAAAGAGATTCTCCTCGTATGTAAAGTATGCTAGCTGTAAGACAGAATCAGTGCCTTCTCTGCGCACTATCAATGGAAATACAATCGATGACAGTGCTGTTAAAGTGGGGGTTACTAAACACAGCCTTCCCAAATTCGTTCACCAAAGAAGACGAAGTAAATACTCCAGTATTCGAATCGAGAACAGCTGCCTATGTAAGTAACTTAACATCAGATATCCTCGGTTTAGGGAAGCAAATTGTGTTCCACTCACGTTCCTTTCAGAGTATGCTAATATAATAGTTCCATACTTACCAATCACATACAACCACTCTCTCGATGTAATGTTTGTACTCAAAGACTGGAAAGTTGCACAGGTCAGATCAATACTAAAGAAAGGCAGTAGGAGTAGTGCACTAAATTACAGGTCCTTGTATTAACGTCGATATGCAGCAGCATTTTGGAATGTGTATTGTGTTCGAACAACATGAATTACCTCCCAGAAAAGGGTCGATTGGCACATTGTCAACACGGATTTAGACATTTTTCTTATGAAACACAACCAGCTCTTCAACCACACCAAGTGCTGAGCACTATTGTAAGGGATTTCGAACTGATTCCGTAGTTCTAGATTTCCAAGTAGGCTTTTGACGCCGTACGTCACAAGCGGCTTGTAGTGAAATTGCGTGTTTATGGAATATCGTTTGTTATGCAACTGGATTCGCGATCTACTGTCAGAGACGTCGCAGCTCATAGTAACTGACGGAAAATCATCGATCAAACAGAAGTGATTTCTGGCGTTCCCCAAGGTAAGTGTTATAGGCCCTCGGCTGTACCTTTTCCACATAAACGATTTAGGAGACAATCTGAACAGCCGTCTTAGCTTGTTTGCACTCATGCTGTCGTTTATTACCTAGCAAAATCTTCGGAAAAACAAAAAAATTGGAGAACGATTTAGAAAAATTATCTGTGTGGTGCGAAAATTGGCAAATAATGAGAAGTGCGAGGTCATGCACATGAGTGCTAAAAGGAATCCGTTAAACTTCGTTTACGCGATAAATCAATCAAATCTAAAGGCCTAAAATTCTACAAAATACCTAGGAAACACAATTACGAACCAATTAAATTGGAAAGAACACACAGAAAATGTTGTGGGGAAGGCAAACCAAAGACTGCGTTTTATTGGCACAAAACTTAGAAGATGCAACAGGTGTAGTAGAGAGACTGCCTACAGTATGCTTGTCCGCCCTCTTTTGGAATACTGCTGCGCGGTTTGGAATCCTTACCGGACAGGATTAATGGAGTACGGGACTTAGGGCGGACGTCATTACAATAATGGCGTTCCTGGTTGCGGCGGGATGTTTTCACGAAATTTCATTCTCCAACTTTCTTCTCCGAATGCGAAAATATTTTGTTGACGCCGACCTACGCAGGGAGAAACGATCAACATAATAGAATGAGGGAAATCAGAGCTCGCACGGACAGATACGGGTGTTCGTTCCTTCCGCGCGCTGTTTAGGACTGGAATTATAGAGAATTATTGTGAAGGTAATTCGATGAACCCTCTGCCAGGCATTTCCGCTGGCATGGTTACAAAAGCACGCACCAACAGTTTGCCATCGTTCGAATTCAGTCAGCTACGTCATAATGCACTGTTGTGACCACGGCTCACACTTGCAACGAATTGGGGACATCGACCACGTACGGCACCTGTGCAAATACAACAGCGCAATCGGCATGCTTGGCTGGCATCCTTATTTATGTCCAAGCATGCATTTCTCATTGTCATACATAATTATAAACGAAAAAATAATTAACAATATTAGGTTCGCAGACGGCGCTTGTCGTCGCAAATGATCTACCTCCGCATCAACACATAATAGAAAATTCGTGGGGGTGATTTTGTTCCGTCATTGGAACTACATAAATGCGTGATTTTTTTCACCCGACGCGTTTCGCTTTATTGAGGTAAAGCATCAACAATGGTGGTGATTTTCGCTTACATAGGAAAATGCTGTCTACTAGCACATCGTCCTTATTCTAAGTTAGATACTGATAATTTTGGTCTAATATTTAGTTGTTCTGCAGCACTATGCGTTTCTTATGTTTTCACAACAAACTTTTATGCATATCATTGTATTCTGTTTGTTTTTGTACTTCACAGTACAAAAACAAACAGAATACAGTGGGTGATGTGCATAAAAATGTGTTGTGAAAACATAAAAAAATTCGTAGTGCTGCACAACAACTAAATATTAGACCAAAACTATCACTTTCTAACGCAGAAAAACGACAGTTTGCTAGCAGATGGCATTTCGCGATGTAAGCGAGAAATCAAACGAAAATCATCAACAGTGATGATGCTTTACCTTAACAAAGCGAAACGCGTCTGAAAGAAAATCACACATTTCTGTAGTTTCAATACCCTCAAGAATTGTAAAGCAACTACGGACACTATGGCTATACAAATGAAGTACGTAATAGACAATGTCCACTGCAGGGACCAGTTTGGCCTGTTTAACAACACTTTCATGTTGTACCCTACGGACTATAAGACACACATTAATATTTAAGCAATTTTAAGAAAAGAACATTTTTACAATTTTTATTATTAGATTGCAAATCTGGACAAAAAAAAAAGGTTTGGTTTATAAAACCGAACTGACCTTTAAAATCCCTGAAAATAGTCATCTGAACTTACTTCTTCATCTTCATCGTCGTCGTTGTCCTGATCATATATGAAATGGTTTTCAACTGCCATCGAGAGCATAACTTACGCCGCACTTCTAAAAGATTTAACAGTGATGCCTCCTGTCACTCTAGACCACGACTGTTTTATGCACCGACACACTTTATTTAATGTAGGCCGTTTTAAAGCTACCTTCGGCCTGAATTCATGTTAGGTTCCATCCGTCATCCATTTGTCCCATCCTTCTCGCCTACCCTCTTTTAATGGTATAGTTATCGAGACATCAAGAGATTGCAATAGTGAAGTAAGTCCTCCCACAATAACAGCAAACACTGTGTTTCTCTGTCTCAAAGTTTCTCAAATGACTGCTAAACTGATCTAGCACAAGAAGACCACTCTTCTCTCACACACTCAGTCAGTCCACAATTTCATACCAGCCTCGTCCATCCAACCATTGTCATGTACGTGAACAGTATCAACACCTGGCAGTATTTCAGAAAGTTTTGGCATTGTTTTGGGCTTGAAAGTGGTCATTGGATTAAGTTTAGTACCGCATGGACAGCAGTGTAGTTCATTTTTTTCATGTCCACTTGTTTTAATACCTTTCATGGCAAAATTTCTGTTACTCGACACATCTAATGTCACAGGAGTTTTGTCTAATGTTGCCAGGTTTCCCGCGGCATCGAATATGTGGCCATTTTTAAGACTGGTGGGAATTTTAAATCAAACACTGGACATTTTTATATTCATTTCGAGTATAAGACGCACCTGAATTTTGGAGGCAGTTTTTCGAATAAAAATATGCGTCTTATAGTCCGTAAAATACGGTAGTCCTCTCTCAGAGAAGAATACAGGCGATCTCGTCAACAAATGTAAATTAGTTGTTCGGTGTTTCCTCCTAGAAGAATTTGGGCACTATGATGTATGAGCAATGTGACTGTAAGAAAGAGATCAGATCTAGAATAGAGCAAGATAGATTGTTCGTTAGTATGAAAAAACTATTCGTAAGGTCGGATCTTGGTTAACAACTGAGAATGAGAACTATTCGCTGCCATGTGTCCTCCACATCTCTCTATGGATGCGAAACTTGGACCCTTGGCCAATGTCTAGAGAAAAAATTTAACGCTTTTGAAATGTATCTGTATCACTGCCCCTTACCTTGGCTGTTGAAAACTTGAGTCGAAGCAGTCTTCCATTGGATGAAAGAGCAAAAAGAACTATTGGTCACTATAAAGCAAAGGAAGATTTAATATCTAGTTCACATTACAAGTAGGCAAGAGGTAGTAGTTATTACAACTCATCAATGAAGGGAAAATACAAAGGAAAAGGTTTTGTGGAAGACGAAGTAAATGGTGATTGAACGACATTCGGAGATGGTCCAAGGGGCGTTCAATAAGTAATGTAACACACTTCTTTCCTCAGCCAGTATCGTATAAAAAATGCGAAGTTGTTGTGGAATATTCCCGCTTCAGCCGTTATAGTTTCATGAAGTTCCGATAGGTGGCGGCACTGCAGGTAGCCTTAAAAATGGCATCTGTAATGGCGGTGCGTTGCAAGCAGAGAGCTGTCACTGAGATTCTTTTGGCGCAAAACCAGAGCATCGCAGATATTCGTAGGCGCTTGGAGGATGTCTACGGAGACCTGGCAGTGAACAAAAGCACGGTGAGTCGTTGGGCGAGGCGTTCGTTATCATCGCAACAAGGTCGCGCAAACCGATCCGACCTCTCGCACTCGGCTGTGATTCCTGCAATGTTGGAACATGCGGACACTCTCATTCGAGGTGACAGATGGATCACAACGAACCACCTCACTGCTCGGTTGGACGTCTCTGTTGGTAGTTCTGACCCACTCGTCCTCCAGATAGGGTGCTCGACGGTGTGTGCCCTCTGCGTTTCTCACCGCCGAACAAACGACAATAAGAGTAACGGAGGACCACCTGTGCGGAATTGCTTGCGCGTTATGAGGCTGATCGTGACAAGTTTTTCTCGAACAACATCGCAGGTAATAAACACACTTCCGAAAAAAAAATGGTACTAAGCACTATGGGACCTAACGTCTGAGGTCACCAGTCTCCTAGACTTAGGTTTAAGTAGTTCTAACTAACCTAAGGATATCGCACACATCCATTCCCGAGGCAGGATACGAACCTGCGACCGTATCAGCAGCGCGGTTCTGGACCGAAGCGCCTAGAACCGCTCGGCCACAGCGGCCGGCATATCAATTCCTACCGAAAACAAAACGGCAATCCATGTAGTGGCGTCGCACCACCTTTCCTCCGAAGTAAACGTTCCAGGCTGCACTCTCAGCTCGTAAAGTGCTGGCGACTGTCTTCTGGGACTCCGAGGGGGTTGCTCTGTTTGATGTCCTCCCTCGTGGCACGATGATCAACTCTGAAGTGTATTGTACTACTCTCAGGAAACGACTTTAGCGTGTTCGTCGGCACAGAAATGCAAACGAACTTCTCTGTCTCCGTGATAACGCAAGGCTTCACACAAGTCTATGCATCCAAGAGGGACCCACAAAACTTCATTGGACTGTTTATCCTGATCCACCCTATAGCCTGCATCTCGCACCTTTCAACTTCCAGCTCTTTGTCCCAATGAAGAATTCGCTTCGCTGGAAGCAGTACGTGGATGATGGGGAAGTTATTGATGCAGCGAGACGTTGGCTCCGACGTCGACCAGTAGAGTGGTACCATTCGGGCATTCAAGCCGTCGCTTCGAACGGAGATACTGTTGAAAAATAGATTTTTGTGGCCAAAATAGTGGGAAATAATCTGGTATATTGTAGTCCTGAATAAAAACAACCTTTCAGAAAAAATTAGTTGCTTTACTCATTGAACGACCGTTGTACAAATGCACGTCAGATCCATGCGTGGAGCCGGCGATGGTATCCGAGCGGTTCTAGGCGCTTCAGCCCGGATCCGCGCTACTGCTACGGTCGCAGGTTCAAATCCTGCCTCGGGCATGGATGTGTGTGATGTCCTTAGGTTAGTTAGAACTACTTACACCTAAGTTCTAGGGGACTGATGACCTCAGATGTGCTCAGAGCCGTTTGACTATGCAGCCCATGCCGCGGCTAGTGTCAAGAGAATTGTCCATCCCCTGCTCAACTGTACGGGAAGTTTTGCGATCTGTTTTACACTGGAACGCGTACAAGATCCCGATGGTGCAGTAACATGGTCCACGGCATTCTGAATTTGCGCTTCAGTTTCTGGCACGGATAGAAATTGACGACTTGTGGCTGGGCAATATACTATGATGTGACGAAGCACATCTTATACTATTGACAGCAGGGAATCCACACAACTACCAAATTTGGGGTACTGTTAAGCCGCGTGTTGTGCATGAAGAGTCACTGCACTCGTCGTGTGTGAACGTGGGCTCACAAGCATGTTTACTCTGGGTCAATTCTTCTTTGAAGAGAAAAACCCAGATGGCCTGTTACGTGTGAACGCTATCGAGACCTCCTTGTAGAGCAGGTGATTCCTGCATCGGAAGAGTGAAACTGTGTGGAAACCACAGTTTTCATGTAAGATGGGCCAACACCACATGTCGTTCTCCCAGTGAAAGTTCTGCTTAATGCAACCTTCCACGGACGTGTTATCTCCAGACGGATGGCCTGCAAGATCACCTCATCTGAATCTGTGACTTACGGCTATGGAGATGTCTAAAGGATGAGTTTTCCAAGGACATATTCGATCTCTACCTGATATGAAGGCTAGTATACAGCAACACGTTGCTCAGATTCCACGGGATCTGCTGCGAGCAACTGTTGATCACGTCGTTCCACGTACGCAGCATCTCGCCGACGTCTCCGGTGCTCCTACTGAACAATTCGTGTAAACGGCTTTCCTCAGTTGTTCGCTCCTCTCTGTCGTTAGACATTATCTGTCTACATGCCGTTCCAAATTCATTAAATGTGAAATCACTGCTGTATGTCTTTCTTGCATTCACAGCGCCTCATTTTCACCTGTTGGTCAAAATTAGAACTAATTATTTTTCTATCATTAATCGGTCTCGCAGTAGGGCTTTAAAATATCTACGAATTTAGGTGCTATACAATAATCACAGCCCGCATTGGACCTCTGCGAACAGCGTTTCTTTAATTTAACCACCCGGAATTTACGTACCAAACAGTGACAGCCAAAGACCAAAATAAAAAAAAATATCCAATTCACAGAGTGCTGTAACTGTAGTGCCGACATGACGTGTAATAGGACGTTGTAACAGCTGCTGTCACTGTTCACACATCATATTTGCTCAATAACATGCCTGACGTTCCATCTCTAAACATTCGCTTTTCCACTTGAAACACCATCCATTAACGAGATTGACTCTGTCTGTTTTATGGTCAAATCAGTGTCAGTGCCAACAAATTTCGTCATCTACAGTATTGTGCGTAATAATATTTTCGCAACTAACTTTGTTTTTAGTGCACGGCGGCGACGTTGAATTTTAATCTGTTTCATTAAGTTTACATACCTTAAATCCATACTCTTCTGTGTGTTATATGCTGTTACCTCGTCAAAGCGCTTGTTGAAAACAAAAGTTTTTTTACGTTTTTATTTGACATTTGAATGGAGATTCAAACAATCCACCTAACACACACACACACACACACACACACACACACACACACACACACACACACACACACACTCGTTGAAATGGGATGAATAGAAACAAACTTGCAAAAAAAAGTTCTGTGATATCTTGTCGAAAGACATATGGGAATGTTATTCAAAGATTTATTTGTCTCGATTGGTCGTGAACCAATGGAGGGAAATTACGTATTTGAGAGTTGGCGACACTGTGGGTTAAGGTTTTTGTTCACTCTATGACAAACATCGGATGTGCTTACTACAAACATTATTTGTAGTACCACTTTAATTGTGTTGTTTTCATTTAAGTACATGGTAAGCGAATTTGCACGCCATTTCATGAACCAAAAGTTCAGTTTCAAAATATTTCTTCTTGTGGTCTTCAATCCGAAGAGTCGTCTGATGCAGCTCTCCGTGCTAACGTATCCGGTGCAAGCCTCCGCGTCCCCGATTAACTCTCACCCTTCTCAATCTCCATCTACGATTTGGATCCCCAACACTTCTCACCAGTACTAAATTAGTGATCATTTCTTCTAGTCAGGTTGTGCCACAACTTTATTTTCCACACAGGACCTCCTCATTTGTTACGTGACCTAACCATCTAATCTTCAGCACTCTTGCCGGCCGGAGTGGCCGTGTGGTTCCAGGCGCTTCAGTTTGGAACCGCGTGACCGCTACGGTCGCAGGTTCGAATCCTGCCTCGGGCATGGATGTGTGTGATGTCCTTAGGTTAGTTAGGTTTAAGTAGTTCTAAGTTCTTCGTCGATCTTCCAAAGGTGACGAAGTTTGTTTGTGGATGCTAGGTCGGTGTATAAGGAGGTGTGGGTTGTCTAGGATTGCACAGAAAATCTTGTGGCTGAATGTGATCACCTAATTTCATGAGGTCTATGTTTCTAGAACGGGGAGCCAGGCCAGATGGGGTGGTCCTGAGCGTTCCTGAGTCTATCATACATTTGCACATCTCGACCACATTTGCGAACATTGAAACTATCTTGCCTTAAGAACTCAGGTTAAGGAAATTGGATCAGTGCTTCCACTGACTGCTGGTGTTTAGTCTGAGTTCGTCATAACCTTCTACAAGAGCGCCCTCTCGTCTGTGGCTGAAACACAAGCTTTCTACTTCTTCTTTGATCGGATTTTGAAATGTTGTTTCTCTCTTCTTTGTGACATTAGTCTCTTCCCTTTGTTCCACTCAATCATCCCATCTCTCATGTCCCTGTTCTTTACTCCTCTTCCTATGTCCACTCTGTTTGCTTACTGAGTACCCAACAAGCTATGAAATGGTTTTTTTACACTCGTTTAGTGGTAGGCTAATTCAAATTAAAAATCTCAAATACAAAAATTCAGAACGACTGAAAGAGGTCCTGTTGGTTTGTGGTTAGTAACGAACAAAAAAAAATGCTATTTTTAACTTCCATGAAGAGGATAAACAGAGAATAAATTAAAAAAAAAAAAACCTTATTCAACTTTGATGACTTCTACGACAATTTGCTCGCTTACGAAAGTTCACCTCTGATAACTTCAATGAATTTATTGCATTACTTCTATTTTTAATGTAGGATAACGTAACTACAGTTGAATACAACATAGCTTTCAAAATATGTTATTCGGGTTGGTTGGAAATTGGAATCCAGGGGCATCATTCAATGTGAGAAATCTCTCAAAACCTCCCTCAAGTTGGCTGATGGAACCTACTATTACTGAAACCAAAGCCGCCCTCGCCCCATTATGGTGCACTCACACCAACTGGGTGGTAGAACTCGCAGCTCTGTATTGCGTCCGGTAGAGTTTGAAAAGATTCCAAACCCTGGAGAGGACGTCTTTTCGATTTCACAATTTTACCTCTCTCTTCTGCAGCAGAAAACGATATTGCCTCTTTTCAAATGTCTATTTAGCCTCCAAGATTAAGCATAAATGTACACACCTGCAATATAGCAAGGGTGTGTTCCACCAAGAGCACAGTAGTAAGTCCGCTATGGGTCTTCTTTGTTCACAGGAAAACTGGAGGATACTATAGTGATTTCGTTGTGCAGAAAAAAAAGTGGTTCAAATGGCTCATAGCACTATGGGACTTGAGCTCAAATGTTATCAGTCCCCCTAAACTTGGAACTACTTAAACCTAACTAACCTATGGACATCACACACATCCATACCCGAGGCAAGATTCAAACCTGCTACCGTAGCAGCCACATGGTTCCGGACTGAAGCGCCTATAACCTCTCGGCCACCGCGGCTGGCTCGTTGCGCAGCAGGGAGAGAAGGATCCTTACGAGGATCTGGGTTTGGCGACAGGCACTTACACTGCTGCCATGATCACGTCGTTCTGGGAATTGGTCTTGGAATCGCGGCACCAGTTAATTAGCAGTTCGCTAAGAGCTGTATCAGGAAGTGACAGGCAAGGACTGAGGACATGTTTCACTTACGAACAGCGCTGAGATCGCCACTGTTCGGATGTAGACGAAGAACTCTGCATAACTTGCTAAATACCACCTTCCACATAACCATTTCAAATTTTGGGAAACTCATTCACTAGTAGCAAGTACAATGTCACACACACACACATATACGAAACCTTATGGATTGAGAGGATATGTGGTTGTATTTCTGTGGTGACAATATGGAGTCAAATTTATAAAGAATTTGGGATTATGAGCTCTCTTATCAGTATGCCTTCCTCTGTCCTCGATGCACGATCTGATTCCACTAGAAAAGGTGTCATCATCGTGTTTTATCATCCCCTGAGGCAAGCTGGGTAGCAATTATTGTAGTTGGTACTCGATATTCTGTGTACTGGCAGCGGGACGGTCTTGACGTCCGACTCACGAGGTGATCATTCAAAAAAGTCTGTCACCTCTGCTGTGGTTAGTATTTTTGTTAACCATTTGTAACTTTCGGTGAAGCGTCGTGAATGGCGAATTTCGAGTAAACCCTACACACTTCTCATTTCGCCAAGTTAAAATTCGGTTCTTTTGCCAAAACGCGGCGGAGTTTGCACAGTGTCACCTCACTAAATGTAGAGACAGTTGCGACAGGATTGTCAAACAGCTAAGTTTATTAAGTGAGGAACTGAGGAAAATATGATCAGTAGCCTATGAAAAAGCACATCCACGGTACAAATGGCTTCACTTACGTTGTTCCAAAATCCATAGCATTTTTCCTTTCACCAGTTATTGATACACCCTTAAAAATTACGTTCTTTCATCGAAAAAGTCTGTAGTCAGTTGGATAACATAGTAGGTAATGAAGTTTTGCATAACAACCATACAGTAAAATACTTTCCCCATTACATGCTATCATTTGCCGATATCTCAAAAATTATGAGAAATCTTGTGTATATCTCACTGTGTCCGCCTCGCGTGAGATCGCAAATGCGCGCGATCGTCAGATCAATTTTCTCGAGACCTCAAACCAAGTATAAAGAAAAATTCAATATGTCAGCCAAATTTCATGAACAGTAAGATCTTGTGTAATATCCACCAGACGCAAAATCGTACCGATCCCAATTCTTCACTGCATGCTTTTTCGAATTTCGCGTGGTGTCTTCTTTGCAAGCAAATATTACAATAACTCTGGCCATTAATAAAATGATTGGCATGTCATCGTGAAGCTGACATATAAAGCTATAAAACTAACAAAATTTTTGTACCGAATTGTTTCTGTAAAATCGTTTGAGAGAAATTTCAGGACGTGAGCCTCAATGCTGTAATCGAAGACCGGCGGACACGGTCGGCCTCCTCTTCTGAACAAACGAATGAGCTCGCCCAGAGCTTTGGACGAAAACTGGTCAGTGCGCACCGGCAACAACCGCATCCTGTGAGACTCGGACTTGAGCAACAGGCGTCGTGTCGTAAACTATCGACTGCGTATGGATGCTTAGAAAATGCAAACTCTGAGATGAGACAACCCTCCATGAATCAGGAATGATGTGGAATACTTTGTGCAGCAATTCTCAGAAATGTCAGTGCATGATTATATTCAAATATTTATTTATAATAGTAAATATTCGAATATTTCAGTAGAATAAACACCAAATAAAGCATTATGAAAATATTAATTTAAATAAAAGTAAAAATGACATTTTCGGCGGTGGAGCACCCCTTAAATGTGCCATGAGGCTTATTGCAATAATAGGGATTTATTGTGACAAAACATATTGAGAAAGTAAGATAGGGTTGCCACGACTTGTGGAAATTTCAAACGTATCAGGGAAATTTGGAAAAAAATCTCGTTTTTTGTGTTAGTGGCATGACATTGTTTGTTTAGTGAGATGTCATGCTTCGTTGCTGTGTACGTGCGCCGCATCCCTGCCTCCGCCCTTCCCGCAGCTTGCAGTCACTGCTAGGAGAGGAGTCTACACTTTCGTTTTCTGACAAAGGCTGTGGCCAAAAATTTAGTTATAGAGTGTGATCGTCTTTTCTATGTGCCTGAGTGATCATCCGTACGGTGAGTTGCCGACTACTCTCAGAGTATTTGCTCAAGTTATCTGTTGCGTGGGTGATCACCGCGGTCTCATTTCATCGACGTGGTGTCTGTGACACGTGAATGGCTGGCCACACGAATGGACTTCCGTGACGGGCCAAAACTGCAGGCCATCTCTAATGGATCGGGCCTGCCAATCCAAAGCCCATAGTTTCCCACTAATGTGCGGGCTCTGTCCTCTGACTTGGTCTGTGTGTGTGGCGTACTACCATGGACGTAGGACTGTGGTGCACCTCCTCGGCCACAGGCGATGTATTTCGGGAATCGTGACTGTCTCACCGCAAGTACATTGTACAGTGCGGCGTTTGATACAAATTTTATTTATTCTAGTATATTTTGGCACTTCGAAAGTACACTACTGGCCATTAAAATTGCTAAACCAAGAAGAAATGCAGATGATACACGGGTATTCATTGGACAGTTATATTATACTAAAACTGACATGTCGCTACATTTTCACGCAATTTGGCTGCATAGGTCCTGAGAAATCAGAACCCAGAACAACCACCTCTGGCCGTAATAACGGCCTTGATACGCCTGGGCATTGAGTCAAACAGAGCTTGGATGGCGTGTGCAGGTACAGCTGCCCATGCAGCTTCAACACGATACCACAGTTCATCAAGAGTAGTGACTGGCGTATTGTGACGAGCCAGTTGCTCGGCCACCATTGTCCAAACGTTTTCAGTTGGTGAGAGATCTGGAGAATGTGCTAGCCATGGCAGCAGTCGAACATTTTCTGTATCCAGAAAGGCCTGTACAGGACCTGCAACATGCGGTCGTGCATTATCCTGCTGAAATGTGGGTTCGCAGGGATCAAATGAGGGGTAGAGGCACGGGTCCTAACATATCTGAAATGTAACGTGTACTGTTCAAAGTGCCGTCAATGCGAACAAGAGGTGACCGAGACGTGTAACCAATGGCACCCCATACCATCACGCCGGGTGATACACCAGTATGGCGATGACGAATACACGCTTTCGTGATGCTGTAAACAGAACCTGCATTCATCCAAAAAAATGACGTTTTACTATTCGTGCACCCAGGTTGGTCGTTGAGTACACCATCGCAGGCGCTATTGCCTGTGGTGCAGCGTCAAGGGTAACCGCAGCCATGGTCTCCGAGCTGATAGTGCATGCTGCTGCAAACGTCGTCGAACTGTTCGTCAAGATGGTTGTTGTCTTGCAAACGTCCCCATCTGTTGACTCAAGGATCGAGACGTGGCTGCACGATCCGTTACAGCCATGCGGATAAGATCCCTGTTATCTCGACTGCTAGTGATATGAGGCGGTTGGGATCCAGCACGGCGTTCCGTATTATCCTCCTGAACCCACCGTTCCATATTCTGCTAACAGTCATTGGATCTCGACCAACGCGAGCAGCAATGTCGCGATACGATAAACCGTAATCGCGATAGGCTACAATCCGACCTTTATCAAAGTCGGAAACGTGATGCTACGCATTTCTCCTCGTTACACGAGGCATCACAACAACGTTTGAGCAGGCAACGCCGGCCAACTGGTGTTTGTGTATGAGAAATCGGTTGGAAACTTCCCTCATGTCAGCACGTTGTAGGTGTCGCCACCGGCGCCAACCTTTGAAAAGCTAATCATTTGCATATCACAGCATCTTCTTCTTGTCGGTTAAATTTTGCATCTGTAGCACGTCATCTTCGTGGTGTAGCAGTTTTAATGGCCAGTAGTGTAGTTTATATATTTGAAAGTATGGACGATAAGAAAAAAAATTGTGACAATCGCTGGCAGTTTGTACACTATGAAAGGAAAAAATCACATAGACATAACGCAGTGGGTAATAACCGACAATTACGAACATAGTAGAAGCAACATTTTATTTGCAGTCACCTACAGTGTTGGTTGACACATCTCTTCCCCACCTTGTACATTTCTTTCAAGAGGCCTACTTTTTTCTGAGGTTATTTTAAATACCTTCACTGCTTTCAGGAATGTGTCTCGCAACTCCAAGAAAATGCATATTTTTGTCACCAAATGTGTTTCGCTTTATGAAAATAAAATCAGTGATGTTAATGAAACGTATCTACCATTGGGTTTCCTTTCTACTTCTAAAAGCAGTTCATTACACAACATTTTGATGTTAGTACTTACGATTTTTGTTCACACGTTTAGAAATACAGAAGTAATTACATTTTTTTTTTTTTTTTACAACTTAGGTCTGCACTTAGACTTGATACCTCAAAAATTTGTCAGGGAAAAATGCTAAAACTTGTCTGGAAAAAAGGGAATTTCACTTGGAGGAAAGTTGTGGCAACCTTGTAATAAGTTTCAATTTTCAGTCTCATTGCAGCATTGTTATTAAGATAGGGTATAAGAATGTAATGGGTTTGAATCATTGCATGTCAGTCATCCATGAACTGCAAAATCTTACGCCCCATTCAGACACATTTTCGAAAGGGAAAAAAGGTACATAGCATAACACAAAAAAAAACGAAAAAATGGACTCGCTCAGTAAGGATGTTGTACAAACTTAATTATGTATGTAGACAGTTCATACGTTCCGGGAATAGAGAATCTCGATTATTTTCACATGTTATCGACATTGGTCCTGGCAAGATACCGATCCCAGGGATTAAGAGATTTTCGAGAATGTTTTCATTTCAATAGTATAAATGTGACAAAGTCATGCAGGAAGCAGGTGACCAGTATTATTATTTTTATATTAATAATGAACAGCCTCAGTTGCACCGCTTACCTAGACTTTACGCAGGTTTCAGACGGGATAACCCAACGTTCTGCAGAATAACAGGGTCTACTGTTTGTCCATAGCGGAGTTCCAGTACAGCACACGTGGCTGCTGCATCGCGTGGGGCCGAGGCAGTGCCAGGTACCGTAAGTTTTACAGTCTGACGATAATTTGTGAATTTGTACTTTTTACTTGACGATGCCCACTATGGACAAACAGTAGATAATGTTATTCTGAAGAAGGATGGGTTATCCCGACTGAAACATAGGTAAATTCTAGATAAACGGTGCAACTGAGGCTGTTCTTTATTAAAATTGATATTTATACAGTTGTTGACAGGGCCGCAAAATGTTGAAGATATTTAAGTATTATTACTAAAGTAATTAGTAATTCTGAACTGAGGCTGACTGTGTATTTTTGCTTCACGTGCAACTTTGAACCACTTATGCACATGCAGTAATCGCATCTGGATATCTGGTGACGGCTAAATTCCCAAACGCAATACAGCCATTCCTTGCGCAATATTTGACGTTTAGTATTGCGACCCAGCCAACATGAACGCATAACTACTGATGTTGTAATTTCAAGTTCGATAACAATTTTCGTTTGATATAATTACAAATTATCAGTTTCCGGACTTTTCCTTTACGTGTACCATAAAACCTTGCTTCTTGCCAATTATGATAAGTGTAGGTCAACAGAAAATGCCCTCTAGGTCTGTATGCTTTACACCGTCAAGGGAACGCAACCGCAGTATGTGACAAAAATTTCAACTTGATACATCTCGCCGTTCCTGAAGCAAAGGATCTGCAACAGACAGACGAAAAACAAGCGTTCCGTTTTTTTCCCGATTGAGGAGCGGAATCGAAGAAAGAGAAAAAGCATTATTAGGTTGAGAGCATATGGTAGCTCCAGTTATAAAAGATTAAGTGGTATATTTAGACAAAAACATGGCACACTACTCTTAAAAATACAAAAAAGAAAGGCACCGAGATTCGAACTCGCGACTTCTACTATTCCTGCACGCTCATTATCGCTAGACTACTAAGCCCGACATTTGCTTTTTTATGCTTATGGGGGGGGGGGGGAGGGAGGGAGGATGATTTATTTAAATTGGTGTTGCTAGTTACAGGGCAGTAAAACGCCCAACTCGCATCAGAAACTCAGTTTATTGCTTTATTTGTATCACATATTCGAGCACAATTTCCATCTGTACTTGTGTAAACTTTTAACGCGCTAATCGCCATAGCTACGCTTACGTCTTTGGTCACGAGATATTTTTTTGTACGCCTACTGTCAAACTCTGTGTTACCTTTTGCGTCGGTAATCACCACGTGCTGATTATCCAAGTAGCAGCCGACAGTTCATAAATGTTTTACTTTTTATCAGCGCACCTTGTATGCACACATTCGACTTTGTACAGTTGTCAGAGATTATCAGCATTAACTTCCAAGCCATCCACAAGGAATCAAGAGTGGCATTAGAGCTGCCCTGAAGTATAGGCTGGTCTTCACGGTGGCATGAAATCTTGGTGCAAGCAGAAAATTTATAATTCTGACCTCAGGCGTAACGAGGTATCTCAGACTGAGTGACCTGCCCCCTGCTAAGCAGCACGGATTCCGAAAACATCGATTACGTGCAACCCGATTCGAACGACAGTCTGAAAGCCACGGATCAAGGCAGACGGGGGAAAACGGTGTTTACTGATTTCCGAAACGCATTTCACTCACAAGCACAACTGTGCTTATTAAGTGAATTGCGATTTGCATGATCTGTATTCTCGAAATACATGCTGGCTGGCGTTGAGGTCATTCTGTTTGACCTCAGAATATGTTCTACGGTACTACAACAAATCGATAGCGAAAAATAAAACTGTGGACTTAAACAAGCGAAAGAATACCGTACCCTATTACCGTGATGCCAAAGAGTCGCAGTTGTAGCAGCTGAAATCATACAAATACATTGTTGCAACATTTAGTAGGTATAAGAAATGTCACGACCACAATAGACTGAGTTGTAGGTAATGCAGCAAAACAGTGCAGCTGATGATCGCCGTGAATTTCCGCCAGCAAGTGGGCAGCCCCCTTGTAACTCAGGGCAGGCTGCCGTTTCTTGTGGTCGAACAGCCAACCCCTTACTGCATTCCACGATTACGCCCATGGCGAAGGCTGTGATACTGATACGAGAAGAATTTAGTGCACGAAGGCTGAGGGCTTACACATACACACTATGTTTGTTTAGGACTTTAGCTCACGTACTCTAAACACTTCCATAGTGGCAAATGATGAAAGGTTTCTGTTCCAGTAGTGTTCTGCAGCGTTGGCTCTTGCTATACCGTGCTCAGTTGTCTGTGTTTTGCCTTGCAATGCATAACACACTCATCCACTCGCAGCTACAACTTTTATTTATCATCATCCCAATGAACCATGGACCTTGCCGTTGGTGGGGAGGCTTGCGTGCCTCAGCGATACCGTAGGTGCAACAACAACGGAGGGGTATCTGTTGAGAGGCCAGCCAAGCGTGTGGTTCCTGTAGAGGGGCAGCAGCCTTTTCAGTAGTTTCAGGGGCAACAGTCTGGATGATTGACTGATCTGGCCTTGTAATACTAACCAAAACGGCCTTGCTGTGCTGGTACTGCGAACGGCTGAAAGTGAGGGGCATGCAGCTTTACTGTGTGGTTAAATGATGATGGCGTCCTCTTGGGTAAAATATTCTGGAGGTAAAATGGTCCCCCATTCGGATCTCCAGGTGGAACTACTCAGGAGGTCGTCATTATCAGGAGAAAGAAAACTGACCTTCTACGGATTGGAGCGTGGAATGTCAGATCCCTTAATCGAGTAGGGAGGTTAGAAAATTTAAAAAGGGAAATGGATAGGTTAAAGTTAGATATAGAGGGAATTGGTGAAGTTCGACGGCAGGAGGAACAAGACTTTTGGTCAGGCGAATGCAGGGTTATAAATACAAAATCAAATAGGGGTAATGCAGGAGTAGGCTTAATAATGAATAAAACATTAGGAGTGGGGGTAAGCTACTACAAACAGTGTAGTGAACGCATTATTGTGGCAAAGATAGACACGAAGCCCACGCCTACCACAGTGGTAAAAGTTTATATGCCAACTAGCTCTGCAGATGACGAAGAAATTGAAGAAATGTATGATGAGATAAAAGAAATTATTCAGATAGTGAAGGGAGACGAAAATTTAATAGTCATGGGTGACTGGAATTCGGTAGTAGGAAAAGGGAGAGAAGGAAATGTAGTAGGTGAATATGGATTGGGGGGAAGAAATGAAAGAAGCAGCCGTCTGGTAGAATTTTGCACAGAGCGTAACTTCATCATAGCTAACACTTGGCTCAAGAATCATAAAAGAAGGTTGTATACATGGAAGAACCCTGGAGGTACTGACAGGTTTCAGATAGATTATATAATGGTAAGACAGAGATTTAGGAACAAGGTTTTAAATTGTAAGACATTTCCAGGGGCAGACATGGACTCTGACCGCAATCTATTGGCTATGAATTGTAGATTAAAACTGAAGAAACTTCAAAAAGGTGGGACCTGGATAAACTGACTAAACCAAAGGTTGTACTGGGTTTCAGGGAGAGCATAAGGGAACAATTGACAGGAATGGGGAAGGAAATACAGTAGAAGAAGAATGGGTAGCTTTGAGGGATGAAATAGTGAAGGCAGCAGAGGATAAAGTAGGTAAAAAGATGAGTGCTGCTAGAAATCCTTGGCTAACAGAAGAAATATTGAACTTAATTGATGAAAGGAGAAAATATAAAAATGCAGTAAATGAAGCAGGCAAAAAGGAATGCAAACGCCTCAAGAATGAGATCGACAGGAAGCGCAAAATGACTAAGCAGGGATGGCTAGAGGACAAATGTAAGGATGTAGAGGCGCATATCACCATGGGCAAGATAGATACTGCCTACAGTAAAATTAAAGAGAACCACTTGTATGAATATCAAGAGCTCAGATGGAAACCCAGTTCTAAGCAAAGAGGGGAAAGCAGAAATGTGGAAGGAGTATATAGAGGGTCTATACATGGGCGATGTACTTGAGGACAATATTACGGAAATGGAAGAGGATGTAGATGAAGGTGAAATGGGGGATGTGATACTGTGTCAAGAGTTTGACAGAGCAGTGAAAGACCTGCGTCAAAACAAGGCCCCCGGAGGAGACAACATTCCATTAGAACAACTGACAGCCTTGGGAGAGCCAGTCCTGACAAAACTCTACCATCTTGTGAGCAAGATGTATGAGACAGGCGAAATACCCTCAGACTTCAAGAAGAATATAATAACTCCAATCCCAAAGAAAGCAGGTGTTGACAGATGTGAAAATTACCGACCTATCAGTTTAATAAGTTTTGGCTGCAAAATACTAACGCAAATTCTTTACAGGTGAATGGAAAAACTAGTAGAAGCCGACCTCGGGGTAGATCAGTTTGGATTCCGTAGAAATATAGGAACACGTGAGGCCATACTGACCCTACGACTTACCTTAGAAGCTAGATTAAGGAAAGGCAAACCTACATTTCTAGCATTTGTAGACTTAGGGAAAGCTTTTGAAAATGTTGACTGGAATACTCTCTTTCAAATTCTGAAGGTGGCAGGGGTAAAATACAGGAAGCGAAAGGCTATTTACAATTTCTACAGAAACCAGATGGCAGTTGTAAGAGTCGAGGGACATGAAAGGGAAGCAGTGGTTGGGAAGGGAGCTAGACAGGGTTGTAGCCTCTCTTCAAAGTTATTCAATCTGTATATTGAGCAAGCAGTAAAGGAAACAAAAGAAAAGTTCAGAGTAGGTGTTAAAATCCATGGAGAAGAAATAAAACATTTGAGGTTCGCCGATGACATTGTAATTCTGTCAGAGACAGCAAAAGACCTGGAAGAGCATTTGAATGGAATAGATAGTGTCTTGAAAGGAGGAAATAAGATGAACATCAACAAAAGCAAAATGAAGATGTTGGAATGTATTCGAATTAAGTTGGGTGATGCTGAGGGAATTAGTTTAGGAAATGAGACACTTAAAGTAGTAAAGGAGTTTTGCTATTTGGGGAGCAAAAGTAACTGGTGGTGGTCAAAGTAGAGGGGATATAAAATGTAGACTGGCAATGGCAAGGAAAGTGTTTCTGAAGCAGACAAGTTTGTTAACATCGAGTATAGATTTCAGTGTCAGGAAGCCGTTTCTGAAAGTATTTGTATGGAGTGTAGCCCTGTATGGAAGTGAAACATGGATGATAAGTAGTTTGGATAAGAAGAGAATAGAAGCTTTTGAAATGTGGTAGTACAGAAGAATGCTGAAGATGTGATGGGTAGATCACATAACTAATGAGGATGTATTGAATAGGATTGGGGAGAAGAGAAATTTGTGGCACAACTTGACTAGAAGAAGGGTTCGTTTGGTAGGACATGTTCTGAGGCATCACCAATTTAGTATTGGAGGGAGACCAAGAGATGAATACACTAAGCAGATTCATAAGGATGTAGGTTGCAGTAGGTACTGGGAGATGAAGAAGCTTGCACAGGATAGAGTAGCATCAAACCAGTCTCAGGACTGAAGACCACAGCAACATTCCAATGATCACATTTGTGCGGTATTAATATGAATCTATCTTATGTTTAATACAATATACAACAATTAACTGTTTTTATAACACAAGGGATTATGTGCTGGACAGGCATATTCCTTGATGAAATTTCATTTGTTACATGAAATTAAATCCTTATACAGTTGTGCAGAGCTATTCACCTATGCTGTAATAACATTTGTCAAGCATGTGGTTCTTTATAACAGTTTTAAATTTATCCTAATTTTCCAGCTCTTTGATATGTTTTGGTAGTGCATTAAAAAGTTTGATGCCTTGATTACATACATGTTTCTGACTTTGGGTCCTTGTTACAGCTTGTAAGGGGAGATCTGTACATTGCCGTGTATGGTAATCGGTACTGGTTTTCATTTTGTCCTGAGTACTTTTGATCACCAACAGACATTTCAGAATGTATAATGATGGAATTGCTAAAATTTTCAATGCTTTAAAAAGGGAACCTACAACGTGTTTGATGTGGGCTCTGGGTCATTATCTAAATAGCACGTTTTTGTAATTTGAAATTCTCATTTAGACTACAATTTGTTTTTCCCCAGGATAGTGTCCCATAGGCCGCAATTGACTGAAAATAGCCAAAATATACTAATCTGGTACAGCCATTACTACAAACTCTTGCAATTATTCTAAGTAAAAACATGCTGAATTTAGTTTTAGTGCTAAGCTCACCACATGGTCCTTCCAGTTTATCTTCTCATCAATGTGCAAACCCAGAAATTTTGCACACTGTACTCTTTCAGGTTGTTTCCCTACATAGTGAGATGTAGGTCGTCATGTTCACTTATTCTTCCATACTGCACATAATTATTTTTTTTTGCATTCAGTGTTAGCTTGTTTGCACTGAGCCATTTTTGTGTATCTTGTAGGAGATAGTCCACAGTACTGTGCAATGACTGCTTCATATAACAAACAATTAAACTAGTATCATCAGCAAATAACACGATTCTAGCTTTTCTCTCTGACACCCGAATAAAATTAATGTAAATGGGGAACAGCAAGGCGCCTAATACACTTCTTTGGATCAGATCTTAGTGTAATATTTTGGTGCTGTAATTTCAACCACCTGCATCCTCTTTCCAGATAAGACTCATGCCACTGTTTTTTCCAGTCCTCTGATACCTATAGCTTCAAGCTTTTCCAAAAGTATGCTGTGGTCAACAGTGTCAAAGGCTTTTGACAGATCTAGATTTATCCCAACAACACTTTCTCCCTCTCCAAATTTACTAATTATGTCTTTTGTGTATTCCAGTACAGGTGTTTTGGTACTTCTCCCAGCTAGAAATCCATGCTGATTACTGATTATCACATTCCACAATTAAGATAATGTGTGACTCTATATTTCATTAGTATCACTAAAACCTCAGAGAACGTTGGGAGAAGTGAGACAGGTCTATAGTTTCCTGTTTTAAACTTATCACTCTTTTTCAGCAGGGGAACGACTTTAGAAATTTTCAGTTTCTGTGGAAAAAAACTTGCATATTTTGTGACAGAATACAGTTGGTATGCTACACTGGGTTTTTTCTTTATTGTGTAGATACACGGTCTGGTCCATCACATTAATGTTACCGAAATCGACATATAGTAACCACTCAGAGATGACAGACGGCACAACTAGCAGTGAACGGTATATAAAGCATGTTGGGAGCCACAGGAAATAGTGCAGTTGTCATTGTAAGTAGGAGACAAGATGATGTCAACATGTGCATGGTCATTGGCTTTTGGGGAAAGGGTGGAAGCATTTTGGAAAGACTAAGTCTGTAAACTGTTCGCATGTCAGTGTGGTTAAAGTATACTGTGCTCAGCAAAATGGCGCTATTCAGAATCGGTGCCGAGGCTACTGTGCTGCAGTCGTGGGCCGTAGATGACAGGGGTAAATGTCAGCTGCAGAGACATGCAGCTGTTGAACAACTGACCACCCAGATGAACCAAGAGCCTTTTCAAATGACAGATGGCCATTGTCGTGCACATTGTTAAATGTCTGAAAGCAAAACACACTGCAACCACTGTCAGAAGGGGGCACACCAGGGGAGGGGGTCTGTGGCATTCCCTGGGTGTTGATGCTATTGTGGGAGGCACAATGGATCAACAGATGTATCCATCTGTCCTCGAGAGCCGTGTTCACCCATACACACAGTTTGTTTTTATTCAGCATAGTGACATTTACCAGCAGTACAATGTAACACAGCTTGCAGTGTACATGTGTGGTTCAAACAGCAACAGGACGAGTTTATCATATGCCCCTAGCCACTGAAGTCATCGGATGTAAACCAACTGAGAATCTGTGGGAACCTCTCTGCCAGGCTGTATTCCCCGTGGATCCTCACATGAAAAACCAAGAACAGCTTGAATTGGCAATGAAATCAGTATGGCTCCACACCCCTGTTAGAACAGAACCTCACAGCCACGTGAGGGGGCCCCAGTTTGATTCCCAGCTGGATACAGGATTTTTGTCTCCTCGGAAAGTGCGCGTTGTGTTGTTCTTGTTATCAACAAGCAAGTCTCAAAAGCAGCATAAAACAAAAAGAATTGCAGTAGGCAACTGATCAAGCCCAGATGGGGTCTGCCAGTCATTAATGCCATATGATCATTTCATTTAATCTCTTCCTGCATGTCTCGCAATGGTGTGCACCGCGAAAAGAGGTTATTCGAGGTTTTGACGGGTAGTCACATTAACGTGTCTGGACAGTGTATTTTCAGAAGAAATGAAGGTAGCAAACTAAATAAATCATAATTACATTATTACTCCACAGTGAGCCGCAGGAGACCAAGGGTCCATTGTACCAAAATACTCATAAAACATCCTTGAACCACCAACTGAATTTTGTCGGCGGAGTTCATTTCACCCTTTATGTAGGAGAAAATGAAAAACCTCCATAAACAATCTCAGAGGAGCCTCATATCTGATGTACACTGATAAGATATCATTCCAGTTGCTACTTTGGACTTCTGATCACTGTATGTTTCTGAGCAAAGGCCATAATGTTCAGACTTTTGTGACCAATCTGGACAAAAGCTTTTAAATTTTGAAAAAATATCCTTGTTTATAGCCCATCACATTTAGCATACTTGGCTATTGCTCCCTCTTTGGTACGTTTCCCTTTCTACTGCTCTAGATGGAATGAAGTGATCATATGGACGTTGATACCTAGGAGTCACTTGCTGGGTAAGGTGCAGGTCTTTTCTGTTGACCCCATGGTGGGTTACTTTCATGCTGGCGATGATGAATCGATGATATGTTGTCCTTATCACCCACACCCTGAGCATAGAGAATGTGTGACATGGCAGTCAGATGTGCTGACCACTCAGTGAAGTGGGTCGATAGGTGCTACTCTAGGTTATTTGCCTCCCCTCCTCACATATTTTATAATGTGCCTTTTACATGCTCTTTTGTCAAGCCTTCTCGCATGGGACTATTCTCTCCCAACTAATATGCCAATACCGGGGGACAACAATGACTGTTACCTCAAAGCTAACCCATGTCCAACCTGTTCTACATGCCTGTCCAGTTCTCAGCAGCACATTCTTTGGACAAAATGTGACCTATCTTCATACACATGTTACTTGATGGTATATGTAAGCGAACAATGTGTCTATTGCTTCTTGTACAAGGTGTATCTGGAAAGTTTGGTGAATGGTCTCAGAAAATGAAGGGAACATAAATTACAAAGTAATCCCCATTAGCTACAAAACACTTCTGACATTTGTTGTAAAGCTATAGGAATCTGTCTGCAAACAATTCTTGTGTAGTCACTGAACACACAGTTGTCATGCATTGTTGGATATCTGCGCTATTATAGATGAGAGGCGGAGCCACCAGTACAATCCACAGATCAAGCAACAGTGTTCATCATCTTCCCTGCCTCCCAAAAGAAGTTTGATAAAAAACTCTGGGATTAAGACATATCAATCACAATTTTTGATGGAAATGGCTTGATCCATGATGAATTTGTACCTGTGGGATGTTGGGAAGACAATGAACACCATATCACTTCCTGCTGCAAGGTCTGTGGATAGTACTGACAACATCAGGTATCATCTCCGGCAATGATGCAGACATCCAGCATGGTGTGCCCATGGTGCTTTAAGTGATTCCACGAGAAGTGTTGGCTGGCCATTTCCTACAGCTTGACAACTGAAGTCGGAAGTCTGTTGTAGGTAATGGTGATTACTCTGAAGGCCGGTAAAAGCATTTTGTTTATAACTCTTGTTTCTTTCCGAGACAATTCATCAAATGTTCAGATGCATTTTGTACAGTCTAAGACATAAAAAAGGCTCTACAAAGGAATTTTCTGAATGGGATGGAGACCAGTAGGAGTGATGTACAAGAACCAACAAACAAATCATTACGTTCTCAGAAAAACTGGATTATTTATTCCACAGAAAGAGCTTCACAAATTGAGCAAGTCAATAACACATTGTTCCACCTCCAGCTTTTATGCAAGCAATTATTCAGCTTGGTATTGATTGACAGAGTTCTCATGAGGGATATTGTGGCAAATTCTGTCCAGTTGGTGTAGTATATTGTGAAAATCCCCAGCTAGTTGGAGGCTCCAGCCCATAATGCTCCAAACATTCTCAGTTGGAAAGAAATTCAGTGACCTTGCTGGCCAAGGTAGAGTTTGAAAAGCATGAAAGAAGCTCTAGAAATTCTTACCATGCACGTGCTGGCATTATATTGCTGAAATGTAAGCCAAGTTTGGTGGCGCAGATCCTTTGTACGAGCATCTACCTGTCAACTGGTTGCAGCAGGAAATCCGAGCGGAGACCTAATGTACTGCAACTCGCATCAGGCTGCATACAATTTAACTATTTTAAGTATCACGAAAAAATCTTAATTTTGAATGAAATATGGAAATACCGGAAAAACTTTTGTAAATTCTGAACACTGATAATGTAGACGTTCACTGCCAAGCCCGTGCTAATCTTAACATTGTCATGCACAAATCCTTTCATTTATGTTAGCAAGTTTACGTTGACATATTTCCCGAAATCTGAAGAGCTACTAAGCATGGATTGTCCTTAATAGTATGGCAAGCATTTCCATTTAAGATTATCAGTGTGCAATGCACTCACGATTATAGTCACCAATCTGCCACGTGGAATTACTGTGTTTTCTCTTACGCAAAGTTACTTAGAAAACTGAACTTTCTAAAAAACACACCAGAATATTTGTGCTACACATTTAAAAACTGGCAAACTGTAACTTCCTTTGCATCTCATACTACATGTGACCATACCATTTGAAGGCAGGGCTCTGAATCCTTACACTGCCGTAAGCTTTCTATATATCCAAGAGAAAAGATGCACGAAGAATACTATGACCAATCAGAAAGTACCAGTTTTCTTTAAGGCCAATAGAAAAACGTTATTCTCCCACATTAGTCCACGCTTTTCATGACTTTCCCAAAATAAATACTAAACATTGTGATACTTTACATTATTAACAAAGTATGAACCATTTTCATTTGCACTTGAACTGGCTTTCCTTTCAGCATAAACTTACTTAACATATTATGATACTAAACTCCCCACTGTACAGTGTACATCAGCAGAACAATGATCTACATATTTACTATAGACCTCATTCACATTGCTATAAGCTTATACAAAATAGTACAAACATAAACAAACAAAAGAGCCATCAAGAAATAAACAGAAAAATTCCCAAAAACATTCTCTTGAAAGTCTGTGCACTACCTGACTCTGGTGTTTGAAAATTAGAACTACGTACTCGACTGAACTGTTTGAGACTGTCTGTCACTGTACAGGAGTGAGTCACTCTCCTGATACACCGGGGCAATATAAGGCGCCACTCCTCACAAGGATGGCTTGCTATGAAAGGCAACATAATGGTACTTAGAACATTGTTTTATGCTGTAAGAAAGCCACAGATGAAAACCAAAAAGAGGTCCTTCTACAAAATACAAATGGAATCCCAGTCAATCACTCCTGGTTATCAGGTATTAGTCAGGTTGGTTCATGTCTTTGCCGGCCATTGGTTTCAGTTCAATCCACTCCCGTCATTGAAATTCCAGTCGAAAGAAGTTCCTGGAGATGACCCGATAATCAAATGCAATCGTCTGTGGTGCCATTAGTTTTGTAGCAAGATCCCTTCAGTTTTCATCCACTGTGCTACACCCCGTTTTATTGCCCTTCATTGCAGACGACATTGAGTTAACATTTCAGTCAGATATGCCTACCTGCATATGAGAAGAGCTTCTACTGCTAGTCTTTATGCTTTCCGAGACCTGCTATGCCCAATTGAGAATGGAGTGCTATGGGCAGGGCCCTCCAAACATATTGGGATTTCAGTGCTCCAGTCCACAATTTAGACAGAATTTGGCATGACATCCCCCAGGAGCACATCCAACAACTGTATCAACCCGAATTACTGCTTGCGTATGGGCTGCAGGTTGTCAATGCATTAAAGACTCCCTCAGTTTGTGATGCTCTTCCTGTTGAATAACTCATCCAAGTGTTCTGAAATTGTAATCATTTGTTTCTCATCACATCTACTCGTTTCAACCCTTTGGATAATTCCTGTGTGCTGCAACTTTCTTCTTTCCTTGGAGTGTACTTAAAAAATTGTGTAAACAGCCTTGTAAGCTCACCATCTTAAAAGAGCACACAGGCCCCTTTGAAATTCTGTAGATGGAGTGGAACTGATACCTGCCAGTTATCTGAGCCTTCACTGCTGACATAAGCCACATCATTGAAGAGGTGTGTATGTGCCAGTTGATTATAAGGAATCAGTGTAGTACAATGGATTGAAACCACAGATTAGAGCTATTGTCTTTGGATGTGCCAACAAATTAAGTTGCCCAATTTGTTGGTGCATCAGTGAAGACTATCGAGCTTGTCTACAAGGAATGTTGAACCACATAATAATAAAAGTGGCCTCATTAAGATCCTAACTCATAGTTAGTCATAGAGATGAATGTTATATGTTTCCATTGACAGTCAGTCTCAAACACAACAGAGATCACTGCAGACCCATGTCTACTAGTTTTCAGCCAAATACTGTGATGGCAAGTTGCATGCAATGGGTCCCTTGCAGAAGACTACTGAGGCATAAAAATGTACATGTTGTCAGTGGAGCAAATACCACGTAAACTGGACAGTAGGTGACTTGAGATGTGTGGTGGTTTTGCCTCTTTCTGAGAACATATCAAGGGCTCTGACAGCACAATAAGGTTTTTAACCTGCAATGGGCAGAGGATATACAGAGTGTCTCAAAAGTTACAGCATCCAAACTAATTAGACCTAAGGTATTCACACCATGTTTGGCTTATGTGACATAGTGTCACAAAGATTTTATGCAGGTTAATCAATTTCAACATTGTACCCACCACCACTGGTGCACACATTTCCAGTCTGTTATCAGGATCTATGCACATTCAGCACATTATGTCTGCATCACCTGTGGCAAGGGCAGAAATGATTTTGTTCATTAACTTTTTGATGTGGTTGACAGCTGCTTGGTAGACTCTGTCCTTGGTGTATGCTGATAGAAACAAGCCCATCTTTCTAATGCCTGGTGGCCTAGAACACCAGGGAATAGGACCACCCCTGCCAATTCAGCATACCTCGTAACACCTGGTCCGCAACAGTTTGAGCCCAATGTGGCAGTGCACCATATTACTGGAAAAAGACTGTCTCTCAGGAGTCAGCCAGTCATAGTAACGTTTTATTTTCCTGAGGAAAAAATGGTCCCAGAATACCATCAACCGCCCAACAACACAACACATTCACTATCATGTACCTCTCCACCACAGTATGTGGATTGGTTGTGCCGGCAGTTGGTAAGATACCATTATCTTCTCACAGGATATGTATATACTGTGAATTGCCAACAAAACTGGCACAATCATGCATATACAAATACAGGGATATGTAATCATACCGAATATGGCACTGCAGTCGGCAATGCCTATATAAGACAACAAGTGTCTGGCACAGATGTTACATTGGTTAGTGCTGCTACAATGGCATCTTGTCAAGATTTATGTGAATTTGAATGTGGTGTTATAGTGGGCGCACGAGCAATGGGACAAATCATCTCCAAGGTAACAATGAAGTGGTTATTTTTCCCGTATGAGCATACAGTGAATATCAGGAATCTGGTAAAACATCAGATCTCCGACATTGTTGCAGCCGAACAAAGATCCTGCAAAAACGGGATCAACAACTGAAGAGAATCATTCGAAGTGACACCCTTCTGCAAATCTTTAAATGTTGGGCCATCAACAAGTGTCAGAGTGTGAACCATCATCGATATGAACTTTTGTAGCTGAAGGTCCACTTGTGTACCCTTGATGACTGCACGACACAAAGCTTTATGATTCACCTGGGGCCATCAACACCAATATTGGACTGTTGATGACTGGAAACATGTTGCCTGGTTGGACGAGTCTCACTTCAAACTGTCACACAGATGGACACGTACAGGCATGGAGACATCCTCTTGAATCCATGGACACAGCATGTCAGTAGGGGACAGTTGAAGCTGGTGGAGGCTCTAAATGGAAAAGTACTGTGACGCTATGAAGAAATAAAGTGCCGATTCATCAAGAGCCATAGCTGTGGTTGTATGTGTGCTCTGTGCCTCGCCGCCCGTCAACCGCCGCATCGATACAAACAGGTTGAAACTTTTAGTACTGTATTGTTATGGACCAGTGTTACTTTTGTTCCATACTGTTCAATAACAACTTAAATTTTACCAGAACTTTCCTATCATTTAATTATCCTCACAACTAACCTAGACAGGGTCCTTTCCAAATGTTGTGCAATCCGAGTGTCCCGAGATAAAAAATTAAAGTTTGTGTTAATAATAATTACCTGCAGACCTAACTATGTTAGAATGGTGTTTAAAGAATTGTTTTGTTAATGAACAATGAAGGTGTGACAAAGTTGGAAGATAACTTTAATACTGATTTAGTAATGAAGTTTTATTATTTCGAGACAGATATAAAGGTATTTAAATGAGTAGGAAATAAGATGAAAAGAGTAGTAACTCATATATTGGAAATCTTGAGCGCATAATGGTGTCAGTAATTAATTTTTGTTTAATACAGTGATCATAACAGTTTCAAGGCCCCCCACCCCTTTTCTTTTTTATTCATTAATTTGAATTCTGAAGTGTTCTAAATTGATTTGACCAGCAAAAGTTAAAGTCAATATAAAAGCCAAAAATTTTTCAGTGTTTTATCTTTATTAAAATTGACATTTTGTTTGTGGCTCGAAATTGCTATTTCTAGGGTAACCTATGCCTGATTTTAATCAGATCAATAGACAGTACGAAATTTTGTAGTAAACATTATATGGATAATCCATATATACATAACAGTACACTATAAGTACAGAAAGTGAAATTATCAGTTCAATAGATTTTTCTGGTTCTAAAATTCACTATATTATGCAGTGTTACTACGTGTTGTTTTGCATGAATGTACATCAACATGTACAGGAAAGAAACTCAGTTAATGCCTAATTAGGCTGGCGACCGTATTATTAACAAATTGGTAGCATCTTCTGTGTTGCTTTTTGTCCGTTCTGACGTGTAGTTGCATTTTGAACTTGCTTCACGTATCATTGTTATTACAGAGTGGGTGTAAGTCTGATTTGCCTCCATTCAGGTACACGCGGTCAGTATCTATACAAATATCCTTTCTCGTAAGGTGAAGCCCGTTAACTTACCATAGTACAGGCTTTAATGAGTATCGTGTGCCCCAAGCGCAACACGTTTACAATACAACTTGAAGAGGTTGGCAATTTGGTATTAAATCTTCCACAAGGAAGGTCAACTTATTACAAAAATGGTCTTCCTGTTTGGGAGTGGTTGTCCAGAAATTGGTTGGTTTAATTTATGTATTACAGCAGGATTGTATTCATACTGGAGGCAGCTGATTTTACAATTTTTGTTTCTTTTTATCTTTCACTTGTATCCATTGGGTCTTTAAGCATGTGATTAAACATTCTTCTGAAGAACGCTTTTTTATATTGATCTGGATAGCAAGAAGGGTTATGTATGGTAACAGTGGTAATTGTAGCATTTCTATATAAGGCTTTGTTAATGTCATCTGGTGTTTCATTTCTACAGTGAAGTGAAGTGAAGTGAATTTTGTGGTGTAATTTATTAATTTCTTCAGCTAGATTTTCTATTTCCTTTGGTTGTTCTGTTGAAAAGGATGAAATGAGTGTGTTGCAATTTTCTGTATTTACACTGAATAAACATACGTAATCTAGGTCCCTACAGCTGTTGCGCTATAATCTAGTGCAAATTGCTGCACATAAGAAAGGGATTCTGAACTCGTGTCCATAAGCTGCACTCATATGCAATACTTTTGGTTGTCATTCAGTACAGTGGTTCTACCTGACAGCAGTTTCTAGCGACTTAATGCATTACTATCCCAATAGTAATTTTTGCCACACTTTGTGTGTTTCAGGACCTGCGCAACCTGCCAAGCAGAACACTGCCGCCCCCCGATGTAAGCACGGGGGTTAGAATGCTTTCGAGTCTCGCAGGCACACCACTAACAAGGTTTTGCCTCCTGCTGATCACCGAACCCACAGACAGTCTGGCTTTCTTTTTGTGAAAGTGAAAGTTGAACCAATGTGGGTGCTATGATTGTCAGTTTCTATTAACATGACACAAGCAGAGTGGCAGGTATTATAAAAAACGGAAAGGAAAAGAGGTCCCATATCTTGGTTAACTGTTGTTTACTTCTTTGATTTGTTAAGCAATGCACTAATCACAGCAGAATGCCAAAGTTATAAATTGTATGAGGTGAAGTGAGATATTACACTTGAAATCATTACAGCCCACTATAAACTAGTGATTGCTTCTCCCAAGTGATCAAAATGCAGTCCATAAAGAAACCTGCATTATTCCATTAGGCAGTGGGTCATTGATGTTTAGTATGCTTGAGAGCTGTTCTTTGTTCACGCAGTTAGTGATCAACAGAGTGTTGCTCATGAAAAATGACATCTTAGGCATGTATTGGCCTAACGAAAACTCCCAGTTAGTGAGCAAAATATGTCTTTAAACATAATTAATTCCAAATGCAGTCATTTGAACTTTTTACTCACTGAGGCCAGAATTCCTCTAAGGTTTGAGAAGGATGTAGACACACCTGTTACGTGTTCTGATAAATGTGTAAATTCGTTGTCCATCTGGCATGGCAGTTCACAATATTTTTTCCCTTTCTTCTGGTGTGTGGCCTGTTCTCTTGTGCCCCTAGTCAAGAGGACTGTCATGGTCTTAAATAGTCCTTGATTGGCATACATAATCCGTACATTGTGCCACTAGATCTTTCAAAGGAAGATAAACATTTTGCTGTCTCTTCTCAGCCTTGAGAACCCAGTTCCAGGCACCACCTAGATTATATAGCCACTGGCCTGATTGGAGTGATTCTCACACATTCTAATTTCTCATTTCATTGACTTTTAGTTTTCTCTTTGCTTTCCACTAAATCACAAGTTCTAGAAAACTTGTCTCTTAAGCACTGCCTCATAAAATTCAGTAAAATGTATGCTCCCAACATAAGGTAACTCTGCTTGGCAGGAACCACACAGAAGACCTGACAATTTAGTTTGATTTTGGAGTAGAACAACTGGTGTTGGCAGTAAACATTTTTATAATTTTGGTGTGGAGCAACCTTACTTACCTTCTATTGTTGTGACAGAAGTACTAATAAAGAGTTAACATCTGTTATAAACTTGTTTGGACCAAGTACAGTATTTCTACAGTGTCTGCTAGGATGCCATTGTTTATCAATGAACAATATAAACCACATAAAAGTAAATGAGAACAACAGGGTTTAGGAACATACTTGGCACAACCATTGTAGTGGAAGTGCTTCTGCTGTGAATGTTTCTAACTGGATGATAATAAGACCATGGTCAGTACTGGAACCTGCAAGATATTGGTAATTACTTGTACTTGGCGGTCGTTCCCTGAAAGTACCTTATCTTGCTTCTGCCCTAATATAAAAATGAAATAGAATGTCTTCCAGTGTAGAGCCTCTTGTAGAATTTTAACATTTTAAGGTAGTTCCTAGAACATGTTTCAGTATTCGGGTTGCAAAAGAAATTTTAGGAGCATCTGTCAATATTTTCATATAAAAACAAAGATGAGGTGACTTACCGAACAAAAGCGCTGGCAGGTCGATAGACACACAAACAAACACAAACATACACACAAAATTCAAGCTTTCACAACAAACTGTTGCCTCATCAGGACAGAGGGAAGGAGAGGGGAAGACGAAAGGAAGTGGGTTTTAAGGGAGAGGGTAAGGAGTCATTCCAATCCCGGGAGCGGAAAAAAGCTTTTTTCCGCTCCCGGGATTGGAATGACTCCTTACCCTCTCCCTTAAAACCCACTTCCTTTCGTCTTCCCCTCTCCTTCCCTCTGTCCTGATGAGGCAACAGTTTGTTGCGAAAGCTTGAATTTTGTGTGTATGTTTGTGTTTGTTTGTGTGTCTATCGACCTGCCAGCGCTTTTGTTCGGTAAGTCACCTCATCTTTGTTTTTATATATAAATTTTTCCCACGTGGAATGTTTCCTTCCATTATATTGATGTCAATATTTTCAGTTGTATAACTGGTGTCGAAATGTATGTACATGTTGTTCAACAGTATTCAGTTTGTAAGTATTTCAAGAGAGATGCTCTTTTTAATTTATTAAAGGCCACATCAGTAAAGTGGCAATCTATGGGATCAAATTGAGGCAAATGCTCTGAATACTTAAACGTTACTTCCAGTTGGTCAGAGAAATGCTGTTCTGCATGGTACAGTTTTAATGTCGAAACTGATAAGGCCTACAGATGCACTATTGGTTATTTATACTAAACACAAGCCTTACAACAAAATGAATAGCACTGAATGTAAACAAAATTTGAAAGAGGTTTTGTTTTAATGGTTAAGTGCTGGCACAGAATGCATTGACTTGTTTACTAACAAAGGTTACAGGCTCTGAGTTTTGTTTTGTCATCAAAGATGATAAGAGCTAATAAATTTATTGCCAATAACAATGAACATGAAGGAGTTATAAGTCTGTCTTGCATCGATTGGCCAAAATTGAAAACTGTAATTGGTTAATGTGAGAACAAGGGGACATAAGTTATTGTATCCACTGTGACAACTTAATCTGGATCTTAGTGAAACAAACTCAAATGAATACAGATATTATTTAGTTATACTAGTTCCCCTCAACAATGTAAAATTGCCTTTGGCTATGAGTTTTAGCATTATTGCAGCAAGAGAGAATGAATGTAAGGTATTTCAGTGTGTACAAATATTTTGGTGAATTTTCATTTTCAACAAGCAGTACATTCCGGTTGTAGCGTTGCTTGCTGTAGGCATACAATTTTAAATGTATTGGACCTAATTATTGTTTCTATTGTAAACATGACTAGTGTTAGTGTTCATATAAAAACAGTAGCACATATTATGTAGCTCTACTTGCTGAAGAGTTACTCAGGTCAGAATATTACAATCTATTTGTAGCCCACCTTATTGGTGAAATTACTGTAGATGTGAGGTTTCATTTAAGTTGTCATTTGGAACAGAAGCGCACAATAAAGTTTTTTGAGACCAGCAGAACTGCTTTTCACCCATGTATGTATGTATGTAGGTAGGTAGTTCTAACAATTTTTCATCCAGTGAGTCTTCCACCTAGCCTATGGTTTCAACACTATGTAGCAGTGACAGACTGCAGGTAGATGATAGACGACCGCCAAGTGACCATCGGCATACATCGATGTTTCTTAACCTAACTGTTTCTGTAAGTTGATCATAAAATTAACCTTTAAGTAATATTACGCATGTTGAGTAATAAAAATAATCAAGTATATAGTTGAACATTAAATAGTGTTCCATGGAACTGAAGTGCCAAATAATTAAAGAAGTAAAACAAAGACCACTGAATAAGACAGGACACAATGTTTCTTGTAACAAGTGTAGTGCATTGTTACTAAAGACATTTTCAGAGAAAATATATGTAATGTATGGTCACAAATTATAATGCAGTGTTTGTTAATGTTGTAACGTGCCTACGAAACATTTATGGTTGAAATTTACTGTTTTTTCTGTAAAAGATAGATGAATTAAAAAAAATGCTAATGTTCTTCTTAATTTTGTTGGTTCCTTTGTTCCCATTACCTATATGAGAAATATTAACAGTGAGGCTGTTTTGTTTTACTGTACAGCATGGAGTAATTACTTCGTAGCTTACCCCAGAAGTCTCATCACTAAATAATATCAGTTACATGAATATTATAATTGCACGGTTAAAAATGTTGTACTGCATGAAAGACATGGTAATTCTACAGAGTTGCAGTTGTACTACCTTTGAGCTGTGTACATTTTTAAGTTACAGGCGAGTATCGGCTTTATACTGTAAATGTCTTGGTAAGCTTTCCAGTGGAACAACCAGAAATCTGTGTGCAAATTAACGCCATGTAAGCAGTGTAGGTAATGGTGACAGCTCTTTTCATATACAGGGTGTATTAAAACAAAACAAAAAAAGACTACATACACACAATTTTCGAGTGTTTAGGAGAGAAAAAGAAGCTTTTTTATGTGACTGCCTCTAAATTTCTTTTTTATAGGGGGAGACGAGGTTGGTGTATGAAGCACTGCAGAAGAACTGGTTACCAGTTCAGTTGAATGCACTTGGTTGTTTTGAGCAAGCATATTCCAGTTGCGCCATAATGTAGACAGGCGATATTTTCAGAAATGCCCCTAAACCAATAGTCACACCATCTCTTGAGCAGTACTAACATCAAAACTTTAACGGATCGATATCAGGAACATGGTGCACACCAGTGACATGTAATGAAGTGTATCTCTATGTCCTCTGACCCCACAAATTCCTTGTAAATGTAGTTTTTTTTACACAATGTATAGAATTTTTTAGGAGCAGCTTCATTTCTAATGAACCAGCTTTAAACCCAACCAGGCCAGAGAGTAACAACCTCAGGATAAAAGCAAGTAGCTGTACGGGACAGAAGAGTTGGAGCTTGACTAAGGTAAGTCAGAAAGTACCTCTGTCCTTGAATCACATTACCTGTCATGACTAGAGAGTGTGTGTGTGTGTGTGTGTGTGTGTGTGTGTGTGTGTGTGTGTGTGTGTGTGTGTGTGTGTGTGTGTGTGTGTGTTGGGCACTCATTTTATCCCTGAAGACAAGTGGTAGAGACACTATTAAAAGTTGAGAGTTTTATCTGAAATGACACAGTCGTGTTCAGAAAAGACTTTTCTTTATGAATGCAGGAAGCCACCCTGTAAATGCTTGATAGGGTAACTAGTAGGTAACAACATATCCAGTTTAATGTCATGTATGTAATTAGGCAAAAGGGATCTGATAGTGTGACCTGAAGACTTGTTAAGTAATCGCTGAAGTCTGGTAACTTGAAAATATACAGGAGATGATCTGGAATTATTTTCAGTAGTATGGTAATATGAAGGGCTCATCAGTTTGTCAGACGGAACTGACATGTCAGAACCACAAGAAAGGTTGTTTAAAGAACACAAACATTATCTTTAGAGTATCAGTAAGTGTAGCTAATGGATCAGACAGTAGTAAAATTCAGAGCAGAAATGTATGTCGTTTACTTGTTGCTAGTGTGACTAAAATACCTATTTTCAGTGGGAGAGACTAAAGCATTGCAAGGTGTACGCTGTCTGCTCTCTTCTTCATAATTTAGACTTTGTATGACCCAAGATAAGCCAAGAAAGGTGACAAAAAGTGCCCCCACGTGTTCCTATGGGTTCACATCAGGCAAATTTGGTGCCGAGACATGAATGTAAATTCACTATTGTGCTCCTAAAACGAATGTAGCTCTGTTCTCGTTTTGTGACACCGTCAGTTATTCTGCTAGATGAGGCCACGAAGTGCGAAGACATGCTGGAGGTGCACAATAATGTTCTCAGCTGTTAGGGTGCCTTTGATTACTACCATAGTTGCCCTGTAAGTCCATGTGAATGTCCCCCCACTGAATGGTGTGCTCCGAAACACTTCAGCTTGCACCAGTCTTCTACTGTCATCAGTTCTGCCACAGATTGCACCTACCCTGATTTACAGATTGGGCAAGCCTCTGACCTACACATTCTGTGATGCAGCAGGGACATCCAACACCATGTTGTCTAATTGTTCTTTCACTGTCCGTCAACCACTTTCCATAAATGCTCACACAACACTAATGGCTACCCAGCTTCACCATTTCAGAGGTGCTCAATCAGAGTCGCTGGACCCTAATAATCTGCCCTTTCACAAAATTGCTTAGGTCGATGTAATTTGTCATTTGCAGACTGTATTGTTGCTAGTTGTAGATCGACAATGATAGTTATGGAAGAGGGTCCTGTACTCAGCGTGCAGTGCTTGCAAAAGAGCAAAGAGAGTGCAGAGATTTTCTTCAAAATAGAAGCTTCAAATTTGAAGATGTCTTTACAATGGGATGTTAAGGACTGGTCATCTTAAATTTTTGGCAGACTTGCAAGATTTGAAGGTCAGTGCCAGGACAGGAGATTCGTAAAGCAATAAGACATATAAAAAAATTTAAATGTCCTATTAAAATTAGATGATTTCTGGGCACTAACAAGAATAAAGCAAGTATAATTTAGGTGCAAAATCATTGAAAGATTGGTTCAGATCTCGGCATCCTGTTTTTTAAATATATTTATTGAAAAAAGGAAATGGAAATTAACAAATATTGAATCATATGAGGTGTAAAACTTTGCTTCTGCCTTTTTTCCCCCAATATTTGATGCTTTAATGAAACAAATTGGTTACACATGACCTAACAGGTGATAGTCAGAGGGAGGAATGTCTGGAGAATACGGCGAGTGGGTAGGACTTCCCATTTTAACATTTCCAAGTTTTTGACCTCCTTTGAAACGAGGGGTGAAGCGTTGTCGTGCTGCAAAATCACTTCATCGTCCCTCTCCATGTATTGCGGCAGTTTGTCTTTTAATGCTCTGCTCAGACACATTAATTGCATTCGATAACGAGCACCTGTGATGGTTTCACTTGGTTTTAACACCTCATACTACACAACGCTGACCTGGTCCCAACAAAAGCAGAGTGTGATTTTAGAGTTGCGAATATTCGGTTTGGCCATCTACATGGAAGCCGGGATATTCCCATGATTTTTTGCATTTAGGGTTATCGTAATGAACCCATTTTTTGTACCCGGTCACAATGCGATGCAGAAATCCCTTCCGTTTTTGTCTCTGAAGCGATTGCTCACAAACACACAAATGCCGTTCAGCGTCTCTTGGTTTCAGCTCACGCAGGACCCAAGTTCCTTCTTTCTGAATGATGCCCATAGCATTGAGATGTTTTGAAATGGCTTTCTGTGTCACCCCCCCCCCCCCCCCCCACCACTAATCGTGCCAATTTTTCTTGAGTTTGACGCTAGTCTTCATTCGGCAATGTCTCCAATTCTGCATCTTCGAAAACATTCTCTCTCCCACCCCTATGCCGACCTACGACGATAAAATCACCGTTCTTGAGGTGTTGAAAGCACTCAGGACACGTTCTTTCACTAATAGCATCCTTACCATATGTACTTGAGAGCATTCGATGAGGCTCAGCTTGTGTTTCCTTCATATTGAAGCACAATCGTAACAGTACCTGCAAATGACGAGAATTAGGCTCATAAACTGACATCTTCAATCAAGAACAACTTTACGATGCAGACAAAAATCGACTAATGTTTGAATGAGGCTTGTTGACTGAGGTCCAAGCTAACTGCCTGACGTCTGCAATCTGTTTCTTTCGTCCGCTACTTACCATTGTCGCCACCTAATGGCAAACTTTTTATATTTAATTAGTGTTAGTGTGAAAATGACACATGCAAAATACTTTTTGTTAATTGATAAAAAAATTACATACTCCATGGCCATAAACCACCAAGATACAGGGTGAACTCCAGAAATAGTTTCTTTACTTAAATGTCCACACTATATATATGTCTCTATGCTCTGGCAGAGAACAACTGTGGGCAGGTAGATGTGACACCCTTCAAAGGTGGGTAAACTTCCTGTGTTTCTACCATCTGGAAGTACTTTAGATTGGTCAGCCAAGATGACTAAAGAAGCTACGATCGGGTGTTTGTAAATCCAGGGACAATCTTGTCAAATGGAAATTTTCCAGTGGAATGGCTCTGTAAAATGTGGACAATAAAGAATGGATCACCTGTGCCACTGCTTATGCTGCCCTGAGTTGTGCAGTCGTGTAGTGATGGGTAGCTGATGAAGACTGAAGGCAGTGCAGTTGCTGTGGCCCAGTTGTGGGCCAAGATCATGTAGCTGATTATGTAAACCATGTAAATTGTGGTTTTAGTGGTATCACATAGTATGGTATAATTTTGTATGGCTTCTGGCTTGAGTAAATAAATAAACCTCTAAATTCAAATAACGTTTTGTTTTTTCCAACTGATGTTTCACATTTGTGTAACAAAATTTAATTTGTGAGTACTTGGATTTTCATGCAGATAGTAATTAAAAATAAATAGATAAATTTTTATTAACAAATTTGAGTCCATATTATTTGGTAACTATCATTTCTCTTAGTTAATTAATGAGAAATTCAGAAAAGTAAGAATGAATGTTATACTTGTAGTGAGATTCAAAAAATCATCATGATTATAGTCTGCTTACGCTGTGCACGTAGCTGCCAACAAATTTGTGAATAAAACATAAATGTCTCGTATTTAAGAATGCTTGGAAAGCATCTAGTCTTCAAATGAGATTTTTTAAAAATTGCCTTGTACCCCTTAAGGAAACGGATGGAGTTTCAGGTCTCATTTGGCTGTCTTGCTGTAGGTATGCATTGATGATTTCTTCAAGGCAACAGCAAATATTTGTAAGACTTGACACGGAACTGACTGTTGTTAATAAACAGGGGACTGCTCATCATAAAAAAGCTGGAAACCGTGATTTTGCTGCACCAATCGATTGTGAGTACATGTCTGCAAGTGTCTCTCCCTCATGCTGTGTTGAGTACTTGCGTGTGTCATTATGTTTGAGTGAGTAAGACGAGCTCATGTGTTTACTGACTAGATGAGTACAACACACAAAAACAAACAAAAAAGTTCATGGATAACATGTGCAGGAGTGTTAGTGTAAGAGATTGTCTGGAAGTATTTTGGTAAAATCTCCAGCAAAGTGTACAATGCAAAACTTAGTGGCAAAATGGTACCAAACAGGTACTGTAGTGCATAAAAACTGTAATCTCACATCAGTCTTACTATGATTATTTTCTGTGCCAGATTTATTTTGCCCAGACTGTAGATCTCATTGTGTATGGGTTGCTGAACCCTAACCTCTCTCCTTTCCATATCTCTGTTCATTCTTAGTTGTTCCTAGAAACAAGTGATCTTCGCAAGTTGCGATTGGTATCATGGAAGTAACTGTTAACTTGCTCATAGCAGGACTAAGAGAATGAAGCTGTGATGTGTAGGTTTTCTTGATGCATCAAAATTGATACATTTCATGTTATCCAATCATATTTTACAGCTTGTATATATTTGTAGTTCACTAGAATTCTCTTACTAATTTCTTCAGTTCCATATGTCATAGAAAATATATATGTGACAGGATGCTCAGTAAGAGAGTTAATTAAATATAAACCAGAATTTTCTTAAGTTTATTTAAGCTTTAGAAAAATTCATACACACAAAATTACTTTTCTGTGAGGTCAACTGACTTGGAAACACATTTTTCCCTGTGGTTAGACAGTGTCTTGATCTGTTTCTGTAAAATGAATGTGGCTGTGGCAGCAGCCAGTTGTCCATGAAAGCTTTGACAGCACCATTATTGTCAAATGTGTGCAGACTGCTTTTTTTAGTGGTCCAAACAAATGAAACATGTGGGGCGTTAAGTCCAGACTGTAGAGAGCATGTTCTACTGTGGTCCACAACAGTTTCTGATTTTTTTGTTGAGTTTGGGCAGCTGTGTTCGGTCAAGCATTGTCATGATGTTTTGTTTGGTCCAGTAGCAATTTGAGCAACTGTTATTCAGTGGTTGTCTTCAGTAAGCTGGCAAACAGTGTGGATGTTATGTCATGCTAGTCCTTGTGCGAAGTTGGTGAGCTGCCTTCTCAATTGCTTCTTGTCCTGATACAAATGTTTGTGCCATGCATACTCTTGAGTCTTTCTCAGGGTGTTGTCTCTGAAATGTGCTGCAAGTCTTTCCAAAAATTTGAACAGTTTTACAACCTTTATTGTGACAAACTTTATTATAATGTGTTGTGCAACAGAGGTCCCTACCTTTCGCTCTGACGTTACTGTTTCTTCAGTCAATCTAGCTGTGGAGAACAGCCATTGGAAACCAAAGCAACAACGAGGAGAGATCGCACCACTCTTCGTTTACAAAAAGGCACACAAAACAAATATTCCGATATATATTTGATCCACCCTTGCACTTACTTCCTGATGGTGAAATTCTGAGTATCACTGATAGAAGCACTTGAAGAAGAAGAAGAAGAAGAAGAAGAAGAAGATATCACACACTTCCAGAACTTCTGTATTCTTTCTTTAGGAGGGCAGTTAGATAGGGTGGACAAAGTTGAAGTGAGGGCAGTGTCTGAGGCCAGGTTGTGAACGACCTAGCTGTTGAGAAAAAGATGAAACAAAGGTTAGCGAGAAAGCAGGTAAAAGAGTGAGTAGAGGTAGTAGTAGTGTTGGATTGTCACACTTTCCCTTCAATATGATGCTGCTGTAGTGCCTACCTTTGACTTCCTACTTTCTCCAACATCTTTCATCTCTGCCTCCTATCACGCTTACAATAGGTGGGTCTGAGCATGCTGCCACTCCTTTCCAGCCTTCCCAAACTAATGCCACTTCCATATCTAATGAAGGAATTCATATGTTCCCCGCGCTTGTAATAGTTTTCTATTGTTTTAAGTTTATCCATCAGCAGTACTTTGTATTTTGCCAGCTGAAGCTATGTTTTGGTGATGATTTCTGAATTGAATTTTCCTTTTGGTACATAGTGTACATGTGTTAATTTTGATGTTAGTTTTCATCAGCGTCCATTTGAGTAATTCACATATCACTCTCATATTTGTTTTACAATAGAGTTTTGACTCTGTCGTGTCAGTGCCACGACATTCGAAAGTGCCGCTACGTTAGTACGCGAACACGGCGATAGAGGCGCTCCGCAGCTCGGCCGAGCGCGGGAGCGCCACCTGGTTATGAACGGCGCCGGCCGCATGTCACGGCAGGGCAGTCGAATGACAGATACGGAGTTAGTAACATGTAACCCGCTAGTGTTTCTACTTTTGTATATCCACGCACTTTATTAGTGATTAAAGGTTATAACACTTTTTGGCGACGAGGTCGGATATTTTTTTCCTGCGTTGTGGACTTGTGTGTTCGTGTCGGGGCAGACATGGAACAGCTTATGCAAGCGCTTATTGAACAACAAACACAGCTGACGGCTGCTATTCAGGCGTTGTCGACGTCGCTTACCCATCGTCTGTCTTCCTCGTCTCCGCCTCCGTTCCCCCCTTATGACGAGGCCGCTGAAGACTGGGAGGATTATGAGAAGCGTTTGCGGCAACACTTCTTGGCTTTCGGCGTTGTCGACGCTCCTATGTGTAAGTCGTTATTTCTATCTAGGATTTCCCCACGGATCTATCAGCTGCTATCTCAGTTAGCCCCTCTGCGGGAACCTGCCTCTCTGTCCTTCCAAGAAATGTGTGACTTATTGTCTAACTATTACCGAAAAAACACCCATGTCGTTGCCGCCCGCGTGGCGTTCTACCGGTGTCGTAAACAGCCCCATCAATCTTACCGGGCTTGGGCGGCCGAACTACACGGTCTGAGTCGGAAATGTCAGTTTGTCACGGACACTCATCATGAGTCTTACGCTGATTCAATGGTTAGGGACGCTATTTTACGGCTTGCTCCTGATAAAGAAGTTCGGCAACGTGCCTTACAATTGCCAAACCCGTCGTTGTCGGAAGTTCTCAGCATCGCTCAATCGTTTGAAGTGTCTCACGCTGCTGGTGCGCAAATCGACGCGTGGTGTGATGTAGGCGCTGTACAAACCACTTTCGACGCAGACAATGTGCCTGTTTCGCAGGGAAACGACGATGTGGCGGCGGTGCACTCGCGTCAACAACGTCGCGTTGGGCCGCCACGCTCGCAGCGAAAACAGCAACCACAGAAGCAGGTTCGTTCCGCCCTTCCTTCTTGTCCACGCTGTTTCGTACAGCATGACAGAGCCGCGTGTCCAAAACGTTGGACCACGTGTAATTCATGTAGGAAAAAAGGCCACATTGCTTCTGTGTGTCAGTCCCCTAAAGTTCCTGTCGACGAGGACGAGGCATCGGACATGGAAGTTAACTGTGTGCTTTCTCAAACGAATAAGTTGTTTGTTACTGTTCGTGTTCTGGATAAAGACATTCGCATGCAAGTGGACACTGGCTCTGCAGTAACTCTCATTAATTCTCGCACGTATTTGGAGTTAGGCTCCCCTTCCTTGTCTCCAGTTACGCGAAATCTACGAACTTATAATAAGCAGAAAATTCCTATCGTTGGCCAGTTTGATGCTTCCACTGCCTACAAGTCTGTTGTTAGGCCCCTCACGTTTTATGTGGTGGATCATTCGGGCACTGAAAACCTGTTCGGGTATGATGCTTTCCAGTTGTTCGGGTTTTCCATTGATGATGATGTGCACCTCATATCTCAGGACATTCCGTATCAACAGCTGGATGGCTTGTGTTCTGAATTCTCGTCCGTGTTCTCTGCTGGTCTGGGTTGGGCCAAGAATTTTGAAGCCCACATTACTCTTAAACCTACGGCTCGCCCTAAGTTTTTCCGGGCACGCCCTATTCCGATGTCGTTGCGTGCGCCTGTCAAAGCTGAGATAGACAGGTTAACAGCTTCGGGGATTCTCCTTCCTGTTACCTCCAGCGAGTGGGCATCGCCCATCGTGGTGGTTTCTAAACCTAACGGGAGTCTGCGATTGTGTGGTGATTTTAAAGCCACTGTCAGCGCTCAAAGCCTCATTGACACTTATCCTCTTCCCCGTCCTGAGGAGTTATTTACCAAGCTCGCTGGGGGCCAATTCTTTTCCAAACTTGACTTATCGGAGGCGCACCATCAGTTGCCGTTGGATGCATCTTCCAAGGAATTTCTCGTCATCAACACTCCTTGTGGGTTGTATCAGTACCAGCGGTTACCATTTGGCGTCGCTAGCGCGCCGGCCATTTTTCAGCGGTTTTTGGAACAGCTCACGGCTTCCGTTCCCGGCTGCATCAACTACCTGGATGACATTGTTGTCACGGGGGCCTTCACTGAGGAGCACCTTCGCAATTTGCGTTCACTGTTTCGGGTTCTGCATTCAGCAGGGTTGAAGTGCAATCTGGACAAGTCTCAGTTCTTCCAACCCTCCATTGTGTATCTTGGTTTCCACTTGTCCCGTGAGGGTATACGTCCTCTACGACAGCACGTTGCGGCCATTACCGCTCTACCCCGGCCGTCTACGGTCAAAGAACTTCAGGCGTTTCTAGGCAAGGTTGCTTATTATCACAAATTCATTCCCTCCGCGGCGGCGGTGGCTCATCCTCTGCATCAGCTGTTACGCAAAAACGTTCCTTTCTGTTGGTCCGCCGAGTGTGAGCAGGCTTTTGTCCGCCTGAAGGCTCATTTGCAGTCGGCGCCTTGTCTTGCCACATTCCGTCCGGGTCAGCACTTGGTTCTGGCGACTGACGCGTCACAGTATGGCCTAGGGGCTGTTCTCGCCCATCGGTATGAGGATGGGTCGGAACGACCCATCGCCTACGCTTCCAAGACCCTCAACGATGCCCAACGGCGTTATTCTCAAATAGAAAAGGAGGCGCTCGCTATCATTTATGCTCTGAAAAAGTTCAGCGTTTTTTGTATGGTTCTAAGTTTCACCTCATCACCGACCACAAGCCACTGGTCTCTCTGTTCAGCCCCTCGGCGTCGCTTCCGGATAAGGCAGCTCACCGCCTGCAACGTTGGGCCTTATACTTGTCTCGTTTTCACTATGAGATTCACTATCGTCCCACGGCCCAGCACGCCAACGCTGACGCGTTGTCGCGTTTGCCGATGGGCCCCGACCCGGTTTTCGATCGAGATGAACCCCTCTGTTTCCACATTGATGAGGAAGAACGTCGTGCGGTCGAGGGTTTCCCACTTACAGGTTCGCAGGTCGCGTCGGCTACTGCGCGGGACCCGGTCCTGCGTCAGGTGATCGGTTTTGTTCAGCGGTGTTGGCCGGACAGGACCAAGGGCCGGGCGTCGGATCCCCTTCGCAACTACCATGCCTTGCGCCTTCGTCTGTCTGTTCGTGAGGGTATTGTTCTTCTGGCCACGGATGGCGCATCTCCACGGGTTGTGGTGCCCGCCTCTCTTCGCAAAGATGTTCTCAAACTATTGCATGAGGACCATTGGGGGATTTCTCGGACTAAGTCCCTGGCCCGCAGGCACGTTTATTGGCCCGGTATTGATTCGGACATCGCCCACATGGTCGCTGCGTGTGATCAGTGTGTTCAACAACTGGCTGCGCCTCGTACTCTGCCCTCTCCGTGGCCTGATCCGGCGCAGCCGTGGGAACGGGTGCACGCTGACTTTGCCGGCCCCTTCCTCGACACTTACTGGCTACTGTTGATTGACTCCTTCTCGAAGTTTCCGTTTGTTGTTCGATGTCCGTCGCCCACCACTGCGGCGACGACGCTGGCTTTGTCAAAAATCTTTGCGCTAGAAGGTCTTCCTTCCACGATTGTCACGGACAATGGCCCTCAGTTCTCTTCGCAGGCCTTCCGTGATTTTTGTACTGGACAAGGGATTCATAATGTTACAGCACCGCCCTTCCATCCGCAATCGAATGGGGAGGTCGAGCGCCTTGTCCGCACTTTCAAAAGCCAAATGAAAAAATTCCTTAGTGATTTTTCCACAGATGACGCTCTGTTGCAATTTCTGAGTTCTTATCGCTTCACGCCTCTGGGTGATCGCAGCCCTGCGGAACTCTTGCATGGCCGCCAACCGCGCACCCTATTGCATCTGCTTCACCCTGTCAGGCCTTGTACTGTGTCCCCTAGTGCGGGAAAATACCCGGTGGGCGCCGACGTGTGGGCACGGGGGTATGGATCTCGCCCTAAATGGATTCCAGGGGTGGTCCAGGCTCTTCGCGGCCGCCGGCTTTGTGAAATACGTACGGACGACGGCATGGTTGTTCGCCATTACGACCAGATGCGCCCACGAGTGGTGGCCACGCCGGTACCACCGCCCCTTCTTTCGTCTCCACCAGCCCGAGAAGCCAGTCCTGTCGCTGCTGCCGATCTTCCGGGCGTGTTGTTGCTGCCGCCGCCGTCGCTACCGCTTCCGAGTACGCCGGAACCGGCCCCAGTCGCGACGCCGCCTTCTCCGGGACCCATCTCGCTGGAGCACACCCCCAGGTCCACGACACCTATGGATGCTGCTCCGGAGTTTTCACCCATCATCTCGTCCAGGAGGCACGTTCCACGCGCAAGCTTCCGTCCTGGACATTTTCGACCATACTCTCGTGTTTCTCCGCGGGATCTTCTCGGGACCTCCCAAGAGGCCATGGATGTCTCCGCATTGTCCGTGTCTCCACGGAAGTGAGAGTTTTTTTTTTTTTTTCAAGGGGGGAAAAGTGTTGTGACAGTGCCACGACATTCGAAAGTGCCGCTACGTTAGTACGCGAACACGGCGATAGAGGCGCTCCGCAGCTCGGCCGAGCGCGGGAGCGCCACCTGGTTATGAACGGCGCCGGCCGCATGTCACGGCAGGGCAGTCGAATGACAGATACGGAGTTAGTAACATGTAACCCGCTAGTGTTTCTACTTTTGTATATCCACGCACTTTATTAGTGATTAAAGGTTATAACAGACTCCATGTTTATTAAACAGGTGATGATAAGGCAAATTTATTTACATGGCTCCATTTCTGTTCTCCAGGTATTTCAAAAATTCCATTAACATCGTATGTGAGTTCGGCCCACAGATAACTTATGATCTTCTTTTTCCTCTATAACTGTATCTTGATGTTTGTCAAATGGGTGAATTAGGGACTGACATTTGGTAAGTGATAATTAAATTTTGGACATTTTGAAATTCTACTATAATAGACAGCATTTGTGATTACGGTGGAGGTTTTGTTAAAGTCGTCTTGGTTTTTACTTTTGGAGTATTAGAATAAATTTATAGCTTGTGATTTGATAGATAACTAAACACAACCTTTCCTTTTTCAGGTTTCACAGCAGGCCCTGCGTGTGCTCCATCAATGTTAATCACTTTCATCAATATGGTATTGTTCAAAGGTAGTGTTCCTCCCAAAGGTTGTGATGAGTTCATGTATAGTGGACAGGTGAGCAAGAGTGGAAAAAAGTTTCATTGAATTTGTTTGGTTTCACTCTACATTATCTTCAGTCTTACCTCAAATAGAATTAATCTGTGTTTCCAAACAAGCCCTGGAACTTAATTTCACCAGTTTTGCATTTTTCCGTTACTTTTAGTATATGCAATTTTTTCTTTCTTCTGTATTGCAGAAAGGCTTGCAGAGGTTCTTTGTTGTTCTTGCTCTACTGTGTGTTGCTTGGATGCTTCTTGCAAAACCCATTGTTTTGATAATGAGGCACTGCAAAGCCCACCAAACGGTAAGTATTAATCTGTACCCCCTGCAATGTTTTGAGGCATTTGACACATTTGAGGGTAAATATCTCGCAGGAGATGATAGTGTTGAGTCAGTTTGCTCTTTCATTTAACAGACAATCTTCTGACCTCTCCCACCTTTCAAGCCATCTCGTACCTGCAGAGAACGGCATTGATGCGGAGGTGGGATCGATGTCAGGGACAGCACACAAGGACAGTGCAGATGGGGCTCCCGCGCCACAGAGCAGTGAAGACCACAACCCTGGAGAAATCTTCATCCATCAGGGGATCCACACAATAGAGTACGTGTTAGGCTCTGTCTCTCACACTGCCTCTTATCTGTGACTTTGGGCACTGTCACTGGCGCACATCCGTAAGTATAAGTGGCTATCTTTTACTTGTTTTTCAAATAATTTATTTCACTATGGCAATATATTTTAAATATAGAGTAGGAGAAATTATATTTCATAGAGGTGCCACTGAACGTAATAAACTTTGGTGGCACTTAATCTAATGAGAGGTCCTTCACTTCACATTGTCACCTATGAGATGAGATGCATAATGCCTTCCCCAGTGCAGTGCATATTGGTGAGGGAGCACCTTGCTTATTTCACCAGATGATATCATTAACTTGGCATTTTTGTAACTTACAAGGGGACTGAAAGTCAGTGTTGGGATGTAAATTCCTTAAGCAGAACAATACATCACTTCAGAGTTGTGTGGTTTGGAGTTCTACATGTTGAGCTTTTCCACAAAGCTACCAAGCTAAGCAGACTCACTGGATGGGAAACAATTTTTCCTTACTTTCTAAAAATTCCATATTTATTATAGAATAGAAGTTTATTGTCTCTTAACCTACAGTTTCAAGCTATTGACTTAATGTACAGGAGATTTGTGAAAACACAAAAACTGGTTTATACTTTTCCTTGTAATATCAGTAATATATGGTACTGAATAATTAATTAAACAATTAATTTTTAAAAGTTTGTTACTTTTGAAGAAAAATTATGAAGTCCTAATTACTTATCAAATTTTTAGATTGTCATTTATGAATTCTTCTACTGAACAGCCACATTTTGCACTAGTTTCTCATATAAGGTTTTTCAGTGTTTTAAATTTATGCTGAGCAATTTGCATCCTTTAACTTTGTTATAAATTTTCATGCAGTTTGAGCACAGAGTTTTAAATGATCGTTGGGTACAAAATAATTTTGATTTCTGGTGTTGCAATCATGTTGAAAATGATTTGCTACAAATAAATCAGGGGTACTGTGTACAAAGATAATCAGCTCATATGTACAGTGAAGGAACACTTAATACGCTAAGAATTGTTAGGAGTGGTTGGCATGATTTTCTTCGCCCTACATTGTTCGTATTTGTAATGATGGTTTTCTGAAGTTTTAGTATTAGACACACATTGTTTGAGTTAACACAAAATAAAATTCCATACCTTACTACCAATCCAAAGTAGCTGTGATATACTACTTTTCTTGGGCCTATACTGGTATCATTTTACAATATCTTCATTGCAAATGCTAGGCTATTTAATTTATTTGGAAGATACTGTGTATGTGATGACCATTATAGATTTTTATCTTATTGCATTCCTAGAAATTTCACATAGCTTCTTGCAAATCCTGGTTTCTGTGACTGTCCTAGATATAATATAAATTTGCTTGTTTTGATTTAAACTCCATTAACTCATTCTTTTTCATGTTTAATTTTAACAAATTTAAATCAAACCAGGTATCTAATTTTGTTAAAGTATTTAATACAGATTGTGGAATTTGGTCAGTACCGTTACTTTCAATTTAATTTCAAATTTAATGGAAATGTTAATTGGCAAATATTGAAGCATTATTTTAATAAATCAAATATCAAATATGAAATAAAAATGAAATACTTCATTTTAGGGTCCTGTGCCTCTGTTGGCAGAAATGTGTCTAGCTCCAACTACAGCCCCATGTTCAGAGTTTAATTCCTGTCATGCAGCTGTAATCACATTGACATGTTTTTAACAAGAATCACCCGAGTAAAAGTGATGGCCCCACCAATGCACTGGCCTTTTGCACCTCCTGTATATGGTACTGCTGCCGTCTGTGTATGTGCACATCATTGCCCCGTGACTTCTGTCGTCTCAGTGTATACAGCAAGTGTAATCTGCTGATGCAATGAGTGGGGTGCCATTTGTCTTTGGTTGATCTGAAGCACTCACTAATTTTATGTCGGTGAGTATCTACACTATCTCGATGCTGTGCTTTCAAAGAATGTGGCCGATTCCGTCCGTCACCCTGGGGATATACATTAGAAATGCTGTGACTGGAATTTCTTCTTTGAAGGTCTCAATTTGCCAGGTATTGTGGTTTACCACATTAATCCTTCACGGAATATCCATTGTGTTTCAAAAATTGTCTTTCATTGGAGCTGATGTGGCCTTTTTCACTTGTTAAAGGTATGGTGATCATATGATGATTCTAGAAGTTACATAAATATCAGGCTGTATGAGTAGGTTTGCAATATGTGTTATAGCCCATAGTACAGTATGTTACTGTAAATGATGAGTTATCTGAAAAATCAGTTACCTGAATGCTAAATTTTAGTGTTTTATTTATTGAGGAAAGGTGTTTGATTTGGTTGACTAACGTATTCCCTTGAACACCTTGGAGGATGTAGTTGCAGACTGGAAGGACAAAAGAGCGATAAAGGGGCTGTATAAAAAGCAAGAACAAGCACAGAAAATTGTCAGTGAGGAAACATATGAGAGGTGGTAGACAAGGATATTGTTGGAACAACCTGACTGATTAAAACCACGGAACTTTGCTTGTTGTGAGCAAGTCCTTTATGTTATTGAGCTATCCGAGCATGACTCATGCCAGCTCTCACAGCCTTACATGTAAATTTTCAGAAGTTCATGTCGGGAGTGCAGTATTATAAAGCAATGAATTGCGTACAGTCAGAAAGAAAGAAAGAGGAATAATCCTGTGGTGGTTTTGAAATATGGTGGTGGAAAAAATACATAAAGTGAAATGGAGTGACAATGATGAAGGAAGAAGTGCTTCAAGGAATAGAAGAGGAAAGAAAAGGTATGGAACGATATGAATAAGGAAAATATCTCGGATAGAATGTATATATTGTAGAAAAATTATCTGCAATAAAGCCATGAAAAGAAATACAGTAAGAAAGGGAGGGGGAGAACAATGACAATCTGGATTGCTGGATGACGTGAAAAATGGATGCAGTTAGCAGGTCAGGGAAAAGGCAGAGGCAAGAGGAAAACATCCATTTGATACCTGTCGTGATAACATTAGAGGTGTTCCAGCCAGGACGATCATGATTGTATAAGCTATAGCATTGTTATTAGGTCATCTTGCAGTGTTACTCATCTCCCAGAATTTTCTTTCATTTCTTTCATAGAGTGACATGAAAATTAAGTAATAGTGCTGATAAATAACGCCACCGATACAGCTCAGGTTCTCAGCAAAGAATTACTTGCACAGCAGCATTTGAGGAGAAGGTGTCAGATTGCTAGGGAACAGATTTATTAATAAGAACCCATCAGCTTTGAATAACACATTGTGGAATGTACTGATGCAGCAGTTACACACTGTCAAGAAACTTGTGCAAGTAATGCAGTTACGTGATTTTGAACTAGGAGTTCTGTCCTGTCGGAATATTGTCTAATACAGTACTGTGATATGTGTGTCAAGAATGGAAGATGTCATTTTGAACTACTGAGAGCTCAGCTTTCTGCAGTTAGGTGTTTTCACAGTTAAGAATTAAATATTAATTTCTGACAGTTTTTTATATTTTAGGTAATTTTGATACAGTGGCCAAAGTCACCCCATATAAATCACATAAGACACATGCTTACTGAACCACAAATGATAGTACTGTACTGTGAGAGCAAAAACTGTAGTATGAAAACTTAGGCATAATTGTAATTGGAAGTGTTGTGCTTTGTTGAGTATTATCTATCATATTTAATAATTTCATAAAATCTGTACAACATGGGATGAAAAGTATAAACAGTTCATTGTACCTTTTTTTATTTGTTATAGAGATTCTGTGCATTGTTCCCAGTAAGCTCTTGCCCTTTGTCTTCAGGTATTTTATGTCCAATAGATTGCTTACTCCATGTGTTGAAATGGTTTTCCAGAGGTGTCTGAGGTGCTTTGGAGTATGGTGATGAAGAATGGACTGGTAGTGGAGGGCTGGACTGGAGGTTTTGCCCTATGGCTGGTATTTGCCTTCTGGGCAGTGCTTACCGTGGGCATCTTGGTGCTTATGGAGGGACTATCTGCATTCCTTCACACATTGCGGCATCACTGATGAGTGCCCTGTCAGTAGAGTACAAACGTTCAGTTAGTAACCATGGCTATACAGCACAAGTGTAAATTGGTCATAAGCAGTTGTAAAGTGTCAGCATGAGTATTGAATTTTTTAAACAACTGCCCATTATTAAATTAGTTGAAATGTACAGGGAACAGCAGAAAGAGTAAAGGTGTCCCATCACTGCGTAACAGGGGCATTCAGCGGCAGATGAGCACTTACAAGGAGAGATCCTCAGTGGTGAGACTGACTGTTTGTGAAACCATCTGTACGATGATGTAGGTTATGATACCAGGTATTGCACTTGCAGTCATTCACCTTGGTGGGACCTAGTCTGAGAGTAATCAATGGAAAAAGAAACCAGAATTTTATGTGACACTCAATAGAATTTAAATATAATAGTATAATATTGGCTAGTTACATGGCGTAACGAATAGGGTAAAGTTGTAGGTTTGAAACTCATAACGACTTTAAATTTTTATCGAAATGACTTTCATCATTACTTTTATTCCATTAATGGTTTTAAATCTAATTTTTTTTCCTTTATCACATCACTTGAATCACTGTGTAAATAATTTCATTTGTACTCTTTTTTTCCCTTTGTATCATTCTTTTTCCACTCAGATTTTCTGTGTATGTGAATTTTATCATATTTATAAATCACAATATTTAAATATTTGACACCGCCGATCTATAGGGTGAAAAAAAAGGCAAAATCTATTTATATTGACTGTGCCGCAATGTCAAAAAATGTGTTTATCACAAGATATGCAATTTTGTGTGTGTGTGTGTGTGTAGGGGAGGGTGGGGTGGCGTGCATGACATGCAACTGTCATAAAACATTTTAAAAAGCCTGATGCTCTTGTTGCTGTGACATTAGAAGATTGGAGAACCGATGTGTGTTACATCAAACGGTGTTGGCAATGAGGCAGCATGCTAGTCACCTTCAGGTGCAAGGGTGCAGAGGATTTCCAACAAGCCTATTTATATGCTAGTAAGGTGCCAGTATAAGGGGTGCTGTGAAGTCATTGGAGGGAAACTTGACGTCCAGCCACCTTCCAGAGAAATGAAGCACAGATATCGTGCTATACAGTCTGAGGCTTGCACTGGTTGTCTTGGTTTCATTCCCCCATTCAAGCATTTTCGCCAGATTTCTTTTGTGAGAAACACACAAGCTTAACATACTGCCAACATAAGGAGGAGAACAGTCAGTCAAATTCTGTGTCTACTGCCTGCTCACGTTGTTTAAATGGTTCTGAGCACTATGGGACTTAACATCTGTGGTCATCAGTCCCCTAGAACTTAGAACTACTTAAACCTAACTAGCCTAAGGACATCACACACATCCATGCCCGAGGCAGGATTTGAACCTGCGACCGTAGCAGTCCCGCGGTTCCGGACTGAGCGCCTAGAACCGCTAGACCACCGCGGCCTGCCGTTGTTTAAAGCAGGTTGCTCTAAATGCCCAGTGGATCTGCTTCCCGTGATACCCATTCTAAACAAACTCTGAATGGAAAAGACCAAGCTCTAGTCAATAGCTGCTAAGAAATTTCACAGTTGAAGGTGACGTCGTTACGTCCCTTAGAGGATTCTGTAGTTTGCTGAGAATGATGTGAAATAACTGTGCCTTGTGATTTTCTGTACAGGGTGGAGTTCCAGAGTAAGTTCTATGCTGGTGCGGGATATTCATTCCAGCCATTCTCATTCGAGGCAATCCTGGATTCTGCATCTCAAGCACCAGAGGTTAGAAACAGCAATGCAACCTCTGTCGTCCTGGCTGTGCACTACTTCTAAGTGCTGAGGTTGACAGTCTCTTCTCATTGTGCAGTACTTGTAGATTATTGTAAATAGATTACCTGTAATATTTAGCACATCTCATTATAAACTTTCCAAAGAATGAGAGTTTTCCGTCAGGACCATTTTTTGTGTAAAGATAAATACCAAAACTTTGGTTGCAATTTGAGAAACTGATGGTGATTATGAATAGTGTCTGTGTTAAATTAATTGTACTGGGCAATAACTACAAACTGATGTTGTGTTAACATTTCACAGTAATAGAATTCCTGTTCAATTGGTGGCAGACTTTGCACATAATATACATTCAGAAAAGTAATGCATGTCAGCAAATACCCGAAGGCGGCGTTTTTCCCGAAGTCGGCGTTTTTCCCAAAGTCGGCGTTTTTCCCGAAGTCGGCGTTTTTCCCCGAAGTCGGCGTTTTTCCCCGAAGTCGGCGTTTTTCCCCGAAGTCGGCGTTTTTCCCCGAAGTCGGCGTTTTTCCCCGAAGTCGGCGTTTTTCCCCGAAGTCGGCGTTTTTCCCCGAAGTCGGCGTTTTTCCCCGAAGTCGGCGTTTTTCCCCGAAGTCGGCGTTTTTCCCCGAAGTCGGCGTTTTTCCCCGAAGTCGGCGTTTTTCCCCGAAGTCGGCGTTTTTCCCCGAAGTCGGCGTTTTTCCCCGAAGTCGGCGTTTTTCCCCGAAGTCGGCGTTTTTCCCCGAAGTCGGCGTTTTTCGAGATATCGGTACGTCTCGAGATATCGGTACGTCTCGAGATATCGGTACGTCTCGAGATATCGGTACGTCTCGAGATATCGGTACGTCTCGAGATATCGGTACGTCTCGAGATATCGGTACGTCTCGAGATATCGGTACGTCTCGAGATATCGGTACGTCTCGAGATATCGGTACGTCTCGAGATATCGGTACGTCTCGAGATATCGGTACGTCTCGAGATATGGATTTATTTTGAGGAACCGATTTAAACACATAGCAGAATAACACAGGAGAAAAGGACAGGGTTTGTTTTCAGTTAACATTTGGTACTGCAGTCCACCCCAAAACTTCATTCCGTATATCTTTCCTCTTATTTCAACATGTGTTTCCACCAAAAAATTTCTATTCAAGCATGCTTTCTGTATTTATATGTTCACACATTCCTTACCTCATTATTTATTTTCCATTATCTTACCTCATCATTTATTTCGAAGAAAATCCTATCTAAACCTGTTGTCCCTAAAACTTACTTTTTTTGTTCATATCCTCTTTCAAAATACTTTTTTGGCCAAACCATTTTCTTATATCTTCTCAATGCATTTCTTTCAATTCATCACAACTTAAGCTAACTTAAATCTACTGAGCTGAGATGCTAAACTAAGGGACAAGGCAATGCAGCAGCACAAAACAATTAACACAAACAGCAATGATAAAAAAAATGCAAATTGGCAAAGCTAGCAGCATTAAGTCTAAATTAGCAGAGCAATTGCAATATTACAACTAATATAAGGCAATGTGCAGCAAACAATAAAATAAATCATTAGAAAAACTGGCTTAACAGAGTAATACAAAGTCAATTTTAGTAGCACTATGCCTGGCAAGCAGCAGCAGCAAATGCAATAACTTATACCTAAACATGACTAAACTCAAGCAGAAAAATATTACACTAAAGACAACAATGCAGATAAGGGAAATGTCTATTCACATATTAATGTCTATGTAATTGGAGTGGTTCACCACAACAAGTTAATCTAACAAACAAATTACCAAGTAGTTGAAGAAAATTATGTATGCAGTTACTGTTATTAATCCCTTCTTATTGTTCTTTCCTTTCCAAGTGCTCCTTTCTCGAATGTGGATCATAAAATAATTATTTAATAGATCTGTTGACAGAAAGTGTTCACGTTAGCAAATGCATGTAAGTTTATTTTATAAAACCAATGCTGCAACACAGCTGGAAAACAGATACCAAATGAAATAGCAAATACGCAAACCAAAGCATAAAAACATCAATCAACAGCTATGTGGCATTTCATAAGTCAGTAGAAATTCTCTCAATTCTCATAGAAAGACACTTGTCATAATCAGGTGTGCAGACGTACGAATATTTCACATCAGTTCATAAGCATTTCAGTAAGTAGCACAAAGTACGAGTAATCATGTTTCCAAGTAATGAGCATGTCGTATTTGCGATGCTTTCTACAAAGAAATGTCAGTAGCGAGGATAACGGCCTCTTTTTTTCTCCACCTGTGCCTCTGAAAGGCAAACACAAATTGGTTTTTTCCAGGCGACTGTCGCACAGTTGGGTGCCCACGACTCATTACGTGAAGGTGGTCACTTAACTTTCTTACTGAAATATTTACGACACCAGTTTGCATTACAGTGACAGTCTCATATAAAAAATTTCACAGGTCGAGAATTTGCGTTGCAAATGTGTAGAAACAAAATCCTATGAATATAACAGTGTTCAAAAAGTTTTCGTCGGCACTGTGATAAATTCACGCATTTACACACATTTCATAACTCTTAAAAATACGATTCTTGGTTTCCAACATCCTTTTCCACAAATCAGAGTCCCTAACCACTACTCATTATTCATATATGTATTCGTTGACACTTCTTCAATATTTCATCAAAATAAATACGTAGCATAATCAAATTCCTCATTTAAGGTAGCATCATCTTATTGATCATAAACATACCTCAACAGCATAATACACATCGTCGTCGTAAACACCTCAGTCAAATCTCAAAAACGTCGTAGCTTTCTGCAATAATGTCAAAACCTAAAAAAAAATTCTCCGCTTATTTCAATAGTGCCATCTACCTCAAACGTACTTTAAAATCATGCTCCCTTACCAAATACATCATTCAAAGCTCTCATAGTATCACAATGGTTCCGAAAAAATATGAACAGTTCACAAAGTACAGACAAAATACAATTTCATAAGTGTGAAGTTATCCAACTGTGTAATTGCGTAAACATGTGTCACTGATGTAGTACAAAAAATGTTTATCTCTCAGTTTAATGATCAGATAGCTGTGTAATTTGTGTGTTAGAGAAACATGGTACAGATGTGTAAAGTTGTATAAGCAAATTCCATATTAGCTAGGGCTCCTTGTGCTTGCCAAACACATGGTACACAAAGTAAGCGTGTACCCCCCTGAGGATTAATGAATAATACCCTCAGGTGTCACAGATTACAGCAATGGAATGAAATGTATGACGGAAAACCTTTGTATCATTGTACTTCAAATATCTTTAAAAATAAATGTTTTAAGTACAAAATTAATCACTCAGATACATGTCCTGCAGCGCTAAACTGTGCTCTTGTTGTAACTGTGGATGTGTTGTAGTTATTGTCCTACGAAAGCTAAGTTCTGCAGAAGCCAATGTACTTACTTAATGATAAACAAAAGTGAAATGCTTAGCATATAGATATCTTAATTATTACGCTTATTGCCGTGATGAAGAAAGTACTGTGCTGTAACGTATTGTTGTGCTACGGAAAAGGCAGTCTCATTGTAGTTATACCACAAAAGTTACTACTAAAACATGTTTTACTTTCCAGAATAATACAGAAAAACTGTGCAGGTATAAAACAGAAACACTGCAAAAGCATCATTGTAAATTGTCACTCATTAGTAGCGTCATGATAAAATCGTGTGGCTGTCACATAAACTATCCACTGTCTCATCAGGTATCTCACAGAAAGTACTTTAAAACCAAAATATAGCATTAAAATCTTATTAGCAGTACCAGTACAAGTATCTAAGCATTATAGTCATTACATAATCGTGCAACTAACAAGCAACAATGTACACACACAACAACACTGTGACGTCTGTTCACTATAACAATGCATTCGTAATTTGTTTAAATAAGTTCTCTTGGTTCTTGATTGGATATTTAACTTCAAACATTGTTGCATGGTAACAGTTTCTAAGTCTGACAATGCATACTAGAAATGTGAAGTGAAAAGTTTTATGGCAAAGACAAAGTTAAAAAGCAGATTATTTTTCAATAAACGGTTTTACATGTGAAATGTGGTGTAAACCTTTACTCTTCCTAGTATGCAGAGTTTCAGCTTCAGTGGAATTATCATGTGGTATATGGTACATCGGTAAAAAATGCTAAAATTTTTCTCAAGGTTAGCGTCTATGTAATTTTTCCCTGAGCCAGCCGGCGCACGTGTCTGCCTGCGGTGCAAGTCATTGTCTGTCTCTTTGTTGGCGTGCGTCGTTATTGGGATTAGAAGACCTAACTTCTACAAATTCACCTTGTCGAGAGTGCCCTGCTCTGTTTGAATCCCGCCAGTTCTGATTGAATTCAGGTCTGTCGTTTTGTCGGTAGTTTACATAGTTTCTTGTTTGTCGGTCATGTGGTGGAGAATTTCGCCCAGAATCGTAACTGTGCGTGGAACTGTTGCGTCTGAAGTTGTTCTGTCTCCCTTGATAATAATTGTTTTTGTTCCCATATTGTCTGTTGGATGGTAATCTCTGTCATATTCATTACTACGGAAATGCGATCTTTCTCTGTAACTATTATTACTCTGCCAGTGGTTGTCATATGGGTGGTGTCTGTTTTGGTCACGATGTGTGTTGTAAGAATAGACTTGTCGTGTCCAGTTATTGTTTCTGTCGTCACGGAATTGTGACGGATGTGACCTGTAGTGATTGTTTTCCTGTTTTCGCATCCCGCGACTGTCTGTGTCAATTTCTAATTCTTGTAAGAGTCACTGAAAAGCTTCAATGTCGTCTTTGCAATGTCCTGCCAAAATAATATTTCTTAAATGTTCAGGCAATTTCATTAAGCAAATGCAGATGAGTTCTGAAGGGCTGTATGGGTTTGAAAGATATTGATTCTTATGCAACATGTCTTCAAAATATTTGACAAGACTGGAAAATTCAGATTGTTCAAAGTGTTTCATCATCATGATGCTATGTTTTACTCGGTCTTGTGTGGCTTGAGACCAATATGCTGAGAGGAAGGCATGGTAAAATTCTCCTTCACTGTCACTGTCGGCTACTTTATCCGGTAGTGAAATTATTTCTTCTGTGTGTTTTTCTGAACCAAGTTTCAGAGTGTCCATTTGTGTTGAAATCGTATCTACTGTGTCCTTTAAGTTTTCCTGAGTTTTTGCAAGTTGCGTAACCGAATCGGTAGATGCAACTGAGTCAATTTTAGCTTGCAAGTTGTCTTGATTTTCATGAACAATAGTTTGCAGTTCTTTTATGGCTGCTTCGTGATTCTGTAATGCATTTTCATGCCGCGAAAAAATAGGTTGGAAATGCTCACAAATTTGTGATTTTACGTCATCACAGACTTTTTGACATTTCGATTCAATGTTATGTAACTCAGTAGTTAAATATTCACGTGTTTGTTCAAGTGTGGTGTCTAACTTCGGAAGATTTTGTTCCATTGTGTCTAACTGTTGCTGTGTTTGTCTCTGGTGTTGTTCCATTGTGTCTAACTTTTGAAGAATTTGTTCCATTGTGTCTCACTTTTGAAGCTTTTGCTGTGTTTGTCCCATTTGTTGTATTAATTGTAATAACAATGCACTGGTATCTGAAACATGTTCCTCAGTGCTTTTCGGCAGTGAATTTGCACCGGCAACATTCACATTTTGACAAGCAGAAAAAGTGTCTTGACTTATTTGAGAAAACGGTGAGGACCCAAAACCTGAATCTACAGTATTTCGGAGATTGTGTCCTGTCATTTCGGATTCCTGAGGCGAGCTATTGCCGACCGATCGATCGATAATGCTTCCCTGTTCACTAATTGTTTCACTGTCTATGCCATTATTTGCCGCCCGCTCCATTTCCTTATGCACAATTACCAAATCACTAGTTTGAACATAAGTTAATTCATTACACGATGGTGCTAACACACTGCTTTCGTCTTCACTGTCATTTCTCAGTTTACTTTGGAGCCTAGTATTACGTTTTTCACACGCCATTATTGTCACAATATTTCACACGACAACACAGAAAAGCACAATTTGAAGAGCAAAATAAGAAAACACATTAACATAGCACTGAAAATAATATCTAGTTAATTGCAAGCGCAGCTGCGAAATATTTGGTGCAAATCTACATGCATGCCACAACAACAATGAAAGACTGCAACAATGAAAGACTGCAACTACAAAGGAGATTTTCTCTACAATTACGCGCTAGCAATAAACAATAGCTACACTAATTACACAAACTACAAAAAAAAAAAAAAAATCAGAAGATTCCAGTGAGGTATCCTGGCAGGCGCGCCATATGAAACGTCCCCTTAGAAACATTATACATGACTGTCCTTAAACTGACACACAATATTTTTTTTAGCGCAACGCAGTCTGACTTTCAAAAATCCGTACAAAAGAATGGCCCTGACTAACATTAACCTATACGTTTCACAAATCACTTACCTCACAAAAATCTTCGTTACTCGAACTACTGCAATACAGCGAGCGCCACTACTGCCAGCTAAATAAAAGATTCAAACTATGGAAGGCACTAACTACTGATAGGCATAGTTAGCAAATGAAAGATTTTAATAGAGAACAAACAATGTATTTACCTTAATACTCATAATATATATAGCAGTTCATGACATCCAGTCTTACAGATTTCAAAACTCCGCTATTTCTCTGCCCACATCCACCACTGCTGGCGGCTCACCTCGAACTGCGCCACGCTACGCGCTGTTAACATCCAGCTGCCCAACACTACAATGGCAGACAACAATGCAAACTAGCCACAGACTGCACAGCCAGTGATTTTCATACAGAGCGCTACGTGGCGTTGCCAATAAGAAAACATAAATAGCCTACTTACAGTACTATGCTGCAGAAGTTTCGCTGGGAAGAGCGCTTACAGATCCTGCATACGGTCGCAATCTCCCACGTCCGACGTCCATATTTTTAGAGCGGAAAGACATTCGTTGCCGTAAATTTGTTTCGGACGAGGAGGCGCACGCTTGAGTATCGTAATGGTCCTGTAGGCACCGCAAACATTTTTTCCATGAAGGCATTACCGTCTTGTCGCATACTTGTATAAACGTAATAACAATTATGGTGATTATTTTTGAAATAATAATAATAATAATTTCCTTACTTTTTCCCAACTGTCTCGCTTTCGTTTCAATGCGCCTTAATGTGTTTCTCTTTTTGTTTTCATCTCCCACAGAATTCTTTCTTTCAGACGGCTGTTTTCTACTAAAATGTTGAATTACGTCAGTCAGTAAGTTTCATATCGGCAAACAAAACTAAAACTTACAGATTTAATCTTTGTATCTTGTCTGGAAAGGAGCATTTGCGTCAGTCAGTGGGGCTTGCTTGCAGTTGATTACGTCTCAGATTATAAATCTATTAATAAACAAGAAACGTCATGTTCCTTCAGGGATTAGATACAAATATCGCCTGACTTTTAGCTCGGGTAAACGGCCCTTAAGCGTTAAAAATATAGCTGGATGCAGATTACGTTTCGAGTGCGACTTTGTAATCTCCACATTAATCCGTGGAAGATGATCTGGTAGCTTGCAGATGCGACAATAGGGACAAGAGTTGACCATCCACGTTCCAGCCCGCTGTAAGCTATGTTCAGTGTTTTCGAGGGTGAATGGTCAGTAACAAAGATGTAACAAAAGTCAAGTCATAATTTTAATACGCGAACAAGAAAATTGAAGTACAGACTTTGTATATTAATCGTACAACGAGGACAATGATCCTTATGTGATTCGAAAGATACTTTGCCATAGATGTGCGCTAAGAACAAATAATATCTGTATTTAGCCATTAAGAGTCGTAAAAGGAAATAGAAGCTTTCACATTCGTAACACTAATCTTTCATTCTCTATCACGCATTAAAATCTCCAATGCCTGAAAATTGAAAACTGTAGAGCTGCCAACCTCTGCCTAGCGCACAGATCAAGTGCTACAGTAGAACTGACAAATGAAAGTGACAACATTTCGTGAGATCGTATTTTAGGGGCTTTCGTGCTTACATGGATTTGCAGTACAACATGCATATCTGGCATGTAAAATGCGGCAACTGCTAAGTCAATGATGATGTCTGTAAATAGCATTGTATATTGGCGTCGTTATTTCGCTTAGTTTTGTGTAAAAGTAATTACGTGATCGTTTGCTGCCATTATCAGAAACTTTGAAGTAAGTTCCGGATTTGTAATTTCTTCACTTTGAATATGTAAGACTTCAGATTTCCCTTAGTATGCGGAAACCATATTTGTTTTAGTGTATGCCTAGAAGGAGAATGCTAACGGGTCAGAGTGAAAGACGCAGAGCTAGGCAGACACAGTTTTTGCGTCGCGAAAGTAATAGCAATGTGAACATTCATAATGATAACGCATCTGTTTATTGAAAACTGAAATACTGATTCTTAAAATTAATTATACAATATGACAAATCAGACTTGCATAACGGGTAAGGAACTTCGCCGTAGATGTGAACAAAAGGAAACCATCATGTGTGTCCATAACCATTAGGATAGGTAAATAGAAGCACACACATGTGAAAACTTTTCCTTTGTCTCTGACACTGCTACCAACTTCCAGGACCGAAGCTGCTATGTCGTTGAAGTTGTCAACAGTGGAAAACGAAACGTAGTAACGAAGTCGTCGGGTACAGCAAACGTTCTTTATTAACGTCGTTTTTTCACTTACTTTGGTCAAAGAGAAAACGGAACTAACTCTGTGTTCATTTTCCGCCGTCACCACCAAATGTAGGGTGTTCCTAATTTTCAGTATCTGCATTTTGAGTAGCTACGACGTCCTGTATTGTAACGAAACTGTACTTGTTTCAGGCTATGCCTCGAAAAAGAACATTAACGGGTCGGGCTGAAAGACGAAGAGCTAGAGACACACAATTTTTGTCAGATGTCAGTAACGATAATTCTATTGTCGTTCTAAAAGATACAATTAAATGTGCATGGAACATAATTACAAATAATTTTGAGAACTGTAATTGCGCTTTGATGAATTTACAACGCAGATATTGTAATGCAAATCATTTCGCGTCTGAGATGACCTTATATGATACAATGGCATTCACATTGTGTTTTCATAATGGTAAAATTAATTTGTCAACGTAGTGTATCAAAGACTCCCTTTAAATGCTTGAATAATTAAAGAGAAATTAAAGAACTGTTTCATAGACACACGTAGCTACAACGCAGCATTTGCCAGGGATCTGTTCTGCGGCTAAAATTTCACTATAAGATACATGACATTATCCATCGCATATGAGATTCATTGACGCAATTGGTCGAATTTTGACCACACGCGATACTAGTTCTATTAATATGCTTAGGTCTGCTGATCAGATAGCATAAAATCCCACACAGCAGGTGAAGAATGACTTTATTGGTTGTTGCAAAGTATGATTGGTTGATTTGGGAAGAGAGGACCAAACAGCGAGGTCACCAGATCAAATGCAAAGTATGCATGAAGCGTTTTGGAGTTACTTCCATCTTCAGAAATCTAAGTGCAAAGGAGGCACAAGGACAAGAGCGTTACTGGTCGTGTACAAAGCGGACTCACATGCTGTACAGAGAGGTCCCGATAACGTGCAGACGTCACGGTACACCTGACAGGTATTTATGGTGAATTGTCTTCAAAGAAGAACGGGTGGAGAATAAAGATGCTTGTGAATCCACCTCACACTATCACATAGGGTCAGTGCAACGGCTCTTCATGCACAACACGCGATTTAACAGTACCCCAAATTCGGCAGGTCTGTCTATTCACTGCACCCTGTAGTGTAAAATCAGCCTCTTCACTGTACAGAATATTACCCAGCTATAAGTCACCAACTTCGATCCGCACCAGAAACCGAAGAGCGAATTCATAATGTTGCTGCGCATAGTGAGGTTTCAGTTGCTGCACTGTCTGGATGTTGTACGGGTATCAGAGTAAAGTAAATCGCAGAATATCTGTGGTGTTGACCATGGGATGGATGATTATCGTCTCGCTGCACGAGCTCTACCCACGGCAAATGCTGCGTAGTCAGTGGAGCAACGGCGACCTCGTCACTAACTTCCACTGGGGTAGGACGACTTCCTCTTCCGGGTGTAGGTCTTGTAGAACCCCAAATGACCCCCGACCGCCGAATCATGAGTACCATGCTAACTAGTTCCTGTGGAATACAGACCTTGACTTCACCATGGCTGTCTCCCCCTTTACACAAGAGGCCCCCACGAAGGCAATAGCCAGTAACGACATCGCCATCCGCCAACTGCTGCCGAATCGGTCCCCACCTAGGGTCCTCATCCTGTTTGTCAGCTAAGTCGCAGAAGAAACCGTGTGTCTCGGAGAGAAGGAAATTCACCCCAAGATCCGTCTCCACGTAGCCCTTGCCTTCCCCAGACTCTCCCGCGAACATACGGCTGAGAGCGTTGGCCACTTCATAGTCACTGCCCCTAATATGTCGAACCAGGAGATAAAGTCATCTTAACTTCGGCATGATTTTTAGCGAACTTATTAATCAAAGATCAAGTTCTGGCACTGGCCAAATAACTCGCGGAGGCTCATTTGTTTCAGTTCAGTTGTATTGCTCACCTGTTCTCCAGATAAAGTTGTGTAGTTTATATCTCAGAATATTGTCTGCCGTTGATGTCTGTTGTGTTAGAGATAATTGGCAGCGGTCGACGCATGCATACTGGGAGCAGAGCACCACGAGGGCAGAGAGATATTTAAGGCCATGTCCTCTCCTTTACATCTTGGGTTATGTTGTCACTTTTGCGTGATCCATCTTTCTGGTGGAGGATTATAGCATCCGAAATTCAGTTGCATTTCAAAGTTGAGTATATTTCTATGTCATTTCCTATCTCGTGGATCTCTCGTATTGATCTGAATCCTTTGTCTGCTCATGTCTATCGCCAATTCACACGAAATTTTGAAGCAACCTCATTTTAGGGGTATTGTCATATGATCATGTTCTAGTTGTAATCATTCTAAGAATATTGTTGATTAATCAACTGAGTAAGCAAGTTTGAAGATCGGTTTGGTCAAAATTAAAGCACCTCCTTAATTGTTTTAGTCATTTGTATATAGTTTTGTTTAGGAATGTTGGCTAGCCAAACATTAAAAAATCTGTGTTCTTACGCTTAATCTGTTTCTCAGCTGATTGGAAGCAATGACAGTTCTGCTGGGAATTCTATGGACATTTGTACTATTTACGTAAAGCTAAATAAGTATATTTGCCTAGTCATATCCAAATTTCAAGTTTTACGGGTCTTGTTCCATGTAAAGAAATTTATTTATTATTTTTCCAACTGATCTGGCCTTATAAGGCAGTCTCCTGTATTATTGTGATTGTGATTTTATAATGCTTTCGATTGTAATAAAATATGTAGCAACTACAACAGATTACTATTGTGATTTTGGTGTGTCACTACCATAACTCATTTCATAGAGGATGAAATGTTTCATGAAATATTTAATTATGAATGCATTTTTAAAGCTAAATATATTGAAACCTGAATTTGGCTTCTCAGTTGAAGTAAAAAAAAAGTCTCTCTGTTTTTGATACATTCAACCCATAAAAGGGGTGGAATATAGGATGAAATGTTTTATGAAAATAATTCAGTGTGCAAGAATTTTTAAAGCTAAATCTATGAAAATTGTGTTATTGAAAAATACATGTTTCACTGTTTTTGGAACTACAACCTCCCATGAGGTGCAATAAGGGCACACATATTCAATGACTCATCGCCTTCCAGCCCAACCTGCAAAGTATACGAACTTGAAATTTGATGAAGGTGTAAATCTTACGATGTAAGCATCATTTAAGAAGAGAGTGTTCGAAATTCCGCTCCTAAGGGGGTGAAATATGGGTTGAATGGGTTTTTTAAAATATGTCCCTATTGAAGCTAGAACTACAAAACTACGAAAAATGGCATTTGGTTTCTTTGTCAGAAACAAAAAAAAACAGGTTTTAAGCATTTTCCGAAATTCTTCCATTAGGGGAATAAAATAATTACTGAAGGTTTTTTGAAAATAAATCATTATTAAAGAACTACTAGAGCATTTTTAAAGCTGCATCTATGAAAATTGGATTTGAATTCTCGGTTGGATGTAAAAAAAAGTGTTTCGTTGTTTTTGGAAATTTAACTCACCAATAGCGTGAAATAGGGGACGAAAAGTTTTATGAAATATTTCACTATGAAAGCATTTTTAGAACTAAATCGACGAAGATTTGAATTGGGCTCCTCAGTTGTAAATAGAAGAATACATGTTTAATTGTTTTTGAAAATTCAACCCCTAAAAGGTGTGAGATGTTTCTGAAAATGTTTCATTGTGAAAGCATTACTAAATATATCTCAGAATTCGTATTTGGCTCCTCTGTTAGAATTTTTCAATGTTGCACTGGTTTTGGAACTTCAATCCTAAGGGGATGAAAAATTTTAATGAAATATTTACTGCATTATATTAAAATATTTTAAGTCTGCATCTATGAAAACCGGTATTTCACTTCTTAATTAGATATAAAGAAATATGCGTTAGGGAATGAAAGATTCTACGGAGATATCACCACAAGACTACAAACGGCTTGATTAACAAAAACCTTGGGCTTCAGCTATCGGCATTGCTTTTTGGTCATAAGAACATTCAGTAAAAGACCATGCTTCAATGGCGTTGAAAAGTTAAGAAAGTGTTGCAATTTACAAAAGACATAAAAAACAATTAAAGAAAAAAAATTCTTTGCGGACCATACGGTCTTCGCAAGTAAAGAAGCGGATGATAAGCTAGCTCTTTATGCAAATGAGTTGGTCAGTTTAAGTTCCGTGACATGTCATGTAGCAGGAACCAAATCCAATAGTTGCTACGATTGGCTAAAGGGAAAGTTTTGCAGAATCAAGGGAAATCACTTCTACAAGTGGCTGAGAATCTCGTAATGAATAAAAATTATGTATTGAGGATTCCAAGGTGGGAGACGCAAAATTCCTCCCCCCCCCCCCCCTCTCGCCTCCCCCCCCTCCTCCCATTGCTATCTTCCTTTTCCTATGGCAAAAAAAACAAGAGAAATTTCCGCTGTGAAACAATTTGCAAACAAGAGAACGGCCCTTGAAATTTAACGCTTCAAAGTTTTAAGCCCTGCTCTTTCTGTATGTTGATTAGAAACTGTTAACCCACATGTGAAACCTGAGTACATAATCCGTGTGAAATTTGATCAACGGTGTTCCTTAAGGACAGGTTGTGATTGAAAACGTTCGAAAATTCAATTTCTTTGTAATTGCATTTTTTAAGGGTGTACTTGTCTAGACTCTTGGAACGGAAAGGTTTTTTTTAATCCTCGCGTTACAAAAGTTTCTACAGCCCATTGTTTGAAGCAGTGTCACGGCTGCCATGAGCCGCCCAGCGTAGCCGCGCTGTCTCAAACGCCTTGTCACGGTTCACGCAGCTCCCCTCGTTGGAGGTTCGAGTCCTCCTTCGGGCATGGTTATGTGTGTGTGTGTGTGTGTGTGTGTGTGTGTGTGTGTGTTGTCCTTAGCATACGTTACTGTAAGTAGTGTGTAAGCATAGGGACTTGTGAAGTGTCAGGCAAATCCAACACCTTCCATGAAAACCCTGACATGATAAGCAAATCCAGTAGTATGTCACATAGCTCCGAATAAATCGTGACATTAAATTAACGAAAGTAATACGAGTAACGAGTGAGGAAATGCAATATCACAGACTAACACAAGAATGCCTAAATGCTTGTCATACCTTCCCACCATGAGACAGACGCAATTCCGAGGGGAGAAACGAGAACAGAAGACGAGAGCAGAACCGTGTTAAGCTGGAAGGCCCTACGATAAGGGACGGACGGACACCCACGTCGCCAACTAACTGCTAGGACCACACCACCCGCAAGTTTTAGCGTGAGACTTTTTCGCGTCTCTGTTACGTTAGGACCATCCCCCAGCCCATGTTAAAAGATAGAGCCCTCCAGAAGGACAGTACAGATCTTACGATAACGCTAAAAGGACCACACCAGCTGCAAGTTTTAGCGTGAGACTTTTTCGCGTCTGCTACGTTGCAAACTTTAAAAACATTGCCCCACCACGAAAAGTATAATGTTTCTCATTGGATAGACAGAATTTTTGTAGGCAGAGCTTAAGGTTAACATTGAGACCCTGATTGGTAAGATGAAAACACAGCCAGATAGTTTTTTTTTAAACCAACTTCGGTAAATTGTAGTAAGGAGAAGTTAGGGAGAGTTACTTCCGAGACGGCGAGGTGAGCGGAGCTGTGCTGCCCGTCGCCCCCTGACGAACACCGACAAGGTAATGAACGCACGCGATGCCACATAACAGCGCATAAAGCTTCTCTCAGAACTGCAGAAGTCTCATCTGTTACATCCCTTTTTTGCGTAATACTAGTGTCGATCGTCAATTAAAGCTCATGGTGTTCACATTTGCCACTTGAAGTAAAAATCTGAAACGCGATGATTTTTCTGTTTTATAGTTATTGAGAAGCCACATCAGCCACTGTAATTTACGACAAGTTAGATAAGTAATTAAAGATAATTGAGGGTCACTGTAGACCATTTTGATAGTTTTCTCTCTTGTGAAACTTAATTTAAACCTACATTATAGATGTGATATGGCATAGGTCATACTTCGATACTTTGTAGAACTTGGAAACCCATTCAGGGAATATTCGTTCACATTTTTGTTGGTTTTTACCATCCTGTATTAAAACATCTCCTTTTATCAATAGTGCAATTTATAAACAATGTTTTGTGATTAGAATAAAATTTCCAGTGGTAAACTTAACTGCTTTTTCGACGTTATTTTACCAGCTAACTAAAAATAGGAAAGCCTTGATCCCCTTCCACTAAATTTAGTTAGTATTAAGATTCTTTTACAGGGAGTGCAGTGGAGCTGACGCTGAAATCATTAAGTATTTGGTTATATTATCGCTAGTCTCACTGAACTCTTCTGAATTCTACATGTCATGTGTGGTCTGGCGTCTCCTTACCAGCAACAGGTCCCAGGTTCAAACTAGTCAATACCCTAAAAAACACGCTCAGAGCGTCGTTGCGCGAAAGTGGTAGGGAGACACGATATAGAACAAGCAGACACCACGCAGAATGTTTAGAGACTGATGGTTCAAATGGCTCTGAGCACTATGGGACTCAACTTCTGAGGTCATCAGTCCCCTAGAACTTAGAACTACTTAAACCTAACTAACCTAAGGACACCACACACATCCATACCTGAGGCAGCATTCGAACCTGCGACCGTAGCGGTCACACGGATGCAGACTGAAGCGCCTAGAACCGCACGGTCACACCGGCCGGTTAGGAACTGACGACCTCAGCAGTTAGGTCCCACAGGAGCTTACCACAGACGGACAGTTGCCATGGGACACTCTTGAGTCGGAAACGCTTGCTCAGGAAGAAGGCCTACACTACGCTTGTCCATCCGCTTTTAGAATATTGTTGCGCGGTGTGGGATCCTTACCAGATAGGACTGTCGGAGTTCAAAGAAGGGCAGCACGTTATATCGCGAAATATGGGAGAGAGTGTCCCTGAAATGATAGAGGATTTGGGATGGGTATGATTAAAACAAAGGCGTTTTTCGTTGCGACGAAATTCCAGTCACCAACTTTCTCCTCCGAATGCGAAAATATTTTGTTGACACCGACCTACATAGGAAGAAACGATCACCTCGATAAAATAATGGAAATCAGAGCTCGTACGGAAAGATATAGGTGTTCGTTCTTTCCGCGCGCTATACGAGATTGGAATAATAGAGAATTGTGAAGGTATATGAAGATAGTAACTGCCTCGAAAGAACAGGTACCACTGATGACCGTACAGCTTCTCTAGAATAAATGATAATTAATTGAAACGCTCAGCTGCCGACAGGTGTTGATGTACCTCGGGGTACACATTTTCAGCTGTCCCCATCGAGGTATATCAACACCTGTCTGCAGCTGAGGGTTTCAATTAATTATAATTTATTCTAGAAAAGCTGCACGGTAATCAGTGGTATCTGTTCCTTCGAGAACAGTTACTATCTTCATATATGTAGTTAAAGGCTACCCAGCCATTAACCTTCGTCTGTGCGAATGCGCAAAGATTGCCCGAACTCTTACGGGAATCGTCACCTTAGTGTGCCCGAGTAATGAGTGGATGGGCAAATACCTATTACGTACATTACGTATGTTGATTGTGGACAGTTGGGAATGTGGGTCTCACGGGAAGCGTGCAAGGGTTAAGTCCCTGCAGTCGTGCTATTCATCTGTGTCCTCGGTGGCTCAGATGGATAGAGCGTCTGCCATGTAAGCAGGAGATCCGGGGTTCGAGTCCCGGTTGGGGAACACATTTTCGGCTGTCCCCATCGAGGTTGTATCAACAACACCTATCGGCATCTGAGGGTTCCAATTAATTATCAATTCTGAAGGTAATTCGATGAACCTTCTGCCAGGCACTTAAATGTGATTTGCAGAGTATCCATGTAGATGTAGATGAAAACTCGTCCCGTGTCGCACGTGCTCAAAACGATTCATACTACAGAATGCATGCAAACAGACTCGCCGAAAATACTGACGAATAACGATTGCTGCATATCCAAGTTACACAGATCGGCCTTTCCTGCCAAGAAGAACAGGGAATTGCTATGTAGGAACAATTCGAGCTAGAGGTAGGGCTCATAAGCACTCCTTGAATTGCAGACTAAACGTAAATAACGAAAATGCATTTTTGGTAAAAATTGGTCAAAACATAATCCTGTGCCCTCCGTATTGGATTAGCCGCTTTGAATATTGAAAATCTGACTTCAGCTTCCTGTTCAGCAACATTAAAAATATATATGTAACACTCAGTTCATGCAAATCGAAGTAATAATATAACTTAAAGTTTTCTCTAAACTTCGAACACTTTTTTTTTTGAGAAACGTTTATTTCTCAGAACGGCATGCAGCATAAACTAAAAGTGATTCAACCTCTTAACTTCTACCACGGACCCCGAAAAGTAAACATTTTTCTTAGGAGCTTATAGCTATAATACGACATTTGTTAATATTAACTAATTTTTGTGTGGGCATAGGGAGTGAAACAAACCCCCAAAAATCGAACTCAAAGTTCGAATTAGCACTGTATCGTTAAATTTAAGGTTGTTTCATTGCGGTTCGGTATGCGTTCCCACAAATTTTATGTAATATCGACTGATGTTATCCATTTTTAATTTCAGAGAAATAATGTAGTATCAACTGATGTTATCCATTTTTGATTTCAGGTAACATCTGAGGGGCCACACTGCACGCACTCTGCGTACTTCAACTCGCAGGCCCTTGATCAAATCATAATTACGGGCGCCATTTTTTTTTTACTGAAAATCTAAAATAAAGCTCATAGTATGATCACTCGTAATTTCCAAACAGATCCTTCGAATGTATTTTCATTGTCTCAAAAAAATTTCCAAATGTACCATTTTTTGCTCATTTGAATGAGAACCTGGCCGTAATGGCGGAATATAGTCACGAGATTTTTTTCGGAGACGTTGTACGTTCGCGAGAAGAATTTCGTTCCACGCGCGTCGATGGACATTCCACAGATATTACTGTGTGTGTGTGCTACTCAGTCGTGCCATTTGAGTGTACATCTTTGCATAGTTTTCCTTTCACAATGTGAACAGTGCTCGGCTCAGTTGCTAACTGGCCATTGAGTGATTCCGAAGGTGTCGGATGTGCGGTGCGTTCGGTCTGCTAAGAAAGCAACAGACTGGCGTGGTGCGATGGCAGAAGCAGACACTGAGGGAGCTAGCTGTAGGGATGCCAGCGAACAATTTATGCCAAGTAAGACGAAGAGAACTATTCTAAAATTATGAGCCGTCTCGAAAGTGTTTATCATTAGTAAATCTTGTAGTTGAGACTGACAATCAATCTACAATAACTGACATATTTGCCTAGAGAGAGATACAGGAAATCCCCGCTCCTGATGAAATTTTGGTTGTGATGACAGGCCGATGGGTAGTGTAGCCCGAGATCTAAGTTAGGTTGTAGGGAGGTAATTTGATTGAGAGTTGTTTATGCCAACGATTATGAATGCCGAGTAAACGTTGTGCGAGCAGATTGCCCTGTAGCGTAGCCTAGTGTTTCCGTCCGCGCCATATTTAACACATTTTCTCTAGCTGTGTACAAAAGTCGCACAACAGCCACGAAAACTACGTTTCTGGTGGGGTGAGGGGAGAGTCCACTATGTAACTTTCAGTACAATTTTTAGTAAGCGCCGAAACTAGCCGAAATAGAAGCGTAATTTTAACTATATTTCCGTTTGTGGGAAAATAGTGGTTCTCCTCTTTCGGCATCAACTGTAATATGCAGGCGACTTATTAAAGTTTTTTTAATTCTGAATCATGATCTCAATAGACGCAGAGCTTTTTTTTACGTTACTTTATTCGTGGTCTATAGTAAACAATGCAACGGTCAATTCTTTGAAGTGCGACGTGTGTCTGCAATGTTCGTAAGGCCAAGTTTGTATATATTCGGTGTCAGTTTTTTTATTTTTTTTGCCATATACTGTATAATTAAGGCGAGGAGGATAATGTTCAAGGAGCACTGCATTAGCAGTCTATGGAGAAATTGAGGATTTGGATCTGATGAACGGCATGCTCGGGCAGTTGGTGCAATTAGGTTGCCCACTGCGTAATTCGGACACAATGATCATTGCCTCTCCCTAGTAACCAGGGGACTCGGGTGCTAATCCTGGTCTGGCACAAATTTTCAACAGTGCCCAGTGACTAAAGTCAGTGCCCATTGTCAGCTAATTTCATTGTTTCGGTGTTCAATTGTATTTTGTTCACGATACGCCGTCTAGCTTTTTCATGGATAACAGCTTTGGAAAGCGTACAGGTTATATTGATATTCGGTCGTCGTTAGTCCAAAGCTAGTATAGTGATTTTTAAACACAGTTGTAGTGCATATTAAGCCTACACACGTATTTGTGTCCTGTGTTTCTTTACCAAGAACTTCTTCGTAGGTAATTTCCCTATAGTGGTATTTTGTTTAAGTATTTATAGCCTGCAGGCTTGGATGAAATATGAAACACATGTCCGAAGTTTCTGTTGATGCTGCAGATACTGTTTTATCCGTACTACGGGCACAAACTCTTCATCTAATACAGGACACAATTTGTCTCGAGATTTAGCAATTTTTCGTAATATCGGCCTAGCTTCGATATATTTTTCTCTAATTCTTGTTTGGATTTAATCTTAAAACACACTAACTCTTCCACCAATTATTCGATAAATGATTTCATCCCTTTCGTAGCCTACAGTTCCTAAACGGTCGATAATATTAATAATTTCCTTTCTCACTTTTATTTCCTGTAGAATCTCCTGTTTATGGTTATTGCTAACCTGTTTCACGTTCTCACTTTTATTATTTTTATTTTTCTAGTTTTGTGACTGGTAGCCAAGTTTTCTTTGAATTCGGTTTTTAATTCTGAAATAGTAACAGTTAAAGGTCAAGTGAAGATTGCGATCTATTTGAGGAGAGTGGTTCGGAGATCTTTTATATTAGACGTACACAGGTCATGGAGATCCGTATCTATATAAAATTACTTCAAGTGTAATGTAGCCCATTCTCTTGTCATGATCTCGGCTGTATCGTAGCGCATTGTCTCGGTTAGGTTGGAGATTTTGGTTGAGAGTTGCCGAAGTCAAAGAAAGTGATTACGAAGTCAAGACTGTGCTAACAAAACGATCTGTAGCGTAGTCCAAAATGTTCTTTCGGTCCTTCTAAAATCTCTTTTAATTAAAAATAACTAAAGCTGCAAGATACAAAGACAAAAACTATTACGTAATAGAGCAATCCCAGACTACTGTGGTGTATGTTGTGTACGTATACTAATTTACTGTCAGTGAATATATATTTTTTACTCATTTGCTGGATTCCAGTTTTCCGCTTTTTGCGGCGAAAAACCTTTTCCTGCGAAGGGCCCATTAGCTTGTCGGTTATATTCGTGACTTTCTCGACGGTCAGTTATTTCATGGTAGTCTATCCACCGGCGTCATTGTTAGCATCGAATATAGATATAAGTATTAGGATGTCTAATATGAAGCCAACGCATGAGTATGTCTAATGATGAATAAGAAAAATAGGATTGCGGGTTAGGTACTACAAGCAGCATAGTGAACGCGTTATTGTGGCCAAGATAGACACGAAGCCCAAGCCCACCACAGTAGTCCGCAGATGACGAAGAAATTGATGAAATGTGTGATAAGATAAAAGAAATTATTCACATAGTGGAGGGAGATGAAAATTTAATAGTAATGGGTGACTGGAATTCGATAGTAGAAAAAGGAAGAAAAGGAAGCGTAGTAGGTGAATATGGAATGGGGGTAAGAAATTAGAGGAAGCCTCCTGGTAGATTTTTGTCCAGAGCATAACTTAATCATAGCTAACACTTGGTCCAAGAATCATGAAAGAAGGTTGTAAACGTGGAAGAGACCTGGAGATACTGCAAGATTTTAGATGGATTATATAATAGTAAGACAGAGATTTAGGAACCAGGTATTAAATTGTAAGACATTTCCAGGGGAAAATGTGGACTCTGACCACAATCTATTGGTTATGAACTGTAGATTAAAACTGAAGAAACTGGAAAAAGGTGGGAATTTAAGGAGATGGGACCTGGTTGAACTGACAGAATCAGAAGTTGTAGAGTGTTTCAGGAAGAGCATTAGGGAACGATTGACAGGAATGGGGGAAAGTAATACAGTAGAAGAAGAATGGGTAGCTTTGAGGCATGACATAGTGAAGGCAGCAGAGGATCAAGTAGGTAAAAGACGAGCGCTAGTAGAAATCCTTGGGTAACAGAAGATATATTGAATTTAACTGATGAAGGAGAAATGACAAAAAGAAATACAAACGTCTCAAAAATGAGATCGGCAGGAAGTGCAAATGGCTAAGCATGGATGGCTAGAGGACAAATGTAAGGATGTAGAGGCGCATATCACTAGGTGTAAGATAGATACTGCCTACAGGAAAATTAAAGTGACAGCATAGGTGGGTGTGGTGGGAGAACTCATGGGAAAATTCCTGCAATAGTGGGTGTTAGAGCTGCACCTTTTTTAGATTGAAGTCAGCTGATAGGTATTCCTGCTTAAGGGAATTCTCTCTAACAAAAGAACCACTTTTGACAAAGCTTAGGCATCCGAGTAATGAGGGAATTAGTATATTTCATCAAAATGTACAAGGATTAGAGATAAAGTTAGTGAACCGCTTATAGATTTTGACTCAGAAATTATTGGTATATCTGAACACTTCTTCATTAAGGAGGTAATTCAGAGGCTTCCTTTACCCGGATACAGGTTGGCTGGCAGCTTTTCTAGGAGCTGTTTGCGGTGTGGGGGAGTAGCCATGTATGTGGAAAACGGCATCCCATTAGAGTCAATTGATGTTTCAAAGTACTTCACTGAAAAGGTGTTTGAATGTTGTGTAGGTGTGGTTAAATTTAATGGAGCTAAACTTCTAATTGTTGTTATTTATAGATCACCAGACGCCGATTTCACAACATTTTGCTAAAGTTAGAGGAGGTTCACTTTATAGGAAATACAAAAAGTTAGTTATATGTGGTGACTTCAATATTAATTGTGTAAGTGATTCTGCAAGGAAACGGATGCCGGTAGACCTCCTTAATTCATATAATCTTATGCAATCCTTGTTCTTTCCAACGAGAGTGCAAGGGAACAGTAGAACAACCATAGACAACATTTTTGTTCATTCCTCATTACTAGAAGGACATTGTTAGCAAAAAGGTGAATGGCCTTTCAGATCATGATGCACAAATTATAACTCTAAAAGATTTTTGTGCTGCAACACATGATAAATATAGTTATCAACTGTGTAGGAAAGCTGATCCAGTTGCTGCAGAGACCTTTGTAAACCTTATCAAGGAACAAGAGTGGCAAGATGTTTATAGCGCTGAGACAGTAGACGATAAATATAGTGCTTTTCTCAAGACTTTTCTCGTTCACTTTGAAAGTTGCTTTCCGTTAGAACGTTCAAAACAGGGTACTAGCACAAACAGGCAGCCTGGGTGGCTGTCTATAGGGATAAGAATATCTTATAGAACAAAGTGGCAATTATATCAAAACGTTAGAAACAGTCAAAATCTAAATGCAGCAGCCCATTACAAACAGTAATGTAAGGTGCTTAAAAATGTTATTAGGAAGGCAAAAAGTAAGTGGTATGCAGATAAATAGCTAAGTCTCAGGATAAAATTAAAACCATATGGTCAGTCGTAAAGGAAGTGGCTGGTCTGCAGAGACAGGTCGACGGAGATTGACTTAATAAGTAAATCACTAAAGACCAAGAACTCTCATGGATATGGCGGGGTATCTAGCAGAATACTGAAGTATTGTTCTGTGTATGTTAGCCCAGTACTTAGCCATATCTGTAACTTTTCCTTTAGTAGTGGTCGGTTTCCTGACCGATTAAAGTACACTCTACTGAAGCCACTTTATAAAAAGGGAGACAGGGATAATGTTGACAACTTTAGAGCTATTTCCATGCCATCGGTGTTTGATAAAGTTATCGAGAAGGTTGTATATATAAGGTTACTGGAGCATTTAAATTCACATAATTTGCTGTCAAATGTACAGTTTGGTTTAAGAAATGATTTAACAACTGAAAATGCCATATTCTCTTTTCTCTGTGAGGTTTTGGACGGATTAAATAAAAGGTAGCGAACGCTAGGTGTTTTCTTTGATTTAACGAAAGGTTTTGACTGTGTTGACCACAAAATATTACTGCAGAAGTTGGACCGTTATGGAGTAAGGGGAGTAGCATGGAATTGGTTTTCCTCTTACTTTAAGAACAGAAAGCAGAAGGTAATTCTCCGCAATATTGAGAGTGGTAGTGATGTTCAGTCGCAATGGGGCTCTGTTAAGTGGGGCATTCCCCAAGGGTCGGTGCTGGGGCCACTGCTGTTTCTTATTTATATAAATGATATGCCTTCTAGTATTACAGGTGATTCAAGAATATTTATGTTTGCTGATGACACCAGTTTGGCAGTGAAGGATCTTGTGTGTAATATTGAAACAGTATCAAATAATGTAGTTCATGAAATAAGTTCGTGGCTTGTGGAAAACAATTTGATGCTAAATCACAGTAAGACTCAGTTTTTACAGTTTCTAACTCACAATTCAACAAGGACCGATATTTTGATCAGACAGAATGGGCATAATATAAGCGAGACGGAACAGTTCAAGTTCCTAGGCGTTCGGATAGATAGTAATCTGTTGTGGAAAGCCCATGTCCAGGATCTCGTTCAGAAACTAAATGCTGCTTTATTTACCATTAGAACAGTATCTGAAATAAGTGACAGTTCAACACGAAAAATAGTCTACTTTGTATATTTTCATACGTGTATGTCGTATGGTATTATTTTTTTGGGGTAATTCTTCTGATTCCAAAGGTATTTTTGGCTCAAAAACGGGCTGTTCGAGCTATATGTAGTTCGAGAACCTCTTGTCGGCCCCTATTCAATAGTCTGGGATTTCTGACATTGCCCTCACAGCATATATTTTCTTTAATGTCGTTTGTTGTTAGCAATATTAGGCGATTCCCTACAGTTAGCAGCTTTCACTCAGTTAATACTAGGCAGAAATCAAATCTGTATGTGGAATGCACTTCCTTGACTCTTGTGCAGAAAGGAGTGCAGTATTCTGCTGCATCTATTTTCAATAAGCTACCACAAGAATTCAAAAATCTTAGCAGGAGCCCAAAATCTTTTAAGTCTAAACTGAAGAGTTTCCTCATGGCTCACTCCTTCTATTCTGTCGAGGAGCTCCTGGAAGAGCTAAAAAATTAAGCTAATTCCAGTGTTACATTGTTGGTTTTCTTTATTTATACTTACGACTTGTTGCCTGATTATGTTTTTATATTTCATTTTATCTGTTTCTACTATCGTGTTATAATTTCATATATTGACTCGTTCCATGACCATGAAGATTTCTCCTTAATTTGGTCCCACGGAACAATAAGTAAATAAAAAACCTTTGGAGAAAAGAGATCCACTTGTATGCGTATCAAGAGCTCAGATGGAAACCCTGCTATAAGCAAAGAAGGTAAAGCAGAAAGGTGGAAGGGGTATATAGAGGATCTATACAAGGGCAGTGTACTTCAGGACAGTATAATGGAAATGGAAGAGGATGTAGATGAAGATGAAATGAGAGATGATATACTGCGCGAAGAGTTTGACAGAGCACTGAAAGACTTAAGCCGAAACAAGGCCCCGGGAGTAGACAACATTCCATTATAACTACTGACACCCGTGGGAGAGCCAGCCCTGACAAAACTCTACCATCTGATGAGCAAGATGTATGAGACAGGCGAAATACCGTCAGACTTCAAGAAGGATATAATAATTCCAATCTCAAAGAAAGCAGGTGTTGGCAGATGTGAAAATTACCGAACTATTTGTTTAGTAAGTCGCAGGTGCAAAATAATCACGCCAATTCTTTACAGACGAATGGAGAAACTGGTAGAAGCCGACCTTGGGGAACACCAGTTTGGATACCGTAGAAATACTGGAACACATGAGGCAATACTGACCCTACGACTTCTCTTAAAAGCTAGATTAGGGAAACACACACCTACGTTTCTAGCATTTGTAGACTTAGAGAAATCTTTTGACAATGTTGACTGGAATACTCTTTCAAATTCTGAAGGTGGCGGTGGTAAAATAGAGGGAGCGAAAGGCTATTTACAATTTGTACAGAAACCAGATGGCAGTTGTAAGAGTCGAGGGACGCGAAAGGGAAGCAGTGGTTGGGAAGGGAGTGAGACAGGGTTGTAGTCTATCCCCGATGTTATTCAATCTGTTTATTGAGCAAGCAGTAAAGGAAACAAAAGAAAAATTCGGATCAGGAATTTAATTCAATGAAGAAGAAATTAAAACCTTGAGGTTCGCCGATGACATTATAATTCTGTCAGAGACAGCAAAGGACCTGGAAGAGCAGCTGAACGCAATGGAGTGTCCTGAAAGGATGATATGAGCATCAATAAAAGCAAAACGAGGATAATGGAATGTAGTCGAATTAAGTCAGGTGGTGCTGCGGGTATTAGATTAGGAAATGAGACACTTGAAGTAGTAAATGAGTTTTGCTATTTGGGGAGCAAAATAACTGATGATGGTCGAAGTAGAGAGGATATAAATTGTAGGCTGGCAATGGCAAGGAAAGTGTTTCTGAAGAAGAAAAATTTGTTAACGTCAAGTATAGCTTTAGGTATCAGGAAGTCTTTTATCCGAGTATTTGTATGGACTGTAGCCAAGTATGGAAGTGAATCATGGACGATAAAGAAGAGAATAGAGGCTTTAGAAATATGGTGCTACAGAAGAATGCTGAAGATCAGATAGATAGATCACATAACTAATGACGAGGTATTGAATAGTATTGGGGAGAAGAGGAGTTTGTGGCACAACTTGACTAGAAGAAGGGGTCGGTTGGTAGGACACGTTATGAGGCATCAATTTATTATTGGAGGGCAACGTGGAGGGTAAAAATCGAGGAAGGAGATGAATACACTAAGCAGATTCAGAAGGATGTAGGTTGCAGTGGGCATTGGGAGATGAAGCTTGCACATGATACAGTAGCATGGAGAGCTGCATCAAACCAGTCTCTGGACTGAAGACTACAACAACAAAAATATGAAGGCACCTGTCTCATGTGTAACCTTCAACAGATTTGGGACAGACAAGAGGGTCAGATTAGATTATATGTACTTTCCGTTGCAATTGATCCATAATGAGGAGATACTCAGTGGGAAACTAATATGCTAATTTACCTTCCACAGATCGCAAGTAGACTGATCATGGACATGGAATGAGGAATGAAAATTTTGACATAATTGTGATTGTACTCGCATTACTTGACACCCCCCCTCCCCCCCCCCCCCCGCCTCTCTCTCTCTCTCTCTCTCTCTCTCTCTCTCTCTCTCTCTCTCTCTCTCTCTCTCTCTCACTCTCTCTCTCTCTCTCACTCTCTCTCACTCACTCACTCACTCACAATCGCGCGCGCCCTAGTTCTCCTAAAAAAATTCAATTCATTAATAGTGTCGGAGGAGATGGTTTAATAAATCCTTTAGGCTCCTCTTAAACTGAAATTTGTCAGTAGTAAAGCTTTTTATGGCTGCTGCCAAGTTATTGAAAATTCGTTTTCCTGAATGATGGAGACTTTCTTGCACCAAAGTAATTAGCTTCCAAAATTTTGTGGAGATTATACATGTTTCTAGTAATGACTGCTTGAAATGAGCTGTTGATTTGAAAATATTCATTTGTTTTTAAAGACAAATTTCAAGGGGAGAAGGTATCTTCTATCTCCGCCATGTTAAATTGATCTATTTCCACGTCCCTTATCTCAAGCTGTGTTATATTAACGGTAAAACATGAAACATTTCTTACATGCATTTCCACTATTTTCCAACAAGCTGACTATTTTTCATGAATAATATATTAATAGTGAAATTTTTGGAAAAATTTAGAAAGACAAGTTTTATGGGCAAATTTCAAAAATAAAAAGGCAACAGTGTTCTTTATAATAAAGCTTCTCCATGGATTTTAATTCCTACTCCGAATTTTTCTTTTGTTTCCTTTACTGCTTGCTCAATAAACAGATTGAATAACATCGGGGATAGACTACAAACCTGTCTCACTCTTTCCCCACTACTGCTTCCCTTTCATGCCCCTCGACTCTTCATGCCCTCCAGTAAGACAACTGACCGTTAGAATTCCATGGTTCTAGGATAAATGGTTTGAGAGGAAAGGTACATTTAGTTAGAAAAGTTACGGAAAATTTAAATTTGTATTGCACTTAGCGACGTACATGCATTCATTTAAATTCATAGTTTCTTTCACTGCATGTGTCATAGATTCCTCTCCTGTTTATTGCAAGCAGCGCACTGTAAAGTCTTTTTTAAATTTTTTACATCTCTCGTAAAGCTTTTCGTTCCTTTGCAATAGTACGCATGCCGTACAAAAACAAAACATTTGTTTCATGATACTCACTATTTTATTTCTTGCAAGTCTTCTAGAACTTCTCTCGAAAACTTTGTGGGTAGATCTTGGCATTTGTTTTGTTCAGGAACGAAAAACACCCATGATACGTTATTACTGTAGCAAACAACTGACTACGAGACAAGAAAAAATGTATTCAATGGGTGAAAGCTCAAAGCAACGGGAAAAAATGTCCCTAGGCTTATCATCTCAACGAAGAGCTGTCACAAGGAAACAAGTGGGCATGCCTTACATAGCAAGCTGCCATTTAAACCGACATTTAGGACCTTCAAATAAGGATTTGGACTAAATTACTTTTATATTCGCACTAAGTGTAACTCAAACTGGTACAATCACCAGTAAAAAAATTATTTTCATTGTTTTCGAGGTACCTTCTGCCCTTCGGAATAAATATATTGCGAATCAGTAGTTAATATGCCTAGTTCTTATTGCGAATCAGTAGTTAATATGCCTAGTTCTCCAAACAGGAGACGGCTAGAAACTTTCGAAATGTGGTGGTGTAGAAGAATGCTAAAAAAGTTTATATCGAATAGCTGATTGGGAGATACGAAAACGGATTAGGGAGCAGAGAAATTAATGGCACAACTTGACAGAAAGTAGCGATCGTGGGCAAAGGGCGTATTTCGATTCCACCCGTCCACTTTGACCCATGACGTTTAGCATGACGGTCATTAGTTAGCGTTTCGAAGGATACCAGTCGCCTTATTAAATGTTAACTGTGATTGCCTTCGTTTCTAGAGCAATTTATAATGATCGTTAACTATGATTTTTTTCGTAATATATCGTGATGAACGATGGGAGGAACCCGAGAGCACAGCTTAAATTGTCGTTAAAGAAACGAGTAGCGATTGTATTTTTATCTTTCTTATCCGACACATACGGGAACCTGGGGTAGAATGGGGTACAAAATTGAAAACTTTGATTAAATGTACAAAAGTGATAAATAAGAGAGTTACCAATTTTTATATGAACACCTTATGATGTATTAATCACAAAAATACAAGAACATTGCCATAAAATAAAACAACATTATTTTTCACTCAAAAACAGAAATGTATTTCATTTGCCCCATTCTGCCCTGTGCACGCGGCAGAATGGGGTGGTAAGTACAAGTGATTACAAAACCGTATAAAATTATCGGAAATGCAGAAAATATTGGCTTGCTCGGTATTTATTTAGTTTAAAGTGAATATTAATGTCAAACTACTACTTTCATGTATTGTATCCTTTTCTTAAGGCTGTTTACAAAATTCACACACGAGGAAAGACTCATCACCTTCGCTATCTGTTCCTGCACGAGAATCGTGTGTCCATTTTTTGCACGTGGAACAAGCGACCCAACCTTCAACTGATTTTGAATAAAACCCACGACGATATAAACATTCACAGTCGGAACTTTTCTCATAATCACTCTCCTTAGTATTGTATTCTGTCCTTTTTTCCATTTATCTTCAGGCCCTTTCTTTCTTTTTTTTTTTCTTAATTTTATTCTCTTTTGCAAATAATTTTTTCTTTGCACTTTCTTCTTTGGCAAAGTTCTTCTTCTATTTTTCCTTAATAATGGCTTCTAACTCTTTTTTTGTACGGCGAATCAGTTAAAACAACAGTCTTCCCCATCTTCAGTTTCGCTCTTTTCTTGCTTTCGTTAACTTTTGCAAGGGCATCAGAATTTGTAGTGAAATATGAAATGAGGTGTTGTCAGTTGTCATCCAAGAGCATCAAGGATTAGAACAATTAGCCTCAATAACTTTGTCATTCTTAGGCGGCAGTTCATTGTTACAATTCGCTGAAACCTCGCCCGCTTGATTATCCAGCCCGTTGGCGTCGTCTTTTTTAGCTGGTGTGCTAGGTGGAGGCAATTCCAATTGTTCAGATATGATAACCTCTTTATCTGACGACCTATTTTGTTTGATGTCAAATGTGTCTGCCGGAAGGAAGTCTGCATCGGTGAATATGGATGGGTCTGTGGGCCGTATTCCATTAGCTTCGAAACATTTAATAGCTGTTTTCATTGTTGCATTTTAGCATTTTAGACGAAAGCTGAACCAAAAAGCGTTGAAATTTGAAAGATAGTTACGACTTTCCCTGCATGGCTTCGTAGCCATTTTCGAAGCTCATCACTGTAACGAAGGCTTAAAGGCTTCATAAAAGAAACATCAAGCGGCTGAAGTCTGTGAGAGCAATGTGGTGGTAAAGATAGCAACGAAACGCAACTCTCCCTCGCATAGTTCATAACGTCAATGTATGTCGTATGTGCTGAGTGGCCATCTAATATAAGGAGAACTGGAAAGTCCTTTTATGCCGTAGAAAATTCCACAAATTTTCGAAACCACACAAGGAATGATTTTGTGGCCATCCATGCGGTGCTGTGGACCTCAGCGCAACCTCTTTCTGCTAGTCCTAACTAAATTTTTTTCTGCTTCTTCTTTCGTGGAAAAATAAGTTTGAGGCATGTAAGCTCCGCTTGCTGACGTAATAATGAGGCTGGTTACTGTTTCGCCCCTTTCTGCAGATGTTAACGATCCTACTTGACGTTTCCCCTTGCAAGCTGCGATCTTCGATTGGTTTTTAGGATTAACCGAAACGCCTATTCCATCACAATTAGATATTTGAGAAGTCATTAGTATGTGTTTGCCAGTTACATTTGTTAGCAACGAAAAGAAAAACTATCGACAGCTACTTTATTAAAACCCATGACTCTTGCACCAGATGTTGCTTCGGGTTTGCGAACAAACCCGCATTTGCTTCTTCGTTGTTTCATGATGTAATAAACATTTCGATTTGTTTTGCTCGACATTTTCGAAAAAGTATCTGCGAAACGTGCGAAAATTGAAAGGCAAAACTGTGCACCTGCCGAAATACGAGTGCGTATACTCATTTGAAACAATTTTCCTAAACCGCTTCTGATACGCTACAAGTTACCGCACAGTTAACAGCAATTGTAGTTGAGCGTTTGCCTGTATCGTATAAAGTACAGCCAGTAAAATATTTTTGTAGGGAGGACACAGCATCTCATCTTGAATGGAGGTTCATCTGTACGTGTAAAAGTAGCCACGTGTGCCACAGGAAGTGTGTTGGGAGCCTTACCTTTCATGTTGTATGTTAACATTACAGATAATATAAGTAAGCTTACATATTTCGAAAATGGTGCAGATATCGACATTGAGGTAACAAAGTTCGTGGGAAGCGATATGCACATACAGGGGATAGGAAAAATAATGTGAACACCTATACTTACATCTACATGGATACTCTGCCAATCACATTTAAGTGCCTGGCAGATGGTTCATCGAACCACCTTCACAAGTCTCTCTTATTCCAATCTCGTATAGCACCCGGAAAGAATGAGCACCTGTATCTTTCCGTAAGCTCTGATTTCCCTTATTTTATCGTGGTGATCGTTCCACCATACGTAGATCGGTGTGAACAAAATATTTTCGCCCTCGGAGGAAAAAGTTGGTGATTGGAATTTCGTGAGAAGATTCCGTCGCAACGAAAAACGCTTTTCTTTTAATTATGTCCAGCCCAAATCCTGTATCATTTCTGTGACACTCTCTCGCATATTTCGCGATAATAGAAAACATGCTGCCTTTCTTTGAACTTTTTCGATGTTCTCCGTCAGTCCTATCTGGTAAGGATCCCACATCTCCCAGCACTATTCTAAAAGAGGACGGACAAGCGTAGTGTAGGCAGGCTCCTTTGTAGGTCTGTTACGTTTTCTAAGTGTCTTGCCAATAAAACGCAGTCTTTGGTTAGCCTTCTCCACAACATTTTCGATGTGTTCCTTCCAGTTTAACTTGTTCGTGATTGTAATACCTATGTATTTAGTTGAATTTACGGCTTTTAGATTAGACTGCAACTACTCTGGTTGTGATTCGTCTATTCTGCTTCATTAGGGATCTTTCGGGGTCAGTAACGACCTGATATGCGGATATTGAGGGCGTACATTAACTGGCTTCTGTCTTCATTGATTAGTGGCCGCCTTCGAAACGGTTGTACCACTCCTTTAGCCGTGTATTACCCATTACTTCGTCCTCAATCACATGATGGTTTCAACTTGAGAGTCGCCGAGCTTGAAGCCAAATGTCATGCAATGGCGTCATTTTGCTGACATTACTAAATCCGACGTGTACCACTTGCAAGTGTTCCGGAGTAGTGGAGAAAATCCGGTATGTGTGCTATGTATGCCTGAAAACATGAGCGCACGCACGCCCTGATACCATTGTTGATTTCAACAATTACTAGAGATTGGATATTTTTTGAGCAGCTCTCGTATATAGGCCGTCGCCAGTAATGTCAAAAGAGCAAGATACCTGTAGCTACGCCAGTTGTATAGGTAGTTCGAATGGAGCGGTCTATTGTCCGACGAATCTCCATAACAGCTCCGAACCGAATACCCCAGAGCTCGTCCTTCACGTTAGGAATCAAGCTGAGATCGCGAGGGCATAAGTCCGGGGTGTGTGGTGAGTGGTGCGGCTCTTTCCAGCCCCACATAGCGAACAAATCATCACGACTTGCACCAAGCGTGCCGAATATTGTCCTGCAAAATGATGGGCGCGTCCTGCAGAAAGTGACGCCGCTTCTTTCTCTCAGTTGTTTTTCTTCTTTGTAACACGGTCTGTTTCGTTTTTGAGACTAAAGCGCTTAACAGATATTGTTCAAATTTGGCATGGAGACAGTTTGAACCCTGAGAAAGAACATAGCCCACTTTAGAAAGCAAGAAATGTTTTTTTTTTTTTTTTTACATCGGTGAACGTAAACTACATTAAAACTTACTTATTTTGGTGTATAACTTAAGAATTGTATAAGTACTTCAGTAGTCGCCACGCGGGATAGTCTCTCAAACGAAATTGCTCCCACGTCCAAGGCCTTTCAATATCACGTCTCCCATTCCGCTTGTAGTTCAGAATATTTTGGGGAAGTCTGGGACTTAGCATTCTCACCAGTCTTCACGATATTTTGGAATTTTTTAGTTTCTGTTGAAAATACTTAATTTTTCTCATTTTTCTCTAGTATCTTCATTCCTAATCATTTCTTGCTCTGCAGCCCTTCGAATTTCTTAGATACCTCATCACTGCCGTCTGAATTTTTTTTGTTTTAACCATGTTTTCGCTTTCATAGCGTAACACAGGAACCGCGACCACTTTACAGAATTTCGGGACAATCTCTTTTTGTACTTTATTGCCCAATGTTCTGATAATGGTGCCACAGACAGCTTAGAATTTGTGAAATTTATTTTCAGTATCAGAGTAAAAATCAGATCTTAAAGCGTATCCTAAATGAAAGATTAAGAGACCTGTTCTAAAGCAAAATTATCCAAAACTAGTTTTAATCTAGAAATTTTAAAGTTGCATTCGTTGCATATTTCGTTCAGGTAGTATGCAGATCTTTGCAGGTCATTTCATTCACTTGAATCATGTCATATACAAACAGAAGCACAATCAGATATTTCTCATTCGTTATCCCAATTCCTTTGTCTTCTCGTAGTTCATGCTTTCATTTATGAAGAATGAAGTCAATGTAAATAGTAAAAATGCTGACATAATCTACTCATTTAAAAGTATACCGAGCGGGCTGGCGCAGTGGTTAGTACACGGTACGATGATGATGATCATGATGATGATGAAGATTGGTTTGTTGGGTGCTCAACTGCGCGGTTATCAGCGCCTGTTCAAAGCCCTAATCTTTACACAGTCCAATCTCGTCACCTTCACGAATGATGACGAAATGATAAGGACAACACACACACCTAGTCCTCGGGCGAAGAAAGTCCTCAACCCGGCTGGAATCGAACCCGGAATCCCATGTTCCAGAGCAGAAACGCTAGCTACGAGACTCCCATTGGGGAGGACGACGGTTTAAATCCGCGTCCGGCCACCCTGATTTATGTTTTCCGTGATTTTCCTAAATCACTCCAAGTAAATGACGGGATGATTCCTTTAAAAAGACACGTCGGACTTCTTTTACCCTTCCTTGACGCAGTGCCATTTCCTGCTGCGTCTCTGATGACCTCAACATCGATGGCACATTAAATACAATCCTCCTTCCGTCCCTCATTTAAAGGCATAGGTTTAACGCAATAAGTCGGGCGTTAAAAGTTAGAAACTGCGTACACGCCTATGACAGCATAATTTCATGGCGCGAAAATTATCCAGATTATATTAACCGTGCATTTCTGAATGGCAGCACTTGGCGACTTCCAACAAACCTCACACAATTTCGAAAATTTCCGAAACTTTTTTTCCCGCTGACATCCCTGACAGATTGATGAATGGAAAAAAGACTTTTATCACTCCTACATTTTAGCTGTTCATGCAGTAAGGCGTCAGCATTAGGCATGAATTTTGAGTTTATTACTTCTTTACTACTCATTTGTCTGACAGTATCCACATATATCGCTGAATGTACCTGAAATACACTCCTGGAAATTGAAATAAGAACACCGTGAATTCATTGTCCCAGGAAGGGGAAACTTTATTGACACATTCCTGGGGTCAGATACATCACATGATCACACTGACAGAACCACAGGCACATAGACACAGGCAACAGAGCATGCACAATGTCGGCACTAGTACAGTGTATATCCACCTTTCGCAGCAATGCAGGCTGCTATTCTCCCATGGAGACGATCGTAGAGATGCTGGATGTAGTCCTGTGGAACGGCTTGCCATGCCATTTCCACCTGGCGCCTCAGTTGGACCAGCGTTCGTGCTGGACGTGCAGACCGCGTGAGACGACGCTTCATCCAGTCCCAAACATGCTCAATGTGGGACAGATCCGGAGATCTTGCTGGCCAGGGTAGTTGACTTACACCTTCTAGAGCACGTTGGGTGGCACGGGATACATGCGGACGTGCATTGTCCTGTTGGAACAGCAAGTTCCCTTGTCGGTCTAGGAATGGTAGAACGATGGGTTCGATGACGGTTTGGATGTACCGTGCACTATTCAGTGTCCCCTCGACGATCACCAGTGGTGTACGGCCAGTGTAGGAGATCGCTCCCCACACCATGATGCCCTGTGTGCCTCGGTCGTATGCAGTCCTGATTGTGGCGCTCACCTGCACGGCGCCAAACACGCATACGACCATCATTGGCACCAAGGCAGAAGCGACTCTCATCGCTGAAGACGACACGTCTCCATTCGTCCCTCCATTCACGCCTGTCGCGACACCACTGGAGGCGGGCTGCACGATGTTGGGGCGTGAGCGGAAGACGGCCTAACGGTGTGCGGGACCGTAGCCCAGCTTCATGGAGACGGTTGCGAATGGTCCTCGCCGATACCCCAGGAGCAACAGTGTCCCTAATTTGCTGGGAAGTGGCGGTGCGGTCCCCTACGGCACTGCGTAGGATCCTACGGTCTTGGCGTGCATCCGTGCGTCGCTGCGGTCCGGTCCCAGGTCGACGGGCACGTGCACCTTCCGCCGACTACTGGCGACAACATCGATGTACTGTGGAGACCTCACGCCCCACGTGTTGAGCAATTCGGCGGTACGTCCACCCGGCCTCCCGCATGCCCACTATACGCCCTCGCTCAAAGTCCGTCAACTGCACATACGGTTCACGTCCACGCTGTCGCGGCATGCTACCAGTGTTAAAGACTGCGATGGAGCTCCGTATGCCACGGCAAACTGGCTGACACTGACGGCGGCGGTGCACAAATGCTGCGCAGCTAGCGCCATTCGACGGCCTACACCGCGGTTCCTGGTGTGTCCGCTGTGCCGTGCGTGTGATCATTGCTTGTACAGCCCTCTCGCAGTGTCCGGAGCAAGTATGGTGGGTCTGACACACCGGTGTCAATGTGTTCTTTTTTCCATTTCCAGGAGTGTATTATAGCATTGTACAACACCTAGCTCATAAACATTCAGATGTTTTCGAAAAACTAGCTTCTCTTAAAACAGAGCGTCTTCAACTGCAAAAGGCTATGCTTCTTCAGGTGAAGTATTTAACACATTAACTGATACGGAAAGTAAACGAACTTCTGAAGGTGGTTTACATATGGGACTTCCAGTCTTCAGATAGCAATTTGGAGGGGAGAAGGGGGTGGTTGTTACGCGGTCTATTTGAAACTTCACACTTTCCGCAAATTATGCAGTTGTCTGTAATGAAGTACTATCTGAAAGAAGCTACGCTCTGATAAGATATCACTGTAGTGCATAGCATGACAACTTGGTTCAAATGTTCCCGAAATGTAAAATTGTTCGGTTCACAAAACGAAATAACCTTATCCTACGGGTATAGTGTCAGCGAGTAAAATTCTCAATCGCTCAACTCACACGAATACCTAGGTGTAAAAATTTCTAGAGATTTGAAATTGAACCGTCACATAGACGCAGTCTTAGGGAAAGATGGTGGCAGGCTGCCATTCGTTGGTGGAATTCTAGGAAAACACAATATGTGTACAAAAGAAATTGCTTAGAAATCACTCGTGTGACCCATCCCCCAATATTGCTAGAGATTCTTGGATCATAATCAGATACGACTGCCAGGCGATACTGAATGTATACAAAGAAGGGCAGTACGAATGGTCACAGGTTTGTTTGACCCGTTGGAGAGTGTCACAGAGTTTCTGATGAAATTGAACTGGCAGGCGCTTGGAAACAAACGTAAAATATCCAGAGAAAGTTTACTTGAAATATTTCCGGAGGAATCCTTAAATGTTGAATATAGGCGAATGGTAGTCAATAGAGGGAATGATTGCGAATGCACGTTCGATCTGCGTTCGCTTCCCTTAGCTGCGGTTCAAAATGAGCCTAATAATATGCGAGATGTAGTTGGCAGCTCTGTAAATGCTGACCGGTGAGTCGCTTAAAGCCCAGGCAAAATTAATCTCGGAGGGACACATCACGCGCTCAACAATTCAAATAGTATCACAACCGATTAAGCATATCCACTGAGGATCTAGAGCCTGTGACTAGTCTATTGAATATAAAAATGGAAAACTGCAACAACTCACTCTTTGAAATATTTTTAATTCCATTAACTAGTTTTGTAGCCTTTACAGACTCACCTTCAAATGCGGCACACAGAAATTGCGTCTTTATTTCGTTAGAGTGATGCCGGGTACTGGCTCTCTGACGTGGAGACAGAGAACTCTTTAATGTATCGCCATGAGCGACAGTTACATGGCGACATGTGTCGGAAAACAAATTCTTCCACTTACCGTGGCAATGTGGGCGGTATTGCAGTTAATATCCACCTGGCTACTGCCATTTTAATTGTGTATTGGCCAGAGATTAATCGTTTTTCAATGTAAATATAAATCCGAAATTTCACCATCACCATAAGGTTTACTACTGATGTACGTTATAAAGATGTTCAATTAAATGGATAGCATACTTTGCTCGGAAACCGTTTCTTGGTTTTGTGCATATAACACAAGGGCGTGCTGATAAGTAATTACTCCAAATGTTTTATTTGAAAACTCTTAAGCTTTCCAGTTAAAAAACGTTAGTAACATTCTACATCTTTATTCTACATATCTGCAGCCCTCTGCTGCTACAGGGTTCCGATTTGTACCGTGTAACATTGCGGTGTGTGATGTAACTATGTCGGTGCGTGAGAAACATCTCAGAAAACCGAAAGCACGAATTGGAAGAGTTGGTCAGCATTACAACGCCAAACTACAGCCGAGCGCTGCGACGTCTGCAGCACTCCGATGCCGTTCGTTCATTGCCATCGATTGACCTCCACACAGCCCCGACTTGGTCCCATCCCATTTTCGTCTGTCTCCAAAACTTACGGAACACATTCGAGGACGTTTATAGTTCGAAGCCGTGCAAGCAGAGGTGAGGTTGTGGCTCTGTTAGCGTAGTCAAATATTCTACAGGGACGATATCAACAAAATCAACATTACACAAAATGAGACTACGTAGTCCGATGACTACAGCTGGAATTTGTTAACTCGTGTAAATACTTGAGTGTATAAATTTGTAAGGGTATGAAATGGAACGATCATATAAGCATATTTGTAGGTAAAGCGCGTGCGGTTCATTGGTACAATACTGGGGAATTGCAATCAGTACCAGATAGGACGAACAAGGGATATTGAACATATACAGAGAAGGGCAGCAAAAAATGCTCACAGGTTTGTTTGACCCATAGGAGAATATCACGAAGGTGTTCAAAGACCTGAACTAACGGACAGTTGATGATAGACACAGACTATCCCGTGGAAGAGCAAAGTATCGCGAGGAGGCCTACTTAGAAAGTTTCTAGAACCTACGTTACATGATGAATGTAGGAATATACTGAAACCGCCTACGTATCGTAACTGTAGGAAGCGTGGAGACCAGATTAGACTAAGCACAGCACGCACAGAGGCTTTTAAGCAGTCACAATTCGCACGCTCCATGCGTCAGTGGAGTGGGAATAAGTCCTAGTAACTGGTATAATGGCAAGTTCCATCTGACATGCAGTTCACAGTCGTTTGTAGAGTACAGATTATATGCTGCCTATTTTTTTGTTTAAATTTCGATTACAAGAAAATGGGCGTATTGGAAAATGTCCTAAATAAGTCTCCTCTTCATCGTCATCGTCACCACCACCACCACCACCACCACCACCACCACCACCACCATCGCCGCCATAATGAGTGTTATGCTCTAGGGCAGGTCTTCACATGTACCTCTCCATGCAGTCCCATCATTTGTTACCCTATTGTTTTCTCACAACTATTTTCTGTCCTTACGCTGTCCACCACCTGGTATGTTCTGCGTCGTCTTCTTCTTCTTCTTCTTCTTCTTCTTTTCCTTCTTCTTCTTTCATTCACTATTTCCTCCATACCATCAATAAACAATCTCTTCTCATTTAGTGTCCATGCCAATTGTGTTTCCTCATCCTGCTACCTTTAAAATTTCTCTATGTTCTCCCACTTAACACCACCTCATTTCTCACTGTGCCTGCCTATTTTATCCCCTATCAACAGACTCACATAAAAGCCTCCTGTTATGAAACGTCTCGTTGGCAATAGCTATACGTGTTTTCACCTCCTTATTACTTCTAACGTCGTCCATAATAGCGCGTCGCAGTTATCTAAAAACACTAAATTGATCTGTATCTTCCTGCCTAACATTATAGTTGTTCTTACTTTTCTTGCACTTACCACCGGACATTTTGCCTTTTTCTTATTATTTCTCATTCCAATTTACTCACGTCTCTTGTTTAATTCTTTTAACATTTCAGTCATACTTCTTTCGCTCTCTGCCAATAACACCACATGATCCGCGAGTCTAATACATTATGTTCTCCTAACAACAACCCGCTCCCCTCTATTTCGTTTCAAACGTTTTTGAATGACACGCTCCAAATACACTCCTGGAAATTGAAATAAGAACACCGTGAATTCATTGTCCCAGGAAGGGGAAACTTTATTGACACATTCCTGGGGTCAGATACGTCACATGATCACACTGACAGAACCACAGGCACATAGACACGGGCAACAGAGCATGCACAATGTCGGCACTAGTACAGTGTATATCCACCTTTCGCAGCAATGCAGGCTGCTATTCTACCATGGAGACGATCATAGAGATGCTGGATGTAGTCCTGTGGAACGGCTTGCCATGCCATTTCCACCTGGCGCCTCAGTTGGACCAGCGTTCGTGCTGGACGTGCAGACCGCGTGAGACGACGCTTCATCCAGTCCCAAACATGCTCAATGGGGGACAGATCCGGAGATCTTGCTGGCCAGGGTAGTTGACTTACACCTTCTAGAGCACGTTGGGTGGCACGGGATACATGCGGACGTGCATTGTCCTGTTGGAACAGCAAGTTCCCTTGCCGGTCTAGGAATGGTAGAACGATGGGTTCGATGACGGTTTGGATGTACCGTGCACTATTCAGTGTCCCCTCGACGATCACCAGTGGTGTACGGCCAGTGTAGGAGATCGCTCCACACACCATGATGCCGGGTGTTGGCCCTGTGTGCCTCGGTCGTATGCAGTCCTGATTGTGGCGCTCACCTGCACGGCGCCAAACACGCATACGACCATCATTGGCACCAAGGCAGAAGCGACTCTCATCGCTGAAGACGACACGTCTCCATTCGTCCCTCCATTCACGCCTGTCGCGACACCACTGGAGGCGGGCTGCACGATGTTGGGGCGTGAGCGGAAGACGGCCTAACGGTGTGCGGGACCGTAGCCCAGCTTCATGGAGACGGTTGCGAATGGTCCTCGCCGATACCCCAGGAGCAACAGTGTCCCTAATTTGCTGGGAAGTGGCGGTGCGGTCCCCTACAGCACTGCGTAGGATCCTACGGTCTTGACGTGCATTCGTGCGTCGCTGCGGTCCGGTCCCAGGTCGACGGGCACGTGCACCTTCCGCCGACCACTGGCGACAACATCGATGTACTGTGGAGACCTCACGCCCCACGTGTTGAGCAATTCGGCCGTACGTCCACCCGGCCTCCCGCATGCCCACTATACGCCCTCGCTCAAAGTCCGTCAACTGCACATACGGTTCACGTCCACGCTGTCGCGGCATGCTACCAGTGTTAAAGACTGCGATGGAGCTCCGTATGCCACGGCAAACTGGCTGACACTGACGGCGGCGGTGCACAAATGCTGCGCAGCTAGCGCCATTCGACGGCCAACACCGCGGTTCCTGGTGTGTCCGCTGTGCCGTGCGTGTGATCATTGCTTGTACAGCCCTCTCGCAATGTCCGGAGCAAGTATGGTGGGTCTCACACACCGGTGTCAATGTGTTCTTTTTTCCATTTCCAGGAGTGTATATTTACACACTAAGGAAAATAAACGTATCCCGGAGGAATTACCCCAGTGCGATGGAAATCGATACACGTCATGTACGTGTAGGGGCAAGTGAATGATTACAGTTGCAGAAAAACTGGATGATTAATTCAAGAGAAAGAGCTTCACAAATTGATAAGTCGATAACGTGTTGGTCAAACTCTGGCCTTTACGCGGGCAGTTATACGGCTTGACATTGATAAAGTTAGTGGATGACCTCCTGACGGATATCGTACCAAATTCAGTTCAGTTGGTTCGTTTCATCGTTAAAATCGCGACCTGGTTTAAAGAACCTCCCCATAGTGTTCCAAACGTTCAAAATTGGTGAGAGACATGGCAATCTTGCTGAGCACTGTATTGTCTGGCATGTTCAAAAACAAACACGTAGATACTATCTCCGTGTGTGGTGCGTAAATTGTCGGCAGGCACCTCACTTAGTGTCCCGAGCAGAGTTGAAGCCGCCATAGAGACAAAGGGTGGACACACTGCATATTAATGTCCACTAATAGGTGCCTGTACACTTACTGATAGGACAGTGTACTTCGAAATGTTAGCAGAGGCAAGAAGTTGGAGCATTTGGCTTTCCGCTTAAAGCTTACGTGCGGCGAGTCGTCGTATCTCTAGAAAGAGACACCTCTGGCAACAGTAGTTGAAAATGTCCTTCAAACTAGCCGTGCTGCGCTCTCTACCTCCGGTTATTCTCGTGGCCGTCAGAGCTGCCGTAGCCAAGACGCGCCCTGGGTAAACGCTGCGGACGTCTGCAGTCGCGCCTGACGGTCTGTCACGAATTATGAAATGTATTCGCAGACACCAACTGTAGTACGACAACGGCTATACAATTTACTGGAAACGTACAGGATGTTCTGAAATTCCCATCACTAACTGCTAGAACTTGTAGAGGGGACTGAGTACATAATACTCGTATTTCAAATTGTAACCCATCTCCGGCAACGTACCGTAACGCTGTCACATTGACAAGTAATTTGTTACACTGAAGAACCAATACCCCGAGAGAACGCAGAAGTGCCTCAACACGCCGTGGCATGGAATCGACTAATGGCTGAAGTCGCGCAGGAGGGAACTGACATCATGAATCCTGCAGAGCTGCCCATAAATCCGTAAGAGTACGAGCGATTAGAGATCTCCTCTGATCAACACGTTGCAAGGCATCCCAGATATGCTCGATAATGCTATACAATTTACTGAAAACGTACATAATGTTTGGGGAGTTTGGTGGCCAGCGGAAGTGTTTAACCTCGGAAGAGTGTTCCTGCAGCCACTCTGTAGCAATTGTGGTTGTCTGGGATGTCGCGTTGTCCTGCTGGAATTACCCACATCCGTCGGAATGCACAATGGACATGAATGGATGCAGGTGATAAGACAGGATGCTTACGCACGTGTCACCAGTCAGAGCTGTATCTAGACGTATCAGGGGTCCCACATCACTCCAAATGCACGCGCCATACAACGTCACAGAGCCTCCACCAGCTTCAACAGTCCGCAGCTGACATGCAGGGTCCATGAAGTCATGATGTTGTCTTCATACCCGTACACGTCCACACTCTATATACATTTTGAAATGTGACTCGTCCAACCAGGCAATATGTTCGTACCGATGAGCCCAAATGAGGCGTAAAGCTTTGTGCTGTGCAGTCAGCAAGGGTATACGAGTGGGCCTTCGGCTCTGAAAGCCCATGTAAATGATGTTTCGTTGAATGGTTCGCATGTTGACACTTGTTGACGGTCAACCACTGAAATTTGCTGTAATTTACGGAATGGTTGCACTTTCGTCACGCTGAGCGATTCTCTTCAGTCCCCATTCTTGCAGGATCTTTACCGGCCGCAGCGATGTCGGAGATTTGTTGTTTTACTGGACTGCTGATATTCACGGTACCCACGTGAAATGGTCGTACAGGAAAATCACCACTTCATCGCTACCTCGGAGATGCTATGTTCCATCGCTCTTGCGCCGAGTATAATACCACGTTCAAAGTCATTTAAATCTTGATAACCTGCCATTGTAGCAGCAGTAACCGATCTAACAACTACGCCAGACACATGTCTTACACAGGCGTTGCCGGCGGCAGCACCATATTTTGCCTGTTTACATATCTCTGTGTTTGAATACGCATTATTATACTAGTTTCTTTGGCAATTCAGAGTAGATGTGACCCAGTACATCTATTGTTCTACAGTTCCACTCGTTAATAACCAAAGAAACAAAAAAAAATCGGTTTCAGACACACTGATTTTACAGGAGGGCCTTTTCCAGTTCGAAATTAGAATGAAATTAATATCTTCAGCTGATAACGGGCGTTGATATATATCAACGAAGACAGGTGAAAATGTGTGCCCCGACCGGGACTCGAACCAGGAATCTCCTGCTTACATGGCAGTCGCTCTATTCATCTGAGCCACCGAGGGCACAGGGACTGCAGGGACTATCTCGCGCAGGCCTCCTGCGAGAGCCACGTTCTCACCTTAGTATGTCCACACACTACATTTGTAGTGTCCTTTCGGACATGTCCGAAAGAACAGATACCATATCCATATAAGTATATTTTCCAATTCGCGTGCGCTGCGTCTCCATGGGGCACCACAGACGCACCAACTGACGGCGAAGGCACCCTTTCTCGAAGACGTTGCGCAAATGTAACGAAAAGTGTGTGGGGAGGAGTCAGACATTGAGGACAACTATCTTGATAAAGGCGACGAGCAGCTCTTCCAGTACTGTGAGCTTGGTCACACAGAATACTCATGTCGGTGTATTCGGCAAAAGTTTACTCAGCAATGTTGCTCCATCACTCACAGACACATGAACGAGACTCGAACCAGTTCAGAGAGGTAGGACAGCCGTCAAATGACATCATACGATCCGACGTAAGTAGCCCCCCTCCAGTGATGATTACCCTGTTGCATACTACATTAGCGAAGATGCATTTATACGGCTGTAACACGAACATACGTTTCCATACATGGGTTCCAGTTCAAAATATCGTCACTCAGTTCCCTAGAAGTTTTTAACGGGAATTTTGGAATATCCTGTATCTCTCCAGTAACTATACAGCTGTTTCCAGAATTAGTTCACTCTGCAGCTGAGTGTGCGCTGATATGAAACTTCTTGGCAGATTAAAACTTTGTGCGCGACCGAGACTCGAACCCGGGAACTTTGCCTTTCGTGGGCGAGTGCTCTCCCATCTGAGCTACCCAAGCACGACTCACGCCTCCTCCACACAGCTTTACTTCTGCCAGTACCTCGTCTCCTACCTACAGCTGTTGTACTGCATTCGAAATATACGGATGTATTTCAGGATTTCGGCGTTGTGCAACTTCGCAGAAACATGGCTGAATTTTCCTATATATTGTCATCATTAAAACGAAGCACCGTTTCTGTCTCCATATCAAAAAGTATTAGGTACTATTTTCATCGTTTCAAGCACTACTAAAGTTGCTAGGTGTAGGAAAAAATACTAATATCATACTGAAAATATCGGAGAAGCGATAGAATTACTACACTTGAAGAAAATCATTTTGAGTACTAGGCCATGTCATTATAAAACAGTGAAACAACTGAAATAACGACATTTCGATCATCGTTTGAGCGATCCTCTTCAGAGTGAATAAATGCCACGAAATTTCAAATCAGCAGCAGCAAAATCAAAGTTCGATTTGGAAACAACTTCTATTTCTTCATTCTTATCTTCCATTAATTTCCCGAATTTCTCGTCCGTTGCTTTCTTTATACATTTCTAGAGCTTGCAATTTTACATAGTAGCTCATGCCTGCAAACGTCATCTAACGAGGCTACGGAGCATCAAAATACAGGCGCCAGCTCCGGCAAATGTATGTAAATAGAGTGTGATGCCGTGATTATGTATCAATTTGGGGTAAGGGCCCCAGTACCGAAAACGAATGAGTCGAAAGTTAAAAGGGAAAATCGTTATCTTACCTCTGACGGTGGAATACAAGTACTGATACTGTTATTGCTAACTTTCAGAGGTGGTAGTATGGATCAAAGTAAGAAAACATGTCCGGTAAACATGGGCCACAAAATGCGTACCTGAGGAGCTATGAGCACTTGTTCAATAGTGGAGATATGTTTTATGCTAGCGAAGACGAACAAGTCCTCCCAGTTCTTAAGGTATGCATTTTACAGCTCATGTGTACTGGACATTGTTTTCTTCTTTCGGTCCATACTACCACCTCTGAAAGTTTCCTGCCCTACATCTTAGCTACTTCTTTCGGTCCATACTACCACTTCTGAAAGTTTCCTGCCCTACATCTTAGCTACAACACTACCGGTACATACTGTCAGATGTAACAGGAATGTCTTCTCTTCTGATTTTCCGTTATAGGGACATAACCTCAAGTTGGTAACATCTTCATTGGATCTCCGTGTACACACATATTTTACAGACTCCAGTGCTCCCACGCATTTCAGTGTGGCCCATGGCTCGTTCTCGGCCGTCGATCTCTCTCTTTGCAGCCCCGGACTTGTCCCATCCCTCCACTGGAGAGTGCATCCTGACCTGTGTGGTAGTGACCATTTTCCCATCTATTTGTCACTGCCTCAGTGTCATTCTTCATTCTTCTGGGCGCCTGCCACACTGGGCTCTCCACAGGGCTGACTGGCTGGCATTTACTTCCGCTGCAACCCACAGGGTGACATTGACGAGGTGGTCCGTGTGTTAACCACGTCCATCATTTCAGCGGCCGAGGCTGCCATCCCCCGCTCTTCTGGACTCCCTCGGAGGAACGCTGTACCCTGGTGGTCGCCGGAGATTGCTGAGGCTATTTGCGACCGCCGGCGGGCTCTCCAGCGTCATAGGCGGCACCCGTCTCTCGAGACCCTCATCGCCTTTAAGAGGCTCCGTGCCTTGGCCCGTCGTCTTATTGCACGGCGTAAGCAGTAGTGCTGGGAGAGGTATGTCTCCTCCTTGGGCTCCCGTGTCTCCCCCTCGCTCGTGTGGTCCCGGATCCGGCGGATTTACGGATACCAGACCCCTATGGGTGTCCCTGGGATCTCCTTGGACGGCGCTGTCTGCACGGACGCTGCCGCCATTGCTGAACACCTTGCTGCGCACTTTCCTAAGAGCTCTGCGACTGCAACTTATCCCCTCGCCTTTCGCTCTCTAAAGGAGCGAGCCGAGCAGACGCCGTTATCATTCCACACGCGTCGTTCTGAAAAATACAATGCTCCTTTCAGCGAGAGGGAATTCCTCACTTCCCTCACCGATTGCCCTGATACAGCGCCAGGACCAGACTGCATCCACGCACAGATGCTGAAGCATCTCTCCAGGGACTGCCAGACACACATCCTCACCATCTTTAACCGCATTTGGAGCGAGGGCGTGTTCCCGTCGCAATAGCGAGAGTGTTTTTATTGTCCCCATGTTGAAACCCGGTGCGGACCCACTGGCAGTGGACAGCTATCGTCCCATTACCCTCACCAACGTTTTGTGCAAATTGCTCGAACGTATGGTGGGGCGGCGTTTGTGTTGGGTCCTTGAGTCGCGCGGTCTCCTCGCTCCATCCCAGGGTGGCTTCCGTCAGGGACTGTCTGCAGCGGACAATTTGGTGCGGCTGGAATCTGCTATCCATACGGCCTTTGCCCGACGTCAGCATCTCGTTGCTGTCTTTGTTGATCTACGGAAGGCGTATGACACCACATGGGGGCATCACATCCTTGCTACGTTGCATGAGTGGGGTCTTGGTGGTCAGCTCCCGGCTTTTCTTCAAACCTTTTTATTTCGCCGCTCTTTCCGGGTGCAAGTGGGTGCCGCCTCTAGTTCATCTTATATACAGGAAAATGGGGTCCCGCAGGGCTCGGTGTTGAGCGTCTCCTTACTCCGTTTTCTTGCGCTCCTCGCCTCATTTTCGGGCTGTGAGACTGTCTTCACTGATGGTTCCCTGGTTGATGGTCGCACTGCCTACGCTTTTGCTCACGCTGCCCATGTTGAACAGCGCTCCTTGCCGGCTGGCTGCAGTATTTTTACTGCAGAGCTGGTGGCCATATTGCGCGCTCTTGAGCATATGCGTTCCTGCTCAGGTACGTCCAACGTCATCTGCAGTGACTCCCTGAGCGGCCTCCAGGCCATCGACCGCTGCTATACCTCTTCTCCTTTGGTGTCCTCTATTCAGGAGTCTGTGTCCGCCATTACCCGCTCTGGTCGTTCGGTGGTCTTTATTTGGACGCCAGGTCACGTTGGCATCCTGGGGAACGAACGTGTTGACTGGCTGTCCAAAGGGGCGGTCGACGCCCCAGCTTTAGAGATCGACCTCACAGCTCGCGATCAGCAGCTGGTGTTGCGCCGTAAGGTACTTGGGATGTGGACTGCTGAGTGGCGTAGCATGACATCCCCGAATAAATTGCGGGCTGTCAAGGAGATGACCGATGTGTGGCGCTCCTCCCTGTGGCCTTCTCGCAGGGACTCTGTCATCCTGTGTCGGCTGCGCATTGGCCATACCTACCTGACGCACGGTCATCTTTTGCGTCAGGAGGATCCCCCCCCCCCTGTGTCGGTGTGGGTCCCGGCTGACGGTCGTCCACATTTTGTTGGGGTGTCCCCGACTGCGCACCCTCTGGCAGTCTTTTAATCTCCCGGGCACTTTGCCTTTGATTTTATGTGACGATGCCTCCATGGCTATTGACGTTTTAAATTTTATCTGTGGTAGTCCTTTTTATGGTTCCATTTAGGGAGGTCCTGCACCTTTCCGTTTCTGTGTCTTTTGTCCTCGCGTCTCTCAATATTTGTTGCGGTTTTGGTGTGTCGTCGGATGGTTGACTGTTTCTCTTTTTTTGTTCTCATGGTCAGTCAACCAGTCTCCGGCCATATTCTTTTCTTCTGTTTCTTTCTTTCTGGTGTTCATCTGTTCTCTTCGTGTCTGTAGTGTTCGTTGCCGCATTTGTGTTCTTTTAGGGCCTGGGGGGAGTCTCCTTCCCCTTGGGGTTTTACCCGCTTCGTGAATTTCTGTCTCGCCTGTTTTTGGAATGGGGGACTGATGACCTTCGCTGTTTAGTCCCCCTTAAACATCCCAACAACCACCACCACCATGGGCTGCAAAATGCATGCCTGAGGAGCTAGATGCACTTGTTCAATAGTGGAAATATGTTTTATGCTACCGAAGACTAAAAAGTCCTTACAGCTCTTAAGGTATGCATTTTACAGCCCATGTGTACTGGACATTGTCTTCTTCTTTCAGTCCATATTACCACCTCTGAAAGTTTCTTGCCCTACATCTCAGCTACAACACTACCGGTACATACTGTCACATGTAACAGGAATGTCTTCTCTTCTAATTTTCCGTTATAGGGACATAACCTTAACCCTTTGTTGCCTGACGGTACTTAAAAGTACCAGTAAGTTTTGACTGTCATTATTTTCTCGTGGTGCAGTTTCGTGATCTGAGAGCCCGTCGGTACATAACAGTAACTCTGCTCTACTGTTTCATAGATGTTATTGTGCAATACATAGACTTCTCTGGCGGTCAGAGCTTGAAATTGTGTTTTGCGCGCTGCTGTGAAAACAGAAGATTGTATGTGCTTGTTTCAATGGTGTTACCTGAGTTTGTGTGCAATTTATTGAAACTTCCGTTGAGTTTTCCATTGTACGTTCTTACCTTCTTTGTTTTTTTTTATAATAGTTTGAAGCATTACGTTACAAGTGAATGAGATAAAGTGGAAAATATAAGGCGGACTTATTAGTACCGTCAGGTTGTGCGAACACTTTATTGTAGCAACAATGCGTTTCTCCTCACAAGTTGTTCTGTTCACTTTTTCTGACACAGAAACAATTAGAACAAACAGGAAAGGTTTTCCAGGGAATTTACCTAAAGAAAATTGTCTAAACCGTGGGGAATCAAATCACAGAGAGTCATCTTTAGACCCAACAGTATTTCAGTGGAGGGAAAATAAAGTAGTGTATTTTGCGTCAAACCTCCATGGCACTGAACAGAGCGTAGTGACAAGAAAACAGCAAGATGGAACTAGTATGACTATACCACGACCAGTTATTGTATGTGATTACAATAAACACATGGGTGGTGTGGATCATGCAGACAGATTACGTTCAACTTATGGTCTTGACAGGCGGTCAAAGAAATGGTGGCACCGTCTCTTCTGGGGAGCAATAGAAATTGCTTTTGTCAATGCTTACGTCATTTTCAGTGATCTACATGGGGCACTGCCACTGCTGGAATTCAGGAGTTCTGTGGCACTAGGGCTAATGAATGAACAGCAAGTGCCAAATCTCAAAAAGAGAAACTCTGGTAAAGATGAAACAACTCCCCCAAAGAGAAGGAAGGATAACTTTTCTGTTCTGAAGAATGTACATCTTGGCAACCGAGAAAACCATTTTGCAGTGTTCAGTTGTAAAAGAGGACGATGCGAAATGTGTGCGAAAAATAAAATTCAGTCGAGACCACATTCACAATGTAGTACATGTAAAGTGTATTTGTGCTCCAATGAAAAAAAGAACTGTTTCCTACAATTTCATGAGGTATCACTAACACGAAATATGTGATATGTATAGCTAAGTTACTATGTATTGTGAAGTTGCTCTAGAATAAATTTATGCAAAATTTAAAAAAAATTCAGAAATATCATATCATATTTCTGTTAATTAATTTTCTAATGTAAAAATATTTAATGTTTATGTGGAATAAAGTACTAGTTATAAAAATTGGATCATTTTTCTGCGCGTATTGTGATTCTGTCCACGGAGTCTGACGGTACTTCTGAGTACCAGGAGAGAAAAAAGTTGTGAAAAATAAGATAAAATTTTACAAAAAATCCTACCGTCATTTGAGGCCACAATAGCATAAATTCTGCAAAGAAAATGTTAAAAAGTAAATTTTTTCTTATGTCAGGAAACAATGGGTTAAATTGATACATTTATACATCTCCATCATCATAGAAAATTGGTAACATCTTCATTGGATCGCCGTGTATACACATATTTTACAGACACCATCGCCTGTAACTTATATACTCTGTTTCCAGACATCGATTCCTATGTAAAACTTCATCAGCTAGGTCTCCTCTACAGACGCGATAAGTGTGCAGCATGACATGTGAAACATTCTGTATGCAGAGTGAATAACATGGGATGGTTGGCTAGAACTCTCTCTCTCTCTCTCTCTCTCTCTCTCTCTCTCTCTCTCTCTCACACACACACACACACACACACACACACACACACACACACACACACACACACACACACACACACACACACTTCTCAACTATCAACTACCGGCTTCCTTTTAAGTCTTACACCTGCTGTCTGATTTCTGCCCGGGTTCTAGATAACATGCCGCTCACTGTATTTTATCCCTGGTTGTATTTTAAATTCAAACTTTATATTCTGGTCAAAACTGTCAAAAGTTATTTTCTACGTCTAAAGATGTTATAAATATGAGTTGAATTTCTTCAACCGATCTCTAGAGGCTAGCGTATTCTCTCGAAATTGATTTTCCTCTAGCTCGTCTTCTCTAATGTGTTCCATTGCTCTGTAAATATTTTGGATCAGTATTTTCAGCTGGGACGTATGAAAGTGTTGGTTTGGTAGTATTCGCACTTATCACTATTTGCCTTATTTGGTATTGGTGTTATTTTTTTCGTTTAGTCTGAAGATTTAGCAGTCACGTCAGCTAGCATAGATGTTTAGGAATGAAGCAGCAAACGCCGACAGAGTGAGTCCTCGCTGGTGCTGATAGAGCCCTCTGGTAGCGAAGCCCTGCACTATAGACAACTGAGTGTGTGAGGGACTAGTAGCGACACCTAGCAGCGAAGTGATAACTGGCTGTGTGAGGGACTAGTAGCGACACCTAGCAGCGAAGTGGTAACTGAGTGTGTGAGGGACTAGTAGCGACACCTAGCAGCAAAGTGATGAACCGCAAAATGGCCGCGAAAATTGAGTGACTTAAATGTCTAGTTGCTGTTTATTCCTTCCTTTACACTATTATTACAAAACAGACTATGGCATCATTGCTCGGTTTGTCTGTTACCGTAATTTTGTATATTTCATACGTTACAAAATAATTCTGCTCTCGTAACATATAATGCAAACTACATCTCCAGTGACATTAATGTACGCAGCATGTTACATTCATCATTCCCTCTTTGTAATTTAATATTACTAAAAGTTTTCTCCAGACTTTTAAGCATTAAAATGGATATGAGGCTCGGAATTTAATAGCAAAAGAAACAGCCATACTAGCAGACAGTCTCTCTTTCATTAACAAAAATACGAAATGTAGGTTCAATTTCCTCTGCGCAGTGAGGTATCGGGGCTACTGTTACATTAAATGGTACCAAAATAATCGCAAGGTATTGTGGGTTAAAGAATTTTGAACAGCAAGGGAAACTGTAAGTAAGAATAGCAATAATAGACATTTGTCATCTCTTTTTCTTACTTTACAGTTTCACTCATTACTGATGGCAAACGCCTTGCAGAGAAGGTAACATTCTGCATCTGCGGCTACGGCCTTTACAATCTCTTTCATTCAACTAGACTTAACCTGTAGAGGTAGTAATATAATTCCTTTAATGACCCACAAGATACTTTTACAAAAAGTAGATGCAGAGAGGTTTTCATATAACTATTAATCGAAATATTATATGAAATATGTAGACGTGTTAGTAAAATCTCCAAGAAATTCCTCTTATTAATGTTAAGTGTTATCTGTTTGATTCAGCATTCAGCTCACATAAAACCACGAGAAATATCGTTTTTCATTAAAAAAAAAGAGTTTATCTCATTAGTGACCTGTGTCAAATCAAACATCTCATTTTGACCCTAGAATAATTTGAGAAAAAAAGAAGGCCTGGGTTCGTTTTTGAAAATGCAATTTGTGGAAACAATGTATTTTTAAAAGGTACTGTCAACTGTTACGAAACGAATTCTTATACAGAATTTGTTTCTCACATAGTCAATCATGATTCTAAAAAGAACACATTGTTGGCTTTTGTGTTGCTATTGATACAATATTTTGAGGTTTCTTATGACTTTGAAATAATTACTGCTGTTTCAGCACTGAGAATGTGTGAAATAAAGTATGTAAATTATGAATCAGTACGATAAACTTCTTTTTTCGAATATTGACTGTTAAATACAAGAAAATGGCAGATGTTTGGGTATTTACATCAGCAGTATTCAGCACACGAAGGAAAACACTTTTTTTTTTTTTTTTTTTTTTTTTGCAAGGTTTTTATTTCATAGTTGTAATCCTAGAAATATTAATGATACCATGCAGTTTCTGTTGATAGTGACATACATTAAGTACCTTAAAAATATGTAGATGAAGCCTGGTGAAGAAAGTGGTTGCATTAAAGTTTAAAATGTTTGCAGCAGCATAATCAGGTTTAGTTTGTAGTGTGGGAGTGAGCTCCACGCGGGATCCGAAGCACGGACCCCACTGGGGTACCCGGCATGCGCCACATGCCAGGGCAGAGGTGGAGGCTAGTGTTCGGAAATCTGAAAATTCCAGCGCTGGCCGGGGATAGAACCCCGGCCCGGCTGGGGCGAATAGCCCCAGCCGAGGCGCTGGAACGTTCCAGACCCCTTACCACTAGACCACCGAGGACCCCGGCTGTTTCCTGCTCTGGAGTCCAGCTAGTGGTCGTAGAGCACTTCCTGCTGTCCTCCGTGTTTACACCGAGGCAGCAGTGGCATGGTATAACAGGAAGTGTTTACCTGCGTCTGCTGGATGTCCACTTGGTGTACGACTTATTTACCCGGCTGACGTTCGTGTCGCTATAATGTCCTTAGTTGCGTTACAATTATTTGCGGGGACCGAAAATCTGCCTATGCAGTTACACGCAGTCGAGTCTCATTATTTGAACCTCTGTAATTCGGTCGTGTTGTCAAGACCCATGTAAGAACTTCTATTTATCGAAGAAACCGCTTCTGTTCGGTACATTCCATAAACGGAAGCGACTGTCATAACAGACAGCCCCGTAAAGATTTTGTAATGAAGAGTCAGCCGGTACGTAATACTCGATATCTGGAATTGTTTTATCGTTTATTAAGATAATCGTTTCACCGGTATACACTTCGAAAAATTCCCGTTTTTTCTCAATAAAGCATAAGCACAGTACATAAATCCGTCGCGAAAATGACATCGAAGAAGTACAAGTGTTCGAGTACCACAGAAAAGAAGTGGGTCCTTGAAGGTGTGGAACGGAGAGCAGAATAAAAATAAGATGTAACGTTTCGGGATTCCTTCATAGTCGCTTAGACACTCCAGAAGCAGGAAGATCAGTTTGATGACGTCTCATGAGGAGCGAGGAATAACTTCACTCCCAAATAACTACTGTACGAGATGCCTCGCCGCCTCTTGAAGGATGATGTCATGGGGTTCTGCGGTCGTGGACTTTGCGACCCTTGAGTCAACGCGGTTTTTCTGACCACATACATTTTAGCTGCGGGTTCTCCGACCTTCAAAGGAAGCCGCGACAGTGGGGAGTCTCTGCCTGTCGTTCTGTAATAAGAACTCCCCTCCACATTTTATCTAGGCTTAAAACTGTCTATGCACATAGTGCATAGCCGTGTTTTAAAAAATATTATTTTTTTACCTTTTCCATTCTACAACATTACTTCCTGTCTTATTTTACGAACTTTTCGTAGGAGTGTCGTAAATTTTAAACGTCTTAAATCCACCTAGTCATTATGTATTCTTAAAATATCTTTTAACTCTTTTTCAACACATATGTATCTTTTACCTCTTTCACTGAAGAGGCTGACCAATGGATTATTTTTTTTTTAATTTCAGGTATTGATTTTATTGCATTCTCCTTCAGCGTATTGATCAGAATTTGTAGGTTCAGATACCTTTGCTATGCCAAACTTCGACAGCATTCATGGTCCTGTGCATCGAATTGATGACGGTAGATAGCTGACCGAAATCACTTGGAAATAAATTCTCTGAACGCAGATAACTTTGATACGGTTGTGTTAGGTATCGAGGTATTACCTAACGCAACTGAAGCCAAATTAAGAGTGAATTTATTGCGAAATAATTTCGGTCGACTGTCTGTCTTCGCCAATTCTACATTTCAGATGGTGTACTAGGATTTTCCATCTATTGATTGATTATATAGTCTACGAATTCATGATCTTTTCGCCACTGGGCCTTTGATACGCTGTTACCATCCATGCATCATCAAGGCAGTCCGGTGAAAGATGTGCTTTACAGCATACATGTGGCAAGACAATCGTACTACTTCTTCATCCCTGTATTTCTCCACTAATCCCAGTTCTTCTATGTCTTCCAGAGGCATTGCTTGAAATGAAAATTACAACTGGAAATAGATGGCTCGGAGAACACTGTTTTCATAGCTTAATTTGCAGCCATTTCGAAGCGTAGCAATGCAGTTTTAAATGACAACCCAGTTATGACATTTCTCGGTTCAGAAAAAAATATTTCGCAATTATTTCGACTTTCCTCTGGTAAAAAAGCTAGTCTTCCGTGCTTCAGATATCAACGTGCAATGGTGTACAGTTGCTTCAGTTGTTTCGAACAACTCTGAAATGTCCCTCATAAGACGAGATTTATTTTCACACATTTTCCCCCCTTCTTCGTAACTGATCACCCGGATTCATTTGTCGGGAACAGATTTATTATCTATTTTCAAAAAAAAACTTAAGTCACCTTCAAAATCTCATCGCGCAGCTGAATCCCTGAACTAGGGCCATGGTTATGGCACATCCCAGTAGCTTCCTTTACACTGTGCAGCCTTTCTCATAATTCGTCATACTTGCGACGTAATCTAAACCTTTATCTCGCAAATCTTGAAATTGCTCTTTAAACCTTCGGAAAACAGGTACTGTCTCCTCTCCGCAGACTCTTTTCCAGCAGTTATGCATTCGTTTCTCAATCTCCACATCTGTTTCGTCAGGTTGGGCGAGAAACTTACTGTTCAGCAGTGATTCTACCATTTACAATTTCTAAACTGCCGCTGCTCCTATTTCGTTCGGGGTTCATGCACAGGCAATTCGTGTACTTAACACATTTTCGGTGCTCCTGGTACCAATTAGCATCCTTTAACCTTTCTGTTTCCTTTTCCTTTCCTTTTTCCAACTACACGGACCAGTGACATTATCATCATCATCACCGCCTGTGTCCGACGTCAATGTGCAATAACCACTCACAGACAGCGGGTGGCAGCACTAGCAGTGTAGGGTATGCGTAATGCGGAAACTAAACCACTTATGTGGCATCCAAAAGCACGTGATGATTGCCTTTCGGGCCACGGGTGGATGCATTTTCGAAACGGCAAAGTTCGTAAAATGTTGGCGTGTTGCCATATTTTAAGCGCACCGGGCATGGCGCTGTCCAGAACCGACGTTGAGGCCGTTGTGGTGCCCCACGGGCCACAGATGACAGGAGTTAAAGAAGGCTGCAGGTGAATAACGTGCAACTGTTGAGCAACTGACCACGCACGTGAACCGAGGGGCTACCGACAGTTTCTCCTCAAAGACCACTCGGCGAGAAATGCTGTGTATGGGTCACCACAGCAGACGCCTGGTCCACACACCTATGCTGACTGCTGTTTATCGGGGACGAAGGCTGGAATTTCCACGCCAGTTCTGTGACTGGGCGTCCACTGCACGGTGACAAGAGGGCTTTTCAAGTAACAGACGTTGGCGTGTAGGGCGTGATTCACCTGAAAGCGAACACCCTGCAACAGTCGACGGCAGGGTTAAGACTGGAGGAAGGATCGTTATGGTTTCAGAAACGTTATCGTTACACTCCCGTCGTGATCTCGTCGTTCTGGAAGGCACAGTGGATGAGCAGAAATATCCGTCGGAACCAATGCCACACCTACATGGAGTTTGTTTTCCCTCGGAATCTACCAGCAGAACAACTGAATGTGTGACCCAGCTTGCAGTGTACGTGCGTGGTGTGAAAAGCGCCAGGATGAGTTTGCTGTACTCCACCGACCACCAGGCTTCCCGGGCTTAACGGAATCGACAATATGCGGGACCACCTGGCTCAGGCTGTTCGTGGCCTGGGTCCTCAACCGACAACCGTAGCGCAGCTGACTGAGGCACCGGCGTCGGCATGGCTCAGTACCTCACTGACTCCTGCACCTTTCTCAGTTGTCCGCGCTTCGCGTTAATTGTATCCTCCTACAGTGACTCAATGACGACACTCTCCCGTACACGACAGCATCATCAACAGCCGCAGATTGCTGTTCACTCTGCCTGTCACATCATTTATGTCTATAGAGAATAACAGCTGTCTGTTACACTTCCTGGGACATTCCTGACGATACCCTTGTCTCTGATCAACGCGCGCCGTCGAGAACGTACTGGTATCTGTTGTAGTCTTTGAGCCACTCACATATCTGGGAACCTACTCCGTATGCTCATACGAGGCCCCTGGTTAACAGTGTGCAGTGGAGCACCGTGCAAAGGCTTTTCTCAAATCTAGGAAAGTGCAATCTGCCTGACACCCTTCATCCGTCGTTCGCAGTATATAACGTGCGAAAAGGGCAAGCTGCGTTTCACACGATCTTTCTAAGACCGTGCTAGATTTATGGACGTAACCTTTCCGGTGTCTAGGAAATTTATTATAATCAGATTCAGAATACGTTCTAGAATTCTGCAGAAAATCGATGTCAACGACACTGGTCTGTAATTTTGCACATCTTTCTTTTACTCTTCTTGTACACGAGTGTCACCTGCGATTTTTTTAAACTGCCTTAGGTTGGACCCATTACGGGTGTAATATTCAGAAGGCAAATGTATATTGATCTCGTTATATACGAGTGCCACTTGCGCTTTTTCCAGTCGTTTGCGACATACTGCTAGACAAGAGATAGGCGATAAATGCGAATGAAGTAAGTAAAAGCGAAATTGTATTAAACTCCTCGCTGTCGCTGAATCCTTTCCACGCGATGCGTCCTTGAGCGGTTCAAACAGGTAGCAATAAATGCTCTACAATTGAGGTTGACTTTTGTAGTGTTTCGTATGAGTTACTTACACTGCAGACAGCTTCCATTCTGCATAATATCAGCAATATGAAAATGAAAATTCACGGAAGTCAAATTTGGACTGTAGGGACGATGACGTAGGGTCTCCCAGCCCATTATGGTTCCTTTTTCCTTCCAGTGGTTTCTTGGATCAGCTGCGCTGTGTATGGGCGAGCATTGTTGTGTAATATTATCACGTCTTTTCTTTGACATTGGCGACCCTTTCCTCTCATCGCTGGCTTTTCTTTGCTCATCAGTATGTGTGAGTGGTCAGCGCTGCGTCCTGTACGCTGATCTTCCAAATAATCACCAAAATACGACAACTGTGGCATCCAAATGATGGCCAGCATCACTTTCCTCGCTGATGCTCGAGTTTTGAATTTCTTTCGGACAGGTGAGCTGGTGTGCTTCCATTTCACGCCTTGTCTTTTCGAGTCGGGTTCACCATTTTGAACGAAAGTTTCATCACACGTTAAAATCTCGATCAGAAAAGGTTCACCTTCACATTCGTAGCACTCTTTGTTCCCTGGTGTTGTTGTGTGAATTCTTGCGGGACCCACGTTGGACTTTTTTTGCTGTACTTGAGCATGTCACTGACAACGTTACGAACTGTGCCGCTACCTATTGCAGCTATTTTGCTATTCAGTTCTACTGCAACACGTCGGCCATCAGGAGTAATGTCGTCAGAGCCGGCTTTAACCGGAGGAGGAGACACTTCAATTGGCCGGCCACGGCGTTCATTTGTCACTGAAGTTAGATTGTTTTTAACTGTCCTACGTATTTATCGAAAATTTCCGTCGTTCGCACAGCTTCGACCGTACTGAAAAATCGTTAGAGAAAATATTTTGGCCCTTTTGCACCTTCTGAAAAGGAAAACGCATCGCTGAACGCGTCATTGTTCATTGCAACATTAAGGTTATAAATAAAAGTTTTTTGTTAGTCAGCAGCTCTTAGCTCATCTCAGTCATGCCAACCTAAAGTCATGAAACTACAAAAATTCTTCCTACAAACTATTCGACTTCATCAATTTGCCTTTGCAGGGGAAAGTCAGGAAGGAGTATGCTCTAAGTATTTAATCGGTCATTTCAAGTTGATGAGAAAGTTAAAAGAAACAAATAGCAAACCATTGCTTATTTGTTTAGGAACAACATTTATCAGATACAGCTGAGTAACTTTTAACCCAAACCTTAAATGTCATTATATATATGACACTGCTCTTTCGTACTCGTAGCCGCATCGTCTGGTAAGAGCACGCACTAACACCAATAACAAGAAAATGCACCATGACCTTCATAAGCTGTGCATTCTTCATGCCACTGTTGGGAGTAATTATCACACTTAATACGGTCTTCCGTGACAGACTACTTTTAGTCTTCAATACACCTTGGGCAGTCCAAGACATGAAGTTGGAATAATAGACAATTGTCAAGGTGATTCGATAAACCCTATGCCAGGCACTTAGATGTGTTTTGCAGAATATCCATGTAGGTGTAGATCCCTCCTTGGATTGTGCCCTGATTGTTGCTGAAGATGATGGCGCAGTTTAATCCAGATTAGCCGTAGAGATTCTACGTTGTTCGTTACTGATATTTTGTCCCTTCTTGGTTTAGTTTGTTTTTCTAACAATGCATTTTTGTACGTAGACTCAAACAGAATTTCTGATGTTTTTGCAGCTTTCTTTAGATGTTCGAAAACCTAAAATTGTGTAGTTCACAAAACGAAAAAACATAGTATCCTATGACTACAACAGCAATAGCTCTCATTTCCAATCGGTCAACTCACACAAATACCTCGGTGTAACACATTGTAAGAATACGAAATAGAAGCAGGACTGAATAAAACTCAAGACGCGTTCATAGGATTTGTAGACCTGGAAAGGCGTTCGACGATGTAAAATGGTGCAAGATCGAAGTTCTGAAGAAAATAGCTCTAGGGAGAGACGGATAATATATTCGTACAAGACCCAAGAGGAAATATGAATGGAAGACCAAGAACGAAGTGCAAGGATTAAAAAGGGAGTAAGACTTTGATATAGTCATTCGCCTCTACTGTTCAATCTACGCATCAAAGAAGCAACGAAGAAAATAAGAGAGAGGTTCAAGATTCAGACTGAAATACGGAGTGAAAGGATATCAGAGACATGGTTTGCTGATAATATTATCGTCCTCAGTGAAAGTGAATTACTACAGGATCTGATGAATGAAATATATAATATAATGAGTGTAGAATTTGGGGTGAGAGTAAATCAAAGACAAAAGTGATGAGATGAAGCATAAACGGGAGCAGCGAGAATCTTTACATTGGTGATAACGAAGTAAGAAATGGAACCATCACATTGTCTCAGTCAAAGGTAAAGATGGTGGCGGACTGTAATTCATTGTTAGAATTAAAGGGAAATATAATCAGTGCACAAAGATGATGTTTTTTGAACTATTGGTGTGACCCATACTCTAATATTGCTCCAGTGTGTGGGACCTGTACCATATACGACTAGCAGGGGACATTGAACTGCTCATAAGAAAGTCAGCACGAATGGTTACAGGTTTGTTTGGCCCACAGGAGAATGTAACAGAGATGCTGAAGAAATTGGCAGATACCTGAAGACACACGTAAGCTATCCGGAGAAAGCCTACTTGCTAAAAATTTCTAGAACATACCCTAAATTTTGAATACGCGAGTTGTGTTGAAAAAAATTTCGGAACATTCGTAATTTCGCGCCAATGGCGTGTTGGGGCGAACTGCAGTTGACATCCCTGCACACGCGTGTGCTTAATGTGTAACTGCGGGAAGTTTCATTGTTGTATGTCTGTTAGCTTATTGTTCAGTGCTGTATTGAGTAGAAACCTGTGTCGCACAGTTGGCGAACTTCGAGAGGGAATAGTTAGAGGAGCAATGCGCCTGCAATAAATTTTGCGTGAAAATCAAGAAAACCGCCGCTCGGGGTAGCCGCGCAGTCTTCGGGGCCTTGTCACCGTTCGTGCGGCTGCCCCCGTCCGAGGCTAGAGTCCTCCCTCGGGCATGGGTGTGTGTAAGTGGTGCAAGCCTAGGTAGGATGACCTCAGCAGTTTGGCCCCATAGAAACTTAAAAGCTAAACTCAAGAACACCTTTACAGACACACACCAAATGATGCAGGAAGCTTATGGTGATGAGTGCTTAAGCCGTACTCGGTGTTACGGATGGTTCACACGTTTTAAAAACGGCCGGACGGAAGACGACCCCCGTGCAGGACGTCCTTCGACTTCTGCCAGCAACGCTTGTGTTAGGAACGTCGACGAAAGTGTGCGTGCTAAACGAAGACTGACTGTCCGAGAGATTGCAGAAGAATGTAACATTGCAGTTGGATCGTGAAATCCTAATACAGCATCTTGGAATGTATCGTGTTGCCGCCAAGTTCATGTTACGGTTCATGAGTCAAGAGCAGAAAGACCTCCGCCTCGCAATCTGAGAAGAGCTTTAGGATCACCCAAATGAGAACGAGATGTTCCTTAAGAAAATTACAACTGATGATGAGACGTGGGTCTGCAGTTACGACGTTGAGAACAAGGTTCAGTCTTCACAATGGGTAGGGAAATGTTCTCAACGATCAAAATATAAAAAGCTTGTCAGGTCAGCTTGGCCCTTGCTGACATTTTTTTTTTTTATTTCCAAAGATGAAAACCAAGTTGAGAGGACGAAGATTTGTTAACGATAGACGCGCGGTCCAGCGAAAGGCGAACACAGTCTGCTCCCGGAAGTGGAAACGGTGTTGGGAGCGGTGTATCAGTCGTGGGGGAGATCATATACAAATAAGTGAAGGTAAGCGTAGAAAAATTTTGTGGACAAAGTTGCGGAATTTTTTGAACAGACCTCGTAGACGAAAGGTAGTGAATACTGGCAAGTGGTCTGCAAATGTTCGTACGGTTGCGTTCGCTTCCATTCGCTGCTGTGGAAACTGGGCTTAATAATAGTATTCCCGGTATGAGATTTAATTGGCAACTTTGTAAACGCTGAGCTGTGCGCCGCTTACAGCCCAGGCAAAATTATTCTCTGAGGGACACATCATTATCTCCTTCGTGCCTAAAGTTGCTTCGGCCAAACTCCAACTCAGTTGCCAGGCCGATACCTCGTTATCCTACTCCTCTGCAAGTAACACTTCGTCTGAAACCATCTGTACGGTTATGTAGGTTAAGACACTGCAGCCACTCATAATGGTGGGTCCACGTTTGCAAGTAACTGACGAGAAAAGAAATTCTGAATTTTGTGTGACACTCGGTAGCATTAAGAAAGCTGAGTGACATTAGTTGGTTGTGAGGCCTATTTCAGAAGTAAGGAGCGCAACAATCAAGTGATTTATGAACAGTAAGTGCACACATTTAACTCGGTTGATTTTAATTGGGGTTGCAATGTGCAGGTCAAGCAAGTGCCGTACTGTAGAGAGGTCGAGCAACAGGAGCGTTTTGTGTTTATCCTTATTTTGGATAGTTAGCTTTCTTATCTGAGAAGTAGTTGCGGGTAGCACTTGAAATGCATTACGAATTCCTTCGTCATTCAGTTTAATATCGCCCCCCCCCCCCCCCTCTCTCTCTCTCTCTCTCTCTCTCTCTCACACACACACACACACACACACACACACACACACACACACACACACAAACTAACTAAATACCCTCCACCTCTCATGATTTTAAAAATAAAAGTGCTCCTAGAAAAATTGTTCACTCTACAGTTTATTTATGTGCCAAAGTTAATGATAATGTGGGGGAGGGGGAGGGAAGGCCACAGACGGCAACAAGGGGGTAGGGCAGGGGGTACTGGCAAATGTCTTATTGCACTCAGGAGCAATGGTCTAAGAAAGGCTGGGAACCAAAGTTCAAGTGCCTGTGAATGTGTACTGAATATAAATGTGGAAAACTGCAACAACTTACTTTTTGAATTTTTTTAATTCGAGTTAACTAGTTTTGGAGCCGTTTCAGGATCATCTTCAAATGTGGCGCACAGAATTCGCGTCTTTATTTCTTTAGAGTGAATCTGGGTACTGGCTCTCTGACAAGAAGACAGAGAACTCTTTAATGTATTGCCACGAGCGGCAGTTACACGGCGACATGTACCGGGAAACAAAACCTCCTGCTTACCGTGGCAGCGTGGGCGGTATTGCTGTTAATGCCCATCTGGCAACTTGCGTTTTAGTTGTCTATTGGCCACTGGTCAATCTCTTTTCATCGTAAATATAAATACGAATTGTCACCATATATCACCAGCATAACGTTTACTACAGATGTACATTACAAAGATCTTCACTTAAAAATACAGCATACTTTGCTCGGAAACAATTTTTTTGATTTTTGTGCGTATAACACGACGGCGTGCTGAGAAGATAATGACTCGGTCTGTTTTATTTGATAAAGTCAGTAACATTCTACATCTTTACTATAGATATCTGCAGCCCTCTGCTGCTAGAGGGCTCCGATTTTGCGTAACATAGCGGTGTGTGACGTGACTATGTTTGTGGGTGAGAAAGAGCTCACAAAACTAGAAGCACGAATTCGAAGACTTCGTCCGCATGTCGAGCACACTCTCCTTAAGCATGGCAGTGCCAAACTACACACGAGCGCTGCGGCATCTGCAGCAATCCGACGTCCTTGGTTCACTGCCGTCGATCATCCTACACACAGTCTCGATTTTCGTCTTTGTGCAAAACTAAGAAAACCTTCGAGCACTTCAATTGTTTTAAGCGGTGCTAGCAGAGGTAAGGTTGTGGCTCTGTTAACATAGTCAAACAATATACTGTGATGGTATCAACAAAATAGTATCAAGTTGGGGAAATTGTGCTGGTTTCCAGAGTGAGTGTGTTGAGAAATAAATTTATAGACGTTAAGAATACAGATGTAGAATGTTAATGAAGTTTGTTTTATTTAAAAAGCGTTGAGAGTTTTCACATAAAACATCTGTCGACATTACTTTTCAGTACGTCCTCGTACAGTGTATGTCTGAGAAAATACGTACATTGATCAAAATAAGTGTTGACATGAATGCCGTTAACAGCACTAGGTTAAAAAAATTTTAACTGTATGGCAGTTGCAGATTAATTTTATTTGTAGCTAGCGCGATTATGTGAGTGGAGGAGTATTAGATTTAATGGTGAGCATTAATGTAATTTTTAAGCATTGTCGTTCTTCCTCTCTAAGTGCCTGGTCCTCCAATAACACTGCTGATCGGTAGCATGATCTGTTGTCCGTCCATGGTTTTTCAGAACATTGATTCAGTGCTGAACCCAAACTGCTGGTTTGAGTTAATTAGCCAGGATAATCCTGTGCGTCGTGGATCACGTATGCCATTAATCTTTCAAAAAAAATAGTTCAAATGGCTCTGAGCACAATGGGGCTTAAAATCTGAGGTCATCAGTCCCCTAGAACTTAAAACTACTTAAACCTAACTAACCTAAGGACATCACACACATCCATGCCCAAGGCAGGATTCGAACCTGCGACCGTAGCGGTCGCGCGGTTCCAAACTGAAGCGCCTAGAACCGCTCGTCCACACTGGCCGGCCATTAATGTTTCCTTGAATTATTATTTTCTACAGGTTTTATTTATTGTTGCGGAATTGCGCTACCAAAACAATCGAGTTTTGCTCTCTGGATGCTGTTGAGAATTTCTGCGTCTTCGTAACGCCGTATTTTTGACCATATCTGTCGATGGTATCCTTAATATTTTTCGATACGATCGCATTTCAAATGCCTAATACAGTCCATGACTCATCTCCATAGAGTAGGACACCGAACGTGTCACGTCAAAGTAGTCGAGTGCGAATCCTGATGATGACTGGTCTGTTGGTTCTCAGCAGTCGCCGCGGACTAAATGACTGCATTGGCTATAAGTTTTCTGGTAATTCTGGAGATTTTCCTTTGGACTAAGTACGAGGTCGTTCTTCGTTGCTTAGATCGTGCAGGTTTCAGACCGTTTATGTTACTATGGCTACACTATTAAATGTGTGTCCACCACCATATCAGTAGATATAATGAAACGGCGGCCATCTTTCGTTATGTCTTACAAGGAGATTTCTCCAGCGGTAGGATCGACTTTTTGAAACCATCTATACGGTTATGTAAGTTAAGCACCCAAGTATCACACACTGCAGCCATTCATCTTGGTGGGTCGACGTTTGCAAGGAACTGACCACAAAAGAAATTCGGAATTTTGTGTGAGACTCTATAGCATGAACAAAGCCGAATGACGTAAGTTGGTTGTGAGGGTAATGGGAAGGATACTGGCTTCACATGCATGAATCTCTCCAGAGAAAGAAATCTATTTTAGGTCTTTGGCGAAGTGACATTGATAATCATTTTCATTCAATTGATGTAAATATTATTATTTTTTATTTCCACTTCTCGGTCACGTGATTCAATAGTGATACGAACTTCTTCATTTGGTGTAATTTTTCTTCTTATCATCCCTTCTCCACTGGAAATGTTTGTTCGTGAACTTTTATTTATCTTCATGTATCAATTCCGATTTAATTTCTCCTGTTTTTATGCCCCTGTATTTTCGTCTACGTTATTATATCGACTAGTCACTTTGCTTGAATTTTATTTTACTTATAAAACCTTCTCTCATTTAAATCTTCATCTACACTATTATTTCCATAGTGCAGCAAGAATTTAGGTTCTGTTTTAAATATTTGTATGTCGATTACCATGCAAAAAAGGCACGTCATGTAATGAAAAATACATTTTTAACACACTAATGCACAGTCAATATAAATAGATTATTTCGTCTTTTGTTTTCTAATTAATATATCGGAGTTTTGAAATAATTGAATAGTCAAACAGATAGGTATAATAAAATACACATTCACAAAAATTCCGATTGGAAGAAGAATGATATAACGAAAAATTGATCAAATGGAAGAGTTCATACGGTGCTTAAAACGATGTGCCAAAGGAATAAGACGAAGGAAATTTCATTTAAACCAATAAATTGAGTAAAAATAGGCATCGAAGTCATTTCGATAAAGATTTAACAATAAAAGAAATTATTGCACCTGACCAGGCATGGTTAAGCTTCTATCCTAACCATTATGACACGTAACCAGACTATGTAATACGACTTCCTTAACGCTATGTAGCATCACGCCAAATTCCGAAATCTTTTCCGTCAGTTACTTGCAAACGGAGGCCCACCTGGATGCAGGGTCTGATACGGGGGATCTTAAGTTACACTACCGCTTATTTGGTTTCAAAAAGTCGATCCCGCCGCTGGGCAGCTCTCCTTGTTAGTTTTAAGAGTAACAAACGGCACATTTTGAAAGAACAGTAATGTCGCAGTCCAATAGCGCCAACTAGCGGTGGCCCCTGCAAACTTGAAAGACGACTCTAGCAACGGCAAAGAAAATTTTACTGTAGCAAGTAACCTAGCAACGCTACGCACACTTTTAGCCAACAGAATAACAACGAAATAATAATAATAATAATAATAGGTTCGCAGGAGAGCTTCTGTAAAGTTTGGAAGTTAGGAGACGAGGTACTGGCAAAGCTGTGAGGACAGGGCGTGAGTCGTGCTTGGGTAGCTCAGTTGTTAGAGCACTTGCCCGGGAAAAGCAAAGGTCCCGAGTTCGAGTCTCGGTCCAGCGCCCAGTTCTAATCTGCCAGGAAGTTTCAATAATAATAATAGGTCCAGTCACATTAATGTGACCAACTCCTATTAGTGGGTGATGAATGGGAGGGGGGGGGGGGCGTGGTGGGAGGCTGCAAACAGTGAAGTCGTTGTCATAATGCGTAAAAGGGGCGATTTTTGTGACGTCCAACAGGGCATAATCGTTGGCTTTCTTCCCAAGGGCAGAAGCATTTCCGAAACGGCAAAATCTGTAATCTTTTCACATGCCACTGTATGTAAAGTAAACAGTGCGTGGCAAAATCTCGGTATTCTAATCCGGCTCCGAGGCAACTGTGTTGCACTTCGGTCTCTAGGCGACACAGGTGAACGATAGTTGCAGATATGTGTGCTGGCGGATAGACGTGCAGTTTCTGTGCAGCTGAACGCCCAGACGAACCAAGGGCTACCACCAATGTTTCCTCGACAACGTATGAGCTTCCGCAGTAGGCACCTGGTTCCTGCACCCATGCTGACTGCTATTCATTGGCGTTGAAAGCTTGCATTTGCACGCCGGTACCACAACTGAAAGTCCACTGAGTGCTGCAGGTGGCCTCTCCATATTAATCATATTTTATGCCCCATCGGACAGATTTCCATTGGCGTGTAACGTCTGAAAGCAAACGCCCTGCAACCATGAGGGAGCGTTATGGTGTGGGCAATGTTTTCGCGGCATTCCCTGGGTGATCTCGTTATTCTGAAAGGCACAATGGATCAACCGTAACACGCACCTATCCTTGGGGACCATATCCACCCTTAGATGCACGTGTAACACAGCTCGCAGTGTATGTGCGTGGTTCTGAAAGCTCTAGGATGAATTTACCGTACTGCCCTGACCGCCAAATTTCCCGGCTTTAAACCCAATCGAGAATCTGAGGGGCCACCTCGATCGAGTAGTTTGTGCCACGGATCCTCAATCGATAAAATTCTATCGCAGCTGGACAAGTACTGCAGTCGGAATGGCTTCTTATCACTGTCATTACCTCATTGACTCTATTCCTGTACATCTCATGCTGCAAAAGGCGTTTATTCGGGAGTTTAACAAGTGGTCACATTACTGCGTTTTGACAGTGTAATAATACTAACAAATTTCGCGCATTTCAGTTCCCCTCCTTTAAGTCTTTCAATGGGACGGCACTTTGGCGACTTGCTCATCATTAACGTACACCAGTTGTCCAACCGGGGAAAGGGAATCGGCAGTTTAACGTGGAATCTGCACCACGTGTTGCTTCTACCGACTCCTCATATCATTGAGAGCTGAAGGCTGGATTAAACGCAGACTGAAAAATTTATTGGTTCAACTGGGATTCAACCCCGCGATTCTCGATTTGCAGCCTCGCGCTGTGCCGGTAGACCACCAGGTCCAACAGTTACGATATGGTAATCGAACCGTATTGGCGGAGTATTTCATCGTATTTTACGTCAAGTAAATGTGCTGTGGTGCAAGCCAAAGTAAATTCATGCTAAGGGCATCAATTCCTAATCCAGAAAAATGTGCAGCCAGGGCAGTACTGTAAGTGGAAATCGGACATTCATGCTCTAAGTGAAAATCAAACGCATCCATCTTTCGTAACGAATTGCTATACATCTAGAAAACAAACCAAAATTGTGAAAACATTTCATACAAGACTACTGACAATTTTTTATGAGTAAAAATTAACGGGTATGGTAATATACATGGGGTGGATGAAAAGTAGTAGCAGTTCGGTTATAATTCATGCCACACTTCACTGACTAAAATTCACTTTATTACATTTCCGTCTCGCGTCTCGATCACTTTCCACACCCACGTGAAAAATGTCATACACTGTCAGTGCATCCATCTGTGATGATATCTCGCTAGGACCGCCATAGGGTGTCCTATTATTTGCTGTAACGCGTGCCACGAAATACTTCGTTCATTTGAGCGATCAGGTCGTAATTGGGGGGACTCTACCGGATGAATACGGTGGATGTTCCAGTATGTCCCGCTGCCACATACGCGGAGCTCCTGCACAGGGCTCGTCGTTTGGCGTCGTGCATTGTCGTGAAAGTTGGTGGAATGCAGCGCCGGAAGGAAAGATAGTTGCGCGCTCCGACCACGTGCCTGCCCTTTCAGTCTTGACCCAAGCACGTTTTTCGTGTTTCCCAAACATACTATTAAGGCACTTGAGCTAGCCTCTCCAACTTTGAGATAGTACACACCGCAACTGACTCAAACACGACCTATGCCGCTGACTTTACTACTTCAGCCCACCATCTATCAGCAACAGAAAGCGTTCGTACCAAATGACTCACATCCTTCATGTTACGGCATTGTGCTACTACTTTTTATCCAACACATCCAAAGACACATGTGTGAGTACTTGTTATCTCCCATCTTGGTAGTTGCCTAATCATTGGTAGGTTTTGAAGTGCGTTATCTATACCGGGTGTATCAAAAACAATCATCCGATCTTGGCCGTCTATATTTCTGGAACTAAGAAACATATACAATGAATTTTGTTTTTTTATGAACGGAAACTGAAAAAGATTCTTTCATCCTTTTCATTGGTGTTCAATATGCATTCTTGAGATGCACGGAATGTGTCAATGCGGTGTTCAAATTGTACCAACACTGCAGCAAGCATGTCTTGAGTTTCCACAGGTGCTGTTATACGATGTCTCCGTTCATTTATTGCTGTTGGTAACGTAGGTACATAAAGAGTCTGTTACAAAATCATATATATATAACCACATATAGTCGGGTACGGTGACCTTGGAGTCCAGTAATCTAAGGCTGAGTCATTTAGTCCAGTGTGACCGATCCATCGTTCAGTAATCGTTTGATTTAGAAATTCCCGCACTTCCAGATGCCACTGTCGCGGTGCTCCATCCCATTGGTAAATGAAGTCGTTCGGATCAAACTGTGGGAAAAGGAAGTTTTCATGCATATCGAGATATATGCTTCATATAACAGTGTTTCCGGCAAAGAAAAATGAATCTACACCTGTTCCCGTTAAACTGCAAAAAACACAATAAATTTAGGATGGTCTATTTTATGTTGTACAGCTTCATGCGGTTGTCGCGTACCTCATATTGTCACATTACGACAGTTCACCTGTCCGTATAAATGGAATGTTGCCTCGTCACTGAACACTAACTGTAGGAGAAAACAGCCATCCTCCACCTTGCCAAGAGTGAAATTACGGAACTTCACACGATGTTATCACCCTCACGAAGAGCTCGCAGAAGCTGAATTTAATATTATTTGATGCATAGACGTCGACGCATAGACGCCAGACGGACATCGGGGACGTGCTGAGCTGTCGAGCTGCACGGCGAAAGGATTTCTGCGGCCCCCTCGTGAAACTGTGGCGGATGCGTTGGACGCCTGTGTCAAGCACTCGGGGACGGCCCGGCGATTCGCCTTTCCGCAAACATTCTGTTTCTCTTAATCGTTGATGGCATCGTCCAATGCTCTGTGCTGTAGGAGGATCCGCACCGTACCTTGTACGAAAGTCACGCCGAACACGTATTACTGCCCACGCTGCGCAAAATGCAGAACACACAACGCTTTCTGTCGTCGCGACACCAGTTTTACTAGGACTGAAATGGGCGGTCAGTGCTGCTGCCAAGCGGTGACCATGTAAAGCCCGAGGGTTTGCTCTTTCCAGCGGTACGCTATTCACGCACATATGTCGAATAAAATAATAGTTACTTTTTTTTAATCGGTTGGTTCTTTTTGATACACCCCGTATATTTACACTCTAAACCGTACCGCCAAGAAATTACCCCAGTATGAAGGAAATCGGTAGATGTGATGTACGTGTAGAGGCAAACAAATGATAACAATTGCAGGAAAATTTGGTGATTCATTCAGGAGAAAGTCATAACGCGTTGGTCCACCTTCCACCTCTGGCCCTTAAGCAAGCAGCTATTCGGCTTGATCTTGATTGATAAAGTTGGTGGATGTCCTCCTGACGGATGTCGTACCATATTCAGTTCAATTGATTCGTTACATCGTCAAAATCCCGACGTGGGTTGGAAGGAGCTGCCCATATTGCTCCAAAATTGGGGAGAGAGGCGGCGATCTTGCTCGCCAGTGTATTGTCTGGTACGTACACACAGATAAAACTCTCACCATGTGTGGTGCGTAAAATATCTTCGACACTGAAAGCGTTCCCAGCAGAGTTTAACCCCTCGTAAAGACGGAAGGTGGGCATACCGCATATTGAAGTCCACTACTAGGTGTTTGGATACTTTTGATCGGATAGTATATTTCAGAATGTTAGCAGTGGCCAGAAGTTGGGATATTTGGCTTTCCGCTTAAGGCTGGTGCGGGGCGGGTCAAGATACCTCTAAAAATAGAGACATCTGCCAGCATTAGAGGAAAATGTCCAGCAAAGTAGCTGTGTTGCGCTCTCTACCTACAGTTGTTCTCGTGGGCGTCAGAGCCGCCGTGGCCAAGACGCCCCCTGGGTTTTACACTGCGGACACCGTAGTCGCGCCTAATAAGCTCTCATAAATTATGAAATGTATTCGCAGATTTCAATTATGGTGGGACAACAACTGTACAATGTACCGTAAACATGCAGGATGTTCCGAAACCCCGTTACAGACTTCTAGTGTAGAGGGGGACTGAGTACACAATACTCGTATTCTGAATTGGAACCCATCTCCTGTAACGCACCGTTTCCTCGCCACAGCCATTTGAAAACATGTTGGTAACGCGACCAACTGTACAAGTAAGTTATTAGGTGTGACCCAGTACATCAATAGTTCCACAATTCCACTCATTAAAAGGAAACTTAATAAGTTTTCAGAAACACTGTTCTTTACAATACGGCCTTCTCCAACTCGGGTGCGCTGCGTCTCTTTGAAACACTACAGTCACCCCTGCTGACGGTGAACGCATCATTTTCTCAAAGTCGTTGCGCAGTTGTGGCGAAAAGCGTATGCCGTGAAGTCGGACGCTGCGGAGAACGAGCTTGATAGAGGCGACGAACTTCCCCATACAGAAGGATCATGTCGGTGTATTCGGCAAAAGTGCACTCCGCAATGTTGCTCTAATACTGACAGACACGTGAGTGACGCACGAGCCATGTCAGAGTGGTGGGACAGACGGTAAATGACATCCGACGTAAGCATCTCCCCGCACCCCCTCCGCCTCCCACCATGACTACCCCGTTGCATACCCACCTAGCCAGCATGTATTCAAACGTCTGTAGCACGGAAAGTATACGTTTCCGTACGTGGGTTCCAATTTAAAATATTGTCGCTTAGTTCCCTCTAAAAGTGCTAGAATTTCGGAAAACTCAGTATCTGTCCAGTATACAGTACAGCTGGTGTCGTGCCACATTCGAAATATCCGATTATATTTCAGGATTTCGGTGTTATGGCACTTTGCAGAAACATTACTGAATTTTCCTGTATATTGCTATCGTTAAAGCCAAGTACCGTTTCTGTATCCATACCATAAAGCATAAGTACCATTTATATCCTTTCAAGCACTATTTCAGTTGCTAGGTTTTAGCAAAAAAGAATTATATCATTCTCAAAATATCGGAGAGAAGCGATATAGTTCCTACAAAGAACTTGAAGAAAATCATTTTGGGTACTAGGCCATATCATTATAAAACACTGAAAATACCGACATTTCGACCATCTTTTCAGCGATCCTCTTCAGGGCGAATAAATGCCAGGAAATTTCAAACCAGTGCACACTCCACTGCAAAGTGAGAGTTCAATTAGGGAACAACTTTCATTTCTTCTTCTTCACCTTTGATTAATTTCCCGAATTCCTCGTCCTTTTTGTATGTTGCTGTCTTTATACAAGGTGTTTCATAACTCACGTTACACATTTCTAGAGCTTGCAGTTTTACTTAGAAACTCGTGCCTGCAAACGTCACCCAACGGCGTTACAGGCGCCAACTCCGGTAAATGTATGTATATACAGGATGATCCGGGATTGTGTTACAAACTTCCTAGGATGATGGCAACAGACAAATGTATCGATTTGAGGTAAGGGCCCCTGTACCGGAAACAAACGTGTCGAAAGTTGTAAGTGAAAATCGTTATCCTACCTCTGACAGTGGAATACAAGTACTTGTACTGTTGTTGCTAGGATTGTAGGGTAGGCAACTTTCAGAGACGGCAGTATAGACCAAAACAAGAAAAAATGTGAAGTAAACATGGACTCTAAACTGCATGCTCCTGGAGCTATAAGCGCTTGTTCTATAGTGGAGATTGGTCTCACGCTAGCGAAGATGAACAAGTGCTCATGGTTCATGATGTATGCATTTTACAGTCTATGTGTACTGCACATGGTTTTCTTCTTTCGTTCCACACCACCGCCCCCGCTCCACACCACTGCCTCTGAAAGTTTCCTGCCCTACATCTTAGCAACAACGATAACGGTACATATTGTCAGAGGTAACAGAAAGGTTTTCTGTTATAATTTTCCGGTACAAGGACATAATCTCAATTTTATACATTTATCCATCAGCATCATCTTAGAAAGTTTGTAACATCTTCGTGTGATCCCCCTGTATACATACACAGGCGCCGGTGCCTATAACTTTGACGCTCTGTAGCGTCGCTAGATGACGTTTTCAAAAGTAGATTCCTATGTAAAACTTGATCAGTTACGTCCGCTGTACAGCCCCGAGTAGTGTGAAGCACGACTTGTGAAACACCCTGTATATAGAACGAATAACATCAGGGAATGGACTAGAACGCTGTCTCACTCACTTCTCACGTATTGCCTTTCTTTTATGTCCTTCAACTCGTACAGCTGCTGTCTCGTTTCTGATGGAGTTCTAAGTAATATTTCGCTCGCTGTAATTTTTTCCTGGTAGCATCTTAAATTCAAACTGTATAATCTGGTCAACATTGTCAAAAGATTTTTCTGTATATAAAGATGTTATCGATATGGGTTCTGGTCCCTCCAAATTGATTTTCCTCTAGATCAGCTTCTGTAAGGTGCTCCATTCCTCTGTAAATAGTTTGTACCAGTATTTTCAGCTAGGAGTTATCATAGTGGTGGTTTGGCAATATTCGCACTGACCACGATTTGCCTTTGGTGCTAAAACGTTTCGTGTGAGGAGTTAGCGGTTATTTCAGCTGGCGTAGACGTTCAGGAGTGAAGCAGCAAATCCCGGCAGAGTGAGTCGCCGCGAGTTCCGGTACAGCCCTCTGGTAGCGAAGCCCTGCGCTATGGACGACTGGCTGTGTGAGGGACTAGTAGCGACACCTGGCAGCGATGTGATGAATAGGAAAATAGTATTGCTAAAAGTTTTATCCGCGCCTTTTAGCATTTAGAATGGAGATATGGCACGGAATTTAATAGCAAAAGAAAACAGCCATAGTAGCAGTCTCTCTCTTGCAATGCAACGTCAATGATACAATAGTACGACAATAATAGACCAACTGAATCTGTAGAGGTAGTACTATAATTTCTTTTCTGACCAAGATACTTTCATATAAAGCTGAGCCTGAGAGGTTGTCATGTAACTACCAACAGAAATATTATATGAAACATGTAGCTCTGTCAGTAAAGTCGTCAAGAAATTAGTTTTTTAAATGTTAAATGTCATCGGTGTAATTTAGCATTCAGCTCACATAAGACCAGGAGAATTATCCTCCTTCATACAAAGAAAGAGTTTATCTCATTAGTGACCTGTGTCCTATCATAATCTCATTTTGACACTTGAATAATATGAAAAAAAAGGCGGGTGTTCGTTTTGAAATTACAATTAGCGACAATATACGTTTATAAAAGGCATTGAGTGTGAACTGTTACGAAACGATTTATGATACCCGAATTTATTTATTATCATATAACCAATCAGGATACTAAAAAGAAGAGGCAGACTGACACACCTGAAAATATTTTTTGTTCACTGTTCAATTGTGCAATGGTATTGATATAATATTTTGCATTGAAATAATTTATCCTGTTTTAGCACTGAGAATGTGCTAAGTAAATATGTAATATATGTATCAGTATTGCAGTCAAACTTATTTTTCTAATTACTGATTGTTAACTACAAGAAAATAGAAGCTGTTTTGATATTAATCTTAGCAGCATTTAGCACAAAAACGAAAATAAAACGTATTTAGTTTTTTTTTAGTAAAGATTTTATTTCATTGTTGTAATCCTACAAATATTCATGATACTATGGAGTTTCTTTTGACAGTGAGATATATTATGTAGAAAGTACCTCGAAAATATATGTAGATCTGGTCAGGTGAAGAAAGTGTGCGTATTAAAATTTAAAATAAGTGTTTGCAGCAGCATAATCAGGTTCAGTTTGTAGTCTGGGAGTGAGCTCCAAGTGGGATCCGAAGCACGGACCCCACGGGGGTGCCCGGCATGCGCCACATGCCAGGGCAGAGGTGGAGGCTAGTGTAAGTCTGAAAATTTCAGCGCCGGCCGGGGATAGAACCCCGGACCGGCTGGGGCGAATAGCCCCAGCCGAGGCGCTGGATCGTTCCAGACCCCTTACCACTAGACCACCGGGGACCCCGGCCGTTTCCTGCTCAGAACTCGATGTGGTAGTCGTGTCACAGTACAGTACAGTACAGTACAGTACAGTACAGCACAGCACTGCCTGTTGTCGGCTGTGTTTACATCGGACGCTGAGTGGCGGACTCTAGCCGGCGACATTAGATCGCTGTGAGGGGGAAGTGTTTACCTCCGACTGCTAGCTGTCCCCCTTACCCAGCTGAAGTTTTATTGCGTGGCTGTAGTTGCTTTACAGTTTTCAAATGTCTTTGATATCAGCCTCTGCGACTGTATGCAGCCGACACTTGTTAATCATTTGTTTCAACCTTTTCCCAAATGCCTCGAGAAAACCGAAGAAACTTCTTCACTAATCGAGGCGACTGTCATAGCAGAACGACCCGCAGACATTCTATAATTACAAGTCAACGCCTAGCTTACACCGGATAATTCTATTTGTTCCATCAGTTGTTCAGATAATTATACTGTCGCCAGCCGCGGTGGTCTAGCGGTTCAGGGGCTCAGTCCGGAACCACGCGACTGCTACGGTCGCAGGTTCGAATCCTGCCTCGGGCATGGATGTGTGTGATGTCCTTAGGTTAGTTAGGTTTAAGTAGTTGTAAGTTCTAGGGGACTGATGACCACAGATGTAAAGTCCCATAGTGCCCTGAGCCAGAGCCAATTATACTGTCATTCAGCACCTTGTGACAGGCGTCTGTTTTTTACAATGCACGAAATACCACAACATATTAATCAGTTGCAAATAAATGCCTGTATGTGCAGTTCAGGTCTGCGCCGTAGATTTTTTGTGAAAACGTCGGGATAAAATCGTAACATGTGTTTCATATTAATATGTAATTTAATTATCAATATCTGTAATACAGTGGTCACACGGTTACTCACAATTTAGGACTTCCAGTGGCTGGTGTACGATATAGCCTTTGAGTACGTTATCGCGTCGCGCCGTTTCTTCCTTCTTTTCCGACTGCGGGAGCTGTCGCCTCCTCTCAGCGCTGCACTTTTTAGGCTTCTGGGAGGGCTTTTCTCGCGTTTTCTGTAATTTAGAGCATATTTGCAAGTCCTGTGAGATGAACTCTTCTTTTGTGTCATAGGTTTAAACTCAATATAGATTTTCGCTTATATTCCGGCGAATATTTTTATTTTCTATTCCGGCGCTCCCTAAGCTGTTCATCGCAATGACACCCAAATCAGTATCCTAGCTTACAGCTACACCAGTTTATAACTTTACACAAAGATGATTTGTAACAATGACGCGCATATGCCTACACTGGTACGATGACAACACAGGCAACAAGCGACAACCACGTACAGACGGCGTGGACTTAACCTTTGTTTGCGCACTGTCGGTCTCGTAGTAATTAGTGATTCAAATCTGACGCCATTTTGTCACACAAGAATCTTCGACCAAAAAAAGTAGACGTTTTCACGTCAGAATAACTTCCAGGAAGTTTTCGACTTTCGTAAAACAGAAACGAGTTTCGACGCTGTGGAATGCAACAAGAAGTAGCAGGTAACGAATTGTTTTGGGATTCCACCATTCATGCTGCAAACGATCATCGAGCGGAAAGATAATGTTGCTGATAAGTATTAAAAGGCGGGAGCAAGCAGACCGGGCGAGGCGAGTCCCCGCCTCTTGCTGAAAGCTTATGGAATTGCCTTACTCGATGCAGGGTACAAAAGGTATTTGTCGGAGGTTATAGCTTAATGGAACGCTAAATCATCAACGGTTAGTCTGGGAACCGTAGTCTCAGATACAAATAAGGAGCGACACGCCAACTCCAAAGACATAAGGTCGTTTATGAGAAATTTAGTTCACAAAATGCGGCCATTCGTGACAGTTTGTTCAGCATTGAAAAATGAATGAAGCTGAATTTATGTATTTTCGAACATTTGTGTGTGTATTCCGTTTCAAATACAAAAGCAAATAACATGTAAGAAAACTGGGAATACAATGGTAAAAAAAATCAAAATTTTATTTCGATTTTTGATGATTTCATCTTGATTGAAGTCTAGTTCATCATCATCATCATTTAAGACTGATTATGCCTTTCAGCGTTCAGTCTGGAGCATAGCCCCCCTTATACAGTTCCTCCATGATCCCCTATTCAGTGCTAACATTGGTGCCTCTTCTGATGTTAAACCTATTACTTCAAAATCATTCTTAACCGAATCCAGGTACCTTCTCCTCGGTCTGCCCCGACTCCTCCTACCCTCTACTGCTGAATCCATGAGTCTCTTGGGTAACCTTGCTTCTCCCATGCGTGTAACATGACCCCACCATCTAATCCTGTTCGCTCTGACTGCTACATCTATACAGTTCATTCCCAGTTTTTCTTTGATTTCCTCATTGTGGACACCCTCCTGCCATTGTCCCCATCTACTAGTACCTGCAATCATCCTAGCTACTTTCATATCCGTAACCTCAACCTTGTTGATAAGGTAACCTGAATCCACCCAGCTTTCGCTCCCATACAACAAAGTTGGTCGAAAGATTGAACGGTGCACAGATAACTTAGTCTTGGTACTGACTTCCTTCTTGCAGAAGAGAGTAGATCGTAGCTGAGCACTCACTGCATTAGCTTTGCTACACCTCGCTTCCAGTTCTTTCACTATGTTGCCATCCTGTGAGAATATGCATCCTAAGTACTTGAAACTGTCCACCTGTTCTAACTTTGTTCCTCCTATTTGGCACTCAATCCGTTTATATTTCTTTCCCACTGACATTACTTTCGTTTTGGAGATGCTAATCTTCATACCATAGTCCTTACATTTCTGATCTAGCTCTGAAATATTACTTTGCAAACTTTCAATCGAATCTGCCATCACAACTAAGTCATCGGCATATGCAAGACTGCTTATTTTGTGTTCACATATCTTAATCTCACCCAGCCAGTCTATTGTTTTCAACATATGATCCATAAATAATATGAACAACAGTGGAGACAGGTTGCAGCCTTGTCTTACCCCTGAAACTACTCTGAACCATGAACTCAATTTACCGTCAACTCTAACTGCGGCCTGACTATCCATGTAAAGACCTTTAATTGCTTGCAAAAGTTTGCCTCCTATTCCATAATCTTGTAGAACAGACAATAACTTCCTCCTAGGAACCCGGTCATATGCCTTTTCTAGATCTATAAAGCATAGATACAATTCCCTGTCCCACTCATAACACTTCTCCATTATTTGCCATAAGCTAAAGATCTGGTCCTGACAACCTCTAAGAGGCCTAAACCCACACTGATTTTCATCCAATTGGTCCTCAACTAATACTCGCACTTTCCTTTCAACAATACCTGAGAAGATTTTACCCACAACGCTGATTAAAGAGATACCTCTATAGTTGTTACAATCTTTTCTGTTCCCATGTTTAAAGATTGATGTGATTACTGCTTTCATCCAGTCTGATGGAACCTGTCCCGACTCCCAGGCCATTTCAATTATCCTGTGTAGCCATTTAAGACCTGACCTTCCACTGTATTTGATGAGTTCTGACTTAATTTCATCCACCCCAGCCGCTTTATTGCACTGCAATCTATTGACCATTTTTTCCACTTCCTCAAATGTGATCCTATTTCCATCATCATTCCTATCCCATTCTACCTCGAAATCTGAAACATTACTGATCGCATTTTCACCTACATTGAGCAACTCTTCAAAATATTCCCTCCATCTGCCCAAGGCATCCACAGGATTCACCAGCAGTTTTCCTGACCTGTCCAAAATACTTGTCATTTCCTTCTTACCTCCCTTTCGAAGACTGCTAATTACACTCCAGAATGGTTTTCCAGCAGCTTGACCCATAGTCTCCAACCTGTTTCCAAAGTCTTCCCACGATTTCTTCTTGGATGCTGCAATTATCTGTTTGGCTTTGTTTCTTTCTTCAACATAACTTTCTCTGTCTACCTGGGTTCTGGTTTGTAGCCATTTTTGATACGCCTTCTTTTTCCTTTTACAGGCTGCCTTGACTGTATCATTCCACCAAGCTGTTTGCTTCATCCTACTTTTACACACTACTGTTCCAAGACATTCTTTAGCCACTTCTAGTACTGTGTCCCTGTACCTTGTCCATTCCTTTTCCAATGACTGTAATTGACTACATTCAACTAACTGGTACCTTTCTGAGATCGCTGTTATGTACTTGTGCCTGATTTCCTTATCTTGAAGTTTCTCCACTCTTATCCTCCTACAAATGGACCTGACCTCCTGCACTTTCGGCCTCACAATCCCAATTTCACTGCAGATTAAATAATGATCAGTGTCATCAAAGAATCCCCTGAATACACGTGTGTCCCTCACAGCCTTCCTGAATTCCTGATCTGTTATTATATAGTCAATAACAGATCTGGTTCCCTTGCCTTCCCAAGTATACCGGTGAATGTTCTTATGTTTAAAAAAGGAGTTTGTGATTACTAAGCCCATACTGGCACAGAAATCCAAGAGTTGTTTCCCGTTCCTGTTGGCCTCCATGTCCTCTGCAAATTTACCCATAACCTTTTCATACCCTTCAGTTCGATTTCCAATCCTAGCGTTAAAATCACCCATGAGCAGAACACTGTCCTTTACTTCAACAACTACATCACTGAGTGCCTCATAAAAACTATGCATATTATCTTGATCTGTCCCTTCACAATGCGAATATACTGACACAATCCTAATTTTCTTGCTAGACACTGTCAAATCTATCCACATCAATCGTTCCTTTACATACCTTATTGCAACTACGCTGGGTTCCATTTCTTTCCTGATGTAAAGCCCTACACCCCATTGTGCTATTCCTGCTTTGACTCCTGACAGGTGGACCTTGTATTCTCCCACTTCCTCTTCTTTCTCACCCCTTACCCGAATGTCACTAACAGCTAAAACGTCCAGCCCCATCTTACTTGCAGCCTCTGCCAGCTCTACCTTCTTCCCAGAGTAGCCCCCATTGATATTAATAGCTCCCCATCTCATTACCATTTGTTTGCCAAGTCGTATCTTTGGAGTTCCTGGTTTGTCACTTAGAGGTGGGACTCCGTCACCTCCAAAGGTCCGAGGCATTTTGCTCTGATTGTTGCCAGCATCATATTTAAAGTACCAGGGAAGCAGGTTGCTAGCCTTACTTGCCCCGAGTCCCATTGGGGTTTACCCCTAACGGCTGAGGGACTAACCGGTGGATTTGGTAGTCTTTGCCGTATGAGCACAAAGGTGACCACGACTCAGAATATGTCCGAGATGCCCAGCCTTATTCCAAAGTAACTGGTATCCCGACTGTCGGGACCACTTACTTGGCCACTCATACGTTGCCCGTGGTTCATGAACTATGACATGACTACAGGAACCCACTCCATGAACCACCTAAAGTCGAGTTAAGTAGATTTAATTATTCGAACTTTTTCTTAGATCCTTTGAACTTCGAATTGTGCAAACTCGATTGTAACGGTCCCCTGACCTTCGAATTTTCTAGAGTCTGCAGTAATGTCTAAAAAGTAGAAACAAATCTTCTCGTGCTACTATCCACGTTGCAGTGGATGCTGATTTGGTTGTCCTTTTTAGTATATCAGTATGATTATAGAGTTCTAATCAACGTAAGCAACGCTGTTACGGTATAAACGTACGTTTATTTTTACCAAAGTTGCGTAAGAATGGGCTTCTGCCATGCATCCCCACTCCCTAAATCCGCCACCAGGCAAAACAGAGTGAATACTCTTTCCTTTGTTTTTCACCCTTCATCGATGACAAGTGATAATGACTTGGCAGCAGAGGCCTGTATCGCTTTAGTGAGTGCTCTCTGGCCGGCCTCCAACAACTGAATGCGATGTTCATTTTCATTATCTAGTAACTCGCATGTTTGAGCGATGATGTTTCGAATTCTGTCGGCAAACTTCTCGACAGATTCGTCTCGTCGCATTCGCAAACTGTGAAGCTGCTCTCTGTAGAATCTTATCGCGTTTTTACGTTTAAATCTCTGAACAACAACCGTTCTAAACTCATTGTAATCTTCTGTTTTCTCGCAAGTACGCTCCGCGCTAAATAAATCTTGTGCTGCTCCTCGAATTCTTAATTTGACAACCACTAGCTTATTGGAATCTGACCACGATCCTAACAGGGCGGCACCTTCAAGTTTACGAAGAAATACCTTGACGTCATTTTCGGGATCCCCACTAAACACTGGTACTAACGGCAATAATGAAAAATTCTTTACTGTAGTTGTACCTGTACTGCACGAACTATCATTTGACAAGTCTTTCGCAATGTTACACTCGCTTCTTTCTGCTTTTAACTGCCGAATCTCTTCTTGCAGTTCATTAATAACAGGTTGTAAATCGACAACGTTACTCTGACTGGATTGCGACTTTTCGTGTAATTTAACGCCAGTGAGTGAATCAAATGTAAAATAAAAATCCATCACTGCCTTTGGTATTCTAGCCAAACTGTAATAGAGCAACCTGAATTCCAGCGTTGGGTGTCCCCGCGTAGTCGGAAAATGTTCGTGCTGCTGCTCTAAGTTCACGTTGTGTTGCACCTCTTCAGGACTGTGGATTTTTCCATAATTATCCCACTTCTGACTCCACTTCTATAAGGGTGTTGTTGCCCCGGATAATAATTAGACGAAATATTTGTAAGCTGTGGGTCCTCGAGGTACGGCAAATATGCGAACACGATAAGTAAGTTTAAACAGTTTTATTAACAAAGGCTGATTATAAAACACGCTCGCTACGCGCACCCATTATCACTGTGTCTGACATCCTAATTGTGGTCGTATCGAAAGGCTCCACTGTGATCTAAGGAAAGAGACACATTCGCGCCCGAGCTGGCGCTAGTTAGTTCGGCACGCTGCGGCCGGAGGCTGACTCCCTGCGTCGCACTGCAGCTGGACACACGTGTACTGACCGAGCAAACTGTCAGCTGGCGAGCGCGTGTTAAGTACCGCACAGCAGCGTGCAACCCGTACACACTTACAATGTCGTGTTTGCAAAGATGGACGTCGGGAGTGAAGTGGCGCATCGTGCAGCCTATTGCGCACAATTTGAGTCGCAACACGACGTCCTGAGGCTGCATGAAAAGCATTATTGAACACGGTGGCGTTGCTGTCAGAGTATTGACCGTCTAGGCACGGTTGAACTACAGACAACTCTAGCCGTGTACCTCCTTCCTGGTGGAATGACTGGAACTGATCGGCTGTCGGACCCCATCCTTGTACTAGACGCTGCTCATGCGTGGCTGTTTACATCTTTGGGCGGGTTTAGTGACATCTCTGAACAATCAGAGAGACTGTGTCTCTGATACAATATCCGCAGTCAACGTCTATCTTCAGGAGTTCTGGTACATGAGGTGATGCAAAACTTTTTTTGATGTGTGTATGAACTTTAGAAGAAACGCGACCTACGGCGCCCCAAATCGTCACTGAACCCCTCCATGTTTCACTCTTAGGACGTAAAGTAGGCCAGAGGTTGGGAACAGTGTAAACGAGATTCATTCGACCCGAGGACTTTTTCCCCGTTACTCCATAGTTCAGCTTTTATGACCTATGTGCCTAGCCGGTCGGAGTGTCCCATCGGTTCTAGGCGCTACAGTCTGGAACCGCGCGACCGCTACGGTCGCAGGTTCGAATCCTGCCTCGGGCATGGATGTGTGTGATGTCCTTAGGTTAGTTAGGTTTAAGTTCTAGGGGACTGATGACCTCAGAAGCTGTCCCATAGCGCTCAGAGCCGTTTGAAACTATGTGCCACGATTTCCTTTTGCTCCTCATGGGTAAGTGGTTTTGGAATTCCATCCCGCCCTGTTATTCATTGTTTCTGGACCGCCCTTCGTGTTGTTTTGATGCTGATGGTGTTCGCAAGTGCGACATTCAGTTCTGCAGTGGCTTTCGTGGCTATAGTCCTCTTATTTATCGTCATTATGCGAGATGCTTACAATAGTTCCCATAATGAAACCTCTCAGAAAAGCCAAAGAGATTCTCCTCGTATGTAAAGTATGCTAGCTGTAAGACAGAATCAGTGCCTTCTCTGCGCACTATCAATGGAAATACAATCGATGACAGTGCTGTTAAAGTAGGGTTACTAAACACAGCCTTCCCAAATTCGTTCACCAAAGAAGACGAAGTAAATACTCCAGTATTCGAATCGAGAACAGCTGCCTATGTAAGTAACTTAACATCAGATATCCTCGGTTTAGCGAAGCAAGGTGTGTTCCACTCACGTTCCTTTCAGAGTATGCTAATATAATAGTTCCATACTTACCAATCACATACAAACACTCTCTCGATGTAATGTCTGTACTCAAAGACTGGAAAGTTGCACAGGTCAGATCAATACTAAAGAAAGGCAGTAGGAGTAGTGCACTAAATTACAGGTCCTTGTATTAACGTCGATATGCAGCAGCATTTTGGAATGTGTATTGTGTTCGAACAACATGAATTACCTCCCAGAAAAGGGTCGATTGGCACATTGTCAACACGGATTTAGACATTTTTCTTATGAAACACAACCAGCTCTTCAACCACACCAAGTGCTGAGCACTATTGTAAGGGATTTCAGACTGATTCCGTAGTTCTAGATTTCCAAGTAGGCTTTTGACGCCGTACGTCACAAGCGGCTTGTAGTGAAATTGCGTGTTTATGGAATATCGTTTGTTATGCAACTGGATTCGCGATCTACTGTCAGAGACGTCACAGCTCATAGTAACTGACGGAAAATCATCGATCAAACAGAAGTGATTTCTGGCGTTCCCCAAGGTAAGTGTTATAGGCCCTCGGCTGTACCTTTTCCACATAAACGATTTAGGAGACTATCTGAGCAGCCGTCTTAGCTTGTTTGCACTCATGCTGTCGTTTATTACCTAGCAAAATCTTCGGAAAAACAAAAAAATTGGAGAACGATTTAGAAAAATTACCTATGTGGTGCGAAAATTGGCAAATAATGAGAAGTGGGAGGTCATGCACATGAGTGCTAAAAGGAATCCGTTAAACTTCGGTTACGCGATAAATCAATCAAATCTAAAGGCCTAAAATTCAACAAAATACCTAGGAAACACAATTACGAACCAATTAAATTGGAAAGAACACATAGAAAATGTTGTGGGGAAGGCTAACCAAAGACTGCGTTTTATTGGCACAAAACTTAGAAGATGCAACAGGTGTAGTAGAGAGACTGCCTACAGTATGCTTGTCCGCCCTCTTTTGGAATACTGCTGCGCGGTTTGGAATCCTTACCGGACAGGATTAATGGAGTACGGGACTTAGGGCGGACGTCATTACAATAATGGCGTTCCTGGTTGCGGCGGGATGTTCTCACGAAATTTCATTCACCAACTTTCTTCTCTGAATGCGAAAATATTTTGTTGACGCCGACCTACGCAGGGAGAAACGATCAACATAATAGAATGAGGGAAATCAGAGCTCGCACGGACAGATACGGGTGTTCGTTCCTTCCGCGCGCTGTTTAGGACTGGAATTATAGAGAATTATTGTGAAGGTAATTCGATGAACCCTCTGCCAGGCATTTCCGCTGGCATGGTTACAAAAGCACGCACCAGCAGTTTGCCATCGTTCGATTTCAGTCAGCTACGTCATAATGCAGTGTGGTACCACGGCTCACACTTGCAACGAATTGGGGACATCGACCACGTACGGCACCTGTGCAAATACAACAGCGCAATCGGCATGCTTGGCTGGCATCCTTATTTATGTCCAAGCATGCATTTCTCATTGTCATACATAATTATAAACGAAAAAATAATTAACAATATTAGGTTCGCAGACGGCGCTTGTCGTCGCAAATGATCTACCTCCGCATCAACACATAATAGAAAATTCGTGGGGGTGATTTTGTTCCGTCATTGGAACTACATAAATGCGTGATTTTTTTCACCCGACGCGTTTCGCTTTATTGAGGTAAAGCATCAACAATGGTGGTGATTTTCGCTTACATAGGAAAATGCCGTCTACTAGCATATCGTCCTTATTCTAAGTTAGGTACTGATAATTTTGGTCTAATATTTAGATGTTCTGCAGCACTATGCATTTCTTATGTTTCCACAACAAACTTTTATGCATACCATTGTATTCTGTTTGTTTTTGTACTTCACAGTACAAAAACAAACAGAATACAGTGGGTGGTGTGCATAAAAATGTATTGTGAAAACATAAAAAAATTCGTAGTGCTGCACGACAACTAAATATTAGACCAAAACTATCACTTTCTAACGCAGAAAAACGACAATTTGCTAGCAGATGGCATTCCGTGATGTAAGCGAGAAATCAAACGAAAATCATCAACAGTGATGATGCTTTACCTTAACAAAGCGAAACGCGTCTGAAAGAAAATCACACATTTCTGTAGTTGCAACGACAGATGAAAAATACCCTCAAGAATTGTAAAGCAACTACGGACACTATGGCTATACAAATGAAGTACGTAATAGACAATGTCCACTGCAGGGACCAGTTTGGCCTGTTTAACAACACTTTCAAGTTGTACCCTACGGACTATGACACACCTTAATATTTAAGCAATTTTAAGAAAAGAACATTTTTACAATTTTTATTATTAGATTGCAAATCTGGACTAAAAAAAAGGTTTGGTTTATAAAACCGAACTGACCTTTAAAATCCCTGAAAATAGTCATCTGAACTTACTTCTTCATCTTCATCGTCGTCGTTGTCGTCCTGACCATATATGAAATGGTTTTCAACCGCCATCGAGAGCATAACTTACGCCGCACTTCTAAAAGATTTAACAGTGATGCCTCCTGTCACTCTAGACCACGACTGTTTTATGCACCGACACACTTTATTTAATGTAGGCCGTTTTAAAGCTATCTTCGGCCTGAATTCATGTTAGGTTTCATCCATCATCCATTTGTCCCATCCTTCTCTCCTACCCTCTTTTAATGGTATAGTTATCGAGACATCAAGAGATTGCAATAGTGAAGTAAGTCCTCCCGCAATAACAGCAAACACTGTGTTTCTCTGTCTCAAAGTTTCTCAAATGACTGCTAAACTGATCTAGCACAAGAAGACCACTCTTCTCTCACACACTCAGTCAGTCCACAATTTCATACCAGTCTCGTCCATCCAACCATTGTCATGTACGTGAACAGTATCAACACCTGGCAGTATTTCAGAAAGTTTTGGCATTGTTTTGGGCTTGAAAGTGGTCATTGGATTAAGTTTAGTACCGCATGGACAGCAGTGTAGTTCATTTTTTTCATGTCCACTTGTTTTAATACCTTTCATGGCAAAATTTCTGTTACTCGACACATCTAATGTCACAGGAGTTTTGTCTAATGTTGCCAGGTTTCCCGCGGCATCGAATATGTGGCCATTTTTAAGACTGGTGGGAATTTTAAATCAAACACTGGACATTTTTATATTCATTTCGAGTATAAGACGCACCTGAATTTTGGAGGCAGTTTTTCGAATGGAAATATGCGTCTTATAGTCCGTAAAATACGGTAGTCCTCTCTCAGAGAAGAATACAGGCGATCTCGTCAACAAATGTAAATTAGTTGTTCGGTGTTTCCTCCTAGAAGAATTTGGGCACTATGATGTATGAGCAATGTGACTGTAAGAAAGAGATCAGATCTAGAATAGAGCAAGATAGATTCTTCGTTAGTATGAAAAAACTATTCGTAAGGTCGGATCTTGGTTAACAACTGAGAATGAGAACGATTCGCTGCCACGTGTTCTCCACATCTCTCAATGGATGCGAAACTTGGACCCTTGGCCAATGTCTAGAGAAAAAATTTAATGCTTTTGAAATGTATCTGTATCACTGCCCCTTACCTTGGCTGTTGAAAACTTGACTCGAAGTAGTCTTCCATTGGATGAAAGAGCAAAAAGAACTATTGGTCACTATAAAGCAAAGGAAGATTTAATATCTAGTTCATATTACAAGTAGGCAAGAGATAGTAGTTATTACAACTCATCAATGAAGGGAAAATACAAAGGAAAAGGTTTTGTGGAAGACGAAGTAAATGGTGATTGAAGGACATTCGGAGATGGTCCAAGGGGCGTTCAATAAGTAATGTAACACACTTCTTACCTCAGCCAGTATCGTATAAAAAATGCGAAGTTGTTGTGGAATATTCCCGCTTCAGCCGTTATAGTTTCATGAAGTTCCGATAGGTGGCGGCACTGCAGGTAGCCTTAAAAATGGCATCTGTAATGGCGGTGCGTTGCAAGCAGAGAGCTGTCACTGAGATTCTTTTGGCGCAAAACCAGAGCATCGCAGATATTCGTAGGCGCTTGGAGGATGTCTACGGAGACCTGGCAGTGAACAAAAGCACGGTGAGTCGTTGGGCGAGGAGTTCTTTATCAGCGCAACAAGGTTGCGCAAACCGATCCGACCTCTCGCACTCGGCTGTGATTCCTGCAATGTTAGAACATGCGGACACTCTCATTCGAGGTGACAGATGGATCACAACGAACCACCTCACTGCGCGATTGGACGTCTCTGTTGGTAGTTCTGACCCACTCGTCCTCCAGATAGGGTGCTCGACGGTGTGTGCCCTCTGCGTTTCTCACCGCCGAACAAACGGCAATAAGAGTAACGGAGGACCACCTGTGCGGAATTGCTTGCGCGTTATGAGGCTGATCGTGACGAGTTTTTCTCGAACAACATCGCAGGTAATAAACACACTTCCGAAAAAAATGGTACTATGCACTATGGGACCTAACGTCTGAGGTCACCAGTCTCCTAGACTTAGGTTTAAGTAGTTCTAACTAACCTAAGGGCATCGCACACATCCATTCCGAGGCAGGATACGAACCTGCGACCTTAGCAGCAGCGCGGTTCAGGACCGAAGCGCCTAGAACCGCTCGGCCACAGCGGCCGGCTTATCAGTTCCTACCGAAAACAAAACGGCAATCCATGTAGTGGCGTCGCACCACCTTTCCTCCGAAGTAAACGTTCCAGGCTGCACTCTCAGCTGGTAAAGTGCTGGCGACTGTCTTCTGGGACTCCGAGGGGGTTGCTCTGTTTGATGTCCTCCCTCGTGGCACGATGATCAACTCTGAAGTGTATTGTACTACTCTCAGGAAACGACTTGAGCGTGTTCGTCGCCACAGAAATGCAAACGAACTTCTCTGTCTCCGTGATAACGCAAGGCCTCACACAAGTCTGTGCATCCAAGAGGGGCCCACAAAACTTCATTGGACTGTTTATTCTGATCCACCCTATAGCCTGCATCTCGCACCTTCCAACTTCCAGCTCTTTGTCCCAATGAAGAATTCGCTTCGCTGGAAGCAGTACGTGGATGATGGGAAAGTTATTGACGCAGCGAGACGTTGGCTCCGGCGTCGACCAGTAGAGTGGTACCAATCGGGCATTCAAGCCGTCGCTTCGAACGGAGATACTGTTGAAAAATAGATTTTTGTGGCCAAAATAGTGGGGAATAATATGGTATATTGTAGTCCTGAATAAAAACAACCTTTCGGAAAAAAATGTGTTGCTTTACTCATTGAACGACCGTTGTACAAATGCACGTCAGATCCATGCGTGGAGCCGGCCACGGTATCCGAGCGGTTCTAGGCGCTTCAGCCCGGATTCGCGCGACTGCTACGGTCGCAGGTTCAAATCCTGCCTCGGGCATGGATGTGTGTGATGTCCTTAGGTTAGTTAGAACTACTTACACCTAAGTTCTAGGGGACTGATACCTCAGATGTGCTCAGAGCCGTTTGACTATGCAGCCCATGCCGCGGCTAGTGTCAAGAGAATTGTCCATCCCCTGCTCAACTGTACGGGAAGTTTTGCGATCTGTTTTACACTGGAACGCGTACAAGATCCCGATGGTGCAGTAACATGGTCCACGGCATTCTGAATTTGCGCTTCAGTTTCTGGCACGGATAGAAATTGACGACTTGTGGCTGGGCAATATACTATGATGTGACGAAGCACATCTTATACTATAGACAGCAGGGAATCCACACAACTACCAAATTTGGGATACTGTTAAGCCGCGTGTTGTGCATGAAGAGTCACTGCACTCGTCGTGTGTGAACGTGGGCTCACAAGCATGTTTACTCTGGGTCAATTCTTCTTTGAAGAGAAAAACCCAGATGGCCTGTTACGTATGAACGCTATCGAGACCTCTTTGTAGAGCAGGTGATTCCTGCATCGGAAGAGTGAAACTGTGTGGAAACCACAGTTTTCATGTAAGATGGGCCAACACCACATGTCGTTCTCCCAGTGAAAGTTCTGCTTAATGCAACCTTCCACGGACGTGTTATCTCCAGACGGATGGCCTGCAAGATCACCTCATCTGAATCTGTGACTTACGGCTATGGAGATGTCTAAAGGATGAGTTTTCCAAGGACATATTCGATCTCTACCTGATATGAAGGCTAGTATACAGCAACACGTTGCTCAGATTCCACGGGATCTGCTGCGAGCAACTGTTGATCACGTCGTTCCACGTACGCAGCATCTCGCCGACGTCTCCGGTGCTCCTACTGAACAATTCGTGTAAACGGCTTTCCTCAGTTGTTCGCTCCTCTCTGTCGTTAGACATTATCTGTCTACATGCCGTTCCAAATTCATTAAATGTGAAATCACTGCTGTATGTCTTTCTTGCATTCACAGCGCCTCATTTTCACCTGTTGGTCAAAATTAGAACTAATTATTTTTCTATCATTAATCGGTCTCGCAGTAGGGCTTTAAAATATCTACGAATTTAGGTGCTATACAATAATCACAGCCTGCATTGGACCTCTGCGAACAGCGTTTCTTTAATTTAACCACCCGGAATTTACGTACCAAACAGTGACAGCCAAAGACCAAAATAAAAAAAAAAATATCCAATTCACAGAGTGCTGTAACTGTAGTGCCGACATGACGTGTAATAGGACGTTGTAACAGCTGCTGTCACTGTTCACACATCATATTTGCTCAATAACATGCCTGACGTTCCATCTCTAAACATTCGCTTTTCCACTTGAAACACCATCCATTAACGAGATTGACTCTGTCTGTTTTATGGTCAAATCAGTGTCAGTGCCAACAAATTTCGTCATCTACAGTATTGTGCGTAATAATATTTTCGCAACTAACTTTGTTTTTAGTGCACGGCGGCGATGTTGAATTTTAATCTGTTTCATTAAGTTTACATACCTTAAATCCATACTCTTCTGTGTGTTATATGCTGTTACCTCGTCAAAGCGCTTGTTGAAAACAAAAGTTTTTTTACGTTTTTATTTGACATTTGAATGGAGATTCAAACAATCCACCTAACACACACACACACACACACACACACACACACACACACACACACACACACGCACGCACGCACACACACACACGCACACTCGTTGAAATGGGATGAATAGAAACAAACTTGCAAAAAAAAGTTCTGTGATATCTTGTCGAAAGACATATGGGAATGTTATTCAAAGATTTATTTGTCTCGATTGGTCGTGAACCAATGGAGGGAAATTACGTATTTGAGAGTTGGCGACACTGTGGGTTAAGGTTTTTGTTCACTCTGTGACAAACATCGGATGTGCTTACTACAAACATTATTTGTAGTACCACTTTAGCCGGCCGGAGTGGCCGAGCGGTTAAAGGCGCTACAGTCTGGAACCGCACGACCGCTACGATCGCAGGTTCGAATCCTGCCTCGGGCATGGATGTGTGTGATGTCCTTAGGTTAGTTAGGTTTAAGTAGTTCTAAGTTCTAGGGGACTTATGACCACAGCAGTTGAGTCCCATAGTGCTCAGAGCCATTTTTGTAGTACCACTTTAATTGTGTTGTTTTCATTTAAGTACATGGTAAGCGAATTTGCACGCCATTTCATGAACCAAAAGTTCAGTTTCAAAATATTTTTTCTTGTGGTCTTCAATCCGAAGAGTCGTCTGATGCAGCTCTCCGTGCTAACGTATCCAGTGCAAGCCTCTGCGTCCCCGATTAACTCTCACCCTTCTCAATCTCCATCTACGATTTGGATCCCCAACACTTCTCACCAGTACTAAATTAGTGATCATTTCTTCTAGTCAGGTTGTGCCACAACTTTATTTTCCACACAGTACCTCCTCATTTGTTACGTGACCTAACCATCTAATCTTCAGCACTCTTGCCGGCCGGAGTGGCCGTGTGGTTCCAGGCGCTTCAATTTGGAACCGCGTGACCGCTAGGGTCGCAGGTTCGAATCCTGCCTCGGGCATGGATGTGTGTGATGTCCTTAGGTTAGTTAGGTTTAAGTAGTTCTAAGTTCTTCGTCGATCTTCCAAAGGTGACGAAGTTTGTTTGTGGATGCTAGGTCGGTGTATAAGGAGGTGTGGGTTGTCTAGGATTGTACAGAAAATCTTGTGGCTGAATGTGATCACCTAATTTCATGAGGTCTATGTTTCTAGAACGGGGAGCCAGGCCAGATGGGGTGGTCCTGAGCGTTCCTGAGTCTATCATACATTTGCACATCTCGACCACATTTGCGAACATTGAAACTATCTTGCCTTAAGAACTCAGGTTAAGGAAATTGGATCAGTGCTTCCACTGACTGCTGGTGTTTAGTCTGAGTTCGTCATAACCTTCTACAAGAGCGCCCTCTCGTCTGTGGCTGAAACACAAGCTTTCTTCTTCTTCTTTGATCGGATTTTGAAATGTTGTTTCTCTCTTCTTTGTGACATTAGTCTCTTCCCTTTGTTCCACTCAATCATCCCATCTCTCATGTCCCTGTTCTTTACTCCTCTTCCTATGTCCACTCTGTTTGCTTACTGAGTACCCAACAAGCTATGAAATGGTTTTTTTACACTCGTTTAGTGGTAGGCTAATTCAAATTAAAAATCTCAAATACAAAAATTCAGAACGACTGAAAGAGGTCCTGTTGGTTTGTGGTTAGTAACGAACAAAAAAAAATGCTATTTTTAACTTCCATGAAGAGGATAAACAGAGAATAAATTAAAAAAAAAACCTTATTCAACTTTGATGACTTCTACGACAATTTGCTCGCTTACGAAAGTTCACCTCTGATAACTTCAATGAATTTATTGCATTACTTCTATTTTTAATGTAGGATAACGTAACTACAGTTGAATACAACATAGCTTTCAAAATATGTTATTCGGGTTGGTTGGAAATTGGAATCCAGGGGCATCATTCAATGTGAGAAATCTCTCAAAACCTCCCTCAAGTTGGCTGATGGAACCTACTATTACTGAAACCAAAGCAGCCCTCGTCCCATTATGGTGCAATCACACCAACTGGGTGGTAGAACTCGCAGCTCTGTATTGCGTCCGATAAAGTTTGAAAAGATTCCAAACCCTGGAGAGGACGTCTTTTCGATTTCACAATTTTCCCTCTCTCGTCTGCAGCAGAAAACGATATTGCCTCTTTTCAAATGTCTATTTAGCCCCCAAGATTAAGCATAAATGTACACACCTGCAATATAGCAAGGGTGTGTTCCGCCTAGAGCACAGTAGTAGGTCCGCTATGTGAAGATGAATGTATTATCCAGCAAGCCATCATGGGTCTTCTTTGTTCACAGGAAAACTGGAGGATACTATAGTGATTTCGTTGTGCAGAAAAAAAAGTGGTTCAAATGGCTCATAGCACTATGGGACTTGAGCTCAAATGTTATCAGTCCCCCTAAACTTGGAACTACTTAAACCTAACTAACCTACGGAGGCAGGATTCAAACCTGCGACCGTAGCAGCCACGTGGTTCCGGACTGAAGCGCCTAGAACCTCTCGGCCACCGCGGGTGGCTCGTTGCGCAGCAGGGAGAGAAGGCATCCTTACGAGGATCTGGGTTTGGCGACAGGCACTTACACTGCTGCCATGATCACGTCGTTCTGGGAATTGGTCTTGGAATCGCGGCACCAGTTAATCAGCAGTTCGCTAAGAGCTGTATCAGGAAGTGACAGGCAAGGACTGAGGACATGTTTCACTTACGAACAGCGCTGAGATCGCCACTGTTCGGATGTAGACGAAGAACTCTGCATAACTTGCTAAATACCACCTTCCACATAACCATTTCAAATTTTGGGAAACTCATTCACTAGTAGCAAATACAATGTCACACACACACACATATACGAAACCTTATGGATTGAGAGGACATGTGGTTGTATTTCTGTGGTGACAATATGGAGTCAAATTTATCAAGAATTTGGCATTATGAGCTCTCTTATCAGTATGCCTTCCTCTGTCCTCGATGCACGATCTGATTCCACTAGTAAGGTGTCACCATCGTGTTTTATCATCCCTGAGGCAAGCTGGGTAGCAATTATTGTAGTTGGTATTCGATATTCTGTGTACTGGCACCGGGACGGTCTTGACGTCCGGCTCACGAGGTGATCATTCAAAAAGGTCTGTCACCTCTGCTGTGGTTAGTATTTTTGTTAACCATTTGTAACTTTCGGTGAAGCGTCGTGAATGGCGAATTTCGAGTAAACCCTACACACTTCTCATTTCGCCAAGTTAAAATTCGGTTCTTTTGCCAAAACGCGGCGGAGTTTGCACAGTGTCACCTCACTAAATGTAGAGACAGTTGCGACAGGATTGTCAAACAATTAAGTTTATTAAGTGAGGAACTGAGGAAAATATGATCAGTAGCCTATGAAAAAGCACATCCACGGTACAAATGGCTTCACTTACGTTGTTCCAAAATCCATAGCATTTTTCCTTTCACCAGTTATTGATACACCCTTAAAAATTACGTTCTTTCATCGAAAAAGTCTGTAGTCAGTTGGATAACATAGTAGGTAATGAAGTTTTGCATAACAACCATACAGTAAAATACTTTCCCCATTACATGCTATCATTTGCCGATATCTCAAAAATTATGAGAAATCTTGTGTATATCTCACTGTGTCTGCCTCGCGTGAGATCGCAAATGCGCGCGATCGTCAGATCAATTTTCTCGAGACCTCAAACCAAGTATAAAGAAAAATTCAATATGTCAGCCAAATTTCATGAACAGTAAGATCTTGTGTAATATCCACCAGACGCAAAATCATACCGATCCCAATTCTTCACTGCATGCTTTTTCGAATTTCGCGTGGTGTCTTCTTTGCAAGCAAATATTACAATAACTCTGGCCATTAATAAAATGATTGGCATGTCATCGTGAAGCTGACATATAAAGCTATAAAACGAACAAAATTTTTGTACCGAATTGTTTCTGTAAAATCGTTTGAGAGAAATTTCAGGACGTGAGCCTCAATGCTGTAATCGAAGACCGGCGGACACGGTCGGCCTCCTCTTCTGAACAAACGAATGAGCTCGCCGAGAGCTTTGGACGAAAACTGGTCAGTGCGCACCGGCAACAACCGTATCCTGTGAGACTCGGACTTGAGCAACAGGCGTCGTGTCGTAAACTATCGACTGCGTATGGATGCTTAGAAAATGCAAACTCTGAGATGAGACAACCCTCCATGAATCAGGAATGATGTGGAATACTTTGTGCAGCAATTCTCAGAAATGTCAGTGCATGATTATATTCAAATATTTATTTATAATAGTAAATATTCGAATATTTCAGTAGAATAAACACCAAATAAAGCATTATGAAAATATTAATTTAAATAAAAGTAAAAATGACATTTTCGGCGGTGGAGCACCCCTTAAATGTGCCATGAGGCTTATTGCAATAATAGGGATTTATTGTGACAAAACATATTGAGAAAGTAAGATAGGGTTGCCACGACTTGTGGAAATTTCAAACGTATCAGGGAAATTTGGAAAAAAATCTCGTTTTTTGTGTTAGTGGCATGACATTGTTTGTTTAGTGAGATGCCATGCTTCGTTGCTGTGTACGTGCGCCGCATCCCTGCCTCTGCCCTTCCCGCAGCTTGCAGTCACTGCTAGGAGAGGAGTCTACACTTTCGTTTTCTGACAAAGGCTGTGGCCAAAAATTTAGTTATAGAGTGTGATCGTCTTTTCTATGTGCCTGAGTGATCATCCGTACGGTGAGTTGCTGACTACTCTCAGAGTATTTGCTCAAGTTATCTGTTGCGTGGGTGATCACCGCGGTCTCATTTCATCGACGTGGTGTCTGTGACACGTGAATGGCTGGCCACACGAATGGACTTCCGTGACTGGCCAAAACTGCAGGCCATCTCTAATGGATCGGGCCTGCCAATCCAAAGCCCATAGTTTCCCACTAATGTGCGGGCTCTGTCCTCTGACTTGGTCTGTGTGTGTGGCGTACTACCATGGACGTAGGACTGTGGTGCACCTCCTCGGCCACAGGCGATGTATTTCGGGAATCGTGACTGTCTCACCGCAAGTACATTGTACAGTGCGGCGTTTGATACAAATTTCATTTATTCTAGTATATTTTGGCACTTCGAAAGTACACTACTGGCCATTAAAATTGCTAAACGAAGAAGAAATGCAGATGATACACGGGTATTCATTGGACAGTTACATTATACTAAAACTGACATGTCGCTACATTTTCACGCAATTTGGCTGCATAGGTCCTGAGAAATCAGAACCCAGAACAACCACCTCTGGCCGTAATAACGGCCTTGATACGCCTGGGCATTGAGTCAAACAGAGCTTGGATGGCGTGTGCAGGTACAGCTGCCCATGCAGCTTCAACACGATACCACAGTTCATCAAGAGTAGTGACTGGCGTATTGTGACGAGCCAGTTGCTCGGCCACCATTGTCCAAACGTTTTCAGTTGGTGAGAGATCTGGAGAATGTGCTAGCCATGGCAGCAGTCGAACATTTTCTGTATCCAGAAAGGCCTGTACAGGACCCGCAACATGCGGTCGTGCATTATCCTGCTGAAATGTGGGTTCGCAGGGATCAAATGAGGGGTAGAGGCACGGGTCCTAACATATCTGAAATGTAACGTGTACTGTTCAAAGTGCCGTCAATGCGAACAAGAGGTGACCGAGACGTGTAACCAATGGCACCCCATACCATCACGCCGGGTGATACACCAGTATGGCGATGACGAATACACGCTTTCGTGATGCTGTAAACAGAACCTGCATTCATCCAAAAAAATGACGTTTTACTATTCGTGCACCCAGGTTGGTCGTTGGGTACACCATCGCAGGCGCTACTGCCTGTGGTGCAGCGTCAAGGGTAACCGCAGCCATGGTCTCCGAGCTGATAGTGCATGCTGCTGCAAACGTCGTCGAACTGTTCGTCAAGATGGTTGTTGTCTTGCAAACGTCCCCATCTGTTGACTCAGGGATCGAGACGTGGCTGCACGATCCGTTACAGCCATGCGGATAAGATCCCTGTTATCTCGACTGCTAGTGATATGAGGCCGTTGGGATCCAGCACGGCGTTCCGTATTATCCTCCTGAACCCACCGTTCCATATTCTGCTAACAGTCATTGGATCTCGACCAACGCGAGCAGCAATGTCGCGATACGATAAACCGTAATCGCGATAGGCTACAATCCGACCTTTATCAAAGTCGGAAACGTGATGGTACGCATTTCTCCTCGTTACACGAGGCATCACAACAACGTTTCACCAGGCAACGCCGGCCAACTGGTGTTTGTGTATGAGAAATCGGTTGGAAACTTCCCTCATGTCAGCACGTTGTAGGTGTCGCTACCGGCGCCAACCTTTGAAAAGCTAATCATTTGCATATCACAGCATCTTCTTCTTGTCGGTTAAATTTCGCATCTGTAGCACGTCATCTTCGTGGTGTAGCAGTTTTAATGGCCAGTAGTGTAGTTTATATATTTGAAAGTATGGACGCTAAGAAAAAAAATTGTGACAATCGCTGGCAGTTTGTACACTATGAAAGGAAAAAATCACATAGACATAACGCAGTGAGTAATAACCGACAATTACGAACATAGTAGAAGCAACATTTTATTTGCAGTCACCTACAGTGTTGGTTGACACATCTCTTCCCCACCTTGTACATTTCTTTCAAGAGGCCTACTTTTTTCTGAGGTTATTTTAAATACCTTCACTGCTTTCAGGAATGTGTCTCGCAACTCCAAGAAAATGCATATTTTTGTCACCAAATGTGTTTCGCTTTATGAAAATAAAATCAGTGATGTTAATGAAACGTATCTACCATTGAGTTTCCTTTCTCCTTCTAAAAGCAGTTCATTACACAACATTTTGATGTTAAGTACTTAAGATTTTTGTTCACACGTTCAGAAATACAGAAGTCATTACATTACATTTTTTTTTTTTTTTTTTTTTTTTTTTTTTTTTTTTTTTTTTTTTTTTTACAACTTAGGTCTGCACCTAGACTTGATACCTCAAAATTTGTCAGGGAAAAATGCTAAAACTTGTCTGGAAAAAACGGAATTTCACTTGGGGAAAAGTTGTGGCAACCTTGTAATAAGTTTCAATTTTCAGTCTCATTGCAGCATTGTTATTAAGATAAGGTATAAGAATGTAATGGGTTTGAATCATTGCATGTCAGTCATCCATGAACTGCAAAATCTTACGCGCCATTCAGACACATTTTCGAAAGGGAAAAAAGGTACATAGCATAACACAAAAAAAAACGAAAAAATGGACTCGCTCAGTGAGGATGTTGTGCAAACTTAATTATGTATGTAGACAGTTCATACGTTCCGGGAATAGAGAATCTCGATTATTTTCACATGTTATCGACATTGGTCCTGGCAAGAGACCGATCCCAGGGATTACGAGATTTTCGAGAATGTTTTCATTTTAATAGTATAAATGTGACAAAGTCATGCAGGAAGCAGGTGACCAGTATTATTATTTTTATTTTGGTAATGAACAGCCTCAGTTGCACCGCTTACCTAGACTTTACGCAGGTTTCAGACGGGATAAGCCAACCTTCTGCAGAATAACAGTGCCTACTGTTTGTCCATAGTGGAGTTCCAGTACAGCACACGTGGCTGCCGCATCGCGTGGGGCCGAGGCAGTGCCAGGTACCGTAAGTTTTACAGTCTGACGATAATTTGTGAATTTGTACTTTTAACTTGACGATGCCCACCATGGACAAACAGTAGATAATGTTATTCTGAAGAAGGATGGGTTATCCCGACTGAAACGTAGGTAAATTCTATATAAACGGTGCAACGGAGGCTGTTCTTTATTAAAATTGATATTTATACAGTTGTTGACAGGGCCGCAAAATGTTGAAGATATTTAAGTATTATTACTAAAGTAATTAGTAATTCTGAACTGAGGCTGACTGTGTATTTTTGCTTCACGTGCAACTTTGAACCACTTATGCACATGCAGTAATCGCATCTGGATATCTGGTGACGGCTAAATTCCCAAACGCAATACAGCCATTCCTTGCGCAATATTTGACGTTTAGTATTGCGACCCAGCCAACATGAACGCATAACTACTGATGTTGTAATTTCAAGTTCGATAACAATTTTCGTTTGATATAATTACAAATTATCAGTTTCCGGACTTTTCCTTTACGTGTACCATAAAACCTTGCTTCTTGCCAATTATGGTAAGTGTAGGTCAACAGAAAATGCGCTCTAGGTCTGTATGCTTTACACCGTCAAGGGAACGCAACCTCAGTATGTGACAAAAATTTCAACTTGATACATCTCCCCGTTCCTGAAGCAAAGGATCTGCAACAGACAGACGAAAAACAAGCCTTCCGTTTTTTTTTCCGATTGAGGAGCGGAATCGAAGAAAGAGAAAAAGCATTATTAGGTTGAGAGCATATGGTAGCTCCAGTTATAAAAGATTAAGTGGTATATTTAGACAAAAACATGGCACACTACTCTTAAAAATACAAAAAAGAAAGGCACCGAGATTCGAACTCGCGACTTCTACTATTCCTGCACGCTCATTATCGCTAGACTACTAAGCCCGACATTTGCTTTTTTATGCTTATGGGGGTGGGGGGGGGGGGGAGGGAGGAGGATTTATTTTAATTGGTGTTGCTAGTTACAGGGCAGTAAAACGCCCAACTCGCATCAGAAACTCATTATATTGCTTTATTTGTATCACATATTCGAGCACAATTTCCATCTGTACTTGTGTAAACTTTTAACGCGTTAATCGCCATAGCTACGCTTACGTCTTTGGTCACGAGATATTTTTTTGTACGCCTACTGTCAAACTCTGTGTTACCTTTTGCGTCGGTAATCACCACGTGCTGATTATCCAAGTAGCAGCCGACAGTTCATAAATGTTTGACTTTTTATCAGCGCACCTTGTATGCACACATTCGACTTTGTACAGTTCTCAGAGATTATCAGCATTAACTTCCAAGCCATCCACAAGGAATCAAGAGTGGCATTAGAGCCGCCCTGAAGTCTAGGCTGCTCTTCACGGTGGCACGAAATCTTGGTGCAAGCAGAACATTTATAATTCTGAACTCAGGCGTAACGAGGTATCTCAGACTGAATGACTTCCCCCCTGCTAAGCAGCACGGATTCCGAAAACATCGATTACGTGCAACCCGATTCGAACGACAGTCTGAAAGCCACGGATCAAGGCAGACGGGGGAAAACGGTGTTTACTGATTTCCGAAACGCATTTCACTCACAAGCACAACTGTGCTTATTAAGTGAATTGGGATTTGCATGATCTGTATTCTCGAAATGCATGCTGGCTGGCGTTGAGGTCATTCTGTTTGACCTCAGAATATGTTCTAGGGTACTACAACAAATCGATAGCGAAAAATAAAACTGTGGACTTAAACAAGCGAAACAATGCCGTACCCTATTACCGTGATGCCAAAGAGTCGCAGTTGTAGCAGCTGAAATCATACAAATACATTGTTGCAACATTTAGTAGGTATAAGAAATGTCACGACCACAATAGACTGAGTTGTAGGTAAAGCAGCAAAACAGTGCAGCTGATGATCGCCGTGAATTTCCGCCAGCAAGCGGGCAGCCCCCTTGTAACTCAGGGCAGGCTGCCGTTTCTTGTGGTCGAACAGCCAACCCCTTACTGCATTCCACAATTACGCCCATGGCGAAGGCTGTGATACTGATACGAGAAGAATTTAGTGCACGAAGGCTGAGGGCTTACACATCCACACTATGTTTGTTTAGGACTTTAGCTCACGTACACTTAACACTTCCATAGTGGCAAATCATGAAAGGTTTCTGTTCCAGTAGTGTTCTGCAGCGTTGGCTCTTGTTATACCGCGCTCAGTTGTCTGTGTTTTGCCTTGCTATGCATAACACACTCATCCACTCGCAGCTACAACTTTTATTTATCATAATCCCAATGAACCATGGACCTTGCCGTTGGTGGGGAGGCTTGCGTGCCTCAGCGATACCGTAGGTGCAACAACAACGGAGGGGTATCTGTTGAGAGGCCAGCCAAGCGTGTGGTTCCTGAAGAGGGGCAGCAGCCTTTTCAGTAGTTTCAGGGGCAACAGTCTGGATGATTGACTGATCTGGCCTTGTAATAGTAACCAAAACGGCCTTGCTGTGCTGGTACTGCGAACGGCTGAAAGTGAGGGGCATGCAGCTTTACTGTGTGGTTAAATGATGATGGCGTTCTCTTGGGTAAAATATTCCGGAGGTAAAATGGTCCCCCATTCGGATCTCCGGGTGGGGACTACTCAGGAAGTCGTCATTATCAGGAGAAAGAAAACTGACATTCTACGGATTGGAGCGTGGAATGTCAGATCCCTTAATCGAGTAGGGAGGTTAGAAAATTTAAAAAGGGAAATGGATAGGTTATAGTTAGATATAGAGGGAATTAGTGAAGTTCGACGGCAGGAGGAACAAGACTTTTGGTCAGGCGAATACAGGGTTATAAATACAAAATCAAATAGGGGTAACGTCGGAGTAGGCTTAATAATGAATAAAACATTAGGAGAGGGGGTAAGCTACTACAAACAGCATAGTGAACGCATCATTGTGGCCAAGGTAGACACAAAGCCCACACCTACTACAGTAGTACAAGTTTATATGCCAACTAGCTATGCAGATGACGAAGAAATTGAAGAAATGTATGATGAGATAAAAGAAATTATTCAGGTAGTGAAGGGAGACGAAAACGTAATAGTCATGGGTGACTGGAATTCGGTAGTAGGAAAAGGGAGAGAAGGAAATGTAGTAGGTGAATATGGATTGGGGGGAAGAAATGAAAGAAGCAGCCGTCTGGTAGAATTTTGCACAGAGCGTAACTTCATCATAGCTAACACTTGGTTCAAGAATCATAAAAGAAGGTTGTATACATGGAAGAAGCCTGGAGGTACTGACAGGTTTCAGATAGATTATATAATGGTAAGACAAAGATGTAGGAACAAGGTTTTAAATTGTAAGACATTTCCAGGGGCAGACGTGGACTCTGACCACAGTCTATTGGTTATGAATTGTAGATTAAAACTGAAGAAACTTCAAAAAGGTGGGAATTTAAGAAGATGGGACCTGGATAAACTGACTAAACCAGAGGTTGTACTGGGTTTCATGGAGAGCATAAGGGAACAATTGACAGGAATGGGGAAGGAAATACAGTAGAAGAAGAATGCGTAGCTTTGAGGGATGAAATAGTGAAGGCAGCAGAGGATAAAGTAGGTAAAAAGATGAGGGCTGCTAGAAATCCTTGGGTAACAGAAGAAATATTGAACCTAATTGATGAAAGGAGAAAATACAAAAATGCAGTAAATGAAGCAGGCAAAATGGAATACAAATATCTCAAAAATGAGATCGACAGGAAGTGCAAAATGACTAAGCAGGGATGGCTAGAGGACAAATGTAAGGATGTAGAGGCGCATATCCCCATGGGTAAGATGGATACTGCCTACAGGAAAATTAAAGAGAACCACTTGTATGAATATCAAGAGCTCAGATGGAAACCCAGTTGTAAGCAAAGAGGGGAAAGCAGAAAGGTGGAAGGAGTATATAGAGGGTCTATACAAGGGCGATGTACTTGAGGACAATATTACGGAAATGGAAGAGGATGTAGATGAAGATGAAATGGGGGATATGATACTGTGTCAAGAGTTTGACAGAGCAGTGAAAGACCTGCGTCAAAACAAGGCCCCCGGAGTAGACAACATTCCATTAGAACTACTGACAGCCTTGGGAGAGCCAGTCCCAACAAAACTCTACCATCTCGTGAGCAAGATGTATGAGACAGGAGAAATACCCTCGGACTTCAAGAAGAATATAATAATTCCAATCCCAAAGAAAGCAGGTGTTGACAGATGTGAAAATTACCGAACTATCAGTTTAATAAGTCATGGCTGCAAAATACTAACGCAAATTCTTTACAGATGAATGGAAAAACTAGTAGAAGCCGACCTCGGGGTAGATCAGTTTGGATTCCGTAGAAATATTGGAACACGTGAGGCTATACTGACCCTACGACTTATCTTAGAAGCTATATTAAGGAAAGGCAAACCTACATTTCTGGCATTTGTAGACTTAGGGAAAGCTTTTGACAATGTTGACTGGAATACTCTCTTTCAAATTCTAAAGGTGTCTATTTACAATTTGTACAGAAACCAGATGGCAGTTGTAAGAGTCGAGGGACATGAAAGGGAAGCAGTGGTTGGGAAGGGAGCTAGACAGGGTTGTAGCCTCTCTTCAAAGTTATTCAATCTGTATATTGAGCAAGCAGTAAAGGAAACAAAAGAAAAGTTCAGAGTAGGTGTTAAAATCCATGGAGAAGAAATAAAACGTTTGAGGTTTGCCGATGACATTGTAGTTCTGTCAGAGACAGCAAAAGACCTGGAAGAGCAGTTGAATGAAATGGACAGTGTCTTGAAAGGAGGAAATAAGATGAACATCAACAAAAGCAAAACGAGGATATTGGAATGTATTCGAATTAAGTTGGGTGATGCTGAGGGAATTAGATTAGGAAATGAGACACTTAAAGTAGTAAAGGAGTTTTGCTATTTGGGGAGCAAAAGCAACTGGTGGTGGTCAAAGTAGAGGGGATATAAAATGTAGACTGGCAATGGCAAGGAAAGTGTTTCTGAAGAAGACAAATTTGTTAACATGGAGTATAGATTTAAGTGTCAGGAAGTCGTTTCTGAAAGTATTTGTAAGGAGTGTAGCCCTGTATGGAAATGAAACATGGATGATAAATAGTTTGGATAACAAGAGAATAGAAGCTTTTGAAATGTGGTAGTACAGAAGAATGCTGAAGATATGATGGGTAGATCACATAACTAATGAGGATGTATTGAATAGGATTGGGGAGAAGAGAAATTTGTGGCACAACTTGACTAGAAGAAGGGTTCGTTTGGTAGGACATGTTCTGAGGCATCACCAATTTAGTATTGGAGGGAGACCAAGAGATGAATACACTAAGCAGATTCATAAGGATGTAGGTTGCAGTAGGTACTGGGAGATGAAGAAGCTTGCACAGGATAGAGTAGCATCAAACCAGTCTCAGGACTGAAGACCACAGCAACAGCCCAATGATCACATTTGTGCAGTGTTAATATGAATCTATCTTATGTTTAATACAATATACAACAATTAACTGTTTTTATAACACAAGGGATTATGTGCTGGACAGGCATATTCCTTGATGAAATTTCATTTGTCACATGAAATTAAATCCTTATACAGTTGCGCAGAGCTATTCACCTATGCTGTAATAACATTTGTCAAGCATGTGGCTCTTTATAACAGTTTTAAATTTATCCTAATTTTCCAGCTCTTTGATATGTTTTGGTAGTGCATTAAAAAGTTTGATGCCTTGATTACATACATGTTTCTGACTTTGGGTCCTTGTTACAGCTTGTAAGGGGAGATCTGTACATTGCCGTGTATGGTAATCGGTACTGGTTTTCATTTTGTCCTGAGTTCTTTTGATCACCAACAGACATTTCAGAATGTATAATGATGGAATTGCTAAAATTTTCAATGCTTTAAAAAGGGAACCTACAACGTGTTTGATGTGGGCTCTGGGTCATTATCTAAATAGCACGTTTTTGTAATTTGAAATTCTCATTTAGACTACAATTTGTTTTTCCCCAGGATAGTGTCCCATAGGCCGCAATTGACTGAAAATAGCCAAAATACACTAATCTGGTACAGCCATTACTACAAACTCTTGCAATTATTCTAAGTAAAAACATGCTGAATTTAGTTTTAGTGCTAAGCTCACCACATGGTCCTTCCAGTTTATCTTCTCATCAATGTGCAAACCCAGAAATTTTGCACACTGTACTCTTTCAGGTTGTTTCCCTACATAGTGGGATGTTCACTTATTCTTCCATACTGCACATAATTAGTTTTTTTTTTTTGCATTCAGTGTTAGCTTGTTTGCACTTAGCCATTTTTGGGTATCTTGTAGGAGATAGTCCACAGTACTGTGCAATGACTGCTTCATATAACAAACAATTAAACTAGTATCATCAGCAAATAACACGATTCTAGCTTTTCTCTCTGACACCCGAATAAAATTAATGTAAATGGGGAACAGCAAGGCGCCTAATACACTTCTTTGGATCTGATCTTAGTGTAATATTTTGGTGCTGTAATTTCAACCACCTGCATCCTCTTTCCAGATAAGACTCATGCCACTTTTTTTTCCAGTCCTCTGATACCTATAGCTTCAAGCTTTTCCAAAAGTATGCTGTGGTCAACAGTGTCAAAGGCTTTTGACAGATCTAGATTTATCCCGACAACACTTTCTCCCTCTCCAAATTTACTAATTATGTCTTTTGTGTATTCCAGTAAAGGTGTTTTGGTACTTCTCCCAGCTAGAAATCCGTGCTGATTACTGTTTATCACATTCCACAATTAAGATAATGTGTGACTCTATATTTCATTAGTATCACTAAAACCTCAGAGAACGTTGGGAGAAGTGAGACAGGTCTATAGTTTCCTGTTTTAAACTTATCACTCTTTTTCAGCAGGGGAACGACTTTAGAAATTTTCAGTTTCTGTGGAAAAAAACTTGCATATTTTGTGATGGAATACAGTTGGTATGCTACACTGGGTTTTTTCTTTATTGTGTAGATACACGGTCTGGTCCATCACATTAATGTTACCAAAATCGACATATAGTAACCACTCAGAGATGACAGACGGCACAACTAGCAGTGAACGGTATATAAAGCATGTTGGGAGCCACAGAAAATAGTGCAGTTGTCATTGTAAGTAGGAGACAAGATGATGTCAATATGTGCATGGTCATTGGCTTTTGGGGAAAGGGTGGAAGCATTTTGGAAAGACTAAGTCTGTAAACTGTTCGCATGTCAGTGTGGTTAAAGTATACTGTGCTCAGCAAAATGGCGCTATTCAGAATCGGTGCCAAGGCAACTGTGCTGCAGTCGTGGGCCGTAGATGACAGGGGTAAATGTCAGCTGCAGAGACATGCAGCTGTTGAACAACTGACCACCCAGATGAACCGAGAGCCTTTTCAAATGACAGATGGCCATTGTCGTGCACATTGTTAAATGTCTGAAAGCAAAACACACTGCAACCACTGTCAGAAGGGGGCACACCAGGGGAGGGGGTCTGTGGCATTCCCTGGGTGTTGATGCTATTGTGGGAGGCACAATGGATCAACAGATGTATCCATCTGTCCTCGAGAGCCGTGTTCACCCATACACACAGTTTGTTTTTATTCAGCATAGTGACATTTACCAGCAGTACAATGTAACACAGCTTGCAGTGTACATGTGTGGTTCAAACAGCAACAGGAGTAGTTTATCATATGCCCCTAGCCACTGAAGTCATCGGATGTAAACCAATTGAGAATCTGTGGGAACCCCTCTGCCAGGCTGTATTCCCCGTGGATCCTCACATGAAAAACCTAGAACAGCTTGAATTGGCAATGAAATCAGTATGGCTCCACACCCCTGTTAGAACAGAACCTCACAGCCACGTGAGGGGGCCCCAGTTTGATTCCCAGCTGGATACAGGATTTTTGTCTCCTCTGAAAGTGCGCGTTGTGTTGTTCTTGTTATCAACAAGCAAGTCTCAAAAGCAGCATAAAACGAAAAGAATTGCAGTAGGCAACTGATCAAGCCCAGATGGGGTCTGCCAGTCATTAATGCCATATGATCATTTCATTTAATCTCTTCCTGCATGTCTCGCAATGGTGTGCACCGCGAGAAGAGGTTATTCGAGGTTTTGACGGGTAGTCACATTAACGTGTCTGGACAGTGTATTTTCAGAAGAAATGAAGGTAGCAAACTAAATAAATCATAATTACATTATTACTCCACAGTGAGCCACAGGAGACCAAGGGTCCATTGTACCAAAATACTCATAAAACATCCTTGAACCACCAACAGAATTTTGTCGGCGGAGTTCATTTCACCCTTTATGTAGGAGAAAATGAAAAACCTCCATAAACAATCTCAGAGGAGCCTCATATCTGATGTACACTGATAAGATATCATTCCAGTTGCTACTTTGGACTTCTGATCACTGTATGTTTCTGAGCAAAGGCCATAATGTTCAGACTTTTGTGACCAATCTGGACAAAAGCTTTTAAATTTTGAAAAAATATCCTTGTTTATAGCCCATCACATTTAGCATACTTGGCTATTGCTCCCTCTTTGGTACGTTTCCCTTTCTACTGCTCTAGGTGGAATGAAGTGATCATATGGACATTGATACCTAGGAGTCACTTGCTGGGTAAGGTGCAGGTCTTTTCTGTTGACCCCATGGTGGGTTACTTTCATGCTGGCGATGATGAATCGATGATATGTTGTCCTTATCACCCACACCCTGAGCATAGAGAATGTGTGACATGGCAGTCAGATGTGCTGACCACTCAGTGAAGTGGGTCGATAGGTGCTACTCTAGGTTATTTGCCTCCCCTCCTCACATATTTTATAATGTGCCTTTTACATGCTCTTTCATCAAGCCTTCTCACATGGGACTATTCTCTCCCAACTAATATGCCAATACCGGGGGACAACAATGACTGTTACCTCAAAGCTAACCCATGTCCAACCTGTTCTACATGCCTGTCCAGTTCTCAGCAGCACATTCTTTGGACAAAATGTGACCTATCTTCATACACATGTTACTTGATGGTATATGTAAGCGAACAATGTGTCTATTGCTTCTTGTACAAGGTGTATCTGGAAAGTTTGGTGAATGGTCTCAGAAAATGAATGGAACATAAGTTACAAAGTAATCCCCATTAGCTACAAAACACTTCTGACATTTGTTGTAAAGCTATTGGAATCTGTCTGCAAACAATTCTTGTGTAGTCACTGAACACACAGTTGTCATGCATTGTTGGATATCTGCGCTATTATAGGTGAGAGGCGGAGCCACCAGTACAATCCACGGATCAAGCAACAGTGTTCATCATCTTCCCTGCCTCCCAAAAGAAGTTTGATAAAAAACTCTGGGATTAAGACATATCAATCACAATTTTTGATGGAAATGGCTTGATCCATGATGAATTTCTACCTGCTGCAAGGTCTGTGGATAGTACTGATAACATCAGGTATCATCTCCGGCAATGATGCAGACATCCAGCATGGTGTGCCCATGGTGCTTTAAGTGATTCCACGAGAAGTGTTGGCTGGCCATTTTCCTACAGCTTGACAACTGAAGTCAGAAGTCTGTTGTAGGTAATAGTGATTACTCTGAAGGCCGGTAAAAACATTTTGTTTATAACTCTTGTTTCTTTCCGAGACAATTCATCAAATGTTCAGATGCATTTTGTACACTCTAAGACATAAAGAAGGCCCTACAAAGGAATTTTCTGAATGGGATGGAAACCAGTAGGAGTGATGTACAAGTACCAACAAACAAATCATTATGTTCTCAGAAAAACTGGATTATTTATTCCACAGAAAGAGCTTCACAAATTGAGCAAGTCAATAACACATTGTTCCACCTCCAGCTTTTATGCAAGCAATTATTCAGCTTGGTATTGATTGACAGAGTTCTCCTGAGGGATATTGTGGCAAATTCTGTCCAGTTGGTGTAGTATATTGTGAAAATCCCCAGCTAGTTGGAGGCTCCAGCCCATAATGCTCCAAACATTCTCAGTTGGAAAGAAATTCAGTGACCTTGCTGGCCAAGGTAGAGTTTGGAAAGCATGAAAGAAGCTCTAGAAATTCTTACCATGCACATGCTGGCATTATATTGCTGAAATGTAAGCCAAGTTTGGTGGCGCAGATCCTTTGTACCAGCACCTACCTGTCAACTGGTTGCAGCAGTTCGCCGGCAGGAAATCCGAGCAGAGACCTAATGTACTGCAACTCGCATCAGGCTGCATACAATTTAACTATTTTCAGTATCAGGAAAAAATCTTAATTTTGAATGAAATATGGAAATACTAGAAAACCTTTTGTAAATTCTGAACACTGATAATGTAGACGTTCACTGCCAAGCCCGTGCTAATCTTAACATTGTCATGCACAGATCCTTTCATTTATGTTAGCAAGTTTATGTTGACATATTTCCCGAAATCTGAAGAGCTACTAAGCATGGATTGTCCTTAATAGTATGGCAAGCATTTCCATTTAAGATTATCAGTGTGCAATGCACTCACGATTTTAGTCACCAATCTGCCACGTGGAATTACTGTGTTTTCTCTTACGCAAAGTTACTTAGAAAACAACTTTCTAAAAAACACACCAGAATATTTGTGCTACACATTTAAAAACTGGCAAACTGTAACTTCCTTTGCATCTCATACTACATGTGACCATACCATTTGAAGGCAGGGCTCTGAATCCTTAAACTGCTGTAAGCTTTCTATATATCCAAGAGAAAAGATGCACGAAGAATACTATGACCAATCAGAAAGTACCAGTTTTCTTTATGGCCAATAAAAAAATATTATTCTCCCACATTAGTCCACGCTTTTCATGACTTTCCCAAAATAAATACTAAACATTGTGATACTTTACATTATTAACAAAGTATGAACCATTTTCATTTGCACTTGAACTGGCTTTCCTTTCAGCATAAACTTACTTAACATATTATGATACTAAACTCCCCACTGTACAGTGTACATCAGCAGAACAATGATCTACATATTTACTATAGACCTCATTCACATTGCTATAAGCTTATACAAAACAGTACAAACATAAAGAAACAAAAGAGCCACCAAGAAATAAACGGAAAAATTCCCAAAAACATTCTCTTGAAAGTCTGTGCACTACCTGACTCTGGTGGGTGAAAATTAGAACTACGTACTCGACTGAACTGTCACTGTACAGGCGTGAGTCACTCTCCCGATACACCGGGGCAATATAAGGCGCCACTCCTCACAAGGATGGCTTGCTATGAAAGGCAACGTAATGGTACTTAGAACATTGTTGTATGCTGTAAGAAAGCCACAGATGAAAATCAAAAAGAGGTCCTTCTACAAAATACAAATGGAATCCCAGTCAATCACTCCTGGTTATCAGGCAATAGTCAGGTTGGTATCATGTCTTTGCTGGCCATTGGTCTCAGTTCAGTCCACTCCCGTCATTGAAATTCCAGTCGAAAGAAGTTCCTGGAGATGACCCGATAATCAAGTGCAATCGTCTGTGGTGCCATTAGTTTTGTAGCAAGATCCCTTCAGTTTTCATCCACAGTACTATGTCAACAATGTGCTACACCCCGTTTAATTGCCCTTCATTGCAGACGACATTGAGTTAATATTTCAGTCATATGCCTACCTGCATATGAGAAGAGCTTCTACTGCTAGTCTTTATGCTTTCCGAGACCTGCCGTGCCCAATTGAGAATGGAGTGCCATGGGCAGGGCCCTCCAAACATATTGGGATTTCAGTGCTCCAGTCCACAATTTAGACAGAATTTGGCATGACATCCCCCAGGAGCACATCCAACAACTGTATCAACCAATATCAAACTGAATTACTGCTTGCGTATGGGCTGCAGGTTGTCGATGCATTAAAGACTCCCTCAGTTTGTGATGCTCTTCCTGTTGAATAACTCATCCAAGTGTTCTGAAATTGTAATCATTTGTTTCTCTGCACATGAACATCACATCTACTCGTTTCAACCCTTTGGATAATTCCTGTGTGATGAAACTTTCTTCTTTCCTTAGAGTGTACTTAAAAAATTGTGTAAACAGCCTTATAAGTTCACCATCTTAAAAGAGCATACAGGCCCCTTTGAAATGCTGTAGATGGAGTGGAACTGATACCTGCCAGTTACCTGAGCCTTCACTGCTGACATAAGCCACATCATTGAAGAGGTGTGTATGTGCCAGTCGATTATAAGGAATCAGTGTAGTACAATGGATTGAAACCACAGATTAGAGCTATTGTCTTTGGATGTGCCAACGAATTAAGTTGCCCAATTTGTTGGTGCATCAGTGAAGACTATCCAGCTTGTCTACAAGGAATGTTGTACCACATAATAATAAAAGTGGCCTCATTAAGATCCTAACTCGTAGTTAGTCATAGAGATGAACGTTATAAGTTTCCATTGACAGTCAGTCTCAAACACAACAGGGATCACTGCAGACCCATGTCTACTAGTTTTCAGCCAAATACTGTGATGGCAAGTTGCATGCAATGAGTCCCTTGCAGAAGACTACTGAGACATAAAAATGTACATGTTGTCAGTGGAGCAAATACCACATAAACTGGACAGTAGGTGACTTGAGATGTGTGGTGCCTCTTTCTGAGAACATATCAAGGCCTCTGACAGCACAATAAGGTTTTTAACCTGCAATGGGCAGAGGATATACAGAGTGTCTCAAAAGTTACAGCATCCAAACTAATTAGACCTAAGGTATTCACACCATGTTTGGCTTATGTGATATAGTGTCACAAAGATTTTATGCAGGTTAATCAATTTCAACATTGTGCCCACCACCACTGGTGCACACAATTCCAGTCTGTTATCAGGATCTATCCACATTCAGCACATTATGTCTGCATCACCTGTGGCAAGGGCAGAAATGATTTTGTTCATTAACTTTTTGATGTGGTTGACAGCTGCTTGGTAGACTCTGTCCTTGGTGTATGCTGATAGAAACAAGCCCATCTTTCTAATGCCTGGTGGCCTAGAACACCAGGGAATAGGACCACCCCTGCCAATACAGCATACCTCGTAACACCTCGTCTGCAACAGTTTGAGCCCAATGTGGCAGTGCACCATATTACTGGAAAAAGACTGTGTCTCAGGAGTCAGCCAGAGCATATCAAAGTAACGGTTTTTTTTCTGAGGACAAAATGGTCCCAGAATACCAACAACACAACACATTCACTATCTTGTACCTCTTCCATCACAGTATGTGGAGTGGTTGTGCCGGCAGTTGGTAAGATACCATTATCTTCTCACAGGATATGTATATACTGTGAATTGCCAACAAAACTGGCACAATCATGCATATTCAAATACAGGGATATGTAAACATACTGAATATGACACTGCAGTTGGCAATGCCTATATAAGACAACAAGTGTCTGGCACAGATGTTAGATTGGTTAGTGCTGCTACAATGGCATCTTATCAAGATTTACGTGAATTTAAATGTGGTGTTATAGTGGGTGTATGAGCAATGGGACAAAGCATCTCACAGTTAACAATGAAGTGGTTATTTTCCCGTATGAGCATACAGTGAATATCAGGAATCTGGTAAAACATCAGATCTCCGACATTGTTGCAGCCAAAAAAAGATCCTGCAAAAACAGGATCAACAACTGAAGAGAATCGTTCAAAGTGACAGAAGTGCCACCCTTCTGCAAATCTTTAAATGTTGGGCCATCAACAAGTGTCAGAGTGTGAACCATCATCGATATGAACATTTGTAGCTGAAGGTCCACTTGTGTACCCTTGATGACTGCATGACACAAAGCTTTATGATTCACCTGGGGCCATCAACACCAATATTGGACTGTTGATGACTGGAAACATGTTGCCTGGTTGGACGAGTCTCACTTCAAACTGTCGCACAGATGGACACGTACAGGCATGGAGACATCCTCTTGAATCCATGGACACTGCATGTCAGTAGGGGACAGTTGAAGCTGGTGGAGGCTCTAAATGGAAAAGTACTGTGACGCTATGAAGAAATAAAGTGCCGATACATCAAGAGCCATAGCTGTGGTTGTATGTGTGCTCTGTGCCTCGCCGCCCGCCAACCGCCACACCGATACAAACAGGTTGAAACTTTTAGTACTGCATTGGTATGGACCAGTGTTACTTTTGTTCCATACTGTTCAATAACAACTTAAATTTTACCAGAACTTTCCTATCATTTAATTATCCTCACAACTAACCTAGACAGGGTACTTTCCAAATGTTGTGCAATCCGAGTGTCCCGAGATGAAAAATTAAAGTTTGTGTTAATAATAATTACCTGCAGACCTAACTATGTTAGAATGGTGTTTAAAGAATTGTTTTGTTAATGAACAACGAAGGTGTGACAAAGTTGGAAGATAACTTTAATATTGATTTAGTAATGAAGTTTTATTATTTCGAGACAGATATAAAGGTATTTAAATGAGTAGGAAATAAGATGAAAAGAGTAGTAACTCATATATTGGAAATCTTGAGCGCATAATGGTGTCAGTAATTAATTTTTGTTTAATACAGTGATCATAACAGTTTCAAGGCCCCCCACCCCTTTTCTTATTTTTATTCATTTGAATTCTGAAGTGTTCTAAATTGATTTGACCAGCAAAAGTTAAAGTCAATATAAAAGCCAAAAATTTATCAGTGTTTTATCTTTATTAAAATTGACATTTTGTTTGTGGCTCGAAATTGCTATTTCTAGGGTAACCTATGCCTGATTTTAATCAGATCAATAGACAGTACGAAATTTTGTAGTAAATATTATATGGATAATCCATACATACATAACAGTACACTATAAGTACAGAAAGTGAAATTATCAGTTCAATAGATTTTTCTGGTTCTAAAATTCACTATATTATGCAGTGTTACTACGTGTTGTTTTGCATGAATGTACATCAACTTGTACAGGAAAGAAACTCAGTTAATGCCTAATTAGGCTGGCGACTGTATGATTAAAAAATTGGTAGCATCTTCTGTGTTGCTTTTTGTCCGTTCTGACGTGTAGTGGCATTTCGAACTTGCTTGACGTATCATTGTTATTACAGAGTGGGTGTAAGTCTGATTTGCCTCCATTCAGGTACACGCGGTCAATATCTATACAAATATCCTTTCTCGTAAGGTGAAGCCCGTTAACTTACCATAGTACAGGCTTTAATGAGTATCGTGTGCCCCAAGCGCAACACGTTTACAATACAACTTGAAGAGGTTGGAAATTTGGTATTAAATCTTCCATAAGGAAGGTCAGCTTATTACAAAAATGGTCTTCCTGTTTGGGGGTGGTTGTCCAGAAATTGGTTGGTTTAATTTATGTATTACATCAGGATTGTATTCATACTGGAGGCAGCTGATTTTACAATTTTTGTTTCTTTTTATCTTTCACTTGTATCCATTGGGTCTTTAATCACATGCTTAAACATTCTTCTGAAGAACGTTTTTTTATCTTGATCTGGATAGCAAGAAGGGTTATGGATGGTAACACCGGTAATTGTAGCATTTCTATATAAGGCTTTGTTAATGTCATCTGGTGTTTCATTTCTACAGTGAAGTGAAGTGAATTGAATTTTGTGGTGTAATTTATTAATTTCTTCAGCTAGATTTTCTATTTCCTTTGGTTGTTCTGTTGAAAAGGATGAAATGAGTGTGTTGCAATTTTCTGTATTTACACTGAATAAACATCCACAATGAACAAACTTAATCTAGGTCCCTACAGCTGTTGCGCTATAATCTAGTGTAAATTCCTGACATAAGAAAGAGATTCTGAACTCGTGTCCATAAGCTGCACTCATATGCAATACTTATAGAAACGCTTCTGGTTGTTATTCAGTACAGTGGTTCTACCTGACAGCAGTTTCTAGTGACTTAATGCATTACTATCCCAATAGTAATTTTTGCCACACTTTGTGTGTTTCAGGACCTGCGCAACCTGCCAAGCAGAACACTGCCGCCTCCCGACAGTTCTCTCAAAACCCGGTGATGTAAGCACAGGGATTAGAATGTTTTTGAGTCTCACAGCCAGACCATAAACAAGGTTTTGCCTCCTGCTGAACACCAAACCCACAGACAGTCTGGTTTTCTTTTTGTGAAAGTGAAAATTGAACCATTGCGGGTGCTATGATTGTCAGTTTCTATTAACATGACACAGACAGAGTGGCAGGTATTATAAAAAGAGAAAAGGAAAAGAGGTCCCATATCTTGGCTAACTGTTGTTTACTTCTTTGATTTGTTAAGCAATGCACTAATCACAGCAGAATGCCAAAGTTATAAATTGTACGAGGTGAAGTGAGATATTACACTTGAAATCATTACAGCCCACTATAAACTAGTGATTGCTTCTCCCAAGTGATCAAAATGCGGTCCATAAAGAAACCTTCATTATTCCAGTAGGCAGTGGGTCATTGATGTTTAATATGCTTGAGAGCTGTTCTTTGTTCACGCAGTTAGTGATCAACACAATGTTGCTCATGAAAAATGACATCCTATGCATGTATTGACCTAACAAAAACTCCTAGTTAGAGAGCAATATATGTCTTTAAAGATAAGTAATTCCAAATGCAGTCATTTGAACTTTTTACTCACTGAGGCAAGAATTCCTCTAAGGTTTGAGATGGATGTAGACACTTCTGTTAGTTTTGTAACCAATGACAACTGGCTTTGTCGAAATTTATTACTAGTCAATAACTGTTGCATGTTCAGATAATGAATTTACACATTTGTCTATCTGGCATGGCAGTTCACAATATTTTTCCCTTTCTTCTGTGGTGTGGTGTGGGGAGTGGTTTGTTCTCTCGTGCCCCTAGTCAAGAGGACCAACTGTCATGGTCTTAAATAGTCCTTCATTGGCATATGTAATCCTTACTTTGTGCTATCAGTGTCACTAGATCTTTCAAAGGAACATAAACAGTTCACTTCAGTTTTCTGTCTCTTCTCAGCCTTGAGAACCCAGTTCCATGCACCACTAAGATTATATAGCCTCTGGCCTGATTGAAGTGATTCTCACACATTCTAATTTCTCGTGCTTCTTTCACAACAGAAACCCAGCCTGTAGAAGTACAGCGGTCAAGATTTTAATTTCTTAAATTTTGTTCTGCCTTTGGTGTTCCACACAGCAGTCGAAAAAGGTTTGGCTGGATTCTCCATTGTAGTTACAGGGTGTACTACACATCACAGAGACCCTCTGTCCATAATAGTTTGTTTATCCTTTTGGGCCCTAGGACAATGCCTATTTTGCTATTTGGAGAACCATGCAGAGGAAGGAGCACCATAAGTAGTTTATCCCGATTGTTCAGTATCATTTCTTGATGTCCCAGCTTTATATCACTTGATCCTTAGTTTTGGAATCCAAGTGGTTCTCATCACAAACAATTGCAGCTCTTTCTATCATTGTATTTGAAACACCTACCTTCTGAACTGGATGGTCCGAAACCCTGCACCCTGAGACATACACGAGAGTGTGGTGGCTTGTGGTACACACCTTGGCCCATCTGATTTTCATTTTACCAAAACATCTAAGATTGGCAACCTTCCTTCTCTCACAGTTGACATGAAGTTGATCATGGCAAATGTTGAAACCTTGAGGCTTTGCTCAAATCTGAAGATATTGTCATGAGAAACTTTGTTCTCACTCAAAAGATTTCTTCACATCACAATATTTAAAAATATTGTTCAGCATATAGAAAGGAAACTTTGTTGTCATTGTGAAGGAACTATCCTGACACTAGTTCCCGGCTACCTGATGTGTGTCACACAAAAAGAAGCAACTACTAAAGTGTAGCATACATACTCACCGTGTGTCACAACACGAGAGAGAGCAAATTATAATATATATTTCCATAAACCTTCAAGATACTTTCATTCTGTAACAATATGTTCTCTTCTCAAGTAAAAATATTTAATTTCCAGCTAAACACATATTGCTTACATGCCTGTAACAATATTCATACTAAAAAAACTTTAATCTAATTTCTTCTGCACATGTAAAGCCACGGACTCAGTGCTGCAGTAAATATTATTTACATGGCTCAGTAAAGCAGTTGCTGGTTAGTTCCCCATCTAAAAATTATTTAGTTCACACAACCTCCCAAATGTGCACACAGTATTCAAAGTTGAAATACATACTGAATTGCATGTTATTTATGTGAACTCTACATCAAAATAGAAACATTATACATTGGGCCTGCCATAACCTTGTAACACACATCTCTCCAGCCTCCCCCCCCCCTCACCGAAACATGTTGTGCCTCTTTAATTTCACCTCTTATGGAAAATTGCTCCCTGACTTGTGTTTCCCCCTTGAAAACAACCAGTGGACAGTGTAAATATATAAGGCAGCTGGTAGGAGCCACACTTTCCCATGTAATAAATGAGTGTATGAAATTTTTCTTCTTATTAGATACATTCTTCTGAAGCAGAAATGAGGTATTGGTTCTTGCTAACTTGTCACTACTCAAACAACATTTTCTTATAGTGGCTTTGGATAACAGCTCATGTTTTTATAAGTTGTAATCTTACTTTCTTTCATAAATGTGTATTGAGGACTCCTGGTGTGACATAAAATAAAAGTCTCATTTCATTGACTTTTAGTTTTTTCTTTGCTTTCTACTAAATAACAAGTTCTAAAAAACTTGTCTATTAAGCACTGCTTCATAAAATTCAGTCAAACATTTGCTCCCAACGTAAAGGAACTTGCAGACCACACAGAAGACGTGACAATTTAGTTTCATTTTGGAGCAGAGCAACTGGTGTTGGCAGTAAAAAAATTTATAATTTTGGTGTGGAGCAACCTCACTTACCTTCTATTGTTGTGACAGAAATACTAATAAACATTTAACATCTGTTATATTGAACTTGGTCCAAGCAAGTTTATTTCTACAGTGTCTGCTAGGATGCCATTGTTTATCAATGAACAATATAAACCATATAAAAGTAAACGAGAACAACAGGGCTTAGGAGCATACTTGGCACAACCATTGTAGTGGAAGTGCTTCTGCTGTGATTAACATTGTGTGAATGTTTCTAACTGGATGATAATAAGACCATGGTCAGTACTGGAACCTGCAAGATATTGGTAATTACTTGTACTTGGCGGTCGTTCCCTGAAAGTACCTTATCTTGCTCCTGCCCTTCTGCAATAATATAAAAATGAAATAGAGTGTCTTCCAGTGTAGAGCCTCTTGTAGAATTTTAACATTTTAAGGTAGTTCCTAGAACATGTTTCAGTATTCAGGTTGCAAAAGAAATTTTAGGAGCATCTGTCAATATTTTCAATTGTATAACTGTGTCGAAATGTACATACGTGTTGTTCAACAGTATTCAGTTTGTAAATATTTCAAGAGAGATGCTCTTTTTAATTTATTAAAGGCCACATCAGTAAAGTGGCAATCTATGGGATCAAATTGAGGCAAATGCTCTGAATACTTAAACGTTACTTCCAGTTGGTCAGAGAAATGCTGTTCTGCATGGTACAGTTTTAATGTCGAAACTGATAAGGCCTACAGATGCACTATTGGTTATTTATACTAAACACAAGCCTTACAACAAAATGAATAGCACTGAATGTAAACAAAATTTGAAAGAGGTTTTGTTTTAATAGTTAAGTGCTGGTGCAGAATGCATTGACTTGTTTACTAACAGAGTTTGTAACCTTCGAGTTTTGTATTGTCATCAAAGATGATAATAGCTAATAAAGTTATTGCCAATAACAATGAACATGAAGGAGTTACAAGACAGACTTACATCAATTGGCCAAAATTGAAAACTATAATCAGTTAATGTGAGAACAAGGGGACATAAGTTATTATATCCACTGTGACAACATAATCTGGATCTTAGTGAAACAAACTCAAATGAATACAGATACTATTTAGTTATTCTAGTTCCCCACAACAATGTGCAATTGCCTTTGGCTATGAGTTTTAGCATTATTGCAGCAAGAGAGAATGGATGTAAGCAATTTCAGTGTGTACTACAAGTATTTTGATGAATTTTCATTTTCAACAAGCAGGACATTCTGGTTGTAGTGTTGCTTGCTGTAGGCATACAATTTTAAATGTATTGGACCTAATTATTGTTTCTATTGTAAACATGACTAGTGTTAGTGTTCATATAAAAACAGTAGCACATATTATGTAGCTCTACTTGCTGAAGAGTTACTCAGGTCAGAATATTACAATCTATTTGTAGCCTTATTGGTGAAATTACTGTAGATGTGAGGTTTCATTTAAGTTGTCATTTGGAACAGAAGCGCACAATAAAGTTTTTTGAGACCAGCAGAACTGCTTTTCACCCATGTATGTATGTAGGTAGGTAGTTCTAACAATTTTTCGTCCAGTGAGTCTTCCACCTAGCCTATGGTTTCAACACTATGTAGCAGTGACAGACTGCAGGTAGATGATAGACGACCGCCAAGTGACCATCGGCATACATCGATGTTTCTTAACCTAACTGTTTCTGTAAGTTGATCATAAAATTAACCTTTAAGTAATATTACGCATGTTGAGTAATAAAAATAATCAAGTATATAGTTGAACATTAAATAGTGTTCCATGGAACTGAAGTGCCAAATAATTAAAGAAGTAAAACAAAGACCACTGAATAAGACAGGACACAATGTTTCTTGTAACAAGTGTAGTGCATTGTTACTAAAGACATTTTCAGAGAAAATATATGTAATGTATGGTCACAAATTATAATGCAGTGTTTGTTAATGTTGTAACGTGCCTACGAAACATTTATGGTTGAAATTTACTGTAAAAGATAGATGAATTAAAAAAAATGCTAATGTTCTTCTTAATTTTGTTGGTTCCTTTGTTCCCATTACCTATATGAGAAATATTAACAGTGAGGCTGTTTTGTTTTACTGTACAGCATGGAGTAATTACTTCGTAGCTTACCCCAGAAGTCTCATCACTAAATAATATCAGTTACATGAATATTATAATTGCACGGTTAAAAATGTTGTACTGCATGAAAGACATGGTACTTCTACAGAGTTGCAGTTGTACTACCTTTGAGCTGTGTACATTTTTAAGTTACAGGCGAGTATCGGCTTTATACTGTAAATGTCTTGGTAAGCTTTCCAGTGGAACAACCAGAAATCTGTGTGCAAATTAACGCCATGTAAGCAGTGTAGGTAATGGTGACAGCTCTTTTCATATACAGGGTGTATTAAAACAAAAAAAAAAAAGACTACATACACACAATTTTCGAGTGTTTAGGAGAGAAAAAGAAGCTTTTTTATGTGACTGCCTCTAAATTTCTTTTTTATAGGGGGAGACGAGGTTGGTGTATGAAGCACTGCAGAAGAACTGGTTACCAGTTCAGTTGAACGCACTTGGTTGTTTTGAGCAAGCATATTCCAGTTGCGCCATAATGTAGACAGGCGATATTTTCAGAAATGCCCCTAAACCAATAGTCACACTATCTCTTGAGCAGTACTAACATCAAAACTTTAACGGATCGATATCAGGAACATGGTGCACACCAGTGACATGTAATGAAGTGTATCTCTATGTCCTCTGACCCCACAAATTCCTTGTAAATGTAGTTTTTTTCACACAATGTATACAATTTTTTAGGAGCAGCTTCATTTCTAATGAACCAGCTTTAAACCCAACCAGGCCAGAGAGTAACAACCTCAGGATAAAAGCAAGTAGCTGTACAGGACAGAAGAGTTGGAGCTTGACTAAGGTAAGTCAGAAAGTACCTCTGTCCTTGAATCACATTACCTGTCATGACTAGAGAGAGATAAACAAAACAAAGATAGTTCAACTGTTAAATAACCCTCCTCACCACCCACACACACTGTTTAAACATAGTTTCCATCATAAGCAAAAATTTACATTAAAAGGTGACTGGCACTTCCACTGAAGTTGAAAGTATGAGGAGCTTCCTGAAAGTAAGTACCAAATCATTCTACTGCCACTGCAGCACTTGTGTTGTAGGTTCACACATTTCTCTGGTTCATTGTATTTCCACATTTGACACTGGAGCTGAATTTTGCTGTATTGATATTTGTTAGTGATCATTCAAAGTGCTTAAGTCAACCTCTGAGCCCAGTGACTGTAAAGTGCACTCTGTTATGTTGTGTTTCAACACACAGAACATTAAGCCAGCTGAAATTCATCAACTTGTAGATAGTTATGGTGAGAAAGTAGATGAGACTGTTTGTTCAACTTTCATGGTGAAGCATGTATTGGACAGCCTTCTGTTGTCACTGATGGTATGGGTGAGAAAATGAATTAGAAAATTCATGAAAACTGATGGTTCATAATAAGAATGTATTTCAGAAACTGTTTTGCATGACTCAGTCATAAATTGCTTAAATGTTTGTGAATTGTGTTCCAAAAATGCCTACAAAATTATGTGCCTTGGCAGAGTTTTGACATTTCAGCACTGAATACAGTGATGAGGAAGATGAATTCTTAAATAGAATCGTGACTGGTGCTGAAACTTGGGTTTTTTCATGACACTCCAAAATAAAAACAACAATCTATGGAGTGAAGGAACTCACAGTATGACAATCCTCCTCCTCCCCCCCCCCCCCCCCCCCCCCAAAAAAAAAAAAAAAAAAAAACAGAACGAAGTTGTCAGTGCAAAAAAATCAGGTGAAATGGATTCTAGGACCTACAAGGCATTCTGCTTGTTGAGTTCCTTCTCCGAGCTGAAATCATGAAAGCGGTATGATACTGCAAAACACCGAGAGAACTCCATCACACTATTCAAAACAAAAGGTGTGAAATTCTCAATCGAATCATTATGTTGCTTCATGACATCATGTTTCATTTCTGCTGGTGGCACTGAAAACCTTACTAACAATTCAGTTGGGAACAGTTCGACCACCTGCCAATCAGTGCTGATCTCACATCTTCCGACTACCACTTTTACTTCATCATCAAGCAGGATGAAGGTGCTTCAACACCAATGATGATGTAAGAAAGTGTGATCAGTATTGGAGGTCTTCACTGGTGGTATCTTTCTATGAAGAGGGCATAGAAAAGTTGGCTTACTGCTATGACAAATGTCTGAACAATGGTGGCTGTTATGTAGAAAAAGAGTATTTCTTCAAAAAGCAAATTTTGGTCTGAAGAAATGTTTTCTTGAGTCCTTTTCCCACAATGGTACTTACTTATCTGGCATGCCTTGTATATGTTAATGTCTTTTGGCATACCAATGTGGGTATAAAAGTTGACAGAGAACATCCCACATCCTCTTCTTTACTGCAGTCACATAATAGGGATACACAAAGCCAATATGAACCACCTATTTTCTATTAGCAGCCAAGTTTGACCATGAGGTGTGTTAAGAATGTTGTTGAATCTTCTGGATCATACACAGGGTTATTCAGCTGCCCATGCCATAAAGTTTTATGGAACCTGCAACATTTCAAGAACCACACCCATGATTTTAATCTTCTCTCCTCCCTACATGCACACTGTTAGGCCTACAAAAACAATGAACAGGATCTTTTTGTATGAAAATTAACTACATTAAATATTGTACTAAGTTTTTGTTGGAGACCACAGTTTCTGTGTCATTCAAGAAAAATGCATTTGAATGCCATTTTTGTACTTTTTGTTGAATAATTCAAAAACTATGGCCTCTAGCAAAAATGTATCTTCTCCTCCCTCCCCCCCCCCCCCCCCAAAAAAAAAGACTACATTAAATTTCCCACAAAAAGATCCTAAGATCCTGTTCATTTTTTATGTAGGACTAGTAATTTGCATGCAGTGAGTGAGAGAAATGAAAATCTTGCCCATGACATTTGTAGGCATTGCAAGTTGCATAAAACTCATAGGTAGGGGTAGTTTAATCATCCTCTACAGGTGTTTCATGCCAAAAGAACTAATATAGGATTTCTCTGGCTTCATAAACAGCTCAAGAAACATTTTACACCACATTAATGTATAGTGTTTGCAGTTTTCTTTATCAGAAAATCCTTTCTCATTGCTTTCCTGACCACAGAAAATTCCTACATATAGCCAACTGTTTTTGTTGTGGTCTTCAGTCCAAAGACTGGTTTGATGCAACTCTCTATGATAGTCTGGCATATGCAAGCCTACATCCATTTGAACCGGCTTACTGTATCACCCCTTGCTCCCCCTCAACAGTTTCTCCTCCCCAATACCAAATTGACGATTCCTTTATGCATCAGGGTATGTCTTATCAACCAGTTCTTTCTTTTAGTCAAGTCATGCTGAAAATTTCTTTTCTCCTCAATTTCATTCAGTACCATCTCCTTAGTAATTTGATCTGCAACTACAAATTATTCCATAAGCTACCTCTAGGTGCCACACAGAGGGTATCTAGTACCAGTCCTAGTCATCCATCCACTTATTGACCACCTCTGTAACTTAGTGTTCACTGCTGCTGCCTATCATGGGGAGGACACAGGTTTAGATCCCCGGTACTGCCAGGGATTTTTCCTGGGTGGGAAGATTGGAACGGTGTCCATTCACCCTTGTGATGCCAGCTGAGAAGCTACTCGAGCAAGCAGGGCTTGGGGTCAAGAAAACTGACCAGGCAGGATAGTGGTGTGCTGGACGTCATTGGCAGAGGATGACACGGTGGTCGGCCAGTACCAATGGACAGAGTTTACCTTTATGTTTCATCCATGTAATCATCAAAATTTCTTTCTAGAAACACATTTCAAAAGATACTATCCTTTTCTAGATTGAACTGCTTGTTGTTCACATCTTCTTTTGGAGCAAGGCTACACCTCCAGAAAAGACCCCTTACCATTTAAATTTACATCCTCTCTTTCAGATATTCTTTCCATCAGACAGTCCAGCCTGCATTTTATATCCTCTCTGTGTCAGCCATCATCAATAATTTTGTTACCCAAATAACAAAACACTTCTATTATCTTCAATGTCTCATTTCCAAATCTACGAGGTTTTGTCCAGAAAATATGTATAAAAGTTAAATAATAAATTTATTTTACAATTATTCAGGTATTACAATACGGTCTCCTTCAAAATACTCGCCCCGAGATGTTATACACTTCTGCCAATGCCATTTCCACTGTTGATAACATTGCTGAAAGTCTTCAGTTGCCGTGTCATTTCCGCCTTGACAGCTTCCACATCTCCCAAGTGCCGCCCCCGAAGCACCATTTTGCATTTTGGGAACATGAAGAAGTCACACGGGGCCGAATCAGGTGAAAAAGGCGTGTGGTCTGTCATGGTTATTGAGCTTTGGGCCAAACCCTTGGGCACAATGAGCAACATGTGAGCAGGGGCGCATTGTCGTGATGAAGGATCCATCTACCCCCTTTTGCCAACTCCGGTCAAACTCGGGCCACATGAGCTCTGAGACGTGTCAGAACTTCAACGTAAAAATTTCTGTTCACTCTCTGGCTGGGAGGGACATTGCTCCTAGAATCAAAGAAAACAATCAACACTGTCTTCACATCGGACCTTGATTTTCACGACTTTTTTTGTTCTCGGTTCTCCTGCTGGTTTCCATTCCTTGCTTTGAGATTTGAGTTCCACATCGAATCTGTAAAACCAGGACTCGTCTCCAGTGATGACTCAGTCCCCTCGTTCCTCTACTTCCAACCAATCCTCACAGCACTCAACCCTCTTTGCTTTCTGTTCTGGCGTCAAGAGCTTCGGTACGATTTTTGCACACCATTTCTTCATTTCAAGTTTTTGTATCAGGATTTCGTGAACGATTGTTTTGGGGATTGACAGCTCGTCAGCAATCATTCTGACTGTCAATCTACAGTCTTTCAGAACACAAGCCCGAATTCATTCCGATGCAAATGTTGAACTCGATGTCGATGGGCGTGAGTCATCGTTCACTTCTTCTTGGCCATCCCGGAATCTTTTTAACCACTTGTTCACGGTTGGTTCCCTCAGAGAATTGTCTCCGTAAACCTGTTTCAAACCCTCAAAAATCTCATGGCTATTCTTGCCTACCTTTACAAGAAACTTGATGTTGACGCGCTATTCCTCAATCAGGAGAGCTCCATGCCGATGGCAGGTGAAAAAGGGTAACTGTCAACAAGCTGCCACACACTCCCACCTTCATGCAGAGTGCTCTGACTCAAACTGAGCGTTGATGGGATTGATTACAGCAGTAGTCCCACCCGGCGGTGACTGCAACCTGTAACATAAAGACATTATTCAACTTTTTGTGTAATGGACAATCAAAAAGTTCCCATTCAAGGTTGTTGCCACAGAGTAAAAGCAACATAGCATGACTCCAGTGTGGTTACAGCAGCACTGACATGTAAGCAATGTGTGGCATTTGTGCTTTTCTGAAGTGCATGTACAAATTTGAGCTACGGCAGCGTTATTACCAAATACGTCCAAACAGAATCACATACTGTTGTTCTTTTCTCAGCTGCTGGAGGCCAAACACTGGTAGACATCCATCATAGATTGAACAATGTGTATGAAGCAGCACATCTGTTGCAAACCACCACCATGCACTGGTGCATCAAGTTGGATAATACACATCCCCATATTGCAGACACCAGCTAAAGTGGGAGACACTCGAGTAGCCACCCTACAGTCCTGATCTCTCTACCTGTGTGGTTATCATGCCTTTGGTCCCTTAGAAAGGCCTTGAAGGATCAATGACTCCTGTTGGAAGAGGGTGTGCAGCAAGCAGTGATGGACTTCTTGACAAAGCAGGACACAGTGTTCTACAAATGGGCATCTTCAACCTAGTGCACTGGTAGGATGAGTGCCTCAGTTCTCATCATAATTTTGCCCAATTGGCATATGAGGAGTGGCTCAACAGTTTCTAGCCCCAGATAGTTACTGTAATGTCTCACGCAAACACAACCACCTACTTTTATGGTGACCCTTTATGGGTATGCAAGTCAAATGTCGCAGCTCCAGCTTCATTAGTGTAGCCACTAAGATGCATTGTATACTGTGGTGTAAGCAAAGTGGTGAATATTGGGAGAATCAAGGACTGTGTAGTGGTTGAATACCTTCATTTGAAGGGAATGATGTCCAAGGAAATTGTGGAGGACACGCAGAATACACTTGCGGACAGTGTTCCGTCTTGTGCAACAGTGAGAAACTGGGCGTCTGACTTCAAACACAGAAGAATGAGTGCAAGAGAAGCACCAAGGAATGGAAAGCCTGCCACTGATGAAACAGTGACTACAATTCACGATACAGTTTTGCAGGATCATTGAACCACATTTAGAATCTCCCACAGGTGTGCTCATGACACTGTTGTGGATATTTTGGGAATACTGAAAGTTTCATCTCGGTGGGTCCACAAAGACTCGAGTGCAGATGAGATACAGGAACACGTGCAGTGTTGTGAAGAAATGATCTGCCAATTTGAAGTGAATGAAGATGGCTTTCTTGCAAGGTATGTCACAATGGACAAAATGTGGGATCACCACTTTGATCCTGAGACAGTCACAGAGAGTCACAGCAATGAAGACATCCTATACATACACAAAAAATAAAAACAATCCACTTGCAAAAATCAGCTGGTACGGTGACAGCTTTGGTCTCCTGTGGTGCAAAAGGGGTAATTATGGTGGATTACTTGCTAAAGGTTGCAACTATCAATGCTTTATACTGTTGCATCTTCCTGTGCCATTTGAGAGAAGAGATAAGGAAAACAAGGTGTGGAAAATTGGTTCACTGAACTCTTTAGCATCAGGACAATGCAACGGTGCACAAAGACCTCGCAACATTGGAAACTCTGCACGACTGTGGGTTCGAATTCTCAGATCACCTGCCATATTCTCCAGATCTGACTGTGTCAGACTTTTTCCTTTTCCCAAACCTAAAAAAAACACCTCAAAGGATGATGATGCAGTGACTGATGCTTTATTGGACTAGAAATCAAAGACCTTTTATTTGAATGGTTTGCAGAAGTTATCTGAGCATGCCTTAAAGTGTATTAGTGTACACAGGTATTATATAGACAAATGAATTGATATTATGAAATGTCTGTCATTCTTTATTTGTTAGGGTAAAAGCTTTTCGACCCCTGCTTGTACAGCTTTCACATGGTAACCTTTTGAACATCCCTTGTAATTCCCTCTGCGTCTCCTGATTCAACTTGACTACATTCCATTATCCTTGTCTTATGTGCATCTTAGAACTGCTCTTTAACACACTATCCATTCCATTGTCTGCCTCCTTAGCTGTACCCTTCAACTAACTGCCATTTGGCGGACGTGGGTTCGATTGCTGGTACTGCCAGTGATTTTTTTTTCCTTGGTGGGGGGTGACTGGTACAGAATGCAGTCAGTTTTGTGAGGAGCTTCTTGACCGATTAGTAGTGGTTCCACAGTCAAAAAAATCCCAGGAGAGAGGTGTGCTGACCAGCTGCCCCTCCATGCTGCATCACATTACACCACTGGCAGGGGGCAACATGTTGGTTGGTGGAATTTTACCATTTTTAAAACAACCAACGGAAATTCCAGGTAGAAATTTCTACAATGTATGATTTTTATCCCTTCCAAGTCCTTTCCTGCCTCTGATATCATCAGCTAATATCAAGAGCTTTATTTCCTGTGTCTTGTAAGAGTCCTGTTACTCACTCCCAACAACAAGAAATTATTGAAATTATGTAATTAAAGCTGTAACATTTCTTTGTCAGAACTTTAACGTTGGGATATGACACTGCAGGATAGAGTTCCAATGACATTTGTTGCATAACCTAGAAAACAGTATCAACAATCATTGACATGATTTGAAGTATTTTGTGGCTCAGCTCACCATCCAAATATATTTAGCAGTACAATTCATTGTGGGCTCTAGGTCGAATAGTTTCAGTTAATATCTTGACTGGCAGATGAAAGAACATTCTAGTTTTTGCTAAGCCCAATTCTCCAAATGTAATCAACAATTAACACCACATTTTTAAAGCTTTGGAAACTGGCTAAAGAGAGTCACTTTTAAATGGACACTGATTTCAGAGTTGCAGAATTATAAAAACAAATTACAGTTCATGATATACACTGAGTTCACATTACTCAGTCCAACAGATAAAACTGCACTTGGTTCCATGTGACATCAGGTCCAAGACTTGGTCCAACACAACTATTCTCATTCAGTAACCTCACTAAAACTATTGAGAAAGTTGACAAAGATAACACAACTCAACTCACTGGTGCAAAGCATCAAAGGCACATTTTTACAATATTAACTTCAGTAACTGTTCTGGTGTTTATGAAAAATTATAACAGTTTCTATTTGATAGAGAAGTGCCATGAGGCATTTTCATAACCAAATAATTCCAAAATGTCAAACACATGCCATTTTACAGTTGAAAAAAATGAAATTTGAGAATATTAATTATATTATAAACATCAAAGAAAAAGAAAGAAATCACAAACAAAATATCAATCCTAAAGGCTTCCATTTTTGAACAGCAGATTTGCAATTATTGGAAAAACATAGCTGAAAAATGAATGGAATCAGATACTTTGTGAACCAGAATATTTATCATAATCTTCTATTGAACAGAGGTCTCTGTGAGACAGATTGATTAAAATCTTCAACTGTGAGCACTGTGTTGTCTGTAAACATGCTCTGTAGGATCATTTGAGGCTTATCCACATTGTCAGTATATGGCAGCATGGTAAGTTGCCTGTCAATTTGTCATACACCACAGTGACACCATTCAAACAGAGAACCACTACTGTGAGACAAACCATCTTCCAGTGGTAGCCTGGAGTCAACAACCTGATTACAGCATAAAAGTTGTGGCTCATAGGCACCCGCAAGAAAATGCAAAAGAGCTGTGCACTGCCCATTTAGAAGGCAGCTGTATTAGTACAGACCAGTCACCAAGCTTTTTCTGAACTAAATTGGGATATTTTTTAAAAACCAAGACTAAACACACACAGGCTACAATTCAAAATAACAAACCACTGTTTTTCACCTTATTGAGATTTTTGCTCACTTTTCAATCTCCTTCATAGACTCTTCTCTTCTTCCTAGTCAAGAAAGCAACAAAACTGGAGACATTTAAATCACTAAACCATCTTCATTATTATTTCAGCCTCTAATGTTGCTGCTGGGAAAAGGTTCCTCTTAGCTCAACAAGTGTTCATCATCAGGCTGAAAACACATCTGAAGCAAAACGGAAAAGTTTGAAGAAGTTGTCATAGTTTTCATAACAATGAAAAACATTCCTTCCACTAATCAGATTTCAGCTTAAAAAGTTCTTCTCTTCTTCCTTGACAAAGTTCTTTAACTGCACACATTCTTCAAACATCAAATCCCCATCTACAAGAAATCACTTCTACAAATTCTGAAAATCAGCTCTGTTTCACTGTCAGGGAAAATGGTTTGAAAGTCCTGTAGACACTTTCTTCAAAGTCAAATCATTTTACAACATAGTTTATACTGTGCTGCAAGTAAACTGCCATTTGGTTGCGGTTTGCCTACTTTGTTTCTTTGTTGTCCTCGGTGTCGACATACTGGCTGAAAACATAGGGGGTGGACATGCAGTACTGTCTACTGTAAATGATGTAGCCGACAGATGCACAGTTGCATTTCACAGTCTTTTACTTTCACTTTTCACAGCCTCCCAATAATACACGGTTATATAAGGCCAGTGCAGAACTTCCCATAAGCCTCATTACTAGTTTCCAGGCAAACAACCACATACTGCTACAATAGTTTACTGTTGAACATCTACAAGCAATAAAAACATAACCAAATAATTCACATTTCTTTCGGAATAATCAGGTACTTATGGAACAGACACTGTCATTGCTTTAACACATGGCCTGTTCATGTACCACTTACATCACTGTTAAGGTGATGCATCGTGGTTGTTCTAACCAACACAGCTTCCTCGTCTGAAACTTGGCCATGGACTGACTGTCTCACGACCCTTATATCACCACGATAATAGCTACCGAAACTACACATTGCTCAAAGTTAAATTTACAGAAATTGCGATAAAAATTTAATTTACTCGGTTAACTGAATGCATTTAAAATTCCGTCTTTTTAAGTTTCTTTTACTACAAGAGTTAGGCCGAATTATTTCTTTTAATCATGAAATTCACATACATAGTTTAGCAAGCAATACTTTTGTCATATCCGTTAATTACCTTAGAATTAATTAAGGGCTGGCTTTTCTGACATGTTTCCAACTAGAGCCAAATAGATACTTTACAAATACTAGCATTTCATATTCCAAATGTTTGCAATTATTGCAAGATTTACATTTGTTTATAAGTCAGCAATAGAATTATAGAATTCAAGTTACATAAAAATGACTGATTTTGCCCTATAATAAAAGGTACTAACTAGGAATACGCAATATAAATTAGAAAATCAATTACATACACAAAATTCAACCTGCTGTTAAATTCTTTAAAACTAAGGGCCAACCTTTCTCTTTTATGAAAATACAGATTATATTCACATATGTTAATAGTAATTAGTTGAAAGTGAAAAAATGAATTTTAAGGAGGCATATGGCAAAACAAGGGGGAAGTAATAATTATCCCAGCTTCCTTAGTTACAACTTCTCTTTTGATACGATCATCATTTATTGGCATCAAGACGACTAAGGCTGCCGCAGGGGAAGGAAACTGCACAACCCTTTTCAATTTTTTCACCAGAGAATTACAAAGCACTATCGCGATTGACCTCTGATGCACTACTCGAAAACAATGGCTATTGAGTCAAGTATGGCAACTTAGCGCTCTTAATAAAAGGAGAAGTTTAAAGTCAGTAACTCTTACAAGACTGCCCCTCTTTGAAATCAGTAATGAACAAATTGATGTGAAGACCACAACATTATATAAAATGTTGTCCATTTTTATGTAACCAGGATTGTTATCTATCCCAACAAAGTACAATTGGGAGTTGGGTTTACAACCAGATATTTGGGATATCAGGCAACTATGGTCAAGACAGAATCCAAGACTCCACATTATCAATGTGGCCTCCATTACATATGACGCTAACATCCCTCCCCCAAAGCACTGGTCTGTGGAGATGGGTACCAGAAAACACAGAATGGGTGCTCAATCAGTGGGGTAGGATTCCATTAACCGATGCATCCAAGAGTAACCTGACATCTGATGATTGTCAAAGAAAGGTGTGGAAGCAGCAGGAAACTATGAGACTTCAGAAAGAAAGTTACCCGTTACTATGACACACTGAGTAACTTTTACTGTATGCTGCAATACAATTCAAAGTGATGCAGATATTTCTTTTCACTACAGTCACCAAGATCTGTAAACAACAATCGTAACATCCCACCAACTGTTCAGTTTCTTGACAATATAAATCTGCCCCTCAGTCATAGAACAATTTGAGGACTGCTGTGTGAATTTCCTCTTTGATGGAAAATCTCTTTCCTGCCAGATATCCAACCAGCTTGCTAGAAAGACTGAATGGTCTTCATCAAATTGTTGGCACTGTTTCACTACGACTGGATGCTACATTGCATTGCACCTCATTTGGGCCATACACTGCCAGAATTTCATGGCGAATTTGTGTGCAATTTAGATGTTTTGCCAACAATGTTCCTTGTACTTCAACTTTGGAGTGCCATTTCACTCCCACAATGTGATGAACCTGTTGTCCATACTGCAGCAGAATTGTCTCTGCAGGAAATCGGGAACATGCACACTCTTCCAACAGTGCGCCGTACCTGTTGCGTAATGGTCTTAGCATGAGATGATGTGTAACTTAATTTCAGAAGTCCCTATACCTCAAGTATGTCTCTTGAATGAATCAATAACCATCCAGGACCATGTCTTCAGCAATTCTTTTGGATCAGTGCTCATTGTGTAGAAGCAGAAGAAGATACACACATGAATGCGAGTCAGGAGGCAACGGTTCAAATGTGTGTCCAACCTTTGCTCAAGTTAAAGAAATTATTCCTTCCCTCTGCAACAGAAAATTCTCTGGAATTAAGCAATGCTAACCTGCATTTTGTTCTGTAAGTAGTGCAACACTCTTTAATAATTCTCCTGATACTGTGTTACTATCACATTTTTACTGTTAAACGATGTTTGCTGATCTCACTTGGTGATGGGGTGGTAGGGTCAACCAATATCCCTCTGGAAATTTATTCAGTGAGATAATCACAAGCCTATTGGGTCCCAGGTAGGGAGATTGGGGCCCACCCAAACAGAACCCTGCTTGCCTCAGTACAGCATATTCCATAGCAGTTACTCAGTAATGATTGTTTCACTTGAATAACCAATCCCCTCAACGCTTATTGACAAATGGTGCATCTTCAAAATTATTGTTTCTCCTACAATTTTCACAGTTCAGCCGATAAATTCAAAATCCCATCCACTATGACGTACAATGTTCCATTACTGTGTCATTGTATGGTAGGCAAAAGCATGTCCAGAGCTTCGAGTAGCAATGGACTGTTCCCCAGCTCATGAAATCCGTGTTTGACAAATGTGCACCCAGTCAATGAGACTGATTTCATGAAGACATTCAGCATTTGTCATGACCCAAAAATCAAAAGTGGCATAAAGAATAATGATGGTGCTGCACGCATTTAACATGCACCCTGCCCCCCACCAAGTGTTTTCTGGAAGTTGAGGAAGACAATTGTAACCTGAGAGCTATTATCGTCTGCTTTTCTGGGGTTCTCATTGCACAGCGTTAGTTCATGCTGACTATTTACTGAACTTTGTTGTTTTTTGTTTCAGTCTTAATATTCAACAAAATTTTATATGTGTGACCCAGCCACATATGAGGAGCTTACATGCAAAGGCAAACTTGTCTGGAATTTAAAATAAATGAGACAACAAACAGGATAAGCAGAACCTAAATAATCATACAATGTAAGTGAAATCAAACATTTGCCAAGATACAAGCCTATGAAAATACATGTGTGTCCACATACACATTTTGTGTGAAGGATAACTAATCCATTAGATCCAGTCGAGTGATTTCCATTCCAATGATACTGTTGTTCTCATGCAGAGCAACAGTTTGTGCTCCCTCATAATATGTTGCATAGTACTAATAATTATTATTACAAGGACACAGTTACTTATCCACTGACTGCATTTTTGATAGAATAGGAAAACTTCTCAGAAAAAGGCCAACAATTGTAACAAAAGAGGAATACAACGAGATCTACAATCAGTGACTGAGCTAAGAAACCTTGCTGACTGATATGAAATCCCTATCTAAGGGCCTTCAAGATCTACATTACATATGTGAAATAAAATGTATTTCCATACACAAGTACAAAGCTATGGGAAACACTCGTACTGATGTTAAGGCAACTGCGTTCTAGAAGTCCCAGCTAGATGTAAAAGAGCAGATGACCAATTAGAAAACCCTTTCCTTGGACAAAAGCCAAAGTACTTTTCAGCCATCCAGTCTAAGATAACAGGAAAAAAGATGTTGATGGTTTACAGTAAACTATTTTTTAAGAAAACTGGAGAAATCACTAGGACTTAAGTTGGAACTCAAACATCACTGATGATATTTCCATGTTGCTTGTGATTGTTAAGAAAATTATTCTGGTTTCCATGTAACACTTATGTCAAAGAATATTTCTAAAGATAGTTAGTGCCACAGTTACATAATTTTATTCTGGTATGGTGATCTGAAACATTTAAAATAATTGTGAAGTAACAATAAAACCTGAAATTTGAATAAAAGAGTGAAAACTGATATTAGTGCTACAGTGGCCAATTTACAATTTTGTTCTATGATATCACATACTACACTATAAAAATATGTGAAATGATATGGTATAACAAGCATTATCCAGTAAGAGGTAAGTTATTTTGAAAGAAAACAGAAGATTTTTGCTTTTGAAAATCACTCATGGTTCATGTAATGAGAACTTGTCCATATTTAAATGTACTTTTTAAAGGAATATTTTTATTGTAGATTTGATTTACAGATATGAACTGCCTTTTGGCCTAAAAGTAAAAGGCATTCACACTGCAATATGCTATTTTCATTCTTATGTATGCCCAAAATAAGTTTCATGTTGACTGTGAAAAATGGCATTTAGTAGATATGTTCATTTTTGGATGTAGCCTTCTCATTATTTGCTTGGGCCTTTGTTCCACTTCAACATGGGGTCGACCCTGATACTATTGAGCTGGAAATGTTGGTGTCAGAGGGTTGCCAGATGCCCTTCCTGTCGCCATCACGTACCCCCCAGAACAGAAGTAATGTACGCTAGCTGTCTGCGTCTAGTGTAAGCCATAAACTAGTGCAAATGTTTTTCAAATGTCTGCAAGTTGTGTAACTGAGGTGGTACATGGGGACCAGCCCAGTATTTACCTTGTGGGATGTGGAAAATTGCCTAAAAACCACATCCAGACTTGCCGGCACACCGACCCTCATTGTTAACCTGCTGGGTTGATTCAGTCTGGGGCCACCACACCTACACAAGTCCAGGAAGCAGCGCATCAGTGCTCGTGGCTAACCTGTTGGTTCGTTCTCAGAAATTCATCTATGGAATAGCACTTGTCAACTTTTATTATCAGCCAGCACCTTGTTAATTAAAGGGAGGTGGTCAAGTATTTTTATGGCTGCATGCTATGCTTCTTACTGTGCTACAACAAGTCCTGATCCTTTACAACAAACTTCATAAGAGTGTATGTGTTGTGAGGCTACCTAATTTCTTTATCTATGTGAAGTTTCAGGATAGGCACTGTGCATTTGTGTGTGTGTGTGTGTGTGTGTGTGTGTGTGTGTGTGTGTGTGTGTGTGTGTGTGTGTGTGTGTGTGTGTGTGTGTGTGTGTGTGTGTGTGTGTGTGTAGGGGGAGGGGTGGGGGGCACAGGCCCACATTCTCCATATGACATCAATGAAAGAAGGAAGTTAAATTTTCTAATGCTGTCATTGCCGCTTATTGCAATCACATTTAGAGCAAATGTTGCTGCACTCAGTTGTTTGAAAAGTTCCTTAATATGTGATTTATAATTCAGGTTCTCATCACTATGTACCCCCAGATGTTTTTAACAATCAGTTTGCACATATTTATTTTCCATCATGCTTCATTACTAGTGATGATTTGTCTTTACTTGTACAAAACCGAATAAGATGCCTTTTCTTTGTAAATGAAGTGCTAGACCGTTTACTGAGAACCAATGAATGACACTTTCGAGTATTTCATTTATTGCTCCATCCTTTATCGGCAAAGTTTCTGGCAATTACACTTCATCAAATTCTTGTTGATAACTAGAGAAGACAAATCTGGTCTACAAAGAGTGTCACAAATGTTAACTGTGCTCTTTAATGCTTCAACAGATTGTTATCCGTAATATAGGCCTGCAGTTATGTGCATCTGCCTTGCAACCATTCCAGAAAATGGGAATGGTGTGCCCTTTGCAGTCACATGGAATGACTTGTTGCTCCAATAAACTGCCACAAGAAGAGGGGTCAGTTCTCACATGAAATTTACACGGAATTGATATCTCATGTTAGTTTCAGTTACCTTACATCTGACGAGTGATTATAGTTGATATTTCCATTTGATGTATATGAAGTGACAAAAGAAAATTGGTAGCAGGGCTGGGATTCAGACCCGAGTCTCCTCTCGGTATTCCCTCGAAACTCTAACAGCACTGCAGGGCATCTCAGATTAGATTATTTATTTATTCCATAGACCCACAAAAGAGGGGATCCTCCTGGGTGTGGAACATGTCCAACAGTATTGGAATAGTACCTCAGAATCAAATGAAACAGGAGATCCTACCTGAATCCCAGGTATAGCTGCTTTAATTAAATGAAACTATATGGTTCCACCTCCCCCCCCCATGAACCATGGACCTTGCCGTTAGTGGGGAGGCTTGCGTGCCACGGCCATACAGTAGGTGCTACCACAACAGAGGGGTATCTGTTGAGAGGCCAGACAAATGTGTGGTTCCTGAAGAGGGGCAGCAGCCTTTTCAGTAGTTGCAGGAGCAAGTCTGGATGATTGACTGACCCGGCCTTGCAACATTAACCAAAATGGCCTTGCTGTGCGGGAACTGCGAACAGCTGAAAGCAAGGGGAAACTACAGGCGTAATTTTTCCTCAGGGCATGCAGCTTTACTGTATGGTTAAATGATGATGGCATCCTCTAGGTTAAAATATTCCTGGTGGTAAAATAGTCCCACATGTGGATCTCCAGGCGGGGACTATTCAAGAGGTCGTCGTTATCAGGTGAAAGAAAACTGGCACTCTACGGATCGGAGCGTGGAGTGTCAGATCCCTTAATCGGGCAGGTACGTTAGAAAATTTAAAAAGAGAAATGGATAGGTTAAAGTTAGATATAGTGGGAATTAGTGAAATTTGGTGGCAGGAGGAACAAGACTTTTGGTCAGGTGAATACAGGGCTATAAATACAAAATGAAAAAGGGTAATGCAGGAGTAGGTTTAATAATGAATAAAAAAATAGGAGTGCCGGTAAGCTACTACAAACAGCATAGTGAATGCATTATTGAGGTCAAGATAGACACGAAGCCGACACCTACTACAGTAGTACAAGCTTACATGCCAACTAGCTCTGCAGATGATGAAATGTATGATGAGATAAAAGAAATTATTCAGGTAGTGAAGGAGACAAAAATTTAATAGTCATGGGTGACTGGAATTCGGTAGTAGGAAAAGGGAGAGAAGGAAATCTAGTAGGTGACAATGGATTGGGGGTAAGGAATGAAAGAAGCAGACGTCTGGTAGAATTTTGCACAGAGCACAATTTAATCATAGCTAACACTTGGTTCAAGAATCGTAAAAGAAGGTTGTATACATGGAAGAAGCCTGGAGATACTAGAAGGTATCAGATAGATTATATAATGATAAGACAGAGATTTAGGAACCAGGTTTTAAATTGTAAGACATTTCAGGGAGCAGATGTGGACTCTGATCACAATCTATTGGTTACAAACTGAAGAACCCGCAAAAAGGTGGGAATTTAAGGAGATGGGACCTGGATAAACTGATGAAACCAGAGGTTGTACAGAGTTTCAGGGAGAGCATAAGGAAACAATCGTCACAAATGGGGAAAGAAATACAGTAGAAGAAGAATGGGTAGCTTCGAGGGATGAAGTACTGAAGGCAGCACAGGATCAAGTAGGCAAAAAAAAAAAAAAAAAAAAAAAAAAAAAAAACGAGGGCTAGTAGAAATCTTTGGATAACAGAAGAAATATTGAACTTAATTGATGAAAGGAGAAAATATAAATATGCAGTAAATGAAGCACGCAAAAAGGAATACAAAGGTCTCAAAAATGTGATTGACAGGAAGTGCAAGATGGCTAAGCAGGGATGGCTAGAGGACAAATGTAAGGATGTAGAGGTGCATATCACTAGGTGTAAGATAGATACTGCCTACAGGAAAATTAAAGAGACCTTTGGAGAAAAGAGAGCCACTTGTATGAATATCAAGAGCTCAGATGGAAACCCAGTTCTAAGCAAAGAAGGGAAAGCAGAAAGGTGGAAGGAGTACATAGAGGGTGATGTACTTGAGGACAATATAATGGAAATGGAAGAGGATGTAGATGAAGATGAAATGGGAGATATGATTCTGCATGAAGAGTTTGACAGAGCACTGAAAGACCTGAGTCGAAACAAGGCCCCGGAAGTAGACAACATTACATTAGAACTACTGACGGCCTTGGGAGAGCCAGATATATGAGACAGACGAAATTCCCTCAGACTTCAAGAGAAATATAATAATTCCAATCCCAAAGAAAGCAGTTTTTGACAGATGTGACAATTACCGAACTATCAGTTTAATAATCCACAGCTGCAAAATACTAACGCGAATTCTTTACAGACAAATGGAAAAACTAGTAGAAGCTGACCGTGGGGAAGATCAGTTTGGATTCCGTGGAAATATTGGAACATGTGAGGCAATACTGACCCTACAACTTATCTAAGAAGAAAGATTAAGGAAAGGTAAACCTACGTTTCTAGCATTTGTAGACTTAGAGAAAGCTTTTGACAATGTTGACTGGAATCCTCTCTTTCAAATTCTGAAGGTGGCAGGGGTAAAATACAGAGAGCGAAAGGCTATTTACAATTTGTACAGAAACCAGATGGCAGTTATAAGAGTTGAGGGACATGAAAGGGAAGCAGTGGTTGGGAAGGCAGTGAGACAGGGTTGTAGCCTCTCTTTGATGTTGTTCAATCTGTATATTGAGCAAGCAGTAAAGGAAACAAAAGAAAAATTCGGAGTAGGTATTAAAATTCATGGAGAAGAAATAAAAACTTTGAGGTTCGCCGATGACATTGTAATTCTGTCAGAGACAGCAAAGGACTTGGAAGAGCAGTTGAACAGAATGGACAGTGTCTTGAAAGGAGGATATAAGATGAACACCAACAAAAGCAAAATGAGGATAATGGAATGTAGTTGAATTAAGTCTGGTGATGCTGAGGGAATTAGATTAGGAAATGAGACACTATTTGGGGAGCAGAATAACTGATGAAGGTCGAAGTAGAGAGGATATAAAATGTAGACTGGCAATGGCAAGGAAAGCGTTTCTGAAGAAGAGAAATTTGTTAACATCGCATATAGATTTAAGTGTCAGGAAGTCTTCTCTGAAAGTATTTTTATGGAGTGTAGCCTTGTGTGGAAGTGAAACATGGATGATAAATAGTTTGGACAAGAAGAGAATAGAAGCTTTTGAAATGTGGTGCTACAGAAGAATGCTGTAGAAATAGATGAGTAGATCACATAACTAATGAGGAGGTATTGAATAGAATTGAGGAGTTTATGGCACAACTTGACAAGAAGAAGGGACCGGTTGGTAGGACACGTATTTTCAGTCACAGCTATTGATTTGTGTTAAAAACAGGGATTTAATTTTGAGTATTCTATCACAAACCTGTTCCAATAGTAAAACAAGTAGAAACATGCTAAAAATAAGCTCATCTGCTATGTATCCAAATCATTGTTAACCCAGAGAGGTGCTGGTGAGTATCCACAACACTGATGGCATTTACTTAAGAGGATTCCATTTAAATAGGTCTCATTTCTCCTGCTGCCGTTGTACACTGTGTGCATCTAGTAGTGGGTTTGTATACTTGATCAAGTTCATGCCGTATTACCTCCTAATAATATGGAAGGAGGAGGAGGTCGGAATTGAAAAAAGTGCTGTAATTGTAGCTCTGCATCACAAAGGCTATTCTAGCAAGGCAATAGTAACGAAATTTGGCTTAACCAAGCCTACAGTGGTGTATACATTGTTCCAGTTCAAGCAGTCTGGTGCCAGCACAAGTGTTTGACAATCTGGAAGACCCTGAGTAACATCGTAAAGCGAAGATTAGTTCATATGTGTACAGAGTAAATGTGAGGACTCTTCCTGCACCTGAAATTAACAACAAAGTAAACAATATGTGAGAAGCTCCAACCTTTGTCTCAGCAGAGCAATGCCATTTACGTGACCATGACTTAAATGGATGGAGAGAAAGAATTTGAACTGATTGCAATGGGCACAGCAACGTAAAACCTGGAGAGTGCAGCAATGGTCCAAGGTGGTGTTCGTGGATGAATCAAGTTTTAAATTTGGAAGCCTTCACTGAATGTTTGCACATTGACTTCATGGAGAACATATGAAGTCAGTATGTAATGCCAATGACAAAGAGTGGTGGAAGTTTGGTCACTGTGTGGGGATGTTTTGTGGGTGATAGAATCAGTTTTGTAGTGAGAATTAATGGAACATTGAAGAAGGAAGGATATGACAATATACTGATCAACAATTCAGTTAAATCTGCCAAGAGACATATTAGTTGTGGGTTTTTCTGCAGCAAGACAATGCTCCCAGACAGACTTCTAAATTGTGCCGACAGTAAGTCAATAGAGGAGAGAAATTTGGGAAACTGAAGAATACGGTCTGGTGAAGTCAGCCACCTCACTTAAATCCCATCAAATACTTATGGGATTAACTTGAGGGAGGAAGGAAGGAGATTAGTGTTTAATGTCCCATTGACAATGAAGTTATTAGAGACGGAGCACAAGCTCGGATTAGGGAAGGATGGGGAGGGAAGTCAACTGTGCCCTTTCACAGGAACCATCATGGCATTTGCCTGAAGCGATTTACGGAAATCACAGAAAATCTAAATCAAGATGGCTGGACACGGGTTTGAACCGTTGTCCTCCAGAATGCGAGTCCAGTGTGCTAACCACTGCACCACCTCACGCACTGGGATGAACACGGCAGAGAGATCAGAGAACTGAGATCATCTAATGTTGAAAATCTATGGATTACAGATGTATTGGACTGTAATCGCTGCAAAATTATTATCTCAGTAATGCCAACAGTCTGTGCAGCTGTTCTTAGCACAAAGGGTACTTGATGACAGAGAGAGAAAATATTTGTCTTGTTAGCCTATTTAGTTTGAAGAGTGTGGTTGTCAATTAAAATAAAGTGTACAGCTTTTTTCATATGTGATCGAATACTTTTGACCTGTAGTATATACTTAGTAACAACAATAAACAGAAAATAAGCAAATATTGAGATCCTTGTCAAGGAAGGTGATTTATTTACTAAAATAGACTGGTTACAATGAAATGCGTACCATGTACTCTGCTGAAAAAGGAAACTACAACACCCTCAAAGAAATGGTAATTTTCTGTCACATCATTGTAATTCAGGTCAAATGAAACACGTGTCACAGTGAAAGGTGTCCTGTCACATCACTACAATGCAGGTGTATATTGTCATACACATAGATGATCATAAATGTGCCAAATGGCATCCTGTGATACATTGCCCCAAAGCATCTTGGGCTGTTTGTTGCAACGTGGCAATGGTCCTTGAAAGCTCTGGAGAAAAAGTATGTTCCCAGACAGACAGAACCTACTCTCAGCAATGACAACAGAGCACCTCTTCATATTCCATTTGACCCCTTCACGACACCCGCGTCAGTGGTAATCTGGCCAGATGATAACAAGTGTTCATCAGAGACAAGGGTATCATCATGAGTGCCCCATGGATGTGTGATAGGGCCAACATTATACATAAATGATATGGAGGGAAGCAATCTGCAGCTGGGTGCTGCGGTGTATGGGAAGGAAGAGTGAATGTAGAAGGATACAAGGTTGCAGACAACATTTAGCTAGTGTCATGAATGGCTGCTAGCTCTAATGTAGAAACATGTAAGTTAATGCAGATGAGCTGGAAAAACAAAACCTGCAATGTTCAAATACAGAACACACAGATGTAGACATCTTCTATTTCACACAATCACATCATTTAAATACCGGGATGGAACGTTAGATGGCAATATGAAATGGAACGAGCATCTGAGGACTGTGGTAGGGAAGACAAACAGTCTGCTCTGGTTTATTGGCCGATTTTTGAAAAAGTGTGGTTCATCTATATAGGACACAACTGCACACTTTCTCAAGTACTGATCAACTACATGGGATCAGCGCCAGGTCAGTTAAAAATGAAACATCAAAGCAAGTCAGAGGTGTGCAGCTAGATTTGTTACCACAACTTGAGGTGTGGTATGGTTCAACTAAATGCAAGATCTGACATGCCTCCACAAGACAGTCATATGGTGTCATATCACATGACACCAGTGGCCAGTCCAGATCGTCATTGCAAAGATGAGACAAGCAGGAAATCTTTCTGTTGGCACCCTAGTTGTTTCAACAAGCATTGTGGCAGGTTGCCCTCATCCTGTTGACTGTCTTTGACGTTCACATTCAATTCTTGCCCTTGCAATTGCACCCATAAAAACTGTGTCACCATCTGGCAATAACAATCACCAGTCACTGTCACTGCATTTCTAGTCTTGCCTTCAAGAAAGTATGGCCCATTTAGTCAGCCAGCCCACAACCTGCACAAAACAGTGACTTGTTCTGGGTAAAGACACTTCTCACTGACTTTGTAAGGATTCTCTGTGCCCCAAACCTGGCAATTATGTTTATTCACATAACCTTTAAGACAGAAAGGTGCCTTGTCACAGAAAATTATTATTATTTTTTTTTTATTTTTTTTATGAAAACCCATCAGCAAACAGCAAACACTTGTCCCTTGACCTCAGCTCATGTGTTGTTTGGATCATAAAAGAATGCAAATGCAGATCTTTTGTTAAAATTCAATGCAAATTCCTTCTCAGAAGGGCTCACCATTGAGAATGGCAGTGAATTCACTTCACTGCACTTGTAGCAGTGGGACACTAATGACCGAGACATTCCCTACCAGTTGACAAGAATGAGGACATCCATGTGATTTTATGTTTCCTGTCAATTCTGTATCTTAAAATTTCCTTACCGGTCTCTGTACTGTTGACACATTAGGCACATTTTGGATACAAAAATTACACGTCTTCAAATGGTCTCTGCATGGCATTCAATGTACTTGAAATGCCCTTTCAAAATCTGGATTGTTCATTCATCATGTATCACTCTATTTTAGCTGATAACAATACACACAATGACAGTCAGTAATCGCAATATAGTCAGATAGCAGTAGCTTAAATTTCATATCTGGCAACCTAACAAACTGAAAAAGGTGCTCAATTGAAAAACTGCATTCCTTATGGGACACCCCTTATATACTCTCTACTTCAGCCATTGTCAGCTACTTTACTGCTCATTTACTACTTTTTGTGTCTTATTTCCTAACCTACTACATTTTACAACAACATTAATTGATGCTTTCCTTATAAACTCTTTCCAAGATATTACTAATCCCATTCAGCTGCCCTTCATCCTTAGTCTTCACTGTCATAATACATTTCTTCTTTCCTGACCTGTAAGTCCCACTCCAAATTTGTCTTTGGTTTCCTTTACTGCCTGCTCAGCATAGAGACTGAATAACATTTGGGATAGGCTGCAGCCCTGTCTCTCCTCCTTCTCAGTTACCACTTCCCTTTCATGTCTTTTGACTCTTGTAATGGCAATGTCCTTTGTGCACTGCCTTTTTCTCCCTGTATTTTATCCCCATAGCTTCAGAATTTTAAATCTGGGTTCTTGTCATCAGTGTCAAAAGCTTAGGTTCTTCATATGACCATTAATTTTGAAGACTGCACATTTTCATTGAGTGTACAACCCTTATGAATCTACATAATCTTAAACTTTTCTTTTTTTCAGTAATTCCATGCCTAATATATGCTACAGGCAGCTTGTTAACAGAAAGAACATTGAGAACTTTTTCACTTGTGTCCTGACAGGAACAGTACTTGACTAAACAATAACACATTCTTGCAACTTGACAACAAGTTACATCAAATACCTCCTAATTCACATTTCTGCTCCAAAAATGCTGATTTGGCACATTAATATGAGAATGTGTGTGGCCTAATTACATGTGGGAGGTTGAGCAAAGAAATTCTTCAATAAACCACGACAACTGGCAATTATAAAGAAGTGATTTGCTCTAAGTAAGCAAGTATGCAAATTTTCTACTATCTAAAATTTTATTTCTTTTGAGTCAACCTTCACATGTTGTAATGCACACGTAACAAAATGATTTTTAAAGTTCTGCTAATTGTACTTTACTTTCATATTCCTTGCTATGATCCTCCTTTCTCCCAAAGCCCTTCAATCTGTAATTTCAACCAACTGCTGTAGCATTAAGAGTTAAATGAATCTCCTTATCTTGGCCTCTTTTCTGTTTAATTTCATTATAAACATGCAGATCTCCAATACTGTGGTAAACATTCACACTGGCATTACTTACAACTGCTTCATTGTTCTTCGTCGATACTTTATAGTAATACAACAGTCTGCATGTGAAGCATATTATTATCCATACTCATTGCTTCATGTAACAGTGTATCATACAACTTTTAACACCCAATGAAGCATATTAACAGTCTATATGTTTAACAACATGTCATAAATCCACACATCAAAATATTATATGCAATTTGCAGCTAACACAAGCCGATTACCATGCATGTTGTCTCATGAGGATTTAGTTAGTGTAAGGTCGAGACATATTAGGAATTAGGTCCAATCCAACAGATTCATGTGTAGTATGTTGCAAATAAATGATTTTAAAGAACAATTTAACACCCTAGTACTGGGTGAATATATTTAAAATGCAGCTGCTCACAGGGGTCCAGTGTGTGCTGTACTTATCATGTGGTAGCAAAACTTGGTAGATATTATAATGCGTAAATACAGAAGTGATATTTTTTCTTCCACAGTACAACTTCCAGTTTTGGCCACCGAGTGCAAATCTGGCACTGTGAATGCAAGAAAGATGTATAGACATGTTTGCACATGAAGTGGATTAGGAACAGGACACGAGTCGAAAAGTTCGAACAAGACATAAGGGAATAATTGTCAGTTTATTACTAAGCACTTCTTACACAATTTGTTCAATATGAGCTCCAGAGATGTCTACAAAATGCTGTATGGCATTAGATTTGCACCTGGTGGCAAAAATTGAAATTAAATTTTTCCCAATGTAAATTGGTTCTGCATTATCCCATTAGTGTATCTACCAAGTTTCACCACCATATGGTAATTACAGCCCACACTGGATCTCCGTGAGCAGCCGCACTTCAGTTGTAACCACCCAGCATTTTACTCGAGTTCAGAATCAGACATTCCCAGCTACAATAATAAATAAGTCATAATGCATAGTAAAGAATAATAATACAGTACTTAACTACAGTATTTTAATGATGTGATGATTTGTAAGTAATTCTTTAAAAATCATGATAAAACACAGGTTTACATTTCTATTCTTTATTGAAACCACACAATTTCAATTTTACAACAGGCTGTTTGCAGGTTTCTACCGACAAAGTTAACAGAAACACTATAAATAAGGGAAATGGCCTTGTCATTGGATGTGACCAGAGTGTCACATTATAAATGAGGAACGTGTTGTAGAAGAGCACAAACTGAGTCATTCAGCAAACAGAATATAAGTATTAGATGATAACATTTTTCATTTATACTTTATTGGAGGGCTTTGTAGTTGAGTGATTAGGTGCATGCATGGAAATCTTTTGGTGACTGTACAAGGTAATATATTCATGAAATCTCAATCAAAAAACAATTATGAGAAGTTAATCTTCGAGACCTACAGTCATGAAAGAATTTGTAAATGACAATATGTTCACCTTTTGACTGTAAAAGTGTTGATTTGTTAATCCCAATATTGCAATTTTGATCATGTGCAAGCACATGTAGCACATTAGCATATGTCAAAGAGAGATGGTTTCATCACATTGTGTTCCTGATTACAACATTTTGTATGTACTGCACTGTTCCATAACATTTTGTGGGGTAAATGATTCCATATTTCTTTTTGTTTCATATAAAATAGAAGATGGTTTCACCGCATGCTTTTCGGTGGGCTCACTTATGTTTGTTCCTGCGTACAAATCTGCATGTGAACTACTTGATGTTAATGCGTTTTTATATGTTGCACATTTTCTACTTTATGTTGACACCATTCTTCTGTACTTTCTCACATTTAATGGAGAACTTCATGCTAGCAAGCTTTTGACAAAATTGGTATTTAACTTTTTTACATCTTGTCATTCAATGACTATGCAATTCTGCTTTGAATACTATTGCTTTTTGCCACAGACTATGTTTTGTAATCTCAGTGACTACAGAACTCTTCCTCGCAAATACTAAAAAATTCAACAGCAGCTACAAATATTTTTTCACACAATTATTGACAAGTACGAAAAACAATACATTTTAGCAAAAATTGATGCACTAGAATCATCCTCCCAGTCCAACGAGTTCTCCATTAAATGCAAGAAATTATGGAAAAGAACTCAAACAAAAATACGGTAGAATATGAGCAATATACTAACAATTTAGCAGTGCATACATGGCTTTGTAAGCAGAAACAAATATATATGAGCCTGCAGAAAATCATGTGATTAAAATAGCTTCTATTTCATATGAAACAAAAACACAATATGAACAGTATTATGAAAAAGATGGACTGCTATTCACCACATGGAGCAATCAGTGAGATGCAGACAGGTATAATGAAAAGAGTACTAAACATTTAAGCTCTTGGCTGAAAGGCCATGTTCAGAGGTGGAAAGCACTTATATATTCACACACTTGTGGCCACTGACACCTAACGTGGAATCATTTGTCCCATGCAATATTACTGGTATGAGCAAAAATCAGACAGAGTAGGAGCAACATATTTACAATACGATTTATGGGAACAGGTTACGAGTAGCGGTGTATGGAATAAACTTCCCCCAGTAATATTTGCACATACATATATTTCGACAATTATCATACACATGCACGCAGCACAAGGTATAAGAATGGACTGAATTAAAATGGCGGCTCAGATGAGTGACCTGAGTCCCAAAGATTAATGTTGTCTATCATCGATATTACCTATCAACGCTACACAGCCCCCCCCGCCCCTGGCAGTAAGGAGTGCTGCATATGAGTCGTGTGTGAGGGTTACGTGTGTGAGAAACCCGAAAAAGGTGTCAGGTGAATAAAACAGTGTGGTGGCCCGAGGAGAGTCATTAGGAGGATCAGACTGAGCCAGCAGAGGGACATCGTGGTCCATGAATGCTGGTTCGAGTTGGTGTAACAAAACAGTTTGAGGACTGTCCTTGACGTTGATGTCGAAAGTTGTATCGCCCTGCTGGAGGACTTTAAAGGGGCCTAGATAAGGTGGTTGCAGAGGTTGTCAGACCGAATTGTGTCTCAGCATTACATGGGAGCAAGTGTTGAGAGTGGTTGGCAAGTAAGTGGCTGAAGACGTGCATGTTTGAAGTGGGTGTGCACGCAACTTATGACATTGGGGGGGGGGGGGGGGGGGGAGGAGAAGTCTTCAGTTACTTCAGGCTGAATAAATTCCCCTGGTAGGATGGGGTTCTCCACAAAAAACGAATTCTGAGATAGTTCCGTGTAAGTCAGGCTTGAAAGTTGAACAGATGCTGAGCAGTACTCAAGGAAGTGCTTCAGACCAGAGGCATTTGTGGCACCTGAGATCTGCTTTTAGAGTGCGGTGCCACCATTCCACTAGCCCGTTGCTTTGTGGGTGGTAGGCTGTGGTGTGAATTTTCTTTATGCCACAGATGTTACATAAAATGGTGAACAGGGAAGACTCAAACTGCCGACCTCGATGAGTGGTGATGGTGGTAGGATGACCGAACCTAGCAATCCGTGAGGAGATAAAACCCTCGGCCACAGTCTCGGCAGTGATGTTACGTAAGGGGACTGCCTATACTCAGTGGGATGTGTGGTCAATTGTGGATAGAATGTATCAGTGTCCCTCCGTGACAGTGGAAGAGGATCGATTTGTTGCATTGGCAGGGGATGCAGCTGTGTGTCCAGGTCTGACAGTCCCATTTTATATTTTTCCAAATGAAACGCTCAGAGATGAGCCGTGGACTGGAGCAGACACCACGGTGAGTAAGGTTATGTAGAGTTCGAAGGCCTGCCTGCACAGAGGGAGGGGTGGGGGGTGGGGGGTGGGGGGTGGGGGTGGGGGGGGGAGTGAGTAACGGGCGTAAGGTACTGGTAGAAGAGTCGCACCACACTTTGTCCACAATGCTGGGGAATTTAGCTTTAGTAAACACAAGGGATGTTTAAGGGTCCATGAGGAGATCTTGAGATCCCTCGTCACAGGCTTGTAGAGTGGCCAGGTTGCATAAGTCAATGATGCATGAAATAGTATTGATCTGCGGCGATATTTGATATAGTGAACATTGGTTATGTATTGGGAGACTAGATTAAAGTGACAGAAATGCAGGCCGGGGAGGAAGGATGGGGGGGTTGCAGAAAGCATCTGTGAGTGGTTTGAGGTTTGTGATCTGTGAGGATGAAGAACGAGTGACCCTCCACATCGGGGCGGAAGGGTTTGACAGCCTTGTAGACCACAAGGAGTTCTCTATCGCAAGTGGAGAATTTCTTCTGAGCTGTTTACAGAAGAAATGAAGAGGGGAAGAAAGTGGAGAATTTCTTCTGAGCTGTTTACAGAAGAAATGAAGAGGGGAAACCATGTCTATCTTGTGTTGCTGTATTACCGCTCCCACTCCAATGTCACTGGCATCCAAGTGATGAACAGCTCAGCCAAGAGGTCAGGGTGGGCGAGTGTCACGGCATGAGCTAAAGAAGTCTTTAATGCATTGAAAGCCTCCAGCGTAGGTGCAGTCCAGTGAACGGGTTTGAGTCCTGAAGTCTGTTTACCCAACAGCGAGTCTGTCAGTGGGGCCTGCACGGCAGCAGCAGAAGGCAGGTGACGACGGCAGTAACTTATTTGCCCAGGAAACATCGGAGTTCTTTGTAAGTAGCCGGGGGCGGCAGTGAAGTGACAGCTTGCACACGAGATTTGGGAGGCTGTATTATGTCAGTGGAGATGGTGTGACCCAAGAAAGTGATGGAAGGCTGACACAACTGTAATTTTTCTTTGTTGACCTCAATGCCATTGGATAAACGATTTTCATGTTCCTCAGCTGACTTGCTGGAAAGTAGTATATCGTCCAGGTATGTGGAGCAAAACTCTAACTGTCATAGGATGGAGTCAATGAAACGCCACTGCATTTCTTAGGCCAAATGGCATGAAGTGGTATTGGAACAAACCGAGTGGCATGATAATAGCTGTTTTAGGGATGTCATCCGATGCTATGGGAACCTGATGGTAGGCATGTTTACAGTCGATAACACTGAAGATTATAGCTACCAGTAACATATGAGTGAAATAATTTATGTTAGGCATGGGGTAATTGTACATGACAGTACGAATAGCAGTATACAGAATAAACTGTTCCCACAAATATCTGCACATATGTATATTTCGATAACTATCATACACATGCACACAGTACAAGATATAAGAACAGACTGGATTAACATGGTGGCTCAAATGAGTGACCTGAGTTCCAAAGATTACTGTTATCTATGGTCAATATGACCTACCGACACCACAGATTCAAAGAGTGCAATACAAACAAGAAGTAATAACCAAGAACACAATGGAATGAAACTAGCTTCTGTTTACTATGAAACAAAAACAATATTGAATACTTTAAATTACTCAACAAGAAAATGATGTGTGCTTCACATAGTTTGGCAGCAAACCAAGGTGATCTTACCCAAAGTCCCTACTTAAGTTTCATCCCCCTGGTAGCACCAATCGAATAAAATGACAAAACTTGTGTAACATTACAACAAACATAAGGCTGTAAGTGAACCTGTCCATCACAGCTTCTCATATCACTATATCATATGAAAGTAAATGCATAAATAATAAAATTCCTACCATCTACATCAAATTGTTATGCTACTTTAGAATCAAGTTGCCTAGTCATTTGGATATACCATTTGATACTTGAAAGATATATTGGTCCACCAGAAGAAAAATGAACTGACAGTCAATGTCAAGAGTTCTTTATCATTCAGGAAAGAATGAAATAAAGTAATGTAATTAAGAAAAAACAAGAGAAAAAGGAAATACATTTGATATTAAACTACAGCCACTCATTTCAGTTTATAACATTGGTGAGTAGGTGTTGATGTTGGGTTTTCGAGTATCTCGAAGATTCTTTACATGAGTTTGAGTGCTTACTGGCAAATGATATTTTAGTGCAGAGTCATGCTACAATTAGCAGTATTTGAAATGTTTTCAGTGAAAAACAATGGTCTGATCACAATTTGTACTAACCACTGCAGGCATCATATATTTCCTAAGAACAATTACACCAAACAAAAATGATTAAAAAGCTTGTAAACATAATGATTCACTTTCACTTGCTAATGCTTTTGCATGGTTTATGAACAGGATTTGACAAGCAAACTATTGAATCTTCCTCTGAAACACAAGTTGGAACCTGATGATGTGCCAGCTGTGTTTCCCATGCTACAGAATGGATGTAGGTGGAAATAATGAGCCGATTATCAGGATGCTAAACTGGATATAAAAACGAAATTACTGTAAAGAAGTAGAAGAGATTATGCAAGTAAAGACAGGGTGAATCATGTAAAACGCTCACGGCAAATCTTGTGGAAATGGGAACAGGTGTGGTTTTCACAAAATGAATTGGTAGTCAGGAGCTCATATTGTTAACCAAGAAACAGATCATAATAATACTTAGAAAGTGTATTGTTTGTGCAAACATACAATTTTTTAAGTGGAACAATGCCTATTGACATTTAGAAACTAAAAGTGGTTTGCCTCAGAATGTCAGTGGGGTTTGTTGCAGGAATCTAGTACAAGTCATTTACGAATTATAATATTGTACACAGTTTCCACACTGACACTTGTCTGTGCCATTAAACCTGCATAGTTGCTATGTACAATGTTCTTATGTTTGCTTACACGTTTCTTGAGTGCATAAAGACTTGCTAATCAGTTAATATGTGACAGTCCAAGCAGTAGGTCATGAGTGGTTGACAGGATTTACTAATGCCTAAAAAGCAGACACACTCATGATGTACAAAGAGTTTCATAAGACTGTAGTTAATTCTTGTACAGTGTATGAGGCAAGATATCCCAATAGATATTGACCATCTTGGCAATTATAAATAATCTTCAATGAATTACTAAAAGTGGTAGCGTAACACCTAAACATTGTAATGGAAATAAACAAATTAGGACAGAAGATGGGGCAATTAATATTCTTGCTACTGTTTGCAGTTGATCTGCACATTAGTTCCTACAGAATCGCAAGAGGAAGTGGTACGAGTCAGACAACTGTCCTGCACATTCTTCACTGACACAGGTTCCATTCCTATCACATCTCTAAAACATTACTATGAATTAATTTTGATCTAAGTTACTCACCATTGCTGGTGATCTGTCACAGCGACTGTAGGATTTAACCATAAAGTTAAATGAATTTTTAATCTAGTATAATGTTTCAGCTGAATATTTATTATCATCTCAAAGTAAATAAAACCATCTTGACAAATCTAAAATAAGTTGTAACATACTTACAATAATGAAATGAAACATGCTCAACAAGCAACATACTTTCTGTCCAAATACACTCAAAGTACTGACCCCCTATGCCAATATGTCTACCCCTATGTATAAATTCCAAACAATCACGAACAATCTGTGGCGTTGTTTAGGATCATTTTTTGATTAACTAACAATTAAAATTAACATATAAAAACTGAAAATACAAATATAAACGTATGGTTACTCCAGAACGACAAGTACAATTCTATGTTGGGTCATATTTGTGATACTATTTGAGTATAATTTCTCGTATACATAATTGCAATATTTCATTTACATATCTCGTTAAGTACTTGAGTCTCCCTTCATGTATAGAGCTTCTACACTTTGAAGTAAATGAAATCAAGCAGTTATTTTTGCAGTTGTAATTTTTTCTAGATGAGTTACATATTTTTTTGTATGCATGTGTAATTCTGAATTCATCTGGAGAATGCATGTTTTAAGTGAGTCTGTTATGTTTAAACACACCCAAAAGGATTTGGGAAACTGAAAGTTGAACAAAACCTTTTGTGACACATGGAGGAACAAGAATTTTACTTGTGGTATGAAATAAATCCACTATTTGATTAAGTATGTAAATTAATATGAAGCATAATACAAAATTATTACTCAATAGCAGAAGGAAAGAACAAGTTCTTTCTTAACTATATGAGCTAATATGTAACTTAAGAGTTTCAAAGCTAGTAAAAATTCCAAAGCGTAAATGCAGTAATCTCTGTACTTTACATAAATGTAAATAGTCTTGATATATGCAGACTGCTTCGTAGAGAATCTTGAAGTGTGCAGTACCCAGACTGCTTTATAAGATGACATGCCTGGCCAAGTATCTTCAAGAGTGCAGAAATACTAGCTTGTTTCCCAGATCCTCCTGTGAAATAGGCTTTTGTCAACAATGGCAAGTGTTGACACAGTAAGCTAGAAGGATCTCAGCAATAGAGGCATATGCATGTGGACAGAGGGAAGGAGAGCTTGGTACTCTGATGAGAATTAAGAAATTAAATAGAAGATTCAGAGTGTTGGAGTTGAAGAAAAGATGACAGACCCCAAAGACAGGACACCCCCCTATCCAGGACCCTCACTGTTCCAGAAATTTGCTGTGGTGCTGGAGAGAGAAGAGTGTTCAGCATTCCCTGCAGAAGGGACTTGCCACAGCTTCACCTTCCCAGTCCTCTAATATTAACCCCAACACTCCCTAGTGACTAATCAACAAAGGGTGAACAATTTGCATTCTGCAGGACAGAGTAAATGACATATATAATGCTGTATTGGTTAATTCAAGTAACAAGTGCTAGATACTACCAACTGACTTACAAGCAGCCCCTCTAATATCTGGGTTTGATCTTACATAAACATGAAATATTGGAACCGCTGACATATCTGAGACATAAACATGAAAATAATAAAGAGAGGTACAGAATTATTGTGTTCCTCTGATATCTGTTGCTGCTCAAACATAAATTAATACATAAACCTGAAAATATAGAAATAAGGTAGCCAAATGCATCAAATTACAACATATCCCATATCAATTAATAAACAAAGTCAACTAACTGCCTCATTGGGCAGATCATACAAATGTAAAATGTTCATATTATAAGAAGTACTTTGTCATGCATTGATATGTTTGCTAAACACCATAAGTGTCATGTTCTCCTTTCAATAGACAAAACATATATGAAGTGCTATTTCAAGTTCAAGGACATATTTCATGTGTTTATAATGTTACAAAATTAAATATAAGGCAAAGGTAAAAGATGTATATTTTTTCAAGCTCCAGTACGTATAAATAAACAGATGTTAGCAGAGTGATGGAATTAATTAAGTCAAGATATTGTTGTTAATAACTGATGGGGTATACTGTACACCACAAGAAAGCAGTTCACATTTAAGGTCAGGAAACCACAAGGATGGACAGAGGAATTTGCCCCCAATAATTGTCAAAGGCACCTTGTTCTTGTAGCTTGTAGAGACTGAGAGCCACCATGGCCAGATGCCACTGTAGAATCAGGTTTATGCTGGTAAGTTAAGTACCCACAGGGTACTTCCAGAATGTATACTGCTCAATAACCAGTTGACGGTCATCTCTACATCTACATCTACATCTACATCTACATTGATACTCCGCAAGCCACCCAACGGTGTGTGGCGGAGGGCACTTCACGTGCCACTGTCATTACCTCCCTTTCCTGTTCCAGTCGCGTATGGTTTGCGGGAAGAACGACTGTCTGAAAGCCTCCGTGCGCGCTCTAATCTCTCTAATTTTACATTCGTGATCTCCTCGGGAGGTATAAGTAGGGGGAAGCAATATATTCGATACCTCATCCAGAAACGCATCCTCTCGAAACCTGGACAGCAAGCTACACCGCGATGCAGAGCGCCTCTCTTGCAGAGTCTGCCACTTGAGTTTATTAAACATCTCCGTAACGCTATCACGGTTACCAAATAACCCTGTGACGAAACGCGCTGCTCTTCTTTGGATCTTCTCTATCTCCTCCGTCAGACCGATCTGGTACGGATCCCACACTGATGAGCAATACTCAAGTATAGGTCGAACGAGTGTTTTGTAAGCCACCTCCTTTGTTGATGGACTACATTTTCTAAGCTCTCTACCAATGAATCTCAACCTGGTACCCGCCTTACCAACAATTAATTTTATATGATCATTCCACTTCAAATCGTTCCGCACGCATACTCCGAGATATTTTACAGAAGTAACGGCTACCAGTATTTGTTCCGCTATCATATAATCATACAATAAAGGATCCTTCTTTCTATGTATTCGCAATACATTACATTTGTCTATGTTAAGGGTCAGTTGCCACTCCCTGCACCAAGTGCCTATCCGCTGCAGATCTTCCTGCATTTCGCTACAATTTTCTAATGCTGCAACTTCTCTGTATACTACAGCATCATCCGCGAAAAGCCGCATGGAACTTCCGACACTATCTACTAGGTCATTTATATATATTGTGAAAAGCAATGGTCATATAACACTCCCCTGTGGCACGCCAGAGGTTACTTTAACGTCTGTAGACGTCTCTCCATTGATAACAAAATCATCACCACACTAGACATGATGTAGCAACATCACATCAGACAGTAAATAAAACTGGGCACAGATAAAGGTAAATTCCGACATAGATTAATTTAAAGGGTGAAGTACCCCTAGTTACATATGAATGATTAAAAAAAAATTGGAACAAAATGAATAGTTCGGCCATCCTAAAGGTTTGATCTATATGTATATATTTTCTCATCAGTCATAAAATAATGAATTAACAAGACTTCAGTTGAAAGTAGATGTCTAAAGAAATAATAGTTATACCATGAATACAAATCCTCATGGGCTGCAGACAAATACCTAATCTTTGAAACATTATTTTATCATAGATTTGCCTTGTGCTACACATTACATTCCAATAGTTTATGACTGTCAGAATACAAATAATACAATAACGTAATATTGGACTGGTTTTCATGAAGTACACATTAGTGAAAAGCATTGTCTTGCTGCAACATTGAACAGCAACTAACCTACTTTCTTCATCATTACAAATTTTCCGTTCAAACATCCTACGTCACCTGAGATTTAAAGCTGAGCAGTTTGCTGATTTGAGCAGACATTATGACAAAAGTAATATGCAGAACACCTTATATCTGTATCAGACAGATAGCATAATACATATAAATACCAGACATGGAGCAATCATCCAAGTATGTCTGAATACACAGTGCACCAAACCCTTCCAAAGATGGGCCTCTGCAGTCAATGACCCGTGCACGTGCCACTGTTAAACTACAACTGAAATGGGCATGTGACCATTGGCACTGGAAATTAGTACAGTGACAGAGCATTGCTTGGTCTGGTGAATTGTGATACTTTTTTAATCACGCTGATGGGAGGGCGCAAAGCCTCTGTCTTCCAAAGGAACAGATGGCGGTGGCTCTATTATGCTCTGAGGACATTCAAGTGGGCATCCATAGGTCCGGTGGAGCTCGTGCGAGGAGTATTGTACACCCCTTCTTAACAATTATTTTTTCCAACGGCAGTGGCATTTTTAGCAAGATAATGTACCGTGTCACAAGGCGAAGAGAGAGTGACGGAGTGGTTCGAGGAACACAGTGACAAGTCCAGTTGATGTTCTGGTCCCTCAACTCACCATATCTGAAATTGGTCAGGATGTGACTGAACATGGCGTCAGAGATCAGCATCCCTCCCTGGAAGTTATGGGAATTAGGTAACTTATGTGGGGCCAGCTACCTACCAAGACCTCATTGCTTCCATACCACAATGCATTGCCACTGTCATCCCTGTCGGAGGCGGCCATACCGGTCATTAGGTAGGTGATCGTGCTGTTCTGGCTGATCAGTGTATGCACAAGTAAATTGTGTGTATTAATGACCTTGCGGACAATATTAAAAGTAAACTCAGGCTTTTTCCAGTTGATGCAGTTATCTATAATGAAGTACTGCCTGAATGAATCTTCATAAATATTCAGTTAGATCTTGATAAGATTCGAAAGTGGTGTTCTTCAACTTGATGTAAATGTTCACTAGTGTAAAATTGTGCACTTCACAAAATGAGAAAAGCATAGTAACCTGTAACTATAATATCAATGAGTCACTGTTGGAATCAGCAAACTTATACAAATACCAGGGTGTTACACTTTGTGAGGATATTAAAGGGGGATGATAATGTGGGCTGAGTCATGGGTAAAGCAGGTGCCATACTTTGATTTATTGGAGAATGCTGTGGAATAATGGAACATGTTTTGTGTTCTCGTATTATGACGTTCTTAGATAATACAAATCTCCTTCATCATAACCAACATGGATTCCGCAAACAGAGATCATGTGAAACTCAGCTCGCCCTATTTGCCCAAGAAATTCACAGTGCCGTAGACACTGGCGAGCAGATTGATGCCGTATTCCTGGACTTCAGGAAGGCATTTGATACGGTTCCGCACTTACGTTTAGTGAAAAAAATACGAGCTTACGGAATATCGGACCAGGTTTGTGATTGGATTCAGGATTTCCTAGAAGAAAGAACACAACATGTCATTCTTAACGGTTCAAAATCTGCAGATGTAGAGGTAATTTCGGGAGTACCGCAGGGAAGCGTGATAGGACCTTTATTGTTTACAATATACATAAATGACTTAGTTGACAACATCGGTAGCTCCGTGAGGCTATTTGCAGATGACACGGTTGTCTACAAGAAAGTAGCAACATCAGAAGACTCGTACATACTCCAGGAGGACCTGCAGAGGATTAATGCATGGTGCGACAGCTGGCAGCTTTCCCTAAACGTAGATAAATGTAATATAATGCGCATACATAGGGGCAGAAATCCATTCCAGTACGATTATGCCATAGGTGGTAAATCATTGGAAGCGGTAACGACCGTAAAATACTTAGGAGTTACTATCCGGAGCGATCTGAAGTGGAATGATCACATAAAACAAATAGTGGGAAAAGCAGGCGCCAGGTTGAGATTCATAGGAAGAATTCTAAGAAAATGTGACTCATCGACGAAAGAAGTAGCTTACAAAACGCTTGTTCGTCCGATTCTTGAGTATTGCTCATCAGTATGGGACCCTTACCAGGTTGGATTAATAGAAGAGATAGACATGATCCAGCGAAAAGCAGCGCGATTCGTCATGGGGACATTTAGTCAGCGCGAGAGCGTTACGGAGATGCTGAACAAGCTCCAGTGGCGGACACTTCAAGAAAGGCGTTACGCAATACGGAGAGGTTTATTATCGAAATTACGAGAGAGCACATTCCGGGAAGAGATGGGCAACATATTACTACCGCCCACATATATCTCGCGTAATGATCACAACGAAAAGATCCGAGAAATTAGAGCAAATACGGAGACTTACAAGCAGTCGTTCTTCCCACGCACAATTCGTGAATGGAACAGGGAAGGGGGGATCAGATAGTGGTACAATAAGTACCCTCCGCCACACACCGTAAGGTGGCTCGCGGAGTATAGATGTAGATGTAGATGTAGAAATGCCCTCATTCTACAAAGGAGATTGCTTACAAATCACTCGTGTGACCCATCCTAGAGTACTGCTCAAATGTGTAGGAACCGTACCAGATAGGACTAACAGGGGATATTGAACATATACAGGCAAGGGCAGCACAAATGGTCACAGGTTTGTTTAATCCATTAATCCAACGGGGAGTGCCACAGAGATGCTGAAGAAATGGAAAAGGCAGGCTCTTAATAATAATTACAGCACACATGAAGGTATCCAAACAATCTCTCTTCCTGCACTCCATATGTGATTGAAATGAGAAGAAATCCCTGTACCTGGTATATAAGGCTATCACCAAGAGAATCTTGTAAAATCAAATTCAGACAATTTACTATTTGGACAGTTCCATCTATGTATGTATGTGAAACTATCATGTATGTCAAAGCAAACTGTGCACTAATGATAAACAGAGAAGTACACATTTGTAGCACAAAAGTTAAAGTTTGTTATCACATAGTCTGTTATCACATTAATGGTACTTGACTACAACTGGCTGATAAAGGTCCTGCTAAAGCTGGGTGCTTATTACACAACAGGCTACCAAACAGTTTACAAAATACAAAAGCATTACCAGTCTTTTGTTTTAGAGTAAGAGAGTTCTAGGCAATAGTTTGGCTGTACAAAGTTAAGGAATACTTTGGGAATAGTCCAAAAGAATCGGAAAGAAATTGCTCTACTATGGCACTTTCCTCAGAAATGTGTTACATATAAGGCATCGATGACAAGTAAATGTGAAAAGTTTCTCATGTTTTGTCAACACTCAAGTACTGCAGCTAAAAGAAAAGTTGAGTGCCTATATTTATTAAATTAAATTATAAATAAAGTTTTGGTTTTTCCTTTTCATTAATTAGTATATGTATCTACACAAGTAAGTCTACTGTAAAGTAACCTGTGTGCTCAGTTTCTAATTCGCCCTGTAACTGTAATTGTAAATGATATTGATGCATCCAATATCATTCTAAACAATGGCCATAAATAAGTAAATATTTGTTGAAAATGAACACACTCACTCTCTCTCTCTCTCTCTCTCTCTCTCTCTCTCTCTCTCTCTCTCTCTCTCTCTCTCTCTGTGGTTTCAGTTGCCTGAGATGCGGTCATGTGTGTGAGTTGCATTTTGTGTGTGGGCGCATGTGTGCACATGCACACCTATGTGTCTGTCATCTATTTTTGACAGAGGCCTTTTGTGAGTCTCTTTGTTGTGGCCATCTGCGACTCAGCATCTCTGCTATATGGTTAGTAGCAACCTTCCTTTTCATAGTACTGTTACATTTCATCCTGGATTTTACAGTGTTGAAATATTTGGTGATTTTAATATAGATGCAAATCCAAAGAATGTAGTAAATTTGAAGCTCACTGACATATTAAACTCATAAAATCTTTTAAATATAATACATCTACATCTACATCAATACTACACAAGCTACTGTATGGTGCATGGTGTAGGATGCCCTGAACAATCACTTCTTATTTCCTTTCCTGTTCCATTTGCAAACAGAATGAGGGAAAAATGACTGTCTACATTCTTCCATGAGAATCCTTATTTATCACGTCTAATCTTCATTATCCTTGCATGAAATGTAAGTTGGTGACAGTAGAATTGTACTGCAATAAGCCTCAGATGCTAGTTCTCTAAATTTTCTCAATAGTGTTCCTAGAGAAGAATGTTTCCTTACCTCCAGGGTTTCCCATTTGAGTTCCCTAAGCATCTCCACAATACTTGCATGTTGACTGAACCTACCAGTAACAAATATAATGACCCACCTCTGAATTGTTTTATGTCTTCCTTTAATCTGACCCAAAAACTCAAATAGTACCATGGCTTTCACTAGTATGTCATCTGAACGATACTTTACTAAAAGTCAATCATTCACCTTCCCTACTACAGTCCTCACATGCTTGTTTCATTTCACATCGCTTTGTACCATAATGCCTAGACATTTAATCGACATGAATGTTTCGAGCATTACACTAGTAACACTAATTCAAGCATTTCTGGTTTGTTTTTCCTACTCATCCACATTAATTTACATTTTTAGACATTTAGAGCTAGCTGAGATTTATCACACCAAATAGAAATTTTTGTCTAAGATATCTTGTATTCTCCTAGAGTCAGTCAATGATGACAGCTTCCTGTGCGTGACAGCATCATCGACAAACGGCTGCAGATTGCTGCTCACCCTGTCAGCCACATCATTTGAGCACACAGAAAAAAATAGCAGTCCTTTCACATCTCCCTGGGGCACTCCTTACAATATCCTTGTCACTGACTGACACCAGCCCTCAAGGACAGCACACAGGGTCCTGCTACGTGAGAAGTCTTTGAGCCACTTTCATTTCTGGAGACCTAACCTTTATGCTCATGCCTTCAGTAACAGTCTGCAGTGGAGCACGATATCCAATGCTTTTTGGAAATCTGAGAATATGAAGTCACCCTGTTGCCCTTTTTCCATAGTTTGCAGTATATCATGTGAGAGAAAGGCAAGCTGAGCTTCACATGAGTAATACTTGCTAAAACCATGCTGATTTGTGGACATAAGTTTCACAGTATCTAGGAAATTTATTGCATTCGAATTCAGATTGTGTTCTACAATTTTGCAGGAAACCGAATGTTAATGATACTGGTCTGTAATTTTTTGGGTCCTTCGTTTTTCCTTCTTATACACAAGAGTCAACTGTGCCTTTTACCAGGCACCTGGAACTTTTCAGTGGATGAGAGATTCATTAATTCAAGCTAAGTAAAAGGGCAATGCCATAAACTACTCTTTGTAAAAGCTAATTAGGGTTCCATCTGGACCTGTGACTTATTTGTTTCTAACTATTTCAGTTATTTTGTTATGCCAGGGGTGACCATTACTGTGTCCACCATATGGAAGTCTTTGCAACAGATCAATGTTTGTATGATTGTCCTGTGTGGATGATTTCTTAAACACAAAATTTAAAACTTCAGCTTTCTTTTTGCTGTCTTCTACCTGCATGCAGGTTGGTCAATGAGTGACTGGATAAAGGCCTGAGACTTGATTGGTAGTCTTATAGATGACCAGAATTTTCTTGTGTTCTCAACAATATCTTTTGCTTAGGTATTACAGTTGTACGGATTGCACATTTATCTTTTTACAGATGCTTGAATCTCTACTAATGTTTGCCTGTAATCATTTGTTCCTCCACTTTTGAACTGAGAGTACAACAGCCTTTACTTTCCCAGTATTTTCCAAATTTCAGTGGTAAACCACAAAGGATATTTTCTGTCCTTCATCCACTTAATCAGTACATACATCTCCAGAGCATGATATACAGTCCATTTAAACTTTTCCTATAATTCCTCTACATCCATCATACTGGATGAAACATGGTACCTGCCAGAATTAAAGAAAATGTGGAAGGAAGGACCCAAACATGTAACTTACTTTTCACACAACCTGTATATTTAACAATATACAACCATACCTGCAGCCTACATGTTATTGGGTCAAATGGCAGTGTTTACTATTGCACTGGACAAAGCCTCTGCTATTACATGCCTTTCTGCAACATATGAAAATTATATAAGCACCATTGATGACAAGAGTGTTGAAGTTACTCAAAACAGATGACATAATTTTTAATTAGAAGGCTGTATGTCTAAAGGTTCTGGGTTAATATGTGCTTAAAGATTAAACAGATTAGGAAACAATATGACAATGATAAAGCTAACTTAAAAGCAGCCAACTTTTTAATTTCAATCAACAGCCAAGGTGCGATTGGATCCCAACCTGTCCTTTTTGACAATCTTATTTTGACTAATGCCCTGGTGACAGTTGGCTGTTAATATTTTCAAAGTTAAACTGATTTCAGTTATTAAGACCGTTCTGAAGGAACGTCTTAAAACATCACTTGTGAATACTTAGTACAAGAGAACTCACTTGCCAGAACCACAAGACCCAGCTAAAATACACCAATAATGATCTGGTCTTTCAAACACACCTTAGTACAACAGGTTGTTCAGATTATAACTAAAGACTTAAAAATGTAAATGCAATTAAAGAACAGAACTGGTTAACACCTAAATCTAACTAGAAGGTCCCTCTTTTGTTTGATGGCAACATGTGCATTAGTATAATTGTTCTGGCTGTATTTATGGCCAGGAGCTTGTCATTAGAACATTAATGACTGGGTACAAACCAGAAAGGAAAGGAAATATAATAGTGGGACAAATTTTCAAATGACAACTAGTGTCTCAGTACAATATTATGGCCTCTATTAATGACCAAAGAGCCAATTGAGTAAAGCTCTGAGTGTCGGGTACAAACCGGAAAATCATAAGCAGGGCAGGTAGGCAATGACAAAAATCAACACGAGGATTACAGAATGTTACTTCGCTTTATCAGCAAGCAGTTCCATGGATCCAAGGTGCGTTACAGTGATTACCGAGTGGTGCCAATGAAAGCCAGGTAGAAGAGGGCAGCCAGGCCACGAGCAGTCGTCCAACACAAATGTTGCCAACCAACTGACAGGATGTCAGCCTGCTGCTTGTAGTCAATGCTGACCCCAGTGAAGTACTCTGGTATCGTAACTCTGCAGAGGCCCTCCTTGCACAGCTTGTGGTTTCGGACCTTGTAGCCACCTCTTGTTGTGATGCTACTGCAATCGGCAAACGTTGTGCCTCCCTTCTCAGGCCAGCAGACTCCTCTCAAGGACCTTCTAAGGACACAAACCACAGATATCCACTCTTCCTCACAGACATTGCCAATGGGGCCACAAGAGTGATAGTCGATACAGTTCTTGAGCCACTGGTGCCAGACAGAACAGTCTACTAACTCAATGGCGCCACATCTCAACATCCCACTCTCAAACCTGAACAAGCTTTCCCCCAGATCTAAGAACCCTTCACTCTGCTGGAAATTTTAATCTGCCTGACATGAGCTTCCTCTTTTCTGGGTCCCTGACCAAAAGATTGACTGGGCTTAAAATTTTGACAATGGAATATGGACCTAGGAAATGTGGGGCAAGTTTCTCTAATCATTTATCCTGGGAAGTCCACCCAGAAATGTTTCTGATGTAGACAAGATCCCCTATCTCCCCTTGAAAGGGGCACTTGTTTCTGTTATAGTGACAGGCCTGAAAATCGTGAACATTCCTAATATTTGGTCCCTTTGCTCTCTAAGTACCTTCGGACTGATAGATGGAGGTGAAAGATGATTTATCTTACATAAATTGGAGAGTCAGGAATTCATGGGATATGCGAGCACTAGGCTAGCTGGGGTGGCATGGGATTCTTCATCCCACATGGAGTTTAACACTAAGTTTAATCAGGGTGAGGTTGTATCCCACTTATTGGGTGATTTATGGTGGTAAATAATCAATGCTCACTTCAAGTTGCAGTTAATCCTTTTGGCACAGGAACCATAAGGATAATAAGGTGTGGAGGTAACATGATTTATCTCATTGCCAAAACAGAATTGTCTAAACAATCTTGACAGAAATCCAGGAATGTTATCCATAACCAATGGCTGCAGTGGCCCAAACCACATAAATATATCAGTACCATCAGAGATGGTGATAAGAGCGCTCTCACCCCAGCTAGGTATGAACCTGGAGAAGGTGTCCACTACTATGAGAATATACAGATTGCCTTTTTTGTCCAGGGAAGCTGGCCCACATAATAAACAAACAATTTGTCCAGTGGATGCTCTTCCCATTCCGACTGCAGCAATCCCCTCGCCAGGGAGTTACTTGGTCTTACAATCTTGGCATTCTTTGACTAAACCTCTAATGTTTTTATAAAATGTTGGCCAGGTCAGCTGCTCCTTGACTATCTCTAACGTTTTATAAAGTCATTAAAGTACCGGAAGGCCAGAATAACTAAGGGTCAAGGGAGATAAAATCTAGCTACCCCAGACCTACCCCTGCTGTTACACAGAATCCCATTCTTCAGAAAACAGTCACTGGATTCCTGTCCATCTAGTATTTGCTTCCTGAGGGCCCCCCCCCCCCATAATGGGTATTATTCTTGTTCAGTTTACAAATTGAAAAACAGTTTGGGTACCTCAGCAAGGATAGTACATACTAGGTAACTGTCTGGCATTTCCTCATCAAGCTCGTGCTGTTGGAACATCCTGCTAAGGGTATCAGCAGACTGATTATCAGAGCCCTCAATGTCCTGAACCTTAAAATGGAAAGCCAAAATGCGGACCGCCCATCTTGCAATACCCTCTGTCTTCTTAGGACAAGCTAGGTCCCAACTAAGGTCCTAATTATCCATCTCTAGATCAAATTCATTATGTTTGAGATAGAACCAAAATTTTTCCAGAGCAAATAACACAGCTAACGCTTCACACTCATATACCGAGTAATTGAGTTCAGGCCCCTCCAGATGTCGGGAAGCAGATGCCTGATATCTTGATCTTTCTGTAAAAGAACTGCTGCGATACCAGTAATGCAAGCATCAGTGTGGACCACAAATCATTTCTTAAAGTCAGGTATGGCTAAAACCGGTGGGTTGGAAATCACAGTTTTGATTCCCTCAAAGGCTGCCTGCTGACTTTCAGCTCACATGAATTTCTCATTATTTCTGCGTAACAAATTTAATGGAGCTGAAGGTTGCACAGAGTTTGGGACAAATTTGTGGAAATAATTAGTCATTGCTACAAATCAGGCAACCTCCCTCTTATTTCGTGGTTGCGGAAAATTCCTCAGTGCCTTAGTTCATTCTGGATCAATGCTAATTCCATCACCAGATACCAAGTGACCCAAAAATGACACTTGGTGCTTAGCCAAGGTTATCTTTGAGGGTTTCACAGTCAGGACCACATCCCTAAGCCTGGAGAATACCTTCCAGATGTGGGATGTGCTCTAAATGCACTTCAAAGGAGGCACTGAATATGACTGCATTGTCCCAATAACTGAAGACACAATTAAACTTTGAATCACCTAAAATTTTATCCAATAAATGGGATAAAACCGCTGCACTGGTTGACAAACCAAATGGAACTCGGATGAACTCGTATAAATTCCAATCCAGGGTGAAGGCGATGAGATGCTTAGATTCCTCTGTTAAGGGTATCTGGTAATAAGCCTGATTAAGATCTAACACAGTAAACCAATATGCTCCCTAAAACCAGGTCAAAGAGCTGTGGAGATCAGGGAGTGGCACGAAATTCAAGATCACCTTTTAATTGAGAAGCCTGTGATCAACCACAGGTCAGAAATCCTGCCCCTGATCTTTAGGCACTAAGAAAAGGGGGAGGTGGATGGTCTTATGACTCCATCTTTTGGGAAGGTGACAAGTGATATGGTGACTGGCAAACCAGCACATCATCCATAACATGAATATGGTATCAAATGATGTCTGTGACTCCCAACCTGTCATGAAGTACTTCGGGAAGTTCACTTAACTGGAAAATAATAAGGAGGGCAGGTAGGCAATGACACAAATCACCATGAGTATTACAGAATGCTACTCCCCTTTATCAGCAAGCAGTGCCATGGATCCACTGTGCTTACTAAGTGTGCCAATGAAAGCCAGGTAGAAGAGGGCAGCCAGCCCACAAGTGGTCATCTAACATTAATGTTGACAACCAACCAACTAAATGTCAGCCTGCTGCTTGTAGTTGATGCTGACCCCAGTGAAGTACTCTGGTATCTTCACTCTGTGCAGGCCCTCCTTGCATAGCTCACGGCTTTGGCCGTTCAGACCTCATGACCATCTCTTGTCGCAATGCTACCACCAATCTCCAAACTTCATGCCTCCCTTCTCAGGCCAGTGAACCACGTGTATATATCGGCAAGCAAAGACCTTCTAAGGACACAACCCACAGATGCCCACTCTTCCTCATAGATATTGACAATGGGGTTGCACGAGGGCCAGTTGGTACTACTCTTGAGTCAGTGGCTCCAGTCTACTAACTCAATGGCACCACGGCTCACTGGAACAAAATGATGTCAGTTCATTATCTAAGTGGGGATGCCAACAACTACTTACACTATGTGATCAAAAGTGTCCAGACACCAGGCTGAAAATGAGGTGCAAGTCCATGGTGCCCTCCACCGGTAATGCTTGAATTCAATATGGTTGTTGGCCATCCTTACCCTTGATGACAGCATCCACTCTCTCAGGCATGCATTCAACGAGGTGCTCAAAGGTTTTTTGGGGAATGGCAGCCCATTCTTCACAGAGTGCTGTACTAAGGAGAGGTGCTGATGTCGGTTGGTGAGACTTGGAATGAAGTCAGCATTCCTAAACATCCCAAAGGTGTTTTACATGTTTCAGGTCAGAACTCTGTGCAGGCCAGTCCATTACAGGGATGTTGTTGTCATGTAACCACTCTGCCACAGACAGTGCATTATGAACAGGTGCTCGATCATGTTGAAAGATGCAATCACCATCCCTGAATAGCTCTTCAACAGTGGCAAGCAAGAAGGTGCTTAAAACATCAATGTAGCCTGTGCTGTGATAGTGCCACACAAAACAACAAGAGGTGCAAGGTCACTCGATGAAAAACATGACCACACAATAACACTGTTGCCACTGCACATGCTGGCAGATGACGTTCACTGGGCATTCGCCATATCCACACCCCGCCACTCGATCACCACATTTTGTACCATGATTCATCACTCCACACAATGTTTCTCCACTGTTTAATCATTCAATGATTACGCTCCTTACACCAAGCAAGACATCATTTGGCATTTACTGGCGTGATGTGTGGCTTATGAGCAGCCACTCAACCATTAAATTGAAGTTTTCTCACCTCCCACCTAACTTTCATAGTACCTGCAGTGGATACAGATGCAGTTTGGAATACCAATGTGATGGTCTGGGTAGATGTATGCCTACTACACACTGTGACTCTCTTAAACTGTCAGTCAACAGACGATGTCGGCCTGTACGCTTTTGTGCTGCTTCCACTTCACTATCACATTGAAAACAGTGGTCCTAGTTATGTTTAGGAGTGTGGAAATCTTGCATAAAGATGTCTGACGCAAGTGACACCCAATCACCTGACCATGTTGGAAGTCTGTGAGTTCTGCAGAGCGACATTCTGCTCTCGCACGATGTCCAATGACTACTGAGGTTGCTGATATGTTGTACTTGGCAGAAGGTGGCAACACAATGCACCTAATATGAAAAACGTATGATTTTGGGGGTGTCCTGACACTTTTGATCACATAGTGTATCTGCTGTTTCTAGCAGAAACACTCTCCAAACTTTCTTGATTGATTCATTTAGTAACCATAGTTACTAAGATGACATCATAATCATTAATCCCTGACTCTATAGTGATGCCATCAATAGAGCCACACCTGTTTGTAGCTACAAGGTCTAAAATATTCCTATAGCATGTGGGCTGTTGAATTAGCTGCTCAAGACAGTTTTTGGAAAATATGTTCAAAAGTACTTTGCAAGATTGTCTGTCTGTACCCCTGCAATGAATCTATATGTACCAGTCCATACTCAGTAGGTTAAAGACACCTAAAACTAATATTGTATAATCTGGGTATTTAGGTGCTTCTGACTGAAGACTTTCTTGAATGACTGTAGAACTGTCACAATGAAATTGGGTAACCAGTAAAAACATGCAACAATTAACTTGATTTCATGTAGACCTGTTAGACATGACCAGGTAATTTCACTGTCACATTCGAATTCAGTATCAGTAGAGTCAATATTTTTGTTAACTGCAATGAAGCCTCAGCTTCCTGTTGCATCAGGTACTAGAGTAAATGACAAATACTCCACTAAAATGGATTATTCTATAACCACCAGGAATTTTATAGGTCAGGTAGCCTAGCTTTAAATTATTTTGATCACTTTTGTCATGTGGTAGAGTACATAAATTCAGCCATAGAAAAATAACAAAGGATGTTCTGCTAGAATTAACTCCGAATAGATTGAATAGTAATGCCTTTAAATACAATCAGAGGAGAAATGAGGTTCTGTGTACCAGGTGTAAGGAACTGATGACAAATGGAATAAGTTCTATGAAACCCTGATGAGACATTATGACTATTGCCACTGTTGTCAGAGAAACCCTTCAGGTACTTAAACATTACCAAAATGGAAGTAATCCTAGAATGAAACTCCCCCAAATCTGATTAGGCTCAGTCAAATATCCATCTAAACCTACTTTATAAAGCTAATGCTGTACAGCTTTTGAAGGAGAAATGAAATGAGGCAAAGAAAACTTTTAAAACTGAAATTGCTCATCTTAGGAAATGGATTAGCAACAAAACAATAGAGCAGTCTGATAATAAAAGTAAAGCTTTCTGAGAACTAATTAAAGAATGAATTTAAGTTCAAAGATGATGAACATGAACCATTTAGCATAAGACATGATGGTGAAACATCCAAACACAATCTCTATATAGAATGCCCTGACTGAGTGCCTCATCATTGCCCAGTCCAGTGATAGATAGGATAGAAACTTGAAATTTTGAGGTGTGGATCTTATATTGCCAGTGTCATTTAAGCAGGGATTTTTTAAAATACCAACATCAAGGGGGTGAAATATGGGATGAAGGGTTTTTTTCAAAAATTTTTCTATTAATGCAATTTTGAAGCTAGACTTACAAAAATTGGTATTTGGTTTCTTGGTCAGAAATAGAGAATTAAGTGTTTCAGCATTTTTGGAAATTTAAGAAGAGACTAGACTGTTGTTTCAATTGTTAAGGCTTTCTCTTAACTGGTACTTGTATTACTGTCCATGTTTAACACCTCTTGCAGTTGTCTCACCAAATATTGTTTATATATTACTTGATTCATTTATTTAATGCAAACTGTTACAAAGTTCTGTACCGCCACACTCTCAAAGGCTGCATTTACAGTATGTTCCCTCAGATGCCTCCATTTTCCTGCATCTATTTATTTCTGTTTATCTTATTGATATTGCTTAAGTTCCTTATGTATTCAGTAGATACATTAATAGTAGTATCTTTATTCATCCGTAGATGTCTTTTTACAAGGACATAGGACATGGCAAAGTATTTATAAGTTTATATCAATTTAACATAAGCTAATTTGTGTACACATATATTTACAGAATTCTAGTTAGAGACAATCATTAAATCTACTCCTGCAGTGTTATTATTATTTATTTGTATAACATTTTTTATGAAACCCCTACTCTGTTTTATCTAACTAATCCTTCAATGTATAAAATGTATTGCATAACAGGTAATTTTTAGCTGCCTTTTTAAATAAGTGTATTTTGGCAATTTCTTTAATCTCTTTTGGTAATTTATTGTACAGTTTTATTCCGTGGTAGAAAATGCTGTTTTGAGTTTTATGTTTATTTTTTCTTGGTAAATGTAAGTTGAGTCTATATCTTGTTGCATGGTCATGGACAGAGCTGTTTGTGCAGTAATTACCAATGTTATTTTTGATGTGTACAACTGACATGGAGCAGTTAAAATCCCTATTGTTTTGAACAGATCTTTACAATGAGCTTGACTAGTATTTTTGGTTATTGTTCTTATGGCTTTTTTCTGGAGTTTGAAAACTGCATTCATATTCTGTGCATTTGTTCCCCAAAAAAGAAGGCCATAGCTACGAATTGAGAGAACATATGAATAATATGTAACTAAAAGACAAAAAAATGGTTCAAATGGCTCTGAGCACTATGCGACTTAACTTCTGAGGTCATCAGTCGCCTAGAACTTAGAACTAATTAAACCTAACTAACCAAAGGACATCACACACATCCATGCCCGAGGCAGGATTCGAACCTGCGACCGTAGCGGTCGCTCGGCTCCAGACTGTAGCGCCCAGAACCGCACGGCCACTCCAGCCGGCAACTAAAAGACACTGCACATTAGACACTGATGATAGGATTATAAGGGTATAACATGCTGATTATTGTTTCTTCTTTTAATAGGTTTGTGTATCACTCTCCATTTTTATACCTCCTGATGTAGCCTTGTCAAGTACTAATTTTATTTTATTAGTTTTGTTCATTAATAGAAACTGTTATGTAGGCATGCTATTCCTATTTTGTGTTAAAGCTTTTCCTGTTTAGTCCATTTTTATCTATTTACTTCCCAGTCTTCAATGCACTACCACCACACTGTCAAAGATGTTGCTTGCTGTATGTTTTTGCTTCTCTTTCAATATTGTTTGTAAACATAGCAACTTCTTTGGTGAAAATACACAGTAAATGTCTGAAGATGGCCTTGTAAGCCAAAAACCGGTTAACACAACAAAAGTAATGTTGTAGAGCAAAAACAAACTGGTGCTTTTCATTTATTATAATGTTGTTCTACCAAGAACTGAAGGAAGATTCTGTTAACATAATAGTAATTACATTAACAAAATGTCATATTATTATTTATGACATTTACAAAATCCATCATTCTGTTGGCTCTATGCAAATAAAATGTAACTACCTAAATAAATCTTCAGGCCATTGGTGGCCCAAACTCTTTGGGCTTCCAGGTTTAGGTTTCCCATTTTTTCCACTGCTTATAGTGATTGCCTGGATTGTTACTTAGAAAGGACACACTCAATTTCTCTTTCCTTCCTTTCCCAATATGATCTCATCCCCAATCTCTGATGACGTCATCACTGATAGCATATTAAACACTTATATTCCATGGCGACCTGAAGACCGGTATAACAGTTTGCCTCTTCAGGAACTGACAAATATTCTCCAATCACAGAATTTAAAAAAAAATGCAAGCTTCCCAATCTGTTCTGTAGGGATAATGTGTCAACAAAAATAACCAATGTTTGAAAATATTACTGGATAGATACAAGATCTACTTGCCAAGTGTTGACTGTAGAAAACACATACAAGGATCATGGAAATACACAAGCATTTGGAGCCATTGGCTCCTTCTTCTGGCAGTAGGACTGAAGGGAAAGGTAGAGTGATGAAGGAAGAAGGTGGGTGACAGTGAGAGTTATGGAAAAGTTGCCCCGAACCTAGGGTCATGGGAGACTTTATGGATAGGATGATGGAGAATAGGGTACTAAGCAAGATAGAGATTACTGAAAAATAAATCATGCAAGAGTCAATAAGAGCAGAAAGTAAAGTGCATTATACATGCTAGACAGGTGTTGGAGAGGGCAGTGAGGTGGGGGAATAGGCAGGTTGCAAAATTAAAGATGTAGAAAAACGGAAGAGGAGTGAAAAAGAGCAACAGTTACTGAAAATAAAAGCTGAGATCACAGAAACTAGCACAAATGAAGGGCCAGGTGGCTGGTAAGAACCAACCACATGGCAGTTCCAACATGCAGAATTCTGAGAAAATTGTGTGAGGCACATATCTGGAAACAGGCACTGAAGTCATAACAGTCATGTTGTAGAGCATCCTCTGATACAGGATATTGTGTGTTGCCAGTATACAACTTCTGCCTATGCCCACAAATTATAACTGATAACATGGGCAAACAGTGTTCATCTGTATCTACATCGTACACCACAAGCCACATATAGGTGTATGGTGGAGGGTACTCTTTGTACCACTGAGTCCTCCACTCATGAACAGCACTTGGAAAGAAGCCTCGTATTGGCTCTGCTTTCTTGAATTTTCTTCTTGTGGTCATTGCATGAAATGTATGTGGGAGAAAGTAATATGTCGTCCGACTCTTCCCAGAAAGCGCCCTTTCAAAATTTCAATAGTAAATCTCTCTCAGTGATGCACAATGTGTCTCTCATAACATCTGCCAATGGAGTTTGATGAGCATCTCCATAACACTCTCATGCAACTAGGTGATGATGTAATGAAACATGCCACTCTTCATTGGATCTTCTCTATCTATGCTATCAGTCCTATCTGGTATGGATCCCAGACAGATAAACAATACTCATCAATCAGTCAAACAAGCACCTTGTAAGCCACTTCCTTCATGGATGAGTTACATTTCCTTAAGATTATTCATATGAATCTAAGTTTGGCTTCTGCTTTTCCAACTACTTGTTTTATGTGGTCATTCCTCTTAAGGTTGCTCTGAATAGTTACTCCTAGATATTTTGTGGCAGATACTATTTCCAGTGGTTTTTCATCAATAGTGTGGCTACAGAATAGTGGATTTCTTTTTCTATGTAAGAACAATATGTTACATTTATTTACATTCTGGTTCAACTGCCAACTATTCATCAATTCTCTGAAGCTCATTCTGCAAATCATTACTGTCTTATGGCATTGCTACTTTGTTATAGAAAACTGCAACATCAGTGAACATTCCACCTGGGAAAAATATATCTAAAAACAAAGATGATGTGACTTACCAAACGAAAGTGCTGGCAGGTCGACAGACACGCAAACATACACACAAAATTCAAGCTTTCGCAACCAATGGTTGCTTCATCAGGAAAGAGGGAAGGAGAGGGAAAGACGAAAGGATGTGGGTTTTAAGGGAGAGGGTAAGGAGTCATTCCAATCCCGGGAGCGGAAAGACTTACCTTAGGCGGAAAAAAGGACAGGTATACACTCGCACACACACCCATATCCAACCACACATACACAGACACAAACCCTGGGGGGTTGCCTAATACTACCTGCCTCCATTGTGGCATGATGTATTGCTGGTGGGATGTCAGATATCAGTGAAACCTTTGCACTGCACTTGCCGAGAAATTGAGAATGCTAAGTCTGGCAAGTAAAATGTCAAAGCTGACAGTGTCAAAGGCATTACTATACTGTAATAAGCTCATAATAGTTGCTTCTTGTGCATCCATGGCAATGTCTGCTTGTGTCTGTGCACGTGCGGCCGGACACGGGTGTGTGTGCGAGCACACACCCGCCCCTCCCTCCCCCCAAGGCAAGTCCCCCCACTCCCGGGACTGGAACGACTCCCCACCCTCTCCCCCAAAAAACCCATATCCCCCCATCCCTCCCCCTGTTCACCACAGGATCAACAAGCCCAGCTATAACCAACACTTTTTCGCCTTTTTTCACACCAGATCTCCAGTTGCTTTCCAGTTCACCTTTATCTCTCCCCATATATTTATATTTTTATTTTCATTTTCATTTCAACCTCATGTTACACTTTCCACCTTCTAATACCATGTCACCCTCACACCATCCCCACAACGACCCCATTAAGTTTTATTTACATTCCCTCCGCAAACATGCCTTTGCCCTAGCCAGATTACACTCCCATATTTTATTTTCTCAAGCTTGTCTGACATTTGGCATTACCCCCAAAGGCCTCACACTTAAAGTTCCCATCTCTGGCTGTAACCCTTCTTTCCATCAGTCCCTATACCAGTTCCAAACTGAACAATTCATTGCTCTCACCCACCTAATCCTTCACCTACACATCAACTGAGCCAATGAACACACCCGTCAACTCCTATCCTTAATAAAAGTCCTCAGTTTTTCCTCTCCCACAGCCACACTGGCTGTTCAGAGCATCCTCCTACAGGCCAACCGCAAATTAGAACAGCATGCCACCCTCCACCTCAAAAAACTATCCAATCTCCTGGTTTCCCACCTCCAGAAAGGCAACTCTCTCACCCTTCACAACCTTTCCAGCAAACCTCAACCTCCTCTCATTGCACACAGACCCAGTCTCTCCCATCTACTCAATCTCCCACTTCCAGCTCCACTCCCCCCAAAACCTCAAAATTCCAATCAACACAATCTGGAACCACAACACCCTAATTCAGTAGTTAACCTCTCTCCCAATCTGAAATCTCTGTCCTATCCAAAGGCGTCACCTTCAGCCCCACTCCCAGATTCAACCAAACAGCCCGTGTCAAAGATTTACTGTCCTACACCCGTACACTCTGCTGGAAATATCACTTTGCCACAAAGAAAAATAATCCTACTCCTAATGATCCAACTCCCCAAGACACTATCCAAATTGAACCCTGCCTGGAACAGTTCCGTCCTCCGTCACAGCGGGACCCACCTCCTCTTCCTCAAAATCACCCTCTCCAAACTCTCCAGGAATTTCTGACTTCCAGCCTTGCCTCTCAATCCCTCTAAAAAAACCTTAATCCTACTCCCAACATCACCACTGCTGAAGCCCAGGCTATCTGTGATCTGAAGGCTGACTGATCCATCGTCCTTCTTCCGGCAGACAAGGGTTCCACGACCGTGGTACTTGATCGTCGGGAGTATGTGGCTGAGGGACTGCGTCATCTTTCAGACAATACTACTTACAAAGTTTGCCAAGGTAATCCCATTCCTGATGTCCAGGCGGAGCTTCAAGGAATCCTCAGAACCTTAGGCCCCCTATAAAACCTTTCACCTGACTCCATCAACCTCCTGACCCCACCAACACCCTGCACCCCTACCTTCTACATTCTTCCTAAAATTCACAAACCCAATCATCCCGGCCATCCCATTGTAGCTGGTTACCAAGCCCCCACTGAATGTATCTCTGCCTATGTAGATCGACACCTTCAATCCATTACATGCAGTCTCCCATCCTTCATCAAAGACACCAACCACTTTCTCGAATGCCTGGAATCCTTACCCAATCTGTTACCCTGGAAACAATCTTTGTAACCATTGATGCCACTTCCTTATACACAAATATTCCGCACATCCAGGGCCTCGCTGTGATGGAGCACTTCCTTTCACGCCGATCACCTGCCATCCTACCTAAAACCTCCTTCCTCATTACCTTAGCCAGCTTCATCCTGACCCTCAACTTCTTCACTTTCGAAGGCCAGACATACCAACAATTAAAGGGAACACTCATGGGTACCAGGATGGCCCCCTCGTACGCCAACTTATTCATGGGTCGCTTAGAGGAAGCCTTCTTGGTTACCCAGGCCAGCCATCCCAAAGTTTGGTACAGACTTATTGATGATATTTTCATGATCTGGACTCACAGTGAAGAAGAACTCCAGAATTTCCTCTCCAACCTCAACTCCTTTGGTTCCATCAGATTCACCTGGTCCTACTCCAAATCCCATGCCACTTTCCTTGACATTGACCTCCACCTGTCCAATGGCGAGCTTATCTGTCCACATCAAACTCATCAACAAGCAACAGTACCTCCATTATGACAGCTGCCACCCATTCCACATCAAACGGTCCCTTCCCTACGGCCTAGGTCTTCGTGGCAAACGAATCTGCTCCAGTCCGGAATCCCTGAACCATTACTCCAACAACCTGAAAACAGCTTCCGCATCACGCAACTACCCTCCCGACCTGGTACAGAAGCAAATAACCAGAGCCACTTCCTCATCTCTTCAAACCCAGAACCTCCCACAGAAGAACCCCAAAAGTGCCCCACTTGTGATAGGATCAGACTCTGAATATGGGTCTCCAACAGGGATACGACTTCCTCAAATCCTGCCCTGAAATGAGATCCATCCTTCATGAAATCGTCCCCACTCCACCAAGAGTGTCTTTCCGCCGTCCACCTAACCTTCGTAACCTCTTAGTTCATCCCTATGAAATCCCCAAACCACCTTCCCTACCCTCTAGCTCCTACCCTTGTAACTGCCCCCAGTGTAAAACCTGTCCCTTGCACTCTCCCACCACCACCTACTCCAGTCCTGTCACCCGGAAGGTGTACACGATCAAAGGCAGAGCCACGTGTGAAAGCACCCACATGGTTTACCAACTGACCTGCCTACACTGTGAAGCTTTCTATGTGGGAATGACCAGCAACAAATTGTCCATTCGCATGAATGGACACAGGCAGACAGTGTTTGTTGGTAATGAGGATCACCCTGTGGCTAAACATGCCTTGGTGCACGGCCAGCACATCTTGGCACAGTGTTACACCATCCGGGTTATCTGGTTACTTCCCACTAACACCAACCTGTCAGAACTCCAGAGATGGGAACTAGCCCTTCAGCATATCCTCTCTTCTCGTTATCCACCAGGTCTCAATCTCCGCTAATTTCTAATTTCAATTTGCCGCCGCTCATACCTCACCTGTCTTTCAACATCATCTTTGCCTCAGTACTTCCGCCGTGTGTGTGTGTTTTTTTGTCTTTCCCTCTCCTTCCCTCTTTCCTGATGGGGTGGCCGTTGGTTGCGAAAGCTGTAATACCTGCCACAGGGGGTAGGTCAAAATGCACAGAGGCGTAGTGTGCCAAGTCAATTCGATCACATGGGCGTAGCTTTGTTTCCTGGAGAGCTACTACGAGTGGACAGTGCAAGCATAGCGGCAACATTAAGTCGTTGCGGTTGGAGTGAATGCTGTGAATATTCCAATGAAGAAGTGTCATCATGAGAAGAAAAAGAAAAAGGAGAAGCAAGAAGGGGTCACCTCGAAGGCCACTGAGGGCCTGGCTTCGAGCGAGCACTGCTGCCGCCATCAATAGGTGGAGAGTCATCCTCCATTTTTTCAATAGGTTCGTCGGCCACCATGTTAAGATGGCCGGGAGGGGGAGCTTCCTCTGCCAGTGAACAGCCAGATGTTGTGCGGCCAGGCGAAATGGATGACGGTCTGGGGCAGCAACCGCTGGGTGGAGAAGGAGAACTTTGCTTCCTATGAGCTTTCTTGGAAGGTTGTTTAGTTGAAGTACTGGTCGATGGCTGGAAGTTCGGGGTACGTAGGAAGTCCTCACGGCACGGTTCCTTCTTGAAGGCCCGTGCATCTGACTTCTGGGACTTAGTCTTGGCAGAAGCTGATGATGGTGCTTGTGTCTTAGGGGTGACGGGAAGAAGAGGAGATGTTGACCGGGCGATCTTAGCACTGGCCGAACGAACGACCGTAGTGCTAAAGGTCAGATCGCATGTCTGTGTCAACAACTCCCTGGTAGGTTGAGGAGACATGAGGACAGTACTGTATTTCCCCGCTGGGAGCAGCGTTGACTTCCTACTAGCAAATAGCTTGTGAGCAGCTGAGGTGGAAATTTTCTGTTTGACCCGAATTTCCTGTATACAGCATTCATCCTTGTAGATGGGACAGTTGCGGGAGGATGCTGCATGGTCACCCTGACAGTTCACACAATGAGGAGATGGAGGTGGACAGTCACCCTCATGGGTGTCCCTGCCACAAGTGAAGCATTTAGCTGCATCAGAACACGACTGGCGGGTGTGATTAAAATGCTGACACTGGTGGCAGCGCGTAGGTGTCGGGACATAGGGGCGAACCGAAATAACCTCATAGCCCGCTTTGAAGCGCGACGGCAGCTGAACACTATCAAAGGTCAAGAAAAGGGTCCAGGCCAGTACAAGGTCATTGTCGACCCTTTTCATGACCCTATAGACAGCCATCATGCCCTGCTCAGCAAGGAAAGACTGAATCTCCTCATCAGTCAATCCGTCAAGTGATCTAGTATATACCATACCACGTGAAGAGTTCAAAGTGTGGTGAGCCACCATCCGGACAGGGAATGTGTACAGGAGTGTGGCCCGAAGGAGTTTTTATACCTGAAAGGCACTCTCAGTTTCTAACTGTACAAGACTTGACAGGTCCGGCTATGGCATCTATGCCCTTCTGAACAATGAAAGGGTTGACAGATGAAAAATCTTTTCAGTCCTCAGATCTAGAAACTACGAGGAACTTTGGGGCAAGCAGTAGCATTTTTGTCACTGGGGCTGGACAAGTTTCCGCTTTTGGGCAGAAGTCGCGAGAGAAGAAGAAGAGAAATCCATTGCGGACGAATCCCCATGATTGCCAGAGTCTCAGATGGCGGGCTCCTTCCTTGTGGGGACACTCTCAGAGGGCGCTCCCACCTTAGGTGAATGTTTACACCTCAGGTCACACCTCCTGAGTAATGGACGGAGGGACCAATCGGCATGGTCGGAAGGTGTCAGCTCAGGCAATCGCCTCTCCCTGGGCCTGGCCTTTATCAGGGGGTACGTGCGTGCCTTACTTGTCTACCCAGGGCGGGGAATTATGCATTACCCCATCACTGGCAATGCGTGTGAACGCGTGGGTTGGCCTCCAGGCACACACCGGGAGGAAAAAAAGGGGGAGAGAGGGAGATAAAGGACAAACTGTCTCAAACACTGAGGCGGAGACCATAGAGTGGACAAGAAGGCAAGGTAAAAAGTAAGGAAGACAGGGAGAACAAACAAAGGAAGGAAGAAACCAAAATAACCACAAATGTAAGTCGTTGAACCGTCCACCTCTGGACGCAGATGCAAACTACCCCCTTGAGGGGGAGGGACTCCTTTTAGTCGCCTCTTACAACAGGCAGGAATACCTTGGGCCTATTCTTACCCCAGACCCACAGGGGGAGCATGTTAGACTAGCCGCTCTAATTTAAACTCTTTAATTTTATAAAAAGTCACTGCGTACTGCAGGGCGCATACTAGTAATTATGTAAGGAAGTTTCCACTGCGCACAGATGAGATACCGACGTGTGGATAATCAACATGTCACTAGTGATTCATGTTGTATTCCCAATGTAAGTAGCATAGTGCACTTCAGTCATTATAGTTATGATTAACACTGTTGTGATTTCGTTATTTGTTTAATCCATGATCCTAAAATTTCAACATTATATGTAAACTGTATTTTCAGTATTTACCTCATTTTAGCTCAGACATAACATGGCCCATGAACCTCCTCCCTACAGCGACGAAATTGTCAAAGCATGTGTCCAATGCCACCTTATCATGGTTTAAATACATTCGCTGATTTTTAAATATTTCCATCCATCCCAATTATAAGAAAACATAAAATAATATAAATAATCATATTCACATACATATGTATTAAATTATTTACATTGGCAACATGTTTGCCAGAACGTTATTGGTGAGCAAATTTATTTATTTATTTTTTTTTTTTTTTTGTTTCATGTTTCATCGCTAACATTACTCTGAGAAATCACCAAGAAGGAATGGAAAGAATATTAAATCCAGAAAGCATAATGGAAAATCTGGTCAGACTGTGACAACAATCACCACAACAGAGAAGGTAGGACAGACTTATCATATCTATCGCATTTGCACCAGAGTCAATCTTTCATTAACTCGCGATATATAGTGAAGTTTTGCAAAAGTTAAAAAGGGATTTTTACTGCTGAGTGTGATTTTTTAAATAAAAAAAAAAATTATTCAGATTTTCAAAGTACGACAATAATTATTGCAAAATGGCTGATACACAGCTCAGTGGAGACAACATGGCATGTAGATACATCGTCAATAGTAGATCAACTCTCTGCATTGTTTGAATAACAGTTACATACAAGCTAAACATTGTAGATACTCATTTGCATTTACTTTACTGAATTTTCAAAAAAAACTTACTACACTTTTGCTATTGATATGGTCATGACTCGTGGTATGGCAAATAGAATGGATAACATAAACAGTTCGCCTACTGCAAGTTCCGTATCCAATGAAGACGCATAGAATTAAATTACGCTTGCTCAAACAAGCGAAGCAGTAAATGAAATACAGAACCTAAATAATCTAACCGTAGCAACCAACAGTAACATAGAGTCACAAGATATGGAAACGGAATCAGTAGCAGTAAATTCTCACGATTTACCGGGTGCAGATAATGTTCTAACAGTAAATTTCTCACAATTTATCAATACAGTCATGCAACAATTTCAGCTAATGAATACAAGTTTACAGAACAATGACAAATAGTTTACGGAAAAATTTCAGGAAATAAACAAAAAACTTGATGGTAATGACGCTAAATTAACCAAAATTGGTACTGACTTAAACAAAAGGATCAATATAATGGCCACCAAGTTTTCAAAATTAATAGTTTTAGCAAAACATAATGTAACCAAAATCAATGTTCTTGAAACCAATGTCAAATAGTTAAGTTGCACGTGTGACACCATGAGGACAAAAGTAGGAAAGTGCGTCACTGCTCATGATGACATCACAAAGCGTGTCACACAAGTAGAGACAGATTTAGAAACCATGACAAAGACAATTGACCAGACAATCAAATTAGAGACAGACAGATGAATTTCGAATGAATGAATGAGAGAGAGAGAGAGACAGACAGAGACAGCAGTGCTTGAATGGGGATGAATAGATGATTATCAGGACAACAGTCCCTGAGCGGAGAAAATCTCTGATCCAGCTGGGGATGAAACCCGGGCCCTTAAGATTGACAGTATGTCACACTGACCACTCAGCTACCATGGACGGACAATGATTTAATAGAAACAAGCAGACTGCAAACTGACACTGGACACTGAAGCCAATAATCAGTCTACTTTATTTATTAGTTTTGGCCATATAAATACATAGTATGTGATCCGTTTGGTTTGTTTACTGAATCAATGAGAAACATCAGCTTAAAAAAGTAAAATAGCATCATAGTGTTCTCAGTAACTATTCCTTTTCTTTGCTCCCCTTCATTTTTCTGTATCTTTCATTTTGCAGCCTGTCTATCCCCCCCCACACATCTCCGCCCTCTTCCCCCTCCCCATATATGCCTATCATGTACAATACACTTAGCTTTGAGCTCATATTGACTCTGCATGATTTTTTTCAGTAAATTGTGTCTTGCTGATTACCATATCTTCCATCGTTAAGCTCTCAGGTTTTCAAATCTCATCCAGTGCAGGCACCGAGGATCAGTCTTTCCTTCTCATCCTGTCTGGTAAGTCTCCTCCGACCTAGGGTTTTGGGCAACTTTTCCACAACTCTCTCCATTTCTTAAGTCTTGCCAGTTTTCTTTCTTCAGTTCTCATTCTTTCCCTTCAAATCTTCTGCTAGAAGGAAGAGCCATTGGCTCTGAAAGCTTCCACATTTCTATATCCTTTATACATAGTTTCTGCTGCCAACAGCTTGGTGAGTAGATCATCTTATTTTTCCAATTATACTGCAGCCATCTTCATGATAGTGATGGCAACATGGCTGTGAATGAGGTCATGGTTGGTGTGAGAGTCAGTTACCATCTGATATTGGTTTACGAGTACTCAGCAAAAAGATTGCGAGAATTCAATTCCATACAGTTGGAACCAAAAACAAAAAATTAGTAGTTCATACCACCACAAGACCATAAATGAAAAAGTTGTTGTTAATAATCTGTGTCCCTGACATTGTATCTACAAGTAAGTTTCAATATACCATTTCACACTTAACACTTAGTCTGCTATTGACACTATTTTATTCAACTCCAGTTGGTTGTGACAATTGCAATGATGCATCAAACGGGCTACAGTACCTTTTCCTACATTTTTATTACATGATACATTATTATCTTTTTTGCAGTTTTAGGAAAATGGTGTACACTGACACTTAAGTAAAATGCTAATCCGTGTGCATGCACAGAACTGTATTGCAGGTTTCCTAATACAAACTAATCTATCAACAATATATTAGATGGAGCAAGTGTTGGACTGAGTATAATGGAGCAGCTAGATGAGGCAAGCAAATAAATCTGTAACAGTTATGCTACAAACGAAGAGTTTTTGCTTGTCTTTTATTGTTAGCCAAAATTAGCAGCAATGTATTTGTGTACATGGTAACTCCAAACTGTGACAAGCTTTGAGAGCACTTGCCTGCTAAAGGCAAAGGATCCAAGTTCGAGTCTCAGTTTTAATCTGCCAGGAAGTTTCACATCAGCACACACTCCACTGCAGAGTGAAAACTTCATTCTGTAAACATCCCCCACTCTGTGACAAGCCATGTCTTTGCTATATCCTTTCTTCCAGGAGTGCTAGTTCTGCAGCATTGCAGGACAGCTTCTGTGAAGTTTGGATGGTAGGAGATGAGGTACTGGAGGAAGTAAAGCTGTGAGGATGGGTCATGAGTCATGCTTAGGTAGCTCATTTGGTAGAGTACTTTCCCACAAAAGGCAAAGGTACTGAGATAGAGTCTCAGTACAGCACACAGTTTTAATCTGCCAGAAAGTTTTGTATCAGTGCACACTTTGCTGCAGAGTGAAAATTTCATTCTGGAAGCTTTGAGAGGTTGTGTGTTTGGGTGGGAAGGAGTGTTTTATGACTGTGGAACATGTATTATGATTAGTTGGGTTTATTAGCACAGAATAGAACTACTGAAGCTAATAAGTTATTGGAGGTAATTTGCCATACTTTTTGTGGATTTTAGAAGCAGAGTGTTCACGACTTTGCAATAAAAATATTCAGAATGAATCTCTGAGATTGTATTTATAAGGTGACTTGAAGTTCCCTCCATCCCATTCAGTAGCGGCTGGTCTCACCGTAGTGGCAGCGCCAGCAGACCTCTTCTGTGGCTGTGTGTTGGTTGGCCAAATATATGACAAGTCTCCTTACACATCGGTGTAGCAGCTGTGAATTGAAGTTCATCTGTGAGGAGAGATTGTGTTGATTGATCTGATTTCTCAGTGTGAGAGAAACCTCGAATTGCCAAATTTTTCTATACATGCTTAATTTTAATGGCTGTGTTCTGGATCTTCCAAGCTCTGACTGACAAAAATGCTCCTCAGAGAGCACAACTCCCCTTCCCTGGGCTATGTTTTACTCGGGTAACCAGTGCTTCCCTTTCTGCTATACTCCCCAGAAAAAGTTGTGCCTCGCTATTCCTATCTCTATCCCCCGTCAATAAGGCAGCTTCCTTTTGGCTCTGTTGGGCTCTCTGTCACTCTGAAAAACATCAAGATGAACCACTGTCCATAGGTCTTAAATCCTTAAACAAAGTTTTTGTAAGAGCTATGTGTTTGGTGGCATCTCAAAAATTTCAAAGGCCTAGCTGGGAGTTCGGCTGTAAGATAGCAATCTCTGGCACGCATCCCAAAGCCAAATTTTCTGCATTTGGCAGTCAGTAGCATCTTTCACTAACATTACTCCTCACTCCAACTCGTAAAACATTTGTGTGAGCGAACACTACAGAATGTCTCGACTGTTGTCCAATTGCACGGTGGTGCCGTTAGGGATCATAAAGACATTTACTGGGCCAGGCTGCCACAGTGAATGTTTCCCCTCACTGCTGCTTTTCAGATGAGCTCAGCCGGGTCCCCAACTGTTCAAATGCTCAGCTCAGTCTGTGTCACTGAGTGTGCTTCCAAACATCCCCTTATTCCCAGCTAACGTACAAATCTGTTTTAAATTACTCTCTAAACTGACAATCACTCACACATTTAATATCAATACCATGCTTCATTCATAATTAATTGTGCAGCTCAAGGTGGGCCTCTACTATGAACTCACAAGAATTTGTGTATGTTGTATGACAGCGTTGAAAAATTGTCCTGTAACAATTATTATAGCTTTATACTTAGGTCTGCATCATTTTATGGCCACAGAAAGAAAGTTCCTGTTTCAATTGAAATTTAAGCTTGGAATGTGAAATATTTTAAAATGTTGTGCAAATGCCCCATTCCATCACATTAGTTAGTGTAGGTGGTCACAGTTTGGAAGAGTCCATTCAGGATGGCAGACAGCTGGTCATACATCATACCCTCATAGAGTACCATGCATGAATAGAGTGTAAGAAGATTTGCTAGCTGATTCTCAAGGGAATGAAATATATGGTGAGAACCTGGGATCAGGATGACATACAAATGAACTAGCATATGGTTTAAGTCAAGTGATTAATAGCATACTGTAATGGGAAGCAAAAACAAAATTTTCACCACGATATTCCTCATGTCAAGCTATGACAAAGTGGGCAAAGTTCTGTTGAAAGATGTAGCCAATTTTCAAAAAGCCTGTAAATGTTGGTAAGTGAAGTATTCATTTGTTAGCAAGCAATTTAATCAAATACATTGGCACTGTAAGAAAAAACTATGGTTCTGCGATTAGACATGTCTGTTATCCAGCCTGGCAGCCAAATTCTGAGCCCTCTAAGAAACCACGTGTGATTTTAACTGACGCACATCTTGATGAAACATTGTGAGTGAAGTTCTCTGTACTGTGCTATGTGGGCAAGGTTCAATAAGGGTGCACCCAGCCCTTGTAAGGCCAACTGAGGAGCTACTTGACTGAGAAGTAGCATCACCAGTGCTAAAAACTGACAATGGCCAGGACAGAGGTGTGCTGACCCCATGCCCCTCCAGTGAATTTTGTTAGCTGAGGATGACACAGTTGTAAGTCAGTACCATCACTGTTTAGACGTCCAAGGCCTCTTCACATAGATTTTTTTTTTTAGGTTCAAGTCATGGCTCAAATGTACTGATTGTTATTTAGAAAATTTTTTTATGGAAGAGTAAAATATATGATTATTAAGCTGTCGTTATAAAAGTGTGCTTGTAGCCCATCACATGTACAAAGACTCTCTCAAAGGAGGAGGCTAAAAGACTGATAGTATTCACAGGTTCCTAATATATCTAAACTTCACCTAATGCTCACTATTACTGTATCATTCAGCTTTTCTGTAAATTCACAATGGGGCACTGACTGACTTGTAAATAAAGTTCAAAATTTCATAATGACAAAAATAAATATAGATCAACCCAGAGCACAATCTTTTTTAAATCTCGTCTTCACCAAGAAACAAGTAAAGCTGAGTTACATACGGGTTCCAGATGTCACCTGTGAAAGATGAGGAGAACAGCTAGTTATGTCTTTAGATTTTTCTGTTTTCTTCGTAGATTAATTCTTAAATTCCATTAGTTTTCTTCTATTTAAGAGGTGCAGTCTCACATTTTTGTAACTTTAGGCAGTGTGTAGCAAGGTCATCATTTCTCTTGAACGACTAACTACACTGCTCGGTTAGGCATGTGGACCGTCAATGTGGAGGCTGGCTGTCTGGCCTCGCCCATTCCTCTGTGAGTCACTCCTTCAATGGCATCTGAGCAAGCACACAGGGGGAGGGGTTTACTACTTATTGGGACCACTAGTGTTGGACACATTAGGGAGATCCTTAGGGAAATATTGTTCAGAGCCAGAAAGATAGCCAATATGCACTCGGTATGTCTGTCAGGGAGCGTCATACGAGATGTGGTGGCTTTGCCTGTGGCTATCGAGCTTGCAGGGTGCAGTCATCTGCAAGGAGTGGCATCAGTTCCGACAATGCCTTTTGCGAGGGTTCCGAGGTCATCCTCAGTTCGTACAGATGACTGGTGTAGGTGGTGGAGGCTGCTAGGCTCACATATGGAGTGCAAGCACAGCTCACGATGTGCAGTATAGTTTCCAGAGTTGACTGGGGTCCTACGGTCTGGAGCCGAGTGGACAATATCGGCCAGAGGCTTTGTTGAGTCTGACAGTCCTGGCTGTACCTGCATTATTGGGTGGATAATTGTAGGACTCTCCTTGACAGGTCAGGGTACACTACACAAAGGGAGCAGCTACTCAGTTAGGTAAGTACTTGCGGGGTGCACATGGTGGTTTTTAGGCTAGATGGTAGTTTGAGATACTCTGATGAACACTCATCAGTTGACATGCAGATAACAAAATCAGACTGCATTCAGAATGAAGACACTTTGACAAATTTTATCAGTTAATTGTTAAAGTATTTGCAACAAAATTCTCAAATTTATATATTTTATTGCTATTTATTTATGGCTTATTTAGCCTGACTAGATTAGATGCTTAAGGCCCTAACTTACATATGACCAGGAACAAAACATACAAACAATATTATGCAGCAAACACAATAATAATAATTTGCATTATTAATCAAAATAAGAATTTGCATTATTAATCAAAATAATAACTTTTAGTAATAACAGTAATGTTAATAATGATGATAAAATAATGGGTTATAATAATAAGTTAAGACACAACAAACTAAATGCTAATAATTTGGATTATTAATAAAAAGTAATAATAATAATAATAATAATAATAATAATAATAATAATAATAATAATAATAATCCCCGTGGAGGCCCGGGAAAAGAATAGGCCTCCGGTATGTTCTGCCAGTCGTAAAAGGCGACGAAAAGAACAAACCACTAATAGGGCTAACCCCCCTTTTAGTGTGATTAGTTGGTTCAGGACAGAACTAAAGAAGCCTCGGACAAGCGCCGTCATGGTCGGGGACGATGCTTGAACCCTATGCCCGCCCACAATGGTAACGACACTGCTAGCCAACTGGAAAATGATTTAAATCCAAATAGAGGTGTTTTGCAGGATATGCTTCCTGCAACCACCCTAGAAGGAAAACAAAGACAGAGGATGAGATGGTCAGATGAAGTTAATCGACACCTCATGTTCTGTTATTACCAAGCAACAAACCTAGGAACCAACACAACTGGATACAGACCACAAGTATACACAACATTTATTACCAGATACCCAGAATTAAAATTTTTAACAGAACAACGACTAGCTGATCAGATCCGTGTAATAATAAAAAATAACAGGATACCCCAGTCAGAATTAGAAAACATCAAACAACAAGTACAACAAATACTGGAACAAAATAATGTGCAATCAGAAGAAGAAGAAAATACAGTAATGGACTCAAACATCCCAGAGCAAACAAACAAAGAACAACACGCACCAATTAAACAATCAGAGGAAAACTAAATCTTAAGACAGCCACCAGAACAAGCACAAATAGAACACGAAGTGACACAGATGTTAGATATAGAAGAAAAATTTCAGCTAACATATATAGAATACAAAGACACAAATACAGACATTAGACCTTTCTTGCATAGACCACCAAATAACCCACAAGTCGAAACAACAATAAAAACTATCAACACAATCATACACAACAAAATAAATGAAAACACAACTATGGAAGAGTTACAACTACTGGTTTATATAGGAGCACTCACTACACTAAATATACACACTAGGCAGAGATCAGAACCAACCAACACACAGAAGAAACCCACAAAACCAGCATGGCAACACAGGCTACAGATCAAAATAGAAAAACTGAGAAAAGACATTGGACAGCTAACACAATTTATAAGAAATGAAATCTCGGAAAAAAAATGAAAAAGGTTGGGTAAAATCTCACAACAAGAAGCGACAGAGCAATTAGACGAAAAGAAGCAGAAATTACAAGCATTAGCCAAATGACTCAGAAGATACAAAAAAAGTGAAAATAGAAGGAAACAAAACCAAACATTCAACACAAACCAAAAGAAATTTTACCAGACAATAGATAACACACACATTAAAATAAACAATCCACCAAACATAACAGACATGGAACACTTCTGGAGCAACATATGGTCAAACCCGGTACAACATAACAGGCATGCACGGTGGATACAAGCAGAAACAGACACATACAAGACGATACCACAAATGCCTTAAGTGATAATTTTGCAACATGAAGTCACCCAAGCAATTAATTCTACTCACAATTGGAAAGCCCCTGGAAATGATAAAATAGCAAATTTCTGATTAAAGAAGTTCACCTCAACACATTCACATCTAACTAAATTATTTAACAGTTACATTGCAGACCCATACACATTCCCTGATACACTTACACACGGAATAACACATCTGAAACCTAAAGATCAAGCAGACACAGCGAACCCAGCTAAATATCGCCCCATAACATGCCTACCAACAATATACAAAATATTAACTTCAGTCATTAAACAGAAATTAATGACACTTACAACACAGAACAAAATTATAAATGAAGAACAAAAAGGCTGTTGCAAAGGAGCACGAGGATGTAAAGAGCAACTTATAATAGATGCAGAGGTGACATATCAAGCTAAAACTAAACAAAGGTCGCTACACTACGCATACATTGATTACCAAAAAGCTTTTGATAGTGTACCCCACTCATGGTTACTACAAATATTGGAAATATACAAAGTAGATCCTAAATTGATACAGTTTCTAAACATAGTAATGAAAAATTGGAAAACCACACTTAATATCCAAACAAATTCAAATAATATCACATCACAGCCAATACAGATTAAGCGTGGAATATACCAAGGAGACTCATTAAGTCCTTTCTGGTTCTGCCTTGCTCTGAACCCACTATCCAACATGCTAAATAATACAAATTATGGATACAATATTACTGGAACATACCCACACAAAATCACACATTTGCTATACATGGATGATCTAAAACTACTGGCAGCAACAAATCAACAACTCAACCAATTACTAAAGATAACAGAAGGATTCAGCAATGATATAAGTATGGCTTTTGGAACAGACAAATGTAAGAAAAATAGCATAGTCAAGGGAAAACACACTAAACAAGAAGATTACATATTGGATAACCACAGCGACTGCATAGAAGCGATGGAAAAAACGGATGCCTATAAATATCTAGGATACAGACAAAAAATAGGAATAGATAATACAAATATTAAAGAAGAACTAAAAGAAAAATATAGACAAAGACTAACAAAAATACTGAAAACAGAATTGACAGCAAGAAACAAGACAAAAGCTATAAATACTTATGCCATACCAATATTGACCTACTCATTTGGAGTAGTGAAATGGAGTAACACAGACCTAGAAGCACTCAATACACTTACACGATCACAATGCCACAAATATAGAATACATCACATACATTCAGCAACAGAAAGATTCACATTAAGCAGAAAGGAAGGAGGAAGGGGATTTATCGACATAAAAAACCTACATTATGGACAGGTAGACAATTTAAGAAAATTCTTTCTAGAACGAGCAGAAACTAGCAAAATACACAAGGCAATCACTCATATAAATACATCGGCTACACCACTGCAATTTCATAACCACTTCTACAACCCTTTAGATCACATAACATCAACAGCTACGAAGAAAGTAAATTGGAAAAAGAAAACACTTCATGGCAAGCACCCGTATCATCTAACACAGCCACACATCGATCAAGACGCATCCAACACATTCCTAAGAAAAGGCAATATATACAGTGAGACAGAAGGATTCATGATTGCAATACAGGATCAAACAATAAACACCAGGTATTACAGCAAGCATATTACTAAAGATACCACAACAGATAAATGCAGACTTTGTAAACAACAAATAGAAACAGTAGATCACATCACAAGCGGATGTACAATACTAGCAAATACAGAATACCCCAGAAGACATGACAATGTCGCAAAAATAATACATCAACAGCTTGCCTTACAACATAAACTTTTAAAACAACACGTTCCTACATACAAGTATACACCACAAAATGTACTGGAGAATGATGAATACAAATTATACTGGAACAGAACCATTATAACAGATAAAACAACGCCACATAACAAACCTGACATCATACTCACCAATAAAAAGAAGAAATTAACACAACTAATCGAAATATCCATACCCAATACAACAAATATACAAAAGAAAACAGGAGAAAAAATTGAAAAATACATCCAACTGCTGAGGAAGTCAAAGACATGTGGCATCAGGATAAAGTTGACATCATACCAATTATACTATCAACTACAGGAGTCATACCACACAATATCCACCAGTACATCAATGCAATACAGCTACATCCAAACATATATATACAACTACAGAAATCCGTAATTATTGATACATATTCAATTACCCGAAAGTTCCTAAATGCAATATAACATATACCGCACAGTTAAAAGGAAGTCATGCTTGATCAAGGTAGATGTCACTTTCCATTTTTAACCAGACAGAACGTCTGATAAAGGAAAAAAGTAATAATAAAGTTATAGTAATAATAATAATAAAATAACAGAGGCATTACGAATGATATTGATTAGTTTGGAGCTTTTGAAGCCTTCCTTGGTATTAGAAGAAGTGGAAGGGATAATGAAGGAGGACAAGGTTGAAATTAAAGTGACAATGGCTTGTAGGAAAGAAGGTAATATCAACAGAGAACTCTGTAGCCAAGAGGAGGGAAAAGTAGAGGGGGAGTGAGGGTTGACGAGAGAGAGTTGCAGGAAGAGATACTTCACTGTTGTGATAGAAAGTGAGTCATTAGCTCTCTTCTGAAGTTTGAAATGATTTTATTTCTCTAATCTTTTGAGGAAGATTGTTCCAAAGTCAGGTTTCTCATACAGAAAATGATTTAGAGAAAATGGCAGTGCTCTGTAGTGATGCAAAGAAGATTTTATTTTATTGAGAATGAGTATCTCTGCTGTGCTGTTCAGACAACAGTGTAAGACTTGATGATAAATAGGCAGGAGTGCAATGATTGAGAAGATGATGCAGCAAGTCGCTTGGAGTGGCCACACAGTTTGAGGTGCCAGGTCATGGATTGCATGGCCCCTCCCACTGGAGGTTCGAGTCCTCCCTTGGGCATGGGTGTGTGTGTTGTTAGTTTAAGCAGTGTGTAAGTCTAAGGACTGATGACCTCTCAGGTTTGGTCCCTTAGGAATTCACACACATTTGACCATCTGAACGATGCAGTGAACACAGTGTGTGATAATCTCTATGTCTATCGGCACATAGCCATGATAATTGTCCATAGGAGTGATATGGTAGAAATAGTGTAAGTCACAAATGTATCACAGAAGCATTTTTCATCAGTTCCAGCTGACATGAGCTCTCACATGAAAATCCTCGGAAAATAGGATCACCATAACCAACAAGGGGTGTATTAGTGATTCTACAAGTTTCTTTTTAAGTTTGAGAGGAAGTACCTTTTTATATTTCTGTAATGAATGGAGTGTTCTGCATCCATTGTGATAAGGCAAGTAGGTCAGCATTTACATTCTGGATGGCTGAGCGAAGATTTGTTCAACTGCAGGTCATCAGCATATAAATCATATTCACAGTGGGAGACAATACTCGACACATCATTAACATATAACGAGGAAATTAATGGGCTCAATACAGAGCCTTGTTGGTCCCTTGATACTAAATTCTTTCTCTGCGACTTCTCTGTTTCAATCATTACACATCGCTGATGGCATGTAAGATAAGAGTGGAACCACTGTACTGCACAATGTGTGGATTATGAAACCGATACTAGAAAGTACTGGATGGATCGTTTCTAGTCTGCACATGCCTTATGTGTGAAACCAGAAGCCCTAGAATTCTCCAGTGAAGAAGAATTTTTAAAATGGAAAAAAGAAATGGAATGTGCTACACATTCCAAATTCATTAAAAGCTGTGGCACTAAATCTTACGATGATGGCAGCAAATGTTGTCATGTCTGGCATTGCTCAGGTCAGTTTCTCTCCAAAGGTGATGGGAGCAGACATCTAAAATTGACAGAGAGCAACAAAATCGGTGGAAAGTGCCCTGCAGACATTAAAATCTAATACAAGGAAAGAAAATGCCATGTTACTTTTGTGTCCACTCATGTTGGTCACGGTCTGGACCTAAGTCATCTGAATCTGACAGAAAAAGAATGGATGAAGGTAGCTGAAGACATTGCTGCATGAATCTCATTTCCTACTGTCCTCCAAACAATTCAAGAAATAGTGCAGAATTCAAATTTTGAGAAAGTGCATCTTACAATGATGCAGGATTTGCATAATATTGCAGCTGCATATAACCTGTCTTCAAAGTCAGTCAGACATCCAAATGATGTGATCAGCGTTGAAGCTTGGGTGCAAGAAGTGCAGCAAAGTGATAATCCATGTGTATTGTTCTATGAGCCTCAAGAAACAATTAATGATCTACACCCTGCACTGAGAAGTGAAGACTTTGTGTTAAATTTAATGAATGACATATAAGCAAAATATGGAAGTGATTGTATTTGTGTTGATGGAACTCATAGCCTAAATGGCTACGATTTTGAAGTTACAACATTACTTGTACTGTGTGATATGAGACAAGGATTTCTGTGTGCTTTCCTCATATCTAACAGTAATGACTCTGATGTTTTAAGTATATTTTTTAAATTGTGTTAAGTTTCAGGTTGAAAAGATTTCCCCAAAAGTATTGATGACATTTCTGGCAGAATTGTATAGTATTGCTTGGAACAAATCAATGGGAGCTCCTGAAATGAGACTTTTCTGTACCTGGCATGTCGACAGAGCCTGGAGGACCAATATTAAGAGCAAAATTCAAAATTTTGACAAAAGAAATGGGGTGTACAAACTCCTTAAGACGTTAATGCAGGTAAGAGACATTGCCGTGTTTCAGGAATTGTTGATAAAAGCATTTCAGAAACTCGACAGCGATTCAGAGACATCAGAATTTGGTCACTATTTCCAGATGTAATGAAAAAGATGTGACGTGTTGGGTATATTGTCATAGGATGCGAACCGAATCAACACAGACATGCACCTGGTTAGTATGCATAAGACACTGAAATACATACATGGTAATGCAAAGCAGGTAAAACATTTGGATAAAGGTATACCTGCATTCATGTCGCTTGTAACAGCAAAGCTGTTTGACAGTCTCTTTTTATTTCTCTCCTTTCTGGTACTTACCCCCTCCCCCCTCTTCACCTTCTCTCCTGTCCTCTGTCTAAACTGCAACACTTCACTGTCCGCCACTCCCACCATAATATCCCTCCCCCTCCCCGCCCCAGCCTCCTCCTTACCACCACCCAGTTGCCACTGGTGCTGCTGCTCGCAGTGTGGTTTCAGTTTTCTGAGACTGCAGGCGTGTGTGCAAGTTGCGTTTGCACGAGTGGGTGTGCGTGTGTATGTGTATCTACTGCTGAAAAAGACCTCATTGGCCGAAAGCTGTAATTGCGTGAATCTTTTTGTTGTGCCTATCGCAACTCAGCATATTGAGTGAATGCTTGGAGAATCAAGTGCTTTCTAAGTATGGCAGATTAAGTATTTGCAGGTTCCAGCAGAACTGATAGAATTACTGGGTGAAAACTCAGTGGCATACATGGCAGTGAGATATGTAACGTTTATGTGAATGTAATTCTGTGAAGTGGACCACACTGCATGTAATTTATCTTTTATTTCACACATACTCAGTGCCATGTTTCTGTTCTATGCATGGAACATGATTTAAAAGCCTATAAGTGTCAGTACATGTGGGCAACAAACTTTGAGTCAACCAAGGCAGCAACAGCTCCAACACACCACACCAGGTATGAGATTAAATCTGTCTTATGTACACACTAAAATGTCTTGAGAGCCATCCCTAAATTCACATATGCTCGAAGTCACTTTTCTGTTCTGATGCAGTATGCCTGCAAGCTGTTTTAATCTTTACTTACAGCATCTGTCAGTGAATCTGAAGAAAGAGTTTGTGACTTACCATGGCAGTAGTCCAGGTATGACATTAATTCTGTGTTACACACAATACTGAAATGTCTTGTGAGACCTCTATAAATTAAAATACGCTCAACGTCACTTTTCTGATCGAACGCACAATGGCTGCACTCTTATTTAATGTTTTATTGTTTACTTAAAGGGCCTGTCACTGAGTGTAAGGAGGTAAGCTTTTGGCATACAAGGCCAGTAAGAGCATCCACACACCACACCAGGTATGAGATTAATTCTGTGATATGCAGAATTGTGTAATACCTTGTGAGACATCTATAAATCCAAATATGCTCATTGTTACTTTTGTGTTCATACGGACAATGGTCACATTCTGATTAAATAAAATCACTTGATGCCTTTCTAAGAAAGGGTCTCCATTCCTTCCAAGCTAATTATGTAAGGGTAGACCAGATATGGCTCAAATTCAAAGATACAGTATTGACAGCAATATATAGATTCATACCACAAGTTAATAAGAGATGGGACTGATCCACCGTGGTAGACAAAACATGTCAGATTACTGTTGCAGATGCAATGAATAAAGCATGCCACATTCAGAAGAATGCAAAATCCCCAAGACTGGCTAAGGTTCACAGAAGCTCAAACTTTAGTGTGGATGTCATTGTGAGATGCTTTTAATAGTTTCCACAATGAAAAATTGTCTCAAAATATGGTAGCAAACCCAAAGAGATTCTGGTCGTATGTGAAGTACACCAGTGGCAAAAAAAAAAACAGACAATACTGTCACAGTGTGATAGCAATGGAAATGTTACCAATGATGGTGCCACTAAAGTGGAGTTACTAAATACAGTTTTCTGTCATTCCTTCATGAAAGAACACAAAGTAAATATTCCAGAATTTTAAAACAGAGCAGCTGTTAGTATGAGTGACATAAAAGTAGATATTTTAGGTGTTGCAAAACAACTCAAATGACTTAAGAAAGGCAAGTATTCTCGTTCAGATGGTACACCAGTCAGATTCCTTTCAGCATATGCAGACACAATAGCGCCTTTCTTAGCAATCATATACAACTGCTCACTTGACTTAAGATCTGTTCCTAAAGACTGGTAAGTAGCACAGGTCACACCAATATTCAAGGAAGGAAATAGGTGTAACCCATTGAATTACAGGCCCATATCATTGACCTAAATTAGCAATAGGATTTTGGAGCATACACTGTACTCTAACATTATGAATCACCTTGAAGAAAATGACTTATTGATACATAACCAACACGGATTCAGAAAATATTGTTCTTGTGCAACACAGCTAGCTCTTTATTCCCATGAAGTAATGAGTGCGATCTTAGATCAATTCCATATTCCTAGATTTCCAGAAGGCTTTTGATACCATTCCTCACAAGCGACTATTAAACAAATTGTGTGCGTATGGAGTATCATCTCAGTTGTGTGACTGGATCGTGATTTCTTCTCTAAGAGGTTACAGTTTGTAGTGATAGATGGTAAATCATCGAGTAAAACAGAAGTGACATCTGGCATTCTAAAAGGTAGTGTCATGGGCGCTCTGCTATTCCTGATTTACATAAATGATCTAAGTGATAACCTGAGCCGCCCCCTCAGATTTTTTGAAGACGATGTTGTAATTTACCATCTAGAAAAATCATCAGATGATCAAATCCAATTACAAAATGATCTAGAGAGAATTTCTGTATGGTGCAAAAAGTGGCAATTGGCACTAAACAGAGAAAAGTGCAAGCTCATCCACATGGGTACTAAAAGAAATCCAATAAATTTCAGGTATACAATAAATTGTACAAATCTAGGGGCTGTCAATTCAACTAAATACCTTGGAATTACAATTGTGAGCAACTTAAATTGGAAAGACCCTATAGATAATATTGTGGGGAAGGTGAAACAAAGACTGCACTTTATTGGCAGAACACTTAGAAGATGCAACAAACCCATTAAGGAGACAGCATACATTACACTTGTTCGTCCTATGCTGGAATATTGCTACGCTGTGTAGGATCCTTACCAGGAAGGATTGACGGAGGACATCGAAAAAGTGCAAAGAGGGGCAGCTCGTCTCGTGTTATTGCATAATAGGGGTGAGATTGTCACTGATATGATACGCAAGTTGGTGTGGCAATCACGGAAACAAAGGTGGTTTTCTTTGCATGAGATCTATTTACAAAATTTCAACCACAAACCTTCTCTTCCGAATGCAAAAATATTTTGTTGACACCACCTACGTATGGAGAAATGATCATCATAATAAAATAAGATAAATCCGGGCTCAAACAGAAAGATTTAGGTACTCCTTTTTCCCATGCACCGTTCGAGAGTGGAATGGTAGAGAAGTAGTATGAAAATGGTTCGTGAACCCTCTGCCAGGCACTTAAGTGTGAATTGCAGAGTATCCATGTAGATTTAGTAGATGTAATGTTTACCTAATTACTTAGAGGGCCTGTCACTGAGTGTGAGGGGCAAGATTTTAGCATTCCGTGGTGCTACTGTTTCCTCAGAACACATCAGGTATGCTATTAGTTCTGTGTTATGCATAGTTCCGAAATGCCATGTGAGCCATCCCTATATTCATTTATCCTGAATGTTACTTTCCTGTTCCAAAATACAATGAACGAATTCTGATTTAATGTTTACTTACAGGGCTTATCACTGAGTGCGAGGGGCAAGCTTTTGGCATACCCTGGCAGCAAGAGCTTCCACACAGCCCACTAGGTATGAGATTAATTCTGTGTTATGCACAAAACTGAAATGCCTTGTGATACATCTATGAATTCAAATATACTCAGTGTCACTTTTCTGTTCCAAATCACAATGACTGCATTTTGATTTCAGTTTAATTGAATGCTATTTTATGTTTTATGTTTATATTTTCTTGGTAAATGCAACTTGAGTCTTGCTCTTGTTCCATCGTCATGGACAGAAAGGTTTGCGCAGTAATTACAAATGTTATTTTTGATATGTACAACTGACTGGTAAAGGTGTTCACATGGTGCAGTTAGAATCCACAGTATTTAGAACAGATCTTTACAATGAAATCAACTACTATTTTTGGTTATCATTCTTATGGCTCTTTTCTGAAGTTCAAAAATTGTGTTCGTATTTTGTGCATTTTTTCCTCAAAACAAAATGCCATAGCTAATAACTGAGTGCACATAGGAATAGTATGTAACTAGAAGACTGCATGTTATACATTGATGATGGGATTCTAAGGGCATAACATGCTGATGACATTCTGTTTGCAAGTATCTTTATGTGTTCTCATCACTTCAACTGAGAATCAGTATTCATTCCTAGAAATTTTGCATTTGTTACACAGTCTATAAAGGTGAAATCTACATTTAATTTAACATTGCCATTCTCCCTCTTCAAACTGAAATTCATGGCATTAATTTTCGTTATGTTAAATGTCACTTTATTGCTTATTGACCAATTGTAAACTTCCTTGGGAGTTTCATTTGCTTTCTCTGAGAGGAGTTCTCTTGTTTTTTCAGTGACTATAATATTGCTGTCATCAGTGAAGAGAATTTTTTCACCATGAGAAACACTACTGGGAAAGTCATTGATGTATATCAGAAATAGTATTGGTCCTAATTTGCTACCTTGCAGAAACCCCATATTAATGTATTTTTGGCCGGCCGCGGTGGCCGAACGGTTCTAGGCACTTCAGTCCGGAACCACACAACTGCTACGGTCGCAGGTTTGAATCCTGCCTCGGGTACGGATGTGTGTGATGTCCTTAGGTTTGTTCTGATAAGTGTTTTACTAAATGTTTAGATCTATTTGAAGTATATGTTATCACTACTCTTTGTACCCTAACTGCTAGGTATGATCAAAACCAGTTCTTAGCTACCACTCTTATTCCTAATGCTTCTAATTTATTTGATAGAATCTTGTGGTCGACTGTATCAAAGGACTTAGAAAGATCATAAAGGAACCCTCTGACAGACTCTTCTTTATCAAGAGCATCAAGTACAACTTTTGTGCATTCTACCACAGCTGAGTCTGTATTTTTTCCACTTCAGAAACGAAACTGAATCGCTTAAAAAGATTGTATTTATTCAGGTAATTCATTAATCTGTCTTTCATAATTGCTTCTATTATTTTTGAGAATGGTGACAGCAGGAAAATAGGCTGGTAATTTTCTGCGTCTTCTGCATTACCTTTCTTAACCAAAGGCACAACTCTTGCCTGTTTTAACTGCTCTGGAAATGTCCCTGATGTAAAGGATACATTTATTATTTGTGTTAAGGGATCTTGTATAACCTCTATGCATTGTTTTAGTACACACACATTGGTACTTCATCTAAGCGTACTGACTTTCATTTTTTAGTTTTCGAACAGTTTTACTGGCTTCATTATCTGTATTTAGTGCTACATTATTTACAGGAGTTTTATTTGTTTAGGGGAATTTTTGTCGTAACTTCCCTGCCATACTTGAAAAATGCTCATTTACATAGTTTGATAAGTGTTTTGGCTTATTTATTACCTTATCCCCCTCCCTTAGCAGTATGTTATTCTGTGTTTATTTGCCTCTCCCCGTTCCCGTTTTTATAACATCCCAGACTGCCTTGCTTTTATTCCCTGCATTATATATTACTGTGTCATTAAACGACTTTTTTGCAGCTATCAGCACCTTCCTATAGATCTTTTTGTATCTATGATAGAAATTTAAGAATTCTGGATCATTGTGACTCTTTTTCATGGAAGTGAGGTATTTAAGTGTTTGGGAACACTTCTTAATACCTGCTGTTATCCATATACTTGTGTGTGACATTGATACAGACATGCATACTTTTGGAAATGCCTTTTCAAAGTTCAATTTAAATAATGTGGATTCTTATTCACATTGGTTTCCTTATACACTTCATCCCAGCATTGTTTTGCTAGTTCCTTTGAAAAATCTTTTATTTTCATTTCTGATGGATGTCGTTTGTAGGCTTGTAGTTTAGGGAATGATTTGATGTCTCATTTTACTGTTGTTATTTGACAGAGATGGTCTGATAATCCGAGATCTTTTACAGCTACATCACATTTTTCCCTGTCCATATTTGTGGCCATATGGTCAATTACTGATGAAGTCATTGTAGTAACCCTTGTTGCACTATTGATTAATAGGGACAGGCCAAAACTTTGAAGTATATTTATGAGGGTGCTGCTGGATTCATTTATGATATTTGTGTTGATTTTAATGTCCCCACACAGAATTGTGCTGAGCTTTGTACTTGAGACTTTATTTAGAAATTCTATTAATTTATTGAAAAACAATGTCCACACTATCACAGGGAGATCTATACACACACACAAAATTATTAATATCTCGGTGATATCAAGCCCTGTTAATTCAAACTGCTGGAGATACTCTTTAGGCAGGGGAACCTGTTGTCTGGATTTATCCTAAAAAAGACCTACTTCTCATACTGATGACAACAGGTATTCGACCATGTGTGGCCCGAGATCCACCCCCTATACTTTCACAAATCAGCTGTACCAATCTTCCCTTGCCAGTCCTGTTTAGGTATAGGCCACGCCTAGTGAAACCCCATCTGTCGATAGTCCCGACAGGCACCAGAGAAATGTGAGCAAAGTTGGCTACTCTCAGAGCAATCCCCAACCCCACATTGATTCGCCTCACATCTCCATCAAGGTGTGGCCAGTGGTGACACCGGAACAGCTCAACAAAGTGTACGTTGGTGCCACGAGTCAGGGAAGCTATCTTGCCCAGGTCACCACCTATGTCATATGCCCCATCCCTGTCCAAACTGTTTCCTGCCCCACCCACTATCACTACACGGTCTTCTTTTGTAAAGTCCTTACATAAAGACCCTAAGTCCTCTATTGCATGACTTAATCCTGCATTTGGCTGGAAGATACTGGTTGCCTGGTATGCTACCCCTAAACTTTCCTGTAACTCGGGGCCTACAGCTCACCCATGGCTACTACCTAGCAGCAGCACTTTCTTCTTCCTAACATTTTGTATATTTCTAAGCTTCTTGGCCTCAGTTGAAGTGTGCTGCATATTTCTTGCTCCTCTTTCTGCCAGAGGCTCTGGCAGTGGTAGACAAATGTTTTTGGGGTTGATGATAAAACTATCAGATCATGTTCTCTTTCTTCCTATCCTCCTACAAGCTGCCAGTTCGCAACCACCCTCCTCCTCCCTATCAGTCCCTTCCTTGCTTCCTTCAACTGTGCCTGAAGGGCACAGATTTTCCTTTCCTGTACCCCAATCAAAATGTTCCTATGCATACTCTGCAGTTCCAGGAGGGAGCCTCTTCTGTTCTCCCAACATTCTCCCCACTGCATCTCCCCCAACACCCTCCCCCAGTGAAAATATTTCCTACAAGATTAGCAACAAATCCCTCTACTCACAACGCTATAACAGCTTCCACATTTCTCACTCATGGTCAGTTTCGAAAGAATAATTAAGTTTTAAATTTGTCAAGGACACGAGATTGGCTATATGTAAACAAAAACAACATGAAGGTCTTACGAGCCATTGTTGTTGTTTTTGTACTGATTTAGAGATGCAATGACAGAAGAATGTATTAGTAATTACTTTGCTTTTAGAGAATTTACTTTAGTGTTTGGTCAGGTTTTAAATGTCTATAACTCCAAAAATTTATGCCTTGATCACCTCTAACTAGTAAACAATATGAAATATGTTAGTTAAATACAATTTAAAAACTTTTAATTATACTGTTATTGTGACAATAGACACTGATGAAACTAGTAGCTGTCTTTCTTGAATGGATTTTGCACTATCAAGAAAACTTGGATAGAATTTTTTGTTTTTTGGCACGTAAAATTTCACATTATGTCGCAATTATTGGGACTTCAGATTACACGAAGTTTTTTTCAAGAATAAGCTCTATGGGGATACAAATATTCAGTTGTGTGACAAAAAAGGACACTACAGCAAATATACAAAACAGAGGAAATTTAAATTTGACACTATTTCCTCTCAAATAAGTTCTTTTAGTGGATGAAGAATGTAGTGTTGGCAGCAGAGCCAACACCGTGTTACTAGAGGAGGCTGAAATGCAAGCGTTTTAGCTCACACAGGCTGGCATGAGGAGGGAAGAACTATACTGACGTGAGCTCTGGAACATGACAAGGAATTATAATTCAGAAAGCGGATGTAATTAGTTTGATACTTAACTTTAATCCATTAATGATGAAAGTCGCTCTTGACGGTACATGATTCACAATATCAATAGTAACTGAATATGGCACCTTGCTAGGTTGTAGCAAATGACATAGCTGAAGGCTATGCTACGCTGTCGTCTCTGCAAATGAGAGCCTCTGTAGTCAGTGAACCATCGGTAGCAAAGTCGGCTGTACAACTGCGGCGAGTGCTAGGAGTGTCTCGAGACTAGACCTGCCGTGTGGCATCACTTGGTCTGCAATCACTGATAGTGGCGACATGCGGGTCCAATGTATACTAACAGACCGCAGCCGATTCAAAGGCTACCACGTAGCAAGTGTGGTGTCTGGCAGTGACACCACAAAGAAAACACCTGTGGTCTCACTCACCAGACATCTTGTCTTCCTGTCAGTTTTAATGTTTGTTTACTTAAGATGACTGTCACTGAGTGTGAAGGGCAAGCTTTTGGCATACAAAGGTAGCAGAAGCTTCCATACAGCACACCAGGTATGAGATTAATTATGTGTTATGCACAATACTGAAATGCCTTGTGAGTCATCCCTATATTCATATATGCTCAATGTTGCTTTCCTGTTCCGATACACAATGTCTGTATTCTGATTTAATGTTTACTCACAGGGCCTGCCGTGAATGAGAGTGTTGGAGGCTAGCTATGTACAACCCTGTGGCTGTTGGTTAGAGAGACCAACAGCTATGCAGGGGCCCAGGTAATTTATCCTCTTAGAGGTTGGGTGTTGTGTTGCACTTATCACCATTTTACCTTTTTTTTAGATGCAAAAAAAAGTAGTATCAACTTATGTAGACTTGCAGTAGGTGGCCGATTGCTCCTGCATACCATCTCCTGGCCAGAAATGCCATACTGTCATTTCATTTCATGCTAGGTATGAAACTGATTCTCTGTTATGCACATTATTGAAATGCATTGTGAGTCATCTCTGAATTAGTATATGCTCAGTCAGTTTAATATTAATTTGCAGGGCTCTAGAGTAACCAGAGTGTAGTTGTTTGCGCTATGGTGCATTGTCGTGGCACCTAGCATGGCAATACAGCATGCGACTGTAACGGTGTCAACAGCCCTGGGTAGTGTTGTCTACTTCACTGGATGGTGGTGCATGAGAAATAGAGTTGTCACGATGGCCAGTCTGAACTCAGTACCACAGGTTTGTGTGTTGGCCAGTGGGTATTTGGAGCAAATCCAGTAATACTCAGATATGAAGATTTGTTTATCTTTGACATCACGGAATCATGTTTCTATATCTGCTCCATCCCTCCATACCCCTCCCCACTCCCCAGTGGAAGGGGGTCACAATTATTTTGTGAGTTTGTGCATGGAGCACATGAGGCTTCTAGTAATTGGATCCTATCTGCATTAACTTTACCGTGCTCGTCCATCCCTGTCCTCAATCCTTCCCCTCTTCCCCTTCTTTACATCTCTGTTTCCTTGCTTACATTGGCCTGGCTATCTTTTTTTTTCTATCCCTTACAGTATTATTCTTCTTGCTTTACACTTTCCTTTTTGGAGTTTTTGGTCCCTCTTTGAGGATTTAACTCCTCTAAATTTTGTCTCCATGGTGTGAGCCAGCTGGGGAACAACACCATACGTGAAGTCTTTGGCATGTGGCTTTACCACCTCTTCCATTTTTTACCTGAAGCCATTGTCCTTTTTGGGCTATACAGCTAGCACGGTAGCCATTTCATGTGCTTGGGGTGTTATGTACTCTTTTGATGGAGTCCTCTGAAAACACAGGGATGACAGTTTTGATACACGAGCTGCTACCTCCCTGTGTATGCCTAGGAGTAGTGGCTTGTCATTCTGGAGCATTGGAACTCCAAGCAACAGCCCCTATGCCAGGTGGCCCTTGGTGTGGCTGAGTAGTACACAAGGGGAGAGCCCTTGATTGGTTTCGGTGCTATTAGGGTGAACACTTTGTGTATCAAATGCATCAGACTTTAAGAAACGGGCCGTTCTATGGCTGCCACTTTAGTCAGGAATGACTTTTCGTGATACCCCTGTTCAACCTACAACTTTCCCCTCCTTGGATATCCCCTCATGGGAGGAGGGAGACTCGCTGGCTTGGGGTGAAATCTTTTCCCCATTACCTGGTCTGCATCAAGACTGACAAGGACACCTTCCCACCATGAACCCATTATTTTTGGTAGAAACTATCAAAGACAAGTTTGGCAAAGAGGACACTCTGAGACAGATGTGATCAGGTTTCGCTATTGATCAGATTTTCTGCTGCTGAACAGTCTGTAGCCCTTTGTGCCTGTGATCATCTTCACAACATTCTGATGTCCATTACTCCTCACTAGCCTTTGAATATGCTTCAGGGTGTCATTTTTCATAGAGACTTCATCTTCCAAACCGGTGAAGTGTGGGCCAGTCTGGAATGGCAAGGCCCTAAGGACAACCACATTGATAATGACAACTTTATTCTGGTCTTTGAAGGGGATACCCCCACAGACAAGGTCAAGATTATGGCTTATCACTGTGATGTATGTCCTGCCACTGCTGAAGTGTTTTTGGTGTTTATGATTAGTACACATGTATTAATGCTGTACAGCAGACCCTGTATGCAATGAATGAGGATGCCCAGTCCATAACAGGAGTGATTTTGTTTTACTGCCCATGTGTATTCATTGTCATAACTGTCACTCACCATGCTCACTGGATTGCCCGGATTATAAGAAGGATAGAAGATACTGAGGTATAAGTCCAGTGACCATTTATCATATGCTGAGGCTCTTCAGAAATACGATCAGCTTAGCCTTGTGTCTACGACATCTACCATTGACTCTGTCACATCCTTTCCCCCTCCTCCCCCTTAGCCTAGTGATGCCTCACTCTTCTCTCCCTCTCCCCTGAACTTACAGCTTGCTCCCTTCATCCGGCGGAGAAGTGCCTCTTCTCTAGTGTCTGCTGGTGACAGGGCCTCTTGTCAGTCCAAGAGTCTGCTGGTACACATCGGCTGTGGAACCGTCAGCTCTAGCATCCCCGAGGTTGACTGGTCTCTCTTTATAGAACTAGCAGAAGCCTCTCTCTCTCTCTCTGCATCTCCCCCTCTCCCCATCCCCTTGCCTCTCTGGCCTCTGTCCTCCTCTAGTTATCAAAGAGAAGAAGGAACATAAGTCCTGGGATGAGGACACTCCATTGCCCAGGAGGATGGCATTCCATAGGGTTCAGTGTTAAGTATCCTTTTCCTCATCACTGTTAAAGGACTTGTAAGCTCCGTCAAACTGTCACCCCTGCTCTGCATGTGGATGACTTCTGTGTCTGAGTTATTTAACACTTGGTGGCCTTTGTGAAGTGACAGTTCCAGGGTGCCATGTGGAATGCTTCTGCATGGACCTACTCACACAGTTTTCAGTTTTCTCCTCTTAAATTGTGGGTGGTACATTTCTGTCACCATATTGTGTTCAATACCAGCTGGAGCTCTATCTTGAGACCCAATATCTGATTGTGGTCCCCCAGTTCCATTTCTTGGCTCTTCTTATCGACAAGAAATTTACTTGCTCGCCCCATATTTGCCTTCTGGAGATTGGCTGTGTTCATAAACTCAATGTCCTCCACTTCCTTGCCACACCTCTGGAGGGTGCTGATTGTTTCACTCCTCACCATCTTTGTTGGGCCTTAGTTTTGACCCCTCTGGTCCATGGTTGCCAAATTTATGGCTCAGCTGCTCCTTCCGCTCTGATCCTCTTGGATCAGGTCCACCATTGTGGTATCTGCCTGATCATCAGCAGTGACTTTTGCACTAGCCCTATTGTTTCCTGGTTGAAGCTGGGGTTGTCCCCCACTCACGGCCCTTTTGGTTCAACAGTCTATGCTTCTTGTTTCCTATGCAATCACCATCTTCTCTTTCCCCACACAACCCTCCTATTTTATATTTTAGCAGCTGCAGGACATTACCCACCTTCTGCCCACCCTTCAGGTGAGTTTAACAGTTGGGCTACATCTTGCTGCTCTTTGCCATGATTTTTATCTTCCCTCTTTGTCCTGTCCCCCATTCTCTCCAAACACCTCCTCCCCCTTGGTTAGTTCCTTGATCCTGGATTCAGATGGATCTCTCCTGGGGCTCTGTGTTTCATTGTTTGTTCTGCCAGCTTTTATGGGAGTTTCAGGCTGCTGTTGTTTTAATGCAATGGCTCTAGGCTCTAAATCTGCTAATGACAAGGGATGTGCCTTTGTGCCTTCTGCTGGCAAGTAACACCATCTCTGACCTGCCACACATTGCATGTGTACTGCATAGCTAATGACCATTTACCAAGCTCTATAGTATATTAAACAGTCCTCTCACACCCATGTTATGTGCAGACTTGGTAAGTGCCCTTGAGGCTATCAGACAGTGGTTTTCTCTTCCTATTCTTGGTCTATGACATCTAAGACCACCTCACCAATCTTGACCATGCTGATTGTTCAGTTGACTTTCTTTGGGTTCCCCCTCATATGGGTATCCCAGGTAATGAGCTGCTGATCCTGTGGTTGGGGGTGTAGCCCCTTTCTGTGACCTCTCTGGTGCTGGGTTTGCAGCTTCATGTCAATTTCCTTTTTGCTCAGCCTTGAGCTTAATCTTGGAGGCCAACCCCCTGCCTAATAAACTTCTTGCGAGAAGGGGACTCTCACCGCATGGCCCACTGGGGATCTACCATCCTCTATCTTCATATTGGTCATATAAGGTTGAATCGTAGCCTCTTACTCTATAATGATCTGTTCCCACACCCCTCACTGTCAACCATATTTTACTAGACTCCCCTATCATTTGGCCTTCTGCACTAAATACGCTCTTCCATTCTGCATTGTCACAGATGGACCAGACAACCTTACATAGTTACATATGTCTTTGGTTTTCATCATAAAAGTGGTTTGCCCCCTAGATTTAAGTACCTAAATTCTCTTCCATGATTGGAGGCCCACAGTTTGGAAGGCCTTCATCATTGCTTTCATGCTGGTCAGGTTTTCCTCTCCATTTTGTTTTGTATTTTGTGCTGTTTCATCCCCACCCCCTCTTCTTGTGTCATCTCCCCCTGGTGTTGTCCCCATTGTGTCGCAGTCATGGTATGAAGTGGGAACTGGGGTGGGTTAGCAGTGATTCCAGCACCATGTCACACATAGCACCATTGGGGTGTCTTATGATCTTCCCCTTCCTCCCTCCAGTTCTTTACTCTTCCTGCCACCCCAGTGTTCTGTCTGCATCTTCATTTGCCTGTTTTGCTTTGCCATCGACTAGATTGTGCTGTTGGTTTGCTGCTCCCACAGTCTCTGCCACTTTGGATCTTGGGACTAATGATGTCACTGTTTGGTCCCTCTCCTCATTCAGACAATCAATCAACATCTGCAGCCAGCAGGCAAACAGACTCGGTATCTGCTCTGTTAGCGTCTGTGTCAGGGTGTTACTAGCATTAATGACAAGTTTGAAATTATTACCTGTTTCCAAATACAAATAGGCATTTTTGTTCCCTGATAAATTAGAACTACAAAACCATGTGCTTAAATTTAGGAAATAATGACCAGTTAAAAACAGAACATTCTGGAATATGAGTTATTTGGTTACAGATAACTTTTGAAATAGGGGGATTTAAAAAAAAGTAAAATTATACTGCAAAGTGGAACCAAAAAGGCTTTCAGTTGAATGATATTGCTACATTCAGAATTACTCATCCACTCATTCCTAATTCCAACTGCATGTGTTTATACTGATACTGAAATTATTATTTATTTACATTATCAGGAAAATTGATTGTGAACAATCAGATGTTAGTATATTCCTTGCTAGAATCTGAAAATATTTAATCTGTTTAACAGTTGTTCTAGTGTTACTCATCTAGCTAGATCAAAAATAAATATATATTACAAGTTGATGTTTGCAACTCACTCTGTTGTAATTTTGGGGTGATCGTCAAATGTGTGGTCATCACTAGCAGTGCACTGAGCCTCAATCACAGTCATCACTGCCCAGCATGGCTTGGGAGGGGATTGACCCAGCGATGCTAGCATTTTAGGCTGGTGGCACAAGCTGGTGATCCCACGTGTCAGCAGAACTGCCACACCAGAGGCTGGTGAAGAAGGAAGAAATATAGACATTTGACATTCTGCCAACAGTGAGGTCGCCAGAGACAGAGCGTAAGCTCTGATGGTTTCAAGGATGGGGAAGAAAATTGGCCTTGGCCTTTCAAAGGAACCACCCCGGCATATGCCTTGATTGATTTAGGGAAATAATGGAAAACCTAAAACTGGATGGCAGGACATGGAATAAAGCCATCATGTTCCTGAATATGAGATCAACACACTAGCTAATGTGGTATAAACCTTCATCCAGAAGTGTTCTCAGTAACTTTGTTTCTTCTGTATCAGGAACTGCCATGGTATGTAGCTTGAGGAATTTGTTTTTTTTTTTGCTGAAAACAGTCTCCTCTGTGGTGCACGTTTTCTCTTGTGACTCCTTTGTGGGCTAATGAAAGAGATACCGCTACTGGCATGAACAGCACCTGCACTAGCCTTCAATGAAGTTACTGTTTTGTTGGCCAGCTGAACTTCAGTAACTGACATACCAGAAACAATTTCTGCCAGTACCTCTGTGTCACAGAAACTGACCGGCTTCAGAATTTTCTTCTCTCTCATTAATGAAAGAAATGCCTCCAACATTTGTAACTAGTACATCTGGTAATTGTAACTAGTACATTTGGTAATTCAGAAATTTCAAACGGATTTTCTTCTGTACTCTCTACTTGGCAAACATTTGTATATGCTTGCACATATTTAACTTAATGCTATAATCAATACATGTGTAGTAATATCTATGAATGCTTACTTTACAGTCAGTGCCCACTAATTTGGATTACAGTGGATAATATTTTCTTCCACAAGGCAAACTTCAAGTGATTTTGTAGCTGGTACTTGCCAAACTCTGCCTACCTTCCTAATTGAGTACTTATTCATCAAAATACTGGATTTGTGCTTATGGTGAATGTTTTTCATTTTACTTGTTAGTTTTTCTTTCACAATGACAATGAGCCTGTCAAACAGATTTGCTGTTACAAGCAACGCGAATGCAAATATACCTTTATCCAAATGTTTCGCCGGCTTTGCATTACCATGTAGAGGAAGTGGTGGTAATATGGCCCCTACAACAAATATGCCCCCCCCCCCCCCCTTTAATATCTTAATAACATTTAGCTGAACTTTAGTGGCGATAGATGGAACTAGTGTACTAGTCCCATCACTGGCCTGTAGGAGCACTGGAAGCAGGTCAGTACAGTGGTTGAGTGACAGTGAGGTTATATTTTTCAAGCTCCTGTTCAAAACTTTGAGAGGTATGTGAATTTCACTGTATTAACGTACCATTATTGGTGAATATTTAGATGTAAGCACCATGCATACAACCTAGAAAGTATTGGCAACAGTTTCAAATAGATGAAAAGGTGTGGTATTATTGCATTTTTAAGCTGTTTACACTAGTTTACAAGGTGTAAGTGACCGTAATATGGCCCCCATTGGTGTTTGTAATGTGGACCCCAGGGTCCATATTATAAGCAGTCCGTAAAATGTTTTTATTTCTGTTTTCAGATGCCTAGGACTAATCTGGCACCTAAATGAACCCCCAAAAGGTAGGTGTGGGATAAAAACAAAACATGAGAGGCAGTGTCTGCTGTCATAGGAAAAACAATGGGAGTTAAAAAGCAAGCATCAAAACATTTTGCTGTCCCAAAAACAACTCTGCGCCAGTATGTGTATGAGGCTAGTACCTCACAGATGGCAGATGTTGAAACTAAAAAGCTTGGAAGAAAACCAGCTCTACCAGCAGCCCGAGAAAGTGAACTAGTGGTTTACTTACAGTATATGAAGGCCAAATTTTATGCTTTTACTAGTAGGGATGTTAGAAAAATGGCCTACCAACTTGCAGTTAGGAATGGAATTGCAACAAACTTCAGAAATGAAATTGCTGGAAGGGCTTGTCTTGACCATTTTCTTCAACATCATCAAGATAAGCTTTCAATTAGAAAGCCAACTGGATCATCATATGCTCGAGCAAAAGGCTTTTTCCGTGAGAGAGTTAACTCATTCTATGACTTGCTATAAGCTGAATACTGGAAACATAAATATCCAGAAGATTGTGTATGGAACGTTGACAAAATAGGGTTTAGTGTAGTTCAGACTAAGATACCACAAGTAATTGCAAGCAGAGGTAAATGCCAAATTTGTTCTCTGACTGCTGCAGAGTGTGGGTCTCTAGTAATGGTCATCTGTTTGCTGAGTACAGGAGGTTCTTATGTTGCCTTGATGTTCATATTCCAAAGAATGGATATGGCAGACATTCTTATGAAAGGTGCTCCTCCTGGGTCAATTGGAAGAGCCCACCCATCTTGCTAGGTTTAAGCAAACCTATTCACAGAGTGGTTGAAACATTTTGTTGGAGAAACAAAACCTAACCGGGAGTTCGCCTATTCTACTCATCCTTGATGGTCACTTCTTCCATGTAAGGAATATTGATGTGATTGATGTCGCAAGAAAAACTTCATCACCATTTTGTCACTGCCTTCGCACACAACACACAAGCTGCAACCCCTGGATCATACTTTTACGGGTGCACTTAAGACTCACTACAGCGAGAATATTTGGCAGTGGATGCTCCAGAAAGCAAACCTGTTGGACCCTATGATATAGCGTGTCACTTTGGCAAGGCCTACCTCCAGAGTACAACTGGCATTAATGCAGTAAATGGGTTTATGGTAACAGGAATTTATTTAGAAAGAAATATATTTCAAGATGATGAATTCATCACTGGGGAAGGAGTCCCGATTCCTGTGCCCGCCGACCAACCGAAACAACAAGAACCCGAAAAGAGAGTTCAAACTGAAGAGGACCATGATGCTATTGAAACTGATGTCCATGAGCCTATTAAAATTGCATTTAGTATGTCTCCAAGGCATATCCACCCCGTACCTCAGAAGATGAAAACATTGTCTTGTGGGCAAAAACCATGTGTTGCTAGGCTTGTGACAGGCTCTTGATGTAAAAATAAATTAGAACCTTACATAGAAGAGAAAAAAGCTGCAGCTTATCTTAGTGGTCGTGGACACAGATGAGGGAAATTAACAGCTACCAAAAGGAACTAGACTTATGATGTATCACAGCCATTTTGTTCTGGAACCCTAACCCAAACTCGTAATAGAGGGCGTGGTGCATCTGGTCGTGGAAGAGGCATTAGTAAAAATAGTTGACAATTAAAGAAAACTTTGATTAATCAAGAAGAAATTGACAGTAATGACTCAGATTGTGTTAATGATGGCATCATGTGGCTCTCAACTGGTTCTGGTTATTCTCCATGTGACACTCTGGTTGGTGAACTCCAGCCAGATAAAGATGATGCTCTTTGCTTATTCTGTAATGGGAAGTTTTCAAATGATGTTCGTGGCAAATTCTGGGTGCAATGCCTAATGTGCTCTTTATGGGCTCACAATGAATGTGTGGAGGCGGAAAAAGAAGACTACGTTTGTGACTTCTGCCGCTAGTACTGTGGTACTTTGTACTTTTATGGTTTTATATTTCATAATAAATATGTATTTTAATTAAAAAGCAATTATTCATTTTTCTTGCAGCCAGAAATCCTTAAAATGTACTGGGGTCCATATTACAAACACCATGGGGGCCGTAATAACTGCACATCTTGTTCACAGTCAAATTTATCTTGGGAAACAAAATAATAATGAATATATTCTAACATTTTAAGGAATTTAATCAACGTAATGTGTTAGTTAACTGTCAGTAGAGTATAACCATATCAATTAAGGTAGTACAATTATGGTATTAATGTACAATATTTTATTGAAAAACAAACTGGGGTTTCATATTACCACCACTTCCTCCATGTATTTCAGTCTCTTATGCATACTCTCCAGGTGCATGTTTGTGTTAAGTCCGGCTCGTATCCTATGACAATATGCCCAACACTTCACATCTTTTTCATAATACATCTGGAAATAGTGACCAAATTCTGATGTCTCTGAATTGCTGTTTAGTTTCTGCAGTGCTTTTATCAATGATTCCTGAAACACAGCAACATCTCTTACCTGCATTAACGACTTTACAAGTTTGTACACCTCATTTTTCTTGTCCAAATTTTGAATTTTGCTCTTAATAATGGTCCTCCAGGCTCTATCGACATGCCAGGTACAGAAAAGTCTCATTTCAGGAGCTCCCATTGATTTATTCCAAGCGATACTACATAATTCTACCAGAACTGTCATGAATACTTTTGGGGAAATCTGTCCAATCTGAAAATTAACACAATTGATAAATATACTCGAAACATCAGAGTCATTCATATTAGATATGAGGAAAGAACATGGAAATCCTAGCCTGATATCATCCAGTACAAGTAATGTTGTAACTTCAAAATCATAGCAGTTTAGGTTGATCGCATCATTTGGATGTCTGACTGACTTTGAAGAAAGGTTATTTGCAGCTGCAATGTTATGCAAATTCTGCATCAATGTAAGATGCACTCTCTCCAAATTTGAATTCTGCACTGTTTCCTAAATTTTTTGGAGGACAATAGGACACGGGATTCCTGCAGCAATGTCTTTAGCTATCTTCATCCATTCTTTTCCTGTCAGTTGTAGGACTTCTGGTTTCACACATAATGCATGTGCATACTGGAAAGATCCATCCTGCAAGTTTTAGAATCTGTTTCAAATGCAGACATCGGACACTTAAAACTTGTGGTTTGCCATGAATATTTTGTTCATGGAATTTTAAACTACCTTTACAAGTACAATCCTTGTCACATATGTAGCACTGGTAGGTACACGAACATTAGTTATTTGTAACAGGAGGCATCATTCCGCTCAGTCCCTGCAGGTGGACTGTGGAAATATGCCTCTTCAGAGTCTTGCGGTAACTGTAATTATTTCCTCAAACTTCACATTTAAAAGCTCTCATTTTAAAATACTATTAAGACAACCAGCTACAAGTGGTAAAAACTGCCACAATGTACAGTATCTCTTGAAATAAGCAACTTAGTTCATGGTTGAATACAAGAAATAAGATAAATCTACAGTAAAGATGTAAATGTAGTTACTTTGGTGTAGGAGGTCTTCATTGTTCAAGAACAAGCCATTTCAATAACTTGCCTCTTCAAAATGTGCACTCACAATACATTTAAATTTAACAGGAGGTTAAATGGTTAATTTATTTGTTGAACTAACTGATGTACCAAGAATAACAAAGAACATAAATTTTGTGGAAAATTTGACCTCTTGCATGTTTCAATGACTAATATGTTCTTTGAAAATAAGCGTGTTACACTGATTTTCTGTTTGATAGTGTGTGGCTACAATAGGATATTATATTTTTTGTACTCCAGTAGGAGAACCCAGGGTAGAATGGGTACAAAGTTGAAAACATTGATTAAAAGTACAAAAGTGTTAAGTAAGAGAGTTACCAATTTTTATATGAACACATTATGAAGTATTAATCACAAAAATACAAGAACATTGCCATAAATTAAAAAAAGAAAATGTTTTTCACTGAAAAACAGAAAGGTATATCATTTGCTCCATTCTGCCCCATGCACGGAGCAGATTTGGGTGATAAGTACAAGTGATTATAAAAATGTATAAAATCATTGGAAATGCAGACAATATTGGCTTGCCCAGTATTTATTTAGTTTAAAGTGAATATTTATGTCAAACTACAGTTTTCATGTATTGTCTCCTTTTCTTAAGGCTGTTTACAAAATTCACACACGAGGAGAGACTCATCATCTTCGCTGTCTATTCCAGCACAAGAATCGTGTGTCCATTTTTTGCACACGGAACAAGCGACCCAACCTTCAACTTATTTCGAATAAGACTCACCACAATATAAACATTCACAGTCAGAACTTTCCTCATAATCACTATAGTTAGTATTGGATGCTCTCCCCTCCTTTTTTCCATTTATCTTCAGGCCCTTCCCTTTATTCTCCTCCCCTCCCCCTCCATGAACCATAGACCTTTTCATTGGTGGGGAGGCTTGCGTGTCTCAGTGATACAAATAGCCGTACCGCAGGTGCCACCACAACGGAGGGGTATCTGTTGAGAGGCCAGACAAATGTGTGGTTCCTGAAGAGGGGCAGCAGCCTTTTCAGTAGTTGCAGGTGCAACAGTCTGGATCATTGACTGATCTGGCCTTGTAAGACGAACCAAAACGGCCTAGCTGTGCTGTTACTGCGAACGGCTGAAAGCAAGGGGAAACTACAGCCGTAATTTTTCCCGAGGGCATGCAGCTTTACTGTATGGTTAAATGATGGCGTCCCCTTGCATAAAATATTCTGGAGGTGAAATAGTCCCCCATTCGGATCTCTGGGCAGGGACTACTCAAGAGGACATCGTTATCAGGAGAAAGGAAACTGGCTTTCTACGGATCGGAGTGTGGAATGTCAGTTCCCTTAATCGGGCAGGTACTTTAGAAAATTTAAAAAGGGAAATGTATAGGTTAAAGTTAGATATAGTGGGAATTCGTGAAGTTCAGTGGCAGGAGGAACAAGACTTTTGGTCAGGTGAATACAGGGTTATAAATACAAAATCCAATAGGGGTAATGCAGGAGTAAGTTTAATAATGAATAAAAAATAGGAGTGCGGGTAAGCTACTACAAAGAGCACAGTGAACTCATTATTGTGGCCAAGATAGACACGAAGCCCACGCCTACTACAGTAGTACTAGTTCATATGCCAAATAGCTCTGCAGATGATGAAGAAATTGAAGAAATGTATGATGAGATAAAAGAAATTATTCAGGTAGTGAAGAGAGACGAAAATTTAATAGTCATGGGTGACTGGAACTCGATAGTTGGAAAAGGAAGAGAAGGAAACGTAGTAGGTGAATATGGATTGAGGTTAAGAAATGAAAGAGGAAGACGCCTGGTAAAATTTTGCACAGAGCCTAACTTAATCATAGCTAACACTTGGTTCAAGAATCATGAAAGAAGGTTGTATACATGGAAGAATCCTGGAGATACTAGAAGGTATCAGATAGATTATATAATGGTAAGACAGAGATTTAGGAACCAGGTTTTAAATTTTAAGACATTTCCAGGGGCAAATGTAGACTCTGACCACAGTCTATTGGTTATGAACTGTAGATTAAAACTGAAGAAACTGCAAAAAGGTGGGAATTTAAGGAGATGGGACCTGGATAGATTGACTAAACCTGAGGTTGTACAGAGTTTTAGGGAGAGCGTAGGGGAACAATTGACAAGAATGGGGGAAAGAAATACAGTAGAAGAAGAATGGGTAGCTTTGAGGGATGAAGTAGTGAAGGCAGCAGAGGATCAAGTAGGTAAAAAGACGAGGGCTATTAGAAATCCTTGGGTAACAGAAGAGATATTGAATTTAATTGATGAAAGGAGAAAATATAAAAATGTAGTAAATGAAGCAGGCAAAAAGGAACACAAAAGTCTCAAAAATGAGATCGACAGGAAGTGCAAAATGGCTAAGCAAATGTAAGTATATAGAGGCTTATCTCACTAGGGGGTCTTTGGCTAAGTTCTTTTCCTCTTTTTCTTAATAATGGCTCTTTTTTGTACAGCAAATCAGTTAAAACAATGGTCTTCCCCTCTTCCGTTTCGCCCTTTTCATGCTTTCATTAACTTTTGACAAGGGCATCAGAATTTCAGGTGAAATATGAAGTGAGAAGACCGTGTTGTCAGTTGTCATCCAAGAGCATCCAGGACTAGAACAGTTAGCCCCAATAACTTTGTCATTCTTAGGCGGCAGTTCATTGTTACAATTCGCTGAAACCTGCCAGTTCGATCATCCAACCTGTTGGCGTCGTCTTTTTTAGCTGGTGTGCTAGGTGAAGGCAATTCCAATCGTTCAGCTCCAGATGTAATAACCTCTTTATCTGATGGCCTATCAAGTCCGATGTCAGTTTTGTCTGCCAGGAGGAAATCTGCATCGGTGAATACGAACGAGTCCGTGGGCCATATTCCAGTAGCTTCGAAACCTTTAATAGCGGTTTCCATTGTTGCACTTTTGATGAAAGCTGAACCAAAAACCTTTGAAATTTGAAAGACCACCGCAGCCTGCACACCCCTCAGTCCACATGCGGAGTCAGCGGAGGGGAGAGGCGACAGGTATATATACCACACCACCCGCGGGCCTAGGACGTCAGTCAACAGGAGTAACCTGATGATGATGATGGCACGTTGCGCCGAGGAAAATTCGTTCTACAATGACCAGTCAACCCAGCTGCATGCCCGAGAGGCCTTCAAGCACTTTCATATTATATTAATATTGAATTTCTTATCATTACTGAATTTCAACACAGTCTAACATGTGTTGGACTGTGACGATACGGTAACAACTTTGATACAGTTTCCAGTTTGCGGAACTGGCGGCTGTTTAGGGGAGGCCCTTTGGGCCGGACTTGTTCCGGGTGAAATCCTGGCGCTAAGGGCACGTGTCGGTTATGCCGTCTGCATGCGGACTGTTCATTCGAACGTAGAGCATTCAGAATGCCGAATTTCTACTGTCATAGCATGGAAAACGCACGCTGGGGAGTCTTTCCAAACGTATGGAGCAATATATAGCAATACAGATATTATGAAAGTGTGTTTGAACGTTGACCAACGAGATGGAAGAACGCCGCGTACATCACACGCACGCCATCTTTCTTCAGTACAGACTCGCCATACGCCATACTGGCTTTCGGTTGATGTCGGTTTCAAGGTATAGTCTGCCTGTAAACGAGAGCGAACAGCGCTTTTGGTGGGGGAAGTGGCCTTTTCCGGAAGAACCCCGCCACTGGCCTAAAGCGGCATCCAAAATCAGTTGCCCGTTACCTGTCTAGCGGCGTAGATCGGCGTGCAGTGATGTACGATACGTCGTTTCTGTTCGTGAGATCTTAGTTGTCAGTGTCAGTCAGTTAACTTTGTGTAGGCCCTGCTCACTGATATACTTCGGTATCCGGAAGTACTGGATAACCGCCTTGCATTGCAAAAAAATTGCAGAAAGCGAAGAGGAGCTATTTGCGGAGTAGATTTCCCCACCATGTTATAGTTCTGGGGGGAGATTTCAATTTGCCGGACATAGACTGGGACACTCAAACGTTTATAACGGGTGCCAGGAACAAAGAATCCAGTAAATTTTTTTTAAGTGCTTTATCTGAGAACAGTTAAACAGAGAACCGACTCGTGGCGATAACATATTAGACCTTCTGGGGACAAACGGACCCGAACTATTTGAAACAGTTAACGCAGAACAGGGAATCAGCTATAATAAAGCGGTTACTGCATCGATGATTTCAGCCGTAAATAGAAATATTAAAAAAGGTAGGAAGATTTTTCTGTTTAGCAAAAGTGACAAAAAGCAGATTACAGAGTACCTGACGGCTCAACACAAAAGTTTTCTCTCAAGTACAGATAGTGTTGAGGATCAGTGCACAAAGTTCAAAACTATCGTACAATATGCGTTAGATGAGTATGTGCCAAGCAAGATCGTAAGAGATGGAAAAGAGCCACCGTGGTACAACAACCGAGTTAGAAAACTGCTGCGGAAGCAAAGGGAACTTCACAGCAAACATAAACATAGCCAAAGCCCTGCAGACAAACAAAAATTACGCGAAGCGAAATGTAGCGTGAGGAGGGCTATGCGAGAGGCGTTCAATGAATTCGAAATTAAAGTTCTATGTACTGACTTGGCAGAAAATCCTAATTTTGGTCTTATATCAAAGCGGTAGGTGGATCAAAACAAAATGTCCAGACACTCTGTGACCAAAATGGTGCTGAAACAGAGGATGACAGACTAAAGGCCGAAATACTAAATGTCTTTTTCCAAAGCTGTTTCACAGAGGAAGACTGAATTGTAGTTCCTTCTCTAGACTGTCGCACAGATGACAAAATGTTAAATGTCGAAATAGACGGCAGAGGGATAGAGAAACAATTAAAATCGCTCAAAAGAGGAAAGGTCGCTGGACCTGATGGGATACCAGTTCGATTTTACACAGAGTACGCGAAGGAACTTGCCCCCTTTCTTGCAGCGGTGTACCGTAGGTCTCTAGAAGAGCGTAGCGTTCCAAACGATTGGAAAAGGGCACAGGTCATCCACGTTTTCAAGAAGGGACGTCGAACAGAACTATAGACCTACATCTTTAACGTCGATCAGTTGTAGAATTTTGGAACACGTATTATGTTCGAGTATAATGACTTTTCTGGAGACTAGAAATCTACTCTGTAGGAATCAGCATGGGTTTCGAAAAAGACGATCGTGTGAAACCCAGCTCGCGCTATTCGTCCACGACACTCAGAGGGCCATAGACACGGGTTCCCAGGTAGATGCCGTGTTTCTTGACTTCCGCAAGGTGTTCGATACAGTTCCCCACACTCGTTTAATGAACAAAGTAAGAGCATATGGACTATCAGACCAATTGTGTGATTGGATTGAAGAGTTCCTAGATAACATAACGCAGCATGTCATTCTCAATGGAGAGAAGTCTTCAGAAGTAAGAGTGATTTCAGTTGTGCCGCAGGGGAGTGTCGTAGGACCGTTGCTATTCACAATATACATAAATGACCTTGTGGATGACATCGGAAGTTCACTGAGGCTTTTTCCGGATGATGCTGTGGTATATCGAGAGGTTGTAACAATGGAAAATTGTACTGAAATGCCGGAGGATCTGCAGCGAATTGAAGCATTGTGCAGGGAATCGCAATTGAATCTCAATGTAGACAAGTGTAATGTGCTGCATAGAAAGATAGATCCCTTATCATTTAGCTACAAAATAGCAGGTCAGCAACTGGAAGCAGTTAATTCCATAAATTATCTGGGAGTACGCATTAGGAGTGATTTAAAATGGAATGATCATATAAAGTTAATCGTCGGTAAAGCAGATGCTAGACTGAGATTCATTGGAAGAATCCTAAGGAAATGCAATCCGAAAACAAAGGAAGTAGGTTACAGTACGCTTGTTCGCCCACTGCTTGAATACTGCTCAGCAGTGTGGGATCCGTATCAGATAGGGTTGATAGAAGAGAGAAGATCCAACGGAGAGCAACGCGCTTCGTTACAGGATGGTTTAGTAATCGCGAAAGCGTTACGGAGATGATAGATAAACACCAGTGGAAGACTCTGCAGGAGAGACGGTCAGTAGCTCGGTACGGGCTTTTGTTGAAGTTTCGAGAACATACCTTCACCGACGAGTCAAGCAGTATATTGCTCCCTCCTACGTATATCTCGCGAAGAGACCGTGAGGATAAAATCAGAGAGATTAGAGCCCACACAGAGGCATACCGACAGTCCTTCTTTCCACGAACAATACGAGACTGGAATAGAAGGGAGAAATGGTTGAGGTACTCAAGGTACCCTCCGCCACACACCGTCAGGTGGCTTGCGGAGCATGGATGTAGATGTAGATGTAACGAGCGTTCGATCGTCTGTAACGTTATGTTACAGCGTGTGTTAAGAAGGTGACACGAAGAGAACTGTTGGCTTCTGTTAACCGTTCCAAGCGAAGGGCTCCAATTTATGGAAACGTCAGCCTGGCCACAATACGACGCTTAAGGACGGAACGCGAAAATAAACCGCGTGGTTTACAGGGATCGCCACGAAGGAAAACTAGTAACTTTGGGAGGAAACCCGTCGTCGTAGACAATTTCATAAAATCGATCCTTCCGCAAACGATGGAGGACTTTAACATAAACCAAAAAATAGTGCCGACATTACGGAAACTACTTATTGCCGTGAAACAAAAAATCCATTTTCCATGTTTATACCAGTTTTACTCATAACAGTCTCACCAAAAGGAATATTTAACTTTTCTAAAATTCCGTACACTTTGTTCTTAAAACAAACTTTATTAAAGATTTTCTAATCTATTTTTACACAAAACAAATAATCGTTGATGCTACCAAAACACATGTATCCTTTCTGACAGCAGACAATAGAGCAAATAGCCAATGTGTATAACATTGTACACATACTTTTCAGACACGTTTACGAAGGCAGTGACAAAAAATGTAGTGCAAATCGGGCTAGTACAACACACGAAATTGTAAATTTCTTGTTACTTTTTAAACATTCATCGTGTTGCAAGACTTGTTAAGTTTCAACGCAGTCCTTAAAGAAAACTTCTATCCTTTAGTAGAAATACAAGGTGAGAATAATTCTTAAATTCTACAGATTCATTGCGCTTTATGGGGTAGCAGTAGAGGAACATACATTCACATGAACAGGCATTCGGTTCCCATGTTCGTAGAAGAATCCTGACTTACGTTCATATGTTAATATTATTTACTCTATAGCGTTGTGTTTCGGAAGAAGCTATAGTCTTTTGTATTCTTTACGGTATTAAAACATTTGTCTAAAAATTAACGCTGCCGGGCCGTATATGTACACGGGGTCGCCATCGATTTAAAGCGCGTGCTGAGGTAGCTGGTAATGTGATTCTTGTTTGCACCTCAGCAGATCCAAATATTTTTATTACTAGTCTTCGCTTTTTCTATTAGGATCTGATACTTTCTTTTCAGTGCAATAAAAGTATATTCTCTAATATTCGATGTTACATAAGTATAAGTAAGCTCCATCTGAGGAAGGAGTTCGTTCGAATGGTTTTATCTACAAGACAGATTGCACTACTTGCAGTAAGATATTTCACACTTTCTTGTTATAAGTTTTCTTATTTCACATGTTGTGAAGATTCTGCTGCTGAATAGGAACAGTTATAAAGTAAGACTTTGAATCGCCCTTTTTGTCACGGAACTTTTAGAAGCTGATGTCCTTTCTGACTGGACTTGACACTTCTCTTTCTGCCTTATAACATGTCCACGGATACTACAGGCAGAACTACGTGACTCTCACATGGACAAGAGAGCAAAGGCGCGTTTTAATAGCACTAGCTTAAGAATTTTACACCCATCCATTTTGTAAAGTGGGTGATAGAGAGAAACGTGTGACGAGGGCCTCCCGACCCCACGCCTGGTGCAAGTCTTTCGACTTGACGCCACTTCGGCGACTTGCGCATCGATGGGGACGAAATGATGACGATTAGGACAACACGACACCCAGTCCCTGAGCGGAGAAAATCTCCGACCCAGCCGGGAATCGAACCCGGGCCCTTAGGATTGACAGTCTGTCACTTTGACCACTCAGCTACCGGGGGCGGACAACCGGGTGATGTGTGACCCAGATGCAGCCGACGGCTGCCGCTGGCGAGCGCTGCGATCGCGTGTACCACATTGAGACGCACGTGCTGTATGCACGAGTCACATCGTTCCAGGGCGTTCAGCAGCACTTTGAACTTGGCACGCTCAACATTGGCGTTCGCAACACCGTCCGTGTAGTGACGGCGTTACGCTTCCCTAGAACAGTGCGCGGAGGTCAGCGCAAATACTGTTGAGTGGTACTTCAGATAGGTAAATAAATTAGTGAAATCAATGTGAAGTGAAAATTAGAAAAAAAATGAAAAACTTAGTTTAGCTTAGAAGAGTTACACACTGGTTAACAGCGGGCAGAGCAGCAGAGGCAATGACCGTGAAGTCAGCACGTTCAGGAGAAGCCATCGCCCTCGCCACATAAGCAGAAGCTGTCGATTCAGCCGTCAGGGCATTGCCCGTCCGGCTCACGTGTTTCTCAGTTGTCACATGTGATGAAAGGCCCTCGCCTACATTCCGAGGGCCAATGACCGACGTTAAGAAGATTCTTCGCGAAGCTTTTCGACGTGACAGAAGAGGCAATGACCGTGAAGTCGTTCACCTCCAGTGAACTGAAGTGAATGAATACGCGAGACGCAGTGGGTCCGACAGTAGTAGCTTTCAGTTCAGTCCCGGTACAGTCGGTGCTGAAGACCGTCATGCAGGAAGAGACTACATCGTACACAGAAGCACCGAGTCCGCCGCTGTAATGGAATAGCGAGCAGCAGCCTCGGCGCCAGAAGACAGAAGTTAGAAGGTATTTGAGGCCTGGTTTTTATGTACCCGAGTGACTGGTGAGGACGGGAAGGAGACGGCCTCACATCAGCAGTCACGTGTGACCTGGGACGAAGATCTGACAGCCGAAGTCTGGCAAGCGGAAGTCCGTCGTTCGAGTCCGGGACACTGGCCTTCTGCCGCAGCGCCGCTCCGCTGGCCGACACACGACACACGCGGCCGCTTAGAGAAGAGAAACACTGGGACGCCACATCCGAGGTATCACCGTCCGATTCACAAATTCGTCCTCAATAATTAAACGGGCCACCTCGCGATGCGCGTTTCCAGTCAACTGGGCGAAACGGCGACACGAGATACACACCACCGTGCGTAATCGGACTCCGCCGCTCACGCAAGCAGAAGGCTTTGCAAACGACACAGCTGCCGCTCTCACAGCCAAAACAATCCAGTAAGGAAACCATTGTACAAAACTTTCGATAAAAGTTATCTTATGTAAAAATGCTTTTTGATTCTACATACCTGAGCCAAGGGAGAACCCACCCTGCACAAATGTTGTTAAGAGAGGAAAAGTAATTTATTTAGTGTTTTTCACACTGACATAATGCTTTAGAATCAAATGCCCTTTCCAGTAATGCTCATCCTGACAGTTGACCAGCGCCAACAGAGAAAACCCAGTCACAATACGGTGTAGCGGGGAGCAGAGAGTATTCGTCGTGAAGGGGTACCGTTGAGAATAACGACGACTACAGATACGACGTGTCCTCTGTGACAGGGGATGAAAAGCAGTTCGGTATAAAATTAACGAAGAATGTTAACAAGTTAGAAATTACTACAATAATAGTGATTGCGATATTTCTGTCGGCAGTTTAAACTGAGTAGGTGAGCGAGTAAGGTAACCAGGAAAATAACAGTAACTGCAGTTGTGCCATAGCATACAATGTAAAGAATTTCAGGCAAATAGTGTCAGATTAAGTAATACTACAGTTGATGGTAACAGTCGAAGACACTAGCAGGAAGATAATTACGGAGTTACAGTTACAAGAACATTAGGTAAAGGCACAGGAACAGATAGTTGCAGAGTTGATACAATTTCAAGATACAAGGAGAGATGTTGCAAAAGATTAGTATTAAATTAAGGTGAGAGGTGTTAAGTTTTCGCTTTGGCTCGCATAGTTTCTCTTAATGCTGTTCCGTTCTGACATGTTTGTAAATGTATTCTTTTCAGGGGCGGTGTTAATTACGCTGCCGTCCTGAGTTCATACATTCTGAAGGCCGAAATGGGGTGTGGCGCTGTTTTAAAGTCTTAGATGGTCCTTTGTAAGATCTTGTCTTATTGTAAGCCCTGTCCTTGCTAAATTTTTTTTTCTTGTGGCTGAAGATCTGCGTCCTTTTTCGGTGTGAGACAAACTTAACAGTTATTGGACGAGATTTCGAAGCACCTTATAATCTACGCACCATCCAATAACTCCTACCAGTCTACCTTACCTATGTCAGTGCCTAATATTTCTCGTGCAACCTGTATAAGGAGGTCGTCTGTGTCTTCCGGCTCTTCTTCGCTAAGCCAAACAGCCGCACGCTATTTCGCCTTTTTATGTAGACTGAAGGTGAAGTGAGGAGAAAGGAAACGGAAGGAACTATTAAGATAAGCTGCCCTGGGACCTTACGCGGAATCAGCGGCGATGCAGGAAAGTGTATGCCACACTGGGACTCGAACCCGGGGTCTCCTGCTGACTAGCCGTCGCGTGAACCACTGTGGCAGCCGGACGCGGCGCCGAGTGCTGCCCCGGCACGCCCCCCAGCCCGCCCACACCGCCACTCAGCGCCAACTACCGGCAGTCCCCGCCCGCGCCCTCCATTCTCCCTAATCTGAGATTCCCGCGGCAGGTCGAACGCAACTGTGCGTCCGCACTCAGTGTGGTAGATTCACTGCTCATAGAGGCGAATCAGCTATATGAAAGCGTGTTGTCTGTTTATTCAAACATGTCAGAAAGAACAGACATCGCGTATCCCTAACATTTCGCCTTTACTACCCTCTCGGAAATTAGTCACACTCAAATTATTCTCGGGACCGAGAGCTGTCTGAGACTCCAAGTATAAAGCTCTGAAATGTTTACCGATTCGTGAAACGTGTATCGAAAAGACATATTCAACGCCACTGAAGGGGAAGCGTTTACCGATTGCGACAAAAACGTTGTTTCTACTCCAGTCGGATTTGAGTGTGGCTGTGAAGAAGGTGAAAAGAAGGTAATGTTGGATGTTATTACCGGCCTCCCGATTCCGTCGAGACAGAGTTATTCAAAGAAAGTCTACGCTCAGTAGTGCGGAAGCACCCAAATCGTGCAGTATTAGGTCCGAGCGTAGACTAGGACACCTATGGATTCGTTACAAGGTTTCCACATAAGTAGCCTTGCGAAGTACTGTTGAACACGTTTTTTCGAAAACTCTCTTGAGCAGCTAGTTCGAGAGCGCACATACAATGCAAATACACACATAAAAAAAAATCTGCATGACCCCGGTTCCCAGAACTCCTGAAGATAAACGTTGACTGTGGATATCGTATCACACACACAGTCCCTTTGACTGTTTAAAGATGTCACTAAATCCGACCAAAGAGGTGAGCAACCGTGTATGAGCAGCGCCTATTACACAGACGGGGTCCGACAGCCGATCCGTTCCAGTCATTCCACCACGAAGGAGGTACACGGCTCGTGTTGTCTGCAGTTAAACCGTGCCTAGACCGTCAATACAGCGGTCCGCATTGTTAGTTTGTGCCAGGAAGGGCTCTCAACAAGGGAAGTGTCAAGGCGACTCGGAGTAAACGAAAGCGATGTTGTTCGGACATAGAGTAGATACAGAGACACGGGAACTGTCGATGACATGTCTCGCTCAGGCCGCCCGGGGGCTACTACGGCTCGGAGGAACCCCGACAGCAACGCCAACATGTTGAATAATGCTTTTCGTGCCGCCACAGGATGTCGTGTTACGACTCAAACTGTGCGCAGTAACCTGCACGATGCACGTCTTCACTCCCAACGTCCGTGGCGAGGTCCATCTTCGCAACCACGACACCGTGCAGCGCGGTACCGATGGGCCCAACAACATGCCGGATGGACCTCTCAGCATTGGCATCACGTTCTCTTCACCGATGAGTGTCATATATACCTTCAACCAGACAATCGTCGGAGACATGCTTGGAGGCAACCCGGTAAGGCTGAACGCTTTAAACACACTGTGCAGCAAGGTGGAGGTTCCCTGCTGTTTCGGGGTGGCATTATGTGGGGCCGATGTACTCTCTCGTGGTCATGGAAGGGGCCGTAACGGCTGTACGATACGTGAATGCCATCCTCCGACCGATTTTTTAATTTTTTTTTTAAGTTTTAGTGCAACGATATCAGCAGCATACTGGCGACGCATTCGTCTTCGTGGACGACAATCCGCGGCCCCATCGTGCACATCTTGTGGCTGACTTTCTTCAGGATAACGACATCGCTCGACTAGGGTGGCCAGCATGTTCTCCACACATGTGCCGCCCGGAGTGGCCGAGAGGTTCTAGGCGCTACAGTCTGGAGCCGGGCGACCGCTACGGTCGCAGGTTCGAATCCTGCCTCGGGCATGGATGTGTGTGTTGTCCTTAGGTAAGTTAGGTTTAATTAGCTCGAAGTTCTAGGCGACTCATGACCTCAGAAGTCAAGTCGCACAGTGCTCAGAGCCATTTGAACCATTTTTCTCCAGACATGTACCCTTTCGAACATAGCTGGGATAGATTGAAGAGGGCTGTTCATGATCGACGTGACCCTCCAACCACACTGAGTGATCTACGCCGAATCGCCGTTAGGAGTGGGACAATCTGCCTTGATGAACTTGTGGATATTATTCCACGGCGAATACAGGCGTGCATTAATGCCAGAGGACGTGGTAGTGGGTATTAGAGGTTCCGGTGTGCACACCAATCTGGGCAACCAACTCTGAAGGTCTCGCTGTATGGTGGTACAACATGCAATGTGTGGTTTTTATGAGCAGTAAAGAGGGCGGAAACGATGTTTATGTTGATCTCTATTCCAATTCTCTGTACAGGTTCCGGACCTCTAGGAACGGAGGTGGTGCAAAACTTTATTTTGACGTGAGTATTTTAGAGCACGTAGCTACAAAGATGCCTGGACTCACCGACGGTGTCACTCCAGAGACAGGCGTTAGTGATAATGACGTCATCGTGGCGACGATGGTTACTTAAGTTATTAAATCAATCAAGAAAGCTAGGAGAGTAGTTTTGCTAGAAAGAGCAGAAAAGCGGTTGTTAGAATCTCAGACAGCGAATGGACATTATTTAGTTCCAGTATGATGGATGTAGAGTAATTATAGGCCAAGTTTGAACAGATTGTAAATCGTGCTGAGGAAAAGTATGTGCCTAGTAAGTGAATGAAGGATGGAAAAGATACATTGCGGAAAATGATGAGGAAATAAAGACTGTTGCACTCTCAGTTCAAAATAGAGCGGGCTAACGACAAGTAAAGGTTAGTACAGATTCGAGCGTCTGTGGAATGATCGATGCGCGAGCATAAAGCTGTCACCGTTATACCTTAACAAATTATCTTGAAGAGATCGCCAGACTATTCTGGTCCTACGTAACACCGCTAAGTAGGGCGAAGCTTTTGCCCAGTCGTCGACCAGCCTGGTGTGCTAGTAGAAAACAACAAAAGGAATGCTGCAGTTTTAAATTTCATGTTTAAGAAATATTTCACGCAGGAGGATCGTAGAAACATACAGTCGTTAAACTCTCGTGTCGACACCATGGTAATGGACATTCCTGGCCTAGAGAAGCAGCTGGAAGATTTGGTAACAAATAAGTCACCAGGTCCTGACGGAATACCGATTCCGTTTCAGAAACAGTACTTTACGGCATGGGCCCATTACTTAGATTACATTTATCGTGAATCTCTCGCCTAACGCAAAGTCCCAAGTGACTGGAAAAAAGTGACTCCTATATACACTGCTGGCCATTAAGATTGCTACTCTACGAAGATGACGTGCTACAAACGCTAAATTTAACCGACAGAAAGATGATGCTGTGATTTACAAATGAGTAGATTTCCAGAACATTCACTCAACACCGGCGCCGGTGGCGACACCCACAACGTGCTGACATGAAGAAAGTTTCCAACCGATTTCTCATACACAAACAGCAGTTGACCGGCGTTGCCTGGTGAAACGTTGTTGTGATGCCTCGTGTAAGGAGGAGAAATGCGTACCATCACGTTTCCGACTTTGATAAAGGTCAGATTGTAGCCTATCGCAATTGCGGTTTATCGGAGCGCGACATTGCAGCTCGCGTTGGTCGAGATCCAATGACTGTTAGCAGAATATGGAATCGGTGGGTTCATGACGGTAATACGGAACGTCATGCTGGATCCCAACGACCTCGTATCACTAGCAGTCTAGATGACAGGCATCTTATCCGCGTGGCTGTAACGGATCGTGCAGCCACGTCTCGATCCCTGAGTCAACAGGTGGGGACGTTTGCAAGACAACAACCATCTGCACGAACAGTTCGACGACGTTTGCAGCAGCACGGGCTATCAGCTCGGAGACCACGGTTGCGGTTACCCTTGACGCTGCATCACAGACAGGAGCGCCTGCAATGGTGTACTCGTCGACGAACCTGCGTGCACGAATGGCAAAACGTCATTTTTTCGGATGAATCCCGGCTATGTTTACAGCATCATGATGGTCGCATCCGTGTTTGGCGACAGCGCGCTGAACGCACATTGGAAGCGTGTATTCGTCATCGCCATACTGGCGTATCACCCGGCGTGATGGTACGGGGTGCCATTGGTTACACGTCCCGGTCACCTCTTGTTCGCATTGACGGCACTTTGAACAGTGGACGTTACATTTCAGATGTGTTACGATCCATAGCTCTACCCTGCATTTCAGCAGGATAATGCAAGACCGCATGTTGCAGGTCCTGTATGGGCCTTTCTGGATACAAAAAATTTTCGACTGCTGCCCTTGCCAGCACATTCTCCAGATCTCTCACCAATTGAAAAGGCCTCGTCAATGGCGGCCGAGCAACTGGCTCGTCACAATACACCAGTCACTACTCTTGATGAACTGTGGTATCGTGTTGAAGCTGCATGGGTAGCTGCACCTGTACACGCCATCCAAGCTCTGTTTGACTCAATGCCCAGGCGTATCAAGGCCGTTATTACGGCCAGAGGTGGTTGTTCTGGGTACTGATTTCTCTGGATCTATGCACCCAAACTGCGTGAAAATGTAATCACATGTCTGTTCTAGTGTAATATATTTGCCCAATGTATACTGTTTATTGTCTGCATTTCTTCTTGGTGTAGCAATTTTAATGGCCAGTAGTGTATAAGAACAGTAATAGGACGGACCTGCAAAATTACAGACCAATATCGTTAACATCCGTTTACTGCAGAATTCTTGAACATACACCGACGGAAAAAATCGCAACACTACAAGCAGTTGTGCGAGATAAACGAAAGTTGGTAGGCGTGTTTTTACATTTGAAAAATAATGTTTATTTAAATTTCGCGCCAGGCGCATAAGAGTGGTGTTAGCAGCGGCACTATGAGGGTGAAAATCAGGTTTGCTTTAAATAGACGCAGTGACGGTTGTGGGCGTTAGTTACCTTGTAGATTGGAGTTGGTGATTTGATCTTAGTCAAGAATGCCTTTGAGGCGACAGAGACGCCATTATGATCATCTTACTGTGTTTGAAAGAGGTCGTGTAATAGGGCCACGGGAAGCTGGATATTCCTCCAGCGATATCGCAGGAAGACTCGGCAGAAATGTATCCCTGTACACGATTACTGGCAGTGGTGACCGCGAGAATGTACGGTTGCAGAAAGCCCGGGTTCCGACCGGTCACGTGGCGCTACCGAGAGGGAAGGCAGTCGTGTCTGGCGTATGGCTCTGGCGCATCACATTTCTTCTGCAGCAGCAACTTGAACAGCAGTTGGCGACGTAACGAAATGTTAAAAATCGATTACTTCAGGAACAGCCCCGAGCCAGACGCCCAGTAGCGTGGATTACATTAGATCAGTACTTGTTCCATAGATCATGGATACGACACTTCGTAATGATGTGGAACCTGTCAGTTTAATAAAAGGTGTGTATACAAGATATTACATTACGCAAAATATTACATGACACTTAATAATTTTTTTGTGGGCGTTGGGGAAATTACCCACTTATTATATCCAAAAATTCATCTAATGAGTAGAAGGAGTTGCCATTAAGAAATTCTTTTAATTTCCTTTTAAATGCTACATGGCTATCTGTCAGACTTTTGGTGCTATTAGGTAAGTGATCAAAGACTTACGTGGCAGCATAATTTACCACCTTCTGAGCCAAAGTTAGATTTAACCTTGACTAGCGAAGATCATCCTTTCTCCTAGTGTTACTTTTGAATTCGTTCGGATTGTTAATATCAAATTTCATAAATGAATATATATATTGTGAGGCTACAGTGAAGACTTCCAGCTCTTTAAATAAGTGTCTGCAGGATGATCTTGGATGAGCTCCAGCAATTATTCTGATTACACGCTTTTGTGCAACGAACACTCTTTTACTCAATGATGAGTTGCCCCAGAGTATGATGCCATTCGAAAGTAGAGAATGAAAATAGGCATGGTAAGCTAATTTACTCAGAAGTATATCGCCAAAATTTGCAATGACCCTAATAGCATAAGTAGCTGAACTCAAACGTTTCAGCAGATCCTCAGTGTGTTTTTTCCAGTTCAACCCCTCATCAATGCATACACCTAGAAATTTTGAATATTCTACCTTAGCTACCGATTTCTGATCGAAGTCTATATTTATCAAGTGTGTCATTCCATTTACTGTGTGGAACTGTATATACTGTGTTTTGTCAAAGTTTAATGAGAGCCCATTTGCAGAGAACCACTTAATGATTTTCTGAAAAGCATCATTTACAATTTCACCAGTTAATTCTTGCCTGTTGGGTGTGATAGCTATACTTGTATCATCAGCAAAAAGTACCAGCTTTGCATCTTCGTGAGTATAGAATGGCAAGTCTTTAATATAAATTAAGAACAGCAGAGGACCCAAGACCGATCCTTGCGGCACCCCATTCTTGATTGTTCCCCAGTTTGAGAATTCACCAGTTTTTTGCATATTATGTGAACTCCTTATTTCAACTTTCCGTACTCTTTAAACCATTGGAACAGTGTACCATTCATACCACAGTACTTGAGCTTATCTAAAAGTATTTCATGATTTACACAATCAAAAGCCTTTGATAGATCACAAAAAATCCCAATGGGTCACTTCCGGTTACTCAGAGCATTTAATATTTCATTAGTGAAAGTATATATAGCATTTTCCATTGAAAAAACCTTTTTGGAAACCAAACTGACATTTTGTTAAAAATGCATTTCACTGACCCCAAACCACCGCCATTTGCGACAAAAACTGACATCTCACACCTTTACAACGCAATGCATGCCCGTTTCAATGCTTGTATTCGACATTCTGATCGTTACATCTGTTATTAATTTACCAGCATGTCACTTTTGCAACGGCTTATTTCGCGCTTACATTGGCCTGTGATGCTGCAATGTTAATCACTTAAATATGTTACATAGACGGACGTATTCCAGAAATTTCATTACTCTACATGATTTTTTTTTCCTAGCTTTGATTTTTTTTGCCGCCAGTTCATTTGTCCAGTCGCAGAAGCCGTCAGGCGCTGACGCCACCCTGCAACACACCTCTGCCAGGCAGGCTGCAACAAGCACAGCCCCTGTAAATCATTAACTGCACAGTCCAGCGAGCTAACAAGGGAATGGTCAGACTTGTCATGTCGAAACCTGTGTTGCTTTTTTTACCACTGTGAGTTAACATTGCAAGAAGTCTGTATGCAGAATTTTAGCTGCTGACATGACCTGGAAGTCTGTAAACAATTTTATGAAGTAAGACATTATTGTCGCATGGTTTCTGCGCTTATAGCTGCCCCTTGTACAACCCTGACCTCTCTCGCTACGTTATACCAACGCCATCTATGGACAAGGTGGCGTTAGCTACGCGCCGCTTTCTTGCCACAGCTGTGAGAGAGCTGATTCTCCCAGTAAAAGCGATCGTATGATAATTAAACAATCGTTGACAAATATGGCTGATATGTTGTCTACAACATTCTTTTCAAACAACTACGAAATAGACACAAATAAATATACGGTTTAGAACACGTCCAAATTTTATTTCTTGTAATTACCGCAAAAATGCGAAATATTGATACAATGTTCAAACATACGTTTTTTGTGCACCAAGAACATACAAGCAAAGACGACATATGACATTCTCTGCTTCGTGGTGACTGGGTGTTGTGTGATGTCCTTAGGTTTGTTAGGTTTAAGTAGTTCTAAGTTCTAGGGGACTGATGACAATGGATGTTAAGTCCCATAGTGCTCAGAGCCGACATATGACAGCCCTGTGAATCACAGACGTTGTTAGATGTCCGTAGACAAAATTGGGCTGGTGTTAAGTATGAATCAGGCCTAGTATCAGTGTATTTCGAGGAGTGCCACGCATATTTAATCAAATTCTGAAACCGTGGGGAGGAAAATTGATAATGTACTACTGATTGCAGCTTGAGAATATTGTTACGGTGATAAACAGGAAATTACAGTGATCTGCACGCAATAATTTTCTCAGTTAGTTTTCCAAAAAATGCCTTCCACTAACGGAAAAATTCTCTTTCTAAAGGTTGAATCACGTTCGTCGTGCCGGGTGGAATCTGAAGTATCTCTACTTCTTTGTCAGGGTGGGCGCGAAATACAGCTTTCAATGAATCAGACCTTTTATGACCTGACCACGAATCTAGAAGGAGAAGAGATTTGTTCCCGCAGAACGGAAGAAAAGCATGACGCATGAAAAGTGTAACGTTTTCATTTCCCATTTCTCCAGACTTCGATGCGTGTACCGCAAGATTGTTTGCGTAGAACATTGTTCTTTTGACACGTGGTCCAAAACGTCCAGTTGGTTCTTGAAGACACGTATAGTTTAGGTAGCAATGAACCATCCAGACTAATTATGGGCATTATAGTGTATGGATGGTGAGTGCAGTTGCTGACTGCGCAATCGCCTCAATATGTTTTACCCCTTTGAATGACAGTGTTCTTTTCGCACGCATTTATTTTTGAAAACCTGACTGATCTGCATCGTACACGTACGATTCACTAAAACTAGCGATCTTATTTTTTGCATTCGTAAGAAAAGCTTCTATCATTTCGATTTGTGTCACTTCATTTTCCGACCTGTTTCTCGATACAAATTTTGTTATTTTTCTTGCCACAATTTTATGTGATATTTTGAAGCGACTAATCCAACTTTGAGAAGCTATAAATTCTTTAGCGCCTATCGCGTTGGCAATCTCTAAAGCCCAATCACGCAAAGTTGTATCGCTGACACTAAATGACTGTTGTCTGGCATCGGTAAATAGCTCAAAAAGTCGCGCATTTATCTCCGTCGCAATTTCCAGTCGACTCTTACGTCGTCCAGCGACTTCCTTTTTCCATCTATACAATTCACGTTCAGAACGGACAAAGCGATACTTATTTTGAACAGTATTTACACGTAGGCGTTTCTTACCACTTTCGTTCAACCAATACGTCACCTCTTTTTCTTTGTCTGATAAGGTAATTGTAATTGCTGGTGTTACTTTAGGAGATAATTGATGATGGTACTTGGCAATATCACTCGAAGAGTCTTCATGAGTGCAACTTTCGTCGGTGTCTTCGCCGTCTGTAGATTCACAGTCAGAAACATGGAGTGTTTCAGTTGTTTCTAGCCACATGTCTGCGCCATTTACACGCTCGTCTAGAAGTTTAACAACCATGTCGCACAACACATAGTCTTCACGTGTGTTTTCTGTTGATTGCTTCATTTGGCGTCTGTGGTATATCTCCATGGCAAGCAGCAAAACATTTACAGGGTTCGCCATCACCTGTGAGGGGAGACTGAATGTTCACCGTAAAGTGGCTTGCGGAGTATAGATGAACATGTACAGAACATATTTAACATCTCTAACCAGTTTCAGGACGGTATGTTTTGAAATACGTACCAGGAATTAAAAGGACTTGCATGCCACAGAAACGAATATTCGTTTCCCCTTTCCACCAAAACCGTGCAGCGATATTCCTCTTTAGTGAACGCCGCGATAAGACGGCCGCACTTGCCGACCATACGCACAACGCTCGCGACTCGCCGTTTCCAGGGGTGGCCAGCCGTCACTGCAAGCGCCAAGCAGGAAACACAGCCATGTTCGTGAATTTTTTTAGGTGACTTCCAGTTCATGTCAGCAGCTACAATTTTGCATACGGACCTTTTGCACAGTTAAGTAAAAGTACTAAAAAAAGCAATACATGTTTCGGTATGACAAGTCTGACGATTCCCTTGTAAGAAATTTTCAGCTCGGTCCGCAGAGGTCCTTCGTGTACACCAGACACTAGAACAGGTGGTGCACACAACCGCGACAGGGTCACTCCTGCTTCGGGCCTTCTGCTGCATCCACCGTGACACGTGCGGCCACTCGAATGTAAGTGTAGCCAACAGTTGATGCCCACCGCTACGAACCCAGCACCGCCTCCGACTGCATGCCGCCTTCGCTTCTAGTAGACAGTGTTAACTATACAGACGGCGCTTCTATGGAATCGGCAAAAAATTAGATACACCATTTAGAGAATATTACGTTTTTGAACAAACTACACTGTCAAAAATTCCCTTTAACTAACAGCTAAAATTAAAAAAATTTTCATTCCGGATGATGGTAATTTCGTATCCTTTAACGTAGTTAACTGACTTACTAACATTCACATTGATGAGACTATTAAAATTACTGAAGAGAATCTTCTCCAACACAAAAACCTAATGTACAAGAAATTAAAGATGTCATTAGGTTATTACTTCTGATACTCTCCTATAACTACACTCTTGGAAATGGAAAAAAGAACACATTGACACCGGTGTGTCAGACCCACCATACTTGCTCCGGACACTGCGAGAGGGCTGTACAAGCAATGATCACACGCACGGCACAGCGGACACACCAGGAACCGCGGTGTTGGCCGTCGAATGGCGCCAGCTGCTCAGCATTTGTGCACCGCCGCCGTCAGTGTCAGCCAGTTTGCCGTGGCATACGGAGCTCCATCGCAGTCTTTAACACTGGTAGCATGCCGCGACAGCGTGGACGTGAACCGTATGTGCAGTTGACGGACTTTGAGCGAGGGCGTATAGTGGGCATGCGGGAGGCCGGGTGGACGTACCGCCGAATTGCTCAACACGTGGGGCGTAAGGTCTCCACAGTACATCGATGTTGTCGCCAGTGGTCGGCGGAAGGTGCACGTGCCCGTCGACCTGGGACCGGACCGCAGCGACGCACGGATGCACGCCAAGACCGTAGGATCCTACGCAGTGCCGTAGGGGACCGCACCGCCACTTCCCAGCAAATTAGGGACACTGTTGCTCCTGGGGTATCGGCGAGGACCATTCGCAACCGTCTCCATGAAGCTGGGCTACGGTCCCGCACACCGTTAGGCCGTCTTCCGCTCACGCCCCAACATCGTGCAGCCCGCCTCCAGTGGTGTCGCGACAGGCGTGAATGGAGGGACGAATGGAGACGTGTCGTCTTCAGCGATGAGAGTCGCTTCTGCCTTGATGCCAATGATGGTCGTATGCGTGTTTGGCGCCGTGCAGGTGAGCGCCACAATCAGGACTGCATACGACCGAGGCACACAGGGCCAACACCCGGCATCATGGTGTTGGGAGCGATCTCCTACACTGGCCGTACACCACTGGTGATCGTCGAGGGGACACTGAATAGTGCACGGTACATCCAAACCGTCATCGAACCCATCGTTCTACCATTCCTAGACCGGCAAGGGAACTTGCTGTTCCAACAGGACAATGCACGTCCGCATGTAACCCGTGCCACCCAACGTGCTCTAGAAGGTGTAAGTCAACTACCCTGGCCAGCAAGATCTCCGGATCTGTCCGCCATTGAGCATGTTTGGGACTGGATGAAGCGTCGTCTCACGCGCTCTGCACGTCCAGCACGAACGCTGGTCCAACTGAGGCGCCAGGTGGAAATGGCATGGCAAGGCGTTCCACAGGACTACATCCAGCATCTCTACGATCGTCTCCATGGGAGAATAGCAGCCTGCATTGCTGCGAAAGGTGGATATACACTGTACTAGTGCCGACATTGTGCATGCTCTGTTGCCTGTGTCTATGTGCCTGTGGTTCTGTCAGTGTGATCATGTGATGTATCTGACCCCATGAATGTGTCAATAAAGTTTCCCCTTCCTGGGACAATGAATTCACGGTGTTCTTATTTCAATTTCCAGGACTGTATTTCAAGTTTAACGCTGAAATTTTTTTTACGACTGGACGCCTTTGCCATGCGCATTTGTACAGCAAGTTCGCTTGCTAACACTTTCGTTAAACATCACAAAAGGCAGTACTTTAAGAAATTCCCCACCAGAGCTAATAAAATTCAATATTATATTATGTACATGGACGAAACCTTTGTCATTTACAAGATCACTCAGTGACACTGTCACTACGTTGACATAACTGAATAGTATATACACTAGCATTATTTTTCACCATGTAATTAGAACAACAACATCCAACTGACTGACTGAATGTGACTGTAAAGAGTGATAATGGTATTTGGCAATTATTTAAATCCCACTTACACAGATAATGATATCTACAATAATTTCAGCCTCCCACGAACCCTGAAGAACGCATTTTTCCTTTCTATGATTCACAGATTACTCAGTCTTCCCCTAGAAGAACGAAATTACAATGGACTAGGAATCCTTAGAGATGTAGCACTGAACGACGTTTTCATTGCACAAATAACTGGTAAAACGTTCGCTGCAAAATTACTCAGTAGCAATACTACTGATGAGATTACGTTGCAGAAAGAGGAAGAAGCTAAAACTATTTGTCCCTACCATAAAGTGGACCTGTTTCTGGCAGAATAGCTGAAGAGTTTCGTAACAGCGAAGTAAGAACAGGCTTCCGTACCGGCGACACGTTAGGCCTGACCGTACGTCACAGCCTACAACACAATAAACCTTCCACGCACTCTGGGTTCCATAGGGCATGTAGCGTGGTAAAGTCAGCATGTTACATATTTATAAGGAGTGCCCAGATTCACAGCTATGTGATATTAATTTTCATTTCTTTCACTTTCATTATAGATTTATTTCGGCTAAACTGCCATCATCGATTATATAACGTCTAGATGGGCTAACGTATAAATAACATCTTTGGTAACAGTATTTTGACTGTCGTTCCCTATTTGTTGAAATAAGGCAGTAATTAAAAAGTTATAACAGTAATTTCACAGTTTTGGAGCTACGACGTAAACATATGAGATTGTGGCTCCAAAGCTGTTACTGTCGTAACAAATTAATTACTATTTTAAATCAACAATGTACGTCAGTTTATCTAGACAATATATACGTAATTTGATAATGACGATTTAACCGAAACAGATCGGTAGTGAAAGTGAAAGAAATAAAAATTAATGTCATAAAGCAGCGAGTCTGGACGTTCCTTATAAAATCAAAGTCTCGGCTTTATAAAATTAACTGTAGGAATGAACTAAGTTTAATACAGGACAGAACATTCGTTCTAGAGAACAGTACACCAGTGACAGTTTTAGATCGCTGTCTGCGAACCATATTCGGACGACTAAACACAGGTTAGATAACATGGAAAGCTATTTAGAAATTCTTCACAAAATTGGAAAAGTAAGACAGCTTCATTGTTTAGAAGAGACGTAAGTTCATACGGCTTTTATAGACCAACCAGAATACGTTTTGAATGAAACCTGTCTTAAAAGTAGGAGGTTACTAGGCTGCTTCAGGAACATTCTACAATACAGTGTTTTTTTCATATGACTGGCTTTAAGCGTGTTAATTTTGCCAAATATTCTTGACCATGCTACGCTTATTACTAATTAACATCCTTTTCTTCTGCATTGTGTGTTCCTTGCATTTCATCACACTCTGACTGCTTGCGTCTGTTTTGCGCGTGTGATCCGCTGCTTTCGTCTATACTTGAGATTTTACACCCTATTCTATACTTTTATTTTATGGGTATTGCTTTGACCTGATAGCCACTTCATATTTTTAGCTACTTTGAATTTACACACTCGGTATCATTTGGCACATATTTCTGTCACTTTCTTCATTTCTGCGCACACGTTTTACAAACGTATCGGCTCTGTATATTAGACCCTAGCGTCTTTGCGCTGTATGGCTCATGAGCTTTGTATGTTTGCATCTTTGCTGCTATTGTCAGACGTCTACCATGCCTGCTACACGAGATATTGACTTAAGTCTTTATCATATCAGGTATTATTTCACCAGCGTTCTAGCGTAGGCATGCACGGTGAATGGAACATGTGTTAGTTTGCTTTTACACTGGTGACAACTATGTTCCATCATGTCTTCGCTTTATTTTATGAAATGAGTTGCAACGTCCCACGTAAGTAGCCATCAAATCTTCATTTTCCAAAGTTTGTCTGTTTTGTGATTACGTCTATTTTATTTGATGACTGACGGCTTTCAGGACGCTTAGAAGTGGCCAAGTGTCGAAACTGCAGTCACAATAAGTAATGGTTTGACATACTAAAGTGGAATTACTTTTCAAAAAAATTCTACCTCACCTTGCTCACTGCAAGGGCCATTTCAGATCTATGATTCCCACCTATATGATCTTCCTGTACTAGTTTAGCCCAAAAAGCGTTCGTTGCTCCTCGTCTCAATGAATATTAAACTCACCAGTTGACATCTGTAACTAAAGGAATAAAACAACGAATTATCGTATTTGAAGTTATCGAGTGCAACTCAAAAATAACTAACGGTCAATTAACTCTTGTGGTACAGCGTTATTTTACCTTTACGTCGTTAAGACACAATTAGGGAGTCATATAAATCCTATATTCTAATAGAGGGGGGAGGGGAGGGTAAGAGGTCCACTACTACAGGGTTTTCCACAATGCTTTGACGATTCGTAATTTGTGTGTTATTCAAACTAAAGGCGAAAAAAAAATTGAACATTTTACACAGAATTCATTCAAGTTTGCTTACGAAATGGTACATCGGACAACGGACAACCGCCGGCCGCTGTGGCCGAGCGGTTCTAGGCGCTTCAGTCCGGAACCGCGCTGCTGTAACGGTCGCAGGTTCGAATCCTGCCAAGGGCATGGATGTGTATGATGTCCTTAGGTTAGTTAGGTTTAAGTAGTTCTAAGTCTAGGGGACTGATGACCTCAGATGTTAAGTCCCATAGTGCTTAGAGCCATTTGAACAATTGACGATCATTCGCGGCGCGTTTCACCGACTTTTCGAACACACCTTTCCTAGCTGCTGAAGGAATTCTGGAAATTTAATCGTTAATTCGATCTTTTAACTGTTGCAAACTTCTCGCGCGGTCGGAGTTAACTCTCGTCTTTGAATAACCCCGAGATAATAATCTGGTACGGTTAAGTCAGACGAGCGAGGCGCTATTCGAAGCAAGCGCGTTTGGAAATTATGCGATTATCAAACGCTTCGCGTAGAACTTGGCAAGGGCTTATTGCATGTGCCGCACGCAGCGCCTTCTTGTTGGAACCAAGTTTTCGTAGCAAACAACTGGGACTCGACTGCAACAACATGTTGGATGTTCTCGGGAGCTCGGATTCTTTTCCGAGGACCGGTTGGCTTTTGATTTGATGCACTGACATTTTTACGGACGTTTCTTACCCAATTAAAATATTGTTCCGTGAGCAGGAATTGGATATCGCGACTGAATACTGAAATGCTTTTGAAAGGCACGTTGCACGCTCACGACAGATCTGCCGTAGCGAAAGTAGCATTCCGCTGCGAACGCACGGTGTTGCCTCTACCGATGCGACATGGTTACTGATCTATATACTGATTGAAAATTGACACTGCGCGCTGCTAACAGACGAGCCACCGTCACTGTATCTTACTTTTAGCGCGCGTTGTTCAAATTTGATATCGTCAAAATACTGTGAAACGCCCTGTATTTGGCCACAATACGTTTCGATAGCCTTCATCTCTCTATACAAGATGTAAACGATAGTTGTGTTCAGCGTAAAGCAGCGGTATAGAGGAAGTCGAGATGAACAATTTGAGATACGAGATTTGTGTTCAATCAAGTCGGGAAACAATCTCAAATTGGCCTACGAAACCACCTAAGCTACGGCCCATGGGCACTGCTCGAGGATTACAGTATTCTCTCGCTCTGCGCGCGAACTATTGGTCTTAGAGAAAAAAATTAACTAGACCTACATTGAGGGAAATTTAAAGCAGTTTAATTTTGTACGGGGATAAGTTTTCGCTGCAGGCAGTGGCTTTCGAGCTGTTCCAGAGAAACGTACAAAAGTGGCCTAGTGACCTTCAGACCCATCTCCACCCTGAAATGGCCATCAGATACTTAAGTTGAAGTCAATGGTATAACAAAGACGGGCCAGGTGGCTAATAATGCCCACATTAATCGTTCCATGCATTATTTTGAGTCTCAACGTTGTTAATTTCTGTGTTGAAGTAAATCCAGCTATAAGACAAGCCATGGTGCAACTGTACAAAGTTGGCACAGTATGTACCTTTAAGAATCGATTTCATAATCTCAAGACAGGTCGACAGAGAGACCCTCTCGAAAATTTGAGCAAAACTAGGCGCACAATTTTTGCTACAATGACAAGAAATACAATGAATTTTGACAGATGTCTGAACTGTAAATGACATTGTATGAATCGAAAAATAACAAACCAGTCTCATTCACAATGAAAATAGATATGTAATTATAACAATACATATTTACATTTTAGTGGCTTATTCGTAAAATATCGTAGGTAACTTCTTCCTAGCATGTTTCCTAGCTTTAATAAAAATGTTCTCATATCAATGATGATAATAATAATAGTCTTTCGAAAATGAGCTGGCTGACAGGATAATGTCTTACAGTTTCATGGTAAGGTTCACATTTTTTTAAATTATTTTCTCTACTTTCAACTAATATCATATTTAAAGTATGTGTCATATACAATGACCGAAACTGTATTTTAGTGATTTTAAGAAAATGGTATGGTTTCAAAGATTCCTAACAATTACAGTGTCTACATGAGGTGTAAGGAATACAATGTACATGTTTATTTCATCATATCAGATCCAAAAGTATAGCGCTACTTACACTGCCCATATTTGGCTATGATTAGGATTGCCGTTGACGTGTTATTAGCTTCATGATTAATAAATGTGAGAAAGAATCTGTTAGCAACAAACTTTAAATAAGCGTAAAGGTCCTAGATGTTCCGTCTCAACCCTCTCACCGACAAGGATTTTTAACATGTTTTGCATGAAACTCCTTCCTACTACTGTACAAAAAATTGCTACTATACATATTATTTCCCACATTTGACCTCTTTTGGTCTTCATTGACAGAGCTATTACGCAACCGGCTTAGTCGACTGTTTCGTTAACATTGCTGGTTCGAATTCTCTCATGAGCCTAACGGAAGGAGAAAAAAAAAAAAAAGATTACTGCAAACGAAATGCAGAAACTAATTTCGTAGTAAGAAGGCCAGACAAACAAAACAATTTTATGGTGTTAAAATTCAAAAAATTGTGAAGCAAAATTTAGATAAACATAAATTTCAAAGTTTGTAAGTGCACGACTAAGCCGGTAGCGTAAGAGTGAAGACAAAAAGAGTTGAATATGGGAAATAATTGAAACAGTCACAAATGTTCGTACAGTGGTTGTAGAGGGTGCCACGAAGAGTCTCCTAAAAATCCTGACCGGTGGTCACTTTTGTACGTTTTTCTTGAGTAACTCTCAAGTTGCGGCATCTAGCGAAAAAGAATCCCACTACAAAATTAAACCACATTAAATTTCCCACAAAAATTCCAATTCATTTTTTAAATAGGATTAATTCGAAGGGCGTTCTACGAGTCCTGCAATACTTTGGTTTTATACAGGGTTCCAAACCGTAAAATGCGACCGCCTTGCGCCACCTTAGAGGGAGTGCCTGCACACCCGCGTGCTACCACTCTACTGATCAACGTCGTCGGAGCCAAACTCTTGCTGCATCAACAGTCTCCCCACCATCCACGTACTTTTTCCCGCGGAGTGCATTCTTTATTGGGCCTCGTAACGCTCAAGGAATTCCGCACAAATGGTCCTCCGTCGTCTTTATGGGCTCCTGTTAGGCGGAGACAAGCCCAGCGGGCAGACATTCCTTGAGTACCCCAACTGGTGGACGAGAGTGTCAGCACCCCCAACAGAGATGTCCAGTTGCGCAGTGAGGTGTGTGTTTGTGTGCCGTCGATCACCTCGACTGAGAGTGTCCGCACGTTCCAACACTGCAGGAGTCACGGCTGTAAGCCGCCTTCCGGCACGCGGGAGATGGTGCAGATTTGCGCGATCCTGTTGCGATGGCGACAGACGCCTCGCCCAACGATTCGCCGTGCTTTTGTTCATTGCCAGGTCTCCGTAGACGTTCTAAAGACGCCTATGAATATCTGCGGTGCTCTGGTATTCCATCAAAAGAAACTCAGCTCACTGCTTCAAACGCACCTCCACTACAGACGCCATTTTGAGGGCTGCGTATAGAGCCGCCCTCAATCGGAAATTCAGGAACCGAAGAGGGAATATTCTACGATATCCCGCAACAAATTCCTCGTTTCTTCATGCGAAACTGGCCGACAAAAAAATGTGTTGCGTTACTTATTGGATGCTCCTCGTAGTTTGTGCGAAGAGAGCGAGAGAGGAAGGAAAATCTCGCTCACCGTGCGTGCGCTGTAGCTTCCATCGTTTCTGTAGGCCAATTCGGTTTACCCAACTTGTTGAACTACAAGTGTCCTGTACCGAAATGTCCGTACCGACTTGCCCTGCATCACTGTGGTATATCGTAAGTAGTTATCGTTTACACTCTTTACAGTGTCACTGTGGACCGACGTTCGTACTTCGCTCTGAGAACCACGTGTCTCGTATCCTCGATGTATGTCTTGAATCTTCACGATTCTCTCTCTTAGATGTGGATGGATACTTAGCGATATCAGTAATCTGTGTGGTAACTGCAAATGGAAAACCATGACGATTATTAAACTTTTCAGTTATTACTGATTACTATGTTATTCACAGTGTTCAACTGCTGACGGCCGGAGTGGCCGTGCGGTTCTAGGCGCTACAATCTGGAACCGAGCGAGCGCTACGGTCGCAGGTTCGAATCGTGCCTCGGGCATGGATGCGTGTGACGTCCTTAGGTTAGTTAGGTTTAAGAAGTTCTAAGTCTAGGCGACTGATGACCTCAGAAGTTAAGTCCCATAGTGCTCAGAGCCATTTGAACCATTTTTTTGTTCAACTGCTGACGCTTACACTTATGAAAGCAGCAAAGTGGGAGAGGTCTTCACTCTCTCACTTATGCTCTTTCACAAACTTTGAAACCATAATCTCTCCGGTAACAGTTACGTATCGGACCACCTCTTCCATTTTTCGTAGTTTGTGTATTGTGTACCTGAATGTAAATAATATGCTTCGACATACTGGCTGCAGACTTGTACATCATGTAGTACAGGTTTTCTGAATTTACTTTGCAGTTTTTGTTTTTGTGACTAGAGGTGCATCAAATATGCCAAAATACATTAAGAACTACGCTAAAGGTCAGTGTGTTACCACAAATTACTTGGCATTCATAAACCGCGGCTTCGCCTTCTCACAAGCAAATTATCACCTTCCAACCTAACCTAGAACTCCCGGTATGCTACAGATCAGGGTCATCACAAACAAGAGTTAAGGGAGGCATTTACTTCACATCAACAAGCACCACGCTATAGTTCCTTGCCAAAAAACGATCAATTTAATGAAACAAGAATTTCCTATTTCGCTTAGTCCATTCCATAATGGTCCTACATATTACGGTACTGGACAGTTATAGTTTTCGTAACGAGGTTGTCTTAGCAAAGCAAAGAACAGAAAATTTATATTTATCGGAAGAAACTGAGTATAATTATGTTCTGAAGAAATCACCTTAATTGGTTGGCAAAACCTATTTCAGCTAGTGTAAAGTAATAAGCTATTTGAAAATTACATTTAAAAAATTAACTTCATCGAGTCACCTTTATTTTATGTTTTAAACGCCTAAATTTTATGACGTGCCTTAATTCGTGATCTGAACTGAAAATAGGTTATAAATTCCATAAAAACGACGCTGGAGGAGAAAGAAATATGCTGATTTTTCTGTTTCAAATTACTGTAGTGATCGGGAATAGCAATTTGATTAGTTCTAGAAACACTGGTCGTATAACTGAAAAATGTTCCACATATCTGTAGCCCTTTCCAAAAATAATTTTTTTGTTGATTCCTCCCATTCTGAGCTAACGACAGAAGGCTAAATTTCAGTTTAGACAAGTTCTTCCAACGTCACACTATAGTGAAGGATTCTGCCAAAAACCCGTGAAAGTTCTCGTCCTACATAAAATTACTCAGCGGGTCGAAGTCTTCTAGTCAGTCACTCGTTGAACAGCCTGGTTCAGCAATAGGAGACACCAAAAGGAAAGCTGGAGTTTTAAATTTCACATTTTAAAAAATCACTAATGAAGAATGTAATGCGGGTTCGTTTTCTAGAACTGAGAACAACTGTACAAGTTGAAATGACAAGTTTGATGTCTCAAATTTTAGCACAAAAATTACAGATTTTATACAGTTTTCAACTCGACGAGATAAAAACAGCGCAATGGTTAACGCATCTCGCCAATATAAAAAAGGGAAATAATCCTATATACAACACTATTAAATATTAACTCTCTGAAAGAACATTAATCCTAAGCACAATAATATGAAAGTTTAATTGGAAGTTTCTTTATAGAAATGCTCCTACACATACGTTATGATGTTGGTCAGTACTACGAAAATCGTCCTATTCCGGTTCAAAGTTCGGTACTATTTAGGATGACAACGAAATCTACGGTGAATAGTTAGTTATGTGACAAATTTGAGCGCAAGATTACCCAAGACCGCTCGCGTTTACAGTGGGCGCAAGCTGGTGAACCAAAAAAGTTTACGCCTCTGCACGCGGTATTTACCTTAAGCTGCGACGAGCTAACTGCGAGGTCGCTCTCTCCCACTGAAATTCCTACAAAACTAATCAGGCCTTTGCTAAACTTTCCAGCAGAAACTTTCCCTTTGTTTCTCGCTATGTGAGAAGACATGCACTCAGCCCTAGTCTTAGTATGTGGCGATACACACGCACATGGTTGGAGCAGTGTGCATATTATAGTGCCCTCTCAGTTCTCGCAAGAACAATTAACTAATCTGTCTGGTTCGTTTCTCCACAGTTGGAGCTAAACGTTGCTACAGCTAGTCTCTAGCTGGATTGCAGCCGCTTTGAAGGCAGGGTCCTCACAATTTTTTTCTTTGCGTCATGCAGAGCGTTAAGCACTCCGTTCTGCACTTGACGCCAGTTCAGAGAAGAGACCCCCCCCCCCCCCCCCACGAAAATCTCTCTCTTGTCCTTCTCATGGCAGAACTTCCTCCTCCACTTGGGTTCATTCGTTCTTCACGTCACGGCCTTTTTCGACCAACAGGAGTGTTCCTCTTATTTTGTGGAAACTCTCTCTACCAATCGCAATGTCCTTTCTATCAAACTGTGTCGAAATTTCAGTATTTTTCTCCTTCCTAGTGCGTTTCCGACAATCGGACTTTTTGTGCCCATTCTAGACCTGTAAATACATTGACCTTTCCCTGTGTCGCACTCGCTGGACACGTGATCGAAATGCGTTACTAGTTTTTGTTCGTATCCCGTTGGAATTCCGAAACGCAGCTTTCTAAAGATTTTGCTCTGTCCCTTGCATAGATGTGCCGCTACACGTGGACCGCCCTCCTGAATCTCCTGGTCGGGGTCGCTGACCTTCCTCATGCCACCCCTTTAAGTGGCTTCCATCGTAACCCCTGCAGCGCACCCTTGCTACGTCGTTGTCCGCCTGGCTTTTCAAACTAAAAGCGACTCGTGTACCTGTTCCACCTTATGCTCAAAGACATGTATTGTATAGGAATGGTGTATCAATTACTGTCGATAGACTGTCATCCCTTTTTGCATTACATACTGATAGGCAAATGTTCTCATAACCGCCGAATTACGCTAGGGGTCATATTCATCTTCTTGTTGCGATGGTAAGATTCACACCTTACATGAGAACTTTATACATTTATTCTGCCACCTTACGAGAAGAATCGTACAGACGTACCATCGAACAGACTCCCATGGAGGGCATAAAAATAGGCATCCCTGGAACTGAGGAACTGCTAAAACAGTTGAAATGTACGTAACAAGGTCCAGACAGAATACCAGTGCATCGATTAATTTCCGTTAATATGCACCTGTAGGCAACTAACTGCTAAAGCCGACCACATGGCAGTTACATCCAAAATTGACTTACAAGTTACGAATAAGGCTGACACAAATATCTTTACTTGCTTTGAACACTATGGATACGTAGTCCAGAGAGATTCTATTCACAGAAAAATTTTTCCAATTGTGTCATATATAACAATATTTTCGAAATTTTACCTTTAAGGTGTGAACCGTGATTTATTTTCAAAGAATATTCTTAAGAATTTATTTTATTTACTAGCAATTCGTCAAGAACATTAACACATTTAATCACACTATGTAAGCATGGAAGTAGTTGCCAGGGAGTAACTGATGAAATCATAACCAAATTCCTTTTAACAAATGGAGATTTTATTCACTTTAATAGTGCCTAAAAGCATTTTTTTAAAGAAACAGATTTAAAACTATAATCAGAAAGCACCCTCTAAATATCAAAGTTACAATTTATTCAGAGGCAGAAAGAAACAAGTTTTGACTGTATGAGCTTTCGGGCAGAGACCCTTGCTGCTCTCTTTTGACACGGCTGTAGTTATGACCGCTCCCAACAGCCTCTGAAAGACTACACTGGTGCAAATCTGCAACACACCAGATAACTTTAAACTAAGAGTTTTAACAATTTACACAAGCACGCGAACTATGCACCCCCCCACCCCCCCGTAGGAGGGATGGTATTGGTACTAAACACTAACAATTGCAACTTGATTTGAACTTCTAAGAGAAATCTTACAGTGGAATGGCAACTTTTTATACTAAAATGATCATTTATATAAAAGCCCATGAAATGCAATCTTATATAAAATTCTACAAGGTTGGCCAAACAATAGTTAAGATGCGCTACAGTACACGGATACTGCCTCTCAAGATCATAGGCAATAATATAAAAGTTTGCAAAGATCAAAACATATTTCAGGTATTAGGCCGTTACACTCCAAGCAATAAATTCGTTAACACACCAAATCCAACAAACATGAGAGAGGCAGCTACTAACGTAGGGTAGATTGATAGGGAGATTACCGAACATCCCGACCGCAGGTTACTCTAACCCGCCCCTGCTCCACAAAGGGAAAAACGGACTGCCCAATTTATGAACAACCACCTTCCCGAGGGTGGGTAAACGGAGAAGAATGGTGGGACGACCCCAAAGCAAAACGGCTGGTGACCTCACCAAGAAAACTAGTAGTATTTAACAAGTAAATCAAACAGTCTGGCGTGAGGTCGGTCGCTTGACGGCGCGTTTGGCGCGGCGCTGCCCGTTGCCGGCGCGCCGTAAGGCACGGAGGTTCGCACTGGGGCGTATCGCTTCTAGTCGGGCGTGCCGCGGCTGTCCTCACTCGGGGAAGTGATGCGTCTCTCATAGTCTCTCCTTCCCGAGTGGCTCTTTCCGCCTTCCCGTGGTGCCAGACGTTAAGCTCGGCATTTTACCTTGCGACAAAAGAAGCTGCGACCCAACCCGACGCGAAAGTGAAGGGTGCGTGGCACAGGGGGAGCTGTGTCGAGGGACCGAACACCAGTCCCTTTCTGTTCGCAGGGCACAGACCAGCTGGTGGTCTGCATGCCGGCGTCCTCGTTTGTCGGCGTGGGATCGCGGCGCGATTCGGCAAGGGTGCTTCGCCGCGACCCTGGGTAACCGGGGCGTGTTCTGCCAAACCCAGGAGGTGGTGACATCGCCTGGGCTAGGTTAGATGGGTCCAGACCGCCGAACGACTGGGTGACGGGCCCACCACCTGAGTAGGAGTGGGTCCTTGGCCCAGAGGTGGAAGCTCGGGCTAGTAAGCGGCGAAGGGCGAGAGGTGCATCCTCCTCTCCGGAGTGCGGGGTGCAGTTGCCGAGAAGCGTCGGGTGAAATCGACGATGACGGAGCCACCGAAGGGGACCAGTGCGCTGGCAACGGCGCGCTGAACCCTGCAGGTCCAGAATGCCCTTGGCCTTGGGGCGAGGCCGGTGGGTGAGCTGCCTTCCTGTCACCCCCCCCCCCCCCCCCCCATGCCAGAGGAGCCGGTCCGGGGTAAGAGACGGGCTCCCACCTTTTTTCACTCGTTAACTAAACATGGCTGCAATAGAGACGAGTGAATCGAGTGCGCTCAAGCGAGCATCTACGATGCTTGATCCCTCTCCTCAGGACGAGATGGGACTGGCAGAAGACGAAACCGTAACTCAAAGAGACGCACGAGTTACGCTGCTCCTGGAGCAGAACATTAAAAATGGAAAGATAAGTCAGGCGACACTGTCCATTATCAAGAACGAGCTGGCTGCATGGGCCATCGCCCACGCCAAACTCGAAGGCCGCGTGGAGGAATTAGAAAAGGAAAATGAAAGATTAAGAAGGCAACCTACGAAGACCTGGGCTGGAGTGGTTACGCAAGCGCCACCCAAGCCACAAACCACAAAAGAAACGATCGCCAAGATGACCAAGCGGTCAGACACGGCGGTCTTCCTTAGAACTCTACCTGGCCAAGAAACGAATGTGAAAAAAATACAACACCTGCTCACCAAAACTATCGATCCGGCAAAAGATAAAATTAGAATAAATAAAGTCAAACCTAGTAGGAACTCGGTGATCGTGGAGGTGGCCACTGAGGAAGACAAATAAAAACTATTAAATAACCCTAAGCTGAACTCGGTGGTCAAGTGTGATCCACCGAGAAAAAGGAACCCTTTGGTCATTTTATACGATGTACCTACAACAATGACAAACGAAGAACTGTACCAAACCATTAAGGACTAGAACTTTGACCAGAAGAATAACAACGATTTCAAAGACTCTTTGAAGGTGAGATTTAAAACGGGGCCTCGGGATCGTGATGTCGTACACCACGTTGCCGAGGTCACAGCACAAATGTGGAAGCAGATAATAACAATGGGCAGACTATATGTTGGCTTCCATGCTATAAATGTTATAAACTATCTCGTGGTACCTCGCTGCCACAACTGTGGAGACTTTGACCACATTCTGAGTCATTCCACCAGGGGGTCGACGTGCGGCGAAGATGGTCACACCCGGAAAGACTGCAAAGCTGCAAGTGTATGCATACCCTGCAAGAGACGCGGGAAGAAAAGCTGCGGAACCTCAGGGCGCAATTACCCAACGTACCGCACACTGGAGCAGAGACTGATTTCCAAAACGGACTATGGCTGAGTGCGTCAAACAAAACAGGATGCCAAAGCGAAAATCCCCAAGCAAAAGGAGGAGGGATGCCATCAGGGCAAATAGGTTTAAAGAATACATAAAGTCTCTCTCGAGAGACCCGAAAGCTGAGACAGCTGACAAAAATGTCCAAACAGATCCGCCGAAGATCGATAAAAGTATCCAGACGGAATTCACCCCTGTGGCCACAACTCCCTCAGCCGGGGAGCGAAGCCGATTAAACACCAGCAACGGCAAGGGCATCCTGTGTCTGAGGTCCTTAAAGATGGAAGTAATCATAAAGAACAAATACCCGTACAAGAAAGCACCATAACGAGCTCACAAGACACCCCGGAAGTAAGGCTACCGCCAGTAGACCCGGTTCGGATATAACCAAATTTAGAATTCACGATGCAACTGGCAAGGTTGGAGCAGCCGGCTACCCGGACCACTGCCTTACGACATGTGGTTCGCGTGGGACACGAAAACGGCAGAAAAGTCACCTTCTCGGTAATGGAGGCTGTAGACAGGATACAGCTAAAGTCAGTGAATCTCCCCACCGACTTCGGAGCCCTGCGAGACTTACTAAAGAAAGCATTCGAGAGACGAGGCGAAAATTTTGACCTAGATGACATTTACGAACAGTCTGTCTTGGCTAATTGACGCATTACGTTTGACTGGAGTAAGACAAGGCCAGATGACCAAATACATACTTTTCCTTAAATGACAAAAATTGCCATTGGCCAACTCAACACACATAACAGTCGACTTGTAATGCAGGAGCTGCGCAAGGAAGTGGAGGAAAGGAGGCTGGATGTGCTCTGTCTACAAGAGCCGTACTCCCAAGCTGGAAAAATAGCATTATAGCCGCGACCTGGCAGGTCATCATCCAATGAGAAAATCGAAAAGCGACGTTAATAATCACAAATAAAGCCCTGAAAGTAACGACACTATCGGAATATACTAACAGTTACTGTAATATCGTGGAGCTGTTATCTCCCGGCAGAGCAATTATACTAGTCCATATGTACTTCCAGTGCGGTGACAACATTGAAAGTCATATTGACCATCTAGCTATAGTAACCACGGCATTGCAAGGACGAAAAATGATGATTACTGCCGATATCAACGCAAAATTCCCCCCTGTGGTACAGCGGCACAAGGGACACAAACGGAGAGAAAGTCAAAGAATTCATCACGGCCTCGCAACTAGTGGTGGCTAACAAGCCTGGCAACCCTGCAACCTACGCTGGGGGAGGAGGACCAGGCACAAACATCGACGTAACTTTAGCCACTCCCAACGCAATCAACATAATACGACGAAGAAAACGCCACCACCAGCGACCACAACTTAATTACATTCATCATAGGAGATAGAGTGTCCCTCTGGGCCATGGGGTGGGAAACGCAATTCAACTTCAAAAGGGCTGATTGGGAACGTCTAGCGAGGGAGTGCGTCATTCCTGCCTTGCCAGAAGGTGACGCAGACCTGGACATAGACATAAATGACAGAGGAACTGATCAGTGCAATAACTAGCGCGGTGAAAGCTGCCTTACCGACCAGGAGGAAGGCCATGGCAGCCTCTCCATCACCACGGTCGCCTGAACTCGAGGATATGCGCCGGTCTGTCAGAAGGTTGAGAAGATACTACCAGCGCAGTGTCGTCTGGCCAGAACGGCAAAGATGGCTGCTGCAATATCGGGAGGCTAAACTCCGATTTCAGAAGAAACTCCAAGCTGTCAGAACACAAAGCTGGGAAAACTTCGTCCAGAGCCAATTGGCATTGGACCCCTGGGGCACACCGTATAAACTAGTAAGAGAGAAGATCCGCTCTCCACTGGAATTATCAACAGTCAGGCACGGGGACAGGATGACAGAATCCTGGCAGGAGACTGACGAGGCCCTCCTCCGGTCCCTGCTGCCTGATAATAGCGCGGATGGGGAATCCGAATAACAACAACTAAGACTTGATAGCCTCAATTAATACAACAACAATACGGCAGTCTACCCTTTCTCACAGGAAGAGGTGGCTGCCCACATAAAGTCACTTAAAAGGGGTAAAGCTCCCGGGCCAGACGGCATTGTAACCGAGGTGGTGCAGTTTCTAGCTCCCCAGCTAACTGCACCACTCACTCACTTGTACAAAGAGTGTCTTAGACAACGAAAATTTCCAAGGGTGTGGAAGACAGCGAACGTAGTTATTATTCGAAAAGGTCCAGATAAAGACCCAACAAACACAAAATTCTACAGACCAGTCTGCTTGCTTAACATACTAGGGAAAATACTAGAAAAGCTACTATCTGACAGACTGGCCGCACACCGAGTGCTGTGTGGGATGAGCGACAGGCAGATGGGCTCCAGACCTGGGCGATCGGCATCTGATGCAGTCGCCCTGGCGGCTGAGGTCTATGGCTCTACCCGCATACGTGGGCATCATGGTTGACATCAGTGGCGCCTTCGACAACCTGTGGTGGCCTTCGCTCTTCTCCTGCTTGCACGAGAAGGAGTGTCCAGGGCCGCTTTATGGCTGTCTGAGGAGCTATTGCGAGGAGCGGGAGGTCTGGCTATCATCCCCTAGCGGGAGAATTGGAAAATCAATAACAAATGGCTGTCCCCAGGGTTCTGTGTTAGGGCCCCTGTTTTGGGACATCCACATGGAGCCTTTACTAGACACCTTACAACAAAGTGAAGAAGTGCTAGAGGTGATAGCCTATGCAGATGACCTCCTCCTATTGGTCGGCGGCCGTAGCCACGAAGACATAGAACCCAAAATAGAAAGTGCCCTAAACAAACTACAGCTATGGTGCCAAAACACTAAAATGACGATATCACCAAGCAAGTCTACCAACTTGCTATTAAAGGGACAATTAATCCGAAACCCGACTGTACGAATCGAGCGCTCGCCAGTCCTTCGGCGACTTGACACACGATACCTGGGCATCATCATTGATGAGAAGTGAAACTTCGGGAAAACATTGAAACCGTAACTCAGAAAACCCTTCAAACATCGAACAATCTCATATCCATCGGACATAAAAGATTTCATCTCCCCCCTCATCTCATAAAACTCTACCACAATAGCATATTAACATCAATAGTGGATTACGGCTCGGGCATCTGGGCACACAGGCTCACGAGGGTTGTTCCCGCCATGACAGTGAGAAGGGTTCAAAGGAACATGATACTTAGATCTATGGGGGCTTATAGAACGTCACCAGGGGGAGTGCTATTGGACATAATGGGGCTCTGCGCCCTGGACATCAAAATCAGAGAGCAGGCCGCGTGGTTCTGGGTTAAGAAGGGAAATGCAACGAAAATAGAAGAGATTTTAGGCACTGGGGCTTGGGACAAGGGTGAGATTCGGCAAAGGGGGGAACAACTATGGCAAGAACTATGGGAGACGGACGAAACAGGGCGTAGGACATATGAACTCATTCCAAAAATTAGGGAACGATTAAAAATGAAATACTTTGATCCCACTAGAGGACTAATGCATTTTCTCACTGGACACGGGCCTTACCCGACATACTTATGTCGGTTCGGGAAAAGGGCCACACCCGCATGTGAATGAGGTGAACCGGAGGGCACTCCCGATCATGTGATCAAGTTTGGTCTGAAGCATGTTCTTCGTTTCACCACAGATGGCGCCATAATTGGAGGAACAGAAATGGGTACACAGTCGTTATTTATGACATGCTACTCAATGGCCCTTGATTATCCAATGGCTTGTGGGACCCCACTTACATGCTGCGAGGGTATGACAGACCAACATTTCGTAGCTTCTAGTTGGAAACCCCATTACGAATTTGTTCTCCATTATACCACATAATACGTTAACCAACGAAGGACGTTGATGGACAACTTGCTGTAACCAGTTGGGACCGTCTACACTCCAGAAATGCATGTTGTGCCAGTTAACGCTACCATGGCTTCTGCATGTAGACTCATCGGATAGAGTATGTCGGCAAAGAACATTTGTTAATGTGCCCATGCACAAAACACTGCCTGGTTATGAAAACGGGCGCCATGAAGTTCTTGATTCAATGAAACATGGTATGGAAGACATGTATGACGATGCAGTTTTATGACAATACTACCTACAGACATATCAGAATCGTGGTGTAACTGTCGGGTGCTTATGCGTGGGTTGTGGTGCACTGCCGCAAGCAAAGCTATTTCATTAGCTTCTCCTGTAACACGTTTGGTTCATTTCCTTTTGCCAGTCTGTACACTGCCATCAGATGAGAAGACATTCACAAACTGGTAAAAGAACGAACGAGAGCGAGTTTTCTCTGGAAAACGCTCAGTGTACAAGGCAACAAGAGCCTCAGCATTTCTCCTATATTCTTTGTAAATCAGGAACATTTTAATTTTTTATTCTGTGGTTGCACCATTCATTGTCCACTTGCACGTCTTTTCTCCAAATGATAGGTAGGTGTGCAGGCAGTAAGCACTGCACAACTATTGTGATGTTATTGTGCCCCCTCTTCAATGATGTTGCTTCCATACTACGTGACCAACTACCTGACCATGACACATACCACCTCATAAGACAACGAGTCACTTTTCAAACTCTTAACAAACTAGCAGACGAGGTATCACGAAAAGTGCTAAAGGAATACATGAGGGAAATAAATTAACTACAATAGAATAAACACGCGCCCTACTCCTATACCGCCTGCGCGTGGATAGGCCGACCTTAATAGTCTGGAATCCGCCACGAGCGGGACTAGGGGGAGTGGGGAATAACATCACGGACTAGACGATGCACCGGAATTGACTTAGGTTAGAACTAGTTAGTAGAAATTAGATTAGGAAATTAGTATTAGGAACCTGCAGCGAATAACATCCTGGCCTTCCCAGTGTCAGGGGCACGCCCATCGGGATTAGCTCGATGGGCAAGGAAATAAAATAGGTTTATATATATATCTGACACATTTGTGACGCTGAAGGTAGTAGAGTTAGTTAAGATCTTAGGAATTAAATACTAATACGATTAACAATAGCTGCCCATTGTAATTATAGCTGTAGCTCACAATCCACTACATTGTAATTAGCTGCAAATTGTATGTAACAAACTTAGAAAGTAAGACCCACTAATCATACAAGGAAGTGTGTTATGTTGTATAATTATTATTGATGGTTAATAAAGAATTTAAAAAAATCAAACAACATATCACCAATCACTTCTAATAAACTGCGATTTCTCGAGAAGACCTGGCGCAGCACCCCCAAATCGCTCTCTCGAACCGTCCGCTGCCAGAAGGCGCTCGGATCTCCCATCTTACGGCGTCGCAGCTCGCACCGGCCAGAATGATGTCGTGTGTTGACTCCTGTTGCTCTCGTGTCGACCGCGAAGTCTCTACCCCTCGCTATACGGCGCGGCCCACTGGACTCACGTGGCGACCTCACATGCGCCGACGCTCAAGGCGGACAAGTCATCTAGTGTCTCAGTGCGCGACCAACCAACCGATCGATGCAACCGCCAATGACCGCTGCCCGAGCAACTCGAGCAGACTGGCGGCCTAACGCGCAGACTCAGATGCAGGAACTGAGCGCCGACCGGGCGACCACTCGCTGAGTTCTCTTACTGGCTCTCATTCTGGCGGCTTTAAAGGTTTATCCGAACGACAGACATACTAGCACTCCGAACGACAGACAGACACTAACTGCTTAACAAATTCGGACGAGAGACAGACTAGGAAGCTGGGGACTAGAGACTGACCCAGACTGACCGACTGGCGAGCTCATAGCGCCCCTTAAATGCACGTGAACAGGCAACCTTTGCCCTTTCCCACCAGAGGGAGACACCAAAGCTGCGATTGCCACAGCGGCGCCACCTCCAGAAACGGAGGGCGACTGCTTCACACTACACGCTGAGGCGCGCACTTCAAAACAGCAGTTTTTACCACGGCTCAAGCTGTTTTTAAGTGAGGTATATCTTTGACACGGCTGCGCATACATTTTCGCCATGGCGACACTCAGTGAGAGAACAACATTTCAATCGTTAATACACTGAAATGCCAAAGAAACTGGTATGCGCATGCATATTCAAATACAGAGATATGTAAACAAACAGAATACAGCGCTACAGTCGGAACGCCTATATAAGACAACAAGTCTCTGGCGCATGTGTTAGACTGGTTACTGCTGCTACAATGGCAGATTATCAAGATTTAAGTGAGTCTGAACGTGGTCTTAAGGCCATCGCACGAGCGATGGGACACAGCATCTCCGCGGTAGCGATAAAGTGGGAATTTTCCCGTATGATCATTTCGCGAGTGTACCGTGAACGTCAGTAATCCGGTAAAACATCAAATCTCAGACATCGCTGTCGCCAGAAAAAGATCCTGCAAAAATGGGACCAACGACGACTGAAGAGAATCGTTCAACGTAGCAGAAGTGCAACCCTTACTCAAATTACTGCATATTTCAAGGCTGGGCCATCAACAAGTTTCAGCGTGCAAACCACGCAACGAAATATCATCGATACGAGCTTTCGGTGCCGAAGGTCCACTCTTGTACCCTTGATGACTGCACGACACAAAGCTTTAGCAATAAACTGGGCCCGTCAACACCGACGTAGGACTGTTGACCACTGGGAACGTGATGCCTGGTCGGACGAGTCTTCTTTCAAATTGTATCGGGTGGATGGACGTGTACAGGTATGGAGACAACCTCATGAATGCATGGACGCTGCATGTCAGCAGGGGAATGTTCAAGCTGCTGGAGGGTCTGTAACGGTGTGGGGCGTGATACGTCTAGATACGACTCTGACGGATGACACGTGCGTAAACATCCTGTCTGATCACCTTCATCCATTCATGTCTATTGTGCATTCCGACGGACTTGGGCAATTCCAGCAGGACGATGCGACACCCACACGTCATTAATTACTACGGAGTGGCCCCAGAAACACACTTCTCAGTTTAAACACTTCCGCTGGCCACCGAACTCCCCAGACATGAAGATTAATTAGCGTATCTGGGTTGCCTTGCAACGTACCTTTCCCCTCATACTATTAAGGATTTATGGACAGCCTTGAAAGATTCATGGTGTCGATTCCCTCCAGCATTGTTTCAGACATTAGTCGAGTCAATGCCACGTCGTGCTGCGGCACTTCTGCGTGCTCGCTGGGGCCCTACAAGATTTTAGGCAACTGTACCAGTTTCTTTGGCTCTTCAGTGTATGTGGTGGCAGTACAGCGTCTGGCTGTCTGCTGTGGTAACACCAGTGTAGCCAACGTATCTTTCTCAGTCGAGGAAAAGAGATTTGTATCCTTTCTGTAGTCAGTAGTTGGTTGCGGAAAGGACCATTCTGGTCTCTTCCGGCTACGTGGGGGATGTGCGCTGCAGGGAGAGCGTGTTCTCGGCACGCAGCACTGGACCTTTGGTGAGAGAAGACGGTACTCTCAGGAGTGACTTGGCGCTCGCGAATGTGTTAGTGTGCGGTTGTTGTTGTTGTTGTTGTGGTTGTGGTCTTCAGTCCTGAAACTGCTTTGATGCAGCTCTCCCTGCTACCCTATCATGTGCAAGCTTCTTCATCTCCCAGTACATACTGCAACCTACATCCTTCTGAATCTGCTTAGTATATTCATCTCTTGGTCTCCCTCTACGATTTTCACTCTCCACGCTGCCCTCCAATGCTAAATTTGTGATCTCTTGGTGCCTCAGAACGTGACCTACCAACCGGTCCCTTCTTCTTCTGAAGTTGTGCCACAAACTCCTCTTCTCCCCAATGCTATTCAATACCTCCTCATTAGTTATGTGATCTACCCATCTAATCTTCAGCATTCTTCTGTAGAACCACATTTCGAAAGCTTCTATTCTCTTCTTGTCCAAACTATTTATCGTCCATGTTTCACTTCCATACATGGCTACACTCCATACAAATACTTCCAGAAACGACTTACTGACACTTAAATCTATACTCGATGTTTGTTCTCTTCTTCAGAAACGCTTTCCTTGCCATTGCCAGTCTACATTTTATATCCTCTCTACTTGAACCATCATTAGTTATTTTGCTCCCCAAATAGCAAAACTCCTTTACTACTTTAAGTGTCTCATTTCCTAATCTAATTCCCTCAGCATCACCCGACTTAATTCGACTACATTCTATTATCCTCGTTTTGTTTTTGTTGATGTTCATCTTATACTCTCCTTTCAAGACACTGTCCATTTCGTTCAACTGCTCTTCCAAGTCCTTTGCTGTCTCTGACAGAATTACAATGTCATCGGCGAACCTCAAAGTTTTTATTTCTTCTCTATGGATTTTAATACCTACTCCGAATTTTTCTTTTGTTTCCTTTACTGCTTGCTCAATATACAGATTGAATAACATCGGGGAGAGGCTACAACCCTGTCTCACTCCCTTCCCAACCACTGCTTCCCTTTCATGCCCCTCCACTCTTACAACTGCCATCTGCTTTCTGTACGAATTGTAAATAGCCTTTCGCTCCCTTTATTTTACCCCTGCCACCTTCAGAATTTGAAAGAGAGTATCCAGTCAACATTGTCAAAAGCTTTCTCTAAGTCTACAAAAGCTAGAAACGTGGGTTTGCCTTTACTTAATCTTTCTTCCAAGGTAAGTCGTAAGGTCAGTATTGCCTCACGTGTTCCAATATTTCTACGGAATCCAAACTGATCTTCCCCGAGGTCGGCTTCTACCAGTTTTTCCATTCGTCTGTATAGAATTCGTGTTAGTATTTTGCAGCTGTGACTTATTAAACAGATAGTTCGCTATTTTGCACATCTGTCAACACCTGCTTTCTTTGGGATTGGAATTATTATATTCTTCTTGAAATCTGAGGGTATTTCGCCTGTCTCATACATCTTGCTCACCAGATGGTAGAGTTTTGTCAGGGCTGGCTCTCCCAAGGCCGTCAGTTGCGGTGGTGTGTATCTATTCCAACTGATGTACACGTTTGATATCCTAGTTCGTTTTTAGTTCGGTAGTTGAATCGTCATATTTTTTCAGGGTGTAATCACCGGTATTTCTGTGTTATAGTAAGCTTTCCCGGCCCTCGTTTTGTGTAAGCAGAAGACGTGGTGTAGAAAGTTCGTTTCTTCAACACACGTTTAAAATTCAGTTGTCTGACATCTCTTTTATCTGTAATGTGGGTGTGAACTTTACTCATATGTATCCTATTTCTTGTACCTTTCATTTCGTTCAGTTTTAAGATCGCGTAGTTTTTTTCATACCACGTGGTGGTGCTTTCGCCGTGCGTAATTTCGGTACCATCTTAAATATGTTTTATTCTTATTTCCGCTTGATATTTTACTGGTTCTTGTGTCTATACGATTTACATCTGTGTTCTTTAAGGTCTCATGGATCTCAGTAATTTTGCTTTGTTCATGAGTATCTACGGAATTCGCGGGCGTTTCACGGCAGCGTACGTTAGTTTCATGTGCGAGGTGATGCAGATAAATTTCTTTGTCGAAATGTATTCCATAGTATTGTTATTCAGAAAAATTGGGCCACTGCGATAGGGATGAACCAGTGAGCCTTCGACTTGCTGTGACAAGCAAAATTCTCTTTTTTTTCTATTTATGTGTGTGTGAATCGGGTATGTTTGTGTGAACTTATCACATGCGCGCCTAAGATTTCTCTTTCATTTATCTCCGTCATGTAACTCAGCATACAATATAATAATAACATAAGTGAGTCAGTTACTTAAATAACGGGCAGTAACAGAGCAAAGTTTAGAATTTTTAATACGATGTTTTATTTTAATAAACTGTGATGACTCTTTCTCAGACCAACCGAACATCTTTTGTAACATTATTTTTAATACATTCAACTTGGCCTTTCTGAAGCGCAAAAGGCAGGCCTTATAATTGTAGAATTTTGAGTTATTATCTTTCTGTTGGGTCTAAAGCTCCTACTTCCTCTGAATTGTATGATTTGACGTTTTTACATAAACTGTTCCATATGCTTATTCAATAAATTCACTTGGATCTGTTTATTAATATTACCGCGTTAGTTATACTTACCAGTTCAGTGATTAATAGTTCTTATGTTAGATTTTCCCATTTTTCATTAAATCGGGTGGCGACCTAGAAAAATTTTGTGGCACACGAAACTTACAGAGACTGCAGAGTAACAAATTGCACAATTACCCTCAGTTTCCGTCTGCAAATCACTAATTAACATTTACCTTCTCTGTGCTATGGCAATGGGAATACAGTGCTGTTAAATCAGTCTTATTAAACACAGCCCTCCGAAATTCCTTCACCAAAGAAGACGAAGTAAATATTCCAGACTTAAAATCAAAAACAGCTGCCAACACGAGGAACTTCTAAGTAGATTTCCTCGGAGTAGCGAACTTAAATCACTTAATAAAAGCAAATCTTCCGATCCCGACTGTATACCAGTTAGGTTCTTTTCAGAGTACGCTGATACAATAGCTCCATACTTAACAATCATATACAACCACTCGCTCGACGAAAGATCCGTACCCAAAGACTGGAAAGTTGCACAGGTCACACCAATATTCAAGAGAGGTAGTAGGAGTAATCAGCTAAATTACAGGCCCATATCATTAAAGTCGATATGCAGCAGGTTTTTCGAACATATACTGTGTTCGAATATTATAAATTACCGTGAAGAGAACGATCTATTAACTCACAGTCAACACGGATTTAGCAAACATATTTCTTGCGGAACACAACTAGCTGTTTACTCACACGAAGTGTTGAGCATTATTGATAAGGGATTTCAGATTGATTCCGCATTTCTGGATATCCAGATGTACCTCATATGCGGCTTGTATCAAATTGCGTGCTTATGGAATATCGTCTTAGTTATGCAACAGGATTCGTGATTACCTGTCAGAAAGGTCACAGTTAGTAGTAATTGACGGAAAGTTATCGAGTAAATCAGAATGATTTCTGGTGTCCCCCAAGGTAGTGTTATAGGCCCTCTGCTATTCCTACCTAAACAGGCGATTTTGGAGACAATCTGAGCAGCCGTTTTAGGTTATTTACAGATGAAGCTGTAGTTTATCATCCAGTACAGTCATCAGAAGATCAAAACAAATTGCAAAACAATTTAGAAAAGACATCTGAATGGTGCGAAAATTGGTAGTTGACCCTAAATAACGAAAAGTGTGAGGTCATCCACATGAGTGCTAAAAGGAATCCGTTAAACTTCGGTTACACGATAAATAAATCAAATCTAAAGCCCGTAAATTAAACTAAATAGCTAGGAATTACAATTACGAGCAAATTAACTTGGAAAGAACACACTGAAAATGTGGTGGGGAAGCCGGCCGCGGTGGCCGTGCGGTTCTAGGCGCTCCAGTCCGGAGCCGCGCTGCTGCTACGGTCGCAGGTTCGAATCCTGCCTCGGGCATGGGTGTGTGTGATGTCCTTAGGTTAGTTAGGTTTAAGTAGTTCTAAGTTCTAGGGGACTGATGACCACAGCAGTTGAGTCCCATAGTGCTCAGAGCCATTTGAACCATTTTGTGGTGGGGAAGGCGAACCAAAGACTGCGATTTATTGACAGAACACTTAGAAACGTTACAGATTTAGTAACGAGACTGCCTACACTACGCTCGTGGGGTGGACGTGGTTAAAATAAAGGCGTTTCTGGTTGCGGCGGGATCTTATCACTAAGTTTCGATCACCAACTTTCTCATCCGAATGCGAAAGTATTTTGTTGACTTTTGATGAACCGCCTGCCAGGCGCTTGAGTGTGATTTGCAGAGTATCCAAGTAGATGCAGCTGTAGATGTAAATACCTCTTAATGGGTAGATTATGATAGCATTTTAAATTTTTAAATTCGGTCAGTAATTATGTGAAATCCTAAAAATCTAATTTTTGCCAACCTTACCGGTTTCCGGGATAACGTTTTTGTAATGCAGATTCCTACTGCGTCAGTCTGACGGATGGCAATAGGGCGGTATTTCACCATATCACTTGGTGCACAGGCAGACTCTTCAGAATAAACTCTCTAGCCTCTATAGCTTTCTAAGAAGTGCTCTCGAGGAGAATTTTTTAGAAATCTAAAAGAAAGTTTCTGACGAATAATACCGCGTATGGAGTACCATTGAACGGGATCAAAACCATTTATTACGGTTAGCCACTCATAAATACTTCCATCTACCGAGCAAACAGCTACCATACTTAAACTAAAGCCCTATCTTTGATATACTTAACACGAAAACAGGTAATCTCACACTAATGAGGCATGTAACGTTACAATTTGTTTCTACGTTATCCTGAACACATTCTCTTCTCTATACTCGACATAACCTTCCGACAAACTGTCAATTTAAAGCGCTATGCAGTATCTCCACCACTGAAGTACATGTAGATGTGTCGTATTTGTTTCATGTGATAAACGTTTCTTAATTTTGCTTGCGGTTTTCACTTTATAACAGTTTTGAAAACCAACCCGAACATAGACATCATGTTACGCTGCACATCACTGTAACTACAACCATGTGATCGGTGTCTGGGGAATGCGGGAGAGTTACACCCATTACGCTTCCAAATAATGACCACTGAAGCGGACGAACACTATCCTAATTACACTAAAGAACCAAAGAAACTGGTACACCCGCCTAATATCGCGTAGGGCCCCCGCGAGCACGCAGAAGTAATGCAACACGACTTGGCATGTACTCGACAAAGGTCTGAAGTAGTGTTGGAGGGAAGTGACACCACGAATCCTTCCGGAGTGTCCATAAACCCGTAATAGTACGAGGGGGTGGAGATCTCTTCTGAACAGCACGTTGCATCCCAGATATGCCGAATAATGTTCATGTCTGGGTGGGGAGGGGGGGTGGGGGAGGGGTAGCTGGGTGGCCAGCGGAAGTGTTTACACTTAAGAGTACCTCAAGCCACTCTGTAGCAATTCTGGACATGTGGGGTGTCGGGTGTCGCATTATCCTGCTGGTACTGCCCAAGTCCGTCGCAATGCTCAATTGATATGAATGGATGCAAGTGATCAGACAGGATGCTTTCATACGTGTCACAGTTAGAGTCGTGTCTAGACGTATCAGGGATCCCATATTACTCCTAATGCACACGCTATAGCGTCCCCAGTGAAATAATACTAAAAGACTTAAAACAGTATTTATAAAGAAGAGACATTTAAAAATTGAATAATATACATTTTATCATGTACCCGTATTATAGTAATTTCTCTGTGTACGTTTCGAGGACAAAGAAATATAACAAAATGATCTAAAGAGACGACAAGATACGCTCTTTTGTTAATTTTTTAGTCGTCTTCACTTCTTCTCTTGTCTTGGTTACGTGTTGACGGACATCTTGCGAGTGCTGGCAAATGTAAGCATATTTGTACTAATTAAGCAGATAATATATTGATTTAATGTTATTGTTCACTTTTAATTTGTAACAGGTGATCCCGATTTCATGTCCGCCTTCCTTGAATTAACCTGCATTCGAGTAATTTACAGTTCAACAATCGCAGCGGGCGATGCAGCCAACGACGCCATTACGTGGCGATATTAACTATAAAAAATTAGCGGAAGCGGAAAACTCGCCCGCTATTAACATAATATACATTTTTCTCCACAGCCGCCCGACGCTGTAAAAAATACGTAGCTTTAAGATACTTATTTTCAGTACAACAGCCGAGAGCCAGAGCCAGGACTCCGACTACAATGCAATGGTTAACGCAGGTAAGAAAAAATACTCTCGCGCGTGTGTGGGCCGCAATTGCAATTAATAACTAAAGATTTTTTGCTTTAAAGTGAACTGACTAGCCGAGGAAATTAATATGAAAAGTTTTTCCATTGTTCAACTTATATGCCCATGTCTTAAGATTCAGCGAGTCCAACGTTCATTAACGGAACAAATAATTTATACTGAAGATTAATACTGGCAAGAAAAAAGAACTTCACAAAACCATTTAATTGTAAATCAAAATTAAATGAAATATCAGTTTCATTAAGGCCCACCACGTAAGTCGGCAACAATCAACATTACCAATAAATGATATATTAAATTACGACGGGCGACGGACGCGAGAACGCCCCACACCATTACAGATCCTCCAACAGTTTGGACTGTCCCCTACTGGAATGCAGGATTCATGAAGGTTTCTCCATACCCGTACACATCCATCCTCTCGATACACTTTGAAGAGAGACTCGTCCGACCGGGCAACATGTTTCCAGTCATCAACAGTCCAATGTCGGTGTTGACGCGCCCAGTCGAGGCTTTGTGTAGTGGAGTTATTAGTTATCAAGGGTATACGAGTGGACCTTCGGCTGCGAATTACCATAACGCTGAATGGCTGAGAATTGTTGATGTCCCAACACTGAAATCTGTAGCAAATTTGTGGAAGGGTTGCACTTTTGTCACGTCGAATGTTTCTCTTCAGTCGTCGTTGGTCCCGTTCTAGCAGCATTTTTTTCCGGCCGCAGCAATGTTTGAAATTTGATGTTTTACCGGATTACTGACATTCACGGTACACTCGTGTATTGGTCTTACGGGAAAATCCCCACTTTACCGCTATCTCGGAGATGCTGTGCCCCACTGCTCATCGGCCGACTGTAAGACCACGTTCAGACTCACGTTCATCTTGATAATCTGCCACTGTCGCAGCAGTAATCGACCTAACAGCTACGCCTACCATAGCGCCGTATTCTGCGTGTTTACATATCTCTGTATTTGAATAAGCATGCCTATACCAATTTCTTGGGAGCTTCAGTGTATTTAAGTTGATATTTGCTAAGGTATTTGTACATATCTGTGTATTTGAATAAGCATGCCTATACCAGTTTCTTTGGAGCTTCAGTGTATGTAAGTTGATATTTGCTAAGGTATTAGTACACATCTCTGTATTTGAATAAGCATGCCTATACCAATTTCTTTGGAGCTTCAGTGTATGTAAGTTGATATTTGCTAAGGTATTTGTACATATCTCTGTATTTGAATAAGCATGCCTATACCAGTTTCTTTGGAGCTTCAGTGTATGTAAGTTGATATTTGCTAAGCTATTTGTACATATCTCTGTATTTGAATAAGCATGCCTACACCAATTTCTTTGGAGCTTCAGTGTATGTAAGTTGATATTTGCTAAGGTATTTGTACATATCTCTGTATTTGAATAAGCATGCCTATACCAATTTCTTTGGAGCTTCAGTGTATGTAAGTTGATATTTGCTAAGGTATTTGTACATATCTCTGTATTTGAATAAGCATGCCTATACCAATTTCTTTGTAGCTTCAGTGTATGTAAGTTGATATTTGCTAAGCTATTTGTACATATCTCTGTATTTGAATAAGCATGACTATACCAATTTCTCTGTAGCTTCAGTGTATGTAAGTTGATATTTGCTAAGGTATTTGTACATATCTCTGTATTTGAATAAGCATGCCTATACCAATTTCTTTGGAGCTTCAGTGTATGTAAGTTGATATTTGCTAAGGTATTTGTACATATCTCTGTATTTGAATAAGCATGCCTATACCAATTTCTCTGTAGCTTCAGTGTATGTAAGTTGATATTTGCTAAGGTATTTGTACATATCTCTGTATTTGAATAAGCATGCCTATACCAATTTCTTTGTAGCTTCAGTGTATGTAAGTTGATATTTGCTAAGGTATTTGTACATATCTCTGTATTTGAATAAGCATGCCTATACCAATTTCTTTGGAGCTTCAGTGTATGTAAGTTGATATTTACTAAGGTATTTGTACATATCTCTGTATTTGAATAAGCATGCCTATACCAATTTCTTTGGAGCTTCAGTGTATGTAAGTTGATATTTGCTAAGGTATTTGTACACATCTCTGTATTTGAATAAGCATGCCTATACCAATTTCTCTGTAGCTTCAGTGTATGTAAGTTGATATTTGCTAAGGTATTTGTACATATCTCTGTATTTGAATAAGCATGCCTATACCAGTTTCTTTGGAGCTTCAGTGTATGTAAGTTGATATTTGCTAAGGTATTTGTACATATCTCTGTATTTGAATAAGCATGCCTATACCAATTTCTTTGTAGCTTCAGTGTATGTAAGTTGATATTTGCTAAGGTATTTGTACATATCTCTGTATTTGAATAAGCATGCCTATACCAATTTCTTTGGAGCTTCAGTGTATGTAAGTTGATATTTACTAAGGTATTTGTACATATCTCTGTATTTGAATAAGCATGGCTATACCAATTTCTTTGGAGCTTCAGTGTACGTAAGTTGATATTTGCTAAGGTATTTGTACACATCTCTGTATTTGAATAAGCATGCCTATACCAATTTCTTTGGAGCTTCAGTGTATGTAAGTTGATATTTGCTAAGGTATTTGTACACATCTCTGTATTTGAATAAGCATGCCTATACCAATTTCTCTGTAGCTTCAGTGTATGTAAGTTGATATTTGCTAAGGTATTTGTACATATCTCTGTATTTGAATAAGCATGCCTATACCAGTTTCTTTGGAGCTTCAGTGTATGTAAGTTGATATTTGCTAAGGTATTTGTACATATCTCTGTATTTGAATAAGCATGCCTATACCAATTTCTTTGTAGCTTCAGTGTATGTAAGTTGATATTTGCTAAGGTATTTGTACATATCTCTGTATTTGAATAAGCATGCCTATACCAATTTCTTTGGAGCTTCAGTGTATGTAAGTTGATATTTACTAAGGTATTTGTACATATCTCTGTATTTGAATAAGCATGGCTATACCAATTTCTTTGGAGCTTCAGTGTACGTAAGTTGATATTTGCTAAGGTATTTGTACACATCTCTGTATTTGAATAAGCATGCCTATACCAATTTCTTTGGAGCTTCAGTGTATGTAAGTTGATATTTGCTAAGGTATTTGTACACATCTCTGTATTTGAATAAGCATGCCTATACCAATTTCTTTGGAGCTTCAGTGTATGTAAGTTGATATTTGCTAAGGTATTTGTACACATCTCTGTATTTGAATAAGCATGCCTATACCAATTTCTTTGTAGCTTCAGTGTATGTAAGTTGATATTTGCTAAGGTATTTGTACACATCTCTGTATTTGAATAAGCATGCCTATACCAATTTCTTTGGAGCTTCAGTGTATGTAAGTTGATATTTGCTAAGGTATTTGTACATATCTCTGTATTTGAATAAGCATGCCTATACCAATTTCTTTGTAGCTTCAGTGTATGTAAGTTGATATTTACTAAGGTATTTGTACATATCTCTGTATTTGAATAAGCATGGCTATACCAATTTCTTTGGAGCTTCAGTGTACGTAAGTTGATATTTGCTAAGGTATTTGTACACATCTCTGTATTTGAATAAGCATGCCTATACCAATTTCTTTGGAGCTTCAGTGTATGTAAGTTGATATTTGCTAAGGTATTTGTACACATCTCTGTATTTGAATAAGCATGCCTATACCAATTTCTTTGGAGCTTCAGTGTATGTAAGTTGATATTTGCTAAGGTATTTGTACACATCTCTGTATTTGAATAAGCATACCTATACCAATTTCTTTGTAGCTTCAGTGTATGTAAGTTGATATTTGCTAAGGTATTTGTACACATCTCTGTATTTGAATAAGCATGCCTATACCAATTTCTTTGGAGCTTCAGTGTATGTAAGTTGATATTTGCTAAGGTATTTGTACATATCTCTGTATTTGAATAAGCATGCCTATACCAATTTCTTTGTAGCTTCAGTGTATGTAAGTTGATATTTGCTAAGGTATTTGTAAGTTAATGCTTTGTCTTTCAAGCAATAATTGATACCCTTTTTTTATAGGCTTTGTTCCCGTCGCTCCAAGATAACTTAGTGCCGTATTCGACAAATCAGGTGTTTGCCGTGTAATACGCACGAGTACTTCCTGAGCAGCATATGATGGAAAGTATGGTTTCAAGTACATACTGAAGAAACGAAGCTTTTGTCTGTGTTAATTTCGTGAAAGGCTTGGGAATTACTCCTGAAAAATTCTAGTCAGGTCTGAAGTAAGAGAGTGTGCCTCAACGCATTATGTTCTGGTAGTAATAGAAATATTTTTGAACCTGTCAGGGAACAGTCTTACTTGGTGTACATGTTATCAAAACTAACCAGCATGATCAAATAGTCGCCGGCCGATGTGGCCGAGCGGTTCTAGGCGCTTCTGTCTGGAACCGCGCGACCGCTACGGTGGCAGGTTCGAATCCAGCCTCGGGCATTGATGTGTGTGATGTCCTTAGGTTAGTTAGGTTTAAGTAGCTCTGAGTTCTAGGAGACTGATGAGATATTAAGCCCCATAGTGCTCAGAGCCATTTGAACCACTTTAATCAAATAGTCGCTGCTTTCTCGAAGATGAAGATCTCACAGATCGGCCTGCACAAAACTGTGCGATCTTAACAGAATCGTGCCTATGACATTTTGCCATCTGGTTGTGGAGGGAGGGGGAAAGGCGCGGTCGGAGGATGGAGATGAGTGATGTGCCGTTCACACCGACACAGGGACAACACTGATGAAAGTCAACAAAAGTTTTCTGACCAAGGAAAGAGACTTCTGCTTCGGCGACAAAAGCAAAATTACACTTACGGAGTCTCACAGCTATGGCGATCCATAGTCTGACAAAGTAACACAGTTGCGATCTCCGCAGACAAATACATTTGTGTGCGTGGGAACAGAGAAGCCTATCCTGGATACAGTCTGACTGCACCAAGGGAAAACGACGACAGCTGAATAAAGCCGGGTCGATCCCTACAATGGGCGGCCTGTGACGATGGGGTAAGTCGCACCCGCCCGGAGGCAATGAGAGGATCTCGAAGCCGGAGGAACTGACATGTGCACCTTTTTTTCACGCTGTAAATCCAAATTACATCGTTGAGACGATCCAGACGTCATGGTGGAAGGTAATTAGTGGCTTGAGTTCACTTTATTATGAATAAACGTTTGGGGTCAACTTGTTAGGACCCCTATATCGGTCCGCAAGATACCGCCAGTTGGTGGAATGGGTTAGGATGTCATAGAACCAAGGAACGTGGTACCTTATACCGATGACATGGGAGGGATATTGTCCTGCCCGGAGTTCTTATGTGGTACACCGAGTTACGCAAAGTGTCTACTTTGTTGTGCAAGGTGGTCGTCCGTTTGCGAACTGCCTCTAGTACTGTGTCCATACGGAGGACAGCGTTGGTTCAAATGGTTCAAATGGCCTTGACCACTATGGGACTCAACATCTGAGGTCATCAGTCCCCTAGAACTTAGAACTACTTAAACTTAACTAACCTAAGGACATCACACACATCCATGCCCGAGGCAGGATTCGAACCTGTGACCATAGCGGTCGCGCGGTTCCAGACTGAAGCGCCTAGAAACGCTCTGCCACTCTGGGCGGCGGAGGGCAGCGTGCAAGCCAACGATGCGAATATAGCGGCTGGCACGAAGTATCCATCTGACTGCCATATTTCTTAAAACTTTTAGACGGCCAATTTGTGTCGGACTGGCAAGATGCTAGACCGAGCAGCCATACAGTGTCTTAGAGGCACCATCGCCTTATATAAGCTTTGCTGCGGTACTGAGGTAAGTATTATTGAAAAAAGGGAGGAGTTTCTTGGCCATACCAAAAGCTTTATTTCTGAGAAGGTCAACATGTTTATGGAGAACGACGTGTTTGTCCAAAGTGACCCCCAGGTAAGTCACCGTTGCCCCCCAGAGGATATCCCGCGCTTGCAGTCCCAAGTTGGTAGACATCGAGGAGCGTATCTTGTTGAAACAGGTGGCTCTCGTCTTATCAGGATTTAGTTGCACTTTATTAGTCTTACGCCAAGCGGTTGTGGCATCTAGTTGACATTGAAGGCGTCGAATTTTTTCGTGAATATTTATGCCGCTAGCGAGAAATTCGTATTATCGGCAAATTGCTCTATTTGGACTCATGTGACAGTTAGCATGCCTTGACATAGAGATTAAATAGTAGCGGGGATGAAACGGATCATTGAGGCAGCCCCAACTGCGCTAGTCGTGTATCAGACGATTGGCCCTCTGCTGTATTAGTCATCTTTCTGTCTGCTGTAAGTTTCACATCACAATTGGGTATTGAGCCGTGTATCGAATCGTGCTACACTTTGTGTTTAGATTGCATTGGTTTTCCTTTTCTTCCCCTGACATGTTTGTTTGATATGTTTTCTGTCATTAAGTGCTGCTTGGTTGTCTTTTCCCTCTGGTATCGATATCTGCGTTTTTGCTTCCGGGAAACTGCTATGGAGGAAGTGAGATCTTGGACCGGTTGTAACCTCGTGTGGTGGCGGCAAGTAGGGGCGTTGCACGCAGAGAGTGTGGTGGACACGGGAGGGAGTGTGGATATCCAGCGCGAAGCAGGCGTGGTCGGTTGTACCGAGTCGCCACGTGATGTATGTCGGTTGTGTGTAACGAGCGGGTCGAGTTGACGGAAGAGCTCCCCGCGTGTTGGTTCTATATAGAATCGCCCCACGAGTAGTTGCTGTTCATTTCGTCTTGGTGGGACGCTAACAAGCTTCTTTAAATCCTCCGTTTCAACACTGGAGTTTAAAAGGAGACACCTAACATGAAGGAGCGGTCACTACCCCTCAACGTTGCAGAGAAGACGGGAACTCCGGTGACAGCGTGTTGTCGCGTGACCGTGGCGTGTTGGGTACGCTGGCGACGCGTGCGCGGTCGGATCTGTGGATCCTTGCCATCGGAGGTCGTGTACTGGCGGTTTGAGCATAATTGCAAGTTAAGATAGTGGAAGGTTTAACCATTAAGTAATAACTTTGTGTAACCAGCGTCTCTTCTGCCTTGTGGCCTACGGCGACCGGGTTTCCTGTCCCTGGCATCGGTGTAATTGAAGATAGTGATCTTTCCTCCTCCTCTCGTTACTGTCCGATGGGAGGTGTAGTTTTGCCGTGTAATTGTTTCGCTATTCTGTCGTCGGTTATGAGTAAATTCATGCTTCTTGTTGGTTGATCATGTGGTCGCTCATTCAGGACTGTGTGGTATAACGTTTCTTTGCACGAGGTTAGCTTTAATTCTGTCAGCAAGTTAAGCCATCTTGTAACAAGTTTTCGCTGCTGTGACCAGCCTGAGAGTGGAAATTGTGTTTACGGGCGTATTTAAATTGGTCAGTATTCTGCCTAGCCTGAGCATCCCTGAGTGGGTGATTTGTGGCCGCCTTACACGGGTCCGTCATATCTGTTATGGTATACTGATATTGCAGAACACTTTGATTTAAATTTTTTTAATTCCTCCAAGTTTGTAAAGTCCTTTTATTGCCATTAATCGTGTGTTTGCTGAGACCTGTTTAATTTTTTTAATGGCGGTGTTGGTAGCTTCACTACTTCACCGTACTTTATTAACAAAGTTCTGTATTTACTTTAGTAGCCTGTTTACTAATGTTCTTTAATTTTTTTATATTGTTGTATTGCTATAAATTACTTTGATTGGCGTTAGCGGCGTTTTCAAAAGGCTGTTTATTGCCCTACTGCTAGTTTCTGTAAAATACGAATAAAACATTTGTGAAAAATCTCAACTCTACAGTAAATTACTATAAATTTGGCCCCGTTTCCCAAGTTGTGGTGTGGCTTGTAGTAACCGTAACCACTGTGTGTGTCAGGTATTGAGGGCAGGTCATCCAGTTTCCGAATTAGTTGTTCCCTTCATAGCTTATCACAGGCCCTTTCAGTATCTAAGAAGACCGCTACAGTAGCACTAGACAGATTGGAATTTCTGGTAACATGTTCCGCGAGACGAAGAGTTGCAGCTCTGTGGATAGTTCACGTTAGAAGCTACACTGTTCTGCCATAATTGTACCATCAGTGGCTCCAAAATTTGGGCCAGGATGCCTCCCTCGAAGGTTTTTTGTTTCTTTAAAAAACGTCTTTATTTCCAAAACTTAATAATAATACAATTTTAACCCACTACCTTATATGATTAGTGGGCCCAGATGATGATACAATGGTTAAAACTGCAGCTAAATCATAAGTTAGATTTAAGTAACTAGTTAGTAAGTGAGCTACAGGATAATTGCAATGGGCAAAGTTAGCTGATTTGATTGTATGTGAATTACTTAATTAACCTATCTATTAACTAGTTACTAATGCCTACAGCGTTACATATGTGTCAGTCAAAAGTATAAACCTACTTATAGAGCCTTGCTCATTGAGCTAAACCCAATGAGCGTGCCCCTGACACTGGGCAGGCCAAGATGTTAGTCGCTGCAGGTTCCTAGAAATAGTACCTAAATCTAAGTCCTACAACTAATCCCATCCTAAAGTCAAGTTCGGTGCATTGTCCATGATCGGTAATGTTGCACCCCACTCCCCCTAAGTCCCGAACGCGGCGGATTTCCAGACTGTAGAGGTCGGCCTTGTCCGCGCTCAGGCGGTATGGGAATAGGGTACCAGACTCTATAGGTGTTTAAATATTTCTCATATTCTTGCTCATTCAAGTCTCTCAGGTATTCCTTTAAAACTTTTTGCGATACCACGTTCGCCAATCTGTTGATGGTCTGAAAGGTGTCGTGTTGTCTAAGCAAGCTGTATGTGTCGTGGTGTGGCAGTTGGTCACGTAACATTGAAGATACATCATTGAAAAGGGGCCACTCGTAAACGACATGGCCAGGAGTACCCTCCAGAACACCACAGTCACACGCGGGTGTAGCCTTTTTCCCGAATCGACATAAATATGTCGTGTAGAGTCCATGACCAGTGAGAAAGTGGGATAGTCCCCGGGTTGGTTCGAAGTATGTCAGTCTCATCCGTTCCCTAATATCCGAAAGAAGAGCAAAAGTTCTACGTCCGGTTTCTTCAGCTTCCGAGGATTTTTGCCATAACTGGTCTCCTCTTAATCTGATCTCAGCCCTGTTCCCAGCCCTGCTGCCTAAAATCCCTTCTGTTTTCTCTATGTTCCCCTTCTTGGCCCAATACCAAGCGGCCTGTTCCCGAATTTTGATGTCCAGGGGGCAGAGCCCCATTATGACTAACAGGGCTCCTCCCGGCGTAGTCCTGTATGCCCCCACTGATGTCACTATCACGTTCCTCTGGACTCTTCTCACTGTCATGGCAGGCACCACCCTCGTGAGTCTGTGTGCCCAGACTCTCGAGCCGTAACCCACCATTGATGTGAGTATACTATTGTGGTATAATTTGATGAGATGTGGTTGGAGATGAAATCTTTTGTGTCTAATGGAAATGAGGTTATTGAGTACTTGAAGGGCTCTCTGAGTTACGGTCTCAATGTGCTTTCCGAAGGACCACCTTTCATCAAAGATCATTCCAAGGTATCGAGTCTCTCATCGCCGTAGAACTGGTGAGCCATCAATCCTGACTGTCGGGTTACGAATTAACTGTCCTTTCAGAAGAAGGTAGGTGGACTTGCCTGGTGAAATTTTCATCTTTGTGCTTCGGCACCAAAGTTGTTGTATCTCTATAGCACTTTCTATCTTGGGCTCTCGAAGGTTTTGCCCAAACCAATGAGAAGACTAATGGGTCGGAAATTTGTGGCCAGGGAAACGTCCTTCTGTGGTTTGGTAATAGGAACTATCTTGGCCATCTTCCACGCAAAGGGGCAATACTTTGTCAAGAGACAGCCATTGTAAATTCTTGTCAAGAGCACCAATGGTATACGTGGCAAGTTCTTCAGTCATAACTTGCTGATCTTACCTGTGCAGCCTTGGCGCCAACCTTCATAGCAGCTGGCGGCGGTGTGCTCGCTGAACAATTTTCCTGGTCACGTGGGTGGCGGACGCGAATCGGTGTCCTGGAAGTGGCGCCCTCTGCTAGCGCTGCAACCGCCGCCTGGAGCCCGTCCATTACTGCGACAGGGCGAGCGCGTTACGCAGCGGCGGTGAAGGCTGCACGCTTGCCCGGAGGTGCCCGAAGAGTTGCCGATCGCCCTTGCGAATATTTCCGCTATAACAAGAAGAGCGAGCTTCAGGAATTCATACAGAAACATTTAACAAAATCAAATGCATAAATATTTTACTACCAATTTTTTGGCTTCAAGATTATCCCTCGAAAATCAAGGTTTAAGAACCCGAAAACTATTTCAGCGCTCGTAGAAGGGTGACAAATACTCTAATCGAACTTTAAATATGCTCCTGAAACGTCTGCCAAATCCAACGTCCTATGAACATGAAAGGAGAAAAAAATAACACACTTTTACTTCAAGAAATTTCACATATCCAAAGCTAAAGAAACGAAGAAATACTACACTACATGTGGTATTCAGGGATATGACAGAACCGCTCATTTGAAGCAAAATCTTCAAATGGACATACTACTCCGAATGGTTTCTGAGATATGTAGTGTCGCGGAATAGTAAAGAGTTGTAAACGTGGAATAGTGTCAAAGTTTCGTTGCCTATGCCGAGAGCCAGAGGCAGTCGGTTAGCCAAGAGGTAAGAGGATTGCACATGTATCGGAATGTGTCGTCACGCGGGGGCAGTGGCCTGGTTGCATACAACAGGAGAGAGAGAATTGCTTAGCACGCGGGTTTGTGTTTGACAGAGACTTTCTTAGAGTGTAAGACAGAGGTATAGCGTCAGCTGTACTGCATTTCGTAACTTCGCGTAAGTCTGCCGTAACAACATGTAACTCTGTCACAAGAACACCTAATGGGCGAGTAAGGCAGAAATCAGCAGTATAAGTGGAACGAATGCGTTACAAACGAGCATGACGTCAGGACGTCGCTCGTGCTTCCTTTAAATACGCCAGCTTTGATAGCAACAAGGCACTCGCAGTTAGACTTGCAGTGAGATGTGTACTGGGTCGCTGCATATTGCTCAGCTCGGTGATCGACATGTTAATCTTTATTAAGGAGATGTTGCAGTAAGGGCGGCCCATCCAGCAGCAGACGTGAGGGGACAGTACCAGCTCTGGTCCTCTCTGCTACCGCTGTCAATCATTAGCAAACTTGCGGCAGACTCGCTCGCCGCCAATGCTGACCACATCAGTGAGCCGTCGTCGAGATTGTGCGAGGCCTAGGCCCTGTGCATCTGCCGTCACAATCGGGTGAGCCGACGACACTGGGGGACTGCAGCCCGTTCCACCCGTCCACCACGGATGAGCCACCAGGATGAGCAGGGAAGAAGACGGGGTGGGACAGATTCCACTCCGCACTACGAGAACGCTTCTCGTGCCGACAGCGCCGGCACTCCAACCCGGAGCCTCGTACGTGCAGCGTCCTGCTTTCAGCCGCTGAGCCGGCCGGCCAGCCGGGTGCCGCCAGCCATGCGTGGCCGAAGTAAGGGCATTCCACCACTACGTCACAGCATGCGGTGCTGCGCTAACACAACTGATGCGGCCCGGAGCTTGTGTCATCGCTCCGAATCAGCGAGGACTCGAGGAAGGTTGTTGATATCACCAGGCTCAGCCAGCCTGTGTTACGTAGCCCACATTGTACTCGGCAGGAATTAATAATGTTTCTTTGGCATTTCTGACGTGTCCACAGTCATTTCCTAGCATCCTGACAACTGGAGAGATCACCGCTCGGCTTCCAGTCTACCGTAGGCGACTGGGACCACCGGGGCGCCTACAGATAGAACACATTCAATGTACATTTGTTTTTGGGCTAGTGGCACCCATCCACTTTGACGTTTTATTCGAGCCCAGCGTACCACGTTGCTTTCGACCTCTTAGTTCTTGAGGCCTTTCTACCATTAAACTAGCCTGTTGAATGCGCAGTTGTGCAATGATGTGCTGTGAGTGAATTAATGCAAAGAATTGAGAGTGCATCAGAGAGAAGCATCAGCTAACTGTGTGTGTACACGTGCTGGCTAATATGCCGCACATTTACACTAATGAGGAATATGCAGATATGGTGTATGTTTACGGCTTCTGCGACGGTAGTGCTCCTGCTGCTGTCGAAGGATATCCTTGGTATTTTCCGACACGTCGAATTCCTGAGCATAAAGTGTTTGCTAGAGCTTTCAGCGCACTTCCTGAGACTACCAAGGATATTCGGAAAGTAAGGTCCAATAGTTGTGAAATGGGAACCACAGTGAAAATCCGATGAAGCGTTGCACAGATGTCCCTAGTATGCCCGTCGATCGCGTCGCGTCGCGTCGTCTTTTTAAGTTCTGAGCGCACAAAAAATGGTTCAAATGGCTCTGAGCACTATGGGACTTAACATCTGAGGTCATCAGTCCCCTAGAACTTAGAACTACTTAAACCTAACTAACCTAAGGACATCAGACACGTCCATGCCCGAGGCAGGATTCGAACCTGCGACCGTAGCGGTCACGCGGTTCCAGACTGAAGCGCCTATAACCGCACAGCCACACCGGCCGGCTCTGAGCGCACAGTGAGCACGTGAAGATGCATAGAAGAATAGCCTCTCGCCAAGTACGAGGGCCTGGTGTGACATATCACCTGATGCCATGCAGCCCACATAACTGTCATGCGTTTCCTTCTGCATGACAATTGTCGGCCACACTCCGCAGGGGCAATGAAGACGCTTTCGATGGGAAGTGTTTAATCATCCACAACACAGGCCGCAATTGGCTTCTCTCAAGTACCAATTCTACTTACATGAACCGCTGGATTTGACGACAATACTTTGGCACAGTCAACGAGCTTTAGACCAGCGTAGAGAATTGGCAGGAATCACAGGCGGCTTGTTTCTGTGACGAGGGTATTCGGAAGTTGGTACAACACTACGAAAAATGTCTAAATTGGAGCGGCGACTATGTAGACAAGTAGAGGGAAGGTGCAGCTAACTGTTTCAAGTAACACATTTTTGATATTCACAGTGGTTTCCATTTTGCTACCGACCGGACCTTACTTTCCGAATAGGCCTCGTAGTATTCTTTCAAGTTCCCATTTTTCTTCAGAACGTGTAGTTCAACAACCTGTACAAGAACAGCCAGAAGTTGTTGAAATGGTGCATCGTAGTCGCGCTACCAGCAAACAGCAACTTTTTTCGTGGATAAATGTACCGCAATCACGTGTATGGCGAACATTATATGCGGGAGACTTGTACCTATTTCGCATACACGGCATCCATAATCTTCACACTGGCGACAATGCCACACAAATTTTTTTACTAGTTGAATGACAGTCGTCATTTGCTTCCATTAATGCAATTCACTGATGAAGCCAAGTTTACACGGGATGGATTCAACAACACACGTAATAATCATCAATGATCACAAGAAAATCCATACGCTACGATGGAAACCGATTTACAAGTTCGTGCTCCTATCGTAGTTTGACGCAACGTGATCGATAACTCGTTGATAGATCCAGTCACGTTAGAAGAGCGAATGACGATACAGAATTACTTGCGTTTTTTGGAAAATAATTCTGTTGAACATCGTGAGGATGTTGCTTTTGGATACCGGACAAGCAACGCATGGTCTCCCAATACTGCACAAATGCACTCAATTTGACGTTAGGATATTCTAACAAGTATTATGAACTGTAGAACAACTGTAATGCGATGTGTACGATAATGCTTAGAGGTGATTGTGTTAAAAAGACCTATTTTTAAACTAATACATTTTAAAAATCATGTAATGTTTAATGCCTGCTGTAGATGATAAAAGTTGATACGCCCGCTAACCCGCAGGGCGGAACAGTGATTAGGATTGTGGTCAGTTTCACTCAGAATTGTAATTTATTATAATTTAATGACACCTTTAACCAAAACGGCACATAGCCAAACCTTTAGAACTACGAGTTTCAAAAATCCAATTATTTCACGGCTGTGTGTCGTACAATGATATAATTTTGCAGGTACCGTGAGTGATGTATGTGGTTACCGTCTGTAAAATGTATTGCGAATGGAGTTAATAGTATAGAACTACTAAATTAAAGCACCATCCTTGATGTGTACGAAAATATACAAGCGATAAACCTTTTTTCCCTTTATCATTTTGTGGAGGGAGCGGAGAGAAAAAGTTTCGTAAGGCTTTGAAATTATGTGTTCCGTTTCTTGCAAGTTAGTAAGCGTTCTCATTCGCAAATACAGGAAAATATACTCTGTGACTTCATGCATCTCAGGCTAGGCTTTTTTTTTTTTTTTCAGCCTCAAACTAACCCCTGTGATAGGTAGCTGGTTCTTGCCCCCACAGCGATTGTCGCCTGTCAGTAAGTTGTAAGGCATGCTGCGTCACGCTGCCTCAGTTTATAACTGTAGTACTTGACTTACTGTGATAAACCCTAAATATGATTATAACTCTTAATGAGTAGATTAAGTCAGCATTTTAAACTTTTAAATTCAGTCGATAATTATATGAAATATCGGAAAATAAATTGATATTGCCTCTGCAAACAGGTAGACAGGAAACCAGCAACAGCAGTTGTGCACCACACATTGAGTTCGCCGTTTAGTACACACATCAAAAAAAGTTTTGCATCATCCCGGTTCCCAACACTCCTGAAGATAGACGTTGACTGTGGATATTATACCACAGACACAGTCCCTTTGACTGTTCAGAGATGTCACTAAACCCGACCAAATATGTAAACAAGCATGCAGGAACAGGGCCTATTAGAGGGACGGGGTTCGACAGTTCCAGTCATTCCACCATGAAGGAGCTACACTGCTCGTGTTGTCTGTAGTTCAACCATGCCTAGACTGCCAATATCGCCTTTCGATCGCGTCCGAACTGTTACTTTGTGCCAGGAAGGGCTCTCAACAAAGAAAGTGGTGGTGGTGGTTAGTGTTTAACGTCCCGTCGACAACGAGGTCATTAGAGACGGAGCGCAAGCTCGGGTTAGGGAAGGATTGGGAAGGAAATCGGCCGTGCCCTTTCAAAGGAACCATCTCGGCATTCGCCTGAAACGATTTAGGGAAATCACGGAAAACCTAAATCAGGATGGCCGGAGACGGGATTGAACCGTCGTCCTCACGAATGCGAGTCCAGTGTGCTAACCACTGCGCCACCTCGCTCGGTCAACAAAGGAAGTGTCCAGGCTTCTCTGACTGAACCAAAGCGATGTTGTTCGGACATGGAGGAGATACAGAGGCACGGGAACTGCCGATGACATGCCTCGCTCAGGCCGCCCAAGCGCTACTACTGCAGTGGATGACCGCTACCTACGGATTATGGCTCGGAAGAACCCTGATATTGACGCCACCACGTTGAATAATGCTTTCCGTGCAGCCACTGGACGTCGTGTTACGACTCAAACTGTGCGCATTAGGCTGCCTGATGCGAAACTTCACGCCCGACGTCCATGGCGAGGTCCATCTTTGCAACCACCACACTATGCAGCGCGTTACAGATGGGCCCAACAACATGCCGAATGGACCGCTCAGGATTGGCATCACGTTCTCTTTACCGATGAGTGTCGCATATGCCTTCAGCCAGACAATCGTCAGACACGTGTTTGGAGGCAAACCGGTCAGGCTGAACGCCTTAGACACACTGTCCAGCGAGTGCAGCAAGGTGGAGGTTCCCTGCTGTTTTGGGGTGGTATTATGTGGGGCCGACGAACGCCGCTGGAAGGCGCCGTAACGGCTGTAAGATACGTGAATGCCATCCTCATACCGATAGTGCAACCGTGTCGGCAGCATATTGGCGAGGCATTTGTCTTCATGGACGACAATTCGCGCCCCCATCGTGCACATCTTGCGAATGATTTCCTTCAGGATAACTACATCGCTCGACTAGATTGGCCAGCATGTTCTCCAGACATGAACCCTCTCTAACATGTCTGGGATAGACTGAAAAGGGTTGTTTATGGAAAACGTCACCCACCGACCACTCTGAGGGATCTACGCCGAATCGCCGTTGAGGAGTGGCACCAACGGTGCCTTGATAAACTTGTCGATAGTATGCCACGACGATTACAGTCATGCATCAATGCAAGAGGACGTGCTACTGAGTATTAGAGGTACAGCAGTCTGGACCACCACCTCTGAAGGTCTCGCTGTATGGTGGTACAACATGCAACGTGTGGTTTTCATGAACAATAAAAAGGGCGGAAATGATGTTTATGATGACCTCTATTCCAATTTTCTGTACGGTTCCGGAACTCTAGGAATTGATGTGTTGCAAAACATTTTTTGATGTGTGTAATACAGATTTGGCCGTTTCCCCTTTTGATTCTCCTTCGCTCCTTTTCCCCCCGCCTCCTTTCTTTCGCCTGAAGGTATGTTTCAGTACCATACAATTGGAGCGACAGATTATAATTCAGAATTTCGCAGTGATTGTGGGCCCATGTGGACTATCTCTTATTTTTTGTATTATCCTATAATTACTAGAAACGTATTGTCGAAAGGACATCCTCTGCGTTAACCAATACTTATTTTTTCTTTTTCTTTGTTTACCAGTTTCACGAAAACTACACAAACAGTATACTAGAAGTTCCTTAGGCTCTCCCCAGCAGATACGAACTTGCGGTGATTTAATAATATGTACTCAATCGCTGCTATGCAACATCTGTTCCCATTGTAAATGTTGAACCGAGCGGATGATGCTGGTTTTGATTTTAGCCGACCATGATGTACTCTCCTCATCACACTGGATGAATCCCATTACACCAGTCAGTCATTCTTGGCTGTATTACCGTTTCTATTAATTTCGGCATTTACTGATAAGAAAAACTATCAATCAGCATTGACTGACTGTCTCGTCGATTTTTAGTAGAATATTTTATACACTATGAATGAAACACACACAACAGTGGTGTAAATATTCTACAATATTTATTATTTTACAAGCCGGGTTTCAACTGTACCCTTCATCAGGTACAATGATCTATCCCTGTGAAATTTTATAGGATCAAAGATTTTAAACTAGTTCATTACAGAGTATCTCAGTTTCACTGAAATGACTCCTCTCCTTATTAGTCTCAAACCAAAGAGTTTAAGTATCATAGCGTGGCTACACTTCCGTCACGTTTGAAGGAATCTGAATACCCGTCAGTCTTTTATGTGTAGTGAAGGGAATCGTCTACTGTGTCATCTCCCCCGAAACTGATTTTGACTAGCTTAATAGCTCATGAAACTTCCTGGCAGATTAAAACTGTGTGCCCGACCGAGACTCGAACTCGGGACCTTTGCCTTTCGCGGGCAAGTGCTCTACCAGCTGAGCTACCGAAGCACGACTCACGCCCGGTCTCACAGCTTTACTTCTGCCGGTATCTCGTCTCCTACCTTCCAAACTTTACAGAAGCTCTCCTGCGAACCTTGCAGAACTAGCACTCCTGAAAGAAAGTATATTGCGGAGACATGGCTTAGCCACAGCCTTGGGGAGGTTTCCAGAATGAGATTTTCACTCTGCAGCGGAGTGTGCGCTGATATGAAACTTCCTGGCAGATTAAACCGTGTGCCCGACCGAGATTCGAACTCGGGACCTTTGCCTTTCGCGAGAAGTGCTCT